>NC_138780.1:79561766-80910766 GCF_965119305.1 Pelophylax lessonae | reverse complement strand
CTCCTCTGCTCGCCGCTTCCACCGTCATTTTCTCTCCACCCACCCTTGCCTCCTTCTCCGCGCCGCTCTGGATTCCCCCCTCTCTCTCGCACCCACCATGTCATATCCCGCTCCAGGAGCTCCATCATAGCTCCTCGCTGTCGCTGGGAGGATGTTTTCTCCTCCGCTCGCCCCTTCCACCGTCATTTTCTCTCTACCCACCCTTGCCTCCTTTTCCGCGCAGCTCTCGATTCCCCCCTCTCTTTCGCACCCTCCATGTCATATTCCGCTCCAGGAGCTCCATCATAGCTCCTCGCTGTCGCTGGGAGGATGTTTTCTCCTCCGCTCGCCCCTTCCACCGTCATTTTCTCTCTACCCACCCTTGCCTCCTTCTCCGCGCAGCTCTCGATTCCCCCCTCTCTTTCGCACTCTCCATGTCATATTCCGCTCCAGGAGCTCCATCATAGCTCATCGCTGTCGCTGGGAGGATGTTTTCTCCTCCGCTCGCCCCTTCCACCGTCATTTTCTCTCTACCCACCCTTGCCTCCTTCTCCGCGCAGCTCTCGATTCCCTCCTCTCTCTCGCACCCTCCATATTACATCCAGCTCAAGGAGCTCCATCATAGCTCCTCGCTGTCGCTGGGAGGATGTTTTCTCCTCTGCTCGCCGCTTCCACCGTCATTTTCTCTCCACCCACCCTTGCCTCCTTCTCCGCGCCGCTCTCGATTCCCCCCTCTCTCTCGCACCCACCATGTCATATCCCGCTCCAGGAGCTCCATCATAGCTCCTCGCTGTCGCTGGGAGGATGTTTTCTCCTCCGCTCGCCCCTTCCACCGTCATTTTCTCTCTACCCACCCTTGCCTCCTTCTCCGCGCAGCTCTCGATTCCCCCCTCTCTCTCGCACCCTCCATTTTACATCCAGCTCCAGGAGCTCCATCATAGCTCCTCGCTGTCGCTGGGAGGATGTTTTCTCCTCCGCTCGCCCCTTCCACCGTCATTTTCTCTCTACCCACCCTTGCCTCCTTCTCCGCGCAGCTCTCGATTCCCCCCTCTCTTTCGCACCCTCCATGTCATATTCCGCTCCAGGAGCTCCATCATAGCTCCTCGCTGTCGCTGGGAGGATGTTTTCTCCTCCGCTCGCCCCTTCCACCGTCATTTTCTCTCTACCCACCCTTGCCTCCTTCTCCGCGCAGCTCTCGATTCCCCCCTCTCTCTCGCACCCTCCATATTACATCCAGCTCCAGGAGCTCCATCATAGCTCCTCGCTGTCGCTGGGAGGATGTTTTCTCCTCCGCTCGCCCCTTCCACCGTCATTTTCTCTCTACCCACCCTTGCCTCCTTCTCCGCGCAGCTCTCGATTCCCCCCTCTCTTTCGCACCCTCCATGTCATATTCCGCTCCAGGAGCTCCATCATAGCTCCTCGCTGTCGCTGGGAGGATGTTTTCTCCTCCGCTCGCCCCTTCCACCGTCATTTTCTCTCTACCCACCCTTGCCTCCTTTTCCGCGCAGCTCTCGATTCCCCCCTCTCTTTCGCACCCTCCATGTCATATTCCGCTCCAGGAGTTCCATCATAGCTCCTCACTGTCGCTGGGAGGATGTTTTCTCCTCCGCTCGCCCCTTCCACCGTCATTTTCTCTCTACCCACCCTTGCCTCCTTTTCCGCGCAGCTCTCGATTCCCCCCTCTCTTTCGCACCCTCCATGTCATATTCTGCTCCAGGAGTTCCATCATAGCTCCTCACTGTCGCTGGGAGGAAGTTTTCTCCTCCGCTCGCCCCTTCCACCGTCATTTTCTCTCTACCCACCCTTGCCTCCTTTTCCGCGCAGCTCTCGATTCCCCCCTCTCTTTCGCACCCTCCATGTCATATTCCGCTCCAGGAGCTCCATCATAGCTCCTTGCTGTCGCTGGGAGGATGTTTTCTCCTCCGCTCGCCCCTTCCACCGTCATTTTCTCTCTACCCACCCTTGCCTCCTTCTCCGCGCAGCTCTCGATTCCCCCCTCTCTTTCGCACCCTCCATGTCATATTCCACTCCAGGAGCTCCATCATAGCTCCTTGCTGTCGCTGGGAGGATGTTTTCTCCTCCGCTCGCCCCTTCCACCGTCATTTTCTCTCTACCCACCCTTGCCTCCTTCTCCACGCAGCTCTCGATTCCCCCCTCTCTTTCGCACCCTCCATGTCATATTCCGCTCCAGGAGCTCCATCATAGCTCCTTGCTGTCGCTGGGAGGATGTTTTCTCCTCCGCTCGCCCCTTCCACCGTCATTTTCTCTCCACCCACCCTTGCCTCCTTCTCCGCGCCGCTCTCGATTCCCCCCTCTCACTCGCACCCACCATGTCATATCCCGCTCCAGGAGCTCCATCATTGCTCCTCGCTGTCGCTGGGAGGATGTTTTCTCCTCCGCTCGCCCCTTCCACCGTCATTTTCTTTCTACCCACCCTTGCCTCCTTCTCCGCGCAGCTCTCGATTCCCCCCTCTCTCTCGCACCCTCCATATTACATCCAGCTCCAGGAGCTCCATCATAGCTCCTCGCTGTCGCTGGGAGGATGTTTTCTCCTCCGCTCGCCCCTTCCACCGTCATTTTCTCTCTACCCACCCTTGCCTCCTTCTCCGCGCAGCTCTCGATTCCCCCCTCTCTTTCGCACCCTCCATGTCATATTCCGCTCCAGGAGCTCCATCATAGCTCCTCGCTGTCGCTGGGAGGATGTTTTCTCCTCCGCTCGCCCCTTCCACCGTCATTTTCTCTCTACCCACCCTTGCCTCCTTCTCCGCGCAGCTCTTGATTCCCCCCTCTCTCTTGCACCCTCCATATTACATCCAGCTCCAGGAGCTCCATCATAGCTCCTCGCTGTCGCTGGGAGGATGTTTTCTCCTCCGCTCGCCCCTTCCACCGTCATTTTCTCTCTACCCACCCTTGCCTCCTTTTCCGCGCAGCTCTCGATTCCACCCTCTCTTTCGCACCCTCCATGTCATATTCCGCTCCAGGAGTTCCATCATAGCTCCTCGCTGTCGCTGGGAGGATGTTTTCTCCTCTGCTCGCCCCTTCCACCGTCATTTTCTCTCTACCCACCCTTGCCTCCTTCTCCGCGCAGCTCTCGATTCCCTCCTCTCTTTCGCACCCTCCATGTCATATTCCGCTCCAGGAGCTCCATCATAGCTCCTCGCTGTCGATGGGAGGATGTTTTCTCCTCCGCTCGCCCCTTCCACTGTCATTTTCTCTCTACCCACCCTTGCCTCCTTCTCCGCGCAGCTCTCGATTCCCCCCTCTCTTTCGCACCCTCCATGTCATATTCCGCTCCAGGAGCTCCATCATAGCTCCTCGCTGTCGCTGGGAGGATGTTTTCTCCTCCGCTCGCCCCTTCCACCGTCATTTTCTCTCTACCCACCCTTGCCTCCTTTTCCGCGCAGCTCTCGATTCCCCCCTCTCTCTCGCACCCTCCATATTACATCCAGCTCAAGGAGCTCCATCATAGCTCCTCGCTGTCGCTGGGAGGATGTTTTCTCCTCTGCTCGCCGCTTCCACCGTCATTTTCTCTCCACCCACCCTTGCCTCCTTCTCCGCGCCGCTCTCGATTCCCCCCTCTCTCTCGCACCCACCATGTCATATCCCGCTCCAGGAGCTCCATCATAGCTCCTCGCTGTCGCTGGGAGGATGTTTTCTCCTCCGCTCGCCCCTTCCACCGTCATTTTCTCTCTACCCACCCTTGCCTCCTTCTCCGCGCAGCTCTCGATTCCCCCCTCTCTCTCGCACCCTCCATTTCACATCCAGCTCCAGGAGCTCCATCATAGCTCCTCGCTGTCGCTGGGAGGATGTTTTCTCCTCCGCTCGCCCCTTCCACCGTCATTTTCTCTCTACCCACCCTTGCCTCCTTCTCCGCGCAGCTCTCGATTCCCCCCTCTCTTTCGCACCCTCCATGTCATATTCCGCTCCAGGAGCTCCATCATAGCTCCTCGCTGTCGCTGGGAGGATGTTTTCTCCTCCGCTCGCCCCTTCCACCGTCATTTTCTCTCTACCCACCCTTGCCTCCTTCTCCGCGCAGCTCTCGATTCCCCCCTCTCTCTCGCACCCTCCATATTACATCCAGCTCCAGGAGCTCCATCATAGCTCCTCGCTGTCGCTGGGAGGATGTTTTCTCCTCCGCTCGCCCCTTCCACCGTCATTTTCTCTCTACCCACCCTTGCCTCCTTCTCCGCGCAGCTCTCGATTCCCCCCTCTCTTTCGCACCCTCCATGTCATATTCCGCTCCAGGAGCTCCATCATAGCTCCTCGCTGTCGCTGGGAGGATGTTTTCTCCTCCGCTCGCCCCTTCCACCGTCATTTTCTCTCTACCCACCCTTGCCTCCTTTTCCGCGCAGCTCTCGATTCCCCCCTCTCTTTCGCACCCTCCATGTCATATTCCGCTCCAGGAGTTCCATCATAGCTCCTCACTGTCGCTGGGAGGATGTTTTCTCCTCCGCTCGCCCCTTCCACCGTCATTTTCTCTCTACCCACCCTTGCCTCCTTTTCCGCGCAGCTCTCGATTCCCCCCTCTCTTTCGCACCCTCCATGTCATATTCTGCTCCAGGAGTTCCATCATAGCTCCTCACTGTCGCTGGGAGGAAGTTTTCTCCTCCGCTCGCCCCTTCCACCGTCATTTTCTCTCTACCCACCCTTGCCTCCTTTTCCGCGCAGCTCTCGATTCCCCCCTCTCTTTCGCACCCTCCATGTCATATTCCGCTCCAGGAGCTCCATCATAGCTCCTTGCTGTCGCTGGGAGGATGTTTTCTCCTCCGCTCGCCCCTTCCACCGTCATTTTCTCTCTACCCACCCTTGCCTCCTTTTCCGCGCAGCTCTCGATTCCCCCCTCTCTTTCGCACCCTCCATGTCATATTCCGCTCCAGGAGCTCCATCATAGCTCCTCGCTGTCGCTGGGAGGATGTTTTCTCCTCCGCTCGCCCCTTCCTCCGTCATTTTCTCTCTACCCACCCTTGCCTCCTTCTCCGCGCAGCTCTCGATTCCCCCCTCTCTTTCGCACCCTCCATGTCATATTCCGCTCCAGGAGCTCCATCATAGCTCCTCGCTGTCGCTGGGAGGATGTTTTCTCCTCCGCTCGCCCCTTCCACCGTCATTTTCTCTCTACCCACCCTTGCCTCCTTCTCCGCGCAGCTCTCGATTCCCCCCTCTCTCTCGCACCCTCCATATTACATCCAGCTCCAGGAGCTCCATCATAGCTCCTCGCTGTCGCTGGGAGGATGTTTTCTCCTCCGCTCGCCCCTTCCACCGTCATTTTCTCTCTACCCACCCTTGCCTCCTTCTCCGCGCAGCTCTCGATTCCCCCCTCTCTTTCGCACCCTCCATGTCTTATTCCGCTCCAGGAGTTCCATCATAGCTCCTCACTGTCGCTGGGAGGATGTTTTCTCCTTCGCTCGCCCCTTCCACCGTCATTTTCTCTCTACCCACCCTTGCCTCCTTCTCCGCGCAGCTCTCGATTCCCCCCTCTCTCTCGCACCCTCCATTTCACATCCAGCTCCAGGAGCTCCATCATAGCTCCTCGCTGTCGCTGGGAGGATGTTTTCTCCTCCGCTCGCCCCTTCCACCGTCATTTTCTCTCTACCCACCCTTGCCTCCTTCTCCGCGCAGCTCTCGATTCCCCCCTCTCTTTCGCACCCTCCATGTCATATTCCGCTCCAGGAGCTCCATCATAGCTCCTCGCTGTCGCTGGGAGGATGTTTTCTCCTCCGCTCGCCCCTTCCACCGTCATTTTCTCTCTACCCACCCTTGCCTCCTTCTCCGCGCAGCTCTCGATTCCCCCCTCTCTCTCGCACCCTCCATATTACATCCAGCTCCAGGAGCTCCATCATAGCTCCTCGCTGTCGCTGGGAGGATGTTTTCTCCTCCGCTCGCCCCTTCCACCGTCATTTTCTCTCTACCCACCCTTGCCTCCTTCTCCGCGCAGCTCTCGATTCCCCCCTCTCTTTCGCACCCTCCATGTCATATTCCGCTCCAGGAGCTCCATCATAGCTCCTCGCTGTCGCTGGGAGGATGTTTTCTCCTCCGCTCGCCCCTTCCACCGTCATTTTCTCTCTACCCACCCTTGCCTCCTTTTCCGCGCAGCTCTCGATTCCCCCCTCTCTTTCGCACCCTCCATGTCATATTCCGCTCCAGGAGTTCCATCATAGCTCCTCACTGTCGCTGGGAGGATGTTTTCTCCTCCGCTCGCCCCTTCCACCGTCATTTTCTCTCTACCCACCCTTGCCTCCTTTTCCGCGCAGCTCTCGATTCCCCCCTCTCTTTCGCACCCTCCATGTCATATTCTGCTCCAGGAGTTCCATCATAGCTCCTCACTGTCGCTGGGAGGAAGTTTTCTCCTCCGCTCGCCCCTTCCACCGTCATTTTCTCTCTACCCACCCTTGCCTCCTTTTCCGCGCAGCTCTCGATTCCCCCCTCTCTTTCGCACCCTCCATGTCATATTCCGCTCCAGGAGCTCCATCATAGCTCCTTGCTGTCGCTGGGAGGATGTTTTCTCCTCCGCTCGCCCCTTCCACCGTCATTTTCTCTCTACCCACCCTTGCCTCCTTTTCCGCGCAGCTCTCGATTCCCCCCTCTCTTTCGCACCCTCCATGTCATATTCCGCTCCAGGAGCTCCATCATAGCTCCTCGCTGTCGCTGGGAGGATGTTTTCTCCTCCGCTCGCCCCTTCCTCCGTCATTTTCTCTCTACCCACCCTTGCCTCCTTCTCCGCGCAGCTCTCGATTCCCCCCTCTCTTTCGCACCCTCCATGTCATATTCCGCTCCAGGAGCTCCATCATAGCTCCTCGCTGTCGCTGGGAGGATGTTTTCTCCTCCGCTCGCCCCTTCCACCGTCATTTTCTCTCTACCCACCCTTGCCTCCTTCTCCGCGCAGCTCTCGATTCCCCCCTCTCTCTCGCACCCTCCATATTACATCCAGCTCCAGGAGCTCCATCATAGCTCCTCGCTGTCGCTGGGAGGATGTTTTCTCCTCCGCTCGCCCCTTCCACCGTCATTTTCTCTCTACCCACCCTTGCCTCCTTCTCCGCGCAGCTCTCGATTCCCCCCTCTCTTTCGCACCCTCCATGTCTTATTCCGCTCCAGGAGTTCCATCATAGCTCCTCACTGTCGCTGGGAGGATGTTTTCTCCTTCGCTCGCCCCTTCCACCGTCATTTTCTCTCTACCCACCCTTGCCTCCTTCTCCGCGCAGCTCTCGATTCCCCCCTCTCTTTCGCACCCTCCATGTCATATTCCGCTCCAGGAGATCCATCATAGCTCCTCGCTGTCGCTGGGAGGATGTTTTCTCCTCCGCTCGCCCCTTCCACCGTCATTTTCTCTCTACCCACCCTTGCCTCCTTCTCCGCGCAGCTCTCGATTCCCCCCTCTCTTTCGCACCCTCCATGTCATATTCCGCTCCAGGAGCTCCATCATAGCTCCTCGCTGTCTCTGGGAGGATGTTTTCTCCTCCGCTCGCCCCTTCCACCGTCATTTTCTCTCTACCCACCCTTGCCTCCTTCTCCGCGCAGCTCTCGATTCCCCCCTCTCTTTCGCACCCTCCATGTCATATTCCGCTCCAGGAGCTCCATCATAGCTCCTCACTGTCGCTGGGAGGATGTTTTCTCCTCCTCTCGCCCCTTCCACCGTCATTTTCTCTCTACCCACCCTTGCCTCCTTTTCCGCGCAGCTCTCGATTCCCCCCTCTCTTTCGCACCCTCCATGTCATATTCCGCTCCAGGAGCTCCATCATAGCTCCTCGCTGTCTCTGGGAGGATGTTTTCTCCTCCACTCGCCCCTTCCACCGTTATTTTCTCTCTACCCACCCTTGCCTCCTTCTCCGCGCAGCTCTCGATTCCCCCCTCTCTCTCGCACCCTCCATATTACATCCAGCTCCAGGAGCTCCATCATAGCTCCTCGCTGTCGCTGGGAGGATGTTTTCTCCTCCGCTCGCCCCTTCCACCGTCATTTTCTCTCTACCCACCCTTGCCTCCTTCTCCGCGCAGCTCTCGATTCCCCCCTCTCTTTCGCACCCTCCATGTCATATTCCGCTCCAGGAGTTCCATCATAGCTCCTCACTGTCGCTGGGAGGATGTTTTCTCCTCCGCTCGCCCCTTCCACCGTCATTTTCTCTCTACCCACCCTTGCCTCCTTCTCCGCGCAGCTCTCGATTCCCCCCTCTCTTTCGCACCCTCCATGTCATATTCCGCTCCAGGAGCTCCATCATAGCTCCTCGCTGTCTCTGGGAGGATGTTTTCTCCTCCACTCGCCCCTTCCACCGTTATTTTCTCTCTACCCACCCTTGCCTCCTTCTCCGCGCAGCTCTCGATTCCCTCCTCTCTCTCGCACCCTCCATATTACATCCAGCTCCAGGAGCTCCATCATAGCTCCTCGCTGTCGCTGGGAGGATGTTTTCTCCTCTGCTCGCCGCTTCCACCGTCATTTTCTCTCCACCCACCCTTGCCTCCTTCTCCGCGCCGCTCTCGATTCCCCCCTCTCTCTCGCACCCACCATGTCATATCCCGCTCCAGAAGCTCCATCATAGCTCCTCGCTGTCGCTGGGAGGATGTTTTCTCCTCCGCTCGCCCCTTCCACCGTCATTTTCTCTCTACCCACCCTTGCCTCCTTCTCCGCGCAGCTCTCGATTCCCCCCTCTCTTTCGCACCCTCCATGTCATATTCCGCTCCAGGAGCTCCATCATAGCTCCTCGCTGTCGCTGGGAGGATGTTTTCTCCTCCGCTCGCCCCTTCCACCGTCATTTTCTCTCTACCCACCCTTGCCTCCTTCTCCGCGCAGCTCTCGATTCCCCCCTCTCTCTCGCACCCTCCATATTACATCCAGCTCCAGGAGCTCCATCATAGCTCCTCGCTGTCGCTGGGAGGATGTTTTCTCCTCCGCTCGCCCCTTCCACCGTCATTTTCTCTCTACCCACCCTTGCCTCCTTTTCCGCGCAGCTCTCGATTCCCCCCTCTCTTTCGCACCCTCCATGTCATATTCCGCTCCAGGAGTTCCATCATAGCTCCTCACTGTCGCTGGGAGGATGTTTTCTCCTCCGCTCGCCCCTTCCACCGTCATTTTCTCTCTACCCACCCTTGCCTCCTTTTCCGCGCAGCTCTCGATTCCCCCCTCTCTTTCGCACTCTCCATGTCATATTCCGCTCCAGGAGTTCCATCATAGCTCCTCACTGTCGCTGGGAGGAAGTTTTCTCCTCCGCTCGCCCCTTCCACCGTCATTTTCTCTCTACCCACCCATGCCTCCTTCTCCGCGCAGCTCTCGATTCCCCCCTCTCTTTCGCACCCTCCATGTCATATTCCGCTCCAGGAGCTCCATCATAGCTCCTTGCTGTTGATGGGAGGATGTTTTCTCCTCCGCTCGCCCCTTCCACCGTCATTTTCTCTCTACCCACCCTTGCCTCCTTTTCCGCGCAGCTCTCGATTCCCCCCTCTCTTTCGCACCCTCCATGTCATATTCCGCTCCAGGAGTTCCATCATAGCTCCTCACTGTCGCTGGGAGGATGTTTTCTCCTCCGCTCGCCCCTTCCACCGTCATTTTCTCTCTACCCACCCTTGCCTCCTTCTCCGCGCAGCTCTCGATTCCCCCCTCTCTTTCGCACCCTCCATGTCATATTCCGCTCCAGGAGCTCCATCATAGCTCCTTGCTGTTGATGGGAGGATGTTTTCTCCTCCGCTCGCCCCTTCCACCGTCATTTTCTCTCTACCCACCCTTGCCTCCTTTTCCGCGCAGCTCTCGATTCCCCCCTCTCTTTCGCACCCTCCATGTCATATTCCGCTCCAGGAGTTCCATCATAGCTCCTCACTGTCGCTGGGAGGATGTTTTCTCCTCCGCTCGCCCCTTCCACCGTCATTTTCTCTCTACCCACCCTTGCCTCCTTTTCCGTGCAGCTCTCGATTCCCCCCTCTCTTTCGCACCCTCCATGTCATATTCCGCTCCAGGAGTTCCATCATAGCTCCTCACTGTCGCTGGGAGGAAGTTTTCTCCTCCGCTCGCCCCTTCCACCGTCATTTTCTCTCTACCCACCCTTGCCTCCTTTTCCGCGCAGCTCTCGATTCCCCCCTCTCTTTCGCACCCTCCATGTCATATTCCGCTCCAGGAGCTCCATCATAGCTCCTTGCTGTTGATGGGAGGATGTTTTCTCCTCCGCTCGCCCCTTCCACCGTCATTTTCTCTCTACCCACCCTTGCCTCCTTTTCCGCGCAGCTCTCGATTCCCCCCTCTCTTTCGCACCCTCCATGTCATATTCCGCTCCAGGAGTTCCATCATAGCTCCTCACTGTCGCTGGGAGGATGTTTTCTCCTCCGCTCGCCCCTTCCACCGTCATTTTCTCTCTACCCACCCTTGCCTCCTTCTCCGCGCAGCTCTCGATTCCCCCCTCTCTTTCGCACCCTCCATGTCATATTCCGCTCCAGGAGCTCCATCATAGCTCCTTGCTGTTGATGGGAGGATGTTTTCTCCTCCGCTCGCCCCTTCCACCGTCATTTTCTCTCTACCCACCCTTGCCTCCTTTTCCGCGCAGCTCTCGATTCCCCCCTCTCTTTCGCACCCTCCATGTCATATTCCGCTCCAGGAGTTCCATCATAGCTCCTCACTGTCGCTGGGAGGAAGTTTTCTCCTCCGCTCGCCCCTTCCACCGTCATTTTCTCTCTACCCACCCTTGCCTCCTTTTCCGCGCAGCTCTCGATTCCCCCCTCTCTTTCGCACCCTCCATGTCATATTCCGCTCCAGGAGTTCCATCATAGCTCCTCACTGTCGCTGGGAGGATGTTTTCTCCTCCGCTCGCCCCTTCCACCGTCATTTTCTCTCTACCCACCCTTGCCTCCTTCTCCGCGCAGCTCTCGATTCCCCCCTCTCTTTCACACCCTCCATGTCATATTCCGCTCCAGGAGCTCCATCATAGCTCCTTGCTGTTGATGGGAGGATGTTTTCTCCTCCGCTCGCCCCTTCCACCGTCATTTTCTCTCTACCCACCCTTGCCTCCTTTTCCGCGCAGCTCTCGATTCCCCCCTCTCTTTCGCACCCTCCATGTCATATTCCGCTCCAGGAGTTCCATCATAGCTCCTCACTGTCGCTGGGAGGATGTTTTCTCCTCCGCTCGCCCCTTCCACCGTCATTTTCTCTCTACCCACCCTTGCCTCCTTTTCCGTGCAGCTCTCGATTCCCCCCTCTCTTTCGCACCCTCCATGTCATATTCCGCTCCAGGAGTTCCATCATAGCTCCTCACTGTCGCTGGGAGGAAGTTTTCTCCTCCGCTCGCCCCTTCCACCGTCATTTTCTCTCTACCCACCCTTGCCTCCTTTTCCGCGCAGCTCTCGATTCCCCCCTCTCTTTCGCACCCTCCATGTCATATTCCGCTCCAGGAGCTCCATCATAGCTCCTTGCTGTTGATGGGAGGATGTTTTCTCCTCCGCTCGCCCCTTCCACCGTCATTTTCTCTCTACCCACCCTTGCCTCCTTTTCCGCGCAGCTCTCGATTCCCCCCTCTCTTTCGCACCCTCCATGTCATATTCCGCTCCAGGAGTTCCATCATAGCTCCTCACTGTCGCTGGGAGGATGTTTTCTCCTCCGCTCGCCCCTTCCACCGTCATTTTCTCTCTACCCACCCTTGCCTCCTTTTCCGTGCAGCTCTCGATTCCCCCCTCTCTTTCGCACCCTCCATGTCATATTCCGCTCCAGGAGTTCCATCATAGCTCCTCACTGTCGCTGGGAGGAAGTTTTCTCCTCCGCTCGCCCCTTCCACCGTCATTTTCTCTCTACCCACCCTTGCCTCCTTTTCCGCGCAGCTCTCGATTCCCCCCTCTCTTTCGCACCCTCCATGTCATATTCCGCTCCAGGAGCTCCATCATAGCTCCTCGCTGTCGCTGGGAGGATGTTTTCTCCTCCGCTCGCCCCTTCCACCGTCATTTTCTCTCTACCCACCCTTGCCTCCTTCTCCGCGCAGCTCTCGATTCCCCCCTCTCTCTCGCACCCTCCATATTACATCCAGCTCCAGGAGCTCCATCATAGCTCCTCGCTGTCGCTGGGAGGATGTTTTCTCCTCCGCTCGCCCCTTCCAACGTCATTTTCTCTCTACCCACCCTTGCCTCCTTTTCCGCGCAGCTCTCGATTCCCCCCTCTCTTTCGCACCCTCCATGTCATATTCCGCTCCAGGAGTTCCATCATAGCTCCTCACTGTCGCTGGGAGGATGTTTTCTCCTCCGCTCGCCCCTTCCACCGTCATTTTCTCTCTACCCACCCTTGCCTCCTTTTCCGTGCAGCTCTCGATTCCCCCCTCTCTTTCGCACCCTCCATGTCATATTCCGCTCCAGGAGTTCCATCATAGCTCCTCACTGTCGCTGGGAGGAAGTTTTCTCCTCCGCTCGCCCCTTCCACCGTCATTTTCTCTCTACCCACCCTTGCCTCCTTTTCCGCGCAGCTCTCGATTCCCCCCTCTCTTTCGCACCCTCCATGTCATATTCCGCTCCAGGAGCTCCATCATAGCTCCTCACTGTCGCTGGGAGGATGTTTTCTCCTCCGCTCGCCCCTTCCACCGTAATTTTCTCTCTACCCACCCTTGCCTCCTTCTCCGCGCAGCTCTCGATTCCCCCCTCTCTTTCGCACCCTCCATGTCATATTCCGCTCCAGGAGCTCCATCATAGCTCCTCACTGTCGCTGGGAGGAAGTTTTCTCCTCCGCTCGCCCCTTCCACCGTCATTTTCTCTCTACCCACCCTTGCCTCCTTTTCCGCGCAGCTCTCGATTCCCCCCTCTCTTTCGCACCCTCCATGTCATATTCCGCTCCAGGAGCTCCATCATAGCTCCTCGCTGTCGCTGGGAGGATGTTTTCTCCTCCGCTCGCCCCTTCCACCGTCATTTTCTCTCTACCCACCCTTGCCTCCTTCTCCGCGCAGCTCTTGATTCCCCCCTCTCTCTTGCACCCTCCATATTACATCCAGCTCCAGGAGCTCCATCATAGCTCCTCGCTGTCGCTGGGAGGATGTTTTCTCCTCCGCTCGCCCCTTCCACCGTCATTTTCTCTCTACCCACCCTTGCCTCCTTTTCCGCGCAGCTCTCGATTCCACCCTCTCTTTCGCACCCTCCATGTCATATTCCGCTCCAGGAGTTCCATCATAGCTCCTCGCTGTCGCTGGGAGGATGTTTTCTCCTCTGCTCGCCCCTTCCACCGTCATTTTCTCTCTACCCACCCTTGCCTCCTTCTCCGCGCAGCTCTCGATTCCCTCCTCTCTTTCGCACCCTCCATGTCATATTCCGCTCCAGGAGCTCCATCATAGCTCCTCGCTGTCGATGGGAGGATGTTTTCTCCTCCGCTCGCCCCTTCCACTGTCATTTTCTCTCTACCCACCCTTGCCTCCTTCTCCGCGCAGCTCTCGATTCCCCCCTCTCTTTCGCACCCTCCATGTCATATTCCGCTCCAGGAGCTCCATCATAGCTCCTCGCTGTCGCTGGGAGGATGTTTTCTCCTCCGCTCGCCCCTTCCACCGTCATTTTCTCTCTACCCACCCTTGCCTCCTTTTCCGCGCAGCTCTCGATTCCCCCCTCTCTCTCGCACCCTCCATATTACATCCAGCTCAAGGAGCTCCATCATAGCTCCTCGCTGTCGCTGGGAGGATGTTTTCTCCTCTGCTCGCCGCTTCCACCGTCATTTTCTCTCCACCCACCCTTGCCTCCTTCTCCGCGCCGCTCTCGATTCCCCCCTCTCTCTCGCACCCACCATGTCATATCCCGCTCCAGGAGCTCCATCATAGCTCCTCGCTGTCGCTGGGAGGATGTTTTCTCCTCCGCTCGCCCCTTCCACCGTCATTTTCTCTCTACCCACCCTTGCCTCCTTCTCCGCGCAGCTCTCGATTCCCCCCTCTCTCTCGCACCCTCCATTTCACATCCAGCTCCAGGAGCTCCATCATAGCTCCTCGCTGTCGCTGGGAGGATGTTTTCTCCTCCGCTCGCCCCTTCCACCGTCATTTTCTCTCTACCCACCCTTGCCTCCTTCTCCGCGCAGCTCTCGATTCCCCCCTCTCTTTCGCACCCTCCATGTCATATTCCGCTCCAGGAGCTCCATCATAGCTCCTCGCTGTCGCTGGGAGGATGTTTTCTCCTCCGCTCGCCCCTTCCACCGTCATTTTCTCTCTACCCACCCTTGCCTCCTTCTCCGCGCAGCTCTCGATTCCCCCCTCTCTCTCGCACCCTCCATATTACATCCAGCTCCAGGAGCTCCATCATAGCTCCTCGCTGTCGCTGGGAGGATGTTTTCTCCTCCGCTCGCCCCTTCCACCGTCATTTTCTCTCTACCCACCCTTGCCTCCTTCTCCGCGCAGCTCTCGATTCCCCCCTCTCTTTCGCACCCTCCATGTCATATTCCGCTCCAGGAGCTCCATCATAGCTCCTCGCTGTCGCTGGGAGGATGTTTTCTCCTCCGCTCGCCCCTTCCACCGTCATTTTCTCTCTACCCACCCTTGCCTCCTTTTCCGCGCAGCTCTCGATTCCCCCCTCTCTTTCGCACCCTCCATGTCATATTCCGCTCCAGGAGTTCCATCATAGCTCCTCACTGTCGCTGGGAGGATGTTTTCTCCTCCGCTCGCCCCTTCCACCGTCATTTTCTCTCTACCCACCCTTGCCTCCTTTTCCGCGCAGCTCTCGATTCCCCCCTCTCTTTCGCACCCTCCATGTCATATTCTGCTCCAGGAGTTCCATCATAGCTCCTCACTGTCGCTGGGAGGAAGTTTTCTCCTCCGCTCGCCCCTTCCACCGTCATTTTCTCTCTACCCACCCTTGCCTCCTTTTCCGCGTAGCTCTCGATTCCCCCCTCTCTTTCGCACCCTCCATGTCATATTCCGCTCCAGGAGCTCCATCATAGCTCCTTGCTGTCGCTGGGAGGATGTTTTCTCCTCCGCTCGCCCCTTCCACCGTCATTTTCTCTCTACCCACCCTTGCCTCCTTTTCCGCGCAGCTCTCGATTCCCCCCTCTCTTTCGCACCCTCCATGTCATATTCCGCTCCAGGAGCTCCATCATAGCTCCTCGCTGTCGCTGGGAGGATGTTTTCTCCTCCGCTCGCCCCTTCCTCCGTCATTTTCTCTCTACCCACCCTTGCCTCCTTCTCCGCGCAGCTCTCGATTCCCCCCTCTCTTTCGCACCCTCCATGTCATATTCCGCTCCAGGAGCTCCATCATAGCTCCTCGCTGTCGCTGGGAGGATGTTTTCTCCTCCGCTCGCCCCTTCCACCGTCATTTTCTCTCTACCCACCCTTGCCTCCTTCTCCGCGCAGCTCTCGATTCCCCCCTCTCTCTCGCACCCTCCATATTACATCCAGCTCCAGGAGCTCCATCATAGCTCCTCGCTGTCGCTGGGAGGATGTTTTCTCCTCCGCTCGCCCCTTCCACCGTCATTTTCTCTCTACCCACCCTTGCCTCCTTCTCCGCGCAGCTCTCGATTCCCCCCTCTCTTTCGCACCCTCCATGTCTTATTCCGCTCCAGGAGTTCCATCATAGCTCCTCACTGTCGCTGGGAGGATGTTTTCTCCTTCGCTCGCCCCTTCCACCGTCATTTTCTCTCTACCCACCCTTGCCTCCTTCTCCGCGCAGCTCTCGATTCCCCCCTCTCTCTCGCACCCTCCATTTCACATCCAGCTCCAGGAGCTCCATCATAGCTCCTCGCTGTCGCTGGGAGGATGTTTTCTCCTCCGCTCGCCCCTTCCACCGTCATTTTCTCTCTACCCACCCTTGCCTCCTTCTCCGCGCAGCTCTCGATTCCCCCCTCTCTTTCGCACCCTCCATGTCATATTCCGCTCCAGGAGCTCCATCATAGCTCCTCGCTGTCGCTGGGAGGATGTTTTCTCCTCCGCTCGCCCCTTCCACCGTCATTTTCTCTCTACCCACCCTTGCCTCCTTCTCCGCGCAGCTCTCGATTCCCCCCTCTCTCTCGCACCCTCCATATTACATCCAGCTCCAGGAGCTCCATCATAGCTCCTCGCTGTCGCTGGGAGGATGTTTTCTCCTCCGCTCGCCCCTTCCACCGTCATTTTCTCTCTACCCACCCTTGCCTCCTTCTCCGCGCAGCTCTCGATTCCCCCCTCTCTTTCGCACCCTCCATGTCATATTCCGCTCCAGGAGCTCCATCATAGCTCCTCGCTGTCGCTGGGAGGATGTTTTCTCCTCCGCTCGCCCCTTCCACCGTCATTTTCTCTCTACCCACCCTTGCCTCCTTTTCCGCGCAGCTCTCGATTCCCCCCTCTCTTTCGCACCCTCCATGTCATATTCCGCTCCAGGAGTTCCATCATAGCTCCTCACTGTCGCTGGGAGGATGTTTTCTCCTCCGCTCGCCCCTTCCACCGTCATTTTCTCTCTACCCACCCTTGCCTCCTTTTCCGCGCAGCTCTCGATTCCCCCCTCTCTTTCGCACCCTCCATGTCATATTCTGCTCCAGGAGTTCCATCATAGCTCCTCACTGTCGCTGGGAGGAAGTTTTCTCCTCCGCTCGCCCCTTCCACCGTCATTTTCTCTCTACCCACCCTTGCCTCCTTTTCCGCGCAGCTCTCGATTCCCCCCTCTCTTTCGCACCCTCCATGTCATATTCCGCTCCAGGAGCTCCATCATAGCTCCTTGCTGTCGCTGGGAGGATGTTTTCTCCTCCGCTCGCCCCTTCCACCGTCATTTTCTCTCTACCCACCCTTGCCTCCTTTTCCGCGCAGCTCTCCATTCCCCCCTCTCTTTCGCACCCTCCATGTCATATTCCGCTCCAGGAGCTCCATCATAGCTCCTCGCTGTCGCTGGGAGGATGTTTTCTCCTCCGCTCGCCCCTTCCTCCGTCATTTTCTCTCTACCCACCCTTGCCTCCTTCTCCGCGCAGCTCTCGATTCCCCCCTCTCTTTCGCACCCTCCATGTCATATTCCGCTCCAGGAGCTCCATCATAGCTCCTCGCTGTCGCTGGGAGGATGTTTTCTCCTCCGCTCGCCCCTTCCACCGTCATTTTCTCTCTACCCACCCTTGCCTCCTTCTCCGCGCAGCTCTCGATTCCCCCCTCTCTCTCGCACCCTCCATATTACATCCAGCTCCAGGAGCTCCATCATAGCTCCTCGCTGTCGCTGGGAGGATGTTTTCTCCTCCGCTCGCCCCTTCCACCGTCATTTTCTCTCTACCCACCCTTGCCTCCTTCTCCGCGCAGCTCTCGATTCCCCCCTCTCTTTCGCACCCTCCATGTCTTATTCCGCTCCAGGAGTTCCATCATAGCTCCTCACTGTCGCTGGGAGGATGTTTTCTCCTTCGCTCGCCCCTTCCACCGTCATTTTCTCTCTACCCACCCTTGCCTCCTTCTCCGCGCAGCTCTCGATTCCCCCCTCTCTTTCGCACCCTCCATGTCATATTCCGCTCCAGGAGATCCATCATAGCTCCTCGCTGTCGCTGGGAGGATGTTTTCTCCTCCGCTCGCCCCTTCCACCGTCATTTTCTCTCTACCCACCCTTGCCTCCTTCTCCGCGCAGCTCTCGATTCCCCCCTCTCTTTCGCACCCTCCATGTCATATTCCGCTCCAGGAGCTCCATCATAGCTCCTCGCTGTCTCTGGGAGGATGTTTTCTCCTCCGCTCGCCCCTTCCACCGTCATTTTCTCTCTACCCACCCTTGCCTCCTTCTCCGCGCAGCTCTCGATTCCCCCCTCTCTTTCGCACCCTCCATGTCATATTCCGCTCCAGGAGCTCCATCATAGCTCCTCACTGTCGCTGGGAGGATGTTTTCTCCTCCTCTCGCCCCTTCCACCGTCATTTTCTCTCTACCCACCCTTGCCTCCTTCTCCGCGCAGCTCTCGATTCCCCCCTCTCTTTCGCACCCTCCATGTCATATTCCGCTCCAGGAGCTCCATCATAGCTCCTCGATGTCGCTGGGAGGATGTTTTCTCCTCCGCTCGCCCCTTCCACCGTCATTTTCTCTCTACCCACCCTTGCCTCCTTCTCCGCGCAGCTCTCGATTCCCCCCTCTCTCTCGCACCCTCCATATTACATCCAGCTCCAGGAGCTCCATCATAGCTCCTCGCTGTCGCTGGGAGGATGTTTTCTCCTCCGCTCGCCCCTTCCACCGTCATTTTCTCTCTACCCACCCTTGCCTCCTTCTCCGCGCAGCTCTCGATTCCCCCCTCTCTTTCGCACCCTCCATGTCATATTCCGCTCCAGGAGTTCCATCATAGCTCCTCACTGTCGCTGGGAGGATGTTTTCTCCTCCGCTCGCCCCTTCCACCGTCATTTTCTCTCTACCCACCCTTGCCTCCTTCTCCGCGCAGCTCTCGATTCCCCCCTCTCTTTCGCACCCTCCATGTCATATTCCGCTCCAGGAGCTCCATCATAGCTCCTCGCTGTCTCTGGGAGGATGTTTTCTCCTCCACTCGCCCCTTCCACCGTTATTTTCTCTCTACCCACCCTTGCCTCCTTCTCCGCGCAGCTCTCGATTCCCTCCTCTCTCTCGCACCCTCCATATTACATCCAGCTCCAGGAGCTCCATCATAGCTCCTCGCTGTCGCTGGGAGGATGTTTTCTCCTCTGCTCGCCGCTTCCACCGTCATTTTCTCTCCACCCACCCTTGCCTCCTTCTCCGCGCCGCTCTCGATTCCCCCCTCTCTCTCGCACCCACCATGTCATATCCCGCTCCAGAAGCTCCATCATAGCTCCTCGCTGTCGCTGGGAGGATGTTTTCTCCTCCGCTCGCCCCTTCCACCGTCATTTTCTCTCTACCCACCCTTGCCTCCTTCTCCGCGCAGCTCTCGATTCCCCCCTCTCTTTCGCACCCTCCATGTCATATTCCGCTCCAGGAGCTCCATCATAGCTCCTCGCTGTCGCTGGGAGGATGTTTTCTCCTCCGCTCGCCCCTTCCACCGTCATTTTCTCTCTACCCACCCTTGCCTCCTTCTCCGCGCAGCTCTCGATTCCCCCCTCTCTCTCGCACCCTCCATATTACATCCAGCTCCAGGAGCTCCATCATAGCTCCTCGCTGTCGCTGGGAGGATGTTTTCTCCTCCGCTCGCCCCTTCCACCGTCATTTTCTCTCTACCCACCCTTGCCTCCTTTTCCGCGCAGCTCTCGATTCCCCCCTCTCTTTCGCACCCTCCATGTCATATTCCGCTCCAGGAGTTCCATCATAGCTCCTCACTGTCGCTGGGAGGATGTTTTCTCCTCCGCTCGCCCCTTCCACCGTCATTTTCTCTCTACCCACCCTTGCCTCCTTTTCCGCGCAGCTCTCGATTCCCCCCTCTCTTTCGCACTCTCCATGTCATATTCCGCTCCAGGAGTTCCATCATAGCTCCTCACTGTCGCTGGGAGGAAGTTTTCTCCTCCGCTCGCCCCTTCCACCGTCATTTTCTCTCTACCCACCCTTGCCTCCTTCTCCGCGCAGCTCTCGATTCCCCCCTCTCTTTCGCACCCTCCATGTCATATTCCGCTCCAGGAGCTCCATCATAGCTCCTTGCTGTTGATGGGAGGATGTTTTCTCCTCCGCTCGCCCCTTCCACCGTCATTTTCTCTCTACCCACCCTTGCCTCCTTTTCCGCGCAGCTCTCGATTCCCCCCTCTCTTTCGCACCCTCCATGTCATATTCCGCTCCAGGAGTTCCATCATAGCTCCTCACTGTCGCTGGGAGGATGTTTTCTCCTCCGCTCGCCCCTTCCACCGTCATTTTCTCTCTACCCACCCTTGCCTCCTTCTCCGCGCAGCTCTCGATTCCCCCCTCTCTTTCGCACCCTCCATGTCATATTCCGCTCCAGGAGCTCCATCATAGCTCCTTGCTGTTGATGGGAGGATGTTTTCTCCTCCGCTCGCCCCTTCCACCGTCATTTTCTCTCTACCCACCCTTGCCTCCTTTTCCGCGCAGCTCTCGATTCCCCCCTCTCTTTCGCACCCTCCATGTCATATTCCGCTCCAGGAGTTCCATCATAGCTCCTCACTGTCGCTGGGAGGATGTTTTCTCCTCCGCTCGCCCCTTCCACCGTCATTTTCTCTCTACCCACCCTTGCCTCCTTTTCCGTGCAGCTCTCGATTCCCCCCTCTCTTTCGCACCCTCCATGTCATATTCCGCTCCAGGAGTTCCATCATAGCTCCTCACTGTCGCTGGGAGGAAGTTTTCTCCTCCGCTCGCCCCTTCCACCGTCATTTTCTCTCTACCCACCCTTGCCTCCTTTTCCGCGCAGCTCTCGATTCCCCCCTCTCTTTCGCACCCTCCATGTCATATTCCGCTCCAGGAGCTCCATCATAGCTCCTTGCTGTTGATGGGAGGATGTTTTCTCCTCCGCTCGCCCCTTCCACCGTCATTTTCTCTCTACCCACCCTTGCCTCCTTTTCCGCGCAGCTCTCGATTCCCCCCTCTCTTTCGCACCCTCCATGTCATATTCCGCTCCAGGAGTTCCATCATAGCTCCTCACTGTCGCTGGGAGGATGTTTTCTCCTCCGCTCGCCCCTTCCACCGTCATTTTCTCTCTACCCACCCTTGCCTCCTTCTCCGCGCAGCTCTCGATTCCCCCCTCTCTTTCGCACCCTCCATGTCATATTCCGCTCCAGGAGCTCCATCATAGCTCCTTGCTGTTGATGGGAGGATGTTTTCTCCTCCGCTCGCCCCTTCCACCGTCATTTTCTCTCTACCCACCCTTGCCTCCTTTTCCGCGCAGCTCTCGATTCCCCCCTCTCTTTCGCACCCTCCATGTCATATTCCGCTCCAGGAGTTCCATCATAGCTCCTCACTGTCGCTGGGAGGAAGTTTTCTCCTCCGTTCGCCCCTTCCACCGTCATTTTCTCTCTACCCACCCTTGCCTCCTTTTCCGCGCAGCTCTCGATTCCCCCCTCTCTTTCGCACCCTCCATGTCATATTCCGCTCCAGGAGTTCCATCATAGCTCCTCACTGTCGCTGGGAGGATGTTTTCTCCTCCGCTCGCCCCTTCCACCGTCATTTTCTCTCTACCCACCCTTGCCTCCTTCTCCGCGCAGCTCTCGATTCCCCCCTCTCTTTCGCACCCTCCATGTCATATTCCGCTCCAGGAGCTCCATCATAGCTCCTTGCTGTTGATGGGAGGATGTTTTCTCCTCCGCTCGCCCCTTCCACCGTCATTTTCTCTCTACCCACCCTTGCCTCCTTTTCCGCGCAGCTCTCGATTCCCCCCTCTCTTTCGCACCCTCCATGTCATATTCCGCTCCAGGAGTTCCATCATAGCTCCTCACTGTCGCTGGGAGGATGTTTTCTCCTCCGCTCGCCCCTTCCACCGTCATTTTCTCTCTACCCACCCTTGCCTCCTTTTCCGTGCAGCTCTCGATTCCCCCCTCTCTTTCGCACCCTCCATGTCATATTCCGCTCCAGGAGTTCCATCATAGCTCCTCACTGTCGCTGGGAGGAAGTTTTCTCCTCCGCTCGCCCCTTCCACCGTCATTTTCTCTCTACCCACCCTTGCCTCCTTTTCCGCGCAGCTCTCGATTCCCCCCTCTCTTTCGCACCCTCCATGTCATATTCCGCTCCAGGAGCTCCATCATAGCTCCTTGCTGTTGATGGGAGGATGTTTTCTCCTCCGCTCGCCCCTTCCACCGTCATTTTCTCTCTACCCACCCTTGCCTCCTTTTCCGCGCAGCTCTCGATTCCCCCCTCTCTTTCGCACCCTCCATGTCATATTCCGCTCCAGGAGTTCCATCATAGCTCCTCACTGTCGCTGGGAGGATGTTTTCTCCTCCGCTCGCCCCTTCCACCGTCATTTTCTCTCTACCCACCCTTGCCTCCTTTTCCGTGCAGCTCTCGATTCCCCCCTCTCTTTCGCACCCTCCATGTCATATTCCGCTCCAGGAGTTCCATCATAGCTCCTCACTGTCGCTGGGAGGAAGTTTTCTCCTCCGCTCGCCCCTTCCACCGTCATTTTCTCTCTACCCACCCTTGCCTCCTTTTCCGCGCAGCTCTCGATTCCCCCCTCTCTTTCGCACCCTCCATGTCATATTCCGCTCCAGGAGCTCCATCATAGCTCCTCGCTGTCGCTGGGAGGATGTTTTCTCCTCCGCTCGCCCCTTCCACCGTCATTTTCTCTCTACCCACCCTTGCCTCCTTCTCCGCGCAGCTCTCGATTCCCCCCTCTCTCTCGCACCCTCCATATTACATCCAGCTCCAGGAGCTCCATCATAGCTCCTCGCTGTCGCTGGGAGGATGTTTTCTCCTCCGCTCGCCCCTTCCAACGTCATTTTCTCTCTACCCACCCTTGCCTCCTTTTCCGCGCAGCTCTCGATTCCCCCCTCTCTTTCGCACCCTCCATGTCATATTCCGCTCCAGGAGTTCCATCATAGCTCCTCACTGTCGCTGGGAGGATGTTTTCTCCTCCGCTCGCCCCTTCCACCGTCATTTTCTCTCTACCCACCCTTGCCTCCTTTTCCGTGCAGCTCTCGATTCCCCCCTCTCTTTCGCACCCTCCATGTCATATTCCGCTCCAGGAGTTCCATCATAGCTCCTCACTGTCGCTGGGAGGAAGTTTTCTCCTCCGCTCGCCCCTTCCACCGTCATTTTCTCTCTACCCACCCTTGCCTCCTTTTCCGCGCAGCTCTCGATTCCCCCCTCTCTTTCGCACCCTCCATGTCATATTCCGCTCCAGGAGTTCCATCATAGCTCCTCACTGTCGCTGGGAGGATGTTTTCTCCTCCGCTCGCCCCTTCCACCGTCATTTTCTCTCTACCCACCCTTGCCTCCTTTTCCGTGCAGCTCTCGATTCCCCCCTCTCTTTCGCACCCTCCATGTCATATTCCGCTCCAGGAGTTCCATCATAGCTCCTCACTGTCGCTGGGAGGAAGTTTTCTCCTCCGCTCGCCCCTTCCACCGTCATTTTCTCTCTACCCACCCTTGCCTCCTTTTCCGCGCAGCTCTCGATTCCCCCCTCTCTTTCGCACCCTCCATGTCATATTCCGCTCCAGGAGCTCCATCATAGCTCCTTGCTGTCGCTGGGAGGATGTTTTCTCCTCCGCTCGCCCCTTCCACCGTCATTTTCTCTCTACCCACCCTTGCCTCCTTCTCCGCGCAGCTCTCGATTCCCCCCTCTCTCTCGCACCCTCCATATTACATCCAGCTCCAGGAGCTCCATCATAGCTCCTCGCTGTCGCTGGGAGGATGTTTTCTCCTCCGCTCGCCCCTTTCACCGTCATTTTCTCTCTACCCACCCTTGCCTCCTTTTCCGCGCAGCTCTCGATTCCCCCCTCTCTTTCGCACCTTCCATGTCATATTCCGCTCCAGGAGTTCCATCATAGCTCCTCACTGTCGCTGGGAGGATGTTTTCTCCTCCGCTCGCCCCTTCCACCGTCATTTTCTCTCTACCCACCCTTGCCTCCTTCTCCGCGCAGCTCTCGATTCCCCCCTCTCTTTCGCACCCTCCATGTCATATTCCGCTCCAGGAGCTCCATCATAGCTCCTCGCTGTCGCTGGGAGGATGTTTTCTCCTCCGCTCGCCCCTTCCACCGTCATTTTCTCTCTACCCACCCTTGCCTCCTTTTCCGCGCAGCTCTCGATTCCCCCCTCTCTTTCGCACACTCCATGTCATATTCCGCTCCAGGAGTTCCATCATAGCTCCTCACTGTCGCTGGGAGGATGTTTTCTCCTCCGCTCGCCCCTTCCACCGTCATTTTCTCTCTACCCACCCTTGCCTCCTTTTCCGCGCAGCTCTCGATTCCCCCCTCTCTTTCGCACTCTCCATGTCATATTCCGCTCCAGGAGTTCCATCATAGCTCCTCACTGTCGCTGGGAGGAAGTTTTCTCCTCCGCTCGCCCCTTCCACCGTCATTTTCTCTCTACCCACCCTTGCCTCCTTTTCCGCGCAGCTCTCGATTCCCCCCTCTCTTTCGCACCCTCCATGTCATATTCCGCTCCAGGAGCTCCATCATAGCTCCTTGCTGTTGATGGGAGGATGTTTTCTCCTCCGCTCGCCCCTTCCACCGTCATTTTCTCTCTACCCACCCTTGCCTCCTTTTCCGCGCAGCTCTCGATTCCCCCCTCTCTTTCGCACCCTCCATGTCATATTCCGCTCCAGGAGTTCCATCATAGCTCCTCACTGTCGCTGGGAGGATGTTTTCTCCTCCGCTCGCCCCTTCCACCGTCATTTTCTCTCTACCCACCCTTGCCTCCTTCTCCGCGCAGCTCTCGATTCCCCCCTCTCTTTCGCACCCTCCATGTCATATTCCGCTCCAGGAGCTCCATCATAGCTCCTTGCTGTTGATGGGAGGATGTTTTCTCCTCCGCTCGCCCCTTCCACCGTCATTTTCTCTCTACCCACCCTTGCCTCCTTTTCCGCGCAGCTCTCGATTCCCCCCTCTCTTTCGCACCCTCCATGTCATATTCCGCTCCAGGAGTTCCATCATAGCTCCTCACTGTCGCTGGGAGGATGTTTTCTCCTCCGCTCGCCCCTTCCACCGTCATTTTCTCTCTACTCACCCTTGCATCCTTTTCCGTGCAGCTCTCGATTCCCCCCTCTCTTTCGCACCCTCCATGTCATATTCCGCTCCAGGAGTTCCATCATAGCTCCTCACTGTCGCTGGGAGGAAGTTTTCTCCTCCGCTCGCCCCTTCCACCGTCATTTTCTCTCTACCCACCCTTGCCTCCTTTTCCGCGCAGCTCTCGATTCCCCCCTCTCTTTCGCACCCTCCATGTCATATTCCGCTCCAGGAGCTCCATCATAGCTCCTTGCTGTTGATGGGAGGATGTTTTCTCCTCCGCTCGCCCCTTCCACCGTCATTTTCTCTCTACCCACCCTTGCCTCCTTTTCCGCGCAGCTCTCGATTCCCCCCTCTCTTTCGCACCCTCCATGTCATATTCCGCTCCAGGAGTTCCATCATAGCTCCTCACTGTCGCTGGGAGGATGTTTTCTCCTCCGCTCGCCCCTTCCACCGTCATTTTCTCTCTACCCACCCTTGCCTCCTTCTCCGCGCAGCTCTCGATTCCCCCCTCTCTTTCGCACCCTCCATGTCATATTCCGCTCCAGGAGCTCCATCATAGCTCCTTGCTGTTGATGGGAGGATGTTTTCTCCTCCGCTCGCCCCTTCCACCGTCATTTTCTCTCTACCCACCCTTGCCTCCTTTTCCGCGCAGCTCTCGATTCCCCCCTCTCTTTCGCACCCTCCATGTCATATTCCGCTCCAGGAGTTCCATCATAGCTCCTCACTGTCGCTGGGAGGATGCTTTCTCCTCCGCTCGCCCCTTCCACCGTCATTTTCTCTCTACCCACCCTTGCCTCCTTTTCCGTGCAGCTCTCGATTCCCCCCTCTCTTTCGCACCCTCCATGTCATATTCCGCTCCAGGAGTTCCATCATAGCTCCTCACTGTCGCTGGGAGGAAGTTTTCTCCTCCGCTCGCCCCTTCCACCGTCATTTTCTCTCTACCTACCCTTGCCTCCTTTTCCGCGCAGCTCTCGATTCCCCCCTCTCTTTCGCACCCTCCATGTCATATTCCGCTCCAGGAGCTCCATCATAGCTCCTTGCTGTCGCTGGGAGGATGTTTTCTCCTCCGCTCGCCCCTTCCACCGTCATTTTCTCTCTACCCACCCTTGCCTCCTTTTCCGCGCAGCTCTCGATTCCCCCCTCTCTTTCGCACCCTCCATGTCATATTCCGCTCCAGGAGTTCCATCATAGCTCCTCACTGTCGCTGGGAGGATGTTTTCTCCTCCGCTCGCCCCTTCCACCGTCATTTTCTCTCTACCCACCCTTGCCTCCTTCTCCGCGCAGCTCTCGATTCCCCCCTCTCTTTCGCACCCTCCATGTCATATTCCGCTCCAGGAGTTCCATCATAGCTCCTCACTGTCGCTGGGAGGATGTTTTCTCCTCCGCTCGCCCCTTCCACCGTCATTTTCTCTCTACCCACCCTTGCCTCCTTCTCCGCGCAGCTCTCGATTCCCCCCTCTCTTTCGCACCCTCCATGTCATATTCCGCTCCAGGAGTTCCATCATAGCTCCTCACTGTCGCTGGGAGGATGTTTTCTCCTCCGCTCGCCCCTTCCACCGTCATTTTCTCTCTACCCACCCTTGCCTCCTTCTCCGCGCAGCTCTCGATTCCCCCCTCTCTTTCGCACCCTCCATGTCATATTCCGCTCCAGGAGCTCCATCATAGCTCCTCGCTGTCGCTGGGAGGATGTTTTCTCCTCCGCTCGCCCCTTCCACTGTCATTTTCTCTCTACTCACCCTTGCCTCCTTTTCCGCGCAGCTCTCGATTCCCCCCTCTCTTTCGCACCCTCCATGTCATATTCCGCTCCAGGAGTTCCATCATAGCTCCTCACTGTCGCTGGGAGGAAGTTTTCTCCTCCGCTCGCCCCTTCCACCGTCATTTTCTCTCTACCCACCCTTGCATCCTTTTCCGCGCAGCTCTCGATTCCCCCCTCTCTTTCGCACCCTCCATGTCATATTCCGCTCCAGGAGTTCCATCATAGCTCCTCACTGTCGCTGGGAGGATGTTTTCTCCTCCGCTCGCCCCTTCCACCGTCATTTTCTCTCTACCCACCCTTGCCTCCTTCTCCGCGCAGCTCTCGATTCCCCCCTCTCTTTCGCACCCTCCATGTCATATTCCGCTCCAGGAGCTCCATCATAGCTCCTCACTGTCGCTGGGAGGATGTTTTCTCCTCCGCTCGCCCCTTCCACCGTCATTTTCTCTCTACCCACCCTTGCCTCCTTTTCCGCGCAGCTCTCGATTCCCCCCTCTCTTTCACACCCTCCATGTCATATTCCGCTCCAGGAGTTCCATCATAGCTCCTCACTGTCGCTGGGAGGAAGTTTTCTCCTCCGCTCGCCCCTTCCACCGTCATTTTCTCTCTACCCACCCTTGCCTCCTTTTCCGCGCAGCTCTCGATTCCCCCCTCTCTTTCGCACCCTCCATGTCATATTCCGCTCCAGGAGCTCCATCATAGCTCCTTGCTGTCGCTGGGAGGATGTTTTCTCCTCCGCTCGCCCCTTCCACCGTCATTTTCTCTCTACCCACCCTTGCCTCCTTTTCCGCGCAGCTCTCGATTCCCCCCTCTCTTTCGCACCCTCCATGTCATATTCCGCTCCAGGAGTTCCATCATAGCTCCTCACTGTCGCTGGGAGGATGTTTTCTCCTCCGCTCGCCCCTTCCACCGTAATTTTCTCTCTACCCACCCTTGCCTCCTTCTCCGCGCAGCTCTCGATTCCCCCCTCTCTTTCGCACCCTCCATGTCATATTCCGCTCCAGGAGCTCCATCATAGCTCCTCGCTGTCGCTGGGAGGATGTTTTCTCCTCCGCTCGCCCCTTCCACCGTCATTTTCTCTCTACCCACCCTTGCCTCCTTTTCCGCGCAGCTCTCGATTCCCCCCTCTCTTTCGCACCCTCCATGTCATATTCCGCTCCAGGAGTTCCATCATAGCTCCTCACTGTCGCTGGGAGGATGTTTTCTCCTCCGCTCGCCCCTTCCACCGTCATTTTCTCTCTACCCACCCTTGCCTCCTTCACCGCGCAGCTCTCGATTCCCCCCTCTCTTTCGCACCCTCCATGTCATATTCCGCTCCAGGAGCTCCATCATAGCTCCTTGCTGTTGATGGGAGGATGTTTTCTCCTCCGCTCGCCCCTTCCACCGTCATTTTCTCTCTACCCACCCTTGCCTCCTTTTCCGCGCAGCTCTCGATTCCCCCCTCTCTTTCACACCCTCCATGTCATATTCCGCTCCAGGAGTTCCATCATAGCTCCTCACTGTCGCTGGGAGGATGTTTTCTCCTCCGCTCGCCCCTTCCACCGTCATTTTCTCTCTACCCACCCTTGCCTCCTTTTCCGTGCAGCTCTCGATTCCCCCCTCTCTTTCGCACCCTCCATGTCATATTCCGCTCCAGGAGTTCCATCATAGCTCCTCACTGTCGCTGGGAGGAAGTTTTCTCCTCCGCTCGCCCCTTCCACCGTCATTTTCTCTCTACCCACCCTTGCCTCCTTTTCCGCGCAGCTCTCGATTCCCCCCTCTCTTTCGCACCCTCCATGTCATATTCCGCTCCAGGAGCTCCATCATAGCTCCTCGCTGTCGCTGGGAGGATGTTTTCTCCTCCGCTCGCCCCTTCCACCGTCATTTTCTCTCTACCCACCCTTGCCTCCTTTTCCGCGCAGCTCTCGATTCCCCCCTCTCTTTCGCACCCTCCATGTCATATTCCGCTCCAGGAGTTCCATCATAGCTCCTCACTGTCGCTGGGAGGATGTTTTCTCCTCCGCTCGCCCCTTCCACCGTCATTTTCTCTCTACCCACCCTTGCCTCCTTCTCCGCGCAGCTCTCGATTCCCCCCTCTCTTTCGCACCCTCCATGTCATATTCCGCTCCAGGAGTTCCATCATAGCTCCTCACTGTCGCTGGGAGGATGTTTTCTCCTCCGCTCGCCCCTTCCACCGTCATTTTCTCTCTACCCACCCTTGCCTCCTTCTCCGCGCAGCTCTCGATTCCCCCCTCTCTTTCGCACCCTCCATGTCATATTCCGCTCCAGGAGCTCCATCATAGCTCCTCACTGTCGCTGGGAGGATGTTTTCTCCTCCGCTCGCCCCTTCCACCGTCATTTTCTCTCTACCCACCCTTGCCTCCTTTTCCGCGCAGCTCTCGATTCCCCCCTCTCTTTCGCACCCTCCATGTCATATTCCGCTCCAGGAGTTCCATCATAGCTCCTCACTGTCGCTGGGAGGAAGTTTTCTCCTCCGCTCGCCCCTTCCACCGTCATTTTCTCTCTACCCACCCTTGCCTCCTTTTCCGCGCAGCTCTCGATTCCCCCCTCTCTTTCGCACCCTCCATGTCATATTCCGCTCCAGGAGTTCCATCATAGCTCCTCACTGTCGCTGGGAGGATGTTTTCTCCTCCGCTCGCCCCTTCCACCGTCATTTTCTCTCTACCCACCCTTGCCTCCTTCTCCGCGCAGCTCTCAATTCCCCCCTCTCTTTCGCACCCTCCATGTCATATTCCGCTCCAGGAGCTCCATCATAGCTCCTCGCTGTCGCTGGGAGGATGTTTTCTCCTCCGCTCGCCCCTTCCACCGTCATTTTCTCTCTACCCACCCTTGCCTCCTTTTCCGCGCAGCTCTCGATTCCCCCCTCTCTTTCGCACCCTCCATGTCATATTCCGCTCCAGGAGCTCCATCATAGCTCCTCGCTGTCGCTGGGAGGATGTTTTCTCCTCCGCTCGCCCCTTCCACCGTCATTTTCTCTCTACCCACCCTTGCCTCCTTTTCCGCGCAGCTCTCGATTCCCCCCTCTCTTTCGCACCCTCCATGTCATATTCCGCTCCAGGAGTTCCATCATAGCTCCTCACTGTCGCTGGGAGGATGTTTTCTCCTCCGCTCGCCCCTTCCACCGTCATTTTCTCTCTACCCACCCTTGCCTCCTTTTCCGCGCAGCTCTCGATTCCCCCCTCTCTTTCGCACTCTCCATGTCATATTCCGCTCCAGGAGTTCCATCATAGCTCCTCACTGTCGCTGGGAGGAAGTTTTCTCCTCCGCTCGCCCCTTCCACCGTCATTTTCTCTCTACCCACCCTTGCCTCCTTTTCCGCGCAGCTCTCGATTCCCCCCTCTCTTTCGCACCCTCCATGTCATATTCCGCTCCAGGAGCTCCATCATAGCTCCTTGCTGTTGATGGGAGGATGTTTTCTCCTCCGCTCGCCCCTTCCACCGTCATTTTCTCTCTACCCACCCTTGCCTCCTTTTCCGCGCAGCTCTCGATTCCCCCCTCTCTTTCGCACCCTCCATGTCATATTCCGCTCCAGGAGTTCCATCATAGCTCCTCACTGTCGCTGGGAGGATGTTTTCTCCTCCGCTCGCCCCTTCCACCGTCATTTTCTCTCTACCCACCCTTGCCTCCTTTTCCGCGCAGCTCTCGATTCCCCCCTCTCTTTCGCACCCTCCATGTCATATTCCGCTTCAGGAGTTCCATCATAGCTCCTCACTGTCGCTGGGAGGAAGTTTTCTCCTCCGCTCGCCCCTTCCACCGTCATTTTCTCTCTACCCACCCTTGCCTCCTTTTCCGCGCAGCTCTCGATTCCCCCCTCTCTTTCGCACCCTCCATGTCATATTCCGCTCCAGGAGCTCCATCATAGCTCCTTGCTGTCGCTGGGAGGATGTTTTCTCCTCCGCTCGCCCCTTCCACCGTCATTTTCTCTCTACCCACCCTTGCCTCCTTTTCCGCGCAGCTCTCGATTCCCCCCTCTCTTTCGCACCCTCCATGTCATATTCCGCTCCAGGAGTTCCATTATAGCTCCTCACTGTCGCTGGGAGGATGTTTTCTCCTCCGCTCGCCCCTTCCACCGTCATTTTCTCTCTACCCACCCTTGCCTCCTTCTCCGCGCAGCTCTCGATTCCCCCCTCTCTTTCGCACTCTCCATGTCATATTCTGCTCCAGGAGCTCCATCATAGCTCCTCGCTGTCGCTGGGAGGATGTTTTCTCCTCCGCTCGCCCCTTCCACCGTCATTTTCTCTCTACCCACCCTTGCCTCCTTCTCCGCGCAGCTCTCGATTCCCCCCTCTCTTTCGCACCCTCCATGTCATATTCCGCTCCAGGAGCTCCATCATAGCTCCTTGCTGTCGCTGGGAGGATGTTTTCTCCTCCGCTCGCCCCTTTTACCGTCATTTTCTCTCTACCCACCCTTGCCTCCTTCTCCGCGCAGCTCTCGATTCCCCCCTCTCTTTCGCACCCTCCATGTCATATTCCGCTCCAGGAGCTCCATCATAGCTCCTCGCTGTCACTGGGAGGATGTTTTCTCCTCCGCTCGCCCCTTCCACCGTCATTTTCTCTCTACCCACCCTTGCCTCCTTCTCCGCGCAGCTCTCGATTCCCCCCTCTCTCTCGCACCCTCCATATTACATCCAGCTCCAGGAGCTCCATCATAGCTCCTCGCTGTTGCTGGGAGGATGTTTTCTCCTCCGCTCGCCCCTTCCACCGTCATTTTCTCTCTACCCACCCTTGCCTCCTTCTCCGCGCAGCTCTCGATTCCCCCCTCTCTTTCGCACCCTCCATGTCATATTCCGCTCCAGGAGTTCCATCATAGCTCCTCACTGTCGCTGGGAGGATGTTTTCTCCTCCGCTCGCCCCTTCCACCGTCATTTTCTCTCTACCCACCCTTGCCTCCTTCTCCGCGCAGCTCTCGATTCCCCCCTCTCTTTCGCACCCTCCATGTCATATTCCGCTCCAGGAGCTCCATCATAGCTCCTCGCTGTCGCTGGGAGGATGTTTTCTCCTCCGCTCGCCCCTTCCACCGTCATTTTCTCTCTACCCACCCTTGCCTCCTTCTCCGCGCAGCTCTCGATTCCCCCCTCTCTTTCGCACCCTCCATGTCATATTCCGCTCCAGGAGCTCCATCATAGCTCCTCGCTGTCGCTGGGAGGATGTTTTCTCCTCCGCTCGCCCCTTCCACCGTCATTTTCTCTCTACCCACCCTTGCCTCCTTCTCCGCGCAGCTCTCGATTCCCCCCTCTCTCTCGCACCCTCCATATTACATCCAGCTCCAGGAGCTCCATCATAGCTCCTCGCTGTCGCTGGGAGGATGTTTTCTCCTCCGCTCGCCCCTTCCACCGTCATTTTCTCTCTACCCACCCTTGCCTCCTTTTCCGCGCAGCTCTCGATTCCCCCCTCTCTTTCGCACCCTCCATGTCATATTCCGCTCCAGGAGTTCCATCATAGCTCCTCACTGTCGCTGGGAGGATGTTTTCTCCTCCGCTCGCCCCTTCCACCGTCATTTTCTCTCTACCCACCCTTGCCTCCTTCTCCGCGCAGCTCTCGATTCCCCCCTCTCTTTCGCACCCTCCATGTCATATTCCGCTCCAGGAGCTCCATCATAGCTCCTCGCTGTCGCTGGGAGGATGTTTTCTCCTCCGCTCGCCCCTTCCACCGTCATTTTCTCTCTACCCACCCTTGCCTCCTTTTCCGCGCAGCTCTTGATTCCCCCCTCTCTTTCGCACCCTCCATGTCATATTCCGCTCCAGGAGTTCCATCATAGCTCCTCACTGTCGCTGGGAGGATGTTTTCTCCTCCGCTCGCCCCTTCCACCGTCATTTTCTCTCTACCCACCCTTGCCTCCTTTTCCGCGCAGCTCTCGATTCCCCCCTCTCTTTCGCACCCTCCATGTCATATTCCGCTCCAGGAGTTCCATCATAGCTCCTCACTGTCGCTGGGAGGAAGTTTTCTCCTCCGCTCGCCCCTTCCACCGTCATTTTCTCTCTACCCACCCTTGCCTCCTTTTCCGCGCAGCTCTCGATTCCCCCCTCTTTCGCACCCTCCATGTCATATTCCGCTCCAGGAGCTCCATCATAGCTCCTTGCTGTCGCTGGGAGGATGTTTTCTCCTCCGCTCGCCCCTTCCACCGTCATGTTCTCTCTACCCACCCTTGCCTCCTTCTCCGCGCAGCTCTCGATTCCCCCCTCTCTTTCGCACCCTCCATGTCATATTCCGCTCCAGGAGCTCCATCATAGCTCCTTGCTGTCGCTGGGAGGATGTTTTCTCCTCCGCTCGCCCCTTCCACCGTCATTTTCTCTCTACCCACCCTTGCCTCCTTCTCCGCGCAGCTCTCGATTCCCCCCTTTCTCTCGCACCCTCCATATTACATCCAGCTCCAGGAGCTCCATCATAGCTCCTTGCTGTCGCTGGGAGGATGTTTTCTCCTCCGCTTGCCCCTTCCACCGTCATTTTCTCTCTACCCACCCTTGCCTCCTTTTCCGCGCAGCTCTCGATTCCCCCCTCTCTTTCGCACCCTCCATGTCATATTCCGCTCCAGGAGTTCCATCATAGCTCCTCACTGTCGCTGGGAGGAAGTTTTCTCCTCCGCTCGCCCCTTCCACCGTCATTTTCTCTCTACCCACCCTTGCATCCTTTTCCGCGCAGCTCTCGATTCCCCCCTCTCTTTCGCACCCTCCATGTCATATTCCGCTCCAGGAGTTCCATCATAGCTCCTCACTGTCGCTGGGAGGATGTTTTCTCCTCCGCTCGCCCCTTCCACCGTCATTTTCTCTCTACCCACCCTTGCCTCCTTCTCCGCGCAGCTCTCGATTCCCCCCTCTCTTTCGCACCCTCCATGTCATATTCCGCTCCAGGAGCTCCATCATAGCTCCTCACTGTCGCTGGGAGGATGTTTTCTCCTCCGCTCGCCCCTTCCACCGTCATTTTCTCTCTACCCACCCTTGCCTCCTTTTCCGCGCAGCTCTCGATTCCCCCCTCTCTTTCGCACCCTCCATGTCATATTCCGCTCCAGGAGTTCCATCATAGCTCCTCACTGTCGCTGGGAGGAAGTTTTCTCCTCCGCTCGCCCCTTCCACCGTCATTTTCTCTCTACCCACCCTTGCCTCCTTTTCCGCGCAGCTCTCGATTCCCCCCTCTCTTTCGCACCCTCCATGTCATATTCCGCTCCAGGAGCTCCATCATAGCTCCTTGCTGTCGCTGGGAGGATGTTTTCTCCTCCGCTCGCCCCTTCCACCGTCATTTTCTCTCTACCCACCCTTGCCTCCTTTTCCGCGCAGCTCTCGATTCCCCCCTCTCTTTCGCACCCTCCATGTCATATTCCGCTCCAGGAGTTCCATCATAGCTCCTCACTGTCGCTGGGAGGATGTTTTCTCCTCCGCTCGCCCCTTCCACCGTAATTTTCTCTCTACCCACCCTTGCCTCCTTCTCCGCGCAGCTCTCGATTCCCCCCTCTCTTTCGCACCCTCCATGTCATATTCCGCTCCAGGAGCTCCATCATAGCTCCTCGCTGTCGCTGGGAGGATGTTTTCTCCTCCGCTCGCCCCTTCCACCGTCATTTTCTCTCTACCCACCCTTGCCTCCTTTTCCGCGCAGCTCTCGATTCCCCCCTCTCTTTCGCACCCTCCATGTCATATTCCGCTCCAGGAGTTCCATCATAGCTCCTCACTGTCGCTGGGAGGATGTTTTCTCCTCCGCTCGCCCCTTCCACCGTCATTTTCTCTCTACCCACCCTTGCCTCCTTTTCCGTGCAGCTCTCGATTCCCCCCTCTCTTTCGCACCCTCCATGTCATATTCCGCTCCAGGAGTTCCATCATAGCTCCTCACTGTCGCTGGGAGGAAGTTTTCTCCTCCGCTCGCCCCTTCCACCGTCATTTTCTCTCTACCCACCCTTGCCTCCTTTTCCGCGCAGCTCTCGATTCCCCCCTCTCTTTCGCACCCTCCATGTCATATTCCGCTCCAGGAGCTCCATCATAGCTCCTCGCTGTCGCTGGGAGGATGTTTTCTCCTCCGCTCGCCCCTTCCACCGTCATTTTCTCTCTACCCACCCTTCCCTCCTTTTCCGCGCAGCTCTCGATTCCCCCCTCTCTTTCGCACCCTCCATGTCATATTCCGCTCCAGGAGTTCCATCATAGCTCCTCACTGTCGCTGGGAGGATGTTTTCTCCTCCGCTCGCCCCTTCCACCGTCATTTTCTCTCTACCCACCCTTGCCTCCTTCTCCGCGCAGCTCTCGATTCCCCCCTCTCTTTCGCACCCTCCATGTCATATTCCGCTCCAGGAGTTCCATCATAGCTCCTCACTGTCGCTGGGAGGATGTTTTCTCCTCCGCTCGCCCCTTCCACCGTCATTTTCTCTCTACCCACCCTTGCCTCCTTCTCCGCGCAGCTCTCGATTCCCCCCTCTCTTTCGCACCCTCCATGTCATATTCCGCTCCAGGAGCTCCATCATAGCTCCTCACTGTCGCTGGGAGGATGTTTTCTCCTCCGCTCGCCCCTTCCACCGTCATTTTCTCTCTACCCACCCTTGCCTCCTTTTCCGCGCAGCTCTCGATTCCCCCCTCTCTTTCGCACCCTCCATGTCATATTCCGCTCCAGGAGTTCCATCATAGCTCCTCACTGTCGCTGGGAGGAAGTTTTCTCCTCCGCTCGCCCCTTCCACCGTCATTTTCTCTCTACCCACCCTTGCCTCCTTTTCCGCGCAGCTCTCGATTCCCCCCTCTCTTTCGCACCCTCCATGTCATATTCCGCTCCAGGAGTTCCATCATAGCTCCTCACTGTCGCTGGGAGGATGTTTTCTCCTCCGCTCGCCCCTTTCACCGTCATTTTCTCTCTACCCACCCTTGCCTCCTTCTCCGCGCAGCTCTCAATTCCCCCCTCTCTTTCGCACCCTCCATGTCATATTCCGCTCCAGGAGCTCCATCATAGCTCCTCGCTGTTGCTGGGAGGATGTTTTCTCCTCCGCTCGCCCCTTCCACCGTCATTTTCTCTCTACCCACCCTTGCCTCCTTTTCCGCGCAGCTCTCGATTCCCCCCTCTCTTTCGCACCCTCCATGTCATATTCCGCTCCAGGAGCTCCATCATAGCTCCTCGCTGTCGCTGGGAGGATGTTTTCTCCTCCGCTCGCCCCTTCCACCGTCATTTTCTCTCTACCCACCCTTGCCTCCTTTTCCGCGCAGCTCTCGATTCCCCCCTCTCTTTCGCACCCTCCATGTCATATTCCGCTCCAGGAGTTCCATCATAGCTCCTCACTGTCGCTGGGAGGATGTTTTCTCCTCCGCTCGCCCCTTCCACCGTCATTTTCTCTCTACCCACCCTTGCCTCCTTTTCCGCGCAGCTCTCGATTCCCCCCTCTCTTTCGCACTCTCCATGTCATATTCCGCTCCAGGAGTTCCATCATAGCTCCTCACTGTCGCTGGGAGGAAGTTTTCTCCTCCGCTCGCCCCTTCCACCGTCATTTTCTCTCTACCCACCCTTGCCTCCTTTTCCGCGCAGCTCTCGATTCCCCCCTCTCTTTCGCACCCTCCATGTCATATTCCGCTCCAGGAGCTCCATCATAGCTCCTTGCTGTTGATGGGAGGATGTTTTCTCCTCCACTCGCCCCTTCCACCGTCATTTTCTCTCTACCCACCCTTGCCTCCTTTTCCGCGCAGCTCTCGATTCCCCCCTCTCTTTCGCACCCTCCATGTCATATTCCGCTCCAGGAGTTCCATCATAGCTCCTCACTGTCGCTGGGAGGATGTTTTCTCCTCCGCTCGCCCCTTCCACCGTCATTTTCTCTCTACCCACCCTTGCCTCCTTCTCCGCGCAGCTCTCGATTCCCCCCTCTCTTTCGCACCCTCCATGTCATATTCCGCTCCAGGAGCTCCATCATAGCTCCTTGCTGTTGATGGGAGGATGTTTTCTCCTCCGCTCGCCCCTTCCACCGTCATTTTCTCTCTACCCACCCTTGCCTCCTTTTCCGCGCAGCTCTCGATTCCCCCCTCTCTTTCGCACCCTCCATGTCATATTCCGCTCCAGGAGTTCCATCATAGCTCCTCACTGTCGCTGGGAGGAAGTTTTCTCCTCCGCTCGCCCCTTCCACCGTCATTTTCTCTCTACCCACCCTTGCCTCCTTTTCCGCGCAGCTCTCGATTCCCCCCTCTCTTTCGCACCCTCCATGTCATATTCCGCTCCAGGAGCTCCATCATAGCTCCTTGCTGTCGCTGGGAGGATGTTTTCTCCTCCGCTCGCCCCTTCCACCGTCATTTTCTCTCTACCCACCCTTGCCTCCTTTTCCGCGCAGCTCTCGATTCCCCCCTCTCTTTCGCACCCTCCATGTCATATTCCGCTCCAGGAGTTCCATTATAGCTCCTCACTGTCGCTGGGAGGATGTTTTCTCCTCCGCTCGCCCCTTCCACCGTCATTTTCTCTCTACCCACCCTTGCCTCCTTCTCCGCGCAGCTCTCGATTCCCCCCTCTCTTTCGCACTCTCCATGTCATATTCTGCTCCAGGAGCTCCATCATAGCTCCTCGCTGTCGCTGGGAGGATGTTTTCTCCTCCGCTCGCCCCTTCCACCGTCATTTTCTCTCTACCCACCCTTGCCTCCTTCTCCGCGCAGCTCTCGATTCCCCCCTCTCTTTCGCACCCTCCATGTCATATTCCGCTCCAGGAGCTCCATCATAGCTCCTTGCTGTCGCTGGGAGGATGTTTTCTCCTCCGCTCGCCCCTTTTACCGTCATTTTCTCTCTACCCACCCTTGCCTCCTTCTCCGCGCAGCTCTCGATTCCCCCCTCTCTTTCGCACCCTCCATGTCATATTCCGCTCCAGGAGCTCCATCATAGCTCCTCGCTGTCGCTGGGAGGATGTTTTCTCCTCCGCTCGCCCCTTCCACCGTCATTTTCTCTCTACCCACCCTTGCCTCCTTCTCCGCGCAGCTCTCGATTCCCCCCTCTCTCTCGCACCCTCCATATTACATCCAGCTCCAGGAGCTCCATCATAGCTCCTCGCTGTTGCTGGGAGGATGTTTTCTCCTCCGCTCGCCCCTTCCACCGTCATTTTCTCTCTACCCACCCTTGCCTCCTTCTCCGCGCAGCTCTCGATTCCCCCCTCTCTTTCGCACCCTCCATGTCATATTCCGCTCCAGGAGTTCCATCATAGCTCCTCACTGTCGCTGGGAGGATGTTTTCTCCTCCGCTCGCCCCTTCCACCGTCATTTTCTCTCTACCCACCCTTGCCTCCTTCTCCGCGCAGCTCTCGATTCCCCCCTCTCTTTCGCACCCTCCATGTCATATTCCGCTCCAGGAGCTCCATCATAGCTCCTCGCTGTCGCTGGGAGGATGTTTTCTCCTCCGCTCGCCCCTTCCACCGTCATTTTCTCTCTACCCACCCTTGCCTCCTTCTCCGCGCAGCTCTCGATTCCACCCTCTCTTTCGCACCCTCCATGTCATATTCCGCTCCAGGAGCTCCATCATAGCTCCTCGCTGTCGCTGGGAGGATGTTTTCTCCTCCGCTCGCCCCTTCCACCGTCATTTTCTCTCTACCCACCCTTGCCTCCTTCTCCGCGCAGCTCTCGATTCCCCCCTCTCTCTCGCACCCTCCATATTACATCCAGCTCCAGGAGCTCCATCATAGCTCCTCGCTGTCGCTGGGAGGATGTTTTCTCCTCCGCTCGCCCCTTCCACCGTCATTTTCTCTCTACCCACCCTTGCCTCCTTTTCCGCGCAGCTCTCGATTCCCCCCTCTCTTTCGCACCCTCCATGTCATATTCCGCTCCAGGAGTTCCATCATAGCTCCTCACTGTCGCTGGGAGGATGTTTTCTCCTCCGCTCGCCCCTTCCACCGTCATTTTCTCTCTACCCACCCTTGCCTCCTTCTCCGCGCAGCTCTCGATTCCCCCCTCTCTTTCGCACCCTCCATGTCATATTCCGCTCCAGGAGCTCCATCATAGCTCCTCGCTGTCGCTGGGAGGATGTTTTCTCCTCCGCTCGCCCCTTCCACCGTCATTTTCTCTCTACCCACCCTTGCCTCCTTTTCCGCGCAGCTCTTGATTCCCCCCTCTCTTTCGCACCCTCCATGTCATATTCCGCTCCAGGAGTTCCATCATAGCTCCTCACTGTCGCTGGGAGGATGTTTTCTCCTCCGCTCGCCCCTTCCACCGTCATTTTCTCTCTACCCACCCTTGCCTCCTTTTCCGCGCAGCTCTCGATTCCCCCCTCTCTTTCGCACCCTCCATGTCATATTCCGCTCCAGGAGTTCCATCATAGCTCCTCACTGTCGCTGGGAGGAAGTTTTCTCCTCCGCTCGCCCCTTCCACCGTCATTTTCTCTCTACCCACCCTTGCTTCCTTCTCCGCGCAGCTCTCGATTCCCTCCTCTCTCTCGCACCCTCCATATTACATCCAGCTCCAGGAGCTCCATCATAGCTCCTCGCTGTCGCTGGGAGGATGTTTTCTCCTCTGCTCGCCGCTTCCACCGTCATTTTCTCTCTACCCACCCTTGCCTCCTTCTCCGCGCAGCTCTCGATTCCCCCCTCTCTTTCGCACCCTCCATGTCATATTCCGCTCCAGGAGTTCCATCATAGCTCCTCACTGTCGCTGGGAGGATGTTTTCTCCTCCGCTCGCCCCTTCCACCGTCATTTTCTCTCTACCCACCCTTGCCTCCTTTTCCGCGCAGCTCTCGATTCCCCCCTCTCTTTCGCACCCTCCATGTCATATTCCGCTCCAGGAGTTCCATCATAGCTCCTCACTGTCGCTGGGAGGAAGTTTTCTCCTCCGCTCGCCCCTTCCACCGTCATTTTCTCTCTACCCACCCTTGCCTCCTTTTCCGCGCAGCTCTCGATTCCCCCCTCTCTTTCGCACCCTCCATGTCATATTCGGCTCCAGGAGCTCCATCATAGCTCCTTGCTGTCGCTGGGAGGATGTTTTCTCCTCCTCTCGCCCCTTCCACCGTCATTTTCTCTCTACCCACCCTTGCCTCCTTTTCCGCGCAGCTCTCGATTCCCCCCTCTCTTTCGCACCCTCCATGTCATATTCCGCTCCAGGAGTTCCATCATAGCTCCTCACTGTCGCTGGGAGGATGTTTTCTCCTCCGCTCGCCCCTTCCACCGTCATTTTCTCTCTACCCACCCTTGCCTCCTTTTCCGCGCAGCTCTCGATTCCCCCCTCTCTTTCGCACTCTCAATGTCATATTCCACTCCAGGAGTTCCATCATAGCTCCTCACTGTCGCTGGGAGGAAGTTTTCTCCTCCGCTCGCCCCTTCCACCGTCATTTTCTCTCTACCCACCCTTGCCTCCTTTTCCGCGCAGCTCTCGATTCCCCCCTCTCTTTCGCACCCTCCATGTCATATTCCGCTCCAGGAGCTCCATCATAGCTCCTTGCTGTTGATGGGAGGATGTTTTCTCCTCCTCTCGCCCCTTCCACCGTCATTTTCTCTCTACCCACCCTTGCCTCCTTTTCCGCGCAGCTCTCGATTCCCCCCTCTCTTTCGCACCCTCCATGTCATATTCCGCTCCAGGAGTTCCATCATAGCTCCTCACTGTCGCTGGGAGGATGTTTTCTCCTCCGCTCGCCCCTTCCACCGTCATTTTCTCTCTACCCACCCTTGCCTCCTTTTCCGTGCAGCTCTCGATTCCCCCCTCTCTTTCGCACCCTCCATGTCATATTCCGCTCCAGGAGTTCCATCATAGCTCCTCACTGTCGCTGGGAGGATGTTTTCTCCTCCGCTCGCCCCTTCCACCGTCATTTTCTCTCTACCCACCCTTGCCTCCTTTTCCGTGCAGCTCTCGATTCCCCCCTCTCTTTCGCGCCCTCCATGTCATATTCCGCTCCAGGAGTTCCATCATAGCTCCTCACTGTCGCTGGGAGGAAGTTTTCTCCTCCGCTCGCCCCTTCCACCGTCATTTTCTCTCTACCCACCCTTGCCTCCTTTTCCGCGCAGCTCTCGATTCCCCCCTCTCTTTCGCACCCTCCATGTCATATTCCGCTCCAGGAGCTCCATCATAGCCCCTTGCTGTCGCTGGGAGGATGTTTTCTCCTCCGCTCGCCCCATCCACCGTCATTTTCTCTCTACCCACCCTTGCCTCCTTTTCCGCGCAGCTCTCGATTCCCCCCTCTCTTTCGCACCCTCCATGTCATATTCTGCTCCAGGAGTTCCATCATAGCTCCTCACTGTCGCTGGGAGGATGTTTTCTCCTCCGCTCGCCCCTTCCACCGTCATTTTCTCTCTACCCACCCTTGCCTCCTTTTCCGCGCAGCTCTCGATTCCCCCCTCTCTTTCGCACCCTCCATGTCATATTCCGCTCCAGGAGTTCCATCATAGCTCCTCACTGTCGCTGGGAGGATGTTTTCTCCTCCGCTCGCCCCTTCCACCGTCATTTTCTCTCTACCCACCCTTGCCTCCTTTTCCGCGCAGCTCTCGATTCCCCCCTCTCTTTCGCACCCTCCATGTCATATTCCGCTCCAGGAGTTCCATCATAGCTCCTCACTGTCGCTGGGAGGAAGTTTTCTCCTCCGCTCGCCCCTTCCACCGTCATTTTCTCTCTACCCACCCTTGCTTCCTTCTCCGCGCAGCTCTCGATTCCCTCCTCTCTCTCGCACCCTCCATATTACATCCAGCTCCAGGAGCTCCATCATAGCTCCTCGCTGTCGCTGGGAGGATGTTTTCTCCTCTGCTCGCCGCTTCCACCGTCATTTTCTCTCTACCCACCCTTGCCTCCTTCTCCGCGCAGCTCTCGATTCCCCCCTCTCTTTCGCACCCTCCATGTCATATTCCGCTCCAGGAGTTCCATCATAGCTCCTCACTGTCGCTGGGAGGATGTTTTCTCCTCCGCTCGCCCCTTCCACCGTCATTTTCTCTCTACCCACCCTTGCCTCCTTTTCCGCGCAGCTCTCGATTCCCCCCTCTCTTTCGCACCCTCCATGTCATATTCCGCTCCAGGAGTTCCATCATAGCTCCTCACTGTCGCTGGGAGGAAGTTTTCTCCTCCGCTCGCCCCTTCCACCGTCATTTTCTCTCTACCCACCCTTGCCTCCTTTTCCGCGCAGCTCTCAATTCCCCCCTCTCTTTCGCACCCTCCATGTCATATTCCGCTCCAGGAGCTCCATCATAGCTCCTTGCTGTCGCTGGGAGGATGTTTTCTCCTCCTCTCGCCCCTTCCACCGTCATTTTCTCTCTACCCACCCTTGCCTCCTTTTCCGCGCAGCTCTCGATTCCCCCCTCTCTTTCGCACCCTCCATGTCATATTCCGCTCCAGGAGTTCCATCATAGCTCCTCACTGTCGCTGGGAGGATGTTTTCTCCTCCGCTCGCCCCTTCCACCGTCATTTTCTCTCTACCCACCCTTGCCTCCTTTTCCGCGCAGCTCTCGATTCCCCCCTCTCTTTCGCACTCTCAATGTCATATTCCACTCCAGGAGTTCCATCATAGCTCCTCACTGTCGCTGGGAGGAAGTTTTCTCCTCCGCTCGCCCCTTCCACCGTCATTTTCTCTCTACCCACCCTTGCCTCCTTTTCCGCGCAGCTCTCGATTCCCCCCTCTCTTTCGCACCCTCCATGTCATATTCCGCTCCAGGAGCTCCATCATAGCTCCTTGCTGTTGATGGGAGGATGTTTTCTCCTCCTCTCGCCCCTTCCACCGTCATTTTCTCTCTACCCACCCTTGCCTCCTTTTCCGCGCAGCTCTCGATTCCCCCCTCTCTTTCGCACCCTCCATGTCATATTCCGCTCCAGGAGTTCCATCATAGCTCCTCACTGTCGCTGGGAGGATGTTTTCTCCTCCGCTCGCCCCTTCCACCGTCATTTTCTCTCTACCCACCCTTGCCTCCTTCTCCGCGCAGCTCTCGATTCCCCCCTCTCTTTCGCACCCTCCATGTCATATTCCGCTCCAGGAGCTCCATCATAGCTCCTTGCTGTTGATGGGAGGATGTTTTCTCCTCCGCTCGCCCCTTCCACCGTCATTTTCTCTCTACCCACCCTTGCCTCCTTTTCCGTGCAGCTCTCGATTCCCCCCTCTCTTTCGCACCCTCCATGTCATATTCCGCTCCAGGAGTTCCATCATAGCTCCTCACTGTCGCTGGGAGGATGTTTTCTCCTCCGCTCGCCCCTTCCACCGTCATTTTCTCTCTACCCACCCTTGCCTCCTTTTCCGTGCAGCTCTCGATTCCCCCCTCTCTTTCGCGCCCTCCATGTCATATTCCGCTCCAGGAGTTCCATCATAGCTCCTCACTGTCGCTGGGAGGAAGTTTTCTCCTCCGCTCGCCCCTTCCACCGTCATTTTCTCTCTACCCACCCTTGCCTCCTTTTCCGCGCAGCTCTCGATTCCCCCCTCTCTTTCGCACCCTCCATGTCATATTCCGCTCCAGGAGCTCCATCATAGCCCCTTGCTGTCGCTGGGAGGATGTTTTCTCCTCCGCTCGCCCCATCCACCGTCATTTTCTCTCTACCCACCCTTGCCTCCTTTTCCGCGCAGCTCTCGATTCCCCCCTCTCTTTCGCACCCTCCATGTCATATTCTGCTCCAGGAGTTCCATCATAGCTCCTCACTGTCGCTGGGAGGATGTTTTCTCCTCCGCTCGCCCCTTCCACCGTCATTTTCTCTCTACCCACCCTTGCCTCCTTTTCCGCGCAGCTCTCGATTCCCCCCTCTCTTTCGCACCCTCCATGTCATATTCCGCTCCAGGAGCTCCATCATAGCTCCTTGCTGTTGATGGGAGGATGTTTTCTCCTCCGCTCGCCCCTTCCACCGTCATTTTCTCTCTACCCACCCTTGCCTCCTTTTCCGCGCAGCTCTCGATTCCCCCCTCTCTTTCGCACCCTCCATGTCATATTCCGCTCCAGGAGTTCCATCATAGCTCCTCACTGTCGCTGGGAGGATGTTTTCTCCTCCGCTCGCCCCTTCCACCGTCATTTTCTCTCTACCCACCCTTGCCTCCTTCTCCGCGCAGCTCTCGATTCCCCCCTCTCTTTCGCACCCTCCATGTCATATTCCGCTCCAGGAGCTCCATCATAGCTCCTTGCTGTTGATGGGAGGATGTTTTCTCCTCCGCTCGCCCCTTCCACCGTCATTTTCTCTCTACCCACCCTTGCCTCATTTTCCGCGCAGCTCTCGATTCCCCCCTCTCTTTCGCACCCTCCATGTCATATTCCGCTCCAGGAGTTCCATCATAGCTCATCACTGTCGCTGGGAGGATGTTTTCTCCTCCGCTCGCCCCTTCCACCGTCATTTTCTCTCTACCCACCCTTGCCTCCTTCTCCGCGCAGCTCTCGATTCCCCCCTCTCTTTCGCACCCTCCATGTCATATTCCGCTCCAGGAGCTCCATCATAGCTCCTCGCTGTCGCTGGGAGGATGTTTTCTCCTCCGCTCGCCCCTTCCACTGTCATTTTCTCTCTACCCACCCTTGCCTCCTTTTCCGCGCAGCTCTCGATTCCCCCCTCTCTTTCGCACCCTCCATGTCATATTCCGCTCCAGGAGTTCCATCATAGCTCCTCACTGTCGCTGGGAGGATGTTTTCTCCTCCGCTCGCCCCTTCCACCGTCATTTTCTCTCTACCCACCCTTGCCTCCTTTTCCGCGCAGCTCTCGATTCCCCCCTCTCTTTCGCACCCTCCATGTCATATTCCGCTCCAGGAGTTCCATCATAGCTCCTCACTGTCGCTGGGAGGAAGTTTTCTCCTCCGCTCGCCCCTTCCACCGTCATTTTCTCTCTACCCACCCTTGCCTCCTTTTCCGCGCAGCTCTCGATTCCCCCCTCTCTTTCGCACCCTCCATGTCATATTCCGCTCCAGGAGCTCCATCATAGCTCCTTGCTGTTGATGGGAGGATGTTTTCTCCTCCGCTCGCCCCTTCCACCGTCATTTTCTCTCTACCCACCCTTGCCTCATTTTCCGCGCAGCTCTCGATTCCCCCCTCTCTTTCGCACCCTCCATGTCATATTCCGCTCCAGGAGTTCCATCATAGCTCCTCACTGTCGCTGGGAGGATGTTTTCTCCTCCGCTCGCCCCTTCCACCGTCATTTTCTCTCTACCCACCCTTGCCTCCTTCTCCGCGCAGCTCTCGATTCCCCCCTCTCTTTCGCACCCTCCATGTCATATTCCGCTCCAGGAGTTCCATCAAAGCTCCTCACTGTAGCTGGGAGGATGTTTTCTCCTCCGCTCGCCCCTTCCACCGTCATTTTCTCTCTACCCACCCTTGCCTCCTTCTCCGCGCAGCTCTCGATTCCCCCCTCTCTTTCGCACCCTCCATGTCATATTCCGCTCCAGGAGCTCCATCATAGCTCCTCGCTGTCGCTGGGAGGATGTTTTCTCCTCCGCTCGCCCCTTCCACCGTCATTTTCTCTCTACCCACCCTTGCCTCCTTCTCCGCGCAGCTCTCGATTCCCCCCTCTCTTTCGCACCCTCCATGTCATATTCCGCTCCAGGAGCTCCATCATAGCTCCTCGCTGTCGCTGGGAGGATGTTTTCTCCTCCGCTCGCCCCTTCCACCGTCATTTTCTCTCTACCCACCCTTGCCTCCTTTTCCGCGCAGCTCTCGATTCCCCCCTCTCTTTCGCACCCTCCATGTCATATTCCGCTCCAGGAGTTCCATCATAGCTCCTCACTGTCGCTGGGAGGAAGTTTTCTCCTCCGCTCGCCCCTTCCACCGTCATTTTCTCTCTACCCACCCTTGCCTCCTTTTCCGCGCAGCTCTCGATTCCCCCCTCTCTTTCGCACCCTCCATGTCATATTCCGCTCCAGGAGCTCCATCATAGCTCCTTGCTGTTGATGGGAGGATGTTTTCTCCTCCGCTCGCCCCTTCCACCGTCATTTTCTCTCTACCCACCCTTGCCTCATTTTCCGCGCAGCTCTCGATTCCCCCCTCTCTTTCGCACCCTCCATGTCATATTCCGCTCCAGGAGTTCCATCATAGCTCCTCACTGTCGCTGGGAGGATGTTTTCTCCTCCGCTCGCCCCTTCCACCGTCATTTTCTCTCTACCCACCCTTGCCTCCTTCTCCGCGCAGCTCTCGATTCCCCCCTCTCTTTCGCACCCTCCATGTCATATTCCGCTCCAGGAGTTCCATCAAAGCTCCTCACTGTAGCTGGGAGGATGTTTTCTCCTCCGCTCGCCCCTTCCACCGTCATTTTCTCTCTACCCACCCTTGCCTCCTTCTCCGCGCAGCTCTCGATTCCCCCCTCTCTTTCGCACCCTCCATGTCATATTCCGCTCCAGGAGCTCCATCATAGCTCCTCGCTGTCGCTGGGAGGATGTTTTCTCCTCCGCTCGCCCCTTCCACCGTCATTTTCTCTCTACCCACCCTTGCCTCCTTTTCCGCGCAGCTCTCGATTCCCCCCTCTCTTTCGCACCCTCCATGTCATATTCTGCTCCAGGAGCTCCATCATAGCTCCTCGCTGTCGCTGGGAGGATGTTTTCTCCTCCGCTCGCCCCTTCCACCGTCATTTTCTCTCTACCCACCCTTGCCTCCTTCTCCGCGCAGCTCTCGATTCCCCCCTCTCTTTCGCACCCTCCATGTCATATTCCGCTCCAGGAGCTCCATCATAGCTCCTTGCTGTCGCTGGGAGGATGTTTTCTCCTCCGCTCGCCCCTTTTACCGTCATTTTCTCTCTACCCACCCTTGCCTCCTTCTCCGCGCAGCTCTCGATTCCCCCCTCTCTTTCGCACCCTCCATGTCATATTCCGCTCCAGGAGCTCCATCATAGCTCCTCGCTGTCGCTGGGAGGATGTTTTCTCCTCCGCTCGCCCCTTCCACCGTCATTTTCTCTCTACCCACCCTTGCCTCCTTCTCCGCGCAGCTCTCGATTCCCCCCTCTCTCTCGCACCCTCCATATTACATCCAGCTCCAGGAGCTCCATCATAGCTCCTCGCTGTCGCTGGGAGGATGTTTTCTCCTCCGCTCGCCCCTTCCACCGTCATTTTCTCTCTACCCACCCTTGCCTCCTTCTCCGCGCAGCTCTCGATTCCCCCCTCTCTTTCGCACCCTCCATGTCATATTCCGCTCCAGGAGCTCCATCATAGCTCCTTGCTGTCGCTGGGAGGATGTTTTCTCCTCCGCTCGCCCCTTTTACCGTCATTTTCTCTCTACCCACCCTTGCCTCCTTCTCCGCGCAGCTCTCGATTCCCCCCTCTCTTTCGCACCCTCCATGTCATATTCCGCTCCAGGAGCTCCATCATAGCTCCTTGCTGTCGCTGGGAGGATGTTTTCTCCTCCGCTCGCCCCTTTTACCGTCATTTTCTCTCTACCCACCCTTGCCTCCTTCTCCGCGCAGCTCTCGATTCCCCCCTCTCTTTCGCACCCTCCATGTCATATTCCGCTCCAGGAGCTCCATCATAGCTCCTCGCTGTCGCTGGGAGGATGTTTTCTCCTCCGCTCGCCCCTTCCACCGTCATTTTCTCTCTACCCACCCTTGCCTCCTTCTCCGCGCAGCTCTCGATTCCCCCCTCTCTTTCGCACCCTCCATGTCATATTCCGCTCCAGGAGTTCCATCATAGCTCCTCACTGTCGCTGGGAGGATGTTTTCTCCTCCGCTCGCCCCTTCCACCGTCATTTTCTCTCTACCCACCCTTGCCTCCTTCTCCGCGCAGCTCTCGATTCCCCCCTCTCTTTCGCACCCTCCATGTCATATTCCGCTCCAGGAGCTCCATCATAGCTCCTCACTGTCGCTGGGAGGAAGTTTTCTCCTCCGCTCGCCCCTTCCACCGTCATTTTCTCTCTACCCACCCTTGCCTCCTTTTCCGCGCAGCTCTCGATTCCCCCCTCTCTTTCGCACCCTCCATGTCATATTCTGCTCCAGGAGCTCCATCATAGCTCCTTGCTGTTGATGGGAGGATGTTTTCTCCTCCGCTCGCCCCTTCCACCGTCATTTTCTCTCTACCCACCCTTGCCTCCTTTTCCGCGCAGCTCTCGATTCCCCCCTCTCTTTCGCACCCTCCATGTCATATTCCGCTCCAGGAGTTCCATCATAGCTCCTCACTGTCGCTGGGAGGATGTTTTCTCCTCCGCTCGCCCCTTCCACCGTCATTTTCTCTCTACCCACCCTTGCCTCCTTCTCCGCGCAGCTCTCGATTCCCCCCTCTCTTTCGCACCCTCCATGTCATATTCCGCTCCAGGAGCTCCATCATAGCTCCTTGCTGTTGATGGGAGGATGTTTTCTCCTCCGCTCGCCCCTTCCACCGTCATTTTCTCTCTACCCACCCTTGCCTCATTTTCCGCGCAGCTCTCGATTCCCCCCTCTCTTTCGCACCCTCCATGTCATATTCCGCTCCAGGAGTTCCATCATAGCTCCTCACTGTCGCTGGGAGGATGTTTTCTCCTCCGCTCACCCCTTCCACCGTCATTTTCTCTCTACCCACCCTTGCCTCCTTTTCCGCGCAGCTCTCGATTCCCCCCTCTCTTTCGCACCCTCCATGTCATATTCCGCTCCAGGAGTTCCATCATAGCTCCTCACTGTCGCTGGGAGGAAGTTTTCTCCTCCGCTCTCCCCTTCCACCGTCATTTTCTCTCTACCCACCCTTGCCTCCTTTTCCGCGCAGCTCTCGATTCCCCCCTCTCTTTCGCACCCTCCATGTCATATTCCGCTCCAGGAGTTCCATCATAGCTCCTCACTGTCGCTGGGAGGATGTTTTCTCCTCCGCTCGCCCCTTCCACCGTCATTTTCTCTCTACCCACCCTTGCCTCCTTTTCCGCGCAGCTCTCGATTCCCCCCTCTCTTTCGCACCCTCCATGTCATATTCCGCTCCAGGAGTTCCATCATAGCTCCTCACTGTCGCTGGGAGGAAGTTTTCTCCTCCGCTTGCCCCTTCCACCGTCATTTTCTCTCTACCCACCCTTGCCTCCTTTTCCGCGCAGCTCTCGATTCCCCCCTCTCTTTCGCACCCTCCATGTCATATTCCGCTTCAGGAGCTCCATCATAGCTCCTTGCTGTCGCTGGGAGGATGTTTTCTCCTCCGCTCGCCCCTTCCACCGTCATTTTCTCTCTACCCACCCTTGCCTCCTTTTCCGCGCAGCTCTCGATTCCCCCCTCTCTTTCGCACCCTCCATGTCATATTCCGCTCCAGGAGTTCCATCATAGCTCCTCACTGTCGCTGGGAGGATGTTTTCTCCTCCGCTCGCCCCTTCCACCGTCATTTTCTCTCTACCCACCCTTGCCTCCTTCTCCGCGCAGCTCTCGATTCCCCCCTCTCTTTCGCACCCTCCATGTCATATTCCGCTCCAGGAGCTCCATCATAGCTCCTCGCTGTCGCTGGGAGGATGTTTTCTCCTCGGCTCGCCCCTTCCACCGTCATTTTCTCTCTACCCACCCTTGCCTCCTTTTCCGCGCAGCTCTCGATTCCCCCCTCTCTTTCGCACCCTCCATGTCATATTCCGCTCCAGGAGTTCCATCATAGCTCCTCACTGTCGCTGGGAGGAAGTTTTCTCCTCCGCTCGCCCCTTCCACCGTCATTTTCTCTCTACCCACCCTTGCCTCCTTTTCCGCGCAGCTCTCGATTCCCCCCTCTCTTTCGCACCCTCCATGTCATATTCCGCTCCAGGAGCTCCATCATAGCTCCTTGCTGTCGCTGGGAGGATGTTTTCTCCTCCACTCGCCCCTTCCACCGTCATTTTCTCCCTACCCACCCTTGCCTCCTTTTCCGCGCAGCTCTCGATTCCCCCCTCTCTTTCGCACCCTCCATGTCATATTCCGCTCCAGGAGTTCCATCATAGCTCCTCACTGTCGCTGGGAGGATGTTTTCTCCTCCGCTCGCCCCTTCCACCGTCATTTTCTCTCTACCCACCCTTGCCTCCTTCTCCGCGCAGCTCTCGATTCCCCCCTCTCTTTCGCACCCTCCATGTCATATTCCGCTCCAGGAGCTCCATCATAGCTCCTCGCTGTCGCTGGGAGGATGTTTTCTCCTCCGCTCGCCCCTTCCACCGTCATTTTCTCTCTACCCACCCTTGCCTCCTTTTCCGCGCAGCTCTCGATTCCCCCCTCTCTTTCGCACCCTCCATGTCATATTCCGCTCCAGGAGTTCCATCATAGCTCCTCACTGTCGCTGGGAGGATGTTTTCTCCTCCGCTCGCCCCTTCCACCGTCATTTTCTCTCTCTACCCACCCTTGCCTCCTTCTCCGCGCAGCTCTCGATTCCCCCCTCTCTTTCGCACCCTCCATGTCATATTCCGCTCCAGGAGCTCCATCATAGCTCCTCGCTGTCGCTGGGAGGATGTTTTCTCCTCCGCTCGCCCCTTCCACCGTCATTTTCTCTCTACCCACCCTTGCCTCCTTTTCCGCGCAGCTCTCGATTCCCCCCTCTCTTTCGCACCCTTCATGTCATATTCCGCTCCAGGAGTTCCATCATAGCTCCTCACTGTCGCTGGGAGGATGTTTTCTCCTCCGCTCGCCCCTTCCACCGTCATTTTCTCTCTACCCACCCTTGCCTCCTTTTCCGCGCAGCTCTCGATTCCCCCCTCTCTTTCGCACCCTCCATGTCATATTCTGCTCCAGGAGTTCCATCATAGCTCCTCACTGTCGCTGGGAGGAAGTTTTCTCCTCCGCTCGCCCCTTCCACCGTCATTTTCTCTCTACCCACCCTTGCATCCTTTTCCGCGCAGCTCTCGATTCCCCCCTCTCTTTTGCACCCTCCATGTCATATTCCGCTCCAGGAGTTCCATCATAGCTCCTCACTGTCGCTGGGAGGATGTTTTCTCCTCCGCTCGCCCCTTCCACCGTCATTTTCTCTCTACCCACCCTTGCCTCCTTCTCCGCACAGCTCTCGATTCCCCCCTCTCTTTCGCACCCTCCATGTCATATTCCGCTCCAGGAGCTCCATCATAGCTCCTCGCTGTCGCTGGGAGGATGTTTTCTCCTCGGCTCGCCCCTTCCACTGTCATTTTCTCTCTACCCACCCTTGCCTCCTTTTCCGCGCAGCTCTCGATTCCCCCCTCTCTTTCGCACCCTCCATGTCATATTCCGCTCCAGGAGTTCCATCATAGCTCCTCACTGTCGCTGGGAGGATGTTTTCTCCTCCGCTCGCCCCTTCCACCGTCATTTTCTCTCTACCCACCCTTGCCTCCTTCTCCGCGCAGCTCTCGATCCCCCCCTCTCTTTCGCACCCTCCATGTCATATTCCGCTCCAGGAGCTCCATCATAGCTCCTCGCTGTCGCTGGGAGGATGTTTTCTCCTCCGCTCGCCCCTTCCACCGTCATTTTCTCTCTACCCACCCTTGCCTCCTTTTCCGCGCAGCTCTCGATTCCCCCCTCTCTTTCGCACCCTCCATGTCATATTCCGCTCCAGGAGTTCCATCATAGCTCCTCACTGTCGCTGGGAGGATGTTTTCTCCTCCGCTCGCCCCTTCCACCGTCATTTTCTCTCTACCCACCCTTGCCTCCTTTTCCGCGCAGCTCTCGATTCCCCCCTCTCTTTCGCACTCTCCATGTCATATTCCGCTCCAGGAGCTCCATCATAGCTCCTTGCTGTCGCTGGGAGGATGTTTTCTCCTCCGCTCGCCCCTTCCACCGTCATTTTCTCCCTACCCACCCTTGCCTCCTTTTCCGCGCAGCTCTCGATTCCCCCCTCTCTTTCGCACCCTCCATGTCATATTCCGCTCCAGGAGTTCCATCATAGCTCCTCACTGTCGCTGGGAGGATGTTTTCTCCTCCGCTCGCCCCTTCCACCGTCATTTTCTCTCTACCCACCCTTGCCTCCTTCTCTGCGCAGCTCTCGATTCCCCCCTCTCTTTCGCACCCTCCATGTCATATTCCGCTCCAGGAGCTCCATCATAGCTCCTCGCTGTCGCTGGGAGGATGTTTTCTCCTCCGCTCGCCCCTTCCACCGTCATTTTCTCTCTACCCACCCTTGCCTCCTTTTCCGCGCAGCTCTCGATTCCCCCCTCTCTTTCGCACCCTCCATGTCATATTCCGCTCCAGGAGCTCCATCATAGCTCCTCGCTGTCGCTGGGAGGATGTTTTCTCCTCCGCTCGCCCCTTCCACCGTCATTTTCTCTCTACCCACCCTTGCCTCCTTTTCCGCGCAGCTCTCGATTCCCCCCTCTCTTTCGCACCCTCCATGTCATATTCCGCTCCAGGAGTTCCATCATAGCTCCTCACTGTCGCTGGGAGGATGTTTTCTCCTCCGCTCGCCCCTTCCACCGTCATTTTCTCTCTACCCACCCTTGCCTCCTTTTCCGCGCAGCTCTCGATTCCCCCCTCTCTTTCGCACCCTCCATGTCATATTCCGCTCCAGGAGCTCCATCATAGCTCCTTGCTGTCGCTGGGAGGATGTTTTCTCCTCCGCTCGCCCCTTCCACCGTCATTTTCTCCCTACCCACCCTTGCCTCCTTTTCCGCGCAGCTCTCGATTCCCCCCTCTCTTTCGCACCCTCCATGTCATATTCCGCTCCAGGAGTTCCATCATAGCTCCTCACTGTCGCTGGGAGGATGTTTTCTCCTCCGCTCGCCCCTTCCACCGTCATTTTCTCTCTACCCACCCTTGCCTCCTTCTCCGCGCAGCTCTCGATTCCCCCCTCTCTTTCGCACCTTCCATGTCATATTCCGCTCCAGGAGCTCCATCATAGCTCCTCGCTGTCGCTGGGAGGATGTTTTCTCCTCCGCTCGCCCCTTCCACCGTCATTTTCTCTCTACCCACCCTTGCCTCCTTTTCCGCGCAGCTCTCGATTCCCCCCTCTCTTTCGCACCCTCCATGTCATATTCCGCTCCAGGAGTTCCATCATAGCTCCTCACTGTCGCTGGGAGGATGTTTTCTCCTCCGCTCGCCCCTTCCACCGTCATTTTCTCTCTACCCACCCTTGCCTCCTTTTCCGCGCAGCTCTCGATTCCCCCCTCTCTTTCGCACCCTCCATGTCATATTCCGCTCCAGGAGTTCCATCATAGCTCCTCACTGTCGCTGGGAGGAAGTTTTCTCCTCCGCTCGCCCCTTCCACCGTCATTTTCTCTCTACCCACCCTTGCATCCTTTTCCGCGCAGCTCTCGATTCCCCCCTCTCTTTTGCACCCTCCATGTCATATTCCGCTCCAGGAGTTCCATCATAGCTCCTCACTGTCGCTGGGAGGATGTTTTCTCCTCCGCTCGCCCCTTCCACCGTCATTTTCTCTCTACCCACCCTTGCCTCCTTCTCCGCACAGCTCTCGATTCCCCCCTCTCTTTCGCACCCTCCATGTCATATTCCGCTCCAGGAGTTCCATCATAGCTCCTCACTGTCGCTGGGAGGATGTTTTCTCCTCCGCTCGCCCCTTCCACCGTCATTTTCTCTCTACCCACCCTTGCCTCCTTTTCCGCGCAGCTCTCGATTCCCCCCTCTCTTTCGCACCCTCCATGTCATATTCCGCTCCAGGAGTTCCATCATAGCTCCTCACTGTCGCTGGGAGGAAGTTTTCTCCTCCGCTCGCCCCTTCCACCGTCATTTTCTCTCTACCCACCCTTGCCTCCTTTTCCGCGCAGCTCTCGATTCCCCCCTCTCTTTCGCACCCTCCATGTCATATTCCGCTCCAGGAGCTCCATCATAGCTCCTTGCTGTCGCTGGGAGGATGTTTTCTCCTCCGCTCGCCCCTTCCACCGTCATTTTCTCTCTACAAACCCTTGCCTCCTTTTCCGCGCAGCTCTCGATTCCCCCCTCTCTTTCGCACCCTCCATGTCATATTCCGCTCCAGGAGCTCCATCATAGCTCCTCGCTGTCGCTGGGAGGATGTTTTCTCCTCCGCTCGCCCCTTCCACCGTCATTTTCTCTCTACCCACCCTTGCCTCCTTTTCCGCGCAGCTCTCGATTCCCCCCTCTCTTTCGCACCCTCCATGTCATATTCCGCTCCAGGAGCTCCATCATAGCTCCTCGCTGTCGCTGGGAGGATGTTTTCTCCTCCGCTCGCCCCTTCCACCGTCATTTTCTCTCTACCCACCCTTGCCTCCTTTTCCGCGCAGCTCTCGATTCCCCCCTCTCTTTCGCACCCTCCATGTCATATTCCGCTCCAGGAGTTCCATCATAGCTCCTCACTGTCGCTGGGAGGATGTTTTCTCCTCCGCTCGCCCCTTCCACCGTCATTTTCTCTCTACCCACCCTTGCCTCCTTCTCCGCGCAGCTCTCGATTCCCCCCTCTCTTTCGCACCCTCCATGTCATATTCCGCTCCAGGAGCTCCATCATAGCTCCTCGCTGTCGCTGGGAGGATGTTTTCTCCTCCGCTCGCCCCTTCCACCGTCATTTTCTCTCTACCCACCCTTGCCTCCTTTTCCGCGCAGCTCTCGATTCCCCCCTCTCTTTCGCACCCTCCATGTCATATTCCGCTCCAGGAGTTCCATCATAGCTCCTCACTGTCGCTGGGAGGATGTTTTCTCCTCCGCTCGCCCCTTCCACCGTCATTTTCTCTCTACCCACCCTTGCCTCCTTTTCCGCGCAGCTCTCGATTCCCCCCTCTCTTTCGCACCCTCCATGTCATATTCCGCTCCAGGAGTTCCATCATAGCTCCTCACTGTCGCTGGGAGGAAGTTTTCTCCTCCGCTCGCCCCTTCCACCGTCATTTTCTCTCTACCCACCCTTGCATCCTTTTCCGCGCAGCTCTCGATTCCCCCCTCTCTTTTGCACCCTCCATGTCATATTCCGCTCCAGGAGTTCCATCATAGCTCCTCACTGTCGCTGGGAGGATGTTTTCTCCTCCGCTCGCACCTTCCACCGTCATTTTCTCTCTACCCACCCTTGCCTCCTTCTCCGCACAGCTCTCGATTCCCCCCTCTCTTTCGCACCCTCCATGTCATATTCCGCTCCAGGAGTTCCATCATAGCTCCTCACTGTCGCTGGGAGGATGTTTTCTCCTCCGCTCGCCCCTTCCACCGTCATTTTCTCTCTACCCACCCTTGCCTCCTTTTCCGCGCAGCTCTCGATTCCCCCCTCTCTTTCGCACCCTCCATGTCATATTCCGCTCCAGGAGTTCCATCATAGCTCCTCACTGTCGCTGGGAGGAAGTTTTCTCCTCCGCTCGCCCCTTCCACCGTCATTTTCTCTCTACCCACCCTTGCCTCCTTTTCCGCGCAGCTCTCGATTCCCCCCTCTCTTTCGCACCCTCCATGTCATATTCCGCTCCAGGAGCTCCATCATAGCTCCTTGCTGTCGCTGGGAGGATGTTTTCTCCTCCGCTCGCCCCTTCCACCGTCATTTTCTCTCTACCCACCCTTGCCTCCTTTTCCGCGCAGCTCTCGATTCCCCCCTCTCTTTCGCACCCTCCATGTCATATTCCGCTCCAGGAGTTCCATCATAGCTCCTCACTGTCGCTGGGAGGATGTTTTCTCCTCCGCTCGCCCCTTCCACCGTCATTTTCTCTCTACCCACCCTTGCCTCCTTCTCCGCGCAGCTCTCGATTCCCCCCTCTCTTTCGCACCCTCCATGTCATATTCTGCTCCAGGAGCTCCATCATAGCTCCTCGCTGTCGCTGGGAGGATGTTTTCTCCTCCGCTCGCCCCTTCCACCGTCATTTTCTCTCTACCCACCCTTGCCTCCTTTTCCGCGCAGCTCTCGATTCCCCCCTCTCTTTCGCACCCTCCATGTCATATTCTGCTCCAGGAGCTCCATCATAGCTCCTCGCTGTCGCTGGGAGGATGTTTTCTCCTCCGCTCGCCCCTTCCACCGTCATTTTCTCTCTACCCACCCTTGCCTCCTTCTCCGCGCAGCTCTCGATTCCCCCCTCTCTTTCGCACCCTCCATGTCATATTCCGCTCCAGGAGTTCCGTCATAGCTCCTCACTGTCGCTGGGAGGAAGTTTTCTCCTCCGCTCGCCCCTTCCTCCGTCATTTTCTCTCTACCCACCCTTGCCTCCTTTTCCGCGCAGCTCTCGATTCCCCCCTCTCTTTCGCACCCTCCATGTCATATTCCGCTCCAGGAGCTCCATCATAGCTCCTTGCTGTCGCTGGGAGGATGTTTTCTCCTCCGCTCGCCCCTTCCACCGTCATTTTCTCTCTACCCACCCTTGCCTCCTTCTCCGCGCAGCTCTCGATTCCCCCCTCTCTTTCGCACCCTCCATGTCATATTCCGCTCCAGGAGCTCCATCATAGCTCCTTGCTGTCGCTGGGAGGATGTTTTCTCCTCCGCTCGCCCCTTCCACCGTCATTTTCTCTCTACCCACCCTTGCCTCCTTCTCCGCGCAGCTCTCGATTCCCCCCTCTCTTTTGCACCCTCCATGTCATATTCCGCTCCAGGAGCTCCATCATAGCTCCTTGCTGTCACTGGGAGGATGTTTTCTCCTCCGCTCGCCCCTTCCACCGTCATTTTCTCTCTACCCACCCTTGCCTCCTTCTCCGCGCAGCTCTCGATTCCCCCCTTTCTCTCGCACCCTCCATATTACATCCAGCTCCAGGAGCTCCATCATAGCTCCTCGCTGTCGCTGGGAGGATGTTTTCTCCTCCGCTCGCCCCTTCCACCGTCATTTTCTCTCTACCCACCCTTGCCTCCTTTTCCGCGCAGCTCTCGATTCCCCCCTCTCTTTCGCACCCTCCATGTCATATTCCGCTCCAGGAGTTCCATCATAGCTCCTCACTGTCGCTGGGAGGATGTTTTCTCCTCCGCTCGCCCCTTCCACCGTCATTTTCTCTCTACCCACCCTTGCCTCCTTCTCCGCGCAGCTCTCGATTCCCCCCTCTCTTTCGCACCCTCCATGTCATATTCCGCTCCAGGAGCTCCATCATAGCTCCTCGCTGTCGCTGGGAGGATGTTTTCTCCTCCGCTCGCCCCTTCCACCGTCATTTTCTCTCTACCCACCCTTGCCTCCTTTTCCGCGCAGCTCTCGATTCCCCCCTCTCTTTCGCACCCTGCATGTCATATTCCGCTCCAGGAGTTCCATCATAGCTCCTCACTGTCGCTGGGAGGATGTTTTCTCCTCCGCTCGCCCCTTCCACCGTCATTTTCTCTCTACCCACCCTTGCCTCCTTTTCCGCGCAGCTCTCGATTCCCCCCTCTCTTCCGCACCCTCCATGTCATATTCCGCTCCAGGAGTTCCATCATAGCTCCTCACTGTCGCTGGGAGGATGTTTTCTCCTCCGCTCGCCCCTTCCACCGTCATTTTCTCTCTACCCACCCTTGCCTCCTTCTCCGCGCAGCTCTCGATTCCCCCCTCTCTTTCGCACCCTCCATGTCATATTCTGCTCCAGGAGCTCCATCATAGCTCCTCGCTGTCGCTGGGAGGATGTTTTCTCCTCCGCTCACCCCTTCCACCGTCATTTTCTCTCTACCCACCCTTGCCTCCTTCTCCGCGCAGCTCTCGATTCCCCCCTCTCTCTCGCACCCTCCATATTACATCCAGCTCCAGGAGCTCCATCATAGCTCCTCGCTGTCGCTGGGAGGATGTTTTCTCCTCCGCTCGCCCCTTCCACCGTCATTTTCTCTCTACCCACCCTTGCCTCCTTCTCCGCGCAGCTCTCGATTCCCCCCTCTCTTTCGCACCCTCCATGTCATATTCCGCTCCAGGAGCTCCATCATAGCTCCTCGCTGTCGCTGGGAGGATGTTTTCTCCTCCGCTCGCCCCTTCCACCGTCATTTTCTCTCTACCCACCCTTGCCTCCTTCTCCGCGCAGCTCTCGATTCCCCCCTCTCTCTCGCACCCTCCATATTACATCCAGCTCCAGGAGCTCCATCATAGCTCCTCGCTGTCGCTGGGAGGATGTTTTCTCCTCCGCTCGCCCCTTCCACCGTCATTTTCTCTCTACCCACCCTTGCCTCCTTTTCCGCGCAGCTCTCAATTCCCCCCTCTCTTTCGCACCCTCCATGTCATATTCCGCTCCAGGAGTTCCATCATAGCTCCTCACTGTCGCTGGGAGGATGTTTTCTCCTCTGCTCGCCCCTTCCACCGTCATTTTCTCTCTACCCACCCTTGCCTCCTTCTCCGCGCAGCTCTCGATTCCCCCCTCTCTTTCGCACCCTCCATGTCATATCCCGCTCCAGGAGCTCCATTATAGCTCCTGACTGTCGCTGGGAGGATGTTTTCTCCTCCGCTCGCCCCTTCCACCGTCATTTTCTCTCTACCCACCCTTGCCTCCTTCTCCGCGCAGCTCTCGATTCCCCCCTCTCTTTCGCACCCTCCATGTCATATTCCGCTCCAGGAGCTCCATCATAGCTCCTCGCTGTCGCTGGGAGGATGTTTTCTCCTCTGCTCGCCGCTTCCACCGTCATTTTCTCTCCACCCACCCTTGCCTCCTTCTCCGCGCCGCTCTCGATTCCCCCCTCTCTCTCGCACCCACCATGTCATATCCCGCTCCAGGAGCTCCATCATAGCTCCTCGCTGTCGCTGGGAGGATGTTTTCTCCTCCGCTCGCCCCTTCCACCGTCATTTTCTCTCTACCCACCCTTGCCTCCTTCTCCGCGCAGCTCTCGATTCCCCCCTCTCTCTCGCACCCTCCATATTACATCCAGCTCCAGGAGCTCCATCATAGCTCCTCGCTGTCGCTGGGAGGATGTTTTCTCCTCTGCTCGCCGCTTCCGCCGTTATTTTCTCTCCACCCACCCTTGCCTCCTTCTCCGCGCTGCTCTTGATTCCCCCCTCTCTTTCGCACCCTCCATGTCATATTCCACTCCAGGAGCTCCATCATAGCTCCTCGCTGTCGCTGGGAGGATGTTTTCTCCTCCGCTCGCCCCTTCCACCGTCATTTTCTCTCTACCCACCCTTGCCTCCTTTTCCGCGCAGCTCTCGATTCCCTCCTCTCTCTCGCACCCTCCATATTACATCCAGCTCCAGGAGCTCCATCATAGCTCCTCGCTGTCGCTGGGAGGATGTTTTCTCCTCCGCTCGCCCCTTCCACCGTCATTTTCTCTCTACCCACCCTTGCCTCCTTCTCCGCGCAGCTCTCCATTACCCCCTCTCTTTCGCACCCTCCATGTCATATTCCGCTCCAGGAGCTCCATCATAGCTCCTCGCTGTCACTGGGAGGATGTTTTCTCCTCCGCTCGCCCCTTCCACCGTCATTTTCTCTCTACCCACCCTTGCCTCCTTCTCCGCGCAGCTCTCGATTCCCCCCTCTCTTTCGCACCCTCCATGTCATATCCCGCTCCAGGAGTTCCATCATAGCTCCTCACTGTCACTGGGAGGATGTTTTCTCCTCCGCTCGCCCCTTCCACCGTCATTTTCTCTCTACCCACCCTTGCCTCCTTCTCCGCGCAGCTCTCGATTCCCCCCTCTCTTTCGCACCCTCCATGTCATATTCCGCTCCAGGAGCTCCATCATAGCTCCTTGCTGTTGATGGGAGGATGTTTTCTCCTCCGCTCGCCCCTTCCACCGTCATTTTCTCTCTACCCACCCTTGCCTCCTTCTCCGCGCAGCTCTCGATTCCCCCCTCTCTTTCGCACCCTCCATGTCATATTCCGCTCCAGGAGCTCCATCATAGCTCCTCGCTGTCGCTGGGAGGATGTTTTCTCCTCCGCTCGCCCCTTCCACCGTCATTTTCTCTCTACCCACCCTTGCCTCCTTTTCCGCGCAGCTCTCGATTCCCCCCTCTCTTTCGCACCCTCCATGTCATATTCCGCTCCAGGAGCTCCATCATAGCTCCTCGCTGTCGCTGGGAGGATGTTTTCTCCTCTGCTCGCCCCTTCCACCGTCATTTTCTCTCTACCCACCCTTGCCTCCTTCTCCGCGCAGCTCTCGATTCCCCCCTCTCTTTCGCACCCTCCATGTCATATTCCGCTCCAGGAGCTCCATCATAGCTCCTCGCTGTCGCTGGGAGGATGTTTTCTCCTCCGCTCGCCCCTTCCACCGTCATTTTCTCTCTACCCACCCTTGCCTCCTTCTCCGCGCAGCTCTCGATTCCCCCCTCTCTCTCGCACCCTCCATATTACATCCAGCTCCAGGAGCTCCATCATAGCTCCTCGCTGTCGCTGGGAGGATGTTTTCTCCTCCGCTCGCCCCTTCCACCGTCATTTTCTCTCTACCCACCCTTGCCTCCTTTTCCGCGCAGCTCTCAATTCCCCCCTCTCTTTCGCACCCTCCATGTCATATTCCGCTCCAGGAGTTCCATCATAGCTCCTCACTGTCGCTGGGAGGATGTTTTCTCCTCTGCTCGCCCCTTCCACCGTCATTTTCTCTCTACCCACCCTTGCCTCCTTCTCCGCGCAGCTCTCGATTCCCCCCTCTCTTTCGCACCCTCCATGTCATATCCCGCTCCAGGAGCTCCATTATAGCTCCTGACTGTCGCTGGGAGGATGTTTTCTCCTCCGCTCGCCCCTTCCACCGTCATTTTCTCTCTACCCACCCTTGCCTCCTTCTCCGCGCAGCTCTCGATTCCCCCCTCTCTTTCGCACCCTCCATGTCATATTCCGCTCCAGGAGCTCCATCATAGCTCCTCGCTGTCGCTGGGAGGATGTTTTCTCCTCTGCTCGCCGCTTCCACCGTCATTTTCTCTCCACCCACCCTTGCCTCCTTCTCCGCGCCGCTCTCGATTCCCCCCTCTCTCTCGCACCCACCATGTCATATCCCGCTCCAGGAGCTCCATCATAGCTCCTCGCTGTCGCTGGGAGGATGTTTTCTCCTCCGCTCGCCCCTTCCACCGTCATTTTCTCTCTACCCACCCTTGCCTCCTTCTCCGCGCAGCTCTCGATTCCCCCCTCTCTCTCGCACCCTCCATATTACATCCAGCTCCAGGAGCTCCATCATAGCTCCTCGCTGTCGCTGGGAGGATGTTTTCTCCTCTGCTCGCCGCTTCCGCCGTTATTTTCTCTCCACCCACCCTTGCCTCCTTCTCCGCGCTGCTCTTGATTCCCCCCTCTCTTTCGCACCCTCCATGTCATATTCCACTCCAGGAGCTCCATCATAGCTCCTCGCTGTCGCTGGGAGGATGTTTTCTCCTCCGCTCGCCCCTTCCACCGTCATTTTCTCTCTACCCACCCTTGCCTCCTTTTCCGCGCAGCTCTCGATTCCCTCCTCTCTCTCGCACCCTCCATATTACATCCAGCTCCAGGAGCTCCATCATAGCTCCTCGCTGTCGCTGGGAGGATGTTTTCTCCTCCGCTCGCCCCTTCCACCGTCATTTTCTCTCTACCCACCCTTGCCTCCTTCTCCGCGCAGCTCTCCATTACCCCCTCTCTTTCGCACCCTCCATGTCATATTCCGCTCCAGGAGCTCCATCATAGCTCCTCGCTGTCACTGGGAGGATGTTTTCTCCTCCGCTCGCCCCTTCCACCGTCATTTTCTCTCTACCCACCCTTGCCTCCTTCTCCGCGCAGCTCTCGATTCCCCCCTCTCTTTCGCACCCTCCATGTCATATCCCGCTCCAGGAGTTCCATCATAGCTCCTCACTGTCACTGGGAGGATGTTTTCTCCTCCGCTCGCCCCTTCCACCGTCATTTTCTCTCTACCCACCCTTGCCTCCTTCTCCGCGCAGCTCTCGATTCCCCCCTCTCTTTCGCACCCTCCATGTCATATTCCGCTCCAGGAGCTCCATCATAGCTCCTTGCTGTTGATGGGAGGATGTTTTCTCCTCCGCTCGCCCCTTCCACCGTCATTTTCTCTCTACCCACCCTTGCCTCCTTCTCCGCGCAGCTCTCGATTCCCCCCTCTCTTTCGCACCCTCCATGTCATATTCCGCTCCAGGAGCTCCATCATAGCTCCTCGCTGTCGCTGGGAGGATGTTTTCTCCTCCGCTCGCCCCTTCCACCGTCATTTTCTCTCTACCCACCCTTGCCTCCTTTTCCGCGCAGCTCTCGATTCCCCCCTCTCTTTCGCACCCTCCATGTCATATTCCGCTCCAGGAGCTCCATCATAGCTCCTCGCTGTCGCTGGGAGGATGTTTTCTCCTCTGCTCGCCCCTTCCACCGTCATTTTCTCTCTACCCACCCTTGCCTCCTTCTCCGCGCAGCTCTCGATTCCCCCCTCTCTTTCGCACCCTCCATGTCATATTCCGCTCCAGGAGCTCCATCATAGCTCCTCGCTGTCGCTGGGAGGATGTTTTCTCCTCCGCTCGCCCCTTCCACCATCATTTTCTCTCTACCCACCCTTGCCTCCTTCTCCGCGCAGCTCTCGATTCCCCCCTCTCTCTCGCACCCTCCATATTACATCCAGCTCCAGGAGCTCCATCATAGCTCCTCGCTGTCGCTGGGAGGATGTTTTCTCCTCCGCTCGCCCCTTCCACCGTCATTTTCTCTCTACCCACCCTTGCCTCCTTCTCCGCGCAGCTCTCGATTCCCCCCTCTCTTTCGCACCCTCCATGTCATATTCCGCTCCAGGAGCTCCATCATAGCTCCTCGCTGTCGCTGGGAGGATGTTTTCTCCTCCGCTCGCCCCTTCCACCGTCATTTTCTCTCTACCCACCCTTGCCTCCTTCTCCGCGCAGCTCTCGATTCCCTCCTCTCTCTCGCACCCTCCATATTACATCCAGCTCCAGGAGCTCCATCATAGCTCCTCGCTGTCGCTGGGAGGATGTTTTCTCCTCTGCTCGCCGCTTCCACCGTCATTTTCTCTCCACCCACCCTTGCCTCCTTCTCCGCGCCGCTCTCGATTCCCCCCTCTCTCTCGCACCCACCATGTCATATCCCGCTCCAGGAGCTCCATCATAGCTCCTCGCTGTCGCTGGGAGGATGTTTTCTCCTCCGCTCGCCCCTTCCACCGTCATTTTCTCTCTACCCACCCTTGCCTCCTTCTCCGCGCAGCTCTCGATTCCCCCCTCTCTCTCGCACCCTCCATATTACATCCAGCTCCAGGAGCTCCATCATAGCTCCTCGCTGTCGCTGGGAGGATGTTTTCTCCTCTGCTCGCCGCTTCCGCCGTTATTTTCTCTCCACCCACCCTTGCCTCCTTCTCCGCGCTGCTCTTGATTCCCCCCTCTCTTTCGCACCCTCCATGTCATATTCCACTCCAGGAGCTCCATCATAGCTCCTCGCTGTCGCTGGGAGAATGTTTTCTTCTCCGCTCGCCCCTTCCACCGTCATTTTCTCTCTACCCACCCTTGCCTCCTTTTCCGCGCAGCTCTCGATTCCCTCCTCTCTCTCGCACCCTCCATATTACATCCAGCTCCAGGAGCTCCATCATAGCTCCTCGCTGTCGCTGGGAGGATGTTTTCTCCTCCGCTCGCCCCTTCCACCGTCATTTTCTCTCTACCCACCCTTGCCTCCTTCTCCGCGCAGCTCTCGATTCCCCCCTCTCTTTCGCACCCTCCATGTCATATTCCGCTCCAGGAGCTCCATCATAGCTCCTCGCTGTCACTGGGAGGATGTTTTCTCCTCCGCTCGCCCCTTCCACCGTCATTTTCTCTCTACCAACCTTTGCCTCCTTCTCCGCGCAGCTCTCGATTCCCCCCTCTCTTTCGCACCCTCCATGTCATATCCCGCTCCAGGAGTTCCATCATAGCTCCTCACTGTCACTGGGAGGATGTTTTCTCCTCCGCTCGCCCCTTCCACCGTCATTTTCTCTCTACCCACCCTTGCCTCCTTCTCCGCGCAGCTCTCGATTCCCTCCTCTCTCTCGCACCCTCCATATTACATCCAGCTCCAGGAGCTCCATCATAGCTCCTCGCTGTCGCTGGGAGGATGTTTTCTCCTCTGCTCGCCGCTTCCGCCGTTATTTTCTCTCCACCCACCCTTGCCTCCTTCTCCGCGCTGCTCTTGATTCCCCCCTCTCTTTCACACCCTCCATGTCATATTCCGCTCCAGGAGCTCCATCATAGCTCCTCGCTGTCGCTGGGAGGATGTTTTCTCCTCCGCTCGCCCCTTCCACCGTCATTTTCTCTCTACGCACCCTTGCCTCCTTCTCCGCGCAGCTCTCGATTCCCTCCTCTCTCTCGCACCCTCCATATTACATCCAGCTCCAGATGCTCCATCAAAGCTCCTCGCTGTCGCTGGGAGGATGTTTTCTCCTCCGCTCGCCCCTTCCACCGTCATTTTCTCTCTACCCACCCTTGCCTCCTTTTCCGCGCAGCTCTCGATTCCCCCCTCTCTTTCGCACCCTCCATGTCATATTCCGCTCCAGGAGTTCCATCATAGCTCCTCACTGTCGCTGGGAGGATGTTTTCTCCTCCGCTCGCCCCTTCCACCGTCATTTTCTCTCTACCCACCCTTGCCTCCTTCTCCGAGCAGCTCTCGATTCCCCCCTCTCTTTCGCACCCTCCATGTCATATTCTGCTCCAGGAGCTCCATCATAGCTCCTCGCTGTCGCTGGGAGGATGTTTTCTCCTCCGCTCGCCCCTTCCACCGTCATTTTCTCTCTACCCACCCTTGCCTCCTTCTCCGCGCAGCTCTCGATTCCCCCCTCTCTTTCGCACCCTCCATGTCATATTCCGCTCCAGGAGCTCCATCATAGCTCCTCGCTGTCGCTGGGAGGATGTTTTCTCCTCCGCTCGCCCCTTCCACCGTCATTTTCTCTCTACCCACCCTTGCCTCCTTCTCCGCGCAGCTCTCGATTCCCCCCTCTCTTTCGCACCCTCCATGTCATATTCCGCTCCAGGAGCTCCATCATAGCTTCTCGCTGTCGCTGGGAGGATGTTTTCTCCTCCGCTCGCTCCTTCCACCGTCACTTTCTCTCTACCCACCCTTGCCTCCTTCTCCGCGCAGCTCTCGATTCCCTCCTCTCTCTCGCACCCTCCATATTACATCCAGCTCCAGGAGCTCCATCATAGCTCCTCGCTGTCGCTGGGAGGATGTTTTCTCCTCTGCTCGCCGCTTCCACCGTCATTTTCTCTCCACCCACCCTTGCCTCCTTCTCCGCGCCGCTCTCGATTCCCCCCTCTCTCTCGCACCCACCATGTCATATACCGCTCCAGGAGCTCCATCATAGCTCCTCGCTGTCGCTGGGAGGATGTTTTCTCCTCCGCTCGCCCCTTCCACCGTCATTTTCTCTCTACCCACCCTTGCCTCCTTCTCCGCGCAGCTCTCGATTCCTCCCTCTCTCTCGCACCCTCCATATTACATCCAGCTCCAGGAGCTCCATCATAGCTCCTCGCTGTCGCTGGGAGGATGTTTTCTCCTCCGCTCGCCCCTTCCACCGTCATTTTCTCTCTACCCACCCTTGCCTCCTTCTCCGCGCAGCTCTCGATTCCTCCCTCTCTCTCGCACCCTCCATATTACATCCAGCTCCAGGATCTCCATCATAGCTCCTCGCTGTCGCTGGGATGATGTTTTCTCCTCCGCTCGCCCCTTCCACCGTCATTTTCTCTCTACCCACCCTTGCCTCCTTTTCCGCGCAGCTCTCGATTCCCCCCTCTCTTTCGCACCCTCCATGTCATATTCCGCTCCAGGAGTTCCATCATAGCTCCTCACTGTCGCTGGGAGGATGTTTTCTCCTCTGCTCGCCCCTTCCACAGTCATTTTCTCTCTACCCACCCTTGCCTCCTTTTCCGCGCAGCTCTCGATTCCCCCTTCTCTTTCGCACCCTCCATGTCATATTCCGCTCCAGGAGTTCCATCATAGCTCCTCACTGTCGCTGGGAGGAAGTTTTCTCCTCCGCTCGCCCCTTCCACCGTCATTTTCTCTCTACCCACCCTTGCCTCCTTTTCCGCGCAGCTCTCGATTCCCCCCTCTCTTTCGCACCCTCCATGTCATATTCCGCTCCAGGAGTTCCATCATAGCTCCTCACTGTCGCTGGGAGGATGTTTTCTCCTCTGCTCGCCGCTTCCACCGTCATTTTCTCTCCACCCACCCTTGCCTCCTTCTCCGCGCCGCTCTCGATTCCCCCCTCTCTCTCGCACCCACCATGTCATATCCCGCTCCAGGAGCTCCATCATAGCTCCTCGCTGTCGCTGGGAGGATGTTTTCTCCTCCGCTCGCCCCTTCCACCGTCATTTTCTCTCTACCCACCCTTGCCTCCTTCTCCGCGCAGCTCTCGATTCCCCCCTCTCTCTCGCACCCTCCATATTACATCCAGCTCCAGGAGCTCCATCATAGCTCCTCGCTGTCGCTGGGAGGATGTTTTCTCCTCTGCTCGCCGCTTCCACCGTCATTTTCTCTCCACCCACCCTTGCCTCCTTCTCCGCGCCGCTCTCGATTCCCCCCTCTCTCTCGCACCCACCATGTCATATCCCGCTCCAGGAGCTCCATCATAGCTCCTCGCTGTCGCTGGGAGGATGTTTTCTTCTCCGCTCGCCCCTTCCACCGTCATTTTCTCTCTACCCACCCTTGCCTCCTTTTCCGCGCAGCTCTCGATTCCCTCCTCTCTCTCGCACCCTCCATATTACATCCAGCTCCAGGAGCTCCATCATAGCTCCTCGCTGTCGCTGGGAGGATGTTTTCTCCTCCGCTCGCCCCTTCCACCGTCATTTTCTCTCTACCCACCCTTGCCTCCTTCTCCGCGCAGCTCTCGATTCCCCCCTCTCTTTCGCACCCTCCATGTCATATTCCGCTCCAGGAGCTCCATCATAGCTCCTCGCTGTCACTGGGAGGATGTTTTCTCCTCCGCTCGCCCCTTCCACCGTCATTTTCTCTCTACCAACCTTTGCCTCCTTCTCCGCGCAGCTCTCGATTCCCCCCTCTCTTTCGCACCCTCCATGTCATATCCCGCTCCAGGAGTTCCATCATAGCTCCTCACTGTCACTGGGAGGATGTTTTCTCCTCCGCTCGCCCCTTCCACCGTCATTTTCTCTCTACCCACCCTTGCCTCCTTCTCCGCGCAGCTCTCGATTCCCTCCTCTCTCTCGCACCCTCCATATTACATCCAGCTCCAGGAGCTCCATCATAGCTCCTCGCTGTCGCTGGGAGGATGTTTTCTCCTCTGCTCGCCGCTTCCGCCGTTATTTTCTCTCCACCCACCCTTGCCTCCTTCTCCGCGCTGCTCTTGATTCCCCCCTCTCTTTCACACCCTCCATGTCATATTCCGCTCCAGGAGCTCCATCATAGCTCCTCGCTGTCGCTGGGAGGATGTTTTCTCCTCCGCTCGCCCCTTCCACCGTCATTTTCTCTCTACGCACCCTTGCCTCCTTCTCCGCGCAGCTCTCGATTCCCTCCTCTCTCTCGCACCCTCCATATTACATCCAGCTCCAGATGCTCCATCAAAGCTCCTCGCTGTCGCTGGGAGGATGTTTTCTCCTCCGCTCGCCCCTTCCACCGTCATTTTCTCTCTACCCACCCTTGCCTCCTTTTCCGCGCAGCTCTCGATTCCCCCCTCTCTTTCGCACCCTCCATGTCATATTCCGCTCCAGGAGTTCCATCATAGCTCCTCACTGTCGCTGGGAGGATGTTTTCTCCTCCGCTCGCCCCTTCCACCGTCATTTTCTCTCTACCCACCCTTGCCTCCTTCTCCGAGCAGCTCTCGATTCCCCCCTCTCTTTCGCACCCTCCATGTCATATTCTGCTCCAGGAGCTCCATCATAGCTCCTCGCTGTCGCTGGGAGGATGTTTTCTCCTCCGCTCGCCCCTTCCACCGTCATTTTCTCTCTACCCACCCTTGCCTCCTTCTCCGCGCAGCTCTCGATTCCCCCCTCTCTTTCGCACCCTCCATGTCATATTCCGCTCCAGGAGCTCCATCATAGCTCCTCGCTGTCGCTGGGAGGATGTTTTCTCCTCCGCTCGCCCCTTCCACCGTCATTTTCTCTCTACCCACCCTTGCCTCCTTCTCCGCGCAGCTCTCGATTCCCCCCTCTCTTTCGCACCCTCCATGTCATATTCCGCTCCAGGAGCTCCATCATAGCTTCTCGCTGTCGCTGGGAGGATGTTTTCTCCTCCGCTCGCTCCTTCCACCGTCACTTTCTCTCTACCCACCCTTGCCTCCTTCTCCGCGCAGCTCTCGATTCCCTCCTCTCTCTCGCACCCTCCATATTACATCCAGCTCCAGGAGCTCCATCATAGCTCCTCGCTGTCGCTGGGAGGATGTTTTCTCCTCTGCTCGCCGCTTCCACCGTCATTTTCTCTCCACCCACCCTTGCCTCCTTCTCCGCGCCGCTCTCGATTCCCCCCTCTCTCTCGCACCCACCATGTCATATACCGCTCCAGGAGCTCCATCATAGCTCCTCGCTGTCGCTGGGAGGATGTTTTCTCCTCCGCTCGCCCCTTCCACCGTCATTTTCTCTCTACCCACCCTTGCCTCCTTCTCCGCGCAGCTCTCGATTCCTCCCTCTCTCTCGCACCCTCCATATTACATCCAGCTCCAGGAGCTCCATCATAGCTCCTCGCTGTCGCTGGGAGGATGTTTTCTCCTCCGCTCGCCCCTTCCACCGTCATTTTCTCTCTACCCACCCTTGCCTCCTTCTCCGCGCAGCTCTCGATTCCTCCCTCTCTCTCGCACCCTCCATATTACATCCAGCTCCAGGATCTCCATCATAGCTCCTCGCTGTCGCTGGGATGATGTTTTCTCCTCCGCTCGCCCCTTCCACCGTCATTTTCTCTCTACCCACCCTTGCCTCCTTTTCCGCGCAGCTCTCGATTCCCCCCTCTCTTTCGCACCCTCCATGTCATATTCCGCTCCAGGAGTTCCATCATAGCTCCTCACTGTCGCTGGGAGGATGTTTTCTCCTCTGCTCGCCCCTTCCACAGTCATTTTCTCTCTACCCACCCTTGCCTCCTTTTCCGCGCAGCTCTCGATTCCCCCTTCTCTTTCGCACCCTCCATGTCATATTCCGCTCCAGGAGTTCCATCATAGCTCCTCACTGTCGCTGGGAGGAAGTTTTCTCCTCCGCTCGCCCCTTCCACCGTCATTTTCTCTCTACCCACCCTTGCCTCCTTTTCCGCGCAGCTCTCGATTCCCCCCTCTCTTTCGCACCCTCCATGTCATATTCCGCTCCAGGAGTTCCATCATAGCTCCTCACTGTCGCTGGGAGGATGTTTTCTCCTCTGCTCGCCGCTTCCACCGTCATTTTCTCTCCACCCACCCTTGCCTCCTTCTCCGCGCCGCTCTCGATTCCCCCCTCTCTCTCGCACCCACCATGTCATATCCCGCTCCAGGAGCTCCATCATAGCTCCTCGCTGTCGCTGGGAGGATGTTTTCTCCTCCGCTCGCCCCTTCCACCGTCATTTTCTCTCTACCCACCCTTGCCTCCTTCTCCGCGCAGCTCTCGATTCCCCCCTCTCTCTCGCACCCTCCATATTACATCCAGCTCCAGGAGCTCCATCATAGCTCCTCGCTGTCGCTGGGAGGATGTTTTCTCCTCTGCTCGCCGCTTCCACCGTCATTTTCTCTCCACCCACCCTTGCCTCCTTCTCCGCGCCGCTCTCGATTCCCCCCTCTCTCTCGCACCCACCATGTCATATCCCGCTCCAGGAGCTCCATCATAGCTCCTCGCTGTCGCTGGGAGGATGTTTTCTCCTCCGCTCGCCCCTTCCACCGTCATTTTCTCTCTACCCACCCTTGCCTCCTTCTCCGCGCAGCTCTCGATTCCCTCCTCTCTCTCGCACCCTCCATATTACATCCAGCTCCAGGAGCTCCATCATAGCTCCTCGCTGTCGCTGGGAGGATGTTTTCTCCTCCGCTCGCCCCTTCCACCGTCATTTTCTCTCTACCCACCCTTGCCTCCTTCTCCGCGCAGCTCTCGATTCCCCCCTCTCTTTCGCACCCTCCATGTCATATTCCGCTCCAGGAGCTCCATCATAGCTCCTCGCTGTCGCTGGGAGGATGTTTTCTCCTCCGCTCGCCCCTTCCACCGTCATTTTCTCTCTACCCACCCTTGCCTCCTTCTCCGCGCAGCTCTCGATTCCCCCCTCTCTTTCGCACCCTCCATGTCATATTCCGCTCCAGGAGCTCCATCATAGCTCCTCGCTGTCGCTGGGAGGATGTTTTCTCCTCCGCTCGCCCCTTCCACCGTCATTTTCTCTCTACCCACCCTTGCCTCCTTCTCCGCGCCGCTCTCGATTCCCCCCTCTCTCTCGCACCCACCATGCCATATCCCGCTCCAGGAGCTCCATCATAGCTCCTCGCTGTCGCTGGGAGGATGTTTTCTCCTCCGCTCGCCCCTTCCACCGTCATTTTCTCTCTACCCACCCTTGCCTCCTTCTCCGCGCAGCTCTCGATTCCCCCCTCTCTCTCGCACCCTCCATATTACATCCAGCTCCAGGAGCTCCATCATAGCTCCTCGCTGTCGCTGGGAGGATGTTTTCTCCTCCACTCGCCCCTTCCACCGTCATTTTCTCTCTACCCACCCTTGCCTCCTTTTCCGCGCAGCTCTCGATTCCCCCCTCTCTTTCGCACCCTCCATGTCATATTCCGCTCCAGGAGTTCCATCATAGCTCCTCACTGTCGCTGGGAGGATGTTTTCTCCTCCGCTCGCCCCTTCCACCGTCATTTTCTCTCTACCCACCCTTGCCTCCTTTTCCGTGCAGCTCTCGATTCCCCCTTCTCTTTCGCACCCTCCATGTCATATTCCGCTCCAGGAGTTCCATCATAGCTCCTCACTGTCGCTGGGAGGAAGTTTTCTCCTCCGCTCGCCCCTTCCACCGTCATTTTCTCTCTACCCACCCTTGCCTCCTTTTCCGCGCAGCTCTCGATTCCCCCCTCTCTTTCGCACCCTCCATGTCATATTCTGCTCCAGGAGTTCCATCATAGCTCCTCACTGTCGCTGGGAGGATGTTTTCTCCTCCGCTCGCCCCTTCCACCGTCATTTTCTCCCTACCCACCCTTGCCTCCTTCTCCGCGCAGCTCTCGATTCCCTCCTCTCTCTCGCACCCTCCATATTACATCCAGCTCCAGGAGCTCCATCATAGCTCCTCGCTGTCGCTGGGAGGATGTTTTCTCCTCTGCTCGCCGCTTCCACCGTCATTTTCTCTCCACCCACCCTTGCCTCCTTCTCCGCGCCGCTCTCGATTCCCCCCTCTCTCTCGCACCCACCATGTCATATCCCGCTCCAGGAGCTCCATTATAGCTCCTCGCTGTCGCTGGTAGGATTTTTTCTCCTCCGCTCGCCCCTTCCACCGTCATTTTCTCTCTACCCACCCTTGCCTCCTTCTCCGCGCAGCTCTCGATTCCCCCCTCTCTCTCGCACCCTCCATATTACATCCAGCTCCAGGAGCTCCATCATAGCTCCTCGCTGTCGCTGGGAGGATGTTTTCTCCTCCGCTCGCCCCTTCCACCGTCATTTTCTCTCTACCCACCCTTGCCTCCTTCTCCGCGCAGCTCTCGATTCCCCCCTCTCTTTCGCACCCTCCATGTCATATTCCGCTCCAGGAGCTCCATCATAGCTCCTCGCTGTCGCTGGGAGGATGTTTTCTCCTCCGCTCGCCCCTTCCACCGTCATTTTCTCTCTACCCACCCTTGCCTCCTTCTCCGCGCAGCTCTCGATTCCCCCCTCTCTTTTGCACCCTCCATGTCATATTCCGCTCCAGGAGCTCCATCATAGCTCCTCGCTGTCGCTGGGAGGATGTTTTCTCCTCCGCTCGCCCCTTCCACCGTCATTTTCTCTCTACCCACCCTTGCCTCCTTTTCCGCGCAGCTCTCGATTTCCCCCTCTCTTTCGCACCCTCCATGTCATATTCCGCTCCAGGAGCTCCATCATAGCTCCTCGCTGTCGCTGGGAGGATGTTTTCTCCTCCGCTCGCCCCTTCCACCGTCATTTTCTCTCTACCCACCCTTGCCTCCTTCTCCGCGCAGCTCTCGATTCCCCCCTCTCTTTCGCACCCTCCATGTCATATTCCGCTCCAGGAGCTCCATCATAGCTCCTCGCTGTCGCTGGGAGGATGTTTTCTCCTCCGCTCGCCCCTTCCACCGTCATTTTCTCTCTACCCACCCTTGCCTCCTTCTCCGCGCAGCTCTCGATTCCCCCCTCTCTCTCGCACCCTCCATATTACATCCAGCTCCAGGAGCTCCATCATAGCTCCTCGCTGTCGCTGGGAGGATGTTTTCTCCTCCGCTCGCCCCTTCCACCGTCATTTTCTCTCTACCCACCCTTGCCTCCTTCTCCGCGCAGCTCTCGATTCCCCCCTCTCTCTCGCACCCTCCATATTACATCCAGCTCCAGGAGCTCCATCATAGCTCCTCGCTGTCGCTGGGAGGTTGTTTTCTCCTCCGCTCGCCCCTTCCACTGTCATTTTCTCTCTACCCACCCTTGCCTCCTTTTCCGCGCAGCTCTCGATTCCCCCCTCTCTTTCGCACCCTCCATGTCATATTCCGCTCCAGGAGTTCCATCATAGCTCCTCACTGTCGCTGGGAGGATGTTTTCTCCTCTGCTCGCCCCTTCCACCGTCATTTTCTCTCTACCCACCCTTGCCTCCTTCTCCGCGCAGCTCTCGATTCCCCCCTCTCTTTCGCACCCTCCATGTCATATTCCGCTCCAGGAGCTCCATCATAGCTCCTCGCTGTCGCTGGGAGGATGTTTTCTCCTCCGCTCGCCCCTTCCACTGTCATTTTCTCTCTACCCACCCTTGCCTCCATTTCCGCGCAGCTCTCGATTCCCCCCTCTCTTTCGCACCCTCCATGTCATATTCCGCTCCAGGAGCTCCATCATAGCTCCTCGCTGTCGCTGGGAGGATGTTTTCTCCTCCGCTCGCCCCTTCCACCGTCATTTTCTCTCTACCCACCCTTGCCTCCTTCTCCGCGCAGCTCTCGATTCCCCCCTCTCTCTCGAACCCTCCATATTACATCCAGCTCCAGGAGCTCCATCATAGCTCCTCGCTGTCGCTGGGAGGATGTTTTCTCCTCCGCTCGCCCCTTCCACCGTCATTTTCTCTCTACCCACCCTTGCCTCCTTCTCCGCGCAGCTCTCGATTCCCCCCTCTCTTTCGCACCCTCCATGTCATATTCCGCTCCAGGAGCTCCATCATAGCTCCTCGCTGTCGCTGGGAGGATGTTTTCTCCTCCGCTCACCCCTTCCACCGTCATTTTCTCTCTACCCACCCTTGCCTCCTTCTCCACGCAGCTCTCGATTCCCTCCTCTCTCTAGCACCCTCCATATTACATCCAGCTCCAGGAGCTCCATCATAGCTCCTCGCTGTCGCTGGGAGGATGTTTTCTCCTCTGCTCGCCGCTTCCACCGACATTTTCTCTCCACCCACCCTTGCCTCCTTCTCCGCGCTGCTCTCGATTCCCCCCTCTCTCTCGCACCCACCATGTCATATCCCGCTCCAGGAGCTCCATCATAGCTCCTCGCTGTCGCTGGGAGGATGTTTTCTCCTCCGCTCGCCCCTTCCACCGTCATTTTCTCTCTACCCACCCTTGCCTCCTTCTCCGCGCAGCTCTCGATTCCCCCCTCTCTCTCGCACCCTCCATATTACATCCAGCTCCAGGAGCTCCATCATAGCTCCTCGCTGTCGCTGGGAGGATGTTTTCTCCTCCACTCGCCCCTTCCACCGTCATTTTCTCTCTACCCACCCTTGCCTCCTTCTCCGCGCAGCTCTCGATTCCCCCCTCTCTTTCGCACCCTCCATGTCATATTCCGCTCCAGGAGTTCCATCATAGCTCCTCGCTGTCGCTGGGAGGATGTTTTCTCCTCTGCTCGCCGCTTCCGCCGTTATTTTCTCTCCACCCACCCTTGCCTCCTTCTCCGCGCTGCTCTTGATTCCCCCCTCTCTTTCGCACCCTCCATGTCATATTCCGCTCCAGGAGCTCCATCATAGCTCCTCGCTATCGCTGGGAGGATGTTTTCTCCTCCGCTCGCCCCTTCCACCGTCATTTTCTCTCTACCCACCCTTGCCTCCTTTTCCGCGCAGCTCTCGATTCCCTCCTCTCTCTCGCACCCTCCATATTACATCCAGCTCCAGGAGCTCCATCATAGCTCCTCGCTGTCGCTGGGAGGATGTTTTCTCCTCCGCTCGCCTCTTCCACCGTCATTTTCTCTCTACCCACCCTTGCCTCCTTCTCCGCGCAGCTCTCGATTCCCCCCTCTCTTTCGCACCCTCCATGTCATATTCCGCTCCAGGAGCTCCATCATAGCTCCTCGCTGTCACTGGGGGGATGTTTTCTCCTCCGCTCGCCCCTTCCACCGTCATTTTCTCTCTACCCACCCTTGCCTCCTTCTCCGCGCAGCTCTCGATTCCCTCCTCTCTCTCGCACCCTCCATATTACATCCAGCTCCAGGAGCTCCATCATAGCTCCTCGCTGTTGCTGGGAGGATGTTTTCTCCTCCGCTCGCCCCTTCCACCGTCATTTTCTCTCTACCCACCCTTGCCTCCATTTCCACGCAGCTCTCGATTCCCTCCTCTCTCTCGCACCCTCCATATTACATCCAGCTCCAGGAGCTCCATCATAGCTCCTCGCTGTCGCTGGGAGGATGTTTTCTCCTCCGCTCGCCCCTTCCACCGTCATTTTCTCTCTACCCACCCTTGCCTCCTTCTCCGCGCAGCTCTCGATTCCCTCCTCTCTCTCGCACCCTCCATATTACATCCAGCTTCAGGAGCTCCATCATAGCTCCTCGCTGTCGCTGGGAGGATGTTTTCTCCTCTGTTTGCCGCTTCCGCCGTCATTTTCTCTCCACCCACCCCTGCCTCCTTCTCCGCGCTGCTCTTGATTCCCCCCTCTCTTTCGCACCCTCCATGTCATATTCCGCTCCAGGAGCTCCATCATAGCTCCTCGCTGTCGCTGGGAGGATGTTTTCTCCTCCGCTCGCCCCTTCCACCGTCATTTTCTCTCTACCCACCCTTGCCTCCTTCTCCGCGCAGCTCTCGATTCCCCCCTCTCTTTCGCACCCTCCATGTCATATTCCGCTCCAGGAGCTCCATCATAGCTCCTCGCTGTCGCTGGGAGGATGTTTTCTCCTCCGCTCGCCCCTTCCACCGTCATTTTCTCTCTACCCACCCTTGCCTCCTTTTCCGCGCAGCTCTCGATTCCCCCCTCTCTTTCGCACCCTCCATGTCATATCCCGCTCCAGGAGCTCCATCATAGCTCCTCGCTGTCGCTGGGAGGATGTTTTCTCCTCTGCTCGCCCCTTCCACCGTCATTTTCTCTCTACCCACCCTTGCCTCCTTTTCCGCGCAGCTCTCGATTCCCCCCTCTCTTTCGCACCCTCCATGTCATATTCCGCTCCAGGAGTTCCATCATAGCTCCTCACTGTCGCTGGGAGGATGTTTTCTCCTCTGCTCGCCCCTTCCACCGTCATTTTCTCTCTACCCACCCTTGCCTCCTTCTCCGCGCAGCTCTCGATTCCCCCCTCTCTTTCGCACCCTCCATGGCATATTCCGCTCCAGGAGCTCCATCATAGCTCCTCGCTGTCGCTGGGAGGATGTTTTCTCCTCCGCTCGCCCCTTCCACCGTCATTTTCTCTCTACCCACCCTTGCCTCCTTCTCCGCGCAGCTCTCGATTCCCCCCTCTCTCTCGCACCCTCCATATTACATCCAGCTCCAGGAGCTCCATCATAGCTCCTCGCTGTCGCTGGGAGGATGTTTTCTCCTCCGCTCGCCCCTTCCACCGTCATTTTCTCTCTACCCACCCTTGCCTCCTTTTCCGCGCAGCTCTCGATTCCCCCCTCTCTTTCGCACCCTCCATGTCATATTCCGCTCCAGGAGTTCCATCATAGCTCCTCACTGTCGCTGGGAGGATGTTTTCTCCTCCGCTCGCCCCTTCCCCCGTCATTTTCTCTCTACCCACCCTTGCCTCCTTCTCCGCGCAGCTCTCGATTCCCCCCTCTCTTTCGCACCCTCCATGTCATATTCCGCTCCAGGAGTTCCATCATAGCTCCTCACTGTCGCTGGGAGGATGTTTTCTCCTCCGCTCGCCCCTTCCCCCGTCATTTTCTCTCTACCCACCCTTGCCTCCTTCTCCGCGCAGCTCTCGATTCCCCCCTCTCTTTCGCACCCTCCATGTCATATTCCGCTCCAGGAGTTCCATCATAGCTCCTCACTGTCGCTGGGAGGATGTTTTCTCCTCCGCTCGCCCCTTCCACCGTAATTTTCTCTCTACCCACCCTTTCCTCCTTTTCCACGCAGCTCTCGATTCCCCCCTCTCTTTCGCACCCTCCATGTCATATTCCGCTCCAGGAGCTCCATCATAGCTCCTCGCTGTCGCTGGGAGGATGTTTTCTCCTCCGCTCGCCCCTTCCACCGTCATTTTCTCTCTACCCACCCTTGCCTCCTTTTCCGCGCAGCTCTCGATTCCCCCCTCTCTTTCGCACCCTCCATGTCATATTCCGCTCCAGGAGTTCCATTATAGCTCCTCACTGTCGCTGGGAGGATGTTTTCTCCTCCACTCGCCCCTTCCACCGTCATTTTCTCTCTACCCACCCTTGCCTCCTTCTCCGCGCAGCTCTCGATTCCCTCCTCTCTCTCGCACCCTCCATATTACATCCAGCTCCAGGAGCTCCATCATAGCTCCTCGCTGTCGCTGGGAGGATGTTTTCTCCTCTGCTCGCCGCTTCCGCCGTCATTTTCTCTCCACCCACCCTTGCCTCCTTTTCCGCGCAGCTCTCGATTCCCCCCTCTCTTTCGCACCCTCCATGTCATATCCCGCTCCAGGAGCTCCATCATAGCTCCTCGCTGTCGCTGGGAGGATGTTTTCTCCTCTGCTCGCCCCTTCCACCGTCATTTTCTCTCTACCCACCCTTGCCTCCTTTTCCGCGCAGCTCTCGATTCCCCCCTCTCTTTCGCACCCTCCATGTCATATTCCGCTCCAGGAGTTCCATCATAGCTCCACACTGTCGCTGGGAGGATGTTTTCTCCTCTGCTCGCCCCTTCCACCGTCATTTTCTCTCTACCCACCCTTGCCTCCTTCTCCGCGCAGCTCTCGATTCCCCCCTCTCTCTCGCACCCTCCATATTACATCCAGCTCCAGGAGCTCCATCATAGCTCCTCGCTGTCGCTGGGAGGATGTTTTCTCCTCCGCTCGCCCCTTCCACCATCATTTTCTCTCTACCCACCCTTGCCTCCTTCTCCGCGCAGCTCTCGATTCCCCCCTCTCTTTCACACCCTCCATGTCATATTCCGCTCCAGGAGCTCCATCATAGCTCCTCGCTGTCGCTGGGAGGATGTTTTCTCCTCCACTCGCCCCTTCCACCGTCATTTTCTCTCTACCCACCCTTGCCTCCTTCTCCGCGCAGCTCTCGATTCCCCCCTCTCTCTCGCACCCTCCATATTACATCCAGCTCCAGGAGCTCCATCATAGCTCCTCGCTGTCGCTGGGAGGATGTTTTCTCCTCCGCTCGCCCCTTCCACCGTCATTTTCTCTCTACCCACCCTTGTCTCCTTTTCCGCGCAGCTCTCGATTCCCCCCTCTCTTTCGCACCCTCCATGTCCTATTCCGCTCCAGGAGTTCCATCATAGCTCCTCACTGTCGCTGGGAGGATGTTTTCTCCTCCGCTCGCCCCTTCCACCGTCATTTTCTCTCTACCCACCCTTGCCTCCTTCTCCGCGCAGCTCTCGATTCCCCCCTCTCTTTCGCACCCTCCATGTCATATTCCGCTCCAGGAGCTCCATTATAGCTCCTCGCTGTCGCTGGGAGGATGTTTTCTCCTCCGCTCGCCCCTTCCACCGTCATTTTCTCTCTAACCACCCTTGCCTCCTTTTCCGCGCGGCTCTCGATTCCCCCCTCTCTTTCGCACCCTCCATGTCATATTCCGCTCCAGGAGTTCCATCATAGCTCCTCACTGTCGCTGGGAGGATGTTTTCTCCTCTGCTCGCCCCTTCCACCGTCATTTTCTCTCTACCCACCCTTGCCTCCTTCTCCGTGCAGCTCTCGATTCCCCCCTCTCTTTCGCACCCTCCATGGCATATTCCGCTCCAGGAGCTCCATCATAGCTCCTCGCTGTTGCTGGGAGGATGTTTTCTCCTCCGCTCGCCCCTTCCACCGTCATTTTCTCTCTACCCACCCTTGCCTCCTTCTCCGCGCAGCTCTCGATTCCCCCCTCTCTCTCGCACCCTCCATATTACATCCAGCTCCAGGAGCTCCATCATAGCTCCTCGCTGTCGCTGGGAGGATGTTTTCTCCTCCGCTCGCCCCTTCCACCGTCATTTTCTCTCTATCCACCCTTGCCTCCTTCTCCGCGCAGCTCTCGATTCCCCCCTCTCTCTCGCCCCCTCCATATTACATCCAGCTCCAGGAGCTCCATCATAGCTCCTCGCTGTCGCTGGGAGGATGTTTTCTCCTCCGCTCGCCCCTTCCACCGTCATTTTCTCTCTACCCACCCTTGTCTCCTTTTCCGCGCAGCTCTCGATTCCCCCCTCTCTCTCGCACCCTCCATGTCATATTCCGCTCCAGGAGTTCCATCATAGCTCCTCACTGTCGCTGGGAGGATGTTTTCCCTCCGCTCGCCCCTTCCACCGTCATTTTCTCTCTACCCACCCTTGCCTCCTTCTCCGCGCAGCTCTCGATTCCCCCCTCTCTTTCGCACCCTCCATGTCATATTCCGCTCCAGGAGTTCCATCATAGCTCCTCGCTGTCGCTGGGAGGATGTTTTCTCCTCCGCTCGCCATTTCCACCATCATTTTCTCTCTACCCACCCTTGCCTCCTTCTCCGCGCAGCTCTCGATTCCCTCCTCTCTCTCGCACCCTCCATATTACATCCAGCTCCAGGAGCTCCATCATAGCTCCTCGCTGTCGCTGGGAGGATGTTTTCTCCTCCGCTCGCCCCTTCCACCGTCATTTTCTCTCTACCCACCCTTGCCTCCTTTTCCGCGCAGCTCTCGATTCCCCCCTCTCTTTCGCACCCTCCATGTCACATTCCGCTCCAGGAGTTCCATCATAGCTCCTCACTGTCGCTGGGAGGATGTTTTCTCCTCCGCTCGCCCCTTCCCCCGTCATTTTCTCTCTACCCACCCTTGCCTCCTTCTCCGCGCAGCTCTCGATTCCCCCCTCTCTTTCGCACCCTCCATGTCATATTCCGCTCCAGGAGTTCCATCATAGCTCCTCACTGTTGCTGGGAGGATGTCTTCTCCTCCGCTCGCCCCTTCCACCGTCATTTTCTCTCTACCCACCCTTGCCTCCTTTTCCGCGCAGCTCTCGATTCCCCCCTCTCTTTCGCACCCTCCATGTCATATCCCGCTCCAGGAGCTCCATCATAGCTCCTCGCTGTCGCTGGGAGGATGTTTTCTCCTCTGCTCGCCCCTTCCACCGTCATTTTCTCTCTACCCACCCTTGCCTCCTTTTCCGCGCAGCTCTCGATTCCCCCCTCTCTTTCGCACCCTCCATGTCATATTCCGCTCCAGGAGTTCCATCATAGCTCCTCACTGTCGCTGGGAGGATGTTTTCTCCTCTGCTCGCCCCTTCCACCGTCATTTTCTCTCTACCCACCCTTGCCTCCTTCTCCGCGCAGCTCTCGATTCCCTCCTCTCTCTCGCACCCTCCATATTACATCCAGCTCCAGGAGCTCCATCATAGCTCCTCGCTGTCGCTGGGAGGATGTTTTCTCCTCTGCTCGCCGCTTCCGCCGTCATTTTCTCTCCACCCACCCTTGCCTCCTTTTCCGCGCAGCTCTCGATTCCCCCCTCTCTTTCGCACCCTCCATGTCATATCCCGCTCCAGGAGCTCCATCATAGCTCCTCGCTGTCGCTGGGAGGATGTTTTCTCCTCTGCTCGCCCCTTCCACCGTCATTTTCTCTCTACCCACCCTTGCCTCCTTTTCCGCGCAGCTCTCGATTCCCCCCTCTCTTTCGCACCCTCCATGTCATATTCCGATCCAGGAGTTCCATCATAGCTCCACACTGTCGCTGGGAGGATGTTTTCTCCTCTGCTCGCCCCTTCCACCGTCATTTTCTCTCTACCCACCCTTGCCTCCTTCTCCGCGCAGCTCTCGATTCCCCCCTCTCTCTCGCACCCTCCATATTACATCCAGCTCCAGGAGCTCCATCATAGCTCCTCGCTGTCGCTGGGAGGATGTTTTCTCCTCCGCTCGCCCCTTCCACCGTCATTTTCTCTCTACCCACCCTTGCCTCCTTCTCCGCGCAGCTCTCGATTCCCCCCTCTCTTTCGCACCCTCCATGGCATATTCCGCTCCAGGAGCTCCATCATAGCTCCTCGCTGTTGCTGGGAGGATGTTTTCTCCTCCGCTCGCCCCTTCCACCGTCATTTTCTCTCTACCCACCCTTGCCTCCTTCTCCGCGCAGCTCTCGATTCCCCCCTCTCTCTCGCACCCTCCATATTACATCCAGCTCCAGGAGCTCCATCATAGCTCCTCGCTGTCGCTGGGAGGATGTTTTCTCCTCCGCTCGCCCCTTCCACCGTCATTTTCTCTCTACCCACCCTTGCCTCCTTCTCCGCGCAGCTCTCGATTCCCCCCTCTCTTTCACACCCTCCATGTCATATTCCGCTCCAGGAGCTCCATCATAGCTCCTCGCTGTCGCTGGGAGGATGTTTTCTCCTCCACTCGCCCCTTCCACCGTCATTTTCTCTCTACCCACCCTTGCCTCCTTCTCCGCGCAGCTCTCCATTCCCCCCTCTCTCTCGCACCCTCCATATTACATCCAGCTCCAGGAGCTCCATCATAGCTCCTCGCTGTCACTGGGAGGATGTTTTCTCCTCCGCTCGCCCCTTCCACCGTCATTTTCTCTCTACCCACCCTTGTCTCCTTTTCCGCGCAGCTCTCGATTCCCCCCTCTCTTTCGCACCCTCCATGTCATATTCCGCTCCAGGAGTTCCATCATAGCTCCTCACTGTCGCTGGGAGGATGTTTTCTCCTCCGCTCGCCCCTTCCACCGTCATTTTCTCTCTACCCACCCTTGCCTCCTTCTCCGCGCAGCTCTCGATTCCCCCCTCTCTTTCGCACCCTCCATGTCATATTCCGCTCCAGGAGCTCCATTATAGCTCCTCGCTGTCGCTGGGAGGATGTTTTCTCCTCCCCTCTCCCCTTCCACCATCATTTTCTCTCTACCCACCCTTGCCTCCTTCTCCGCGCAGCTCTCGATTCCCCCCTCTCTCTCGCCCCCTCCATATTACATCCAGCTCCAGGAGCTCCATCATAGCTCCTCGCTGTCGCTGGGAGGATGTTTTCTCCTCCGCTCGCCCCTTCCACCGTCATTTTCTCTCTACCCACCCTTGTCTCCTTTTCCGCGCAGCTCTCGATTCCCCCCTCTCTCTCGCACCCTCCATGTCATATTCCGCTCCAGGAGTTCCATCATAGCTCCTCACTGTCGCTGGGAGGATGTTTTCCCTCCGCTCGCCCCTTCCACCGTCATTTTCTCTCTACCCACCCTTGCCTCCTTCTCCGCGCAGCTCTCGATTCCCCCCTCTCTTTCGCACCCTCCATGTCATATTCCGCTCCAGGAGTTCCATCATAGCTCCTCGCTGTCGCTGGGAGGATGTTTTCTCCTCCGCTCGCCCCTTCCACCATCATTTTCTCTCTACCCACCCTTGCCTCCTTCTCCGCGCAGCTCTCGATTCCCTCCTCTCTCTCGCACCCTCCATATTACATCCAGCTCCAGGAGCTCCATCATAGCTCCTCGCTGTCGCTGGGAGGATGTTTTCTCCTCCGCTCGCCCCTTCCACCGTCATTTTCTCTCTACCCACCCTTGCCTCCTTTTCCGCGCAGCTCTCGATTCCCCCCTCTCTTTCGCACCCTCCATGTCACATTCCGCTCCAGGAGTTCCATCATAGCTCCTCACTGTCGCTGGGAGGATGTTTTCTCCTCCGCTCGCCCCTTCCCCCGTCATTTTCTCTCTACCCACCCTTGCCTCCTTCTCCGCGCAGCTCTCGATTCCCCCCTCTCTTTCACACCCTCCATGTCATATTCCGCTCCAGGAGTTCCATCATAGCTCCTCACTGTCGCTGGGAGGATGTTTTCTCCTCCGCTCGCCCCTTCCACCGTCATTTTCTCTCTACCCACCCTTGCCTCCTTCTCCGCGCAGCTCTCGATTCCCCCCTCTCTTTCGCACCCTCCATGTCATATTCCGCTCCAGGAGCTCCATCATAGCTCCTCGCTGTCGCTGGGAGGATGTTTTCTCCTCCGCTCGCCCCTTCCACCGTCATTTTCTCTCTACCCACCCTTTCCTCCTTTTCCGCGCAGCTCTCGATTCCCCCCTCTCTTTTGCACCCTCCATGTCATATTCCGCTCCAGGAGCTCCATCATAGCTCCTCACTGTCGCTGGGAGGATGTTTTCTCCTCCGCTCGCCCCTTCCACCGTCATTTTCTCTCTACCCACCCTTGCCTCCTTTTCCGCGCAGCTCTCGATTCCCCCCTCTCTTTCGCACCCTCCATGTCATATTCCGCTCCAGGAGTTCCATCATAGCTCCTCACTGTCGCTGGGAGGATGTTTTCTCCTCCGCTCGCCCCTTCCACCGTCATTTTCTCTCTACCCACCCTTGCCTCCTTCTCCGTGCAGCTCTCGATTCCCCCTCTCTTTCGCACCCTCCATGTCATATTCCGCTCCAGGAGCTCCATCATAGCTCCTCGCTGTCGCTGGGAGGATGTTTTCTCCTCCGCTCGCCCCTTCCACCTTCATTTTCTCTCTACCCACCCTTGCCTCCTTCTCCGCGCAGCTCTCGATTCCCTCCTCTCTCTCGCACCCTCCATATTACATCCAGCTTCAGGAGCTCCATCATAGCTCCTCGCTGTCGCTGGGAGGATGTTTTCTCCTCTGCTCGCCGCTTCCGCCGTCATTTTCTCTCCACCCACCCTTGCCTCCTTCTCCGCGCCGCTCTCGATTCCCCCCTCTCTCTCGCACCCACCATGTCATATTCCGCTCCAGGAGCTCCATCATAGCTCCTCGCTGTCGCTGGGAGGATGTTTTCTCCTCCGCTCGCCCCTTCCACCGTCATTTTCTCTCTACCCACCCTTGCCTCCTTTTCCGCGCAGCTCTCGATTCCCCCCTCTCTTTCGCACCCTCCATGTCATATTCCGCTCCAGGAGTTCCATCATAGCTCCTCACTGTCGCTGGGAGGATGTTTTCTCCTCCGCTCGCCCCTTCCACCGTCATTTTCTCTCTACCCACCCTTGCCTCCTTCTCCGAGCAGCTCTCGATTCCCCCCTCTCTTTCGCACCCTCCATGTCATATTCCGCTCCAGGAGCTCCATCATAGCTCCTCGCTGTCGCTGGGAGGATGTTTTCTCCTCCGCTCGCCCCTTCCACCGTCATTTTCTCTCTACCCACCCTTGCCTCCTTCTCCGCGCAGCTCTCGATTCCCCCCTCTCTTTCGCACCCTCCATGTCATATTCCGCTCCAGGAGCTCCATCATAGCTCCTCGCTGTCACTGGGAGGATGTTTTCTCCTCCGCTCGCCCCTTCCACCGTCATTTTCTCTCTACCCACCCTTGCCTCCTTCTCCGCGCAGCTCTCGATTCCCCCCTCTCTTTCGCACCCTCCATGTCATATTCCGCTCCAGGAGCTCCATCATAGCTCCTCGCTGTCACTGGGAGGATGTTTTCTCCTCCGCTCGCCCCTTCCACTGTCATTTTCTCTCTACCCACCCTTGCCTCCTTCTCCGCGCAGCTCTCGATTCCCTCCTCTCTCTCGCACCCTCCATATTACATCCAGCTCCAGGAGCTCCATCATAGCTCCTCGCTGTCGCTGGGAGGATGTTTTCTCCTCCACTCACCGCTTCCGCCGTCATTTTCTCTCCACCCACCCTTGCCTCCTTCTCCGCGCCGCTCTCGATTCCCCCTCTCTCTCGCACCCACCATGTCATATCCCGCTCCAGGAGCTCCATCATAGCTCCTCGCTGTCGCTGGGAGGATGTTTTCTCCTCCGCTCGCCCCTTCCACCGTCATTTTCTCTCTACCCACCCTTTCCTCCTTTTCCGCGCAGCTCTCGATTCCCCCCTCTCTTTCGCACCCTCCATGTCATATTCCGCTCCAGGAGTTGCATCATAGCTCCTCACTGTCGCTGGGAGAATGTTTTCTCCTCCGCTCGCCCCTTCCACCGTCATTTTCTCTCTACCCACCCTTGCCTCCTTCTCCGCGCAGCTCTCGATTCCCCCCTCTCTTTCGAACCCTCCATGTCATATTCCGCTCCAGGAGCTCCATCATAGCTCCTCGCTGTCGCTGGGAGGATGTTTTCTCCTCTACTCGCCCCTTCCACCGTCATTTTCTTTCTACCCACCCTTGCCTCCTTCTCCGCGCAGCTCTCGATTCCCCCCTCTCTTTCGCACCCTCCATGGCATATTCCGCTCCAGGAGCTCCATCATAGCTCCTCGCTGTCGCTGGGAGGATGTTTTCTCCTCCGCTCGCCCCTTCCACCGTCATTTTCTCTCTACCCACCCTTGCCTCCTTCTCCGCGCAGCTCTCGATTCCCCCTCTCTCTCGCACCCTCCATATTACATCCAGCTCCAGGAGCTTCATCATAGCTCCTCGCTGTCGCTGGGAGGATGTTTTCTCCTCCGCTCGCCCCTTCCACCGTCATTTTCTCTCTACCCACCCTTGCCTCCTTTTCCGCGCAGCTCTCGATTCCCCCCTCTCTTTCGCACCCTCCATGTCATATTCCGCTCCAGGAGTTCCATCATAGCTCCTCACTGTCGCTGGGAGGATGTTTTCTCCTCCGCTCGCCCCTTCCACCGTCATTTTCTCTCTACCCACCCTTGCCTCCTTCTCCGCGCAGCTCTCGATTCCCCCCTCTCTTTCGCACCCTCCATGTCATATTCCGCTCCAGGAGTTCCATCATAGCTCCTCACTGTCGCTGGGAGGATGTTTTCTTCTCCGCTCGCCCCTTCCACCGTCATTTTCTCTCTACCCACCCTTGCCTCCTTCTCCGCGCCGCTCTCGATTCCCCCCTCTCTCTCGCACCCACCATGTCATATCCCGCTCCAGGAGCTCCATCATAGCTCCTCGCTGTCGCTGGGAGGATGTTTTCTCCTCCGCTCGCCCCTTCCACCGTCATTTTCTCTCTACACACCCTTGCCTCCTTTTCCGCGCAGCTCTCGATTCCCCCCTCTCTTACGCACCCTCCATGTCATATCCCGCTCCAGGAGCTCCATCATAGCTCCTCCCTGTCGCTGGGAGGATGTTTTCTCCTCTGCTCGCCCCTTCCACCGTCATTTTCTCTCTACCCACCCTTGCCTCCTTTTCCGCGCAGCTCTCGATTCCCCCCTCTCTTTCGCACCCTCCATGTCATATTCCGCTCCAGGAGTTCCATCATAGCTCCTCACTGTCGCTGGGAGGATGTTTTCTCCTCCGCTCGCCCCTTCCCCCGTCATTTTCTCTCTACCCACCCTTGCCTTCTTCTCCGCGCAGCTCTCGATTCACCCCTCTCTTTCGCACCCTCCATGTCATATTCCGCTCCAGGAGTTGCATCATAGCTCCTCACTGTCGCTGGGAGAATGTTTTCTCCTCCGCTCGCCCCTTCCACCGTCATTTTCTCTCTACCCACCCTTGCCTCCTTCTCCGCGCAGCTCTCGATTCCCCCCTCTCTTTCGAACCCTCCATGTCATATTCCGCTCCAGGAGCTCCATCATAGCTCCTCGCTGTCGCTGGGAGGATGTTTTCTCCTCTACTCGCCCCTTCCACCGTCATTTTCTTTCTACCCACCCTTGCCTCCTTCTCCGCGCAGCTCTCGATTCCCCCCTCTCTTTCGCACCCTCCATGGCATATTCCGCTCCAGGAGCTCCATCATAGCTCCTCGCTGTCGCTGGGAGGATGTTTTCTCCTCCGCTCGCCCCTTCCACCGTCATTTTCTCTCTACCCACCCTTGCCTCCTTCTCCGCGCAGCTCTCGATTCCCCCTCTCTCTCGCACCCTCCATATTACATCCAGCTCCAGGAGCTTCATCATAGCTCCTCGCTGTCGCTGGGAGGATGTTTTCTCCTCCGCTCGCCCCTTCCACCGTCATTTTCTCTCTACCCACCCTTGCCTCCTTTTCCGCGCAGCTCTCGATTCCCCCCTCTCTTTCGCACCCTCCATGTCATATTCCGCTCCAGGAGTTCCATCATAGCTCCTCACTGTCGCTGGGAGGATGTTTTCTCCTCCGCTCGCCCCTTCCACCGTCATTTTCTCTCTACCCACCCTTGCCTCCTTCTCCGCGCAGCTCTCGATTCCCCCCTCTCTTTCGCACCCTCCATGTCATATTCCGCTCCAGGAGTTCCATCATAGCTCCTCACTGTCGCTGGGAGGATGTTTTCTTCTCCGCTCGCCCCTTCCACCGTCATTTTCTCTCTACCCACCCTTGCCTCCTTCTCCGCGCCGCTCTCGATTCCCCCCTCTCTCTCGCACCCACCATGTCATATCCCGCTCCAGGAGCTCCATCATAGCTCCTCGCTGTCGCTGGGAGGATGTTTTCTCCTCCGCTCGCCCCTTCCACCGTCATTTTCTCTCTACACACCCTTGCCTCCTTTTCCGCGCAGCTCTCGATTCCCCCCTCTCTTACGCACCCTCCATGTCATATCCCGCTCCAGGAGCTCCATCATAGCTCCTCCCTGTCGCTGGGAGGATGTTTTCTCCTCTGCTCGCCCCTTCCACCGTCATTTTCTCTCTACCCACCCTTGCCTCCTTTTCCGCGCAGCTCTCGATTCCCCCCTCTCTTTCGCACCCTCCATGTCATATTCCGCTCCAGGAGTTCCATCATAGCTCCTCACTGTCGCTGGGAGGATGTTTTCTCCTCCGCTCGCCCCTTCCCCCGTCATTTTCTCTCTACCCACCCTTGCCTTCTTCTCCGCGCAGCTCTCGATTCCCCCCTCTCTTTCGAACCCTCCATGTCATATTCCGCTCCAGGAGCTCCATCATAGCTCCTCGCTGTCGCTGGGAGGATGTTTTCTCCTCTACTCGCCCCTTCCACCGTCATTTTCTTTCTACCCACCCTTGCCTCCTTCTCCGCGCAGCTCTCGATTCCCCCCTCTCTTTCGCACCCTCCATGGCATATTCCGCTCCAGGAGCTCCATCATAGCTCCTCGCTGTCGCTGGGAGGATGTTTTCTCCTCCGCTCGCCCCTTCCACCGTCATTTTCTCTCTACCCACCCTTGCCTCCTTCTCCGCGCAGCTCTCGATTCCCCCTCTCTCTCGCACCCTCCATATTACATCCAGCTCCAGGAGCTTCATCATAGCTCCTCGCTGTCGCTGGGAGGATGTTTTCTCCTCCGCTCGCCCCTTCCACCGTCATTTTCTCTCTACCCACCCTTGCCTCCTTTTCCGCGCAGCTCTCGATTCCCCCCTCTCTTTCGCACCCTCCATGTCATATTCCGCTCCAGGAGTTCCATCATAGCTCCTCACTGTCGCTGGGAGGATGTTTTCTCCTCCGCTCGCCCCTTCCACCGTCATTTTCTCTCTACCCACCCTTGCCTCCTTCTCCGCGCAGCTCTCGATTCCCCCCTCTCTTTCGCACCCTCCATGTCATATTCCGCTCCAGGAGTTCCATCATAGCTCCTCACTGTCGCTGGGAGGATGTTTTCTTCTCCGCTCGCCCCTTCCACCGTCATTTTCTCTCTACCCACCCTTGCCTCCTTCTCCGCGCCGCTCTCGATTCCCCCCTCTCTCTCGCACCCACCATGTCATATCCCGCTCCAGGAGCTCCATCATAGCTCCTCGCTGTCGCTGGGAGGATGTTTTCTCCTCCGCTCGCCCCTTCCACCGTCATTTTCTCTCTACACACCCTTGCCTCCTTTTCCGCGCAGCTCTCGATTCCCCCCTCTCTTACGCACCCTCCATGTCATATCCCGCTCCAGGAGCTCCATCATAGCTCCTCCCTGTCGCTGGGAGGATGTTTTCTCCTCTGCTCGCCCCTTCCACCGTCATTTTCTCTCTACCCACCCTTGCCTCCTTTTCCGCGCAGCTCTCGATTCCCCCCTCTCTTTCGCACCCTCCATGTCATATTCCGCTCCAGGAGTTCCATCATAGCTCCTCACTGTCGCTGGGAGGATGTTTTCTCCTCCGCTCGCCCCTTCCCCCGTCATTTTCTCTCTACCCACCCTTGCCTTCTTCTCCGCGCAGCTCTCGATTCACCCCTCTCTTTCGCACCCTCCATGTCATATTCCGCTCCAGGAGTTGCATCATAGCTCCTCACTGTCGCTGGGAGGATGTTTTCTCCTCCGCTCGCCCCTTCCACCGTCATTTTCTCTCTACCCACCCTTGCCTCCTTCTCCGCGCAGCTCTCGATTCCCCCCTCTCTTTCGCACCCTCCATGTCATATTCCGCTCCAGGAGCTCCATCATAGCTCCTCGCTGTCGCTGGGAGGATGTTTTCTCCTCTGCTCGCCCCTTCCGCCGTCATTTTCTCTCCACCCACCCTTGCCTCCTTCTCCGCGCCGCTCTCGTTTCCCCCCTCTCTCTCGCACCCACCATGTCATATCCCGCTCCAGGAGCTCCATCATAGCTCCTCGCTGTCGCTGGGAGGATGTTTTCTCCTCCGCTCGCCCCTTCCACCGTCATTTTCTCTCTACACACCCTTGCCTCCTTTTCCGCGCAGCTCTCGATTCCCCCCTCTCTTACGCACCCTCCATGTCATATCCCGCTCCAGGAGCTCCATCATAGCTCCTCCCTGTCGCTGGGAGGATGTTTTCTCCTCTGCTCGCCCCTTCCACCGTCATTTTCTCTCTACCCACCCTTGCCTCCTTCTCCGCGCAGCTCTCGATTCCCCCCTCTCTTTCGCACCCTCCATGTCATATTCCGCTCCAGGAGTTCCATCATAGCTCCTCACTGTCGCTGGGAGGATGTTTTCTCCTCCGCTCGCCCCTTCCCCCGTCATTTTCTCTCTACCCACCCTTGCCTCCTTCTCCGCGCAGCTCTCGATTCCCCCCTCTCTTTCGCACCCTCCATGTCATATTCCGCTCCAGGAGTTGCATCATAGCTCCTCACTGTCGCTGGGAGAATGTTTTCTCCTCCGCTCGCCCCTTCCACCGTCATTTTCTCTCTACCCACCCTTGCCTCCTTCTCCGCGCAGCTCTCGATTCCCCCCTCTCTTTCGAACCCTCCATGTCATATTCCGCTCCAGGAGCTCCATCATAGCTCCTCGCTGTCGCTGGGAGGATGTTTTCTCCTCCGCTCGCCCCTTCCACCGTCATTTTCTCTCTACCCACCCTTGCCTCCTTCTCCGCGCAGCTCTCGATTCCCCCCTCTCTTTCGCACCCTCCATGGCATATTCCGCTCCAGGAGCTCCATCATAGCTCCTCGCTGTCGCTGGGAGGATGTTTTCTCCTCCGCTCGCCCCTTCCACCGTCATTTTCTCTCTACCCACCCTTGCCTCCTTCTCCGCGCAGCTCTCGATTCCCCCTCTCTCTCGCACCCTCCATATTACATCCAGCTCCAGGAGCTCCATCATAGCTCCTCGCTGTCGCTGGGAGGATGTTTTCTCCTCCGCTCGCCCCTTCCACCGTCATTTTCTCTCTACCCACCCTTGCCTCCTTCTCCGCGCAGCTCTCGATTCCCCCCTCTCTTTCGCACCCTCCATGTCATATTCCGCTCCAGGAGTTCCATCATAGCTCCTCACTGTCGCTGGGAGGATGTTTTCTTCTCCGCTCGCCCCTTCCACCGTCATTTTCTCTCTACCCACCCTTGCCTCCTTCTCCGCGCAGCTCTCGATTCCCCCCTCTCTTTCGCACCCTCCATTTCATATTCCGCTCCAGGAGTTCCATCATAGCTCCTCACTGTCGCTGGGAGGATGTTTTCTCCTCCGCTTGCCCCTTCCACCGTCATTTTCTCTCTACACACCCTTGCCTCCTTTTCCGCGCAGCTCTCGATTCCCCCCTCTCTTACGCACCCTCCATGTCATATCCCGCTCCAGGAGCTCCATCATAGCTCCTCCCTGTCGCTGGGAGGATGTTTTCTCCTCTGCTCGCCCCTTCCACCGTCATTTTCTCTCTACCCACCCTTGCCTCCTTCTCCGCGCAGTTCTCGATTCCCCCTCTCTTTCGCACCCTCCATGGCATATTCCGCTCCAGGAGCTCCATCATAGCTCCTCGCTGTCGCTGGGAGGATGTTTTCTCCTCCGCTCGCCCCTTCCACCGTCATTTTCTCTCTACCCACCCTTGCCTCCTTTCCCGCGCAGCTCTCGATTCCCCCCTCTCTTTCGCACCCTCCATGTCATATTCCGCTCCAGGAGTTCCATCATAGCTCCTCACTGTCGCTGGGAGGATGTTTTCTCCTCCGCTCGCCCCTTCCACTGTCATTTTCTCTCTACCCACCCTTGCCTCCTTCTCCGCGCAGCTCTCGATTCCCCCCTCTCTTTCGCACCCTCCATATTACATCCAGCTCCAGGAGCTCCATCATAGCTCCTCGCTGTCGCTGGGAGGATGTTTTCTCCTCCGCTCGCCCCTTCCACCGTCATTTTCTCTCTACCCATTCTTGCCTCCTTTCCCGCGCAGCTCTCGATTCCCCCCTCTCTTTCGCACCCTCCATGTCATATTCCGCTCCAGGAGTTCCATCATAGCTCCTCACTGTCGCTGGGAGGATGTTTTCTCCTCCGCTCGCCCCTTCCACTGTCATTTTCTCTCTACCCACCCTTGCCTCCTTCTCCGCGCAGCTCTCGATTCCCCCCTCTCTTTCGCACCCTCCATGTCATTTTCCGCTCCAGGAGCTCCATCATAGCTCCTCGCTGTCGCTGGGAGGATGTTTTCTCCTCCGCTCGCCCCTTCCACCGTCATTTTCTCTCTACCCACCCTTGCCTCCTTTTCCGCGCAGCTCTCGATTCCCCCCTCTCTTTCGCACCCTCCATGTCATATTCCGCTCCAGGAGTTCCATCATAGCTCCTCACTGTCGCTGGGAGGATGTTTTCTCCTCCGCTCGCCCCTTCCACCGTCATTTTCTCTCTACCCACCCTTGCCTCCTTCTCCGAGCAGCTCTCGATTCCCCCCTCTCTTTCGCACCCTCCATGTCATATTCCGCTCCAGGAGCTCCATCATAGCTCCTCGCTGTCGCTGGGAGGATGTTTTCTCCTCCGCTCGCCCCTTCCACCGTCATTTTCTCTCTACCCACCCTTGCCTCCTTCTCCGCGCAGCTCTCGATTCCCCCCTCTCTTTCGCACCCTCCATGTCATATTCCGCTCCAGGAGCTCCATCATAGCTCCTCGCTGTCACTGGGAGGATGTTTTCTCCTCCGCTCGCCCCTTCCACCGTCATTTTCTCTCTACCCACCCTTGCCTCCTTCTCCGCGCAGCTCTCGATTCCCCCCTCTCTTTCGCACCCTCCATGTCATATTCCGCTCCAGGAGCTCTATCATAGCTCCTCGCTGTCACTGGGAGGATGTTTTCTCCTCCGCTCGCCCCTTCCACCGTCATTTTCTCTCTACCCACCCTTGCCTCCTTCTCCGCGCAGCTCTCGATTCCCTCCTCTCTCTCGCACCCTCCATATTACATCCAGCTCCAGGAGCTCCATCATAGCTCCTCGCTGTCGCTGGGAGGATGTTTTCTCCTCCACTCACCGCTTCCGCCGTCATTTTCTCTCCACCCACCCTTGCCTCCTTCTCCGCGCCGCTCTCGATTCCCCCTCTCTCTCGCACCCACCATGTCATATTCCGCTCCAGGAGCTCCATCATAGCTCCTCGCTGTCGCTGGGAGGATGTTTTCTCCTCCGCTCGCCCCTTCCACCGTCATTTTCTCTCTACACACCCTTGCCTCCTTTTCCGCGCAGCTCTCGATTCCCCCCTCTCTTACGCACCCTCCATGTCATATCCCGCTCCAGGAGCTCCATCATAGCTCCTCCCTGTCGCTGGGAGGATGTTTTCTCCTCTGCTCGCCCCTTCCACCGTCATTTTCTCTCTACCCACCCTTGCCTCCTTCTCCGCGCAGCTCTCGATTCCCCCCTCTCTTTCGCACCCTCCATGTCATATTCCGCTCCAGGAGTTCCATCATAGCTCCTCACTGTCGCTGGGAGGATGTTTTCTCCTCCGCTCGCCCCTTCCCCCGTCATTTTCTCTCTACCCACCCTTGCCTCCTTCTCCGCGCAGCTCTCGATTCCCCCCTCTCTTTCGCACCCTCCATGTCATATTCCGCTCCAGGAGTTGCATCATAGCTCCTCACTGTCGCTGGGAGAATGTTTTCTCCTCCGCTCGCCCCTTCCACCGTCATTTTCTCTCTACACACCCTTGCCTCCTTTTCCGCGCAGCTCTCGATTCCCCCCTCTCTTACGCACCCTCCATGTCATATCCCGCTCCAGGAGCTCCATCATAGCTCCTCCCTGTCGCTGGGAGGATGTTTTCTCCTCTGCTCGCCCCTTCCACCGTCATTTTCTCTCTACCCACCCTTGCCTCCTTCTCCGCGCAGCTCTCGATTCCCCCCTCTCTTTCGCACCCTCCATGGCATATTCCGCTCCAGGAGCTCCATCATAGCTCCTCGCTGTCGCTGGGAGGATGTTTTCTCCTCCGCTCGCCCCTTCCACCGTCATTTTCTCTCTACCCACCCTTGCCTCCTTCTCCGCGCAGCTCTCGATTCCCCCCTCTCTTTCGCACCCTCCATGTCATATTCCGCTCCAGGAGCTCCATCATAGCTCCTCACTGTCGCTGGGAGGATGTTTTCTTCTCCGCTCGCCCCTTCCACCGTCATTTTCTCTCTACCCACCCTTGCCTCCTTCTCCGCGCAGCTCTCGATTCCCCCCTCTCTTTCGCACCCTCCATATTACATCCAGCTCCAGGAGCTCCATCATAGCTCCTCGCTGTCGCTGGGAGGATGTTTTCTCCTCCGCTCGCCCCTTCCACCGTCATTTTCTCTCTACCCATTCTTGCCTCCTTTCCCGCGCAGCTCTCGATTCCCCCCTCTCTTTCGCACCCTCCATGTCATATTCCGCTCCAGGAGTTCCATCATAGCTCCTCACTGTCGCTGGGAGGATGTTTTCTCCTCCGCTCGCCCCTTCCACTGTCATTTTCTCTCTACCCACCCTTGCCTCCTTCTCCGCGCAGCTCTCGATTCCCTCCTCTCTCTCGCACCCTCCATATTACATCCAGCTCCAGGAGCTCCATCATAGCTCCTCGCTGTCGCTGGGAGGATGTTTTCTCCTCCACTCACCGCTTCCGCCGTCATTTTCTCTCCACCCACCCTTGCCTCCTTCTCCGCGCCGCTCTCGATTCCCCCTCTCTCTCGCACCCACCATGTCATATTCCGCTCCAGGAGCTCCATCATAGCTCCTCGCTGTCGCTGGGAGGATGTTTTCTCCTCCGCTCGCCCCTTCCACCGTCATTTTCTCTCTACACACCCTTGCCTCCTTTTCCGCGCAGCTCTCGATTCCCCCCTCTCTTACGCACCCTCCATGTCATATCCCGCTCCAGGAGCTCCATCATAGCTCCTCCCTGTCGCTGGGAGGATGTTTTCTCCTCTGCTCGCCCCTTCCACCGTCATTTTCTCTCTACCCACCCTTGCCTCCTTCTCCGCGCAGCTCTCGATTCCCCCCTCTCTTTCGCACCCTCCATGTCATATTCCGCTCCAGGAGTTCCATCATAGCTCCTCACTGTCGCTGGGAGGATGTTTTCTCCTCCGCTCGCCCCTTCCCCCGTCATTTTCTCTCTACCCACCCTTGCCTCCTTCTCCGCGCAGCTCTCGATTCCCCCCTCTCTTTCGCACCCTCCATGTCATATTCCGCTCCAGGAGTTGCATCATAGCTCCTCACTGTCGCTGGGAGAATGTTTTCTCCTCCGCTCGCCCCTTCCACCGTCATTTTCTCTCTACCCACCCTTGCCTCCTTCTCCGCGCAGCTCTCGATTCCCCCCTCTCTTTCGAACCCTCCATGTCATATTCCGCTCCAGGAGCTCCATCATAGCTCCTCGCTGTCGCTGGGAGGATGTTTTCTCCTCTACTCGCCCCTTCCACCGTCATTTTCTCTCTACCCACCCTTGCCTCCTTCTCCGCGCAGCTCTCGATTCCCCCCTCTCTTTCGCACCCTCCATGGCATATTCCGCTCCAGGAGCTCCATCATAGCTCCTCGCTGTCGCTGGGAGGATGTTTTCTCCTCCGCTCGCCCCTTCCACCGTCATTTTCTCTCTACCCACCCTTGCCTCCTTCTCCGCGCAGCTCTCGATTCCCCCTCTCTCTCGCACCCTCCATATTACATCCAGCTCCAGGAGCTCCATCATAGCTCCTCGCTGTCGCTGGGAGGATGTTTTCTCCTCCGCTCGCCCCTTCCACCGTCATATTCTCTCTACCCACCCTTGCCTCCTCTTCCGCGCAGCTCTCGATTCCCCCCTCTCTTTCGCACCCTCCATGTCATATTCCGCTCCAGGAGTTCCATCATAGCTCCTCACTGTCGCTGGGAGGATGTTTTCTCCTCCGCTCGCCCCTTCCACCGTCATTTTCTCTCTACCCACCCTTGCCTCCTTCTCCGCGCAGCTCTCGATTCCCCCCTCTCTCTCGCACCCACCATGTCATATCCCGCTCCAGGAGCTCCATCATAGCTCCTCGCTGTCGCTGGGAGGATGTTTTCTCCTCCGCTCGCCCCTTCCACCGTCATTTTCTCTCTACACACCCTTGCCTCCTTTTCCGCGCAGCTCTCGATTCCCCCCTCTCTTACGCACCCTCCATGTCATATCCCGCTCCAGGAGCTCCATCATAGCTCCTCACTGTCGCTGGGAGGATGTTTTCTCCTCTGCTCGCCCCTTCCACCGTCATTTTCTCTCTACCCACCCTTGCCTCCTTCTCCGCGCAGCTCTCGATTCCCCCCTCTCTTTCGCACCCTCCATGTCATATTCCGCTCCAGGAGTTCCATCATAGCTCCTCACTGTCGCTGGGAGGATGTTTTCTCCTCCGCTCGCCCCTTCCCCCGTCATTTTCTCTCTACCCACCCTTGCCTCCTTCTCCGCGCAGCTCTCGATTCCCCCCTCTCTTTCGCACCCTCCATGTCATATTCCGCTCCAGGAGTTGCATCATAGCTCCTCACTGTCGCTGGGAGGATGTTTTCTCCTCCGCTCGCCCCTTCCACCGTCATTTTCTCTCTACCCACCCTTGCCTCCTTCTCCGCGCAGCTCTCGATTCCCCCCTCTCTTTCGCACCCTCCATGTCATATTCCGCTCCAGGAGCTCCATCATAGCTCCTCGCTGTCGCTGGGAGGATGTTTTCTCCTCTGCTCGCCCCTTCCGCCGTCATTTTCTCTCCACCCACCCTTGCCTCCTTCTCCGCGCCGCTCTCGTTTCCCCCCTCTCTCTCGCACCCACCATGTCATATCCCGCTCCAGGAGCTCCATCATAGCTCCTCGCTGTCGCTGGGAGGATGTTTTCTCCTCCGCTCGCCCCTTCCACCGTCATTTTCTCTCTACACACCCTTGCCTCCTTTTCCGCGCAGCTCTCGATTCCCCCCTCTCTTACGCACCCTCCATGTCATATCCCGCTCCAGGAGCTCCATCATAGCTCCTCCCTGTCGCTGGGAGGATTTTTTCTCCTCTGCTCGCCCCTTCCACCGTCATTTTCTCTCTACCCACCCTTGCCTCCTTCTCCGCACAGCTCTCGATTCCCCCCTCTCTTTCGCACCCTCCATGTCATATTCCGCTCCAGGAGTTCCATCATAGCTCCTCACTGTCGCTGGGAGGATGTTTTCTCCTCCGCTCGCCCCTTCCCCCGTCATTTTCTCTCTACCCACCCTTGCCTCCTTCTCCGCGCAGCTCTCGATTCCCCCCTCTCTTTCGCACCCTCCATGTCATATTCCGCTCCAGGAGTTGCATCATAGCTCCTCACTGTCGCTGGGAGAATGTTTTCTCCTCCGCTCGCCCCTTCCACCGTCATTTTCTCTCTACCCACCCTTGCCTCCTTCTCCGCGCAGCTCTCGATTCCCCCCTCTCTTTCGAACCCTCCATGGCATATTCCGCTCCAGGAGCTCCATCATAGCTCCTCGCTGTCGCTGGGAGGATGTTTTCTCCTCCGCTCGCCCCTTCCACCGTCATTTTCTCTCTACCCACCCTTGCCTCCTTCTCTGCGCAGCTCTCGATTCCCCCCTCTCTTACGCACCCTCCATGTCATATCCCGCTCCAGGAGCTCCATCATAGCTCCTCCCTGTCGCTGGGAGGATGTTTTCTCCTCTGCTCGCCCCTTCCACCGTCATTTTCTCTCTACCCACCCTTGCCTCCTTCTCCGCGCAGCTCTAGATTCCCCCCTCTCTTTCGCACCCTCCATGTCATATTCCGCTCCAGGAGTTGCATCATAGCTCCTCACTGTCGCTGGGAGGATGTTTTCTCCTCTGCTCGCCCCTTCCACCGTCATTTTCTCTCTACCCACCCTTGCCTCCTTCTCCGCGCAGCTCTCGATTCCCCCCTCTCTTTCGCACCCTCCATGTCATATTCCGCTCCAGGAGTTCCATCATAGCTCCTCACTGTCGCTGGGAGGATGTTTTCTCCTCCGCTCGCCCCTTCCCCCGTCATTTTCTCTCTACCCACCCTTGCCTCCTTCTCCGCGCAGCTCTCGATTCCCCCCTCTCTTTCGCACCCTCCATGTCATATTCCGCTCCAGGAGTTGCATCATAGCTCCTCACTGTCGCTGGGAGGATGTTTTCTCCTCCGCTCGCCCCTTCCACCGTCATTTTCTCTCTACCCACCCTTGCCTCCTTCTCCGCGCAGCTCTCGATTCCCCCCTCTCTTTCGCACCCTCCATGTCATATTCCGCTCCAGGAGCTCCATCATAGCTCCTCGCTGTCGCTGGGAGGATGTTTTCTCCTCTGCTCGCCCCTTCCGCCGTCATTTTCTCTCCACCCACCCTTGCCTCCTTCTCCGCGCCGCTCTCGTTTCCCCCCTCTCTCTCGCACCCACCATGTCATATCCCGCTCCAGGAGCTCCATCATAGCTCCTCGCTGTCGCTGGGAGGATGTTTTCTCCTCCGCTCGCCCCTTCCACCGTCATTTTCTCTCTACACACCCTTGCCTCCTTTTCCGCGCAGCTCTCGATTCCCCCCTCTCTTACGCACCCTCCATGTCATATCCCGCTCCAGGAGCTCCATCATAGCTCCTCCCTGTCGCTGGGAGGATTTTTTCTCCTCTGCTCGCCCCTTCCACCGTCATTTTCTCTCTACCCACCCTTGCCTCCTTCTCCGCACAGCTCTCGATTCCCCCCTCTCTTTCGCACCCTCCATGTCATATTCCGCTCCAGGAGTTCCATCATAGCTCCTCACTGTCGCTGGGAGGATGTTTTCTCCTCCGCTCGCCCCTTCCCCCGTCATTTTCTCTCTACCCACCCTTGCCTCCTTCTCCGCGCAGCTCTCGATTCCCCCCTCTCTTTCGCACCCTCCATGTCATATTCCGCTCCAGGAGTTGCATCATAGCTCCTCACTGTCGCTGGGAGAATGTTTTCTCCTCCGCTCGCCCCTTCCACCGTCATTTTCTCTCTACCCACCCTTGCCTCCTTCTCCGCGCAGCTCTCGATTCCCCCCTCTCTTTCGAACCCTCCATGGCATATTCCGCTCCAGGAGCTCCATCATAGCTCCTCGCTGTCGCTGGGAGGATGTTTTCTCCTCCGCTCGCCCCTTCCACCGTCATTTTCTCTCTACCCACCCTTGCCTCCTTCTCTGCGCAGCTCTCGATTCCCCCCTCTCTTACGCACCCTCCATGTCATATCCCGCTCCAGGAGCTCCATCATAGCTCCTCCCTGTCGCTGGGAGGATGTTTTCTCCTCTGCTCGCCCCTTCCACCGTCATTTTCTCTCTACCCACCCTTGCCTCCTTCTCCGCGCAGCTCTCGATTCCCCCCTCTCTTTCGCACCCTCCATGTCATATTCCGCTCCAGGAGTTGCATCATAGCTCCTCACTGTCGCTGGGAGAATGTTTTCTCCTCCGCTCGCCCCTTCCACCGTCATTTTCTCTCTACCCACCCTTGCCTCCTTCTCCGCGCAGCTCTCGATTCCCCCCTCTCTTTCGAACCCTCCATGTCATATTCCGCTCCAGGAGCTCCATCATAGCTCCTCGCTTGTCGCTGGGAGGATGTTTTCTCCTCTGCTCGCCCCTTCCACCGTCATTTTCTCTCTACCCACCCTTGCCTCCTTCTCCGCGCAGCTCTCGATTCCCCCCTCTCTTTCGCACCCTCCATGGCATATTCCGCTCCAGGAGCTCCATCATAGCTCCTCGCTGTCGCTGGGAGGATGTTTTCTCCTCCGCTCGCCCCTTCCACCGTCATTTTCTCTCTACCCACCCTTGCCTCCTTCTCCGCGCAGCTCTCGATTCCCCCTCTCTCTCGCACCCTCCATATTACATCCAGCTCCAGGAGCTCCATCATAGCTCCTCGCTGTCGCTGGGAGGATGTTTTCTCCTCCGCTCGCCCCTTCCACCGTCATTTTCTCTCTACCCACCCTTGCCTCCTTCTCCGCGCAGCTCTCGATTCCCCCCTCTCTTTCGCACCCTCCATGTCATATTCCGCTCCAGGAGTTCCATCATAGCTCCTCACTGTCGCTGGGAGGATGTTTTCTCCTCCGCTCGCCCCTTCCACCGTCATTTTCTCTCTACCCACCCTTGCCTCCTTCTCCGCGCAGCTCTCGATTCCCCCCTCTCTTTCGCACCCTCCATGTCATATTCCGCTCCAGGAGTTCCATCATAGCTCCTCACTGTCGCTGGGAGGATGTTTTCTCCTCCGCTCGCCCCTTCCACCGTCATTTTCTCTCTACCCACCCTTGCCTCCTTCTCCGCGCCGCTCTCGATTCCCCCCTCTCTCTCGCACACACCATGTCATATCCCGCTCCAGGAGCTCCATCATAGCTCCTCGCTGTCGCTGGGAGGATGTTTTCTCCTCCGCTTGCCCCTTCCAACGTCATTTTCTCTCTACACACCCTTGCCTCCTTTTCCGCGCAGCTCTCGATTCCCCCCTCTCTTACGCACCCTCCATGTCATATCCCGCTCCAGGAGCTCCATCATAGCTCCTCCCTGTCGCTGGGAGGATGTTTTCTCCTCTGCTCGCCCCTTCCACCGTCATTTTCTCTCTACCCACCCTTGCCTCCTTCTCCGCGCAGCTCTCTATTCCCCCCTCTCTTTCGCACCCTCCATGTCATATTCCGCTCCAGGAGTTGCATCATAGCTCCTCACTGTCGCTGGGAGGATGTTTTCTCCTCCGCTCGCCCCTTCCACCGTCATTTTCTCTCTACCCACCCTTGCCTCCTTCTCCGCGCAGCCCTCGATTCCCCCCTCTCTTTCGAACCCTCCATGTCATATTCCGCTCCAGGAGCTCCATCATAGCTCCTCGCTGTCGCTGGGAGGATGTTTTCTCCTCTGCTCGCCCCTTCCACCGTCATTTTCTCTCTACCCACCCTTGCCTCCTTCTCCGCGCAGCTCTCGATTCCCCCCTCTCTTTCGCAACCTCCATGGCATATTCCGCTCCAGGAGCTCCATCATAGCTCCTCGCTGTCGCTGGGAGGATGTTTTCTTCTCCGCTCGCCCCTTCCACCGTCATTTTCTCTCTACCCACCCTTGCCTCCTTCTCCGCGCAGCTCTCGATTCCCCCCTCTCTTTCGCACCCTCCATATTACATCCAGCTCCAGGAGCTCCATCATAGCTCCTCGCTGTCGCTGGGAGGATGTTTTCTCCTCCGCTCGCCCCTTCCACCGTCATTTTCTCTCTACCCATTCTTGCCTCCTTTCCCGCGCAGCTCTCGATTCCCCCCTCTCTTTCGCACCCTCCATGTCATATTCCGCTCCAGGAGCTCCATCATAGCTCCTCGCTGTCGCTGGGAGGATGTTTTCTCCTCCGCTCGCCCCTTCCACCGTCATTTTCTCTCTACCCACCCTTGCCTCCTTCTCCGCGCAGCTCTCGATTCCCCCCTCTCTCTCGCACCCTCCATATTACATCCAGCTCCAGGAGCTCCATCATAGCTCCTCGCTGTCACTGGGAGGATGTTTTCTCCTCTGCTCGCCCCTTCCACCGTCATTTTCTCTCTACCCATTCTTGCCTCCTTTCCCGCGCAGCTCTCGATTCCCCCCTCTCTTTCGCACCCTCCATGTCATAATCCGCTCCAGGAGTTCCATCATAGCTCCTCACTGTCGCTGGGAGGATGTTTTCTCCTCCGCTCGCCCCTTCCACCGTCATTTTCTCTCTACCCACCCTTGCCTCCTTCTCCGCGCAGCTCTCGATTCCCCCCTCTCTTTCGCACCCTCCATGTCATATTCCGCTCCAGGAGTTCCATCATAGCTCCTCACTGTCGCTGGGAGGATGTTTTCTCCTCCGCTCGCCCCTTCCACCGTCATTTTCTCTCTACCCACCCTTGCCTCCTTCTCCACGCAGCTCTCGATTCCCCCCTCTCTCTCGCACCCTCCATATTACATCCAGCTCCAGGAGCTCCATCATAGCTCCTCGCTGTCGCTGGGAGGATGTTTTCTCCTCCTCTCGCCCCTTCCACCGTCATTTTCTCTCTACCCACCCTTGCCTCCTTCTCCGCACAGCTCTCGGTTCCCCCCTCTCTTTCGCACCCTCCATGTCATATTCCGCTCCAGGAGCTCCATCATAGCTCCTCGCTGTCGCTGGGAGGATGTTTTCTCCTCCGCTCGCCCCTTCCACCGTCATTTTCTCTCTACCCACCCTTTCCTCCTTTTCCGCGCAGCTCTCGATTCCCCCCTCTCTTTCGCACCCTCCATGTCATATTCCGCTCCAGGAGCTCCATCATAGCTCCTCGCTGTCGCTGGGAGGATGTTTTCTCCTCCGCTCGCCCCTTCCACCGTCATTTTCTCTCTACCCACCCTTGCCTCCTTTTCCGTGCAGCTCTCGATTCCCCCCTCTATTTCGCACCCTCCATGTCATATTCCGCTCCAGGAGTTCCATCATAGCTCCTCACTGTCGCTGGGAGGATGTTTTCTCCTCCGCTCGCCCCTTCCACCGTCATTTTCTCTCTACCCACCCTTGCCTCCTTCTCCGCGCAGCTCTCGATTCCCCCCTCTCTTTCGCACCCTCCATGTCATATTCCACTCCAGGAGCTCCATCATAGCTCCTCGCTGTCGCTGGGAGGATGTTTTCTCCTCCGCTCGCCCCTTCCACCGTCATTTTCTCTCTACCCACCCTTGCCTCCTTCTCCGCGCAGCTCTCGATTCCCCCCTCTCTTTCGCACCCTCCATGTCATATTCCGCTCCAGGAGCTCCATCATAGCTCCTCGCTGTCGCTGGGAGGATGTTTTCTCCTCCGCTCGCCCCTTCCACCGTCATTTTCTCTCTACCCACCCTTGCCTCCTTCTCTGCGCAGCTCTCGATTCCCCCCTCTCTTTCGCACCCTCCATGTCATATTCCGCTCCAGGAGTTCCATCATAGCTCCTCACTGTCGCTGGGAGGATGTTTTCTCCTCCGCTCGCCCCTTCCCCCGTCATTTTCTCTCTACCCACCCTTGCCTCCTTCTCCGCGCAGCTCTCGATTCCCCCCTCTCTTTCGCACCCTCCATGTCATATTCCGCTCCAGGAGTTGCATCATAGCTCCTCACTGTCACTGGGAGGATGTTTTCTCCTCCGCTCGCCCCTTCCACCGTCATTTTCTCTCTACCCACCCTTGCCTCCTTCTCCGCGCAGCTCTCGATTCCCCCCTCTCTTTCAAACCCTCCATGTCATATTCCGCTCCAGGAGCTCCATCATAGCTCCTCGCTGTCGCTGGGAGGATGTTTTCTCCTCCGCTCGCCCCTTCCACCGTCATTTTCTCTCTACCCACCCTTTCCTCCTTTTCCGCACAGCTCTCGATTCCCCCCTCTCTTTCGCACCCTCCATGTCATATTCCGCTCCAGGAGCTCCATCATAGCTCCTCGCTGTCGCTGGGAGGATGTTTTCTCCTCCGCTCGCCCCTTCCACCGTCATTTTCTCTCTACCCACCCTTGCCTCCTTTTCCGCGCAGCTCTCGATTCCCCCCTCTCTTTCGCACCCTCCATGTCATATTCCGCTCCAGGAGTTCCATCATAGCTCCTCACTGTCGCTGGGAGGATGTTTTCTCCTCCGCTCGCCCCTTCCACCGTCATTTTCTCTCTACCCACCCTTGCCTCCTTCTCCGCGCAGCTCTCGATTCCCCCCTCTCTTTCGCACCCTCCATGTCATATTCCGCTCCAGGAGCTCCATCATAGCTCCTCGCTGTCGCTGGGAGGATGTTTTCTCCTCTGCTCGCTGCTTCCGCCGTCATTTTCTCTCCACCCACCCTTGCCTCCTTCTCCGCGCCGCTCTCGATTCCCCCCTCTCTCTCGCACCCACCATGTCATATCCCGCTCCAGGAGCTCCATCATAGCTCCTCGCTGTCGCTGGGAGGATGTTTTCTCCTCCGCTCGCCCCTTCCACCGTCATTTTCTCTCTACCCACCCTTGCCTCCTTTTCCGCGCAGCTCTCGATTCCCCCCTCTCTTACGCACCCTCCATGTCATATCCCGCTCCAGGAGCTCCATCATAGCTCCTCGCTGTCGCTGGGAGGATGTTTTCTCCTCTGCTCGCCCCTTCCACCGTCATTTTCTCTCTACCCACCCTTGCCTCCTTTTCCGCGCAGCTCTCGATTCCCCCCTCTCTTTCGCACCCTCCATGTCATATTCCGCTCCAGGAGTTCCATCATAGCTCCTCGCTGTCGCTGGGAGGATGTTTTCTCCTCTGCTCGCCCCTTCCACCGTCATTTTCTCTCTACCCACCCTTGCCACCTTTTCCGCGCAGCTCTCGATTCCCCCCTCTCTTTCGCACCCTCCATGTCATATTCCGCTCCAGGAGTTCCATCATAGCTCCTCACTGTCGCAGGGAGGATGTTTTCTCCTCCGCTTGCCCCTTCCACCGTCATTTTCTCTCTACCCACCCTTGCCTCCTTCTCCGCGCAGCTCTCGATTCCCCCCTCTCTTTCGCACCCTCCATGTCATATTCCGCTCCAGGAGCTCCATCATAGCTCCTCGCTGTCGCTGGGAGGATGTTTTCTCCTCCGCTCGCCCCTTCCACCGTCATTTTCTCTCTACCCACCCTTGCCTCCTTCTCCGCGCAGTTCTCGATTCCCTCCTCTCTCTCGCACCCTCCATATTACATCCAGCTCCAGGAGCTCCATCATAGCTCCTCGCTGTCGCTGGGAGGATGTTTTCTCCTCCGCTCGCCCCTTCCACCGTCATTTTCTCTCTACCCACCCTTGCCTCCTTCTCTGCGCAGCTCTCGATTCCCCCCTCTCTTTCGCACCCTCCATGTCATATTCCGCTCAAGGAGCTCCATCATAGCTCCTCGCTGTCGCTGGGAGGATGTTTTCTCCTCCGCTCGCCCCTTCCACCGTCATTTTCTCTCTACCCAACCTTGCCTCCTTCTCCGCGCAGCTCTCGATTCCCCCCTCTCTTTCGCACCCTCCATGTCATATTCCGCTCCAGGAGCTCCATCATAGCTCCTCGCTGTCGTTGGGAGGATGTTTTCTCCTCTGCTCACCGCTTCCGCCGTCATTTTCTCTCCACCCACCCTTGCCTCCTTCTCCGCGCCGCTCTCGATTCCCCCCTCTCTTTCGCACCCTCCATGTCATATTCCACTCCAGGAGCTCCATCATAGCTCCTCGCTGTCGCTGGGAGGATGTTTTCTCCTCCGCTCGCCCCTTCCACTGTCATTTTCTCTCTACCCACCCTTGCCTCCTTCTCCGCGCAGCTCTCGATTCCCTCCTCTCTCTCGCACCCTCCATATTACATCCAGCTTCAGGAGCTCCATCATAGCTCCTCGCTGTCGCTGGGAGGATGTTTTCTCCTCCGCTCGCCCCTTCCACCGTCATTTTCTCTCTACCCACCCTTGCCTCCTTTTCCGCGCAGCTCTCGATTCCCCCCTCTCTTTCGCACCCTCCATGTCATATTCCGCTCCAGGAGTTCCATCATAGCTCCTCACTGTCGCTGGGAGGATGTTTTCTCCTCCGCTCGCCCCTTCCACCGTCATTTTCTCTCTACCCACCCTTGCCTCCTTCTCCGCGCAACTCTCGATTCCCCGCTCTCTTTCGCACCCTCCATGTCATATTCCGCTCCAGGAGCTCCATCATAGCTCCTCGCTGTCGCTGGGAGGATGTTTTCTCCTCCGCTCGCCCCTTCCACCGTCATTTTCTCTCTACCCACCCTTGCCTCCTTCTCCGCGCAACTCTCGATTCCCCGCTCTCTTTCGCACCCTCCATGTCATATTCCGCTCCAGGAGCTCCATCATAGCTCCTCGCTGTCGCTGGGAGGATGTTTTCTCCTCCGCTCGCCCCTTCCACCGTCATTTTCTCTCTACCCACCCTTGCCTCCTTCTCCGCGCAACTCTCGATTCCCCGCTCTCTTTCGCACCCTCCATGTCATATTCCGCTCCAGGAGCTCCATCATAGCTCCTCGCTGTCGCTGGGAGGATGTTTTCTCCTCCGCTCGCCCCTTCCACCGTCATTTTCTCTCTACCCACCCTTGCCTCCTTTTCCGCGCAGCTCTCGATTCCCCCCTCTCTTTCGCACCCTCCATGTCATATTCCGCTCCAGGAGTTCCATCATAGCTCCTCACTGTCGCTGGGAGGATGTTTTCTCCTCCGCTCGCCCCTTCCACCGTCATTTTCTCTCTATCCACCCTTGCCTCCTTCTCCGCGCAACTCTCGATTCCCCGCTCTCTTTCGCACCCTCCATGTCATATTCCGCTCCAGGAGCTCCATCATAGCTCCTCGCTGTCGCTGGGAGGATGTTTTCTCCTCCGCTCGCCCCTTCCACCGTCATTTTCTCTCTACCCACCCTTGCCTCCTTCTCCGCGCAGCTCTCGATTCCCTCCTCTCTCTCGCACCCTCCATATTACATCCAGCTCCAGGAGCTCCATCATAGCTCCTCGCTGTCGCTGGGAGGATGTTTTCTCCTCCGCTCGCCCCTTCCACCGTCATTTTCTCTCTACCCACCCTTGCCTCCTTCTCTGTGCAGCTCTCGATTCCCCCCTCTCTTTCGCACCCTCCATGTCATATTCCGCTCCAGGAGCTCCATCATAGCTCCTCGCTGTCGCTGGGAGGATGTTTTCTCCTCCGCTCTCCCCTTCCACCGTCATTTTCTCTCTACCCACCCTTGCCTCCTTCTCCGCGCAGCTCTCGATTCCCTCCTCTCTCTCGCACCCTCCATATTACATCCAGCTCCAGGAGCTCCATCATAGCTCCTCGCTGTCGCTGGGAGGATGTTTTCTCCTCTGCTCGCCGCTTCCTTTGTCATTTTCTCTCTACCCACCCTTGCCTCCTTCTCCGCGCAGCTCTCGATTCCCCCCTCTCTTTCGCACCCTCCATGTCATATTCCGCTCCAGGAGTTCCATCATAGCTCCTCACTGTCGCTGGGAGGATGTTTTCTCCTCCGCTCGCCCCTTCCACCGTCATTTTCTCTCTACCCACCCTTGCCTCCTTCTCCGCGCAGCTCTCGATTCCCCCCTCTCTTTCGAACCCTCCATGTCATATTCCGCTCCAGGAGCTCCATCATAGCTCCTCGCTGTCGCTGGGAGGATGTTTTCTCCTCCGCTCGTCCCTTCCACTGTCATTTTCTCTCTACCCACCCTATCCTCCTTTTCCGCGCAGCTCTCGATTCCCCCCTCTCTTTCGCACCCTCCATGTCATATTCCGCTCCAGGAGCTCCATCATAGCTCCTCGCTTTCGCTGGGAGGATGTTTTCTCCTCCGCTCGCCCCTTCCACCGTCATTTTCTCTCTACCCACCCTTGCCTCCTTTTCCGCGCAGCTCTCGATTCCCCCCTCTCTTTCGCACCTTCCATGTCATATTCCGCTCCAGGAGTTCCATCATAGCTCCTCACTGTCGCTGGGAGGATGTTTTCTCCTCCGCTCGCCCCTTCCACCGTCATTTTCTCTCTACCCACCCTTGCCTCCTTCTCCGCGCAGCTCTCGATTCCCCCCTCTCTTTCGCACCCTCCATGTCATATTCCGCTCCAGGAGCTCCATCATAGCTCCTCTCTGTCGCTGGGAGGATGTTTTCTCCTCCGCTCGCCCCTTCCACCGTCATTTTCTCTCTACCCACCCTTGCCTCCTTCTCCGCGCAGCACTCGATTCCCCCCTCTCTTTCGCACCCTCCATGTCATATTCCGCTCCAGGAGTTCCATCATAGCTCCTCACTGTCGCTGGGAGGATGTTTTCTCCTCCGCTCGCCCCTTCCACCGTCATTTTCTCTCTACCCACCCTTGCCTCCTTCTCCGCGCAGCTCTCGATTCCCCCCTCTCTTTCGAACCCTCCATGTCATATTCCGCTCCAGGAGCTCCATCATAGCTCCTCGCTGTCGCTGGGAGGATGTTTTCTCCTCCGCTCGCCCCTTCCACTGTCATTTTCTCTCTACCCACCCTTTCCTCCTTTTCCGCGCAGCTCTCGATTCCCCCCTCTCTTTCGCACCCTCCATGTCATATTCCGCTCCAGGAGCTCCATCATAGCTCCTCGCTTTCGCTGGGAGGATGTTTTCTCCTCCGCTCGCCCCTTCCACCGTCATTTTCTCTCTACCCACCCTTGCCTCCTTCTCTGCGCAGCTCTCGATTCCCTCCTCTCTCTCGCACCCTCCATATTACATCCAGCTTCAGGAGCTCCATCATAGCTCCTCGCTGTCGCTGGGAGGATGTTTTCTCCTCCGCTCGCCCCTTCCACCGTCATTTTCTCTCTACCCACCCTTGCCTCCTTTTCCGCGCAGCTCTCGATTCCCCCCTCTCTTTCGCACCCTCCATGTCATATTCCGCTCCAGGAGTTCCATCATAGCTCCTCACTGTCGCTGGGAGGATGTTTTCTCCTCCGCTCGCCCCTTCCACCGTCATTTTCTCTCTACCCACCCTTGCCTCCTTCTCCGCGCAACTCTCGATTCCCCGCTCTCTTTCGCACCCTCCATGTCATATTCCGCTCCAGGAGCTCCATCATAGCTCCTCGCTGTCGCTGGGAGGATGTTTTCTCCTCCGCTCGCCCCTTCCACCGTCATTTTCTCTCTACCCACCCTTGCCTCCTTCTCCGCGCAGCTCTCGATTCCCTCCTCTCTCTCGCACCCTCCATATTACATCCAGCTCCAGGAGCTCCATCATAGCTCCTCGCTGTCGCTGGGAGGATGTTTTCTCCTCCGCTCGCCCCTTCCACCGTCATTTTCTCTCTACCCACCCTTGCCTTCTTCTCTGTGCAGCTCTCGATTCCCCCCTCTCTTTCGCACCCTCCATGTCATATTCCGCTCCAGGAGCTCCATCATAGCTCCTCGCTGTCGCTGGGAGGATGTTTTCTCCTCCGCTCTCCCCTTCCACCGTCATTTTCTCTCTACCCACCCTTGCCTCCTTCTCCGCGCAGCTCTCGATTCCCTCCTCTCTCTCGCACCCTCCATATTACATCCAGCTCCAGGAGCTCCATCATAGCTCCTCGCTGTCGCTGGGAGGATGTTTTCTCCTCTGCTCGCCGCTTCCTTTGTCATTTTCTCTCTACCCACCCTTGCCTCCTTCTCCGCGCAGCTCTCGATTCCCCCCTCTCTTTCGCACCCTCCATGTCATATTCCGCTCCAGGAGTTCCATCATAGCTCCTCACTGTCGCTGGGAGGATGTTTTCTCCTCCGCTCGCCCCTTCCACCGTCATTTTCTCTCTACCCACCCTTGCCTCCTTCTCCGCGCAGCTCTCGATTCCCCCCTCTCTTTCGAACCCTCCATGTCATATTCCGCTCCAGGAGCTCCATCATAGCTCCTCGCTGTCGCTGGGAGGATGTTTTCTCCTCCGCTCGTCCCTTCCACTGTCATTTTCTCTCTACCCACCCTTTCCTCCTTTTCCGCGCAGCTCTCGATTCCCCCCTCTCTTTCGCACCCTCCATGTCATATTCCGCTCCAGGAGCTCCATCATAGCTCCTCGCTTTCGCTGGGAGGATGTTTTCTCCTCCGCTCGCCCCTTCCACCGTCATTTTCTCTCTACCCACCCTTGCCTCCTTTTCCGCGCAGCTCTCGATTCCCCCCTCTCTTTCGCACCTTCCATGTCATATTCCGCTCCAGGAGTTCCATCATAGCTCCTCACTGTCGCTGGGAGGATGTTTTCTCCTCCGCTCGCCCCTTCCACCGTCATTTTCTCTCTACCCACCCTTGCCTCCTTCTCCGCGCAGCTCTCGATTCCCCCCTCTCTTTCGCACCCTCCATGTCATATTCCGCTCCAGGAGCTCCATCATAGCTCCTCTCTGTCGCTGGGAGGATGTTTTCTCCTCCGCTCGCCCCTTCCACCGTCATTTTCTCTCTACCCACCCTTGCCTCCTTCTCCGCGCAGCACTCGATTCCCCCCTCTCTTTCGCACCCTCCATGTCATATTCCGCTCCAGGAGTTCCATCATAGCTCCTCACTGTCGCTGGGAGGATGTTTTCTCCTCCGCTCGCCCCTTCCACCGTCATTTTTTCTCTCTACCCACCCTTGCCTCCTTCTCCGCGCAGCTCTCGATTCCCCCCTCTCTTTCGAACCCTCCATGTCATATTCCGCTCCAGGAGCTCCATCATAGCTCCTCGCTGTCGCTGGGAGGATGTTTTCTCCTCCGCTCGCCCCTTCCACTGTCATTTTCTCTCTACCCACCCTTTCCTCCTTTTCCGCGCAGCTCTCGATTCCCCCCTCTCTTTCGCACCCTCCATGTCATATTCCGCTCCAGGAGCTCCATCATAGCTCCTCGCTTTCGCTGGGAGGATGTTTTCTCCTCCGCTCGCCCCTTCCACCGTCATTTTCTCTCTACCCACCCTTGCCTCCTTCTCTGCGCAGCTCTCGATTCCCCCCTCTCTTTCGCACCCTCCATGTCATATTCCGCTCCAGGAGTTCCATCATAGCTCCTCACTGTCGCTGGGAGGATGTTTTCTCCTCCGCTCGCCCCTTCCCCCGTCATTTTCTCTCTACCCACCCTTGCCTCCTTCTCCGCGCAGCTCTCGATTCCCCCCTCTCTTTCGCACCCTCCATGTCATATTCCGCTCCAGGAGTTCCATCCTAGCTCCTCACTGTCGCTGGGAGGATGTTTTCTCCTCCGCTCGCCCCTTCCACCGTCATTTTCTCTCTACCCACCCTTGCCTCCTTCTCCGCGCAGCTCTCGATTCCCTCCTCTCTCTCGCACCCTCCATATTACATCCAGCTTCAGGAGCTCCATCATAGCTCCTCGCTGTCGCTGGGAGGATGTTTTCTCCTCCGCTCGCCCCTTCCACCGTCATTTTCTCTCTACCCACCCTTGCCTCCTTTTCCGCGCAGCTCTCGATTCCCCCCTCTCTTTCGCACCCTCCATGTCATATTCCGCTCCAGGAGTTCCATCATAGCTCCTCACTGTCGCTGGGAGGATGTTTTCTCCTCCGCTCGCCCCTTCCACCGTCATTTTCTCTCTACCCACCCTTGCCTCCTTCTCCGCGCAACTCTCGATTCCCCGCTCTCTTTCGCACCCTCCATGTCATATTCCGCTCCAGGAGCTCCATCATAGCTCCTCGCTGTCGCTGGGAGGATGTTTTCTCCTCCGCTCGCCCCTTCCACCGTCATTTTCTCTCTACCCACCCTTGCCTCCTTCTCCGCGCAGCTCTCGATTCCCTCCTCTCTCTCGCACCCTCCATATTACATCCAGCTTCAGGAGCTCCATCATAGCTCCTCGCTGTCGCTGGGAGGATGTTTTCTCCTCCGCTCGCCCCTTCCACCGTCATTTTCTCTCTACCCACCCTTGCCTCCTTCTCTGCGCAGCTCTCGATTCCCCCCTCTCTTTCGCACCCTCCATGTCATATTCCGCTCCAGGAGCTCCATCATAGCTCCTCGCTGTCGCTGGGAGGATGTTTTCTCCTCCGCTCGCCCCTTCCACCGTCATTTTCTCTCTACCCACCCTTGCCTCCTTCTCCGCGCAGCTCTCGATTCCCTCCTCTCTCTCGCACCCTCCATATTACATCCAGCTCCAGGAGCTCCATCGTAGCTCCTCGCTGTCGCTGGGAGGATGTTTTCTCCCCTGCTCGCCGCTTCCGCCGTCATTTTCTCTCCACCCACCCTTGCCTCCTTCTCCGCGCCGCTCTCGATTCCCCCCTCTCTCTCGCACCCACCATGTCATATCCCGCTCCAGGAGCTCCATCATAGCTCCTCGCTGTCGCTGGGAGGATGTTTTCTCCTCCGCTCGCCCCTTCCACCGTCATTTTCTCTCTACCCACCCTTGCCTCCTTCTCCGCGCAGCTCTCGATTCCCTCCTCTCTCTCGCACCCTCCATATTACATCCAGCTCCAGGAGCTCCATCATAGCTCCTCGCTGTCGCTGGGAGGATGTTTTCTCCTCCGCTCGCCCCTTCCACCGTCATTTTCTCTCTACCCACCCTTGCCTCCTTCTCTGCGCAGCTCTCGATTCCCCCCTCTCTTTCGCACCCTCCATGTCATATTCCGCTCCAGGAGCTCCATCATAGCTCCTCGCTGTCGCTGGGAGGATGTTTTCTCCTCCGCTCGCCCCTTCCACCGTCATTTTCTCTCTACCCACCCTTGCCTCCTTCTCCGCGCAGCTCTCGATTCCCTCCTCTCTCTCGCACCCTCCATATTACATCCAGCTCCAGGAGCTCCATCATAGCTCCTCGCTGTCGCTGGGAGGATGTTTTCTCCTCCGCTCGCCCCTTCCCCCGTCATTTTCTCTCTACCCACCCTTGCCTCCTTTTCCGCTCAGCTCTCGATTCCCCCCTCTCTTTCGCACCCTCCATGTCATATTCCGCTCCAGGAGTTCCATCATAGCTCCTCACTGTCGCTGGGAGGATGTTTTCTCCTCCGCTCGCCCCCTCCACCGTCATTTTCTCTCTACCCACCCTTGCCTCCTTCTCCGCGCAGCTCTCGATTCCCCCCTCTCTTTCGAACCCTCCATGTCATATTCCGCTCCAGGAGCTCCATCATAGCTCCTCGCTGTCGCTGGGAGGATGTTTTCTCCTCCGCTCGCCCCTTCCACCGTCATTTTCTCTCTACCCACCCTTGCCTCCTTTTCCGCGCAACTCTCGATTCCCCCCTCTCTTTCGCACCCTCCATGTCATATTCCGCTCCAGGAGCTCCATTATAGCTCCTCGCTGTCGCTGGGAGGATGTTTTCTCCTCCGCTCGCCCCTTCCACCGTCATTTTCTCTCTACCCACCCTTGCCTCCTTCTCCGCGCAGCTCTCAATTCCACCCTCTCTTTCGCACCCTCCATGTCATATTCCGCTCCAGGAGCTCCATCATAGCTCCTCGCTGTCGCTGGGAGGATGTTTTCTCCTCCGCTCGCCCCTTCCACCGTCATTTTCTCTCTACCCACCCTTGCCTCCTTCTCCGCGCAGCTCTCGATTCCCTCCTCTCTTTCGCACCCTCCATATTACATCCAGCTCCAGGAGCTCCATCATAGCTCCTCGCTGTTGCTGGGAGGATGTTTTCTCCTCTGCTCGCCGCTTCCGCCGTCATTTTCTCTCTACCCACCCTTGCCTCCTTCTCCGCGCAGCTCTCGATTCCCTCCTCTCTCTCGCACCCTCCATATTACATCCAGCTTCAGGAGCTCCATCATAGCTCCTCGCTGTCGCTGGGAGGATGTTTTCTCCTCCGCTCGCCCCTTCCACCGTCATTCTCTCTCTACCCACCCTTGCCTCCTTCTCCGCGCAGCTCTCGATTCCCCCCTCTCTTTCGCACCCTCCATGTCATATTCCGCTCCAGGAGCTCCATCATAGCTCCTCGCTGTCGCTGGGAGGATGTTTTCTCCTCCGCTCGCCCCTTCCACCGTCATTTTCTCTCTACCCACCCTTGCCTCCTTTTCCGCTCAGCTCTCGATTCCCCCCTCTCTTTCGCACCCTCCATGTCATATTCCGCTCCAGGAGTTCCATCATAGCTCCTCACTGTCACTGGGAGGATGTTTTCTCCTCCGCTCGCCCCTTCCACCGTCATTTTCTCTCTACCCACCCTTGCCTCCTTCTCCGCGCAGCTCTCGATTCCCCCCTCTCTTTCGCACCCTCCATGTCATATTCCGCTCCAGGAGCTCCATCATAGCTCCTCGCTGTCGCTGGGAGGATGTTTTCTCCTCCGCTCGCCCCTTCCACCGTCATTTTCTCTCTACCCACCCTTGCCTCCTTCTCCGCGCAGCTCTCGATTCCCTGCTCTCTCTCGCACCCTCCATATTACATCCAGCTCCAGGAGCTCCATCAAAGCTCCTCGCTGTCGCTGGGAGGATGTTTTCTCCTCTGCTCGCCGCTTCCGCCGTCATTTTCTCTCCACCCACCCTTGCCTCCTTCTCCGCGCCGCTCTCGATTCCCCCCTCTCTCTCGCACCCACCATGTCATATCCCGCTCCAGGAGCTCCATCATAGCTCCTCGCTGTTGCTGGGAGGATGTTTTCTCCTCCGCTCGCCCCTTCCACCGTCATTTTCTCTCTACCCACCCTTGCCTCCTTTTCCGCGCAGCTCTCGATTCCCCCCTCTCTTTCGCACCCTCCATGTCATATTCCGCTCCAGGAGCTCCATCATAGCTCCTCACTGTCGCTGGGAGGATGTTTTCTCCTCCGCTCGCCCCTTCCACCGTCATTTTCTCTCTACCCACCCTTGCCTCCTTCTCCGCGCAGCTCTCGATTCCCTCCTCTCTCTCGCACCCTCCATATTACATCCAGCTTCAGGAGCTCCATCATAGCTCCTCGCTGTCACTGGGAGGATGTTTTCTCCTCCGCTCGCCCCTTCCACCGTCATTTTCTCTCTACCCACCCTTGCCTCCTTCTCCGCGCAACTCTCGATTCCCCGCTCTCTTTCGCACCCTCCATGTCATATTCCGCTCCAGGAGCTCCATCATAGCTCCTCGCTGTCGCTGGGAGGATGTTTTCTCCTCCGCTCGCCCCTTCCACCGTCATTTTCTCTCTACCCACCCTTGCCTCCTTCTCCGCGCAGCTCTCGATTCCCTCCTCTCTCTCGCACCCTCCATATTACATCCAGCTCCAGGAGCTCCATCATAGCTCCTCGCTGTCGCTGGGAGGATGTTTTCTCCTCCGCTCGCCCCTTCCACCGTCATTTTCTCTCTACCCACCCTTGCCTCCTTCTCTGCGCAGCTCTCGATTCCCCCCTCTCTTTCGCACCCTCCATGTCATATTCCGCTCCAGGAGCTCCATCATAGCTCCTCGCTGTCGCTGGGAGGATGTTTTCTCCTCCGCTCGCCCCTTCCACCGTCATTTTCTCTCTACCCACCCTTGCCTCCTTCTCCGCGCAGCTCTCGATTCCCTCCTCTCTCTCGCACCCTCCATATTACATCCAGCTCCAGGAGCTCCATCATAGCTCCTCGCTGTCGCTGGGAGGATGTTTTCTCCTCTGCTCGCCGCTTCCGCCGTCATTTTCTCTCCACCCACCCTTGCCTCCTTCTCCGCGCCGCTCTCGATTCCCCCCTCTCTCTCGCACCCACCATGTCATATCCCGCTCCAGGAGCTCCATCATAGCTCCTCGCTGTCGCTGGGAGGATGTTTTCTCCTCCGCTCGCCCCTTCCACCGTCATTTTCTCTCTACCCACGCTTGCCTCCTTTTCCGCGCAGCTCTCGATTCCCCCCTCTCTTTCGCACCCTCCATGTCATATTCCGCTCCAGGAGTTCCATCATAGCTCCTCACTGTCGCTGGGAGGAGGTTTTCTCCTCCGCTCGCCCCTTCCCCCGTCATTTTCTCTCTACCCACCCTTGCCTCCTTGTCGCGCAGCTCTCGATTCCCCCCTCTCTTTCGCACCCTTCATGTCATATTCTGCTCCAGGAGTTCCATCATAGCTCCTCACTGTCGCTGGGAGGATGTTTTCTCCTCCGCTCGCCCCTTCCACCGTCATTTTCTCTCTACCCACCCTTGCCTCCTTCTCCGCGCAGCTCTCGATTCCCCCCTCTCTTTCGAACCCTCCATGTCATATTCCGCTCCAGGAGCTCCATCATAGCTCCTCGCTGTCGCTGGGAGGATGTTTTCTCCTCCGCTCGCCCCTTCCACCGTCATTTTCTCTCTACCCACCCTTGCCTCCTTTTCCGCGCAACTCTCGATTCCCCCCTCTCTTTCGCACCCTCCATGTCATATTCCGCTCCAGGAGCTCCATTATAGCTCCTCGCTGTCGCTGGGAGGATGTTTTCTCCTCCGCTCGCCCCTTCCACCGTCATTTTCTCTCTACCCACCCTTGCCTCCTTCTCCGCGCAGCTCTCGATTCCCTCCTCTCTCTCGCACCCTCCATATTACATCCAGCTCCAGGAGCTCCATCATAGCTCCTCGCTGTCGCTGGGAGGATGTTTTCTCCTCCGCTCGCCCCTTCCACCGTCATTTTCTCTCTACCCACCCTTGCCTCCTTCTCTGCGCAGCTCTCGATTCCCCCCTCTCTTTCGCTCCCTCCATGTCATATTCCGCTCCAGGAGCTCCATCATAGCTCCTCGCTGTCGCTGGGAGGATGTTTTCTCCTCCGCTCGCCCCTTCCACCGTCATTTTCTCTCTACCCACCCTTGCCTCCTTCTCTGCGCAGCTCTCGATTCCCCCCTCTCTTTCGCACCCTCCATGTCATATTCCGCTCCAGGAGCTCCATCATAGCTCCTCGCTGTCGCTGGGAGGATGTTTTCTCCTCCGCTCGCCCCTTCCACCGTCATTTTCTCTCTATCCACCCTTGCCTCCTTCTCCGCGCAGCTCTCGATTCCCTCCTCTCTCTCGCACCCTCCATATTACATCCAGCTCCAGGAGCTCCATCATAGCTCCTCGCTGTCGCTGGGAGGATGTTTTCTCCTCTGCTCGCCGCTTCCGCCGTCATTTTCTCTCCACCCACCCTTGCCTCCTTCTCCGCGCCGCTCTCGATTCCCCCCTCTCTCTCGCACCCACCATGTCATATCCCGCTCCAGGAGCTCCATCATAGCTCCTCGCTGTCGCTGGGAGGATGTTTTCTCCTCCGCTCGCCCCTTCCACCGTCATTTTCTCTCTACCCACGCTTGCCTCCTTTTCCGCGCAGCTCTCGATTCCCCCCTCTCTTTCGCACCCTCCATGTCATATTCCGCTCCAGGAGTTCCATCATAGCTCCTCACTGTCGCTGGGAGGATGTTTTCTCCTCCGCTCGCCCCTTCCCCCGTCATTTTCTCTCTACCCACCCTTGCCTCCTTCTCCGCGCAGCTCTCGATTCCCCCCTCTCTTTCGCACCCTCCATGTCATATTCCGCTCCAGGAGTTCCATCATAGCTCCTCACTGTCGCTGGGAGGATGTTTTCTCCTCCGCTCGCCCCTTCCACCGTCATTTTCTCTCTACCCACCCTTGCCTCCTTCTCCGCGCAGCTCTCGATTCCCTCCTCTCTCTCGCACCCTCCATATTACATCCAGCTTCAGGAGCTCCATCATAGCTCCTCGCTGTCGCTGGGAGGATGTTTTCTCCTCCGCTCGCCCCTTCCACCGTCATTTTCTCTCTACCCACCCTTTCCTCCTTTTCCGCGCAGCTCTCGATTCCCCCCTCTCTTTCGCACCCTCCATGTCATATTCCGCTCCAGGAGCTCCATCATAGCTCCTCGCTGTCGCTGGGAGGATGTTTTCTCCTCCGCTCGCCCCTTCCACCGTCATTTTCTCTCTACCCACCCTTGCCTCCTTCTCCGCGCAGCTCTCTATTCCCCCCTCTCTTTCGAACCCTCCATGTCATATTCCGCTCCAGGAGCTCCATCATAGCTCCTCGCTGTCGCTGGGAGGATGTTTTCTCCTCCGCTCGCCCCTTCCACCGTCATTTTCTCTCTACCCACCCTTGCCTCCTTTTCCGCACAACTCTCGATTCCCCCCTCTCTTTCGCACCCTCCATGTCATATTCCGCTCCAGGAGCTCCATTATAGCTCCTCGCTGTCGCTGGGAGGATGTTTTCTCCTCCGCTCGCCCCTTCCACCGTCATTTTCTCTCTACCCACCCTTGCCTCCTTCTCCGCGCAGCTCTCGATTCCCTCCTCTCTCTCGCACCCTCCATATTACATCCAGCTCCAGGAGCTCCATCATAGCTCCTCGCTGTCGCTGGGAGGATGTTTTCTCCTCCGCTCGCCCGTTCCACCGTCATTTTCTCTCTACCCACCCTTGCCTCCTTCTCTGCGCAGCTCTCGATTCCCCCCTCTCTTTCGCACCCTCCATGTCATATTCCGCTCCAGGAGCTCCATCATAGCTCCTCGCTGTCGCTGGGAGGATGTTTTCTCCTCCGCTCGCCCCTTTCACCGTCATTTTCTCTCTACCCACCCTTGCCTCCTTCTCCGCGCAGCTCTCGATTCCCTGCTCTCTCTCGCACCCTCCATATTACATCCAGCTCCAGGAGCTCCATCATAGCTCCTCGCTGTCGCTGGGAGGATGTTTTCTCCTCTGCTCGCCGCTTCCGCCGTCATTTTCTCTCCACCCACCCTTGCCTCCTTCTCCGCGCCGCTCTCGATTCCCCCCTCTCTCTCGCACCCACCATGTCATATCCCGCTCCAGGAGCTCCATCATAGCTCCTCGCTGTTGCTGGGAGGATGTTTTCTCCTCCGCTCGCCCCTTCCACCGTCATTTTCTCTCTACCCACCCTTGCCTCCTTTTCCGCGCAGCTCTCGATTCCCCCCTCTCTTTCGCACCCTCCATGTCATATTCTGCTCCAGGAGCTCCATCATAGCTCCTCACTGTCGCTGGGAGGATGTTTTCTCCTCCGCTCGCCCCTTCCACCGTCATTTTCTCTCTACCCACCCTTGCCTCCTTCTCCGCGCAGCTCTCGATTCCCTCCTCTCTCTCGCACCCTCCATATTACATCCAGCTTCAGGAGCTCCATCATAGCTCCTCGCTGTCGCTGGGAGGATGTTTTCTCCTCCGCTCGCCCCTTCCACCGTCATTTTCTCTCTACCCACCCTTTCCTCCTTTTCCGCGCAGCTCTCGATTCCCCCCTCTCTTTCGCACCCTCCATGTCATATTCCGCTCCAGGAGCTCCATCATAGCTCCTCGCTGTCGCTGGGAGGATGTTTTCTCCTCCGCTCGCCCCTTCCACCGTCATTTTCTCTCTACCCACCCTTGCCTCCTTCTCCGCGCAGCTCTCGATTCCCCCCTCTCTTTCGCACCCTCAATGTCATATTCCGCTCCAGGAGCTCCATCATAGCTCCTCGCTGTCGCTGGGAGGATGTTTTCTCCTCCGCTCACCCCTTCCACCGTCATTTTCTCTCTACCCACCCTTGCCTCCTTCTCCGCGCAGCTCTCGATTCCCTCCTCTCTCTCGCACCCTCCATATTACATCCAGCTCCAGGAGCTCCATCATAGCTCCTCGCTGTCGCTGGGAGGATGTTTTCTCCTCTGCTCGCCGCTTCCGCCGTCATTTTCTCTCCACCCACCCTTGCCTCCTTCTCCGCGCCGCTCTCGATTCCCCCCTCTCTCTCGCACCCACCATGTCATATCCCGCTCCAGGAGCTCCATCATAGCTCCTCGCTGTCGCTGGGAGGATGTTTTCTCCTCTGCTCGCCCCTTCCACCGTCATTTTCTCTCTACCCACCCTTGCCTCCTTTTCCGCGCAGCTCTCGATTCCCCCCTCTCTTTCGCACCCTCCATGACATATTCCGCTCCAGGAGTTCCATCATAGCTCCTCACTGTCGCTGGGAGGATGTTTTCTCCTCCGCTCGCCCCTTCCACCGTCATTTTCTCTCTACCCACCCTTGCCTCCTTCTCCGCGCAGCTCTCGATTCCCCCCTCTTTTTCGCACCCTCCATGTCATATTCCGCTCCAGGAGCTCCATCATAGCTCCTCGCTGTCGCTGGGAGGATGTTTTCTCCTCCGCTCGCCCCTTCCACCGTCATTTTCTCTCTACCCACCCTTGCCTCCTTCTCCGCGCAGCTCTCGATTCCCTCCTCTCTCTCGCACCCTCCATATTACATCCAGCTTCAGGAGCTCCATCATAGCTCCTCGCTGTCGCTGGGAGGATGTTTTCTCCTCCGCTCGCCCCTTCCACCGTCATTTTCTCTCTACCCACCCTTTCCTCCTTTTCCGCGCAGCTCTCGATTCCCCCCTCTCTTTCGCACCCTCCATGTCATATTCCGCTCCAGGAGCTCCATCATAGCTCCTTGCTGTCGCTGGGAGGATGTTTTCTCCTCCGCTTGCCCCTTCCACCGTCATTTTCTCTCTACCCACCCTTGCCTCCTTTTCCGCTCAGCTCTCGATTCCCCCCTCTCTTTCGCACCCTCCATGTCATATTCCGCTCCAGGAGTTCCATCATAGCTCCTCACTGTCACTGGGAGGATGTTTTCTCCTCCGCTCGCCCCTTCCACCGTCATTTTCTCTCTACCCACCCTTGCCTCCTTCTCCGTGCAGCTCTCGATTCCCCCCTCTCTTTCGCACCCTCCATGTCATATTCCGCTCCAGGAGCTCCATCATAGCTCCTCGCTGTCGCTGGGAGGATGTTTTCTCCTCCGCTCGCCCCTTCCACCGTCATTTTCTCTCTACCCACCCTTGCCTCCTTCTCCGCGCAGCTCTCGATTCCCTGCTCTCTCTCGCACCCTCCATATTACATCCAGCTCCAGGAGCTCCATCATAGCTCCTCGCTGTCGCTGGGAGGATGTTTTCTCCTCTGCTCGCCGCTTCCGCCGTCATTTTCTCTCCACCCACCCTTGCCTCCTTCTCCGCGCCGCTCTCGATTCCCCCCTCTCTCTCGCACCCACCATGTCATATCCCGCTCCAGGAGCTCCATCATAGCTCCTCGCTGTTGCTGGGAGGATGTTTTCTCCTCCGCTCGCCCCTTCCACCGTCATTTTCTCTCTACCCACCCTTGCCTCCTTTTCCGCGCAGCTCTCGATTCCCCCCTCTCTTTCGCACCCTCCATGTCATATTCCGCTCCAGGAGCTCCATCATAGCTCCTCACTGTCGCTGGGAGGATGTTTTCTCCTCCGCTCGCCCCTTCCACCGTCATTTTCTCTCTACCCACCCTTGCCTCCTTCTCCGCGCAGCTCTCGATTCCCTCCTCTCTCTCGCAACCTCCATATTACATCCAGCTTCAGGAGCTCCATCATAGCTCCTCGCTGTCGCTGGGAGGATGTTTTCTCCTCCGCTCGCCCCTTCCACCGTCATTTTCTCTCTACCCACCCTTGCCTCCTTCTCCGCGCAGCTCTCGATTCCCTGCTCTCTCTCGCACCCTCCATATTACATCCAGCTCCAGGAGCTCCATCATAGCTCCTCGCTGTCGCTGGGAGGATGTTTTCTCCTCTGCTCGCCGCTTCCGCCGTCATTTTCTCTCCACCCACCCTTGCCTCCTTCTCCGCGCCGCTCTCGATTCCCCCCTCTCTCTCGCACCCACCATGTCATATCCCGCTCCAGGAGCTCCATCATAGCTCCTCGCTGTTGCTGGGAGGATGTTTTCTCCTCCGCTCGCCCCTTCCACCGTCATTTTCTCTCTACCCACCCTTGCCTCCTTCTCCGCGCAGCTCTCGATTCCCTCCTCTCTCTCGCACCCTCCATATTACATCCAGCTTCAGGAGCTCCATCATAGCTCCTCGCTGTCGCTGGGAGGATGTTTTCTCCTCCGCTCGCCCCTTCCACCGTCATTTTCTCTCTACCCACCCTTGCCTCCTTTTCCGCCCAGCTCTCGATTCCCCCCTCTCTTTCGCACCCTCCATGTCATATTCCGCTCCAGGAGTTCCATCATAGCTCCTCACTGTCGCTGGGAGGATGTTTTCTCCTCCGCTCGCCCCTTCCCCCGTCATTTTCTCTCTACCCACCCTTGCCTCCTTCTCCGCGCAGCTCTCGATTCCCCCCTCTCTTTCGCACCCTCCATATTACATCCAGCTCCAGGAGCTCCATCATAGCTCCTCGCTGTCGCTGGGAGGATGTTTTCTCCTCTGCTCGCCGCTTCCGCCGTCATTTTCTCTCTACCCACCCTTGCCTCCTTCTCCGCGCAGCTCTCGATTCCCCCCTCTCTTTCGCACCCTCCATGTCATATTCCGCTCCAGGAGTTCCATCATAGCTCCTCACTGTCGCTGGGAGGATGTTTTCTCCTCCGCTCGCCCCTTCCACCGTCATTTTCTCTCTACCCACCCTTTCCTCCTTTTCCGCGCAGCTCTCGATTCCCCCCTCTCTCTCGCACCTTCCATATTACATCCAGCTCCAGGAGCTCCATCATAGCTCCTCGCTGTCGCTGGGAGGATGTTTTCTCCTCCGCTCGCCCCTTCCACCGTCATTTTCTCTCTACCCACCCTTGCCTCCTTTTCCGCGCAGCTCTCGATTCCCCCTCTCTTTCGCACCCTCCATGTCATATTCCGCTCCAGGAGTTCCATCATAGCTCCTCACTGTCGCTGGGAGGATGTTTTCTCCTCCGCTCGCCCCTTCCACCGTCATTTTCTCTCTACCCACCCTTGCCTCCTTCTCCGCGCAGCTCTCGATTCCCTCCTCTCTCTCGCAACCTCCATATTACATCCAGCTTCAGGAGCTCCATCATAGCTCCTCGCTGTCGCTGGGAGGATGTTTTCTCCTCCGCTCGCCCCTTCCACCGTCATTTTCTCTCTACCCACCCTTGCCTCCTTCTCCGCGCAGCTCTCGATTCCCTGCTCTCTCTCGCACCCTCCATATTACATCCAGCTCCAGGAGCTCCATCATAGCTCCTCGCTGTCGCTGGGAGGATGTTTTCTCCTCTGCTCGCCGCTTCCGCCGTCATTTTCTCTCCACCCACCCTTGCCTCCTTCTCCGCGCCGCTCTCGATTCCCCCCTCTCTCTCGCACCCACCATGTCATATCCCGCTCCAGGAGCTCCATCATAGCTCCTCGCTGTTGCTGGGAGGATGTTTTCTCCTCCGCTCGCCCCTTCCACCGTCATTTTCTCTCTACCCACCCTTGCCTCCTTCTCCGCGCAGCTCTCGATTCCCTCCTCTCTCTCGCACCCTCCATATTACATCCAGCTTCAGGAGCTCCATCATAGCTCCTCGCTGTCGCTGGGAGGATGTTTTCTCCTCCGCTCGCCCCTTCCACCGTCATTTTCTCTCTACCCACCCTTGCCTCCTTTTCCGCCCAGCTCTCGATTCCCCCCTCTCTTTCGCACCCTCCATGTCATATTCCGCTCCAGGAGTTCCATCATAGCTCCTCACTGTCGCTGGGAGGATGTTTTCTCCTCCGCTCGCCCCTTCCCCCGTCATTTTCTCTCTACCCACCCTTGCCTCCTTCTCCGCGCAGCTCTCGATTCCCCCCTCTCTTTCGCACCCTCCATATTACATCCAGCTCCAGGAGCTCCATCATAGCTCCTCGCTGTCGCTGGGAGGATGTTTTCTCCTCTGCTCGCCGCTTCCGCCGTCATTTTCTCTCTACCCACCCTTGCCTCCTTCTCCGCGCAGCTCTCGATTCCCCCCTCTCTTTCGCACCCTCCATGTCATATTCCGCTCCAGGAGTTCCATCATAGCTCCTCACTGTCGCTGGGAGGATGTTTTCTCCTCCGCTCGCCCCTTCCACCGTCATTTTCTCTCTACCCACCCTTTCCTCCTTTTCCGCGCAGCTCTCGATTCCCCCCTCTCTCTCGCACCTTCCATATTACATCCAGCTCCAGGAGCTCCATCATAGCTCCTCGCTGTCGCTGGGAGGATGTTTTCTCCTCCGCTCGCCCCTTCCACCGTCATTTTCTCTCTACCCACCCTTGCCTCCTTTTCCGCGCAGCTCTCGATTCCCCCTCTCTTTCGCACCCTCCATGTCATATTCCGCTCCAGGAGTTCCATCATAGCTCCTCACTGTCGCTGGGAGGATGTTTTCTCCTCCGCTCGCCCCTTCCACCATCATTTTCTCTCTACCCTCCCTTGCCTCCTTCTCCGCTCAGCTCTCGATTCCCCCCTCTCTTTCGCACCCTCCATGTCATATTCCGCTCCAGGAGCTCCATCATAGCTCCTCGCTGTCGCTGGGAGGATGTTTTCTCCTCCGCTCGCCCCTTCCACCGTCATTTTCTCTCTACCCACCCTTGCCTCCTTCTCCGCGCAGCTCTCGATTCCCTCCTCTCTCTCGCACCCTCCATATTACATCCAGCTCCAGGAGCTCCATCATAGCTCCTCGCTGTCACTGGGAGGATGTTTTCTCCTCTGCTCGCCGCTTCCGCCGTCATTTTCTCTCCACCCACCCTTGCCTCCTTCTCCGCGCCGCTCTCGATTCCCCCCTCTCTCTCGCACCCACCATGTCATATCCCGCTCCAGGAGCTCCATCATAGCTCCTCGCTGTTGCTGGGAGGATGTTTTCTCCTCCGCTCGCCCCTTCCACCGTCATTTTCTCTCTACCCACCCTTGCCTCCTTTTCCGCGCAGCTCTCGATTCCCCCTCTCTTTCGCACCCTCCATGTCATATTCCGCTCCAGGAGCTCTATCATAGCTCCTCACTGTCGCTGGGAGGATGTTTTCTCCTCCGCTCGCCCCTTCCACCATCATTTTCTCTCTACCCACCCTTGCCTCCTTCTCCGCGCAGCTCTCGATTCCCTCCTCTCTCTCGCACCCTCCATATTACATCCAGCTTCAGGAGCTCCATCATAGCTCCTCGCTGTCGCTGGGAGGATGTTTTCTCCTCCGCTCGCCCCTTCCACCGTCATTTTCTCTCTACCCACCCTTGCCTCCTTTTCCGCCCAGCTCTCGATTCCCCCCTCTCTTTCGCACCCTCCATGTCATATTCCGCTCCAGGAGTTCCATCATAGCTCCTCACTGTCGCTGGGAGGATGTTTTCTCCTCCGCTCGCCCCTTCCCCCGTCATTTTCTCTCTACCCACCCTTGCCTCCTTCTCCGCGCAGCTCTCGATTCCCCCCTCTCTTTCGCACCCTCCATGTCATATTCCGCTCCTGGAGTTCCATCATAGCTCCTCACTGTCGCTGGGAGGATGTTTTCTCCTCCGCTCGCCCCTTCCACCGTCATTTTCTCTCTACCCACCCTTGCCTCCTTCTCCGCGCAGCTCTCGATTCCCCCCTCTCTTTCGCACCCTCCATGTCATATTCCGCTCCAGGAGCTCCATCATAGCTCCTCGCTGTCTTTGGGAGGATGTTTTCTCCTCCGCTCGCCCCTTCCACCGTCATTTTCTCTCTACCCACCCTTGCCTCCTTCTCCACGCAGCTCTCGATTCCCTCCTCTCTCTCGCACCCTCCATATTACATCCAGCTCCAGGAGCTCCATCATAGCTCCTCGCTGTCGCTGGGAGGATGTTTTCTCCTCCGCTCGCCCCTTCCACCGTCATTTTCTCTCTACCCACCCTTGCCGCCTTCTCCGCGCAGCTCTCGATTCCCTCCTCTCTCTCGCACCCTCCATATTACATCCAGCTCCAGGAGCTCCATCATAGCTCCTCGCTGTCGCTGGGAGGATGTTTTCTCCTCCGCTCGCCCCTTCCACCGTCATTTTCTCTCTACCCACCCTTGCCTCCTTTTCCGCGCAGCTCTCGATTCCCCCTCTCTTTCGCACCCTACATGTCATATTCCGCTCCAGGAGTTCCATCATAGCTCCTCACTGTCGCTGGGAGGATGTTTTCTCCTCCGCTCGCCCCTTCCACCATCATTTTCTCTCTACCCACCCTTGCCTCCTTCTCCGCTCAGCTCTCGATTCCCCCCTCTCTTTCGCACCCTCCATGTCATATTCCGCTCCAGGAGCTCCATCATAGCTCCTCGCTGTCGCTGGGAGGATGTTTTCTCCTCCGCTCGCCCCTTCCACCGTCATTTTCTCTCTACCCACCCTTGCCTCCTTCTCCGCGCAGCTCTCGATTCCCTCCTCTCTCTCGCACCCTCCATATTACATCCAGCTCCAGGAGCTCCATCATAGCTCCTCGCTGTCACTGGGAGGATGTTTTCTCCTCTGCTCGCCGCTTCCGCCGTCATTTTCTCTCCACCCACCCTTGCCTCCTTCTCCGCGCCGCTCTCGATTCCCCCCTCTCTCTCGCACCCACCATGTCATATCCCGCTCCAGGAGCTCCATCATAGCTCCTCGCTGTCGCTGGGAGGATGTTTTCTCCTCCGCTCGCCCCTTCCACCGTCATTTTCTCTCTACCCACCCTTACCTCCTTTTCCGCGCAGCTCTCGATTCCCCCCTCTCTTTCGCACCCTCCATGTCATATCCCGCTCCAGGAGCTCCATCATAGCTCCTCGCTGTCGCTGGGAGGATTTTTTCTCCTCTGCTCGCCCCTTCCACCGTCATTTTCTCTCTACCCACCCTTGCCTCCTTTTCCGCGCAGCTCTCGATTCCCCCCTCTCTTTCGCACCCTCCATGTCATATTCCGCTCCAGGAGTTCCATCATAGCTCCTCACTGTCACTGGGAGGATGTTTTCTCCTCCGCTCGCCCCTTCCACCGTCATTTTCTCTCTACCCACCCTTGCCTCCTTCTCCGCGCAGCTCTCGATTCCCCCCTCTTTTTCGCACCCTCCATGTCATATTCCGCTCCAGGAGCTCCATCATAGCTCCTCGCTGTCGCTGGGAGGATGTTTTCTCCTCCGCTCGCCCCTTCCACCGTCATTTTCTCTCTACCCACCCTTGCCTCCTTCTCCGCGCAGCTCTCGATTCCCCCCTCTCTTTCGCACCCTCCATGTCATATTCCGCTCCAGGAGCTCCATCATAGCTCCTCGCTGTCGCTGGGAGGATGTTTTCTCCTCCGCTCGCCCCTTTCACCGTCATTTTCTCTCTACCCACCCTTGCCTCCTTTTCCGCGCAGCTCTCGATTCCCCCCTCTCTTTCACACCCTCCATGTCATATTCCGCTCCAGGAGTTCCATCATAGCTCCTCACTGTCGCTGGGAGGATGTTTTCTCCTCCGCTCGCCCCTTCCACCGTCATTTTCTCTCTACCCACCCTTGCCTCCTTCTCCGCGCAGCTCTCGATTCCCCCCTCTCTTTCGCACCCTCCATGGCATATTCCGCTCCAGGAGCTCCATCATAGCTCCTCGCTTTCGCTGGGAGGATGTTTTCTCCTCCGCTCGCCCCTTCCACTGTCATTTTCTCTCTACCCACCCTTGCCTCCTTCTCCGCGCAGCTCTCGATTCCCCCCTCTCTCTCGCACCCTCCATATTACATCCAGCTCCAGGAGCTCCATCATAGCTCCTCGCTGTCGCTGGGAGGATGTTTTCTCCTCCGCTCGCCCCTTCCACCGTCATTTTCTCTCTACCCACCCTTGCCCCCTTCTCCGCGCAGCTCTTGATTCCCTCCTCTCTCTCGCACCCTCCATATTACATCCAGCTCCAGGAGCTCCATCATAGCTCCTCGCTGTCGCTGGGAGGATGTTTTCTCCTCTGCTCGCCGCTTCCGCCGTCATTTTCTCTGGACCCACCCTTGCCTCCTTCTCCGCGCCGCTCTCGATTCCCCCCTCTCTCTCGCACCCACCATGTCATATCCCGCTCAAGGAGCTCCATCATAGCTCCTCGCTGTCGCTGGGAGGATGTTTTCTCCTCCGTTCGCCCCTTCCACCGTCATTTTCTCTCTACCCACCCTTGCCTCCTTTTCCGCGCAGCTCTCGATTCCCCCCTCTCTTTCGCACCCTCCATGTCATATTCCGCTCCAGGAGTTCCATCATAGCTCCTCACTGTCGCTGGGAGGATGTTTTCTCCTCCGCTCGCCCCTTCCACCGTCATTTTCTCTCTACCCACCCTTGCCTCCTTCTCCGCGCAGCTCTCGATTCCCCCCTCTCTTTCGCACCCTCCATGTCATATTCCGCTCCAGGAGCTCCATCATAGCTCCTCGCTGTCGCTGGGAGGATGTTTTCTCCTCCGCTCGCCCCTTCCACCGTCATTTTCTCTCTACCCACCCTTGCCTCCTTTTCCGCGCAGCTCTCGATTCCCCCCTCTCTTTCGCACCCTCCATGTCATATTCCGCTCCAGGAGTTCCATCATAGCTCCTCACTGTCGCTGGGAGGATGTTTTCTCCTCCGCTCGCCTCTTCCACCGTCATTTTCTCTCTACCCACCCTTGCCTCCTTTTCCGCGCAGCTCTCGATTCCCCCCTCTCTTTCGCACCCTCCATGTCATATTCCGCTCCAGGAGTTCCATCATAGCTCCTCACTGTCGCTGGGAGGAAGTTTTCTCCTCCGCTCGCCCCTTCCACCTTCATTTTCTCTCTACCCACCCTTGCCTCCTTTTCCACGCAGCTCTCGATTCCCCCCTCTCTTTCGCACCCTCCATGTCATATTCCGCTCCAGGAGCTCCATCATAGCTCCTTGCTGTCGCTGGGAGGATGTTTTCTCCTCCGCTCGCCCCTTCCACCGTCATTTTCTCTCTACCCACCCTTGCCTCCTTTTCCGCGCAGCTCTCGATTCCCCCCTCTCTTTCGCACCCTCCATGTCATATTCCGCTCCAGGAGTTCCATCATAGCTCCTCACTGTCGCTGGGAGGATGTTTTCTCCTCCGCTCGCCCCTTCCACTATCATTTTCTCTCTACCCACCCTTGCCTCCTTCTCCGCGCAGCTCTCGATTCCCCCCTCTCTCTCGCACCCTCCATATTACATCCAGCTCCAGGAGCTCCATCATAGCTCCTCGCTGTCGCTGGGAGGATGTTTTCTCCTCCGCTCGCCCCTTCCACCGTCATTTTCTCTCTACCCACCCTTGCCCCCTTCTCCGCGCAGCTCTCGATTCCCTCCTCTCTCTCGCACCCTCCATATTACATCCAGCTCCAGGAGCTCCATCATAGCTCCTCGCTGTTGCTGGGAGGATGTTTTCTCCTCTGCTCGCCGCTTCCGCCGTCATTTTCTCTGGACCCACCCTTGCCTCCTTCTCCGCGCCGCTCTCGATTCCCCCCTCTCTCTCGCACCCACCATGTCATATCCCGCTCAAGGAGCTCCATCATAGCTCCTCGCTGTCGCTGGGAGGATGTTTTCTCCTCCGCTCGCCCCTTCCACCGTCATTTTCTCTCTACCCACCCTTGCCTCCTTTTCCGCGCAGCTCTCGATTCCCCCCTCTCTTTCGCACCCTCCATGTCATATTCCGCTCCAGGAGTTCCATCATAGCTCCTCACTGTCGCTGGGAGGATGTTTTCTCCTCCGCTCGCCCCTTCCACCGTCATTTTCTCTCTACCCACCCTTGCCTCCTTCTCCGCGCAGCTCTCGATTCCCCCCTCTCTTTCGCACCCTCCATGTCATATTCCGCTCCAGGAGCTCCATCATAGCTCCTCGCTGTCGCTGGGAGGATGTTTTCTCCTCCGCTCGCCCCTTCCACCGTCATTTTCTCTCTACCCACCCTTGCCTCCTTTTCCGCGCAGCTCTCGATTCCCCCCTCTCTTTCGCACCCTCCATGTCATATTCCGCTCCAGGAGTTCCATCATAGCTCCTCACTGTCGCTGGGAGGATGTTTTCTCCTCCGCTCGCCTCTTCCACCGTCATTTTCTCTCTACCCACCCTTGCCTCCTTTTCCGCGCAGCTCTCGATTCCCCCCTCTCTTTCGCACCCACCATGTCATATCCCGCTCCAGGAGCTCCATCATAGCTCCTCGCTGTCGCTGGGAGGATGTTTTCTCCTCCGCTCGCCCCTTCCACCGTCATTTTCTCTCTACCCACCCTTGCCTCCTTTTCCGCGCAGCTCTCGATTCCCCCCTCTCTTTCGCACCCTCCATGTCATATCCCGCTCCAGGAGCTCCATCATAGCTCCTCGCTGTCGCTGGTAGGATGTTTTCTCCTCCGCTCGCCCCTTCCACCGTCATTTTCTCTCTACCCACCCTTGCCTCCTTTTCCACGCAGCTCTCGATTCCCCCCTCTCTTTCTCACCCTCCATGTCATATTCCGCTCCAGGAGTTCCATCATAGCTCCTCACTGTCGCTGGGAGGATGTTTTCTCCTCCGCTCGCCCCTTCCACCGTCATTTTCTCTCTACCCACCCTTGCCTCCTTTTCCGCGCAGCTCTCGATTCCCCCCTCTCTTTCGCACCCTCCATGTCATATTCCGCTCCAGGAGCTCCATCATAGCTCCTCGCTGTCGCTGGGAGGATGTTTTCTCCTCCGCTCGCCCCTTCCACCGTCATTTTCTCTCTACCCACCCTTGCCTCCTTTTCCGCGCAGCTCTCGATTCCCCCCTCTCTTTCGCACCCTCAATGTCATATTCCGCTCCAGGAGTTCCATCATAGCTCCTCACTGTCGCTGGGAGGATGTTTTCTCCTCCGCTCGCCCCTTCCACCGTCATTTTTTCTCTACCCACCCTTGCCTCCTTTTCCGCGCAGCTCTCGATTCCCCCCTCTCTTTCGCACCCTCCATGTCATATTCCGCTCCAGGAGTTCCATCATAGCTCCTCACTGTCGCTGGGAGGAAGTTTTCTCCTCCGCTCGCCCCTTCCACCGTCATTTTATCTCTACCCACCCTTGCCTCCTTTTCCGCGCAGCTCTCGATTCCCCCCTCTCTTTCGCACCCTCCATGTCATATTCCGCTCCAGGAGCTCCATCATAGCTCCTTGCTGTCGCTGGGAGGATGTTTTCTCCTCCCCTCGCCCCTTCCACCGTCATTTTCTCTCTACCCACCCTTGCCTCCTTTTCCGCGCAGCTCTCGATTCCCCCCTCTCTTTCGCACCCTCCATGTCATATTCTGCTCCAGGAGTTCCATCATAGCTCCTCACTGTCGCTGGGAGGATGTTTTCTCCTCCGCTCGCCCCTTCCACCGTCATTTTCTCTCTACCCACCCTTGCCCCCTTCTCCGCGCAGCTCTCGATTCCCTCCTCTCTCTCGCACCCTCCATATTACATCCAGCTCCAGGAGCTCCATCATAGCTCCTCGCTGTCGCTGGGAGGATGTTTTCTCCTCCGCTCGCCTCTTCCACCGTCATTTTCTCTCTACCCACCCTTGCCTCCTTTTCCGCGCAGCTCTCGATTCCCCCCTCTCTTTCGCACCCTCCATGTCATATTCCGCTCCAGGAGTTCCATCATAGCTCCTCACTGTCGCTGGGAGGAAGTTTTCTCCTCCGCTCGCCCCTTCCACCTTCATTTTCTCTCTACCCACCCTTGCCTCCTTTTCCACGCAGCTCTCGATTCCCCCCTCTCTTTCGCACCCTCCATGTCATATTCCGCTCCAGGAGCTCCATCATAGCTCCTTGCTGTCGCTGGGAGGATGTTTTCTCCTCCGCTCGCCCCTTCCACCGTCATTTTCTCTCTACCCACCCTTGCCTCCTTTTCCGCGCAGCTCTCGATTCCCCCCTCTCTTTCGCACCCTCCATGTCATATTCCGCTCCAGGAGTTCCATCATAGCTCCTCACTGTCGCTGGGAGGATGTTTTCTCCTCCGCTCGCCCCTTCCACTATCATTTTCTCTCTACCCACCCTTGCCTCCTTCTCCGCGCAGCTCTCGATTCCCCCCTCTCTCTCGCACCCTCCATATTACATCCAGCTCCAGGAGCTCCATCATAGCTCCTCGCTGTCGCTGGGAGGATGTTTTCTCCTCCGCTCGCCCCTTCCACCGTCATTTTCTCTCTACCCACCCTTGCCCCCTTCTCCGCGCAGCTCTCGATTCCCTCCTCTCTCTCGCACCCTCCATATTACATCCAGCTCCAGGAGCTCCATCATAGCTCCTCGCTGTTGCTGGGAGGATGTTTTCTCCTCTGCTCGCCGCTTCCGCCGTCATTTTCTCTGGACCCACCCTTGCCTCCTTCTCCGCGCCGCTCTCGATTCCCCCCTCTCTCTCGCACCCACCATGTCATATCCCGCTCAAGGAGCTCCATCATAGCTCCTCGCTGTCGCTGGGAGGATGTTTTCTCCTCCGCTCGCCCCTTCCACCGTCATTTTCTCTCTACCCACCCTTGCCTCCTTTTCCGCGCAGCTCTCGATTCCCCCCTCTCTTTCGCACCCTCCATGTCATATTCCGCTCCAGGAGTTCCATCATAGCTCCTCACTGTCGCTGGGAGGATGTTTTCTCCTCCGCTCGCCCCTTCCACCGTCATTTTCTCTCTACCCACCCTTGCCTCCTTCTCCGCGCAGCTCTCGATTCCCCCCTCTCTTTCGCACCCTCCATGTCATATTCCGCTCCAGGAGCTCCATCATAGCTCCTCGCTGTCGCTGGGAGGATGTTTTCTCCTCCGCTCGCCCCTTCCACCGTCATTTTCTCTCTACCCACCCTTGCCTCCTTTTCCGCGCAGCTCTCGATTCCCCCCTCTCTTTCGCACCCTCCATGTCATATTCCGCTCCAGGAGTTCCATCATAGCTCCTCACTGTCGCTGGGAGGATGTTTTCTCCTCCGCTCGCCTCTTCCACCGTCATTTTCTCTCTACCCACCCTTGCCTCCTTTTCCGCGCAGCTCTCGATTCCCCCCTCTCTTTCGCACCCACCATGTCATATCCCGCTCCAGGAGCTCCATCATAGCTCCTCGCTGTCGCTGGGAGGATGTTTTCTCCTCCGCTCGCCCCTTCCACCGTCATTTTCTCTCTACCCACCCTTGCCTCCTTTTCCGCGCAGCTCTCGATTCCCCCCTCTCTTTCGCACCCTCCATGTCATATCCCGCTCCAGGAGCTCCATCATAGCTCCTCGCTGTCGCTGGTAGGATGTTTTCTCCTCCGCTCGCCCCTTCCACCGTCATTTTCTCTCTACCCACCCTTGCCTCCTTTTCCGCGCAGCTCTCGATTCCCCCCTCTCTTTCTCACCCTCCATGTCATATTCCGCTCCAGGAGTTCCATCATAGCTCCTCACTGTCGCTGGGAGGATGTTTTCTCCTCCGCTCGCCCCTTCCACCGTCATTTTCTCTCTACCCACCCTTGCCTCCTTTTCCGCGCAGCTCTCGATTCCCCCCTCTCTTTCGCACCCTCCATGTCATATTCCGCTCCAGGAGCTCCATCATAGCTCCTCGCTGTCGCTGGGAGGATGTTTTCTCCTCCGCTCGCCCCTTCCACCGTCATTTTCTCTCTACCCACCCTTGCCTCCTTTTCCGCGCAGCTCTCGATTCCCCCCTCTCTTTCGCACCCTCAATGTCATATTCCGCTCCAGGAGTTCCATCATAGCTCCTCACTGTCGCTGGGAGGATGTTTTCTCCTCCGCTCGCCCCTTCCACCGTCATTTTTTCTCTACCCACCCTTGCCTCCTTTTCCGCGCAGCTCTCGATTCCCCCCTCTCTTTCGCACCCTCCATGTCATATTCCGCTCCAGGAGTTCCATCATAGCTCCTCACTGTCGCTGGGAGGAAGTTTTCTCCTCCGCTCGCCCCTTCCACCGTCATTTTATCTCTACCCACCCTTGCCTCCTTTTCCGCGCAGCTCTCGATTCCCCCCTCTCTTTCGCACCCTCCATGTCATATTCCGCTCCAGGAGCTCCATCATAGCTCCTTGCTGTCGCTGGGAGGATGTTTTCTCCTCCCCTCGCCCCTTCCACCGTCATTTTCTCTCTACCCACCCTTGCCTCCTTTTCCGCGCAGCTCTCGATTCCCCCCTCTCTTTCGCACCCTCCATGTCATATTCTGCTCCAGGAGTTCCATCATAGCTCCTCACTGTCGCTGGGAGGATGTTTTCTCCTCCGCTCGCCCCTTCCACCATCATTTTCTCTCTACCCACCCTTGCCTCCTTTTCCGCGCAGCTCTCGATTCCCCCCTCTCTTTCGCACCCTCCATGTCATATTCCGCTCCAGGAGTTCCATCATAGCTCCTCACTGTCGCTGGGAGGAAGTTTTCTCCTCCGCTCGCCCCTTCCACCTTCATTTTCTCTCTACCCACCCTTGCCTCCTTTTCCGCGCAGCTCTCGATTCCCCCCTCTCTTTCGCACCCTCCATGTCATATTCCGCTCCAGGAGCTCCATCATAGCTCCTTGCTGTCGCTGGGAGGATGTTTTCTCCTCCGCTCGCCCCTTCCACCGTCATTTTCTCTCTACCCACCCTTGCCTCCTTTTCCGCGCAGCTCTCGATTCCCCCCTCTCTTTCGCACCCTCCATGTCATATTCCGCTCCAGGAGTTCCATCATAGCTCCTCACTGTCGCTGGGAGGATGTTTTCTCCTCCGCTCGCCCCTTCCACCGTCATTTTCTCTCTACCCACCCTTGCCTCCTTCTCCGCGCAGCTCTCGATTCCCCCCTCTCTTTCGCACCCTCCATGTCATATTCCGCTCCAGGAGCTCCATCATAGCTAATCGCTGTCGCTGGGAGGATGTTTTCTCCTCCGCTCGCCCCTTCCACCGTCATTTTCTCTCTACCCACCCTTGCCTTCTTTTCCGCGCAGCTCTCGATTCCCCCCTCTCTTTCGCACCCTCCATGTCATATTCCGCTCCAGGAGTTCCATCATAGCTCCTCACTGTCGCTGGGAGGATGTTTTCTCCTCCGCTCGCCCCTTCCACCGTCATTTTCTCTCTACCCACCCTTGCCTCCTTTTCCGCGCAGCTCTCGATTCCCCCCTCTCTTTCGCACCCTCCATGTCATATTCCGCTCCAGGAGCTCCATCATAGCTCCTTGCTGTCGCTGGGAGGATGTATTCTCCTCCGCTCGCCCCTTCCACCGTTATTTTCTCTCTACCCACCCTTGCCTCCTTTTCCGCGCAGCTCTCGATTCCCCCCTCTCTATCGCACCCTCCATGTCATATTCCGCTCCAGGAGTTCCATCATAGCTCCTCACTGTCGCTGGGAGGAAGTTTTCTCCTCCGCTCGCCCCTTCCACCGTCATTTTCTCTCTACCCACCCTTGCCTCCTTCTCCGTGCAGCTCTCGATTCCCCCCTCTCTTTCGCACCCTCCATGGCATATTCCGCTCCAGGAGCTCCATCATAGCTCCTCGCTTTCGCTGGGAGGATGTTTTCTCCTCCGCTCGCCCCTTCCACCGTCATTTTCTCTCTACCCACCCTTGCCTCCTTCTCCGCGCAGCTCTCGATTCCCTCCTCTCTCTCGCACCCTCCATATTACATCCAGCTCCAGGAGCTCCATCATAGCTCCTCGCTGTCGCTGGGAGGATGTTTTCTCCTCTGCTCGCCGCTTCCGCCGTCATTTTCTCTCCACCCACCCTTGCCTCCTTCTCCGTGCCGCTCTCGATTCCCCCCTCTCTTTCGCACCCTCCATGTCATATTCCGCTCCAGGAGTTCCATCATAGCTCCTCACTGTCGCTGGGAGGATGTTTTCTCCTCCGCTCGCCCCTTCCACCGTCATTTTCTCTCTACCCACCCTTGCCTCCTTCTCCGCGCAGCTCTCGATTCCCCCCTCTCTTTCGAACCCTCCATGTCATATTCCGCTCCAGGAGCTCCATCATAGCTCCTCGCTGTCGCTGGGAGGATGTTTTCTCCTCCGCTCGCCCCTTCCACCGTCATTTTCTCTCTACCCACCCTTTCCTCCTTTTCCGCGCAGCTCTCGATTCCCCCCTCTCTTTCGCACCCTCCATGTCATATTCCGCTCCAGGAGCTCCATCATAGCTCCTCGCTGTCGCTGGGAGGATGTTTTCTCCTCCGCTCGCCCCTTCCACCGTCATTTTCTCTCTACCCACCCTTTCCTCCTTTTCCGCGCAGCTCTCGATTCCCCCCTCTCTTTCGCACCCTCCATGTCATATTCCGCTCCAGGAGCTCCATCATAGCTCCTCGCTGTCGCTGGGAGGATGTTTTCTCCTCCGCTCGCCCCTTCCACCGTCATTTTCTCTCTACCCACCCTTGCCTCCTTCTCCGCGCAGCTCTCGATTCCCCCCTCTCTCTCGCACCCTCCATATTACATCCAGCTCCAGGAGCTCCATCATAGCTCCTCGCTGTCGCTGGGAGGATGTTTTCTCCTCCGCTCGCCCCTTCCACCGTCATTTTCTCTCTACCCACCCTTTCCTCCTTTTCCGCGCAGCTCTCGATTCCCCCCTCTCTTTCGCACCCTCCATGTCATATTCCACTCCAGGAGTTCCATCATAGCTCCTCACTGTCGCTGGGAGGATGTTTTCTCCTCCGCTCGCCCCTTCCACCATCATTTTCTCTCTACCCACCCTTGCCTCCTTCTCCGCGCAGCTCTCGATTCCCCCCTCTCTTTCGAACCCTCCATGTCATATTCCGCTCCAGGAGCTCCATCATAGCTCCTCGCTGTCGCTGGGAGGATGTTTTCTCCTCCGCTCGCCCCTTCCACCGTCATTTTCTCTCTACCCACCCTTGCCTCCTTCTCCGCGCAGCTCTCGATTCCCCCCTCTCTTTCGCACCCTCCATGTCATATTCCGCTCCAGGAGCTCCATCATAGCTCCTCGCTGTCGCTGGGAGGATGTTTTCTCCTCCGCTCGCCCCTTCCACCGTCATTTTCTCTCTACCCACCCTTTCCTACTTTTCCGCGCAGCTCTCGATTCCCCCCTCTCTTTCGCACCCTCCATGTCATATTCCGCTCCAGGAGCTCCATCATAGCTCCTCGCTGTCGCTGGGAGGATGTTTTCTCCTCCGCTCGCCCCTTCCACCGTCATTTTCTCTCTACCCACCCTTGCCTCCTTTTCCGCACAGCTCTCGATTCCCCCCTCTCTTTCGGACCCTCCATGTCATATCCCGCTCCAGGAGCTCCATCATAGCTCCTCGCTGTCGCTGGGAGGATGTTTTCTCCTCTGCTCGCCCCTTCCACCGTCATTTTCTCTCTACCCACCCTTGCCTCCTTTTCCGCGCAGCTCTCGATTCCCCCCTCTCTTTCGCACCCTCCATGTCATATTCCGCTCCAGGAGTTCCATCATAGCTCCTCACTGTCGCTGGGAGGATGTTTTCTCCTCCGCTCGCCCCTTCCACCGTCATTTTCTCTCTATCCACCCTTGCCTCCTTCTCCGCGCAGCTCTCGATTCCCCCTTCTCTTTTGCACCCTCCATGGCATATTCCGCTCCAGGAGCTCCATCATAGCTCCTCGCTGTCGCTGGGAGGATGTTTTCTCCTCCGCTCGCCCCTTCCACCGTCATTTTCTCTCTACCCACCCTTTCCTCCTTTTCCGCGCAGCTCTCGATTCCCCCCTCTCTCTCGCACCCTCCATATTACATCCAGCTCCAGGAGCTCCATCATAGCTCCTCGCTGTCGCTGGGAGGATGTTTTCTCCTCCGCTCGCCCCTTCCACCGTCATTTTCTCTCTACCCACCCTTGCCCCCTTCTCCGCGCAGCTCTCGATTCCCTCCTCTCTCTCGCACCCTCCATATTACATCCAGCTCCAGGAGCTCCATCATAGCTCCTCGCCGTCGCTAGGAGGATGTTTTCTCCTCTGCTCGCCGCTTCCGCCGTCATTTTCTTTCCACCCACCCTTGCCTCCTTCTCCGCGCCGCTCTCGATTCCCCCCTCTCTCTCGCACCCACCATGTCATATCCCGCTCAAGGAGCTCCATCATAGCTCCTCGCTGTCGCTGGGAGGATGTTTTCTCCTCCGCTCGCCCCTTCCACCGTCATTTTCTCTCTACCCACCCTTGCCTCCTTCTCCGCGCAGCTCTCGATTCCCCCCTCTCTTTCGCACCCTCCATGTCATATTCCGCTCCAGGAGGTCCATCATAGCTCCTCGCTGTCGCTGGGAGGATGTTTTCTCCTCCGCTCGCCCCTTTCACCGTCATTTTCTCTCTACCCACCCTTGCCTCCTTTTCCGCGCAGCTCTCGATTCCCCCCTCTCTTTCGCACCCTCCATGTCATATTCCGCTCCAGGAGTTCCATCATAGCTCCTCACTGTCGCTGGGAGGATGTTTTCTCCTCCGCTCGCCTCTTCCACCGTCATTTTCTCTCTACCCACCCTTGCCTCCTTTTCCGCGCAGCTCTCGATTCCCCCCTCTCTTTCGCACCCTCCATGTCATATTCCGCTCAAGGAGTTCCATCATAGCTCCTCACTGTTGCTGGGAGGAAGTTTTCTCCTCCGCTCGCCCCTTCCACCGTCATTTTCTCTCTACCCACCCTTGCCTCCTTTTCCGCGCAGCTCTCGATTCCCCCCTCTCTTTCGCACCCTCCATGTCATATTCCGCTCCAGGAGCTCCATCATAGCTCCTTGCTGTCGCTGGGAGGATGTTTTCTCCTCCGCTCGCCCCTTCCACCGTCATTTTCTCTCTACCCACCCTTGCCTCCTTTTCCGCGCAGCTCTCGATTCCCCCCTCTCTTTCTCACCCTCCATGTCATATTCCGCTCCAGGAGTTCCATCATAGCTCCTCACTGTCGCTGGGAGGATGTTTTCTCCTCCGCTCACCCCTTCCACCGTCATTTTCTCTCTACCCACCCTTGCCTCCTTCTCCGCGCAGCTCTCGATTCTCTCCTCTCTCTCGCACCCTCCATATTACATCCAGCTCAAGGAGCTCCATCATAGCTCCTCGCTGTCGCTGGGAGGATGTTTTCTCCTCTGCTCGCCGCTTCCGCCGTCATTTTCTCTCCACCCACCCTTGCCTCCTTCTCCGCGCCGCTCTCGATTCCCCCCTCTCTTTCGCACCCTCCATGTCATATTCCGCTCCAGGAGTTCCATCATAGCTCCTCACTGTCGCTGGGAGGATGTTTTCTCCTCCGCTCGCCCCTTCCACCGTCATTTTCTCTCTACCCACCCTTGCCTCCTTCTCCGCGCAGCTCTCGATTCCCCCCTCTCTTTCGAACCCTCCATGTCATATTCCGCTCCAGGAGCTCCATCATAGCTCCTCGCTGTCGCTGGGAGGATGTTTTCTCCTCCGCTCGCCCCTTCCACCGTCATTTTCTCTCTACCCACCCTTTCCTCCTTTTCCGCGCAGCTCTCGATTCCCCCCTCTCTTTCGCACCCTCCATGTCATATTCCGCTCCAGGAGCTCCATCATAGCTCCTCGCTGTCGCTGGGAGGATGTTTTCTCCTCCGCTCGCCCCTTCCACCGTCATTTTCTCTCTACCCACCCTTTCCTCCTTTTCCGCGCAGCTCTCGATTCCCCCCTCTCTTTCGCACCCTCCATGTCATATTCCGCTCCAGGAGCTCCATCATAGCTCCTCGCTGTCGCTGGGAGGATGTTTTCTCCTCCGCTCGCCCCTTCCACCGTCATTTTCTCTCTACCCACCCTTGCCTCCTTCTCCGCGCAGCTCTCGATTCCCTCCTCTCTCTCGCACTCTCCATATTACATCCAGCTCCAGGAGCTCCATCATAGCTCCTCGCTGTCGCTGGGAGGATGTTTTCTCCTCCGCTCGCCCCTTCCACCGTCATTTTCTCTCTACCCACCCTTGCCTCCTTCTCCGCGCAGCTCTCGATTCCCCCCTCTCTTTCGCACCCACCATGTCATATTCCGCTCCAGGAGCTCCATCATAGCTCCTCGCTGTCGCTGGGAGGATGTTTTCTCCTCCGCTCGCCCCTTGCACCGTCATTTTCTCTCTACCCACCCTTGCCTCCTTCTCCGCGCAGCTCTCGATTCCCTCCTCTCTCTCGCACCCTCCATATTACATCCAGCTCCAGGAGCTCCATCATAGCTCCTCGCTGTCGCTGGGAGGATGTTGTCTCCTCCGCTTGCCCCTTCCACCGTCATTTTCTCTCTACCCACCCTTGCCTCCTTCTCCGCGCAGCTCTCGATTCCCTCCTCTCTCTCGCACCCTCCATATTACATCCAGCTCCAGGAGCTCCATCATAGCTCCTCGCTGTCGCTGGGAGGATGTTTTCTCCTCCGCTCGCCCCTTCCACCGTCATTTTCTCTCTACCCACCCTTGCCTCCTTCTCCGCGCAGCTCTCGATTCCCCCCTCTCTTTCGCACCCTCCATGTCATATTCCGCTCCAGGAGCTCCATCATAGCTCCTCGCTGTCGCTGGGAGGATGTTTTCTCCTCCGCTCGCCCCTTCCACCGTCATTTTCTCTCTACCCACCCTTGCCTCCTTCTCCGGACAGCTCTCGATTCCCTCCTCTCTCTCGCACCCTCCATATTACATCCAGCTCCAGGAGCTCCATCATAGCTCCTCGCTGTCGCTGGGAGGATGTTTTCTCCTCTGCTCGCCGCTTCCGGCGTCATTTTCTCTCCACCCACCCTTGCCTCCTTCTCCGCGCCGCTCTCGATTCCCCCCTCTCTTTCGCACCCTCCATGTCATATTCCGCTCCAGGAGTTCCATCATAGCTCCTCACTGTCGCTGGGAGGATGTTTTCTCCTCCGCTCGCCCCTTCCACCGTCATTTTCTCTCTACCCACCCTTTCCTCCTTTTCCGCGCAGCTCTCGATTCCCCCCTCTCTTTCGCACCCTCCATGTCATATTCCGCTCCAGGAGCTCCATCATAGCTCCTCGCTGTCGCTGGGAGGATGTTTTCTCCTCCGCTCGCCCCTTCCACCGTCATTTTCTCTCTACCCACCCTTGCCTCCTTCTCCGCGCAGCTCTCGATTCCCCCCTCTCTCTCGCACCCTCCATATTACATCCAGCTCCAGGAGCTCCATCATAGCTCCTCGCTGTCGCTGGGAGGATGTTTTCTCCTCCGCTCGCCCCTTCCACCGTCATTTTCTCTCTACCCACCCTTGCCTCCTTCTCCGCGCAGCTCTCGATTCCCCCTTCTCTTTCGCACCCTCCATGTCATATTCCACTCCAGGAGTTCCATCATAGCTCCTCACTGTCGCTGGGAGGATGTTTTCTCCTCCGCTCGCCCCTTCCACCGTCATTTTCTCTCTACCCACCCTTGCCTCCTTCTCCGCGCAGCTCTCGATTCCCCCCTCTCTTTCGAACCCTCCATGTCATATTCCACTCCAGGAGCTCCATCATAGCTCCTCGCTGTCGCTGGGAGGATGTTTTCTCCTCCGCTCGCCCCTTCCACCGTCATTTTCTCTCTACCCACCCTTGCCTCCTTCTCCGCGCAGCTCTCGATTCCCCCCTCTCTTTCACACCCTCCATGTCATATTCCGCTCCAGGAGCTCCATCATAGCTCCTCGCTGTCGCTGGGAGGATGTTTTCTCCTCCGCTCGCCCCTTCCACCGTCATTTTCTCTCTACCCACCCTTACCTCCTTTTCCGCGCAGCTCTCGATTCCCCCCTCACTTTCGGACCCTCCATGTCATATCCCGCTCCAGGAGCTCCATCATAGCTCCTCGCTGTCGCTGGGAGGATGTTTTCTCCTCTGCTCGCCCCTTCCACCGTCATTTTCTCTCTACCCACCCTTGCCTCCTTTTCCGCGCAGCTCTCGATTCCCCCCTCTCTTTCGCACCCTCCATGTCATATTCCGCTCCAGGAGTTCCATCATAGCTCCTCACTGTCGCTGGGAGGATGTTTTCTCCTCCGCTCGCCCCTTCCACCGTCATTTTCTCTCTACCCACCCTTGCCTCCTTCTCCGCGCAGCTCTCGATTCCCCCCTCTCTTTTGCACCCTCCATGGCATATTCCGCTCCAGGAGCTCCATCATAGCTCCTCGCTGTCGCTGGGAGGATGTTTTCTCCTCCGCTCGCCCCTTCCACCGTCATTTTCTCTCTACCCACCCTTGCCTCCTTCTCCGCGCAGCTCTCGATTCCCCCCTCTCTTTCGAACCCTCCATGTCATATTCCACTCCAGGAGCTCCATCATAGCTCCTCGCTGTCGCTGGGAGGATGTTTTCTCCTCCGCTCGCCCCTTCCACCGTCATTTTCTCTCTACCCACCCTTGCCTCCTTTTCCGCGCAGCTCTCGATTCCCCCCTCACTTTCGGACCCTCCATGTCATATCCCGCTCCAGGAGCTCCATCATAGCTCCTCGCTGTCGCTGGGAGGATGTTTTCTCCTCTGCTCGCCCCTTCCACCGTCATTTTCTCTCTACCCACCCTTGCCTCCTTTTCCGCGCAGCTCTCGATTCCCCCCTCTCTTTCGCACCCTCCATGTCATATTCCGCTCCAGGAGTTCCATCATAGCTCCTCACTGTCGCTGGGAGGATGTTTTCTCCTCCGCTCGCCCCTTCCACCGTCATTTTCTCTCTACCCACCCTTGCCTCCTTCTCCACGCAGCTCTCGATTCCCCCCTCTCTTTTGCACCCTCCATGGCATATTCCGCTCCAGGAGCTCCATCATAGCTCCTCGCTGTCGCTGGGAGGATGTTTTCTCCTCCGCTCGCCCCTTCCACCGTCATTTTCTCTCTACCCACCCTTGCCTCCTTTTCCGCGCAGCTCTCGATTCCCCCCTCTCTTTTGCACCCTCCATGTCATATTCCGCTCCAGGAGTTCCATCATAGCTCCTCACTGTCGCTGGGAGGATGTTTTCTCCTCTGCTCGCCCCTTCCACCGTCATTTTCTCTCTACCCACCCTTGCCTCCTTCTCCGCGCAGCTCTCGATTCCCCCCTCTCTTTCGCCCCCTTCATGTCATATCCCGCTCCAGGAGCTCCATTATAGCTCCTGACTGTCGCTGGGAGGATGTTTTCTCCTCCGCTCGCCCCTTCCACCGTCATTTTCTCTCTACCCACCCTTGCCTCCTTCTCCGCGCAGCTCTCGATTCCCCCCTCTCTTTCGCACCCTCCATGTCATATTCCGCTCCAGGAGCTCCATCATAGCTCCTCGCTGTCGCTGGGAGGATGTTTTCTCCTCCGCTCGCCCCTTCCACCGTCATTTTCTCTCTACCCACCCTTGCCTCCTTCTCCGCGCAGCTCTCGATTCACCCCTCTCTTTCGCACCCTCCATGTCATATTCCGCTCCAGGAGCTCCATCATAGCTCCTCGCTGTCGCTGGGAGGATGTTTTCTCCTCCGCTCGCCCCTTCCACCGTCATTTTCTCTCTACCCACCCTTGCCTCCTTCTCTGCGCAGCTCTCGATTCCCCCCTCTCTTTCGCACCCTCCATGTCATATTCCGCTCCAGGAGCTCCATCATAGCTCCTCGCTGTCGCTGGGAGGATGTTTTCTCCTCCGCTCGCCCCTTCCACTGTCATTTTCTCTCTACCCACCCTTGCCTCCTTCTCCGCGCAGCTCTCGATTCCCTCCTCTCTCTCGCACCCTCCATATTACATCCAGCTCCAGGAGCTCCATCATAGCTCCTCGCTGTCGCTGGGAGGATGTTTTCTCCTCCGCTCGCCCCTTCCACCGTCATTTTCTCTCTACCCACCCTTGCCTCCTTCTCCGCGCAGCTCTCGATTCCCCCCTCTCTTTCGCACCCTCCATGGCATATTCCGCTCCAGGAGCTCCATCATAGCTCCTCGCTTTCGCTGGGAGGATGTTTTCTCCTCCGCTCGCCCCTTCCACCGTCATTTTCTCTCTACCCACCCTTGCCTCCTTCTCCGCGCAGCTCTCGATTCCCCCCTCTCTCTCGCACCCTCCATATTACATCCAGCTCCAGGAGCTCCATCATAGCTCCTCGCTGTCGCTGGGAGGATGTTTTCTCCTCTGCTCGCCGCTTCCGCCGTCATTTTCTCTCCACCCACCCTTGCCTCCTTCTCCGCGCCGCTCTCGATTCCCCCCTCTCTCTCGCACCCACCATGTCATATCCCGCTCAAGGAGCTCCATCATAGCTCCTCGCTGTCGCTGGGAGGATGTTTTCTCCTCCGCTCGCCCCTTCCACCGTCATTTTCTCTCTACCCACCCTTGCCTCCTTTTCCGCGCAGCTCTCGATTCCCCCCTCTCTTTCGCACCCTCCATGTCATATTCCGCTCCAGGAGTTCCATCATAGCTCCTCACTGTCGCTGGGAGGATGTTTTCTCCTCCGCTCGCCCCTTCCACCGTCATTTTCTCTCTACCCACCCTTGCCTCCTTCTCCGCGCAGCTCTCGATTCCCCCCTCTCTTTCGCACCCTCCATGTCATATTCCGCTCCAGGAGCTCCATCATAGCTCCTCGCTGTCGCTGGGAGGATGTTTTCTCCTCCGCTCGCCCCTTCCACCGTCATTTTCTCTCTACCCACCCTTGCCTCCTTTTCCGCGCAGCTCTCGATTCCCCCCTTTCTTTCGCACCCTCCATGTCATATTCCGCTCCAGGAGTTCCATCATAGCTCCTCACTGTCGCTGGGAGGATGTTTTCTCCTCCGCTCGCCTCTTCCACCGTCATTTTCTCTCTACCCACCCTTGCCTCCTTTTCCGCGCAGCTCTCGATTCCCCCCTCTCTTTCGCACCCTCCATGTCATATTCCGCTCCAGGAGTTCCATCATAGCTCCTCACTGTCGCTGGGAGGAAGTTTTCTCCTCCGCTCGCCCCTTCCACCGTCATTTTCTCTCTACCCACCCTTGCCTCCTTTTCCGCGCAGCTCTCGATTCCCCCCTCTCTTTCGCACCCTCCATGTCATATTCCGCTCCAGGAGCTCCATCATAGCTCCTTGCTGTCGCTGGGAGGATGATTTCTCCTCCGCTCGCCCCTTCCACCGTCATTTTCTCTCTACCCACCCTTGCCTCCTTTTCCGCGCAGCTCTCGATTCCCCCCTCTCTTTCTCACCCTCCATGTCATATTCCGCTCCAGGAGTTCCATCATAGCTCCTCACTGTCGCTGGGAGGATTTTTTCTCCTCCGCTCGCCCCTTCCACCGTCATTTTCTCTCTACCCACCCTTGCCTCCTATTCCGCGCAGCTCTCGATTCCCCCCTCTCTTTCGCACCCTCCATGTCATATTCCGCTCCAGGAGCTCCATCATAGCTCCTCGCTGTCGCTGGGAGGATGTTTTCTCCTCCGCTCGCCCCTTCCACCGTCATTTTCTCTCTACCCACCCTTGCCTCCTTTTCCGCGCAGCTCTCGATTCCCCCCTCTCTTTCGCACCCTCAATGTCATATTCCGCTCCAGGAGTTCCATCATAGCTCCTCACTGTCGCTGGGAGGATGTTTTCTCCTCCGCTCGCCCCTTCCACCGTCATTTTCTCTCTACCCACCCTTGCCTCCTTTTCCGCGCAGCTCTCGATTCCCCCCTCTCTTTCGCACCCTCCATGTCATATTCCGCTCCAGGAGTTCCATCATAGCTCCTCACTGTCGCTAAGAGGATGTTTTCTCCTCCGCTCGCCCCTTCCACCGTCATTTTCTCTCTACCCACCCTTGCCTCCTTTTCCGCGCAGCTCTCGATTCCCCCCTCTCTTTCGCACCCTCCATGTCATATTCCGCTCCAGGAGTTCCATCATAGCTCCTCACTGTCGCTGGGAGGATGTTTTCTCCTCCGCTCGCCCCTTCCACCGTCATTTTCTCTCTACCCACCCTTGCCTCCTTTTCCGCGCAGCTCTCGATTCCCCCCTCTCTTTCGCACCCTCCATGTCATATCCCGCTCCAGGAGCTCCATCATAGCTCCTCGCTGTCGCTGGGAGGATGTTTTCTCCTCTGCTCGCCCCTTCCACCGTCATTTTCTCTCTACCCACCCTTGCCTCCTTTTCCGCGCAGCTCTCGATTCCCCCCTCTCTTTCGCACCCTCCATGTCATATTCCGCTCCAGGAGCTCCATCATAGCTCCTCGCTGTCGCTGGGAGGATGTTTTCTCCTCCGCTCGCCCCTTCCACCGTCATTTTCTCTCTACCCACCCTTGCCTCCTTTTCCGCGCAGCTCTCGATTCCCTCCTCTCTTTCGCACCCTCAATGTCATATTCCGCTCCAGGAGTTCCATCATAGCTCCTCACTGTCGCTGGGAGGATGTTTTCTCCTCCGCTCGCCCCTTCCACCGTCATTTTCTCTCTACCCACCCTTGCCTCCTTTTCCGCGCAGCTCTTGATTCCCCCCTCTCTTTCGCACCCTCCATGTCATATTCCGCTCCAGGAGTTCCATCATAGCTCCTCACTGTCGCTGGGAGGAAGTTTTCTCCTCCGCTCGCCCCTTCCATCGTCATTTTCTCTCTACCCACCCTTGCCTCCTTTTCCGCGCAGCTCTCGATTCCCCCCTCTCTTTCGCACCCTCCATGTCATATTCCGCTCCAGGAGCTCCATCATAGCTCCTTGCTGTCGCTGGGAGGATGTTTTCTCCTCTGCTCGCCCCTTCCACCGTCATTTTCTCTCTACCCACCCTTGCCTCCTTTTCCGCGCAGCTCTCGATTCCCCCCTCTCTTTCGCACCCTCCATGTCATATTCCGCTCCAGGAGTTCCATCATAGCTCCTCACTGTCGCTGGGAGGATGTTTTCTCCTCCGCTCGCCCCTTCCACCATCATTTTCTCTCTACCCACCCTTGCCTCCTTTTCCGCGCAGCTCTCGATTCCCTCCTCTCTTTCGCACCCTCCATGTCATATTCCGCTCCAGGAGTTCCATCATAGCTCCTCACTGTCGCTGGGAGGAAGTTTTCTCCTCCGCTCGCCCCTTCCACCGTCATTTTCTCTCTACCCACCCTTGCCTCCTTTTCCGCGCAGCTCTCGATTCCCCCCTCTCTTTCGCACCCTCCATGTCATATTCCGCTCCAGGAGCTCCATCATAGCTCCTTGCTGTCGCTGGGAGGATGTTTTCTCCTCCGCTCGCCCCTTCCACCGTCATTTTCTCTCTACCCACCCTTGCCTCCTTTTCCGCGCAGCTCTCGATTCCCCCCTCTCTTTCGCAACCTCCATGTCATATTCCGCTCCAGGAGTTCCATCATAGCTCCTCACTGTCGCTGGGAGGATGTTTTCTCCTCCGCTCGCCCCTTCCACCGTCATTTTCTCTCTACCCACCCTTGCCTCCTTCTCCGCGCAGCTCTCGATTCCCCCCTCTCTTTCGCACCCTCCATGTCATATTCCGCTCCAGGAGCTCCATCATAGCTAATCGCTGTCGCTGGGAGGATGTTTTCTCCTCCGCTCGCCCCTTCCACCGTCATTTTCTCTCTACCCACCCTTGCCTCCTTTTCCGCGCAGCTCTCGATTCCCCCCTCTCTTTCGCACCCTCCATGTCATATTCCGCTCCAGGAGTTCCATCATAGCTCCTCACTGTCGCTGGGAGGATGTTTTCTCCTCCGCTCGCCCCTTCCACCGTCATTTTCTCTCTACCCACCCTTGCCTCCTTTTCCGCGCAGCTCTCGATTCCCCCCTCTCTTTCGCACCCTCCATGTCATATTCCGCTCCAGGAGTTCCATCATAGCTCCTCACTGTCGCTGGGAGGATGTTTTCTCCTCCGCTCGCCCCTTCCACCGTCATTTTCTCTCTACCCACCCTTGCCTCCTTCTCCGCGCAGCTCTCGATTCCCCCCTCTCTTTCGCACCCTCCATGTCATATTCCGCTCCAGGAGCTCCATCATAGCTCCTCGCTGTCGCTGGGAGGATGTTTTCTCCTCCGCTCGCCCCTTCCACCGTCATTTTCTCTCTACCCACCCTTGCCTCCTTTTCCGCGCAGCTCTCGATTCCCCCCTCTCTTTCGCACCCTCCATGTCATATTCCGCTCCAGGAGTTCCATCATAGCTCCTCACTGTCGCTGGGAGGATGTTTTCTCCTCCGCTCGCCTCTTCCACCGTCATTTTCTCTCTACCCACCCTTGCCTCCTTTTCCGCGCAGCTCTCGATTTCCCCCTCTCTTTCGCACCCTCCATGTCATATTCCGCTCCAGGAGTTCCATCATAGCTCCTCACTGTCGCTGGGAGGAAGTTTTCTCCTCCGCTCGCCCCTTCCACCGTCATTTTCTCTCTACCCACCCTTGCCTCCTTTTCCGCGCAGCTCTCGATTCCCCCCTCTCTTTCGCACCCTCCATGTCATATTCCGCTCCAGGAGCTCCATCATAGCTCCTTGCTGTCGCTGGGAGGATGTTTTCTCCTCCGCTCGCCCCTTCCACCGTCATTTTCTCTCTACCCACCCTTGCCTCCTTTTCCGCGCAGCTCTCGATTCCCCCCTCTCTTTCGCACCCTCCATGTCATATTCCGCTCCAGGAGTTCCATCATAGCTCCTCACTGTCGCTGGGAGGATGTTTTCTCCTCTGCTCGCCCCTTCCACCGTCATTTTCTCTCTACCCACCCTTGCCTCCTTTTCCGCGCAGCTCTCGATTCCCCCCTCTCTTTCGCACCCTCCATGTCATATCCCGCTCCAGGAGCTCCATCATAGCTCCTCGCTGTCGCTGGGAGGATGTTTTCTCCTCTGCTCGCCCCTTCCACCGTCATTTTCTCTCTACCCACCCTTGCCTCCTTTTCCGCGCAGCTCTCGATTCCCCCCTCTCTTTCGCACCCTCCATGTCATATTCCGCTCCAGGAGTTCCATCATAGCTCCTCACTGTCGCTGGGAGTATGTTTTCTCCTCCGCTCGCCCCTTCCACCGTCATTTTCTCTCTACCCACCCTTGCCTCCTTCTCCGCGCAGCTCTCGATTCCCCCCTCTCTTTTGCACCCTCCATGGCATATTCCGCTCCAGGAGCTCCATCATAGCTCCTCGCTGTCGCTGGGAGGATGTTTTCTCCTCCGCTCGCCCCTTCCACCGTCATTTTCTCTCTACCCACCCTTGCCTCCTTCTCCGCGCAGCTCTCGATTCCCCCCTCTCTCTCGCACCCTCCATATTACATCCAGCTCCAGGAGCTCCATCATAGCTCCTCGCTGTCGCTGGGAGGATGTTTTCTCCTCCGCTCGCCCCTTCCACCGTCATTTTCTCTCTACCCACCCTTGCCTCCTTCTCTGCGCAGCTCTCGATTCCCCCCTCTCTTTCGCACCCTCCATGTCATATTCCGCTCCAGGAGCTCCATCATAGCTCCTCGCTGTCGCTGGGAGGATGTTTTCTCCTCCGCTCGCCCCTTCCACCGTCATTTTCTCTCTACCCACCCTTGCCTCCTTCTCCGCGCAGCTCTCGATTCCCCCCTCTCTTTCGCACCCTCCATGTCATATTCCGCTCCAGGAGCTCCATCATAGCTCCTCGCTGTCGCTGGGAGGATGTTTTCTCCTCCGCTCGCCCCTTCCACCGTCATTTTCTCTCTACCCACCCTTTCCTACTTTTCCGCGCAGCTCTCGATTCCCCCCTCTCTTTCGCACCCTCCATGTCATATTCCGCTCCAGGAGCTCCATCATAGCTCCTCGCTGTCGCTGGGAGGATGTTTTCTCCTCCGCTCGCCCCTTCCACCGTCATTTTCTCTCTACCCACCCTTGCCTCCTTTTCCGCGCAGCTCTCGATTCCCCCCTCTCTTTCGCACCCTCCATGTCATATTCCGCTCCAGGAGTTCCATCATAGCTCCTCACTGTCGCTGGGAGGATGTTTTCTCCTCTGCTCGCCCCTTCCACCGTCATTTTCTCTCTACCCACCCTTGCCTCCTTCTCCGCGCAGCTCTCGATTCCCCCCTCTCTTTCGCACCCTCCATGGCATATTCCGCTCCAGGAGCTCCATCATAGCTCCTCGCTTTCGCTGGGAGGATGTTTTCTCCTCCGCTCGCCCCTTCCACCGTCATTTTCTCTCTACCCACCCTTGCCTCCTTCTCCGCGCAGCTCTCGATTCCCCCCTCTCTCTCGCACCCTCCATATTACATCCAGCTCCAGGAGCTCCATCATAGCTCCTCGCTGTCGCTGGGAGGATGTTTTCTCCTCTGCTCGCCGCTTCCGCCGTCATTTTCTCTCCACCCACCCTTGCCTCCTTCTCCGCGCCGCTCTCAAATCCCCCCTCTCTCTCGCACCCACCATGTCATATCCCGCTCAAGGAGCTCCATCATAGCTCCTCGCTGTCGCTGGGAGGATGTTTTCTCCTCCGCTCGCCCCTTCCACCGTCATTTTCTCTCTACCCACCCTTGCCTCCTTTTCTGCGCAGCTCTCGATTCCCCCCTCTCTTTCGCACCCTCCATGTCATATTCCGCTCCAGGAGTTCCATCATAGCTCCTCACTGTCGCTGGGAGGATGTTTTCTCCTCCGCTCGCCCCTTCCACCGTCATTTTCTCTCTACCCACCCTTGCCTCCTTCTCCGCGCAGCTCTCGATTCCCCCCTCTCTTTCGCACCCTCCATGTCATATTCCGCTCCAGGAGCTCCATCATAGCTCCTCGCTGTTGCTGGGAGGATGTTTTCTCCTCCGCTCGCCCCTTCCACCGTCATTTTCTCTCTACCCACCCTTGCCTCCTTTTCCGCGCAGCTCTCGATTCCCCCCTCTCTTTCGCACCCTCCATGTCATATTCCGCTCCAGGAGCTCCATCATAGCTCCTCGCTGTTGCTGGGAGGATGTTTTCTCCTCCGCTCGCCCCTTCCACCGTCATTTTCTCTCTACCCACCCTTGCCTCCTTTTCCGCGCAGCTCTCGATTCCCCCCTCTCTTTCGAACCCTCCATGTCATATTCCGCTCCAGGAGTTCCATCATAGCTCCTCACTGTCGCTGGGAGGATGTTTTCTCCTCCGCTCGCCCCTTCCACCGTCATTTTCTCTCTACCCACCCTTGCCTCCTTCTCCGCGCAGCTCTCGATTCCCCCCTCTCTTTCGCACCCTCCATGTCATATTCCGCTCCAGGAGCTCCATCATAGCTAATCGCTGTCGCTGGGAGGATGTTTTCTCCTCCGCTCGCCCCTTCCACCGTCATTTTCTCTCTACCCACCCTTGCCTCCTTTTCCGCGCAGCTATCGATTCCCCCCTCTCTTTCGCACCCTCCATGTCATATTCCGCTCCAGGAGTTCCATCATAGCTCCTCACTGTCGCTGGGAGGAAGTTTTCTCCTCCGCTCGCCCCTTCCACCTTCATTTTCTCTCTACCCACCCTTGCCTCCTTTTCCGCGCAGCTCTCGATTCCCCCCTCTCTTTCGCACCCTCCATGTCATATTCTGCTCCAGGAGCTCCATCATAGCTCCTTGCTGTCGCTGGGAGGATGTTTTCTCCTCCGCTCGCCCCTTCCACCGTCATTTTCTCTCTACCCACCCTTGCCTCCTTTTCCGCGCAGCTCTCGATTCCCCCCTCTCTTTCGCACCCTCCATGTCATATTCCGCTCCAGGAATTCCATCATAGCTCCTCACTGTCGCTGGGAGGATGTTTTCTCCTCCGCTCGCCCCTTCCACCGTCATTTTCTCTCTGTCCACCCTTGCCTCCTTCTCCGCGCAGCTCTCGATTCCCCCCTCTCTTTCACACCCTCCATGTCATATTCCGCTCCAGGAGCTCCATCATAGCTCCTTGCTGTCGCTGGGAGGATGTTTTCTCCTCCGCTCGCCCCTTCCACCGTCATTTTCTCTCTACCCACCCTTGCCTCCTTTTCCGCGCAGCTCTCGATTCCCCCCTCTCTTTCGCACCCTCCATGTCATATTCCGCTCCAGGAGTTCCATCATAGCTCCTCACTGTCGCTGGGAGGAAGTTTTCTCCTCCGCTCGCCCCTTCCACCGTCATTTTCTCTCTACCCACCCTTGCCTCCTTTTCCGCGCAGCTCTCGATTCCCCCCTCTCTTTCGCACCCTCCATGTCATATTCCGCTCCAGGAGTTCCATCATAGCTCCTCACTGTCGCTGGGAGGATGTTTTCTCCTCCGCTCGCCCCTTCCACCGTCATTTTCTCTCTACCCACCCTTGCCTCCTTCTCCGCGCAGCTCTCGATTCCCCCCTCTCTTTCGCACCCTCCATGTCATATTCCGCTCCAGGAGCTCCATCATAGCTCCTTGCTGTCGCTGGGAGGATGTTTTCTCCTCCGCTCGCCCCTTCCACCGTCATTTTCTCTCTACCCACCCTTGCCTCCTTTTCCGCGCAGCTCTCGATTCCCCCCTCTCTTTCGCACCCTCCATGTCATATTCCGCTCCAGGAGTTCCATCATAGCTCCTCACTGTCGCTGGGAGGAAGTTTTCTCCTCCGCTCGCCCCTTCCACCGTCATTTTCTCTCTACCCACCCTTGCCTCCTTTTCCGCGCAGCTCTCGATTCCCCCCTCTCTTTCGCACCCTCCATGTCATATTCCGCTCCAGGAGCTCCATCATAGCTCCTCGCTGTCGCTGGGAGGATGTTTTCTCCTCCGCTCGCCCCTTCCACCGTCATTTTCTCTCTACCCACCCTTGCCTCCTTTTCCGCGCAGCTCTCGATTCCCCCCTCTCTTTCGCACCCTCAATGTCATATTCCGCTCCAGGAGTTCCATCATAGCTCCTCACTGTCGCTGGGAGGATGTTTTCTCCTCCGCTCGCCCCTTCCACCGTCATTTTCTCTCTACCCACCCTTGCCTCCTTTTCCGCGCAGCTCTCGATTCCCCCCTCTCTTTCGCACCCTCCATGTCATATTCCGCTCCAGGAGTTCCATCATAGCTCCTCACTGTCGCTGGGAGGAAGTTTTCTCCTCCGCTCGCCCCTTCCACCGTCATTTTCTCTCTACCCACCCTTGCCTCCTTTTCCGCGCAGCTCTCGATTCCCCCCTCTCTTTCGCACCCTCCATGTCATATTCCGCTCCAGGAGCTCCATCATAGCTCCTCGCTGTCGCTGGGAGGATGTTTTCTCCTCCGCTCGCCCCTTCAACCGTCATTTTCTCTCTACCCACCCTTGCCTCCTTTTCCGCGCAGCTCTCGATTCCCCCCTCTCTTTCGCACCCTCAATGTCATATTCCGCTCCAGGAGTTCCATCATAGCTCCTCACTGTCGCTGGGAGGATGTTTTCTCCTCCGCTCGCCCCTTCCACCTTCATTTTCTCTCTACCCACCCTTGCCTCCTTTTCCGCGCAGCTCTCGATTCCCCCCTCTCTTTCGCACCCTCCATGTCATATTCCGCTCCAGGAGTTCCATCATAGCTCCTCACTGTCGCTGGGAGGAAGTTTTCTCCTCCGCTCGCCCCTTCCACCGTCATTTTCTCTCTACCCACCCTTGCCTCCTTTTCCGCGCAGCTCTCGATTCTCCCCTCTCTTTCGCACCCTCCATGTCATATTCCGCTCCAGGAGCTCCATCATAGCTCCTTGCTGTCGCTGGGAGGATGTTTTCTCCTCCGCTCGCCCCTTCCACCGTCATTTTCTCTCTACCCACCCTTGCCTCCTTTTCCGCGCAGCTCTCGATTCCCCCCTCTCTTTCGCACCCTCCATGTCATATTCCGCTCCAGGAGTTCCATCATAGCTCCTCACTGTCACTGGGAGGATGTTTTCTCCTCCGCTCGCCCCTTCCACCATCATTTTCTCTCTACCCACCCTTGCCTCCTTTTCCGCGCAGCTCTCGATTCCCTCCTCTCTTTCGCACCCTCCATGTCATATTCCGCTCCAGGAGTTCCATCATAGCTCCTCACTGTCGCTGGGAGGAAGTTTTCTCCTCCGCTCGCCCCTTCCACCGTCATTTTCTCTCTACCCACCCTTGCCTCCTTTTCCGCGCAGCTCTCGATTCCCCCCTCTCTTTCGCACCCTCCATGTCATATTCCGCTCCAGGAGCTCCATCATAGCTCCTTGCTGTCGCTGGGAGGATGTTTTCTCCTCCGCTCGCCCCTTCCACCGTCATTTTCTCTCTACCCACCCTTGCCTCCTTTTCCGCGCAGCTCTCGATTCCCCCCTCTCTTTCGCACCCTCCATGTCATATTCCGCTCCAGGAGTTCCATCATAGCTCCTCACTGTCGCTGGGAGGATGTTTTCTCCTCCGCTCGCCCCTTCCACCTTCATTTTCTCTCTACCCACCCTTGCCTCCTTCTCCGCGCAGCTCTCGATTCCCCCCTCTCTTTCGCACCCTCCATGTCATATTCCGCTCCAGGAGCTCCATCATAGCTAATCGCTGTCGCTGGGAGGATGTTTTCTCCTCCGCTCGCCCCTTCCACCGTCATTTTCTCTCTACCCACCCTTGCCTCCTTTTCCGCGCAGCTCTCGATTCCCCCCTCTCTTTCGCACCCTCCATGTCATATTCCGCTCCAGGAGTTCCATCATAGCTCCTCACTGTCGCTGGGAGGATGTTTTCTCCTCCGCTCGCCCCTTCCACCGTCATTTTCTCTCTACCCACCCTTGCCTCCTTTTCCGCGCAGCTCTCGATTCCCCCCTCTCTTTCGCACCCTCCATGTCATATTCCGCTCCAGGAGTTCCATCATAGCTCCTCACTGTCGCTGGGAGGATGTTTTCTCCTCCGCTCGCCCCTTCCACCGTCATTTTCTCTCTACCCACCCTTGCCTCCTTTTCCGCGCAGCTCTCGATTCCCCCCTCTCTTTCGCACCCTCCATGTCATATTCCGCTCCAGGAGCTCCATCATAGCTCCTCGCTGTCGCTGGGAGGATGTTTTCTCCTCCGCTCGCCCCTTCCACCGTCATTTTCTCTCTACCCACCCTTGCCTCCTTTTCCGCGCAGCTCTCGATTCCCCCCTCTCTTTCGCACCCTCCATGTCATATTCCGCTCCAGGAGCTCCATCATAGCTCCTTGCTGTCGCTGGGAGGATGTTTTCTCCTCCGCTCGCCCCTTCCACCGTCATTTTCTCTCTACCCACCCTTGCCTCCTTTTCCGCGCAGCTCTCGATTCCCCCCTCTCTTTCGCACCCTCCATGTCATATTCCGCTCCAGGAGTTCCATCATAGCTCCTCACTGTCACTGGGAGGATGTTTTCTCCTCCGCTCGCCCCTTCCACCATCATTTTCTCTCTACCCACCCTTGCCTCCTTTTCCGCGCAGCTCTCGATTCCCTCCTCTCTTTCGCACCCTCCATGTCATATTCCGCTCCAGGAGTTCCATCATAGCTCCTCACTGTCGCTGGGAGGAAGTTTTCTCCTCCGCTCTCCCCTTCCACCGTCATTTTCTCTCTACCCACCCTTGCCTCCTTTTCCGCGCAGCTCTCGATTCCCCCCTCTCTTTTGCACCCTCCATGTCATATTCCGCTCCAGGAGCTCCATCATAGCTCCTTGCTGTCGCTGGGAGGATGTTTTCTCCTCCGCTCGCCCCTTCCACCGTCATTTTCTCTCTACCCACCCTTGCCTCCTTTTCCGCGCAGCTCTCGATTCCCCCCTCTCTTTCGCACCCTCCATGTCATATTCCGCTCCAGGAGTTCCATCATAGCTCCTCACTGTCGCTGGGAGGATGTTTTCTCCTCCGCTCGCCCCTTCCACCGTCATTTTCTCTCTACCCACCCTTGCCTCCTTCTCCGCGCAGCTCTCGATTCCCCCCTCTCTTTCGCACCCTCCATGTCATATTCCGCTCCAGGAGCTCCATCATAGCTAATCGCTGTCGCTGGGAGGATGTTTTCTCCTCCGCTCGCCCCTTCCACCGTCATTTTCTCTCTACCCACCCTTGCCTCCTTTTCCGCGCAGCTCTCGATTCCCCCCTCTCTTTCGCACCCTCCATGTCATATTCCGCTCCAGGAGTTCCATCATAGCTCCTCACTGTCGCTGGGAGGATGTTTTCTCCTTCGCTCGCCCCTTCCACCGTCATTTTCTCTCTACCCACCCTTGCCTCCTTTTCCGCGCAGCTCTCAATTCCCCCCTCTCTTTCGCACCCTCCATGTCATATTCCGCTCCAGGAGTTCCATCATAGCTCCTCACTGTCGCTGGGAGGATGTTTTCTCCTCCGCTCGCCCCTTCCACCGTCATTTTCTCTCTACCCACCCTTGCCTCCTTTTCCGCGCAGCTCTCGATTCCCCCCTCTCTTTCGCACCCTCCATGTCATATTCCGCTCCAGGAGCTCCATCATAGCTCCTCGCTGTCGCTGGGAGGATGTTTTCTCCTCCGCTCGCCCCTTCCACCGTCATTTTCTCTCTACCCACCCTTGCCTCCTTTTCCGCGCAGCTCTCGATTCCCCCCTCTCTTTCGCACCCTCCATGTCATATTCCGCTCCAGGAGTTCCATCATAGCTCCTCACTGTCGCTGGGAGGATGTTTTCTCCTCCGCTCGCCTCTTCCACCGTCATTTTCTCTCTACCCACCCTTGCCTCCTTTTCCGCGCAGCTCTCGATTCCCCCCTCTCTTTCGCACCCTCCATGTCATATTCCGCTCCAGGAGTTCCATCATAGCTCCTCACTGTCGCTGGGAGGAAGTTTTCTCCTCCGCTCGCCCCTTCCACCGTCATTTTCTCTCTACCCACCCGTGCCTCCTTTTCCGCGCAGCTCTCGATTCCCCCCTCTCTTTCGCACCCTCCATGTCATATTCCGCTCCAGGAGCTCCATCATAGCTCCTTGCTGTCGCTGGGAGGATGTTTTCTCCTCCGCTCGCCCCTTCCACCGTCATTTTCTCTCTACCCACCCTTGCCTCCTTCTCCGCGCAGCTCTCGAATCCCCCCTCTCTTTCGCACCCTCCATGTCATATTCCGCTCCAGGAGCTCCATCATAGCTCCTCGCTGTCGCTGGGAGGATGTTTTCTCCTCCGCTCGCCCCTTCCACCGTCATTTTCTCTCTACCCACCCTTGCCTCCTTTTCCGCGCAGCTCTCGATTCCCCCCTTTCTTTCGCACCCTCCATGTCATATTCCGCTCCAGGAGTTCCATCATAGCTCCTCACTGTCGCTGGGAGGAAGTTTTCTCCTCCGCTCGCCCCTTCCACCTTCATTTTCTCTCTACCCACCCTTGCCTCCTTTTCCGCGCAGCTCTCGATTCCCCCCTCTCTTTCGCACCCTCCATGTCATATTCCGCTCCAGGAGCTCCATCATAGCTCCTTGCTGTCGCTGGGAGGATGTTTTCTCCTCCGCTCGCCCCTTCCACCGTCATTTTCTCTCTACCCACCCTTGCCTCCTTTTCCGCGCAGCTCTCGATTCCCCCCTCTCTTTCGCACCCTCCATGTCATATTCCGCTCCAGGAGTTCCATCATAGCTCCTCACTGTCGCTGGGAGGATGTTTTCTCCTCCGCTCGCCCCTTCCACCGTCATTTTCTCTCTACCCACCCTTGCCTCCTTCTCCGCGCAGCTCTCGATTCCCCCCTCTCTTTCGCACCCTCCATGTCATATTCCGCTCCAGGAGCTCCATCATAGCTAATCGCTGTCGCTGGGAGGATGTTTTCTCCTCCGCTCGCCCCTTCCACCGTCATTTTCTCTCTACCCACCCTTGCCTCCTTTTCCGCGCAGCTCTCGATTCCCCCCTCTCTTTCGCACCCTCCATGTCATATTCCGCTCCAGGAGCTCCATCATAGCTCCTTGCTGTCGCTGGGAGGATGTTTTCTCCTCCGCTCGCCCCTTCCACCGTCATTTTCTCTCTACCCACCCTTGCCTCCTTTTCCGCGCAGCTCTCGATTCCCCCCTCTCTTTCGCACCCTCCATGTCATATTCCGCTCCAGGAGTTCCATCATAGCTCCTCACTGTCGCTGGGAGGAAGTTTTCTCCTCCGCTCGCCCCTTCCACCGTCATTTTCTCTCTACCCACCCTTGCCTCCTTTTCCGCGCAGCTCTCGATTCCCCCCTCTCTTTCGCACCTTCCATGTCATATTCCGCTCCAGGAGCTCCATCATAGCTCCTTGCTGTCGCTGGGAGGATGTTTTCTCCTCCGCTCGCCCCTTCCACCGTCATTTTCTCTCTACCCACCCTTGCCTCCTTTTCCGCGCAGCTCTCGATTCCCCCCTCTCTTTCGCACCCTCCATGTCATATTCCGCTCCAGGAGCTCCATCATAGCTCCTCGCTGTCGCTGGGAGGATGTTTTCTCCTCCGCTCGCCCCTTCCACCGTCATTTTCTCTCTACCCACCCTTGCCTCCTTTTCCGCGCAGCTCTCGATTCCCCCCTCTCTTTCGCACCCTCAATGTCATATTCCGCTCCAGGAGTTCCATCATAGCTCCTCACTGTCGCTGGGAGGATGTTTTCTCCTCCGCTCGCCCCTTCCACCGTCATTTTCTCTCTACCCACCCTTGCCTCCTTTTCCGCGCAGCTCTCGATTCCCCCCTCTCTTTCGCACCCTCCATGTCATATTCCGCTCCAGGAGTTCCATCATAGCTCCTCACTGTCGCTGGGAGGACGTTTTCTCCTCCGCTCGCCCCTTCCACCGTCATTTTCTCTCTACCCACCCTTGCCTCCTTTTCCGCGCAGCTCTCGATTCCCCCCTCTCTTTCGCACCCTCCATGTCATATTCCGCTCCAGGAGCTCCATCATAGCTCTTCGCTGTCGCTGGGAGGATGTTTTCTCCTCCGCTCGCCCCTTCCACCGACATTTTCTCTCTACCCACCCTTGCCTCCTTTTCCGCGCAGCTCTCGATTCCCCCCTCTCTTTCGCACCCTCAATGTCATATTTCGCTCCAGGAGTTCCATCATAGCTCCTCACTGTCGCTGGGAGGATGTTTTCTCCTCCGCTCGCCCCTTCCACCGTCATTTTCTCTCTACCCACCCTTGCCTCCTTTTCCGCGCAGCTCTCGATTCCCCCCTCTCTTTCGCACCCTCCATGTCATATTCCGCTCCAGGAGTTCCATCATAGCTCCTCACTGTCGCTGGGAGGAAGTTTTCTCCTCCGCTCGCCCCTTCCACCGTCATTTTCTCTCTACCCACCCTTGCCTCCTTTTCCGCGCAGCTCTCGATTCCCCCCTCTCTTTCGCACCCTCCATGTCATATTCCGCTCCAGGAGCTCCATCATAGCTCCTTGCTGACGCTGGGAGGATGTTTTCTCCTCCGCTCGCCCCTTCCACCGTCATTTTCTCTCTACCCACCCTTGCCTCCTTTTCCGCGCAGCTCTCGATTCCCCCCTCTCTTTCGCACCCTCCATGTCATATTCCGCTCCAGGAGTTCCATCATAGCTCCTCACTGTCACTGGGAGGATGTTTTCTCCTCCGCTCGCCCCTTCCACCATCATTTTCTCTCTACCCACCCTTGCCTCCTTTTCCGCGCAGCTCTCGATTCCCTCCTCTCTTTCGCACCCTCCATGTCATATTCCGCTCCAGGAGTTCCATCATAGCTCCTCACTGTCGCTGGGAGGAAGTTTTCTCCTCCGCTCGCCCCTTCCACCGTCATTTTCTCTCTACCCACCCTTGCCTCCTTTTCCGTGCAGCTCTCGATTCCCCCCTCTCTTTCGCACCCTCCATGTCATATTCCGCTCCAGGAGCTCCATCATAGCTCCTTGCTGTCGCTGGGAGGATGTTTTCTCCTCCGCTCGCCCCTTCCACCGTCATTTTCTCTCTACCCACCCTTGCCTCCTTTTCCGCGCAGCTCTCGATTCCCCCCTCTCTTTCGCACCCTCCATGTCATATTCCGCTCCAGGAGTTCCATCATAGCTCCTCACTGTCGCTGGGAGGATGTTTTCTCCTCCGCTCGCCCCTTCCACCGTCATTTTCTCTCTACCCACCCTTGCCTCCTTCTCCGCGCAGCTCTCGATTCCCCCCTCTCTTTCGCACCCTCCATGTCATATTCCGCTCCAGGAGCTCCATCATAGCTAATCGCTGTCGCTGGGAGGATGTTTTCTCCTCCGCTCGCCCCTTCCACCGTCATTTTCTCTCTACCCACCCTTGCCTCCTTTTCCGCGCAGCTCTCGATTCCCCCCTCTCTTTCGCACCCTCCATGTCATATTCCGCTCCAGGAGTTCCATCATAGCTCCTCACTGTCGCTGGGAGGATGTTTTCTCCTCCGCTCGCCCCTTCCACCGTCATTTTCTCTCTACCCACCCTTGCCTCCTTTTCCGCGCAGCTCTCGATTCCCCCTCTCTTTCGCACCCTCCATGTCATATTCCGCTCCAGGAGTTCCATCATAGCTCCTCACTGTCGCTGGGAGGATGTTTTCTCCTCCGCTCGCCCCTTCCACCGTCATTTTCTCTCTACCCACCCTTGCCTCCTTTTCCGCCCAGCTCTCGATCCCCCCCTCTCTTTCGCACCCTCCATGTCATATTCCGCTCCAGGAGCTCCATCATAGCTCCTCGCTGTCGCTGGGAGGATGTTTTCTCCTCCGCTCGCCCCTTCCACCGTCATTTTCTCTCTACCCACCCTTGCCTCCTTTTCCGCGCAGCTCTCGATTCCCCCCTCTCTTTCGCACCCTCCATGTCATATTCCGCTCCAGGAGTTCCATCATAGCTCCTCACTGTCGCTGGGAGGATGTTTTCTCCTCCGCTCGCCTCTTCCACCGTCATTTTCTCTCTACCCACCCTTGCCTCCTTTTCCGCGCAGCTCTCGATTCCCCCCTCTCTTTCGCACCCTCCATGTCATATTCCGCTCCAGGAGTTCCATCATAGCTCCTCACTGTCGCTGCGAGGAAGTTTTCTCCTCCGCTCGCCCCTTCCACCGTCATTTTCTCTCTACCCACCCGTGCCTCCTTTTCCGCGCAGCTCTCGATTCCCCCCTCTCTTTCGCACCCTCCATGTCATATTCCGCTCCAGGAGCTCCATCATAGCTCCTTGCTGTCGCTGGGAGGATGTTTTCTCCTCCGCTCGCCCCTTCCACCGTCATTTTCTCTCTACCCACCCTTGCCTCCTTCTCCGCGCAGCTCTCGATTCCCCCCTCTCTTTCGCACCCTCCATGTCATATTCCGCTCCAGGAGCTCCATCATAGCTCCTCGCTGTTGCTGGGAGGATGTTTTCTCCTCCGCTCGCCCCTTCCACCGTCATTTTCTCTCTACCCACCCTTGCCTCCTTTTCCGCGCAGCTCTCGATTCCCCCCTTTCTTTCGCACCCTCCATGTCATATTCCGCTCCAGGAGTTCCATCATAGCTCCTCACTGTCGCTGGGAGGATGTTTTCTCCTCCGCTCGCCTCTTCCACCGTCATTTTCTCTCTACCCACCCTTGCCTCCTTTTCCGCGCAGCTCTCGATTCCCCCCTCTCTTTCGCACCCTCCATGTCATATTCCGCTCCAGGAGTTCCATCATAGCTCCTCACTGTCGCTGGGAGGAAGTTTTCTCCTCCGCTCGCCCCTTCCACCGTCATTTTCTCTCTACCCACCCTTGCCTCCTTTTCCGCGCAGCTCTCGATTCCCCCCTCTCTTTCGCACCCTCCATGTCATATTCCGCTCCAGGAGCTCCATCATAGCTCCTTGCTGTCGCTGGGAGGATGTTTTCTCCTCCGCTCGCCCCTTCCACCGTCATTTTCTCTCTACCCACCCTTGCCTCCTTTTCCGCGCAGCTCTCGATTCCCCCCTCTCTTTCGCACCCTCCATGTCATATTCCGCTCCAGGAGTTCCATCATAGCTCCTCACTGTCGCTGGGAGGATGTTTTCTCCTCCGCTCGCCCCTTCCACCGTCATTTTCTCTCTACCCACCCTTGCCTCCTTTTCCGCGCAGCTCTCGATTCCCCCCTCTCTTTCGCACCCTCCATGTCATATTCCGCTCCAGGAGCTCCATCATAGCTCCTTGCTGTCGCTGGGAGGATGTTTTCTCCTCCGCTCGCCCCTTCCACCGTCATTTTCTCTCTACCCACCCTTGCCTCCTTTTCCGCGCAGCTCTCGATTCCCCCCTCTCTTTCGCACCCTCCATGTCATATTCCGCTCCAGGAGTTCCATCATAGCTCCTCACTGTCGCTGGGAGGATGTTTTCTCCTCCGCTCGCCCCTTCCACCGTCATTTTCTCTCTACCCACCCTTGCCTCCTTTTCCGCGCAGCTCTTGATTCCCCCCTCTCTTTCGCACCCTCCATGTCATATTCCGCTCCAGGAGTTCCATCATAGCTCCTCACTGTCGCTGGGAGGAAGTTTTCTCCTCCGCTCGCCCCTTCCACCGTCATTTTCTCTCTACCCACCCTTGCCTCCTTTTCCGCGCAGCTCTCGATTCCCCCCTCTCTTTCGCACCCTCCATGTCATATTCCGCTCCAGGAGCTCCATCATAGCTCCTTGCTGTCGCTGGGAGGATGTTTTCTCCTCCGCTCGCCCCTTCCACCGTCATTTTCTCTCTACCCACCCTTGCCTCCTTTTCCGCGCAGCTCTCGATTCCCCCCTCTCTTTCGCACCCTCCATGTCATATTCCGCTCCAGGAGTTCCATCATAGCTCCTCACTGTCGCTGGGAGGAAGTTTTCTCCTCCGCTCGCCCCTTCCACCGTCATTTTCTCTCTACCCACCCTTGCCTCCTTTTCCGCGCAGCTCTCGATTCCCCCCTCTCTTTCGCACCCTCCATGTCATATTCCGCTCCAGGAGCTCCATCATAGCTCCTTGCTGTCGCTGGGAGGATGTTTTCTCCTCCGCTCGCCCCTTCCACCGTCATTTTCTCTCTACCCACCCTTGCCTCCTTTTCCGCGCAGCTCTCGATTCCCCCCTCTCTTTCGCACCCTCCATGTCATATTCCGCTCCAGGAGTTCCATCATAGCTCCTCACTGTCGCTGGGAGGATGTTTTCTCCTCCGCTCGCCCCTTCCACCGTCATTTTCTCTCTACCCACCCTTGCCTCCTTTTCCGCGCAGCTCTCGATTCCCCCCTCTCTTTCGCACCCTCCATGTCATATTCCGCTCCAGGAGCTCCATCATAGCTCCTCGCTGTCGCTGGGAGGATGTTTTCTCCTCCGCTCGCCCCTTCCACCGTCATTTTCTCTCTACCCACCCTTGCCTCCTTTTCCGCGCAGCTCTCGATTCCCCCCTCTCTTTCGCACCCTCAATGTCATATTCCGCTCCAGGAGTTCCATCATAGCTCCTCACTGTCGCTGGGAGGATGTTTTCTCCTCCGCACGCACCTTCCACCGTCATTTTCTCTCTACCCACCCTTGCCTCCTTTTCCGCGCAGCTCTCGATTCCCCCCTCTCTTTCGCACCCTCCATGTCATATTCCGCTCCAGGAGTTCCATCATAGCTCCTCACTGTCGCTGGGAGGAAGTTTTCTCCTCCGCTCGCCCCTTCCACCGTCATTTTCTCTCTACCCACCCTTGCCTCCTTTTCCGCGCAGCTCTCGATTCCCCCCTCTCTTTCGCACCCTCCATGTCATATTCCGCTCCAGGAGTTCCATCATAGCTCCTCACTGTCGCTGGGAGGATGTTTTCTCCTCCGCTCGCCCCTTCCACCGTCATTTTCTCTCTACCCACCCTTGCCTCCTTCTCCGCGCAGCTCTCGATTCCCCCCTCTCTTTCGCACCCTCCATGTCATATTCCGCTCCAGGAGCTCCATCATAGCTAATCGCTGTCGCTGGGAGGATGTTTTCTCCTCCGCTCGCCCCTTCCACCGTCATTTTCTCTCTACCCACCCTTGCCTCCTTTTCCGCGCAGCTCTCGATTCCCCCCTCTCTTTCGCACCCTCCATGTCATATTCCGCTCCAGGAGTTCCATCATAGCTCCTCACTGTCGCTGGGAGGATGTTTTCTCCTCCGCTCGCCCCTTCCACCGTCATTTTCTCTCTACCCACCCTTGCCTCCTTTTCCGCGCAGCTCTCGATTCCCCCCTCTCTTTCGCACCCTCCATGTCATATTCCGCTCCAGGAGCTCCATCATAGCTCCTCGCTGTCGCTGGGAGGATGTTTTCTCCTCCGCTCGCCCCTTCCACCGTCATTTTCTCTCTACCCACCCTTGCCTCCTTTTCCGCGCAGCTCTCGATTCCCCCCTCTCTTTCGCACCCTCCATGTCATATTCCGCTCCAGGAGTTCCATCATAGCTCCTCACTGTCGCTGGGAGGATGTTTTCTCCTCCGCTCGCCTCTTCCACCGTCATTTTCTCTCTACCCACCCTTGCCTCCTTTTCCGCGCAGCTCTCGATTCCCCCCTCTCTTTCGCACCCTCCATGTCATATTCCGCTCCAGGAGTTCCATCATAGCTCCTCACTGTCGCTGGGAGGAAGTTTTCTCCTCCGCTCGCCCCTTCCACCGTCATTTTCTCTCTACCCACCCTTGCCTCCTTTTCCGCGCAGCTCTCGATTCCCCCCTCTCTTTCGCACCCTCCATGTCATATTCCGCTCCAGGAGCTCCATCATAGCTCCTCGCTGTCGCTGGGAGGATGTTTTCTCCTCCGCTCGCTCTTCCACCGTCATTTTCTCTCTACCCACCCTTGCCTCCTTCTCCGCGCAGCTCTCGATTCCCCCCTCTCTTTCGCACCCTCCATGTCATATTCCGCTCCAGGAGCTCCATCATAGCTCCTCGCTGTCGCTGGGAGGATGTTTTCTCCTCCGCTCGCCCCTTCCACCGTCATTTTCTCTCTACCCACCCTTGCCTCCTTTTCCGCGCAGCTTTCGATTCCCCCCTTTCTTTTGCACCCTCCATGTCATATTCCGCTCCAGGAGTTCCATCATAGCTCCTCACTGTCGCTGGGAGGATGTTTTCTCCTCCGCTCGCCTCTTCCACCGTCATTTTCTCTCTACCCACCCTTGCCTCCTTTTCCGCGCAGCTCTCGATTCCCCCCTCTCTTTCGCACCCTCCATGTCATATTCCGCTCCAGGAGCTCCATCATAGCTCCTCGCTGTCGCTGGGAGGATGTTTTCTCCTCCGCTCGCCCCTTCCACCGTCATTTTCTCTCTACCCACCCTTGCCTCCTTTTCCGCGCAGCTCTCGATTCCCCCCTCTCTTTCGCACCCTCCATGTCATATTCCGCTCCAGGAGCTCCATCATAGCTCCTCGCTGTCGCTGGGAGGATGTTTTCTCCTCCGCTCGCCCCTTCCACCGTCATTTTCTCTCTACCCACCCTTGCCTCCTTCTCCGCGCAGCTCTCGATTCCCTCCTCTCTCTCGCACCCTCCATTTTACATCCAGCTCCAGGAGCTCCATCATAGCTCCTCGCTGTCGCTGGGAGGATGTTTTCTCCTCTGCTCGCCGCTTCCACCGTCATTTTCTCTCCACCCACCCTTGCCTCCTTCTCCGCGCCGCTATCGATTCCCCCCTCTCTCTCGCACCCACCATGTCATATCCCGCTCCAGGAGCTCCATCATAGCTCCTCGCTGTCGCTGGGAGGATGTTTTCTCCTCCGCTCGCCCCTTCCACCGTCATTTTCTCTCTACCCACCCTTGCCTCCTTCTCCGCGCAGCTCTCGATTCCTCCCTCTCTCTCGCACCCTCCATATTACATCCAGCTCCAGGAGCTCCATCATAGCTCCTCGCTGTCGCTGGGAGGATGTTTTCTCCTCCGCTCGCCCCTTCCACCGTCATTTTCTCTCTACCCACCCTTGCCTCCTTTTCCGCGCAGCTCTCGATTCCCCCCTCTCTTTCGCACCCTCCATGTCATATTCCGCTCCAGGAGTTCCATCATAGCTCCTCACTGTCGCTGGGAGGAAGTTTTCTCCTCCGCTCGCCCCTTCCACCGTCATTTTCTCTCTACCCACCCTTGCCTCCTTTTCCGCGCAGCTCTCGATTCCCCCCTCTCTTTCGCACCCTCCATGTCATATTCCGCTCCAGGAGCTCCATCATAGCTCCTTGCTGTCGCTGGGAGGATGTTTTCTCCTCCGCTCGCCCCTTCCACCGTCATTTTCTCTCTACCCACCCTTGCCTCCTTTTCTGCGCAGCTCTCGATTCCCCCCTCTCTTTCGCACCCTCCATGTCATATTCCGCTCCAGGAGTTCCATCATAGCTCCTCACTGTCGCTGGGAGGATGTTTTCTCCTCCGCTCGCCCCTTCCACCGTCATTTTCTCTCTACCCACCCTTGCCTCCTTCTCCGCGCAGCTCTCGATTCCCCCCTCTCTTTCGCACCCTCCATGTCATATTCCGCTCCAGGAGCTCCATCATAGCTCCTCGCTGTCGCTGGGAGGATGTTTTCTCCTCCGCTCGCCCCTTCCACCGTCATTTTCTCTCTACCCACCCTTGCCTCCTTCTCCGCGCAGCTCTCGATTCCCCCCTCTCTCTCGCACCCTCCATATTACATCCAGCTCCAGGAGCTCCATCATAGCTCCTCGCTGTCGCTGGGAGGATGTTTTCTCCTCCGCTCGCCCCTTCCACCGTCATTTTCTCTCTACCCACCCTTGCCTCCTTTTCCGCGCAGCTCTCGATTCCCCCCTTTCTTTCGCACCCTCCATGTCATATTCCGCTCCAGGAGTTCCATCATAGCTCCTCACTGTCGCTGGGAGGAAGTTTTCTCCTCCGCTCGCCCCTTCCACCGTCATTTTCTCTCTACCCACCCTTGCCTCCTTTTCCGCGCAGCTCTCGATTCCCCCCTCTCTTTCGCACCCTCCATGTCATATTCCGCTCCAGGAGCTCCATCATAGCTCCTCGCTGTCGCTGGGAGGATGTTTTCTCCTCCGCTCGCCCCTTCCACCGTCATTTTCTCTCTACCCACCCTTGCCTCCTTCTCCGCGCAGCTCTCGATTCCCCCCTCTCTCTCGCACCCTCCATATTACATCCAGCTCCAGGAGCTCCATCATAGCTCCTCGCTGTCGCTGGGAGGATGTTTTCTCCTCCGCTCGCCCCTTCCACCGTCATTTTCTCTCTACCCACCCTTGCCTCCTTCTCCGCGCAGCTCTCGATTCCCTCTTCTCTCTCGCACCCTCCATATTACATCCAGCCCCAGGAGCTCCATCATAGCTCCTCGCTGTCGCTGGGAGGATGTTTTCTCCTCCGCTCGCCCCTTCCACCGTCATTTTCTCTCTACCCACCCTTGCCTCCTTCTCCGCGCAGCTCTCGATTCCCTCCTCTCTCTCGCACCCTCCATATTACATCCAGCTCCAGGAGCTCCATCATAGCTCCTCGCTGTCGCTGGGAGGATGTTTTCTCCTCTGCTCGCCGCTTCCACCGTCATTTTCTCTCCACCCACCCTTGCCTCCTTCTCCGCGCCGCTCTCGATTCCCCCCTCTCTCTCGCACCCACCATGTCATATCCCGCTCCAGGAGCTCCATCATAGCTCCTCACTGTCGCTGGGAGGATGTTTTCTCCTCCGCTCGCCCCTTCCACCGTCATTTTCTCTCTACCCACCCTTGCCTCCTTTTCCGCGCAGCTCTCGATTCCCCCCTCTCTTTCGCACCCTCCATGTCATATTCCGCTTCAGGAGCTCCATCATAGCTCCTCGCTGTCGCTGGGAGGATGTTTTCTCCTCCGCTCGCCCCTTCCACCGTCATTTTCTCTCTACCCACCCTTGCCTCCTTTTCCACGCAGCTCTCGATTCCCCCCTCTCTTTCGCACCCTCAATGTCATATTCCGCTCCAGGAGTTCCATCATAGCTCCTCACTGTCGCTGGGAGGATGTTTTCTCCTCCGCTCGCCCCTTCCACCGTCATTTTCTCTCTACCCACCCTTGCCTCCTTTTCCGCGCAGCTCTCGATTCCCCCCTCTCTTTCGCACCCTCCATGTCATATTCCGCTCCAGGAGTTCCATCATAGCTCCTCACTGTCGCTGGGAGGAAGTTTTCTCCTCCGCTCGCCCCTTCCACCGTCATTTTCTCTCTACCCACCCTTGCCTCCTTTTCCGCGCAGCTCTCGATTCCCCCCTCTCTTTCGCACCCTCCATGTAATATTCCGCTCCAGGAGTTCCATCATAGCTCCTCACTGTCGCTGGGAGGATGTTTTCTCCTCCGCTCGCCCCTTCCACCGTCATTTTCTCTCTACCCACCCTTGCCTCCTTTTCCGCGCAGCTCTCGATTCCCCCCTCTCTTTCGCACCCTCCATGTCATATTCCGCTTCAGGAGCTCCATCATAGCTCCTCGCTGTCGCTGGGAGGATGTTTTCTCCTCCGCTCGCCCCTTCCACCGTCATTTTCTCTCTACCCACCCTTGCCTCCTTTTCTGCGCAGCTCTCGATTCCCCCCTCTCTTTCGCACCCTCCATGTAATATTCCGCTCCAGGAGTTCCATCATAGCTCCTCACTGTCGCTGGGAGGATGTTTTCTCCTCCGCTCGCCCCTTCCACCGTCATTTTCTCTCTACCCACCCTTGCCTCCTTTTCCGCGCAGCTCTCGATTCCCCCCTCTCTTTCGCACCCTCCATGTCATATTCCGCTCCAGGAGCTCCATCATAGCTCCTTGCTGTCGCTGGGAGGATGTTTTCTCCTCCGCTCGCCCCTTCCACCGTCATTTTCTCTCTACCCACCCTTGCCTCCTTTTCTGCGCAGCTCTCGATTCCCCCCTCTCTTTCGCACCCTCCATGTCATATTCCGCTCAAGGAGTTCCATCATAGCTCCTCACTGTCGCTGGGAGGATGTTTTCTCCTCCGCTCGCCCCTTCCACCGTCATTTTCTCTCTACCCACCCTTGCCTCCTTCTCCGCGCAGCTCTCGATTCCCCCCTCTCTTTCGCACCCTCCATGTCATATTCCGCTCCAGGAGCTCCATCATAGCTCCTCGCTGTCGCTGGGAGGATGTTTTCTCCTCCGCTCGCCCCTTCCACCGTCATTTTCTCTCTACCCACCCTTGCCTCCTTCTCCGCGCAGCTCTCGATTCCCCCCTCTCTCTCGCACCCTCCATATTACATCCAGCTCCAGGAGCTCCATCATAGCTCCTCGCTGTCGCTGGGAGGATGTTTTCTCCTCCGCTCGCCCCTTCCACCGTCATTTTCTCTCTACCCACCCTTGCCTCCTTTTCCGCGCAGCTCTCGATTCCCCCCTCTCTTTCGCACCCTCCATGTCATATTCCGCTCCAGGAGTTCCATCATAGCTCCTCACTGTCGCTGGGAGGAAGTTTTCTCCTCCGCTCGCCCCTTCCACCGTCATTTTCTCTCTACCCACCCTTGCCTCCTTTTCCGCGCAGCTCTCGATTCCCCCCTCTCTTTCGCACCCTCCATGTCATATTCCGCTCCAGGAGCTCCATCATAGCTCCTCGCTGTCGCTGGGAGGATGTTTTCTCCTCCGCTCGCCCCTTCCACCGTCATTTTCTCTCTACCCACCCTTGCCTCCTTCTCCGCGCAGCTCTCGATTCCCCCCTCTCTCTCGCACCCTCCATATTACATCCAGCTCCAGGAGCTCCATCATAGCTCCTCGCTGTCGCTGGGAGGATGTTTTCTCCTCCGCTCGCCCCTTCCACCGTCATTTTCTCTCTACCCACCCTTGCCTCCTTCTCCGCGCAGCTCTCGATTCCCTCCTCTCTCTCGCACCCTCCATATTACATCCAGCCCCAGGAGCTCCATCATAGCTCCTCGCTGTCGCTGGGAGGATGTTTTCTCCTCCGCTCGCCCCTTCCACCGTCATTTTCTCTCTACCCACCCTTGCCTCCTTCTCCGCGCAGCTCTCGATTCCCTCCTCTCTCTCGCACCCTCCATATTACATCCAGCTCCAGGAGCTCCATCATAGCTCCTCGCTGTCGCTGGGAGGATGTTTTCTCCTCTGCTCGCCGCTTCCACCGTCATTTTCTCTCCACCCACCCTTGCCTCCTTCTCCGCGCCGCTCTCGATTCCCCCCTCTCTCTCGCACCCACCATGTCATATCCCGCTCCAGGAGCTCCATCATAGCTCCTCACTGTCGCTGGGAGGATGTTTTCTCCTCCGCTCGCCCCTTCCACCGTCATTTTCTCTCTACCCACCCTTGCCTCCTTTTCCGCGCAGCTCTCGATTCCCCCCTCTCTTTCGCACCCTCCATGTCATATTCCGCTTCAGGAGCTCCATCATAGCTCCTCACTGTCGCTGGGAGGATGTTTTCTCCTCCGCTCGCCCCTTCCACCGTCATTTTCTCTCTACCCACCCTTGCCTCCTTTTCCGCGCAGCTCTCGATTCCCCCCTCTCTTTCGCACCCTCCATGTCATATTCCGCTCCAGGAGTTCCATCATAGCTCCTCACTGTCGCTGGGAGGAAGTTTTCTCCTCCGCTCGCCCCTTCCACCGTCATTTTCTCTCTACCCACCCTTGCCTCCTTTTCCGCGCAGCTCTCGATTCCCCCCTCTCTTTCGCACTCTCCATGTCATATTCCGCTCCAGGAGCTCCATCATAGCTCCTTGCTGTCGCTGGGAGGATGTTTTCTCCTCTGCTCGCCCCTTCCACCGTCATTTTCTCTCTACCCACCCTTGCCTCCTTTTCCGCGCAGCTCTCGATTCCCCCCTCTCTTTCGCACCCTCCATGTCATATTCCGCTCCAGGAGTTCCATCATAGCTCCTCACTGTCGCTGGGAGGATGTTTTCTCCTCCGCTCGCCCCTTCCACCGTCATTTTCTCTCTACCCACCCTTGCCTCCTTTTCCGCGCAGCTCTCGATTCCCCCCTCTCTTTCGCACCCTCCATGTCATATTCCGCTCCAGGAGTTCCATCATAGCTCCTCACTGTCGCTGGGAGGATGTTTTCTCCTCCGCTCGCCCCTTCCACCGTCATTTTCTCTCTACCCACCCTTGCCTCCTTTTCCGCGCAGCTCTCGATTCCCCCCTCTCTTTCGCACCCTCCATGTCATATTCCGCTCCAGGAGCTCCATCATAGCTCCTTGCTGTCGCTGGGAGGATGTTTTCTCCTCCGCTCGCCCTTTCCACCGTCATTTTCTCTCTACCCACCCTTGCCTCCTTTTCCGCGCAGCTCTCGATTCCCCCCTCTCTTTCGCACCCTCCATGTCATATTCCGCTCCAGGAGTTCCATCATAGCTCCTCACTGTCGCTGGGAGGATGTTTTCTCCTCCGCTCGCCCCTTCCACCGTCATTTTCTCTCTACCCACCCTTGCCTCCTTTTCCACGCAGCTCTCGATTCCCCCCTCTCTTTCGCACCCTCCATGTCATATTCCGCTCCAGGAGTTCCATCATAGCTCCTCACTGTCGCTGGGAGGATGTTTTCTCCTCCGCTCGCCCCTTCCACCGTCATTTTCTCTCTACCCACCCTTGCCTCCTTTTCCGCGCAGCTCTCGATTCCCCCCTCTCTTTCGCACCCTCCATGTCATATTCCGCTCCAGGAGTTCCATCATAGCTCCTCACTGTCGCTGGGAGGAAGTTTTCTCCTCCGCTCGCCCCTTCCACCGTCATTTTCTCTCTACCCACCCTTGCCTCCTTTTCCGCGCAGCTCTCGATTCCCCCCTCTCTTTCGCACCCTCCATGTCATATTCCGCTCCAGGAGCTCCATCATAGCTCCTTGCTGTCGCTGGGAGGATGTTTTCTCCTCCGCTCGCCCTTTCCACCGTCATTTTCTCTCTACCCACCCTTGCCTCCTTTTCCGCGCAGCTCTCGATTCCCCCCTCTCTTTCGCACCCTCCATGTCATATTCCGCTCCAGGAGTTCCATCATAGCTCCTCACTGTCGCTGGGAGGATGTTTTCTCCTCCGCTCGCCCCTTCCACCGTCATTTTCTCTCTACCCACCCTTGCCTCCTTTTCCGCGCAGCTCTCGATTCCCCCCTCTCTTTCGCACCCTCCATGTCATATTCCGCTGCAGGAGTTCCATCATAGCTCCTCACTGTCGCTGGGAGGATGTTTTCTCCTCCGCTCGCCCCTTCCACCGTCATTTTCTCTCTACCCACCCTTGCCTCCTTCTCCGCGCAGCTCTCGATTCCCCCCTCTCTTTCGCACCCTCCATGTCATATTCCGCTCCAGGAGCTCCATCATAGCTCCTCGCTGTCGCTGGGAGGATGTTTTCTCCTCCGCTCGCCCCTTCCACCGTCATTTTCTCTCTACCCACCCTTGCCTCCTTTTCCGCGCAGCTCTCGATTCCCCCCTCTCTTTCGCACCCTCCATGTCATATTCCGCTCCAGGAGTTCCATCATAGCTCCTCACTGTCGCTGGGAGGAAGTTTTCTCCTCCGCTCGCCCCTTCCACCGTCATTTTCTCTCTACCCACCCTTGCCTCCTTTTCCGCGCAGCTCTCGATTCCCCCCTCTCTTTCGCACCCTCCATGTCATATTCCGCTCCAGGAGCTCCATCATAGCTCCTTGCTGTCGCTGGGAGGATGTTTTCTCCTCCGCTCGCCCTTTCCACCGTCATTTTCTCTCTACCCACCCTTGCCTCCTTTTCCGCGCAGCTCTCGATTCCCCCCTCTCTTTCGCACCCTCCATGTCATATTCCGCTCCAGGAGTTCCATCATAGCTCCTCACTGTCGCTGGGAGGATGTTTTCTCCTCCGCTCGCCCCTTCCACCGTCATTTTCTCTCTACCCACCCTTGCCTCCTTTTCCACGCAGCTCTCGATTCCCCCCTCTCTTTCGCACCCTCCATGTCATATTCCGCTCCAGGAGTTCCATCATAGCTCCTCACTGTCGCTGGGAGGAAGTTTTCTCCTCCGCTCGCCCCTTCCACCGTCATTTTCTCTCTACCCACCCTTGCCTCCTTTTCCGCGCAGCTCTCGATTCCCCCCTCTCTTTCGCACCCTCCATGTCATATTCCGCTCCAGGAGCTCCATCATAGCTCCTTGCTGTCGCTGGGAGGATGTTTTCTCCTCCGCTCGCCCCTTCCACCGTCATTTTCTCTCTACCCACCCTTGCCTCCTTTTCCGCGCAGCTCTCGATTCCCCCCTCTCTTTCGCACCCTCCATGTCATATTCCGCTCCAGGAGTTCCATCATAGCTCCTCACTGTCGCTGGGAGGATGTTTTCTCCTCCGCTCGCCCCTTCCACCGTCATTTTCTCTCTACCCACCCTTGCCTCCTTTTCCGCGCAGCTCTCGATTCCCCCCTCTCTTTCGCACCCTCCATGTCATATTCCGCTCCAGGAGCTCCATCATAGCTCCTCGCTGTCGCTGGGAGGATGTTTTCTCCTCCCCTCGCCCCTTCCACCGTCATTTTCTCTCTACCCACCCTTGCCTCCTTTTCCGCGCAGCTCTCGATTCCCCCCTCTCTTTCGCACCCTCCATGTCATATTCCGCTCCAGGAGTTCCATCATAGCTCCTCACTGTCGCTGGGAGGAAGTTTTCTCCTCCGCTCGCCCCTTCCACCGTCATTTTCTCTCTACCCACCCTTGCCTCCTTTTCCGCGCAGCTCTCGATTCCCCCCTCTCTTTCGCACCCTCCATGTCATATTCCGCTCCAGGAGCTCCATCATAGCTCCTTGCTGTCGCTGGGAGGATGTTTTCTCCTCCGCTCGCCCCTTCCACCGTCATTTTCTCTCTACCCACCCTTGCCTCCTTTTCCGCGCAGCTCTCGATTCCCCCCTCTCTTTCGCACCCTCCATGTCATATTCCGCTCCAGGAGTTCCATCATAGCTCCTCACTGTCGCTGGGAGGATGTTTTCTCCTCCGTTCGCCCCTTCCACCGTCATTTTCTCTCTACCCACCCTTGCCTCCTTTTCCGCGCAGCTCTCGATTCCCCCCTCTCTTTCGCACCCTCCATGTCATATTCCGCTCCAGGAGCTCCATCATAGCTCCTCGCTGTCGCTGGGAGGATGTTTTCTCCTCCCCTCGCCCCTTCCACCGTCATTTTCTCTCTACCCACCCTTGCCTCCTTTTCCGCGCAGCTCTCGATTCCCCCCTCTCTTTCGCACCCTCCATGTCATATTCCGCTCCAGGAGCTCCATCATAGCTCCTTGCTGTCGCTGGGAGGATGTTTTCTCCTCCGCTCGCCCCTTCCACCGTCATTTTCTCTCTACCCACCCTTGCCTCCTTTTCCGCGCAGCTCTCGATTCCCCCCTCTCTTTCGCACCCTCCATGTCATATTCCGCTCCAGGAGTTCCATCATAGCTCCTCACTGTCGCTGGGAGGATGTTTTCTCCTCCGCTCGCCCCTTCCACCGTCATTTTCTCTCTACCCACCCTTGCCTCCTTTTCCGCGCAGCTCTCGATTCCCCCCTCTCTTTCGCACCCTCCATGTCATATTCCGCTCCAGGAGTTCCATCATAGCTCCTCACTGTCGCTGGGAGTATGTTTTATCCTCCGCTCGCCCCTTCCACCGTCATTTTCTCTCTACCCACCCTTGCCTCCTTTTCCGCGCAGCTCTCGATTCCCCCCTCTCTTTCGCACCCTCCATGTCATATTCCGCTCCAGGAGTTCCATCATAGCTCCTCACTGTCGCTGGGAGGAAGTTTTCTCCTCCGCTCGCCCCTTCCACCTTCATTTTCTCTCTACCCACCCTTGCCTCCTTTTCCGCGCAGCTCTCGATTCCCCCCTCTCTTTCGCACCCTCCATGTCATATTCCGCTCCAGGAGCTCCATCATAGCTCCTTGCTGTCGCTGGGAGGATGTTTTCTCCTCCGCTCGCCCCTTCCACCGTCATTTTCTCTCTACCCACCCTTGCCTCCTTTTCCGCGCAGCTCTCGATTCCCCCCTCTCTTTCGCACCCTCCATGTCATATTCCGCTCCAGGAGTTCCATCATAGCTCCTCACTGTCGCTGGGAGGATGTTTTCTCCTCCGCTCGCCCCTTCCACCGTCATTTTCTCTCTACCCACCCTTGCCTCCTTCTCCGCGCAGCTCTCGATTGCCCCCTCTCTTTCGCACCCTCCATGTCATATTCCGCTCCAGGAGCTCCATCATAGCTAATCGCTGTCGCTGGGAGGATGTTTTCTCCTCCGCTCGCCCCTTCCACCGTCATTTTCTCTCTACCCACCCTTGCCCCCTTTTCCGCGCAGCTCTCGATTCCCCCCTCTCTTTCGCACCCTCCATGTCATATTCCGCTCCAGGAGTTCCATCATAGCTCCTCACTGTCGCTGGGAGGATGTTTTCTCCTCCGCTCGCCCCTTCCACCGTCATTTTCTCTCTACCCACCCTTGCCTCCTTTTCCGCGCAGCTCTCGATTCCCCCCTCTCTTTCGCACCCTCCATGTCATATTCCGCTCCAGGAGCTCCATCATAGCTCCTTGCTGTCGCTGGGAGGATGTTTTCTCCTCCGCTCGCCCCTTCCACCGTCATTTTCTCTCTACCCACCCTTGCCTCCTTTTCCGCGCAGCTCTCGATTCCCCCCTCTCTTTCGCACCCTCCATGTCATATTCCGCTCCAGGAGCTCCATCATAGCTCCTTGCTGTCGCTGGGAGGATGTTTTCTCCTCCGCTCGCCCCTTCCACCGTCATTTTCTCTCTACCCACCCTTGCCTCCTTTTCCGCGCAGCTCTCGATTCCCCCCTCTCTTTCGCACCCTCCATGTCATATTCCGCTCCAGGAGTTCCATCATAGCTCCTCACTGTCGCTGGGAGGATGTTTTCTCCTCCGCTCGCCCCTTCCACCGTCATTTTCTCTCTACCCACCCTTGCCTCCTTTTCCGCGCAGCTCTCGATTCCCCCCTCTCTTTCGCACCCTCCATGTCATATTCCGCTCCAGGAGTTCCATCATAGCTCCTCACTGTCGCTGGGAGGATGTTTTCTCCTCCGCTCGCCCCTTCCACCGTCATTTTCTCTCTACCCACCCTTGCCTCCTTTTCCGCGCAGCTCTCGATTCCCCCCTCTCTTTTGCACCCTCCATGTCATATTCCGCTCCAGGAGTTCCATCATAGCTCCTCACTGTCGCTGGGAGGATGTTTTCTCCTCCGCTCGCCCCTTCCACCGTCATTTTCTCTCTACCCACCCTTGCCTCCTTTTCCGCGCAGCTCTCGATTCCCCCCTCTCTTTCGCACCCTCCATGTCATATTCCGCTCCAGGAGTTCCATCATAGCTCCTCACTGTCGCTGGGAGGATGTTTTCTCCTCCGCTCGCCCCTTCCACCGTCATTTTCTCTCTACCCACCCTTGCCTCCTTTTCCGCGCAGCTCTCGATTCCCCCCTCTCTTTCGCACCCTCCATGTCATATTCCGCTCCAGGAGCTCCATCATAGCTCCTTGCTGTCGCTGGGAGGATGTTTTCTCCTCCGCTCGCCCCTTCCACCGTCATTTTCTCTCTACCCACCCTTGCCTCCTTTTCCGCGCAGCTCTCGATTCCCCCCTCTCTTTCGCACCCTCCATGTCATATTCCGCTCCAGGAGCTCCATCATAGCTCCTCACTGTCGCTGGGAGGAAGTTTTCTCCTCCGCTCGCCCCTTCCACCTTCATTTTCTCTCTACCCACCCTTGCCTCCTTTTCCGCGCAGCTCTCGATTCCCCCCTCTCTTTCGCACCCTCCATGTCATATTCCGCTCCAGGAGCTCCATCATAGCTCCTTGCTGTCGCTGGGAGGATGTTTTCTCCTCCGCTCGCCCCTTCCACCGTCATTTTCTCTCTACCCACCCTTGCCTCCTTTTCCGCGCAGCTCTCGATTCCCCCCTCTCTTTCGCACCCTCCATGTCATATTCCGCTCCAGGAGTTCCATCATAGCTCCTCACTGTCGCTGGGAGGATGTTTTCTCCTCCGCTCGCCCCTTCCACCGTCATTTTCTCTCTACCCACCCTTGCCTCCTTCTCCGCGCAGCTCTCGATTGCCCCCTCTCTTTCGCACCCTCCATGTCATATTCCGCTCCAGGAGCTCCATCATAGCTAATCGCTGTCGCTGGGAGGATGTTTTCTCCTCCGCTCGCCCCTTCCACCGTCATTTTCTCTCTACCCACCCTTGCCCCCTTTTCCGCGCAGCTCTCGATTCCCCCCTCTCTTTCGCACCCTCCATGTCATATTCCGCTCCAGGAGTTCCATCATAGCTCCTCACTGTCGCTGGGAGGATGTTTTCTCCTCCGCTCGCCCCTTCCACCGTCATTTTCTCTCTACCCACCCTTGCCTCCTTTTCCGCGCAGCTCTCGATTCCCCCCTCTCTTTCGCACCCTCCATGTCATATTCCGCTCCAGGAGCTCCATCATAGCTCCTTGCTGTCGCTGGGAGGATGTTTTCTCCTCCGCTCGCCCCTTCCACCGTCATTTTCTCTCTACCCACCCTTGCCTCCTTTTCCGCGCAGCTCTCGATTCCCCCCTCTCTTTCGCACCCTCCATGTCATATTCCGCTCCAGGAGCTCCATCATAGCTCCTTGCTGTCGCTGGGAGGATGTTTTCTCCTCCGCTCGCCCCTTCCACCGTCATTTTCTCTCTACCCACCCTTGCCTCCTTTTCCGCGCAGCTCTCGATTCCCCCCTCTCTTTCGCACCCTCCATGTCATATTCCGCTCCAGGAGTTCCATCATAGCTCCTCACTGTCGCTGGGAGGATGTTTTCTCCTCCGCTCGCCCCTTCCACCGTCATTTTCTCTCTACCCACCCTTGCCTCCTTTTCCGCGCAGCTCTCGATTCCCCCCTCTCTTTCGCACCCTCCATGTCATATTCCGCTCCAGGAGTTCCATCATAGCTCCTCACTGTCGCTGGGAGGATGTTTTCTCCTCCGCTCGCCCCTTCCACCGTCATTTTCTCTCTACCCACCCTTGCCTCCTTTTCCGCGCAGCTCTCGATTCCCCCCTCTCTTTCGCACCCTCCATGTCATATTCCGCTCCAGGAGCTCCATCATAGCTCCTTGCTGTCGCTGGGAGGATGTTTTCTCCTCCGCTCGCCCCTTCCACCGTCATTTTCTCTCTACCCACCCTTGCCTCCTTTTCCGCGCAGCTCTCGATTCCCCCCTCTCTTTTGCACCCTCCATGTCATATTCCGCTCCAGGAGTTCCATCATAGCTCCTCACTGTCGCTGGGAGGATGTTTTCTCCTCCGCTCGCCCCTTCCACCGTCATTTTCTCTCTACCCACCCTTGCCTCCTTTTCCGCGCAGCTCTCGATTCCCCCCTCTCTTTCGCACCCTCCATGTCATATTCCGCTCCAGGAGTTCCATCATAGCTCCTCACTGTCGCTGGGAGGATGTTTTCTCCTCCGCTCGCCCCTTCCACCGTCATTTTCTCTCTACCCACCCTTGCCTCCTTTTCCGCGCAGCTCTCGATTCCCCCCTCTCTTTCGCACCCTCCATGTCATATTCCGCTCCAGGAGCTCCATCATAGCTCCTTGCTGTCGCTGGGAGGATGTTTTCTCCTCCGCTCGCCCCTTCCACCGTCATTTTCTCTCTACCCACCCTTGCCTCCTTTTCCGCGCAGCTCTCGATTCCCCCCTCTCTTTCGCACCCTCCATGTCATATTCCGCTCCAGGAGCTCCATCATAGCTCCTTGCTGTCGCTGGGAGGATGTTTTCTCCTCCGCTCGCCCCTTCCACCGTCATTTTCTCTCTACCCACCCTTGCCTCCTTTTCCGCGCAGCTCTCGATTCCCCCCTCTCTTTCGCACCCTCCATGTCATATTCCGCTCCAGGAGTTCCATCATAGCTCCTCACTGTCGCTGGGAGGATGTTTTCTCCTCCGCTCGCCCCTTCCACCGTCATTTTCTCTCTACCCACCCTTGCCTCCTTCTCCGCGCAGCTCTCGATTCCCCCCTCTCTTTCGCACCCTCCATGTCATATTCCGCTCCAGGAGCTCCATCATAGCTAATCGCTGTCGCTGGGAGGATGTTTTCTCCTCCGCTCGCCCCTTCCACCGTCATTTTCTCTCTACCCACCCTTGCCTCCTTTTCCGCGCAGCTCTCGATTCCCCCCTCTCTTTCGCACCCTCCATGTCATATTCCGCTCCAGGAGCTCCATCATAGCTCCTTGCTGTCGCTGGGAGGATGTTTTCTCCTCCGCTCGCCCCTTCCACCGTCATTTTCTCTCTACCCACCCTTGCCTCCTTTTCCGCGCAGCTCTCGATTCCCCCCTCTCTTTTGCACCCTCCATGTCATATTCCGCTCCAGGAGTTCCATCATAGCTCCTCACTGTCGCTGGGAGGATGTTTTCTCCTCCGCTCGCCCCTTCCACCGTCATTTTCTCTCTACCCACCCTTGCCTCCTTTTCCGCGCAGCTCTCGATTCCCCCCTCTCTTTCGCACCCTCCATGTCATATTCCGCTCCAGGAGTTCCATCATAGCTCCTCACTGTCGCTGGGAGGATGTTTTCTCCTCCGCTCGCCCCTTCCACCGTCATTTTCTCTCTACCCACCCTTGCCTCCTTTTCCGCGCAGCTCTCGATTCCCCCCTCTCTTTCGCACCCTCCATGTCATATTCCGCTCCAGGAGCTCCATCATAGCTCCTTGCTGTCGCTGGGAGGATGTTTTCTCCTCCGCTCGCCCCTTCCACCGTCATTTTCTCTCTACCCACCCTTGCCTCCTTTTCCGCGCAGCTCTCGATTCCCCCCTCTCTTTCGCACCCTCCATGTCATATTCCGCTCCAGGAGCTCCATCATAGCTCCTTGCTGTCGCTGGGAGGATGTTTTCTCCTCCGCTCGCCCCTTCCACCGTCATTTTCTCTCTACCCACCCTTGCCTCCTTTTCCGCGCAGCTCTCGATTCCCCCCTCTCTTTCGCACCCTCCATGTCATATTCCGCTCCAGGAGTTCCATCATAGCTCCTCACTGTCGCTGGGAGGATGTTTTCTCCTCCGCTCGCCCCTTCCACCGTCATTTTCTCTCTACCCACCCTTGCCTCCTTCTCCGCGCAGCTCTCGATTCCCCCCTCTCTTTCGCACCCTCCATGTCATATTCCGCTCCAGGAGCTCCATCATAGCTAATCGCTGTCGCTGGGAGGATGTTTTCTCCTCCGCTCGCCCCTTCCACCGTCATTTTCTCTCTACCCACCCTTGCCTCCTTTTCCGCGCAGCTCTCGATTCCCCCCTCTCTTTCGCACCCTCCATGTCATATTCCGCTCCAGGAGTTCCATCATAGCTCCTCACTGTCGCTGGGAGGATGTTTTCTCCTCCGCTCGCCCCTTCCACCGTCATTTTCTCTCTACCCACCCTTGCCTCCTTTTCCGCGCAGCTCTCGATTCCCCCCTCTCTTTCGCACCCTCCATGTCATATTCCGCTCCAGGAGCTCCATCATAGCTCCTTGCTGTCGCTGGGAGGATGTTTTCTCCTCCGCTCGCCCCTTCCACCGTCATTTTCTCTCTACCCACCCTTGCCTCCTTTTCCGCGCAGCTCTCGATTCCCCCCTCTCTTTCGCACCCTCCATGTCATATTCCGCTCCAGGAGTTCCATCATAGCTCCTCACTGTCGCTGGGAGGATGTTTTCTCCTCCGCTCGCCCCTTCCACCGTCATTTTCTCTCTACCCACCCTTGCCTCCTTTTCCGCGCAGCTCTCGATTCCCCCCTCTCTTTCGCACCCTCCATGTCATATTCCGCTCCAGGAGTTCCATCATAGCTCCTCACTGTCGCTGGGAGGATGTTTTCTCCTCCGCTCGCCCCTTCCACCGTCATTTTCTCTCTACCCACCCTTGCCTCCTTTTCCGCGCAGCTCTCGATTCCCCCCTCTCTTTCGCACCCTCCATGTCATATTCCGCTCCAGGAGCTCCATCATAGCTCCTTGCTGTCGCTGGGAGGATGTTTTCTCCTCCGCTCGCCCCTTCCACCGTCATTTTCTCTCTACCCACCCTTGCCTCCTTTTCCGCGCAGCTCTCGATTCCCCCCTCTCTTTTGCACCCTCCATGTCATATTCCGCTCCAGGAGTTCCATCATAGCTCCTCGCTGTCGCTGGGAGGATGTTTTCTCCTCCGCTCGCCCCTTCCACCGTCATTTTCTCTCTACCCACCCTTGCCTCCTTTTCCGCGCAGCTCTCGATTCCCCCCTCTCTTTCGCACCCTCCATGTCATATTCCGCTCCAGGAGTTCCATCATAGCTCCTCACTGTCGCTGGGAGGATGTTTTCTCCTCCGCTCGCCCCTTCCACCGTCATTTTCTCTCTACCCACCCTTGCCTCCTTTTCCGCGCAGCTCTCGATTCCCCCCTCTCTTTCGCACCCTCCATGTCATATTCCGCTCCAGGAGTTCCATCATAGCTCCTCACTGTCGCTGGGAGGAAGTTTTCTCCTCCGCTCGCCCCTTCCACCTTCATTTTCTCTCTACCCACCCTTGCCTCCTTTTCCGCGCAGCTCTCGATTCCCCCCTCTCTTTCGCACCCTCCATGTCATATTCCGCTCCAGGAGCTCCATCATAGCTCCTTGCTGTCGCTGGGAGGATGTTTTCTCCTCCGCTCGCCCCTTCCACCGTCATTTTCTCTCTACCCACCCTTGCCTCCTTTTCCGCGCAGCTCTCGATTCCCCCCTCTCTTTCGCACCCTCCATGTCATATTCCGCTCCAGGAGTTCCATCATAGCTCCTCACTGTCGCTGGGAGTATGTTTTATCCTCCGCTCGCCCCTTCCACCGTCATTTTCTCTCTACCCACCCTTGCCTCCTTTTCCGCGCAGCTCTCGATTCCCCCCTCTCTTTCGCACCCTCCATGTCATATTCCGCTCCAGGAGTTCCATCATAGCTCCTCACTGTCGCTGGGAGGAAGTTTTCTCCTCCGCTCGCCCCTTCCACCTTCATTTTCTCTCTACCCACCCTTGCCTCCTTTTCCGCGCAGCTCTCGATTCCCCCCTCTCTTTCGCACCCTCCATGTCATATTCCGCTCCAGGAGCTCCATCATAGCTCCTTGCTGTCGCTGGGAGGATGTTTTCTCCTCCGCTCGCCCCTTCCACCGTCATTTTCTCTCTACCCACCCTTGCCTCCTTTTCCGCGCAGCTCTCGATTCCCCCCTCTCTTTCGCACCCTCCATGTCATATTCCGCTCCAGGAGTTCCATCATAGCTCCTCACTGTCGCTGGGAGGATGTTTTCTCCTCCGCTCGCCCCTTCCACCGTCATTTTCTCTCTACCCACCCTTGCCTCCTTCTCCGCGCAGCTCTCGATTGCCCCCTCTCTTTCGCACCCTCCATGTCATATTCCGCTCCAGGAGCTCCATCATAGCTAATCGCTGTCGCTGGGAGGATGTTTTCTCCTCCGCTCGCCCCTTCCACCGTCATTTTCTCTCTACCCACCCTTGCCCCCTTTTCCGCGCAGCTCTCGATTCCCCCCTCTCTTTCGCACCCTCCATGTCATATTCCGCTCCAGGAGTTCCATCATAGCTCCTCACTGTCGCTGGGAGGATGTTTTCTCCTCCGCTCGCCCCTTCCACCGTCATTTTCTCTCTACCCACCCTTGCCTCCTTTTCCGCGCAGCTCTCGATTCCCCCCTCTCTTTCGCACCCTCCATGTCATATTCCGCTCCAGGAGCTCCATCATAGCTCCTTGCTGTCGCTGGGAGGATGTTTTCTCCTCCGCTCGCCCCTTCCACCGTCATTTTCTCTCTACCCACCCTTGCCTCCTTTTCCGCGCAGCTCTCGATTCCCCCCTCTCTTTCGCACTCTCCATGTCATATTCCGCTCCAGGAGCTCCATCATAGCTCCTTGCTGTCGCTGGGAGGATGTTTTCTCCTCCGCTCGCCCCTTCCACCGTCATTTTCTCTCTACCCACCCTTGCCTCCTTTTCCGCGCAGCTCTCGATTCCCCCCTCTCTTTCGCACCCTCCATGTCATATTCCGCTCCAGGAGTTCCATCATAGCTCCTCACTGTCGCTGGGAGGATGTTTTCTCCTCCGCTCGCCCCTTCCACCGTCATTTTCTCTCTACCCACCCTTGCCTCCTTCTCCGCGCAGCTCTCGATTCCCCCCTCTCTTTCGCACCCTCCATGTCATATTCCGCTCCAGGAGCTCCATCATAGCTAATCGCTGTCGCTGGGAGGATGTTTTCTCCTCCGCTCGCCCCTTCCACCGTCATTTTCTCTCTACCCACCCTTGCCTCCTTTTCCGCGCAGCTCTCGATTCCCCCCTCTCTTTCGCACCCTCCATGTCATATTCCGCTCCAGGAGTTCCATCATAGCTCCTCACTGTCGCTGGGAGGATGTTTTCTCCTCCGCTCGCCCCTTCCACCGTCATTTTCTCTCTACCCACCCTTGCCTCCTTTTCCGCGCAGCTCTCGATTCCCCCCTCTCTTTCGCACCCTCCATGTCATATTCCGCTCCAGGAGCTCCATCATAGCTCCTTGCTGTCGCTGGGAGGATGTTTTCTCCTCCGCTCGCCCCTTCCACCGTCATTTTCTCTCTACCCACCCTTGCCTCCTTTTCCGCGCAGCTCTCGATTCCCCCCTCTCTTTCGCACCCTCCATGTCATATTCCGCTCCAGGAGTTCCATCATAGCTCCTCACTGTCGCTGGGAGGATGTTTTCTCCTCCGCTCGCCCCTTCCACCGTCATTTTCTCTCTACCCACCCTTGCCTCCTTTTCCACGCAGCTCTCGATTCCCCCCTCTCTTTCGCACCCTCCATGTCATATTCCGCTCCAGGAGCTCCATCATAGCTCCTTGCTGTCGCTGGGAGGATGTTTTTTCCTCCGCTCGCCCCTTCCACCGTCATTTTCTCTCTACCCACCCTTGCCTCCTTTTCCGCGCAGCTCTCGATTCCCCCCTCTCTTTTGCACCCTCCATGTCATATTCCGCTCCAGGAGTTCCATCATAGCTCCTCACTGTCGCTGGGAGGATGTTTTCTCCTCCGCTCGCCCCTTCCACCGTCATTTTCTCTCTACCCACCCTTGCCTCCTTTTCCGCGCAGCTCTCGATTCCCCCCTCTCTTTCGCACCCTCCATGTCATATTCCGCTCCAGGAGTTCCATCATAGCTCCTCACTGTCGCTGGGAGGATGTTTTCTCCTCCGCTCGCCCCTTCCACCGTCATTTTCTCTCTACCCACCCTTGCCTCCTTTTCCGCGCAGCTCTCGATTCCCCCCTCTCTTTCGCACCCTCCATGTCATATTCCGCTCCAGGAGTTCCATCATAGCTCCTCACTGTCGCTGGGAGGAAGTTTTCTCCTCCGCTCGCCCCTTCCACCTTCATTTTCTCTCTACCCACCCTTGCCTCCTTTTCCGCGCAGCTCTCGATTCCCCCCTCTCTTTCGCACCCTCCATGTCATATTCCGCTCCAGGAGCTCCATCATAGCTCCTTGCTGTCGCTGGGAGGATGTTTTCTCCTCCGCTCGCCCCTTCCACCGTCATTTTCTCTCTACCCACCCTTGCCTCCTTTTCCGCGCAGCTCTCGATTCCCCCCTCTCTTTCGCACCCTCCATGTCATATTCCGCTCCAGGAGTTCCATCATAGCTCCTCACTGTCGCTGGGAGGAAGTTTTCTCCTCCGCTCGCCCCTTCCACCGTCATTTTCTCTCTACCCACCCTTGCCTCCTTTTCCGCGCAGCTCTCGATTCCCCCCTCTCTTTCGCACCCTCCATGTCATATTCCGCTCCAGGAGCTCCATCATAGCTCCTTGCTGTCGCTGGGAGGATGTTTTCTCCTCCGCTCGCCCCTTCCACCGTCATTTTCTCTCTACCCACCCTTGCCTCCTTTTCCGCGCAGCTCTCCATTCCCCCCTCTCTTTCGCACCCTCCATGTCATATTCCGCTCCAGGAGTTCCATCATAGCTCCTCACTGTCGCTGGGAGGAAGTTTTCTCCTCCGCTCGCCCCTTCCACCGTCATTTTCTCTCTACCCACCCTTGCCTCCTTTTCCGCGCAGCTCTCGATTCCCCCCTCTCTTTCGCACCCTCCATGTCATATTCCGCTCCAGGAGCTCCATCATAGCTCCTTGCTGTCGCTGGGAGGATGTTTTCTCCTCCGCTCGCCCCTTCCACCGTCATTTTCTCTCTACCCACCCTTGCCTCCTTTTCCGCGCAGCTCTCGATTCCCCCCTCTCTTTCGCACCCTCCATGTCATATTCCGCTCCAGGAGTTCCATCATAGCTCCTCACTGTCGCTGGGAGGATGTTTTCTCCTCCGCTCGCCCCTTCCACCGTCATTTTCTCTCTACCCACCCTTGCCTCCTTTTCCGCGCAGCTCTCAATTCCCCCCTCTCTTTCGCACCCTCCATGTCATATTCCGCTCCAGGAGCTCCATCATAGCTCCTCGCTGTCGATGGGAGGATGTTTTCTCCTCCGCTCGCCCCTTCCACCGTCATTTTCTCTCTACCCACCCTTGCCTCCTTCTCCGCGCAGCTCTCGATTCCCCCCTCTCTTTCGCACCCTCCATGTCATATTCCGCTCCAGGAGCTCCATCATAGCTCCTCGCTGTCGCTGGGAGGATGTTTTCTCCTCCGCTCGCCCCTTCCACCGTCATTTTCTCTCTACCCACCCTTGCCTCCTTTTCCGCGCAGCTCTCGATTCCCCCCTCTCTTTCGCACCCTCCATGTCATATTCCGCTCCAGGAGCTCCATCATAGCTCCTCGCTGTCGCTGGGAGGATGTTTTCTCCTCCGCTCGCCCCTTCCACCTTCATTTTCTCTCTACCCACCCTTGCCTCCTTCTCCGCGCAGCTCTCGATTGCCCCCTCTCTTTCGCACCCTCCATGTCATATTCCGCTCCAGGAGCTCCATCATAGCTAATCGCTGTCGCTGGGAGGATGTTTTCTCCTCCGCTCGCCCCTTCCACCGTCATTTTCTCTCTACCCACCCTTGCCTCCTTTTCCGCGCAGCTCTCGATTCCCCCCTCTCTTTCGCACCCTCCATGTCATATTCCGCTCCAGGAGCTCCATCATAGCTCCTTGCTGTCGCTGGGAGGATGTTTTCTCCTCCGCTCGCCCCTTCCACCGTCATTTTCTCTCTACCCACCCTTGCCTCCTTTTCCGCGCAGCTCTCGATTCCCCCCTCTCTTTCGCACCCTCCATGTCATATTCCGCTCCAGGAGTTCCATCATAGCTCCTCACTGTCGCTGGGAGGATGTTTTCTCCTCCGCTCGCCCCTTCCACCGTCATTTTCTCTCTACCCACCCTTGCCTCCTTCTCCGCGCAGCTCTCGATTCCCTCCTCTCTCTCGCACCCTCCATATTACATCCAGCTCCAGGAGCTCCATCATAGCTCCTCGCTGTCGCTGGGAGGATGTTTTCTCCTCTGCTCGCCGCTTCCACCGTCATTTTCTCTCCACTCACCCTTGCCTCCTTTTCCGCGCCGCTCTCGATTCCCCCCTCTCTCTCGCACCCACCATGTCATATCCCGCTCCAGGAGCTCCATCATAGCTCCTCGCTGTCGCTGGGAGGATGTTTTCTCCTCCGCTCGCCCCTTCCACTGTCATTTTCTCTCTACCCACCCTTGCCTCCTTCTCCGCGCAGCTCTCGATTCCTCCCTCTCTCTCGCACCCTCCATATTACATCCAGCTCCAGGAGCTCCATCATAGCTCCTCGCTGTCGCTGGGAGGATGTTTTCTCCTCCGCTCGCCCCTTCCACCGTCATTTTCTCTCTACCCACCCTTGCCTCCTTCTCCGCGCAGCTCTCGATTCCCCCCTCTCTCTCGCACCCTCCATATTACATCCAGCTCCAGGAGCTCCATCATAGCTCCCCGCTTTCGCTGGGAGGATGTTTTCTCCTCCGCTCGCCCCTTCCACCGTCATTTTCTCTCTACCCACCCTTGCCTCCTTCTCCGCGCAGCTCTCGATTCCCCCCTCTCTCTCGCACCCTCCATATTACATCCAGCTCCAGGAGCTCCATCATAGCTCCTCGCTGTCGCTGGGAGGATGTTTTCTCCTCCGCTCGCCCCTTCCACCGTCATTTTCTCTCTACCCACCCTTGCCTCCTTCTCCGCGCAGCTCTCGATTCCCTCCTCTCTCTCGCACCCTCCATATTACATCCAGCCCCAGGAGCTCCATCATAGCTCCTCGCTGTCGCTGGGAGGATGTTTTCTCCTCCGCTCGCCCCTTCCACCGTCATTTTCTCTCTACCCACCCTTGCCTCCTTCTCCGCGCAGCTCTCGATTCCCTCCTCTCTCTCGCACCCTCCATATTACATCCAGCTCCAGGAGCTCCATCATAGCTCCTCGCTGTCGCTGGGAGGATGTTTTCTCCTCTGCTCGCCGCTTCCACCGTCATTTTCTCTCCACCCACCCTTGCCTCCTTCTCCGCGCCGCTCTCGATTCCCCCCTCTCTCTCGCACCCACCATGTCATATCCCGCTCCAGGAGCTCCATCATAGCTCCTCACTGTCGCTGGGAGGATGTTTTCTCCTCCGCTCGCCCCTTCCACCGTCATTTTCTCTCTACCCACCCTTGCCTCCTTTTCCGCGCAGCTCTCGATTCCCCCCTCTCTTTCGCACCCTCCATGTCATATTCCACTTCAGGAGCTCCATCATAGCTCCTCGCTGTCGCTGGGAGGATGTTTTCTCCTCCGCTCGCCCCTTCCACCGTCATTTTCTCTCTACCCACCCTTGCCTCCTTTTCCACGCAGCTCTCGATTCCCCCCTCTCTTTCGCACCCTCAATGTCATATTCCGCTCCAGGAGTTCCATCATAGCTCCTCACTGTCGCTGGGAGGATGTTTTCTCCTCCGCTCGCCCCTTCCACCGTCATTTTCTCTCTACCCACCCTTGCCTCCTTTTCCGCGCAGCTCTCGATTCCCCCCTCTCTTTCGCACCCTCCATGTCATATTCCGCTCCAGGAGTTCCATCATAGCTCCTCACTGTCGCTGGGAGGAAGTTTTCTCCTCCGCTCGCCCCTTCCACCGTCATTTTCTCTCTACCCACCTTTGCCTCCTTTTCCGCGCAGCTCTCGATTCCCCCCTCTCTTTCGCACCCTCCATGTCATATTCCGCTCCAGGAGCTCCATCATAGCTCCTTGCTGTCGCTGGGAGGATGTTTTCTCCTCCGCTCGCCCCTTCCACCGTCATTTTCTCTCTACCCACCCTTGCCTCCTTTTCCGCGCAGCTCTCGATTCCCCCCTCTCTTTCGCACCCTCCATGTCATATTCCGCTCCAGGAGTTCCATCATAGCTCCTCACTGTCGCTGGGAGGATGTTTTCTCCTCCGCTCGCCCCTTCCACTGTCATTTTCTCTCTACCCACCCTTGCCTCCTTTTCCGCGCAGCTCTCGATTCCCCCCTCTCTTTCGCACCCTCCATGTCATATTCCGCTCCAGGAGTTCCATCATAGCTCCTCACTGTCACTGGGAGGATGTTTTCTCCTCCGCTCGCCTCTTCCACCGTCATTTTCTCTCTACCCACCCTTGCCTCCTTTTCCGCGCAGCTCTCGATTCCCCCCTCTCTTTCGCACCCTCCATGTCATATTCCGCTCCAGGAGTTCCATCATAGCTCCTCACTGTCGCTGGGAGGAAGTTTTCTCCTCCGCTCGCCCCTTCCACCGTCATTTTCTCTCTACCCACCCTTGCCTCCTTTTCCGCGCAGCTCTCGATTCCCCCCTCTCTTTCGCACCCTCCATGTCATATTCCGCTCCAGGAGCTCCATCATAGCTCCTTGCTGTCGCTGGGAGGATGTTTTCTCCTCCGCTCGCCCCTTCCACCGTCATTTTCTCTCTACCCACCCTTGCCTCCTTTTCCGCGCAGCTCTCGATTCCCCCCTCTCTTTCGCACCCTCCATGTCATATTCCGCTCCAGGAGTTCCATCATAGCTCCTCACTGTCGCTGGGAGGATGTTTTCTCCTCCGCTCGCCCCTTCCACCGTCATTTTCTCTCTACCCACCCTTGCCTCCTTTTCCGCGCAGCTCTCGATTCCCCCCTCTCTTTCGCACCCTCCATGTCATATTCCGCTCCAGGAGCTCCATCATAGCTCCTCGCTGTCGCTGGGAGGATGTTTTCTCCTCCCCTCGCCCCTTCCACCGTCATTTTCTCTCTACCCACCCTTGCCTCCTTTTCCGCGCAGCTCTCGATTCCCCCCTCTCTTTCGCACCCTCCATGTCATATTCCGCTCCAGGAGCTCCATCATAGCTCCTTGCTGTCGCTGGGAGGATGTTTTCTCCTCCGCTCGCCCCTTCCACCGTCATTTTCTCTCTACCCACCCTTGCCTCCTTTTCCGCGCAGCTCTCGATTCCCCCCTCTCTTTCGCACCCTCCATGTCATATTCCGCTCCAGGAGTTCCATCATAGCTCCTCACTGTCGCTGGGAGGATGTTTTCTCCTCCGCTCGCCCCTTCCACCGTCATTTTCTCTCTACCCACCCTTGCCTCCTTTTCCGCGCAGCTCTCGATTCCCCCCTCTCTTTCGCACCCTCCATGTCATATTCCGCTCCAGGAGTTCCATCATAGCTCCTCACTGTCGCTGGGAGGAAGTTTTCTCCTCCGCTCGCCCCTTCCACCTTCATTTTCTCTCTACCCACCCTTGCCTCCTTTTCCGCGCAGCTCTCGATTCCCCCCTCTCTTTCGCACCCTCCATGTCATATTCCGCTCCAGGAGCTCCATCATAGCTCCTTGCTGTCGCTGGGAGGATGTTTTCTCCTCCGCTCGCCCCTTCCACCGTCATTTTCTCTCTACCCACCCTTGCCTCCTTTTCCGCGCAGCTCTCGATTCCCCCCTCTCTTTCGCACCCTCCATGTCATATTCCGCTCCAGGAGTTCCATCATAGCTCCTCACTGTCGCTGGGAGTATGTTTTATCCTCCGCTCGCCCCTTCCACCGTCATTTTCTCTCTACCCACCCTTGCCTCCTTTTCCGCGCAGCTCTCGATTCCCCCCTCTCTTTCGCACCCTCCATGTCATATTCCGCTCCAGGAGTTCCATCATAGCTCCTCACTGTCGCTGGGAGGAAGTTTTCTCCTCCGCTCGCCCCTTCCACCTTCATTTTCTCTCTACCCACCCTTGCCTCCTTTTCCGCGCAGCTCTCGATTCCCCCCTCTCTTTCGCACCCTCCATGTCATATTCCGCTCCAGGAGCTCCATCATAGCTCCTTGCTGTCGCTGGGAGGATGTTTTCTCCTCCGCTCGCCCCTTCCACCGTCATTTTCTCTCTACCCACCCTTGCCTCCTTTTCCGCGCAGCTCTCGATTCCCCCCTCTCTTTCGCACCCTCCATGTCATATTCCGCTCCAGGAGTTCCATCATAGCTCCTCACTGTCGCTGGGAGGATGTTTTCTCCTCCGCTCGCCCCTTCCACCGTCATTTTCTCTCTACCCACCCTTGCCCCCTTTTCCGCGCAGCTCTCGATTCCCCCCTCTCTTTCGCACCCTCCATGTCATATTCCGCTCCAGGAGTTCCATCATAGCTCCTCACTGTCGCTGGGAGGATGTTTTCTCCTCCGCTCGCCCCTTCCACCGTCATTTTCTCTCTACCCACCCTTGCCTCCTTTTCCGCGCAGCTCTCGATTCCCCCCTCTCTTTCGCACCCTCCATGTCATATTCCGCTCCAGGAGCTCCATCATAGCTCCTTGCTGTCGCTGGGAGGATGTTTTCTCCTCCGCTCGCCCCTTCCACCGTCATTTTCTCTCTACCCACCCTTGCCTCCTTTTCCGCGCAGCTCTCGATTCCCCCCTCTCTTTCGCACCCTCCATGTCATATTCCGCTCCAGGAGCTCCATCATAGCTCCTTGCTGTCGCTGGGAGGATGTTTTCTCCTCCGCTCGCCCCTTCCACCGTCATTTTCTCTCTACCCACCCTTGCCTCCTTTTCCGCGCAGCTCTCGATTCCCCCCTCTCTTTCGCACCCTCCATGTCATATTCCGCTCCAGGAGTTCCATCATAGCTCCTCACTGTCGCTGGGAGGATGTTTTCTCCTCCGCTCGCCCCTTCCACCGTCATTTTCTCTCTACCCACCCTTGCCTCCTTCTCCGCGCAGCTCTCGATTCCCCCCTCTCTTTCGCACCCTCCATGTCATATTCCGCTCCAGGAGCTCCATCATAGCTAATCGCTGTCGCTGGGAGGATGTTTTCTCCTCCGCTCGCCCCTTCCACCGTCATTTTCTCTCTACCCACCCTTGCCTCCTTTTCCGCGCAGCTCTCGATTCCCCCCTCTCTTTCGCACCCTCCATGTCATATTCCGCTCCAGGAGTTCCATCATAGCTCCTCACTGTCGCTGGGAGGATGTTTTCTCCTCCGCTCGCCCCTTCCACCGTCATTTTCTCTCTACCCACCCTTGCCTCCTTTTCCGCGCAGCTCTCGATTCCCCCCTCTCTTTCGCACCCTCCATGTCATATTCCGCTCCAGGAGCTCCATCATAGCTCCTTGCTGTCGCTGGGAGGATGTTTTCTCCTCCGCTCGCCCCTTCCACCGTCATTTTCTCTCTACCCACCCTTGCCTCCTTTTCCGCGCAGCTCTCGATTCCCCCCTCTCTTTCGCACCCTCCATGTCATATTCCGCTCCAGGAGCTCCATCATAGCTCCTTGCTGTCGCTGGGAGGATGTTTTCTCCTCCGCTCGCCCCTTCCACCGTCATTTTCTCTCTACCCACCCTTGCCTCCTTTTCCGCGCAGCTCTCCATTCCCCCCTCTCTTTCGCACCCTCCATGTCATATTCCGCTCCAGGAGCTCCATCATAGCTCCTCACTGTCGCTGGGAGGAAGTTTTCTCCTCCGCTCGCCCCTTCCACCGTCATTTTCTCTCTACCCACCCTTGCCTCCTTTTCCGCGCAGCTCTCGATTCCCCCCTCTCTTTCGCACCCTCCATGTCATATTCCGCTCCAGGAGCTCCATCATAGCTCCTTGCTGTCGCTGGGAGGATGTTTTCTCCTCCGCTCGCCCCTTCCACCGTCATTTTCTCTCTACCCACCCTTGCCTCCTTTTCCGCGCAGCTCTCGATTCCCCCCTCTCTTTCGCACCCTCCATGTCATATTCCGCTCCAGGAGTTCCATCATAGCTCCTCACTGTCGCTGGGAGGATGTTTTCTCCTCCGCTCGCCCCTTCCACCGTCATTTTCTCTCTACCCACCCTTGCCTCCTTTTCCGCGCAGCTCTCAATTCCCCCCTCTCTTTCGCACCCTCCATGTCATATTCCGCTCCAGGAGCTCCATCATAGCTCCTCGCTGTCGATGGGAGGATGTTTTCTCCTCCGCTCGCCCCTTCCACCGTCATTTTCTCTCTACCCACCCTTGCCTCCTTCTCCGCGCAGCTCTCGATTCCCCCCTCTCTTTCGCACCCTCCATGTCATATTCCGCTCCAGGAGCTCCATCATAGCTCCTCGCTGTCGCTGGGAGGATGTTTTCTCCTCCGCTCGCCCCTTCCACCGTCATTTTCTCTCTACCCACCCTTGCCTCCTTTTCCGCGCAGCTCTCGATTCCCCCCTCTCTTTCGCACCCTCCATGTCATATTCCGCTCCAGGAGCTCCATCATAGCTCCTCGCTGTCGCTGGGAGGATGTTTTCTCCTCCGCTCGCCCCTTCCACCGTCATTTTCTCTCTACCCACCCTTGCCTCCTTCTCCGCGCAGCTCTCGATTGCCCCCTCTCTTTCGCACCCTCCATGTCATATTCCGCTCCAGGAGCTCCATCATAGCTAATCGCTGTCGCTGGGAGGATGTTTTCTCCTCCGCTCGCCCCTTCCACCGTCATTTTCTCTCTACCCACCCTTGCCTCCTTTTCCGCGCAGCTCTCGATTCCCCCCTCTCTTTCGCACCCTCCATGTCATATTCCGCTCCAGGAGCTCCATCATAGCTCCTTGCTGTCGCTGGGAGGATGTTTTCTCCTCCGCTCGCCCCTTCCACCGTCATTTTCTCTCTACCCACCCTTGCCTCCTTTTCCGCGCAGCTCTCGATTCCCCCCTCTCTTTCGCACCCTCCATGTCATATTCCGCTCCAGGAGTTCCATCATAGCTCCTCACTGTCGCTGGGAGGATGTTTTCTCCTCCGCTCGCCCCTTCCACCGTCATTTTCTCTCTACCCACCCTTGCCTCCTTCTCCGCGCAGCTCTCGATTCCCTCCTCTCTCTCGCACCCTCCATATTACATCCAGCTCCAGGAGCTCCATCATAGCTCCTCGCTGTCGCTGGGAGGATGTTTTCTCCTCTGCTCGCCGCTTCCACCGTCATTTTCTCTCCACTCACCCTTGCCTCCTTTTCCGCGCCGCTCTCGATTCCCCCCTCTCTCTCGCACCCACCATGTCATATCCCGCTCCAGGAGCTCCATCATAGCTCCTCGCTGTCGCTGGGAGGATGTTTTCTCCTCCGCTCGCCCCTTCCACTGTCATTTTCTCTCTACCCACCCTTGCCTCCTTCTCCGCGCAGCTCTCGATTCCTCCCTCTCTCTCGCACCCTCCATATTACATCCAGCTCCAGGAGCTCCATCATAGCTCCTCGCTGTCGCTGGGAGGATGTTTTCTCCTCCGCTCGCCCCTTCCACCGTTATTTTCTCTCTACCCACCCTTGCCTCCTTCTCCGCGCAGCTCTCGATTCCCCCCTCTCTCTCGCACCCTCCATATTACATCCAGCTCCAGGAGCTCCATCATAGCTCCCCGCTTTCGCTGGGAGGATGTTTTCTCCTCCGCTCGCCCCTTCCACCGTCATTTTCTCTCTACCCACCCTTGCCTCCTTCTCCGCGCAGCTCTCGATTCCCCCCTCTCTCTCGCACCCTCCATATTACATCCAGCTCCAGGAGCTCCATCATAGCTCCTCGCTGTCGCTGGGAGGATGTTTTCTCCTCCGCTCGCCCCTTCCACCGTCATTTTCTCTCTACCCACCCTTGCCTCCTTCTCCGCGCAGCTCTCGATTCCCTCCTCTCTCTCGCACCCTCCATATTACATCCAGCCCCAGGAGCTCCATCATAGCTCCTCGCTGTCGCTGGGAGGATGTTTTCTCCTCCGCTCGCCCCTTCCACCGTCATTTTCTCTCTACCCACCCTTGCCTCCTTCTCCGCGCAGCTCTCGATTCCCTCCTCTCTCTCGCACCCTCCATATTACATCCAGCTCCAGGAGCTCCATCATAGCTCCTCGCTGTCGCTGGGAGGATGTTTTCTCCTCTGCTCGCCGCTTCCACCGTCATTTTCTCTCCACCCACCCTTGCCTCCTTCTCCGCGCCGCTCTCGATTCCCCCCTCTCTCTCGCACCCACCATGTCATATCCCGCTCCAGGAGCTCCATCATAGCTCCTCACTGTCGCTGGGAGGATGTTTTCTCCTCCGCTCGCCCCTTCCACCGTCATTTTCTCTCTACCCACCCTTGCCTCCTTTTCCGCGCAGCTCTCGATTCCCACCTCTCTTTCGCACCCTCCATGTCATATTCCACTTCAGGAGCTCCATCATAGCTCCTCGCTGTCGCTGGGAGGATGTTTTCTCCTCCGCTCGCCCCTTCCACCGTCATTTTCTCTCTACCCACCCTTGCCTCCTTTTCCACGCAGCTCTCGATTCCCCCCTCTCTTTCGCACCCTCAATGTCATATTCCGCTCCAGGAGTTCCATCATAGCTCCTCACTGTCGCTGGGAGGATGTTTTCTCCTCCGCTCGCCCCTTCCACCGTCATTTTCTCTCTACCCACCCTTGCCTCCTTTTCCGCGCAGCTCTCGATTCCCCCCTCTCTTTCGCACCCTCCATGTCATATTCCGCTCCAGGAGTTCCATCATAGCTCCTCACTGTCGCTGGGAGGAAGTTTTCTCCTCCGCTCGCCCCTTCCACCGTCATTTTCTCTCTACCCACCTTTGCCTCCTTTTCCGCGCAGCTCTCGATTCCCCCCTCTCTTTCGCACCCTCCATGTCATATTCCGCTCCAGGAGCTCCATCATAGCTCCTTGCTGTCGCTGGGAGGATGTTTTCTCCTCCGCTCGCCCCTTCCACCGTCATTTTCTCTCTACCCACCCTTGCCTCCTTTTCCGCGCAGCTCTCGATTCCCCCCTCTCTTTCGCACCCTCCATGTCATATTCCGCTCCAGGAGTTCCATCATAGCTCCTCACTGTCGCTGGGAGGATGTTTTCTCCTCCGCTCGCCCCTTCCACCGTCATTTTCTCTCTACCCACCCTTGCCTCCTTTTCCGCGCAGCTCTCGATTCCCCCCTCTCTTTCGCACCCTCCATGTCATATTCCGCTCCAGGAGTTCCATCATAGCTCCTCACTGTCGCTGGGAGGATGTTTTCTCCTCCGCTCGCCCCTTCCACCGTCATTTTCTCTCTACCCACCCTTGCCTCCTTCTCCGCGCAGCTCTCGATTCCCCCCTCTCTTTCGCACCCTCCATGTCATATTCCGCTCCAGGAGCTCCATCATAGCTCCTCGCTGTCGCTGGGAGGATGTTTTCTCCTCCGCTCGCCCCTTCCACCGTCATTTTCTCTCTACCCACCCTTGCCTCCTTTTCCGCGCAGCTCTCGATTCCCCCCTCTCTTTCGCACCCTCCATGTCATATTCCGCTCCAGGAGTTCCATCATAGCTCCTCACTGTCGCTGGGAGTATGTTTTATCCTCCGCTCGCCCCTTCCACCGTCATTTTCTCTCTACCCACCCTTGCCTCCTTTTCCGCGCAGCTCTCGATTCCCCCCTCTCTTTCGCACCCTCCATGTCATATTCCGCTCCAGGAGTTCCATCATAGCTCCTCACTGTCGCTGGGAGGATGTTTTCTCCTCCGCTCGCCCCTTCCACCGTCATTTTCTCTCTACCCACCCTTGCCTCCTTCTCCGCGCAGCTCTCGATTGCCCCCTCTCTTTCGCACCCTCCATGTCATATTCCGCTCCAGGAGCTCCATCATAGCTAATCGCTGTCGCTGGGAGGATGTTTTCTCCTCCGCTCGCCCCTTCCACCGTCATTTTCTCTCTACCCACCCTTGCCCCCTTTTCCGCGCAGCTCTCGATTCCCCCCTCTCTTTCGCACCCTCCATGTCATATTCCGCTCCAGGAGTTCCATCATAGCTCCTCACTGTCGCTGGGAGGATGTTTTCTCCTCCGCTCGCCCCTTCCACCGTCATTTTCTCTCTACCCACCCTTGCCTCCTTTTCCGCGCAGCTCTCGATTCCCCCCTCTCTTTCGCACCCTCCATGTCATATTCCGCTCCAGGAGCTCCATCATAGCTCCTTGCTGTCGCTGGGAGGATGTTTTCTCCTCCGCTCGCCCCTTCCACCGTCATTTTCTCTCTACCCACCCTTGCCTCCTTTTCCGCGCAGCTCTCGATTCCCCCCTCTCTTTCGCACCCTCCATGTCATATTCCGCTCCAGGAGCTCCATCATAGCTCCTTGCTGTCGCTGGGAGGATGTTTTCTCCTCCGCTCGCCCCTTCCACCGTCATTTTCTCTCTACCCACCCTTGCCTCCTTTTCCGCGCAGCTCTCGATTCCCCCCTCTCTTTCGCACCCTCCATGTCATATTCCGCTCCAGGAGTTCCATCATAGCTCCTCACTGTCGCTGGGAGGATGTTTTCTCCTCCGCTCGCCCCTTCCACCGTCATTTTCTCTCTACCCACCCTTGCCTCCTTCTCCGCGCAGCTCTCGATTCCCCCCTCTCTTTCGCACCCTCCATGTCATATTCCGCTCCAGGAGCTCCATCATAGCTAATCGCTGTCGCTGGGAGGATGTTTTCTCCTCCGCTCGCCCCTTCCACCGTCATTTTCTCTCTACCCACCCTTGCCTCCTTTTCCGCGCAGCTCTCGATTCCCCCCTCTCTTTCGCACCCTCCATGTCATATTCCGCTCCAGGAGTTCCATCATAGCTCCTCACTGTCGCTGGGAGGATGTTTTCTCCTCCGCTCGCCCCTTCCACCGTCATTTTCTCTCTACCCACCCTTGCCTCCTTCTCCGCGCAGCTCTCGATTCCCCCCTCTCTTTCGCACCCTCCATGTCATATTCCGCTCCAGGAGCTCCATCATAGCTAATCGCTGTCGCTGGGAGGATGTTTTCTCCTCCGCTCGCCCCTTCCACCGTCATTTTCTCTCTACCCACCCTTGCCTCCTTTTCCGCGCAGCTCTCGATTCCCCCCTCTCTTTCGCACCCTCAATGTCATATTCCGCTCCAGGAGTTCCATCATAGCTCCTCACTGTCGCTGGGAGGATGTTTTCTCCTCCGCTCGCCCCTTCCACCGTCATTTTCTCTCTACCCACCCTTGCCTCCTTTTCCGCGCAGCTCTCGATTCCCCCCTCTCTTTCGCACCCTCCATGTCATATTCCGCTCCAGGAGCTCCATCATAGCTCCTTGCTGTCGCTGGGAGGATGTTTTCTCCTCCGCTCGCCCCTTCCACCGTCATTTTCTCTCTACCCACCCTTGCCTCCTTTTCCGCGCAGCTCTCGATTCCCCCCTCTCTTTCGCACCCTCCATGTCATATTCCGCTCCAGGAGTTCCATCATAGCTCCTCACTGTCGCTGGGAGGATGTTTTCTCCTCCGCTCGCCCCTTCCACCGTCATTTTCTCTCTACCCACCCTTGCCTCCTTCTCCGCGCAGCTCTCGATTCCCCCCTCTCTTTCGCACCCTCCATGTCATATTCCGCTCCAGGAGCTCCATCATAGCTAATCGCTGTCGCTGGGAGGATGTTTTCTCCTCCGCTCGCCCCTTCCACCGTCATTTTCTCTCTACCCACCCTTGCCTCCTTTTCCGCGCAGCTCTCGATTCCCCCCTCTCTTTCGCACCCTCCATGTCATATTCCGCTCCAGGAGTTCCATCATAGCTCCTCACTGTCGCTGGGAGGATGTTTTCTCCTCCGCTCGCCCCTTCCACCGTCATTTTCTCTCTACCCACCCTTGCCTCCTTTTCCGCGCAGCTCTCGATTCCCCCCTCTCTTTCGCACCCTCCATGTCATATTCCGCTCCAGGAGCTCCATCATAGCTCCTTGCTGTCGCTGGGAGGATGTTTTCTCCTCCGCTCGCCCCTTCCACCGTCATTTTCTCTCTACCCACCCTTGCCTCCTTTTCCGCGCAGCTCTCGATTCCCCCCTCTCTTTCGCACCCTCCATGTCATATTCCGCTCCAGGAGTTCCATCATAGCTCCTCACTGTCGCTGGGAGGATGTTTTCTCCTCCGCTCGCCCCTTCCACTGTCATTTTCTCTCTACCCACCCTTGCCTCCTTCTCCGCGCAGCTCTCGATTCCTCCCTCTCTCTCGCACCCTCCATATTACATCCAGCTCCAGGAGCTCCATCATAGCTCCTCGCTGTCGCTGGGAGGATGTTTTCTCCTCCGCTCGCCCCTTCCACCGTCATTTTCTCTCTACCCACCCTTGCCTCCTTTTCCGCGCAGCTCTCGATTCCCCCCTCTCTTTCGCACCCTCCATATTACATCCAGCCCCAGGAGCTCCATCATAGCTCCTCGCTGTCGCTGGGAGGATGTTTTCTCCTCCGCTCGCCCCTTCCACCGTCATTTTCTCTCTACCCACCCTTGCCTCCTTCTCCGCGCAGCTCTCGATTCCCTCCTCTCTCTCGCACCCTCCATATTACATCCAGCTCCAGGAGCTCCATCATAGCTCCTCGCTGTCGCTGGGAGGATGTTTTCTCCTCCGCTCGCCCCTTCCACCGTCATTTTCTCTCTACCCACCCTTGCCTCCTTTTCCGCGCAGCTCTCGATTCCCCCCTCTCTTTCGCACCCTCCATGTCATATTCCGCTCCAGGAGTTCCATCATAGCTCCTCACTGTCGCTGGGAGGAAGTTTTCTCCTCCGCTCGCCCCTTCCACCGTCATTTTCTCTCTACCCACCCTTGCCTCCTTTTCCGCGCAGCTCTCGATTCCCCCCTCTCTTTCGCACCCTCCATGTCATATTCCGCTCCAGGAGTTCCATCATAGCTCCTCACTGTCGCTGGGAGGAAGTTTTCTCCTCCGCTCGCCCCTTCCACCGTCATTTTCTCTCTACCCACCCTTGCCTCCTTTTCCGCGCAGCTCTCGATTCCCCCCTCTCTTTCGCACCCTCCATGTCATATTCCGCTCCAGGAGCTCCATCATAGCTCCTTGCTGTCGCTGGGAGGATGTTTTCTCCTCCGCTCGCCCCTTCCACCGTCATTTTCTCTCTACCCACCCTTGCCTCCTTTTCCGCGCAGCTCTCGATTCCCCCCTCTCTTTCGCACCCTCCATGTCATATTCCGCTCCAGGAGTTCCATCATAGCTCCTCACTGTCGCTGGGAGGATGTTTTCTCCTCCGCTCGCCCCTTCCACCGTCATTTTCTCTCTACCCACCCTTGCCTCCTTTTCCGCGCAGCTCTCGATTCCCCCCTCTCTTTCGCACCCTCCATGTCATATTCCGCTCCAGGAGCTCCATCATAGCTCCTCGCTGTCGCTGGGAGGATGTTTTCTCCTCCCCTCGCCCCTTCCACCGTCATTTTCTCTCTACCCACCCTTGCCTCCTTTTCCGCGCAGCTCTCGATTCCCCCCTCTCTTTCGCACCCTCAATGTCATATTCCGCTCCAGGAGTTCCATCATAGCTCCTCACTGTCGCTGGGAGGATGTTTTCTCCTCCGCTCGCCCCTTCCACCGTCATTTTCTCTCTACCCACCCTTGCCTCCTTTTCCGCGCAGCTCTCGATTCCCCCCTCTCTTTCGCACCCTCTATGTCATATTCCGCTCCAGGAGTTCCATCAAAGCTCCTCACTGTCGCTGGGAGGAAGTTTTCTCCTCCGCTCGCCCCTTCCACCGTCATTTTCTCTCTACCCACCCTTGCCTCCTTTTCCGCGCAGCTCTCCATTCCCCCCTCTCTTTCGCACCCTCCATGTCATATTCCGCTCCAGGAGCTCCATCATAGCTCCTTGCTGTCGCTGGGAGGATGTTTTCTCCTCCGCTCGCCCCTTCCACCGTCATTTTCTCTCTACCCACCCTTGCCTTCTTTTCCGCGCAGCTCTCGATTCCCCCCTCTCTTTCGCACCCTCCATGTCATATTCCGCTCCAGGAGTTCCATCATAGCTCCTCACTGTCGCTGGGAGGATGTTTTCTCCTCCGCTCGCCCCTTCCACCATCATTTTCTCTCTACCCACCCTTGCCTCCTTTTCCGCGCAGCTCTCGATTCCCCCCTCTCTTTCGCACCCTCCATGTCATATTCCGCTCCAGGAGTTCCATCATAGCTCCTCACTGTCGCTGGGAGGAAGTTTTCTCCTCCGCTCGCCCCTTCCACCGTCATTTTCTCTCTACCCACCCTTGCCTCCTTTTCCGCGCAGCTCTCGATTCCCCCCTCTCTTTCGCACCCTCCATGTCATATTCCGCTCCAGGAGCTCCATCATAGCTCCTTGCTGTCGCTGGGAGCATGTTTTCTCCTCCGCTCGCCCCTTCCACCGTCATTTTCTCTCTACCCACCCTTGCCTCCTTTTCCGCGCAGCTCTCGATTCCCCCCTCTCTTTCGCACCCTCCATGTCATATTCCGCTCCAGGAGTTCCATCATAGCTCCTCACTGTCGCTGGGAGGATGTTTTCTCCTCCGCTCGCCCCTTCCACCGTCATTTTCTCTCTACCCACCCTTGCCTCCTTTTCCGCGCAGCTCTCGATTCCCCCCTCTCTTTCGCACCCTCCATGTCATATTCCGCTCCAGGAGTTCCATCATAGCTCCTCACTGTCGCTGGGAGGATGTTTTCTCCTCCGCTCGCCCCTTCCACCGTCATTTTCTCTCTACCCACCCTTGCCTCCTTTTCCGCGCAGCTCTCGATTCCCCCCTCTCTTTCGCACCCTCCATGTCATATTCCGCTCCAGGAGTTCCATCATAGCTCCTCACTGTCGCTGGGAGGATGTTTTCTCCTCCGCTCGCCCCTTCCACCGTCATTTTCTCTCTACCCACCCTTGCCTCCTTCTCCGCGCAGCTCTCGATTCCCCCCTCTCTTTCGCACCCTCCATGTCATATTCCGCTCCAGGAGCTCCATCATAGCTCCTCGCTGTCGCTGGGAGGATGTTTTCTCCTCCGCTCGCCCCTTCCACTGTCATTTTCTCTCTACCCACCCTTGCCTCCTTTTCCGCGCAGCTCTCGATTCCCCCCTCTCTTTCGCACCCTCCATGTCATATTCCGCTCCAGGAGTTCCATCATAGCTCCTCACTGTCGCTGGGAGGATGTTTTCTCCTCCGCTCGCCTCTTCCACCGTCATTTTCTCTCTACCCACCCTTGCCTCCTTTTCCGCGCAGCTCTCGATTCCCCCCTCTCTTTCGCACCCTCCATGTCATATTCCGCTCCAGGAGTTCCATCATAGCTCCTCACTGTCGCTGGGAGGAAGTTTTCTCCTCCGCTCGCCCCTTCCACCGTCATTTTCTCTCTACCCACCCTTGCCTCCTTTTCCGCGCAGCTCTCGATTCCCCCCTCTCTTTCGCACCCTCCATGTCATATTCCGCTCCAGGAGCTCCATCATAGCTCCTTGCTGTCGCTGGGAGGATGTTTTCTCCTCCGCTCGCCCCTTCCACCGTCATTTTCTCTCTACCCACCCTTGCCTCCTTTTCCGCGCAGCTCTCGATTCCCCCCTCTCTTTCGCACCCTCCATGTCATATTCCGCTCCAGGAGTTCCATCATAGCTCCTCACTGTCGCTGGGAGGATGTTTTCTCCTCCGCTCGCCCCTTCCACCGTCATTTTCTCTCTACCCACCCTTGCCTCCTTTTCCGCGCAGCTCTCGATTCCCCCCTCTCTTTCGCACCCTCCATGTCATATTCCGCTCCAGGAGCTCCATCATAGCTCCTCGCTGTCGCTGGGAGGATGTTTTCTCCTCCCCTCGCCCCTTCCACCGTCATTTTCTCTCTACCCACCCTTGCCTCCTTTTCCGCGCAGCTCTCGATTCCCCCCTCTCTTTCGCACCCTCCATGTCATATTCCGCTCCAGGAGCTCCATCATAGCTCCTTGCTGTCGCTGGGAGGATGTTTTCTCCTCCGCTCGCCCCTTCCACCGTCATTTTCTCTCTACCCACCCTTGCCTCCTTTTCCGCGCAGCTCTCGATTCCCCCCTCTCTTTCGCACCCTCCATGTCATATTCCGCTCCAGGAGTTCCATCATAGCTCCTCACTGTCGCTGGGAGGATGTTTTCTCCTCCGCTCGCCCCTTCCACCGTCATTTTCTCTCTACCCACCCTTGCCTCCTTTTCCGCGCAGCTCTCGATTCCCCCCTCTCTTTCGCACCCTCCATGTCATATTCCGCTCCAGGAGCTCCATCATAGCTCCTTGCTGTCGCTGGGAGGATGTTTTCTCCTCCGCTCGCCCCTTCCACCGTCATTTTCTCTCTACCCACCCTTGCCTCCTTTTCCGCGCAGCTCTCGATTCCCCCCTCTCTTTCGCACCCTCCATGTCATATTCCGCTCCAGGAGTTCCATCATAGCTCCTCACTGTCGCTGGGAGGATGTTTTCTCCTCCGCTCGCCTCTTCCACCGTCATTTTCTCTCTACCCACCCTTGCCTCCTTTTCCGCGCAGCTCTCGATTCCCCCCTCTCTTTCGCACCCTCCATGTCATATTCCGCTCCAGGAGCTCCATCATAGCTCCTCGCTGTCGCTGGGAGGATGTTTTCTCCTCCCCTCGCCCCTTCCACCGTCATTTTCTCTCTACCCACCCTTGCCTCCTTTTCCGCGCAGCTCTCGATTCCCCCCTCTCTTTCGCACCCTCAATGTCATATTCCGCTCCAGGAGTTCCATCATAGCTCCTCACTGTCGCTGGGAGGATGTTTTCTCCTCCGCTCGCCCCTTCCACCGTCATTTTCTCTCTACCCACCCTTGCCTCCTTTTCCGCGCAGCTCTCGATTCCCCCCTCTCTTTCGCACCCTCCATGTCATATTCCGCTCCAGGAGCTCCATCATAGCTCCTTGCTGTCGCTGGGAGGATGTTTTCTCCTCCGCTCGCCCCTTCCACCGTCATTTTCTCTCTACCCACCCTTGCCTCCTTTTCCGCGCAGCTCTCGATTCCCCCCTCTCTTTTGCACCCTCCATGTCATATTCCGCTCCAGGAGTTCCATCATAGCTCCTCACTGTCGCTGGGAGGATGTTTTCTCCTCCGCTCGCCCCTTCCACCGTCATTTTCTCTCTACCCACCCTTGCCTCCTTCTCCGCGCAGCTCTCGATTCCCCCCTCTCTTTCGCACCCTCCATGTCATATTCCGCTCCAGGAGCTCCATCATAGCTAATCGCTGTCGCTGGGAGGATGTTTTCTCCTCCGCTCGCCCCTTCCACCGTCATTTTCTCTCTACCCACCCTTGCCTCCTTTTCCGCGCAGCTCTCGATTCCCCCCTCTCTTTCGCACCCTCCATGTCATATTCCGCTCCAGGAGTTCCATCATAGCTCCTCACTGTCGCTGGGAGGATGTTTTCTCCTCCGCTCGCCCCTTCCACCGTCATTTTCTCTCTACCCACCCTTGCCTCCTTTTCCGCGCAGCTCTCGATTCCCCCCTCTCTTTCGCACCCTCCATGTCATATTCCGCTCCAGGAGCTCCATCATAGCTCCTTGCTGTCGCTGGGAGGATGTTTTCTCCTCCGCTCGCCCCTTCCACCGTCATTTTCTCTCTACCCACCCTTGCCTCCTTTTCCGCGCAGCTCTCGATTCCCCCCTCTCTTTCGCACCCTCCATGTCATATTCCGCTCCAGGAGTTCCATCATAGCTCCTCACTGTCGCTGGGAGGATGTTTTCTCCTCCGCTCGCCCCTTCCACTGTCATTTTCTCTCTACCCACCCTTGCCTCCTTCTCCGCGCAGCTCTCGATTCCTCCCTCTCTCTCGCACCCTCCATATTACATCCAGCTCCAGGAGCTCCATCATAGCTCCTCGCTGTCGCTGGGAGGATGTTTTCTCCTCTGCTCGCCGCTTCCACCGTCATTTTCTCTCCACCCACCCTTGCCTCCTTCTCCGCGCCGCTCTCGATTCCCCCCTCTCTCTCGCACCCACCATGTCATATCCCGCTCCAGGAGCTCCATCATAGCTCCTCACTGTCGCTGGGAGGATGTTTTCTCCTCCGCTCGCCCCTTCCACCGTCATTTTCTCTCTACCCACCCTTGCCTCCTTTTCCGCGCAGCTCTCGATTCCCCCCTCTCTTTCGCACCCTCCATATTACATCCAGCCCCAGGAGCTCCATCATAGCTCCTCGCTGTCGCTGGGAGGATGTTTTCTCCTCCGCTCGCCCCTTCCACTGTCATTTTCTCTCTACCCACCCTTGCCTCCTTCTCCGCGCAGCTCTCGATTCCCTCCTCTCTCTCGCACCCTCCATATTACATCCAGCTCCAGGAGCTCCATCATAGCTCCTCGCTGTCGCTGGGAGGATGTTTTCTCCTCTGCTCGCCGCTTCCACCGTCATTTTCTCTCCACCCACCCTTGCCTCCTTCTCCGCGCCGCTCTCGATTCCCCCCTCTCTCTCGCACCCACCATGTCATATCCCGCTCCAGGAGCTCCATCATAGCTCCTCACTGTCGCTGGGAGGATGTTTTCTCCTCCGCTCGCCCCTTCCACCATCATTTTCTCTCTACCCACCCTTGCCTCCTTCTCCGCGCAGCTCTCGATTCCCTCCTCTCTCTCGCACCCTCCATATTACATCCAGCCCCAGGAGCTCCATCATAGCTCCTCGCTGTCGCTGGGAGGATGTTTTCTCCTCCGCTCGCCCCTTCCACCGTCATTTTCTCTCTACCCACCCTTGCCTCCTTCTCCGCGCAGCTCTCGATTCCCTCCTCTCTCTCGCACCCTCCATATTACATCCAGCTCCAGGAGCTCCATCATAGCTCCTCGCTGTCGCTGGGAGGATGTTTTCTCCTCTGCTCGCCGCTTCCACCGTCATTTTCTCTCCACCCACCCTTGCCTCCTTCTCCGCGCCGCTCTCGATTCCCCCCTCTCTCTCGCACCCACCATGTCATATTCCGCTTCAGGAGCTCCATCATAGCTCCTCGCTGTCGCTGGGAGGATGTTTTCTCCTCCGCTCGACCCTTCCACCGTCATTTTCTCTCTACCCACCCTTGCCTCCTTTTCCACGCAGCTCTCGATTCCCCCCTCTCTTTCGCACCCTCAATGTCATATTCCGCTCCAGGAGTTCCATCATAGCTCCTCACTGTCGCTGGGAGGATGTTTTCTCCTCCGCTCGCCCCTTCCACCGTCATTTTCTCTCTACCCACCCTTGCCTCCTTTTCCGCGCAGCTCTCGATTCCCCCCTCTCTTTCGCACCCTCCATGTCATATTCCGCTCCAGGAGTTCCATCATAGCTCCTCACTGTCGCTGGGAGGAAGTTTTCTCCTCCGCTCGCCCCTTCCACCGTCATTTTCTCTCTACCCACCCTTGCCTCCTTTTCCGCGCAGCTCTCGATTCCCCCCTCTCTTTCGCACCCTCCATGTCATATTCCGCTCCAGGAGTTCCATCATAGCTCCTCACTGTCGCTGGGAGGAAGTTTTCTCCTCCGCTCGCCCCTTCCACCGTCATTTTCTCTCTACCCACCCTTGCCTCCTTTTCCGCGCAGCTCTCGATTCCCCCCTCTCTTTCGCACCCTTCATGTCATATTCCGCTCCAGGAGCTCCATCATAGCTCCTTGCTGTCGCTGGGAGGATGTTTTCTCCTCCGCTCGCCCCTTCCACCGTCATTTTCTCTCTACCCACCCTTGCCTCCTTTTCCGCGCAGCTCTCGATTCCCCCCTCTCTTTCGCACCCTCCATGTCATATTCCGCTCCAGGAGTTCCATCATAGCTCCTCACTGTCGCTGGGAGGATGTTTTCTCCTCCGCTCGCCCCTTCCACCGTCATTTTCTCTCTACCCACCCTTGCCTCCTTTTCCGCGCAGCTCTCGATTCCCCCTCTCTTTCGCACCCTCCATGTCATATTCCGCTCCAGGAGCTCCATCATAGCTCCTCGCTGTCGCTGGGAGGATGTTTTCTCCTCCCCTCGCCCCTTCCACCGTCATTTTCTCTCTACCCACCCTTGCCTCCTTTTCCGCGCAGCTCTCGATTCCCCCCTCTCTTTCGCACCCTCAATGTCATATTCCGCTCCAGGAGTTCCATCATAGCTCCTCACTGTCGCTGGGAGGATGTTTTCTCCTCCGCTCGCCCCTTCCACCGTCATTTTCTCTCTACCCACCCTTGCCTCCTTTTCCGCGCAGCTCTCGATTCCCCCCTCTCTTTCGCACCCTCCATGTCATATTCCGCTCCAGGAGTTCCATCAAAGCTCCTCACTGTCGCTGGGAGGAAGTTTTCTCCTCCGCTCGCCCCTTCCACCATCATTTTCTCTCTACCCACCCTTGCCTCCTTTTCCGCGCAGCTCTCCATTCCCCCCTCTCTTTCGCACCCTCCATGTCATATTCCGCTCCAGGAGCTCCATCATAGCTCCTTGCTGTCGCTGGGAGGATGTTTTCTCCTCCGCTCGCCCCTTCCACCGTCATTTTCTCTCTACCCACCCTTGCCTCCTTTTCCGCGCAGCTCTCGATTCCCCCCTCTCTTTCGCACCCTCCATGTCATATTCCGCTCCAGGAGTTCCATCATAGCTCCTCACTGTCGCTGGGAGGATGTTTTCTCCTCCGCTCGCCCCTTCCACCATCATTTTCTCTCTACCCACCCTTGCCTCCTTTTCCGCGCAGCTCTCGATTCCCCCCTCTCTTTCGCACCCTCCATGTCATATTCCGCTCCAGGAGTTCCATCATAGCTCCTCACTGTCGCTGGGAGGAAGTTTTCTCCTCCGCTCGCCCCTTCCACCGTCATTTTCTCTCTACCCACCCTTGCCTCCTTTTCCGCGCAGCTCTCGATTCCCCCCTCTCTTTCGCACCCTCCATGTCATATTCCGCTCCAGGAGCTCCATCATAGCTCCTTGCTGTCGCTGGGAGCATGTTTTCTCCTCCGCTCGCCCCTTCCACCGTCATTTTCTCTCTACCCACCCTTGCCTCCTTTTCCGCGCAGCTCTCGATTCCCCCCTCTCTTTCGCACCCTCCATGTCATATTCCGCTCCAGGAGTTCCATCATAGCTCCTCACTGTCGCTGGGAGGATGTTTTCTCCTCCGCTCGCCCCTTCCACCGTCATTTTCTCTCTACCCACCCTTGCCTCCTTCTCCGCGCAGCTCTCGATTCCCCCCTCTCTTTCGCACCCTCCATGTCATATTCCGCTCCAGGAGCTCCATCATAGCTAATCGCTGTCGCTGGGAGGATGTTTTCTCCTCCGCTCGCCCCTTCCACCGTCATTTTCTCTCTACCCACCCTTGCCTCCTTTTCCGCGCAGCTCTCGATTCCCCCCTCTCTTTCGCACCCTCCATGTCATATTCCGCTCCAGGAGTTCCATCATAGCTCCTCACTGTCGCTGGGAGGATGTTTTCTCCTCCGCTCGCCCCTTCCACCGTCATTTTCTCTCTACCCACCCTTGCCTCCTTTTCCGCGCAGCTCTCGATTCCCCCCTCTCTTTCGCACCCTCCATGTCATATTCCGCTCCAGGAGTTCCATCATAGCTCCTCACTGTCGCTGGGAGGAAGTTTTCTCCTCCGCTCGCCCCTTCCACCGTCATTTTCTCTCTACCCACCCTTGCCTCCTTTTCCGCGCAGCTCTCGATTCCCCCCTCTCTTTCGCACCCTCCATGTCATATTCCGCTCCAGGAGCTCCATCATAGCTCCTTGCTGTCGCTGGGAGCATGTTTTCTCCTCCGCTCGCCCCTTCCACCGTCATTTTCTCTCTACCCACCCTTGCCTCCTTTTCCGCGCAGCTCTCGATTCCCCCCTCTCTTTCGCACCCTCCATGTCATATTCCGCTCCAGGAGTTCCATCATAGCTCCTCACTGTCGCTGGGAGGATGTTTTCTCCTCCGCTCGCCCCTTCCACCGTCATTTTCTCTCTACCCACCCTTGCCTCCTTCTCCGCGCAGCTCTCGATTCCCCCCTCTCTTTCGCACCCTCCATGTCATATTCCGCTCCAGGAGCTCCATCATAGCTAATCGCTGTCGCTGGGAGGATGTTTTCTCCTCCGCTCGCCCCTTCCACCGTCATTTTCTCTCTACCCACCCTTGCCTCCTTTTCCGCGCAGCTCTCGATTCCCCCCTCTCTTTCGCACCCTCCATGTCATATTCCGCTCCAGGAGTTCCATCATAGCTCCTCACTGTCGCTGGGAGGATGTTTTCTCCTCCGCTCGCCCCTTCCACCGTCATTTTCTCTCTACCCACCCTTGCCTCCTTTTCCGCGCAGCTCTCGATTCCCCCCTCTCTTTCGCACCCTCCATGTCATATTCCGCTCCAGGAGCTCCATCATAGCTCCTTGCTGTCGCTGGGAGGATGTTTTCTCCTCCGCTCGCCCCTTCCACCGTCATTTTCTCTCTACCCACCCTTGCCTCCTTTTCCGCGCAGCTCTCGATTCCCCCCTCTCTTTCGCACCCTCCATGTCATATTCCGCTCCAGGAGTTCCATCATAGCTCCTCACTGTCGCTGGGAGGATGTTTTCTCCTCCGCTCGCCCCTTCCACCGTCATTTTCTCTCTACCCACCCTTGCCTCCTTTTCCGCGCAGCTCTCGATTCCCCCCTCTCTTTCGCACCCTCCATGTCATATTCCGCTCCAGGAGTTCCATCATAGCTCCTCACTGTCGCTGGGAGGATGTTTTCTCCTCCGCTCGCCCCTTCCACCGTCATTTTCTCTCTACCCACCCTTGCCTCCTTTTCCGCGCAGCTCTCGATTCCCCCCTCTCTTTCGCACCCTCCATGTCATATTCCGCTCCAGGAGTTCCATCATAGCTCCTCACTGTCGCTGGGAGGATGTTTTCTCCTCCGCTCGCCCCTTCCACCGTCATTTTCTCTCTACCCACCCTTGCCTCCTTTTCCGCGCAGCTCTCAATTCCCCCCTCTCTTTCGAACCCTCCATGTCATATTCCGCTCCAGGAGTTCCATCATAGCTCCTCACTGTCGCTGGGAGGAAGTTTTCTCCTCCGCTCGCCCCTTCCACCTTCATTTTCTCTCTACCCACCCTTGCCTCCTTTTCCGCGCAGCTCTCGATTCCCCCCTCTCTTTCGCACCCTCCATGTCATATTCCGCTCCAGGAGCTCCATCATAGCTCCTTGCTGTCGCTGGGAGGATGTTTTCTCCTCCGCTCGCCCCTTCCACCGTCATTTTCTCTCTACCCACCCTTGCCTCCTTCTCCGCGCAGCTCTCGATTCCCCCCTCTCTTTCGCACCCTCCATGTCATATTCCGCTCCAGGAGGTCCATCATAGCTCCTCACTGTCGCTGGGAGGATGTTTTCTCCTCCGCTCGCCCCTTCCACCGTCATTTTCTCTCTACCCACCCTTGCCTCCTTTTCCGCGCAGCTCTCGATTCCCCCCTCTCTTTCGCACCCTCCATGTCATATTCCGCTCCAGGAGTTCCATCATAGCTCCTCACTGTCGCTGGGAGGATGTTTTCTCCTCCGCTCGCCCCTTCCACCGTCATTTTCTCTCTACCCACCCTTGCCTCCTTTTCCGCGCAGCTCTCGATTCCCCCCTCTCTTTCGCACCCTCCATGTCATATTCCGCTCCAGGAGCTCCATCATAGCTCCTCGCTGTCGCTGGGAGGATGTTTTCTCCTCCGCTCACCCCTTCCACCGTCATTTTCTCTCTACCCACCCTTGCCTCCTTTTCCGCGCAGCTCTCGATTCCCCCCTCTCTTTCGCACCCTCAATGTCATATTCCGCTCCAGGAGTTCCATCATAGCTCCTCACTGTCGCTGGGAGGATGTTTTCTCCTCCGCTCGCCCCTTCCACCGTCATTTTCTCTCTACCCACCCTTGCCTCCTTTTCCGCGCAGCTCTCGATTCCCCCCTCTCTTTCGCACCCTCCATGTCATATTCCCCTCCAGGAGTTCCATCATAGCTCCTCACTGTCGCTGGGAGGAAGTTTTCTCCTCCGCTCGCCCCTTCCACCGTCATTTTCTCTCTACCCACCCTTGCCTCCTTTTCCGCGCAGCTCTCGATTCCCCCCTCTCTTTCGCACCCTCCATGTCATATTCCGCTCCAGGAGCTCCATCATAGCTCCTTGCTGTCGCTGGGAGGATGTTTTCTCCTCCGCTCGCCCCTTCCACCGTCATTTTCTCTCTACCCACCCTTGCCTCCTTTTCCGCGCAGCTCTCGATTCCCTCCTCTCTTTCGCACCCTCCATGTCATATTCCGCTCCAGGAGCTCCATCATAGCTCCTTGCTGTCGCTGGGAGGATGTTTTCTCCTCCGCTCGCCCCTTCCACCGTCATTTTCTCTCTACCCACCCTTGCCTCCTTTTCCGCGCAGCTCTCGATTCCCCCCTCTCTTTCGCACCCTCCATGTCATATTCCGCTCCAGGAGTTCCATCATAGCTCCTCACTGTCGCTGGGAGGATGTTTTCTCCTCCGCTCGCCCCTTCCACCGTCATTTTCTCTCTACCCACCCTTGCCTCCTTCTCCGCGCAGCTCTCGATTCCCCCCTCTCTTTCGCACCCTCCATGTCATATTCCGCTCCAGGAGCTCCATCATAGCTAATCGCTGTCGCTGGGAGGATGTTTTCTCCTCCGCTCGCCCCTTCCACCGTCATTTTCTCTCTACCCACCCTTGCCTCCTTTTCCGCGCAGCTCTCGATTCCCCCCTCTCTTTCGCACCCTCCATGTCATATTCCGCTCCAGGAGTTCCATCATAGCTCCTCACTGTCGCTGGGAGGATGTTTTCTCCTCCGCTCGCCCCTTCCACCGTCATTTTCTCTCTACCCACCCTTGCCTCCTTCTCCGCGCAGCTCTCGATTCCCCCCTCTCTTTCGCACCCTCCATGTCATATTCCGCTCCAGGAGCTCCATCATAGCTCCTCACTGTCGCTGGGAGGATGTTTTCTCCTCCGCTCGCCCCTTCCACCGTCATTTTCTCTCTACCCACCCTTGCCTCCTTTTCCGCGCAGCTCTCGATTCCCCCCTCTCTTTCGCACCCTCCATGTCATATTCCGCTCCAGGAGTTCCATCATAGCTCCTCACTGTCGCTGGGAGGATGTTTTCTCCTCCGCTCGCCCCTTCCACCGTCATTTTCTCTCTACCCACCCTTGCCTCCTTCTCCGCGCAGCTCTCGATTCCCCCCTCTCTTTCGCACCCTCCATGTCATATTCCGCTCCAGGAGCTCCATCATAGCTCCTCGCTGTCGCTGGGGGGATGTTTTCTCCTCCGCTCGCCCCTTCGACCGTCATTTTCTCTCTACCCACCCTTGCCTCCTTTTCCGCGCAGCTCTCGATTCCCCCCTCTCTTTCGCACCCTCCATGTCATATTCCGCTCCAGGAGTTCCATCATAGCTCCTCACTGTCGCTGGGAGGATGTTTTCTCCTCCGCTCGCCTCTTCCACCGTCATTTTCTCTCTACCCACCCTTGCCTCCTTCTCCGCGCAGCTCTCGATTCCCCCCTCTCTTTCGCACCCTCCATGTCATATTCCGCTCCAGGAGCTCCATCATAGCTCCTCGCTGTCGCTGGGGGGATGTTTTCTCCTCCGCTCGCCCCTTCCACCGTCATTTTCTCTCTACCCACCCTTGCCTCCTTTTCCGCGCAGCTCTCGATTCCCCCCTCTCTTTCGCACCCTCCATGTCATATTCCGCTCCAGGAGTTCCATCATAGCTCCTCACTGTCGCTGGGAGGATGTTTTCTCCTCCGCTCGCCCCTTCCACCGTCATTTTCTCTCTACCCACCCTTGCCTCCTTTTCCGCGCAGCTCTCGATTCCCCCCTCTCTTTCGCACCCTCCATGTCATATTCCGCTCCAGGAGCTCCATCATAGCTCCTCGCTGTCGCTGGGAGGATGTTTTCTCCTCCGCTCACCCCTTCCACCGTCATTTTCTCTCTACCCACCCTTGCCTCCTTTTCCGCGCAGCTCTCGATTCCCCCCTCTCTTTCGCACCCTCAATGTCATATTCCGCTCCAGGAGTTCCATCATAGCTCCTCACTGTCGCTGGGAGGATGTTTTCTCCTCCGCTCGCCCCTTCCACCGTCATTTTCTCTCTACCCACCCTTGCCTCCTTTTCCGCGCAGCTCTCGATTCCCCCCTCTCTTTCGCACCCTCCATGTCATATTCCGCTCCAGGAGCTCCATCATAGCTCCTTGCTGTCGCTGGGAGGATGTTTTCTCCTCCGCTCGCCCCTTCCACCGTCATTTTCTCTCTACCCACCCTTGCCTCCTTTTCCGCGCAGCTCTCGATTCCCCCCTCTCTTTCGCACCCTCCATGTCATATTCCGCTCCAGGAGTTCCATCATAGCTCCTCACTGTCGCTGGGAGGATGTTTTCTCCTCCGCTCGCCCCTTCCACCATCATTTTATCTCTACCCACCCTTGCCTCCTTTTCCGCGCAGCTCTCGATTCCCTCCTCTCTTTCGCACCCTCCATGTCATATTCCGCTCCAGGAGCTCCATCATAGCTCCTTGCTGTCGCTGGGAGGATGTTTTCTCCTCCGCTCGCCCCTTCCACCGTCATTTTCTCTCTACCCACCCTTGCCTCCTTTTCCACGCAGCTCTCGATTCCCCCCTCTCTTTCGCACCCTCCATGTCATATTCCGCTCCAGGAGTTCCATCATAGCTCCTCACTGTCGCTGGGAGGATGTTTTCTCCTCCGCTCGCCCCTTCCACCGTCATTTTCTCTCTACCCACCCTTGCCTCCTTCTCCGCGCAGCTCTCGATTCCCCCCTCTCTTTCGCACCCTCCATGTCATATTCCGCTCCAGGAGCTCCATCATAGCTAATCGCTGTCGCTGGGAGGATGTTTTCTCCTCCGCTCGCCCCTTCCACCGTCATTTTCTCTCTACCCACCCTTGCCTCCTTTTCCGCGCAGCTCTCGATTCCCCCCTCTCTTTCGCACCCTCCATGTCATATTCCGCTCCAGGAGTTCCATCATAGCTCCTCACTGTCGCTGGGAGGATGTTTTCTCCTCCGCTCGCCCCTTCCACCGTCATTTTCTCTCTACCCACCCTTGCCTCCTTTTCCGCGCAGCTCTCGATTCCCCCCTCTCTTTCGCACCCTCCATGTCATATTCCGCTCCAGGAGTTCCATCATAGCTCCTCACTGTCGCTGGGAGGATGTTTTCTCCTCCGCTCGCCCCTTCCACCGTCATTTTCTCTCTACCCACCCTTGCCTCCTTCTCCGCGCAGCTCTCGATTCCCCCCTCTCTTTCGCACCCTCCATGTCATATTCCGCTCCAGGAGCTCCATCATAGCTCCTCGCTGTCGCTGGGGGGATGTTTTCTCCTCCGCTCGCCCCTTCGACCGTCATTTTCTCTCTACCCACCCTTGCCTCCTTTTCCGCGCAGCTCTCGATTCCCCCCTCTCTTTCGCACCCTCCATGTCATATTCCGCTCCAGGAGTTCCATCATAGCTCCTCACTGTCGCTGGGAGGATGTTTTCTCCTCCGCTCGCCTCTTCCACCGTCATTTTCTCTCTACCCACCCTTGCCTCCTTCTCCGCGCAGCTCTCGATTCCCCCCTCTCTTTCGCACCCTCCATGTCATATTCCGCTCCAGGAGCTCCATCATAGCTCCTCGCTGTCGCTGGGGGGATGTTTTCTCCTCCGCTCGCCCCTTCGACCGTCATTTTCTCTCTACCCACCCTTGCCTCCTTTTCCGCGCAGCTCTCGATTCCCCCCTCTCTTTCGCACCCTCCATGTCATATTCCGCTCCAGGAGTTCCATCATAGCTCCTCACTGTCGCTGGGAGGATGTTTTCTCCTCCGCTCGCCTCTTCCACCGTCATTTTCTCTCTACCCACCCTTGCCTCCTTTTCCGCGCAGCTCTCGATTCCCCCCTCTCTTTCGCACCCTCCATGTCATATTCCGCTCCAGGAGTTCCATCATAGCTCCTCACTGTCGCTGGGAGGAAGTTTTCTCCTCCGCTCGCCCCTTCCACCGTCATTTTCTCTCTACCCACCCTTGCCTCCTTTTCCGCGCAGCTCTCGATTCCCCCCTCTCTTTCGCACCCTCCATGTCATATTCCGCTCCAGGAGCTCCATCATAGCTCCTTGCTGTCGCTGGGAGGATGTTTTCTCCTCCGCTCGCCCCTTCCACCGTCATTTTCTCTCTACCCACCCTTGCCTCCTTTTCCGCGCAGCTCTCAAATCCCCCCTCTCTTTCGCACCCTCCATGTCATATTCCGCTCCAGGAGTTCCATCATAGCTCCTCACTGTCGCTGGGAGGATGTTTTCTCCTCCGCTCGCCCCTTCCACCGTCATTTTCTCTCTACCCACCCTTGCCTCCTTTTCCGCGCAGCTCTCGATTCCCCCCTCTCTTTCGCACCCTCCATGTCATATTCCGCTCCAGGAGCTCCATCATAGCTCCTTGCTGTCGCTGGGAGGATGTTTTCTCCTCCGCTCGCCCCTTCCACCGTCATTTTCTCTCTACCCACCCTTGCCTCCTTTTCCGCGCAGCTCTCGATTCCCCCCTCTCTTTCGCACCCTCCATGTCATATTCTGCTCCAGGAGTTCCATCATAGCTCCTCACTGTCGCTGGGAGGATGTTTTCTCCTCCGCTCGCCCCTTCCACCATCATTTTCTCTCTACCCACCCTTGCCTCCTTTTCCGCGCAGCTCTCGATTCCCTCCTCTCTTTCGCACCCTCCATGTCATATTCCGCTCCAGGAGTTCCATCATAGCTCCTCACTGTCGCTGGGAGGATGTTTTCTCCTCCGCTCGCCCCTTCCACCGTCATTTTCTCTCTACCCACCCTTGCCTCCTTTTCCGCGCAGCTCTCGATTCCCCCCTCTCTTTCGCACCCTCCATGTCATATTCCGCTCCAGGAGTTCCATCATAGCTCCTCACTGTCGCTGGGAGGATGTTTTCTCCTCCGCTCGCCCCTTCCACCGTCATTTTCTCTCTACCCACCCTTGCCTCCTTTTCCGCGCAGCTCTCGATTCCCCCCTCTCTTTCGCACCCTCCATGTCATATTCCGCTCCAGGAGCTCCATCATAGCTCCTTGCTGTCGCTGGGAGGATGTTTTCTCCTCCGCTCGCCCCTTCCACCGTCATTTTCTCTCTACCCACCCTTGCCTCCTTTTCCGCGCAGCTCTCGATTCCCCCCTCTGTTTCGCACCCTCCATGTCATATTCCGCTCCAGGAGTTCCATCATAGCTCCTCACTGTCGCTGGGAGGATGTTTTCTCCTCCGCTCGCCCCTTCCACCATCATTTTCTCTCTACCCACCCTTGCCTCCTTTTCCGCGCAGCTCTCGATTCCCTCCTCTCTTTCGCACCCTCCATGTCATATTCCGCTCCAGGAGCTCCATCATAGCTCCTTGCTGTCGCTGGGAGGATGTTTTCTCCTCCGCTCGCCCCTTCCACCGTCATTTTCTCTCTACCCACCCTTGCCTCCTTTTCCGCGCAGCTCTCGATTCCCCCCTCTCTTTCGCACCCTCCATGTCATATTCCGCTCCAGGAGCTCCATCATAGCTCCTTGCTGTCGCTGGGAGGATGTTTTCTCCTCCGCTCGCCCCTTCCACCGTCATTTTCTCTCTACCCACCCTTGCCTCCTTTTCCGCGCAGCTCTCGATTCCCCCCTCTCTTTCGCACCCTCCATGTCATATTCCGCTCCAGGAGTTCCATCATAGCTCCTCACTGTCGCTGGGAGGATGTTTTCTCCTCCGCTCGCCCCTTCCACCGTCATTTTCTCTCTACCCACCCTTGCCTCCTTCTCCGCGCAGCTCTCGATTCCCCCCTCTCTTTCGCACCCTCCATGTCATATTCCGCTCCAGGAGCTCCATCATAGCTAATCGCTGTCGCTGGGAGGATGTTTTCTCCTCCGCTCGCCCCTTCCACCGTCATTTTCTCTCTACCCACCCTTGCCTCCTTTTCCGCGCAGCTCTCGATTCCCCCCTCTCTTTCGCACCCTCCATGTCATATTCCGCTCCAGGAGTTCCATCATAGCTCCTCACTGTCGCTGGGAGGATGTTTTCTCCTCCGCTCGCCCCTTCCACCGTCATTTTCTCTCTACCCACCCTTGCCTCCTTTTCCGCGCAGCTCTCGATTCCCCCCTCTCTTTCGCACCCTCCATGTCATATTCCGCTCCAGGAGTTCCATCATAGCTCCTCACTGTCGCTGGGAGGATGTTTTCTCCTCCGCTCGCCCCTTCCACCGTCATTTTCTCTCTACCCACCCTTGCCTCCTTCTCCGCGCAGCTCTCGATTCCCCCCTCTCTTTCGCACCCTCCATGTCATATTCCGCTCCAGGAGCTCCATCATAGCTCCTCACTGTCGCTGGGAGGATGTTTTCTCCTCCGCTCGCCCCTTCCACCGTCATTTTCTCTCTACCCACCCTTGCCTCCTTTTCCGCGCAGCTCTCGATTCCCCCCTCTCTTTCGCACCCTCCATGTCATATTCCGCTCCAGGAGTTCCATCATAGCTCCTCACTGTCGCTGGGAGGATGTTTTCTCCTCCGCTCGCCCCTTCCACCGTCATTTTCTCTCTACCCACCCTTGCCTCCTTCTCCGCGCAGCTCTCGATTCCCCCCTCTCTTTCGCACCCTCCATGTCATATTCCGCTCCAGGAGCTCCATCATAGCTCCTCGCTGTCGCTGGGGGGATGTTTTCTCCTCCGCTCGCCCCTTCGACCGTCATTTTCTCTCTACCCACCCTTGCCTCCTTTTCCGCGCAGCTCTCGATTCCCCCCTCTCTTTCGCACCCTCCATGTCATATTCCGCTCCAGGAGTTCCATCATAGCTCCTCACTGTCGCTGGGAGGATGTTTTCTCCTCCGCTCGCCTCTTCCACCGTCATTTTCTCTCTACCCACCCTTGCCTCCTTCTCCGCGCAGCTCTCGATTCCCCCCTCTCTTTCGCACCCTCCATGTCATATTCCGCTCCAGGAGCTCCATCATAGCTCCTCGCTGTCGCTGGGGGGATGTTTTCTCCTCCGCTCGCCCCTTCGACCGTCATTTTCTCTCTACCCACCCTTGCCTCCTTTTCCGCGCAGCTCTCGATTCCCCCCTCTCTTTCGCACCCTCCATGTCATATTCCGCTCCAGGAGTTCCATCATAGCTCCTCACTGTCGCTGGGAGGATGTTTTCTCCTCCGCTCGCCTCTTCCACCGTCATTTTCTCTCTACCCACCCTTGCCTCCTTTTCCGCGCAGCTCTCGATTCCCCCCTCTCTTTCGCACCCTCCATGTCATATTCCGCTCCAGGAGTTCCATCATAGCTCCTCACTGTCGCTGGGAGGAAGTTTTCTCCTCCGCTCGCCCCTTCCACCGTCATTTTCTCTCTACCCACCCTTGCCTCCTTTTCCGCGCAGCTCTCGATTCCCCCCTCTCTTTCGCACCCTCCATGTCATATTCCGCTCCAGGAGTTCCATCATAGCTCCTCACTGTCGCTGGGAGGATGTTTTCTCCTCCGCTCGCCCCTTCCACCGTCATTTTCTCTCTACCCACCCTTGCCTCCTTCTCCGCGCAGCTCTCGATTCCCCCCTCTCTTTCGCACCCTCCATGTCATATTCCGCTCCAGGAGCTCCATCATAGCTCCTCGCTGTCGCTGGGGGGATGTTTTCTCCTCCGCTCGCCCCTTCGACCGTCATTTTCTCTCTACCCACCCTTGCCTCCTTTTCCGCGCAGCTCTCGATTCCCCCCTCTCTTTCGCACCCTCCATGTCATATTCCGCTCCAGGAGTTCCATCATAGCTCCTCACTGTCGCTGGGAGGATGTTTTCTCCTCCGCTCGCCTCTTCCACCGTCATTTTCTCTCTACCCACCCTTGCCTCCTTCTCCGCGCAGCTCTCGATTCCCCCCTCTCTTTCGCACCCTCCATGTCATATTCCGCTCCAGGAGCTCCATCATAGCTCCTCGCTGTCGCTGGGGGGATGTTTTCTCCTCCGCTCGCCCCTTCGACCGTCATTTTCTCTCTACCCACCCTTGCCTCCTTTTCCGCGCAGCTCTCGATTCCCCCCTCTCTTTCGCACCCTCCATGTCATATTCCGCTCCAGGAGTTCCATCATAGCTCCTCACTGTCGCTGGGAGGATGTTTTCTCCTCCGCTCGCCTCTTCCACCGTCATTTTCTCTCTACCCACCCTTGCCTCCTTTTCCGCGCAGCTCTCGATTCCCCCCTCTCTTTCGCACCCTCCATGTCATATTCCGCTCCAGGAGTTCCATCATAGCTCCTCACTGTCGCTGGGAGGAAGTTTTCTCCTCCGCTCGCCCCTTCCACCGTCATTTTCTCTCTACCCACCCTTGCCTCCTTTTCCGCGCAGCTCTCGATTCCCCCCTCTCTTTCGCACCCTCCATGTCATATTCCGCTCCAGGAGTTCCATCATAGCTCCTTGCTGTCGCTGGGAGGATGTTTTCTCCTCCGCTCGCCCCTTCCACCGTCATTTTCTCTCTACCCACCCTTGCCTCCTTTTCCGCGCAGCTCTCGATTCCCCCCTCTGTTTCGCACCCTCCATGTCATATTCCGCTCCAGGAGTTCCATCATAGCTCCTCACTGTCGCTGGGAGGATGTTTTCTCCTCCGCTCGCCCCTTCCACCATCATTTTCTCTCTACCCACCCTTGCCTCCTTTTCCGCGCAGCTCTCGATTCCCTCCTCTCTTTCGCACCCTCCATGTCATATTCCGCTCCAGGAGCTCCATCATAGCTCCTTGCTGTCGCTGGGAGGATGTTTTCTCCTCCGCTCGCCCCTTCCACCGTCATTTTCTCTCTACCCACCCTTGCCTCCTTTTCCGCGCAGCTCTCGATTCCCCCCTCTCTTTCGCACCCTCCATGTCATATTCCGCTCCAGGAGCTCCATCATAGCTCCTTGCTGTCGCTGGGAGGATGTTTTCTCCTCCGCTCGCCCCTTCCACCGTCATTTTCTCTCTACCCACCCTTGCCTCCTTTTCCGCGCAGCTCTCGATTCCCCCCTCTCTTTCGCACCCTCCATGTCATATTCCGCTCCAGGAGTTCCATCATAGCTCCTCACTGTCGCTGGGAGGATGTTTTCTCCTCCGCTCGCCCCTTCCACCGTCATTTTCTCTCTACCCACCCTTGCCTCCTTCTCCGCGCAGCTCTCGATTCCCCCCTCTCTTTCGAACCCTCCATGTCATATTCCGCTCCAGGAGCTCCATCATAGCTAATCGCTGTCGCTGGGAGGATGTTTTCTCCTCCGCTCGCCCCTTCCACCGTCATTTTCTCTCTACCCACCCTTGCCTCCTTTTCCGCGCAGCTCTCGATTCCCCCCTCTCTTTCGCACCCTCCATGTCATATTCCGCTCCAGGAGTTCCATCATAGCTCCTCACTGTCGCTGGGAGGATGTTTTCTCCTCCGCTCGCCCCTTCCACCGTCATTTTCTCTCTACCCACCCTTGCCTCCTTCTCCGCGCAGCTCTCGATTCCCCCCTCTCTTTCGCACCCTCCATGTCATATTCCGCTCCAGGAGCTCCATCATAGCTCCTCACTGTCGCTGGGAGGATGTTTTCTCCTCCGCTCGCCCCTTCCACCGTCATTTTCTCTCTACCCACCCTTGCCTCCTTTTCCGCGCAGCTCTCGATTCCCCCCTCTCTTTCGCACCCTCCATGTCATATTCCGCTCCAGGAGTTCCATCATAGCTCCTCACTGTCGCTGGGAGGATGTTTTCTCCTCCGCTCGCCCCTTCCACCGTCATTTTCTCTCTACCCACCCTTGCCTCCTTCTCTGCGCAGCTCTCGATTCCCCCCTCTCTTTCGCACCCTCCATGTCATATTCCGCTCCAGGAGCTCCATCATAGCTCCTCGCTGTCGCTGGGGGGATGTTTTCTCCTCCGCTCGCCCCTTCGACCGTCATTTTCTCTCTACCCACCCTTGCCTCCTTTTCCGCGCAGCTCTCGATTCCCCCCTCTCTTTCGCACCCTCCATGTCATATTCCGCTCCAGGAGTTCCATCATAGCTCCTCACTGTCGCTGGGAGGATGTTTTCTCCTCCGCTCGCCTCTTCCACCGTCATTTTCTCTCTACCCACCCTTGCCTCCTTCTCCGCGCAGCTCTCGATTCCCCCCTCTCTTTCGCACCCTCCATGTCATATTCCGCTCCAGGAGTTCCATCATAGCTCCTCACTGTCGCTGGGAGGAAGTTTTCTCCTCCGCTCGCCCCTTCCACCGTCATTTTCTCTCTACCCACCCTTGCCTCCTTTTCCGCGCAGCTCTCGATTCCCCCCTCTCTTTCGCACCCTCCATGTCATATTCCGCTCCAGGAGTTCCATCATAGCTCCTCACTGTCGCTGGGAGGATGTTTTCTCCTCCGCTCGCCCCTTCCACCGTCATTTTCTCTCTACCCACCCTTGCCTCCTTTTCCGCGCAGCTCTCGATTCCCCCCTCTCTTTCGCACCCTCCATGTCATATTCCGCTCCAGGAGCTCCATCATAGCTCCTCGCTGTCGCTAAGAGGATGTTTTCTCCTCCGCTCGCCCCTTCCACCGTCATTTTCTCTCTACCCACCCTTGCCTCCTTTTCCGCGCAGCTCTCGATTCCCCCCTCTCTTTCGCACCCTCAATGTCATATTCCGCTCCAGGAGTTCCATCATAGCTCCTCACTGTCGCTGGGAGGATGTTTTCTCCTCCGCTCGCCCCTTCCACCGTCATTTTCTCTCTACCCACCCTTGCCTCCTTTTCCGCGCAGCTCTCGATTCCCCCCTCTCTTTCGCACCCTCCATGTCATATTCCGCTCCAGGAGTTCCATCATAGCTCCTCACTGTCGCTGGGAGGAAGTTTTCTCCTCCGCTCGCCCCTTCCACCGTCATTTTCTCTCTACCCACCCTTGCCTCCTTTTCCGCGCAGCTCTCGATTCCCCCCTCTCTTTCGCACCCTCCATGTCATATTCCGCTCCAGGAGTTCCATCATAGCTCCTCACTGTCGCTGGGAGGAAGTTTTCTCCTCCGCTCGCCCCTTCCACCGTCATTTTCTCTCTACCCACCCTTGCCTCCTTTTCCGCGCAGCTCTCGATTCCCCCCTCTCTTTCGCACCCTCCATGTCATATTCCGCTCCAGGAGCTCCATCATAGCTCCTTGCTGTCGCTGGGAGGATGTTTTCTCCTCCGCTCGCCCCTTCCACCGTCATTTTCTCTCTACCCACCCTTGCCTCCTTTTCCGCGCAGCTCTCGATTCCCCCCTTCTCTTTCGCACCCTCCATGTCATATTCCGCTCCAGGAGTTCCATCATAGCTCCTCACTGTCGCTGGGAGGATGTTTTCTCCTCCGCTCGCCCCTTCCACCGTCATTTTCTCTCTACCCACCCTTGCCTCCTTTTCCGCGCAGCTCTCGATTCCCCCCTCTCTTTCGCACCCTCCATGTCATATTCCGCTCCAGGAGTTCCATCATAGCTCCTCACTGTCGCTGGGAGGAAGTTTTCTCCTCCGCTCGCCCCTTCCACCGTCATTTTCTCTCTACCCACCCTTGCCTCCTTTTCCGCGCAGCTCTCGATTCCCCCCTCTCTTTCGCACCCTCCATGTCATATTCCGCTCCAGGAGCTCCATCATAGCTCCTTGCTGTCGCTGGGAGGATGTTTTCTCCTCCGCTCGCCCCTTCCACCGTCATTTTCTCTCTACCCACCCTTGCCTCCTTTTCCGCGCAGCTCTCGATTCCCCCCTCTCTTTCGCACCCTCCATGTCATATTCCGCTCCAGGAGTTCCATCATAGCTCCTCACTGTCGCTGGGAGGATGTTTTCTCCTCCGCTCGCCCCTTCCACCGTCATTTTCTCTCTACCCACCCTTGCCTCCTTCTCCGCGCAGCTCTCGATTCCCCCCTCTCTTTCGCACCCTCCATGTCATATTCCGCTCCAGGAGCTCCATCATAGCTAATCGCTGTCGCTGGGAGGATGTTTTCTCCTCCGCTCGCCCCTTCCACCGTCATTTTCTCTCTACCCACCCTTGCCTCCTATTCCACGCAGCTCTCGATTCCCCCCTCTCTTTCGCACCCTCCATGTCATATTCCGCTCCAGGAGCTCCATCATAGCTCCTTGCTGTCGCTGGGAGGATGTTTTCTCCTCCGCTCGCCCCTTCCACCGTCATTTTCTCTCTACCCACCCTTGCCTCCTTTTCCGCGCAGCTCTCGATTCCCCCCTCTCTTTCGCACCCTCCATGTCATATTCCGCTCCAGGAGTTCCATCATAGCTCCTCACTGTCGCTGGGAGGATGTTTTCTCCTCCGCTCGCCCCTTCCACCGTCATTTTCTCTCTACCCACCCTTGCCTCCTTTTCCGCGCAGCTCTCGATTCCCCCCTCTCTTTCGCACCCTCCATGTCATATTCCGCTCCAGGAGTTCCATCATAGCTCCTCACTGTCGCTGGGAGGATGTTTTCTCCTCCGCTCGCCCCTTCCACCGTCATTTTCTCTCTACCCACCCTTGCCTCCTTTTCCGCGCAGCTCTCGATTCCCCCCTCTCTTTCGCACCCTCCATGTCATATTCCGCTCCAGGAGTTCCATCATAGCTCCTCACTGTCGCTGGGAGGATGTTTTCTCCTCCGCTCGCCCCTTCCACCGTCATTTTCTCTCTACCCACCCTTGCCTCCTTTTCCGCGCAGCTCTCGATTCCCCCCTCTCTTTCGCACCCTCCATGTCATATTCCGCTCCAGGAGCTCCATCATAGCTCCTTGCTGTCGCTGGGAGGATGTTTTCTCCTCCGCTCGCCCCTTCCACCGTCATTTTCTCTCTACCCACCCTTGCCTCCTTTTCCGCGCAGCTCTCGATTCCCCCCTCTCTTTCGCACCCTCCATGTCATATTCCGCTCCAGGAGTTCCATCATAGCTCCTCACTGTCGCTGGGAGGATGTTTTCTCCTCCGCTCGCCCCTTCCACCGTCATTTTCTCTCTACCCACCCTTGCCTCCTTCTCCGCGCAGCTCTCGATTCCCCCCTCTCTTTCGCACCCTCCATGTCATATTCCGCTCCAGGAGCTCCATCATAGCTCCTCGCTGTCGCTGGGGGGATGTTTTCTCCTCCGCTCGCCCCTTCCACCGTCATTTTCTCTCTACCCACCCTTGCCTCCTTTTCCGCGCAGCTCTCGATTCCCCCCTCTCTTTCGCACCCTCCATGTCATATTCCGCTCCAGGAGTTCCATCATAGCTCCTCACTGTCGCTGGGAGGATGTTTTCTCCTCCGCTCGCCTCTTCCACCGTCATTTTCTCTCTACCCACCCTTGCCTCCTTCTCCGCGCAGCTCTCGATTCCCCCCTCTCTTTCGCACCCTCCATGTCATATTCCGCTCCAGGAGCTCCATCATAGCTCCTCGCTGTCGCTGGGGGGATGTTTTCTCCTCCGCTCGCCCCTTCGACCGTCATTTTCTCTCTACCCACCCTTGCCTCCTTTTTCGCGCAGCTCTCGATTCCCCCCTCTCTTTCGCACCCTCCATGTCATATTCCGCTCCAGGAGTTCCATCATAGCTCCTCACTGTCGCTGGGAGGATGTTTTCTCCTCCGCTCGCCTCTTCCACCGTCATTTTCTCTCTACCCACCCTTGCCTCCTTTTCCGCGCAGCTCTCGATTCCCCCCTCTCTTTCGCACCCTCCATGTCATATTCCGCTCCAGGAGTTCCATCATAGCTCCTCACTGTCGCTGGGAGGAAGTTTTCTCCTCCGCTCGCCCCTTCCACCGTCATTTTCTCTCTACCCACCCTTGCCTCCTTTTCCGCGCAGCTCTCGATTCCCCCCTCTCTTTCGCACCCTCCATGTCATATTCCGCTCCAGGAGCTCCATCATAGCTCCTTGCTGTCGCTGGGAGGATGTTTTCTCCTCCGCTCGCCCCTTCCACCGTCATTTTCTCTCTACCCACCCTTGCCTCCTTTTCCGCGCAGCTCTCGATTCCCCCCTCTCTTTCGCACCCTCCATGTCATATTCCGCTCCAGGAGTTCCATCATAGCTCCTCACTGTCGCTGGGAGGATGTTTTCTCCTCCGCTCGCCCCTTCCACCGTCATTTTCTCTCTACCCACCCTTGCCTCCTTTTCCGCGCAGCTCTCGATTCCCCCCTCTCTTTCGCACCCTCCATGTCATATTCCGCTCCAGGAGCTCCATCATAGCTCCTCGCTGTCGCTGGGAGGATGTTTTCTCCTCCGCTCGCCCCTTCCACCGTCATTTTCTCTCTACCCACCCTTGCCTCCTTTTCCGCGCAGCTCTCGATTTCCCCCTCTCTTTCGCACCCTCAATGTCATATTCCGCTCCAGGAGTTCCATCATAGCTCCTCACTGTCGCTGGGAGGATGTTTTCTCCTCCGCTCGCCCCTTCCACCGTCATTTTCTCTCTACCCACCCTTGCCTCCTTTTCCGCGCAGCTCTCGATTCCCCCCTCTCTTTCGCACCCTCCATGTCATATTCCGCTCCAGGAGTTCCATCATAGCTCCTCACTGTCGCTGGGAGGAAGTTTTCTCCTCCGCTCGCCCCTTCCACCGTCATTTTCTCTCTACCCACCCTTGCCTCCTTTTCCGCGCAGCTCTCGATTCCCCCCTCTCTTTCGCACCCTCCATGTCATATTCCGCTCCAGGAGTTCCATCATAGCTCCTCACTGTCGCTGGGAGGAAGTTTTCTCCTCCGCTCGCCCCTTCCACCGTCATTTTCTCTCTACCCACCCTTGCCTCCTTTTCCGCGCAGCTCTCGATTCCCCCCTCTCTTTCGCACCCTCCATGTCATATTCCGCTCCAGGAGCTCCATCATAGCTCCTTGCTGTCGCTGGGAGGATGTTTTCTCCTCCGCTCGCCCCTTCCACCGTCATTTTCTCTCTACCCACCCTTGCCTCCTTTTCCGCGCAGCTCTCGATTCCCCCCTCTCTTTCGCACCCTCCATGTCATATTCCGCTCCAGGTGCTCCATCATAGCTCCTCGCTGTCGCTGGGAGGATGTTTTCTCCTCCGCTCGCCCCTTCCACCGTCATTTTCTCTCTACCCACCCTTGCCTCCTTTTCCGCGCAGCTCTCGATTCCCCCCTCTCTTTCGCACCCTCAATGTCATATTCCGCTCCAGGAGTTCCATCATAGCTCCTCACTGTCGCTGGGAGGATGTTTTCTCCTCCGCTCGCCCCTTCCACCGTCATTTTCTCTCTACCCACCCTTGCCTCCTTTTCCGCGCAGCTCTCGATTCCCCCCTCTCTTTCGCACCCTCCATGTCATATTCCGCTCCAGGAGTTCCATCATAGCTCCTCACTGTCGCTGGGAGGAAGTTTTCTCCTCCGCTCGCCCCTTCCACCGTCATTTTCTCTCTACCCACCCTTGCCTCCTTTTCCGCGCAGCTCTCGATTCCCCCCTCTCTTTCGCACCCTCCATTTCATATTCCGCTCCAGGAGCTCCATCATAGCTCCTTGCTGTCGCTGGGAGGATGTTTTCTCCTCCGCTCGCCCCTTCCACCGTCATTTTCTCTCTACCCACCCTTGCCTCCTTTTCCGCGCAGCTCTCGATTCCCCCCTCTCTTTCGCACCCTCCATGTCATATTCCGCTCCAGGAGTTCCATCATAGCTCCTCACTGTCGCTGGGAGGATGTTTTCTCCTCCGCTCGCCCCTTCCACCGTCATTTTCTCTCTACCCACCCTTGCCTCCTTTTCCGCGCAGCTCTCGATTCCCCCCTCTCTTTCGCACCCTCCATGTCATATTCCGCTCCAGGAGTTCCATCATAGCTCCTCACTGTCGCTGGGAGGAAGTTTTCTCCTCCGCTCGCCCCTTCCACCGTCATTTTCTCTCTACCCACCCTTGCCTCCTTTTCCGCGCAGCTCTCGATTCCCCCCTCTCTTTCGCACCCTCCATGTCATATTCCGCTCCAGGAGCTCCATCATAGCTCCTTGCTGTCGCTGGGAGGATGTTTTCTCCTCCGCTCGCCCCTTCCACCGTCATTTTCTCTCTACCCACCCTTGCCTCCTTTTCCGCGCAGCTCTCGATTCCCCCCTCTCTTTCGCACCCTCCATGTCATATTCCGCTCCAGGAGTTCCATCATAGCTCCTCACTGTCGCTGGGAGGATGTTTTCTCCTCCGCTCGCCCCTTCCACCGTCATTTTCTCTCTACCCACCCTTGCCTCCTTCTCCGCGCAGCTCTCGATTCCCCCCTCTCTTTCGCACCCTCCATGTCATATTCCGCTCCAGGAGCTCCATCATAGCTAATCGCTGTCGCTGGGAGGATGTTTTCTCCTCCGCTCGCCCCTTCCACCGTCATTTTCTCTCTACCCACCCTTGCCTCCTTTTCCGCGCAGCTCTCGATTCCCCCCTCTCTTTCGCACCCTCCATGTCATATTCCGCTCCAGGAGCTCCATCATAGCTCCTTGCTGTCGCTGGGAGGATGTTTTCTCCTCCGCTCGCCCCTTCCACCGTCATTTTCTCTCTACCCACCCTTGCCTCCTTTTCCGCGCAGCTCTCGATTCCCCCCTCTCTTTCGCACCCTCCATGTCATATTCCGCTCCAGGAGTTCCATCATAGCTCCTCACTGTCGCTGGGAGGATGTTTTCTCCTCCGCTCGCCCCTTCCACCGTCATTTTCTCTCTACCCACCCTTGCCTCCTTTTCCGCGCAGCTCTCGATTCCCCCCTCTCTTTCGCACCCTCCATGTCATATTCCGCTCCAGGAGTTCCATCATAGCTCCTCACTGTCGCTGGGAGGATGTTTTCTCCTCCGCTCGCCCCTTCCACCGCCATTTTCTCTCTACCCACCCTTGCCTCCTTTTCCGCGCAGCTCTCGATTCCCCCCTCTCTTTCGCACCCTCCATGTCATATTCCGCTCCAGGAGTTCCATCATAGCTCCTCACTGTCGCTGGGAGGATGTTTTCTCCTCCGCTCGCCCCTTCGACCGTCATTTTCTCTCTACCCACCCTTGCCTCCTTTTCCGCGCAGCTCTCGATTCCCCCCTCTCTTTCGCACCCTCCATGTCATATTCCGCTCCAGGAGCTCCATCATAGCTCCTTGCTGTCGCTGGGAGGATGTTTTCTCCTCCGCTCGCCCCTTCCACCGTCATTTTCTCTCTACCCACCCTTGCCTCCTTTTCCGCGCAGCTCTCGATTCCCCCCTCTCTTTCGCACCCTCCATGTCATATTCCGCTCCAGGTGCTCCATCATAGCTCCTCGCTGTCGCTGGGAGGATGTTTTCTCCTCCGCTCGCCCCTTCCACCGTCATTTTCTCTCTACCCACCCTTGCCTCCTTTTCCGCGCAGCTCTCGATTCCCCCCTCTCTTTCGCACCCTCAATGTCATATTCCGCTCCAGGAGTTCCATCATAGCTCCTCACTGTCGCTGGGAGGATGTTTTCTCCTCCGCTCGCCCCTTCCACCGTCATTTTCTCTCTACCCACCCTTGCCTCCTTTTCCGCGCAGCTCTCGATTCCCCCCTCTCTTTCGCACCCTCCATGTCATATTCCGCTCCAGGAGTTCCATCATAGCTCCTCACTGTCGCTGGGAGGAAGTTTTCTCCTCCGCTCGCCCCTTCCACCGTCATTTTCTCTCTACCCACCCTTGCCTCCTTTTCCGCGCAGCTCTCGATTCCCCCCTCTCTTTCGCACCCTCCATTTCATATTCCGCTCCAGGAGCTCCATCATAGCTCCTTGCTGTCGCTGGGAGGATGTTTTCTCCTCCGCTCGCCCCTTCCACCGTCATTTTCTCTCTACCCACCCTTGCCTCCTTTTCCGCGCAGCTCTCGATTCCCCCCTCTCTTTCGCACCCTCCATGTCATATTCCGCTCCAGGAGTTCCATCATAGCTCCTCACTGTCGCTGGGAGGATGTTTTCTCCTCCGCTCGCCCCTTCCACCGTCATTTTCTCTCTACCCACCCTTGCCTCCTTTTCCGCGCAGCTCTCGATTCCCCCCTCTCTTTCGCACCCTCCATGTCATATTCCGCTCCAGGAGTTCCATCATAGCTCCTCACTGTCGCTGGGAGGAAGTTTTCTCCTCCGCTCGCCCCTTCCACCGTCATTTTCTCTCTACCCACCCTTGCCTCCTTTTCCGCGCAGCTCTCGATTCCCCCCTCTCTTTCGCACCCTCCATGTCATATTCCGCTCCAGGAGCTCCATCATAGCTCCTTGCTGTCGCTGGGAGGATGTTTTCTCCTCCGCTCGCCCCTTCCACCGTCATTTTCTCTCTACCCACCCTTGCCTCCTTTTCCGCGCAGCTCTCGATTCCCCCCTCTCTTTCGCACCCTCCATGTCATATTCCGCTCCAGGAGTTCCATCATAGCTCCTCACTGTCGCTGGGAGGATGTTTTCTCCTCCGCTCGCCCCTTCCACCGTCATTTTCTCTCTACCCACCCTTGCCTCCTTCTCCGCGCAGCTCTCGATTCCCCCCTCTCTTTCGCACCCTCCATGTCATATTCCGCTCCAGGAGCTCCATCATAGCTAATCGCTGTCGCTGGGAGGATGTTTTCTCCTCCGCTCGCCCCTTCCACCGTCATTTTCTCTCTACCCACCCTTGCCTCCTTTTCCGCGCAGCTCTCGATTCCCCCCTCTCTTTCGCACCCTCCATGTCATATTCCGCTCCAGGAGCTCCATCATAGCTCCTTGCTGTCGCTGGGAGGATGTTTTCTCCTCCGCTCGCCCCTTCCACCGTCATTTTCTCTCTACCCACCCTTGCCTCCTTTTCCGCGCAGCTCTCGATTCCCCCCTCTCTTTCGCACCCTCCATGTCATATTCCGCTCCAGGAGTTCCATCATAGCTCCTCACTGTCGCTGGGAGGATGTTTTCTCCTCCGCTCGCCCCTTCCACCGTCATTTTCTCTCTACCCACCCTTGCCTCCTTTTCCGCGCAGCTCTCGATTCCCCCCTCTCTTTCGCACCCTCCATGTCATATTCCGCTCCAGGAGTTCCATCATAGCTCCTCACTGTCGCTGGGAGGATGTTTTCTCCTCCGCTCGCCCCTTCCACCGCCATTTTCTCTCTACCCACCCTTGCCTCCTTTTCCGCGCAGCTCTCGATTCCCCCCTCTCTTTCGCACCCTCCATGTCATATTCCGCTCCAGGAGTTCCATCATAGCTCCTCACTGTCGCTGGGAGGATGTTTTCTCCTCCGCTCGCCCCTTCGACCGTCATTTTCTCTCTACCCACCCTTGCCTCCTTTTCCGCGCAGCTCTCGATTCCCCCCTCTCTTTCGCACCCTCCATGTCATATTCCGCTCCAGGAGCTCCATCATAGCTCCTTGCTGTCGCTGGGAGGATGTTTTCTCCTCCGCTCGCCCCTTCCACCGTCATTTTCTCTCTACCCACCCTTGCCTCCTTTTCCGCGCAGCTCTCGAATCCCCCCTCTCTTTCGCACCCTCCATGTCATATTCCGCTCCAGGAGCTCCATCATAGCTCCTTGCTGTCGCTGGGAGGAAGTTTTCTCCTCCGCTCGCCCCTTCCACCGTCATTTTCTCTCTACCCACCCTTGCCTCCTTTTCCGCGCAGCTCTCGATTTCCCCCTCTCTTTCGCACCCTCAATGTCATATTCCGCTCCAGGAGTTCCATCATAGCTCCTCACTGTCGCTGGGAGGATGTTTTCTCCTCCGCTCGCCCCTTCCACCGTCATTTTCTCTCTACCCACCCTTGCCTCCTTTTCCGCGCAGCTCTCGATTCCCCCCTCTCTTTCGCACCCTCCATGTCATATTCCGCTCCAGGAGTTCCATCATAGCTCCTCACTGTCGCTGGGAGGAAGTTTTCTCCTCCGCTCGCCCCTTCCACCGTCATTTTCTCTCTACCCACCCTTGCCTCCTTTTCCGCGCAGCTCTCGATTCCCCCCTCTCTTTCGCACCCTCCATGTCATATTCCGCTCCAGGAGTTCCATCATAGCTCCTCACTGTCGCTGGGAGGAAGTTTTCTCCTCCGCTCGCCCCTTCCACCGTCATTTTCTCTCTACCCACCCTTGCCTCCTTTTCCGCGCAGCTCTCGATTCCCCCCTCTCTTTCGCACCCTCCATGTCATATTCCGCTCCAGGAGCTCCATCATAGCTCCTTGCTGTCGCTGGGAGGATGTTTTCTCCTCCGCTCGCCCCTTCCACCGTCATTTTCTCTCTACCCACCCTTGCCTCCTTTTCCGCGCAGCTCTCGATTCCCCCCTCTCTTTCGCACCCTCCATGTCATATTCCGCTCCAGGTGCTCCATCATAGCTCCTCGCTGTCGCTGGGAGGATGTTTTCTCCTCCGCTCGCCCCTTCCACCGTCATTTTCTCTCTACCCACCCTTGCCTCCTTTTCCGCGCAGCTCTCGATTCCCCCCTCTCTTTCGCACCCTCAATGTCATATTCCGCTCCAGGAGTTCCATCATAGCTCCTCACTGTCGCTGGGAGGATGTTTTCTCCTCCGCTCGCCCCTTCCACCGTCATTTTCTCTCTACCCACCCTTGCCTCCTTTTCCGCGCAGCTCTCGATTCCCCCCTCTCTTTCGCACCCTCCATGTCATATTCCGCTCCAGGAGTTCCATCATAGCTCCTCACTGTCGCTGGGAGGAAGTTTTCTCCTCCGCTCGCCCCTTCCACCGTCATTTTCTCTCTACCCACCCTTGCCTCCTTTTCCGCGCAGCTCTCGATTCCCCCCTCTCTTTCGCACCCTCCATTTCATATTCCGCTCCAGGAGCTCCATCATAGCTCCTTGCTGTCGCTGGGAGGATGTTTTCTCCTCCGCTCGCCCCTTCCACCGTCATTTTCTCTCTACCCACCCTTGCCTCCTTTTCCGCGCAGCTCTCGATTCCCCCCTCTCTTTCGCACCCTCCATGTCATATTCCGCTCCAGGAGTTCCATCATAGCTCCTCACTGTCGCTGGGAGGATGTTTTCTCCTCCGCTCGCCCCTTCCACCGTCATTTTCTCTCTACCCACCCTTGCCTCCTTTTCCGCGCAGCTCTCGATTCCCCCCTCTCTTTCGCACCCTCCATGTCATATTCCGCTCCAGGAGTTCCATCATAGCTCCTCACTGTCGCTGGGAGGAAGTTTTCTCCTCCGCTCGCCCCTTCCACCGTCATTTTCTCTCTACCCACCCTTGCCTCCTTTTCCGCGCAGCTCTCGATTCCCCCCTCTCTTTCGCACCCTCCATGTCATATTCCGCTCCAGGAGCTCCATCATAGCTCCTTGCTGTCGCTGGGAGGATGTTTTCTCCTCCGCTCGCCCCTTCCACCGTCATTTTCTCTCTACCCACCCTTGCCTCCTTTTCCGCGCAGCTCTCGATTCCCCCCTCTCTTTCGCACCCTCCATGTCATATTCCGCTCCAGGAGTTCCATCATAGCTCCTCACTGTCGCTGGGAGGATGTTTTCTCCTCCGCTCGCCCCTTCCACCGTCATTTTCTCTCTACCCACCCTTGCCTCCTTCTCCGCGCAGCTCTCGATTCCCCCCTCTCTTTCGCACCCTCCATGTCATATTCCGCTCCAGGAGCTCCATCATAGCTAATCGCTGTCGCTGGGAGGATGTTTTCTCCTCCGCTCGCCCCTTCCACCGTCATTTTCTCTCTACCCACCCTTGCCTCCTTTTCCGCGCAGCTCTCGATTCCCCCCTCTCTTTCGCACCCTCCATGTCATATTCCGCTCCAGGAGCTCCATCATAGCTCCTTGCTGTCGCTGGGAGGATGTTTTCTCCTCCGCTCGCCCCTTCCACCGTCATTTTCTCTCTACCCACCCTTGCCTCCTTTTCCGCGCAGCTCTCGATTCCCCCCTCTCTTTCGCACCCTCCATGTCATATTCCGCTCCAGGAGTTCCATCATAGCTCCTCACTGTCGCTGGGAGGATGTTTTCTCCTCCGCTCGCCCCTTCCACCGTCATTTTCTCTCTACCCACCCTTGCCTCCTTTTCCGCGCAGCTCTCGATTCCCCCCTCTCTTTCGCACCCTCCATGTCATATTCCGCTCCAGGAGTTCCATCATAGCTCCTCACTGTCGCTGGGAGGATGTTTTCTCCTCCGCTCGCCCCTTCCACCGCCATTTTCTCTCTACCCACCCTTGCCTCCTTTTCCGCGCAGCTCTCGATTCCCCCCTCTCTTTCGCACCCTCCATGTCATATTCCGCTCCAGGAGTTCCATCATAGCTCCTCACTGTCGCTGGGAGGATGTTTTCTCCTCCGCTCGCCCCTTCGACCGTCATTTTCTCTCTACCCACCCTTGCCTCCTTTTCCGCGCAGCTCTCGATTCCCCCCTCTCTTTCGCACCCTCCATGTCATATTCCGCTCCAGGAGCTCCATCATAGCTCCTTGCTGTCGCTGGGAGGATGTTTTCTCCTCCGCTCGCCCCTTCCACCGTCATTTTCTCTCTACCCACCCTTGCCTCCTTTTCCGCGCAGCTCTCGATTCCCCCCTCTCTTTCGCACCCTCCATGTCATATTCCGCTCCAGGTGCTCCATCATAGCTCCTCGCTGTCGCTGGGAGGATGTTTTCTCCTCCGCTCGCCCCTTCCACCGTCATTTTCTCTCTACCCACCCTTGCCTCCTTTTCCGCGCAGCTCTCGATTCCCCCCTCTCTTTCGCACCCTCAATGTCATATTCCGCTCCAGGAGTTCCATCATAGCTCCTCACTGTCGCTGGGAGGATGTTTTCTCCTCCGCTCGCCCCTTCCACCGTCATTTTCTCTCTACCCACCCTTGCCTCCTTTTCCGCGCAGCTCTCGATTCCCCCCTCTCTTTCGCACCCTCCATGTCATATTCCGCTCCAGGAGTTCCATCATAGCTCCTCACTGTCGCTGGGAGGAAGTTTTCTCCTCCGCTCGCCCCTTCCACCGTCATTTTCTCTCTACCCACCCTTGCCTCCTTTTCCGCGCAGCTCTCGATTCCCCCCTCTCTTTCGCACCCTCCATTTCATATTCCGCTCCAGGAGCTCCATCATAGCTCCTTGCTGTCGCTGGGAGGATGTTTTCTCCTCCGCTCGCCCCTTCCACCGTCATTTTCTCTCTACCCACCCTTGCCTCCTTTTCCGCGCAGCTCTCGATTCCCCCCTCTCTTTCGCACCCTCCATGTCATATTCCGCTCCAGGAGTTCCATCATAGCTCCTCACTGTCGCTGGGAGGATGTTTTCTCCTCCGCTCGCCCCTTCCACCGTCATTTTCTCTCTACCCACCCTTGCCTCCTTTTCCGCGCAGCTCTCGATTCCCCCCTCTCTTTCGCACCCTCCATGTCATATTCCGCTCCAGGAGTTCCATCATAGCTCCTCACTGTCGCTGGGAGGAAGTTTTCTCCTCCGCTCGCCCCTTCCACCGTCATTTTCTCTCTACCCACCCTTGCCTCCTTTTCCGCGCAGCTCTCGATTCCCCCCTCTCTTTCGCACCCTCCATGTCATATTCCGCTCCAGGAGCTCCATCATAGCTCCTTGCTGTCGCTGGGAGGATGTTTTCTCCTCCGCTCGCCCCTTCCACCGTCATTTTCTCTCTACCCACCCTTGCCTCCTTTTCCGCGCAGCTCTCGATTCCCCCCTCTCTTTCGCACCCTCCATGTCATATTCCGCTCCAGGAGTTCCATCATAGCTCCTCACTGTCGCTGGGAGGATGTTTTCTCCTCCGCTCGCCCCTTCCACCGTCATTTTCTCTCTACCCACCCTTGCCTCCTTCTCCGCGCAGCTCTCGATTCCCCCCTCTCTTTCGCACCCTCCATGTCATATTCCGCTCCAGGAGCTCCATCATAGCTAATCGCTGTCGCTGGGAGGATGTTTTCTCCTCCGCTCGCCCCTTCCACCGTCATTTTCTCTCTACCCACCCTTGCCTCCTTTTCCGCGCAGCTCTCGATTCCCCCCTCTCTTTCGCACCCTCCATGTCATATTCCGCTCCAGGAGCTCCATCATAGCTCCTTGCTGTCGCTGGGAGGATGTTTTCTCCTCCGCTCGCCCCTTCCACCGTCATTTTCTCTCTACCCACCCTTGCCTCCTTTTCCGCGCAGCTCTCGATTCCCCCCTCTCTTTCGCACCCTCCATGTCATATTCCGCTCCAGGAGTTCCATCATAGCTCCTCACTGTCGCTGGGAGGATGTTTTCTCCTCCGCTCGCCCCTTCCACCGTCATTTTCTCTCTACCCACCCTTGCCTCCTTTTCCGCGCAGCTCTCGATTCCCCCCTCTCTTTCGCACCCTCCATGTCATATTCCGCTCCAGGAGTTCCATCATAGCTCCTCACTGTCGCTGGGAGGATGTTTTCTCCTCCGCTCGCCCCTTCGACCGTCATTTTCTCTCTACCCACCCTTGCCTCCTTTTCCGCGCAGCTCTCGATTCCCCCCTCTCTTTCGCACCCTCCATGTCATATTCCGCTCCAGGAGCTCCATCATAGCTCCTTGCTGTCGCTGGGAGGATGTTTTCTCCTCCGCTCGCCCCTTCCACCGTCATTTTCTCTCTACCCACCCTTGCCTCCTTTTCCGCGCAGCTCTCGAATCCCCCCTCTCTTTCGCACCCTCCATGTCATATTCCGCTCCAGGAGCTCCATCATAGCTCCTTGCTGTCGCTGGGAGGAAGTTTTCTCCTCCGCTCGCCCCTTCCACCGTCATTTTCTCTCTACCCACCCTTGCCTCCTTTTCCGCGCAGCTCTCGATTCCCCCCTCTCTTTCGCACCCTCCATGTCATATTCCGCTCCAGGAGTTCCATCATAGCTCCTCACTGTCGCTGGGAGGATGTTTTCTCCTCCGCTCGCCCCTTCCACCGTCATTTTCTCTCTACCCACCCTTGCCTCCTTCTCCGCGCAGCTCTCGATTCCCCCCTCTCTTTCGCACCCTCCATGTCATATTCCGCTCCAGGAGCTCCATCATAGCTAATCGCTGTCGCTGGGAGGATGTTTTCTCCTCCGCTCGCCCCTTCCACCGTCATTTTCTCTCTACCCACCCTTGCCTCCTTTTCCGCGCAGCTCTCGATTCCCCCCTCTCTTTCGCACCCTCCATGTCATATTCCGCTCCAGGAGCTCCATCATAGCTCCTTGCTGTCGCTGGGAGGATGTTTTCTCCTCCGCTCGCCCCTTCCACCGTCATTTTCTCTCTACCCACCCTTGCCTCCTTTTCCGCGCAGCTCTCGATTCCCCCCTCTCTTTCGCACCCTCCATGTCATATTCCGCTCCAGGAGTTCCATCATAGCTCCTCACTGTCGCTGGGAGGATGTTTTCTCCTCCGCTCGCCCCTTCCACCGTCATTTTCTCTCTACCCACCCTTGCCTCCTTTTCCGCGCAGCTCTCGATTCCCCCCTCTCTTTCGCACCCTCCATGTCATATTCCGCTCCAGGAGTTCCATCATAGCTCCTCACTGTCGCTGGGAGGATGTTTTCTCCTCCGCTCGCCCCTTCCACCGCCATTTTCTCTCTACCCACCCTTGCCTCCTTTTCCGCGCAGCTCTCGATTCCCCCCTCTCTTTCGCACCCTCCATGTCATATTCCGCTCCAGGAGTTCCATCATAGCTCCTCACTGTCGCTGGGAGGATGTTTTCTCCTCCGCTCGCCCCTTCCACCGTCATTTTCTCTCTACCCACCCTTGCCTCCTTTTCCGCGCAGCTCTCGATTCCCCCCTCTCTTTCGCACCCTCCATGTCATATTCCGCTCCAGGAGCTCCATCATAGCTCCTTGCTGTCGCTGGGAGGATGTTTTCTCCTCCGCTCGCCCCTTCCACCGTCATTTTCTCTCTACCCACCCTTGCCTCCTTTTCCGCGCAGCTCTCGATTCCCCCCTCTCTTTCGCACCCTCCATGTCATATTCCGCTCCAGGAGTTCCATCATAGCTCCTCACTGTCGCTGGGAGGATGTTTTCTCCTCCGCTCGCCCCTTCCACCGTCATTTTCTCTCTACCCACCCTTGCCTCCTTCTCCGCGCAGCTCTCGATTCCCCCCTCTCTTTCGCACCCTCCATGTCATATTCCGCTCCAGGAGCTCCATCATAGCTCCTCGCTGTCGCTGGGGGGATGTTTTCTCCTCCGCTCGCCCCTTCGACCGTCATTTTCTCTCTACCCACCCTTGCCTCCTTTTCCGCGCAGCTCTCGATTCCCCCCTCTCTTTCGCACCCTCCATGTCATATTCCGCTCCAGGAGTTCCATCATAGCTCCTCACTGTCGCTGGGAGGATGTTTTCTCCTCCGCTCGCCTCTTCCACCGTCATTTTCTCTCTACCCACCCTTGCCTCCTTCTCCGCGCAGCTCTCGATTCCCCCCTCTCTTTCGCACCCTCCATGTCATATTCCGCTCCAGGAGCTCCATCATAGCTCCTCGCTGTCGCTGGGGGGATGTTTTCTCCTCCGCTCGCCCCTTCCACCGTCATTTTCTCTCTACCCACCCTTGCCTCCTTCTCCGCGCAGCTCTCGATTCCCCCCTCTCTTTCGCACCCTCCATGTCATATTCCGCTCCAGGAGCTCCATCATAGCTCCTCACTGTCGCTGGGAGGATGTTTTCTCCTCCGCTCGCCTCTTCCACCGTCATTTTCTCTCTACCCACCCTTGCCTCCTTTTCCGCGCAGCTCTCGATTCCCCCCTCTCTTTCGCACCCTCCATGTCATATTCCGCTCCAGGAGTTCCATCATAGCTCCTCACTGTCGCTGGGAGGAAGTTTTCTCCTCCGCTCGCCCCTTCCACCGTCATTTTCTCTCTACCCACCCTTGCCTCCTTTTCCGCGCAGCTCTCGATTCCCCCCTCTCTTTCGCACCCTCCATGTCATATTCCGCTCCAGGAGCTCCATCATAGCTCCTTGCTGTCGCTGGGAGGATGTTTTCTCCTCCGCTCGCCCCTTCCACCGTCATTTTCTCTCTACCCACCCTTGCCTCCTTTTCCGCGCAGCTCTCGATTCCCCCCTCTCTTTCGCACCCTCCATGTCATATTCCGCTCCAGGAGCTCCATCATAGCTCCTTGCTGTCGCTGGGAGGATGTTTTCTCCTCCGCTCGCCCCTTCCACCGTCATTTTCTCTCTACCCACCCTTGCCTCCTTTTCCGCGCAGCTCTCGATTCCCCCCTCTCTTTCGCACCCTCCATGTCATATTCCGCTCCAGGAGTTCCATCATAGCTCCTCACTGTCGCTGGGAGGATGTTTTCTCCTCCGCTCGCCCCTTCCACCGTCATTTTCTCTCTACCCACCCTTGCCTCCTTCTCCGCGCAGCTCTCGATTCCCCCCTCTCTTTCGCACCCTCCATGTCATATTCCGCTCCAGGAGCTCCATCATAGCTAATCGCTGTCGCTGGGAGGATGTTTTCTCCTCCGCTCGCCCCTTCCACCGTCATTTTCTCTCTACCCACCCTTGCCTCCTTTTCCGCGCAGCTCTCGATTCCCCCCTCTCTATCGCACCCTCCATGTCATATTCCGCTCCAGGAGCTCCATCATAGCTCCTTGCTGTCGCTGGGAGGATGTTTTCTCCTCCGCTCGCCCCTTCCACCGTCATTTTCTCTCTACCCACCCTTGCCTCCTTTTCCGCGCAGCTCTCGATTCCCCCCTCTCTTTCGCACCCTCCATGTCATATTCCGCTCCAGGAGCTCCATCATAGCTCCTTGCTGTCGCTGGGAGGATGTTTTCTCCTCCGCTCGCCCCTTCCACCGTCATTTTCTCTCTACCCACCCTTGCCTCCTTTTCCGCGCAGCTCTCGATTCCCCCCTCTCTTTCGCACCCTCCATGTCATATTCCGCTCCAGGAGTTCCATCATAGCTCCTCACTGTCGCTGGGAGGATGTTTTCTCCTCCGCTCGCCCCTTCCACCGTCATTTTCTCTCTACCCACCCTTGCCTCCTTCTCCGCGCAGCTCTCGATTCCCCCCTCTCTTTCGCACCCTCCATGTCATATTCCGCTCCAGGAGCTCCATCATAGCTCCTCGCTGTCGCTGGGGGGATGTTTTCTCCTCCGCTCGCCCCTTCGACCGTCATTTTCTCTCTACCCACCCTTGCCTCCTTTTCCGCGCAGCTCTCGATTCCCCCCTCTCTTTCGCACCCTCCATGTCATATTCCGCTCCAGGAGTTCCATCATAGCTCCTCACTGTCGCTGGGAGGATGTTTTCTCCTCCGCTCGCCTCTTCCACCGTCATTTTCTCTCTACCCACCCTTGCCTCCTTCTCCGCGCAGCTCTCGATTCCCCCCTCTCTTTCGCACCCTCCATGTCATATTCCGCTCCAGGAGCTCCATCATAGCTCCTCGCTGTCGCTGGGGGGATGTTTTCTCCTCCGCTCGCCCCTTCGACCGTCATTTTCTCTCTACCCACCCTTGCCTCCTTTTCCGCGCAGCTCTCGATTCCCCCCTCTCTTTCGCACCCTCCATGTCATATTCCGCTCCAGGAGCTCCATCATAGCTCCTTGCTGTCGCTGGGAGGATGTTTTCTCCTCCGCTCGCCCCTTCCACCGTCATTTTCTCTCTACCCACCCTTGCCTCCTTTTCCGCGCAGCTCTCGATTCCCCCCTCTCTTTCGCACCCTCCATGTCATATTCCGCTCCAGGAGTTCCATCATAGCTCCTCACTGTCGCTGGGAGGATGTTTTCTCCTCCGCTCGCCCCTTCCACCGTCATTTTCTCTCTACCCACCCTTGCCTCCTTCTCCGCGCAGCTCTCGATTCCCCCCTCTCTTTCGCACCCTCCATGTCATATTCCGCTCCAGGAGCTCCATCATAGCTCCTCGCTGTCGCTGGGGGGATGTTTTCTCCTCCGCTCGCCCCTTCGACCGTCAATTTCTCTCTACCCACCCTTGCCTCCTTTTCCGCGCAGCTCTCGATTCCCCCCTCTCTTTCGCACCCTCCATGTCATATTCCGCTCCAGGAGTTCCATCATAGCTCCTCACTGTCGCTGGGAGGATGTTTTCTCCTCCGCTCGCCTCTTCCACCGTCATTTTCTCTCTACCCACCCTTGCCTCCTTCTCCGCGCAGCTCTCGATTCCCCCCTCTCTTTCGCACCCTCCATGTCATATTCCGCTCCAGGAGCTCCATCATAGCTCCTCGCTGTCGCTGGGGGGATGTTTTCTCCTCCGCTCGCCCCTTCGACCGTCATTTTCTCTCTACCCACCCTTGCCTCCTTTTCCGCGCAGCTCTCGATTCCCCCCTCTCTTTCGCACCCTCCATGTCATATTCCGCTCCAGGAGCTCCATCATAGCTCCTTGCTGTCGCTGGGAGGATGTTTTCTCCTCCGCTCGCCCCTTCCACCGTCATTTTCTCTCTACCCACCCTTGCCTCCTTTTCCGCGCAGCTCTCGATTCCCCCCTCTCTTTCGCACCCTCCATGTCATATTCCGCTCCAGGAGTTCCATCATAGCTCCTCACTGTCGCTGGGAGGATGTTTTCTCCTCCGCTCGCCCCTTCCACCGTCATTTTCTCTCTACCCACCCTTGCCTCCTTCTCCGCGCAGCTCTCGATTCCCCCCTCTCTTTCGCACCCTCCATGTCATATTCCGCTCCAGGAGCTCCATCATAGCTCCTCGCTGTCGCTGGGGGGATGTTTTCTCCTCCGCTCGCCCCTTCGACCGTCATTTTCTCTCTACCCACCCTTGCCTCCTTTTCCGCGCAGCTCTCGATTCCCCCCTCTCTTTCGCACCCTCCATGTCATATTCCGCTCCAGGAGCTCCATCATAGCTCCTTGCTGTCGCTGGGAGGATGTTTTCTCCTCCGCTCGCCCCTTCCACCGTCATTTTCTCTCTACCCACCCTTGCCTCCTTTTCCGCGCAGCTCTCGATTCCCCCCTCTCTTTCGCACCCTCCATGTCATATTCCGCTCCAGGAGTTCCATCATAGCTCCTCACTGTCGCTGGGAGGATGTTTTCTCCTCCGCTCGCCCCTTCCACCGTCATTTTCTCTCTACCCACCCTTGCCTCCTTCTCCGCGCAGCTCTCGATTCCCCCCTCTCTTTCGCACCCTCCATGTCATATTCCGCTCCAGGAGCTCCATCATAGCTCCTCGCTGTCGCTGGGGGGATGTTTTCTCCTCCGCTCGCCCCTTCGACCGTCAATTTCTCTCTACCCACCCTTGCCTCCTTTTCCGCGCAGCTCTCGATTCCCCCCTCTCTTTCGCACCCTCCATGTCATATTCCGCTCCAGGAGTTCCATCATAGCTCCTCACTGTCGCTGGGAGGATGTTTTCTCCTCCGCTCGCCTCTTCCACCGTCATTTTCTCTCTACCCACCCTTGCCTCCTTCTCCGCGCAGCTCTCGATTCCCCCCTCTCTTTCGCACCCTCCATGTCATATTCCGCTCCAGGAGCTCCATCATAGCTCCTCGCTGTCGCTGGGGGGATGTTTTCTCCTCCGCTCGCCCCTTCGACCGTCATTTTCTCTCTACCCACCCTTGCCTCCTTTTCCGCGCAGCTCTCGATTCCCCCCTCTCTTTCGCACCCTCCATGTCATATTCCGCTCCAGGAGCTCCATCATAGCTCCTCACTGTCGCTGGGAGGATGTTTTCTCCTCCGCTCGCCTCTTCCACCGTCATTTTCTCTCTACCCACCCTTGCCTCCTTTTCCGCGCAGCTCTCGATTCCCCCCTCTCTTTCGCACCCTCCATGTCATATTCCGCTCCAGGAGTTCCATCATAGCTCCTCACTGTCGCTGGGAGGAAGTTTTCTCCTCCGCTCGCCCCTTCCACCGTCATTTTCTCTCTACCCACCCTTGCCTCCTTTTCCGCGCAGCTCTCGATTCCCCCCTCTCTTTCGCACCCTCCATGTCATATTCCGCTCCAGGAGCTCCATCATAGCTCCTTGCTGTCGCTGGGAGGATGTTTTCTCCTCCGCTCGCCCCTTCCACCGTCATTTTCTCTCTACCCACCCTTGCCTCCTTTTCCGCGCAGCTCTCGATTCCCCCCTCTCTTTCACACCCTCCATGTCATATTCCGCTCCAGGAGTTCCATCATAGCTCCTCACTGTCGCTGGGAGGATGTTTTCTCCTCCGCTCGCCCCTTCCACCGTCATTTTCTCTCTACCCACCCTTGCCTCCTTTTCCGCGCAGCTCTCGATTCCCCCCTCTCTTTCGCACCCTCCATGTCATATTCCGCTCCAGGAGTTCCATCATAGCTCCTCACTGTCGCTGGGAGGATGTTTTCTCCTCCGCTCGCCCCTTCCACCGTCATTTTCTCTCTACCCACCCTTGCCTCCTTTTCCGCGCAGCTCTCGATTCCCCCCTCTCTTTCGCACCCTCCATGTCATATTCCGCTCCAGGAGCTCCATCATAGCTCCTCGCTGTCGCTGGGAGGATGTTTTCTCCTCCGCTCGCCCCTTCCACCGTCATTTTCTCTCTACCCACCCTTGCCTCCTTTTCCGCGCAGCTCTCGATTCCCCCCTCTCTTTCGCACCCTCCATGTCATATTCCGCTCCAGGAGTTCCATCATAGCTCCTCACTGTCGCTGGGAGGATGTTTTCTCCTCCGCTCGCCCCTTCCACCGTCATTTTCTCTCTACCCACCCTTGCCTCCTTTTCCGCGCAGCTCTCGATTCCCCCCTCTCTTTCGCACCCTCCATGTCATATTCCGCTCCAGGAGCTCCATCATAGCTCCTTGCTGTCGCTGGGAGGATGTTTTCTCCTCCGCTCGCCCCTTCCACCGTCATTTTCTCTCTACCCACCCTTGCCTCCTTTTCCGCGCAGCTCTCGATTCCCCCCTCTCTTTCGCACCCTCCATGTCATATTCCGCTCCAGGAGTTCCATCATAGCTCCTCACTGTCGCTGGGAGGATGTTTTCTCCTCCGCTCGCCCCTTCCACCGTCATTTTCTCTCTACCCACCCTTGCCTCCTTCTCCGCGCAGCTCTCGATTCCCCCCTCTCTTTCGCACCCTCCATGTCATATTCCGCTCCAGGAGCTCCATCATAGCTCCTCGCTGTCGCTGGGGGGATGTTTTCTCCTCCGCTCGCCCCTTCGACCGTCATTTTCTCTCTACCCACCCTTGCCTCCTTTTCCGCGCAGCTCTCGATTCCCCCCTCTCTTTCGCACCCTCCATGTCATATTCCGCTCCAGGAGTTCCATCATAGCTCCTCACTGTCGCTGGGAGGATGTTTTCTCCTCCGCTCGCCTCTTCCACCGTCATTTTCTCTCTACCCACCCTTGCCTCCTTCTCCGCGCAGCTCTCGATTCCCCCCTCTCTTTCGCACCCTCCATGTCATATTCCGCTCCAGGAGCTCCATCATAGCTCCTCGCTGTCGCTGGGGGGATGTTTTCTCCTCCGCTCGCCCCTTCGACCGTCATTTTCTCTCTACCCACCCTTGCCTCCTTTTCCGCGCAGCTCTCGATTCCCCCCTCTCTTTCGCACCCTCCATGTCATATTCCGCTCCAGGAGTTCCATCATAGCTCCTCACTGTCGCTGGGAGGATGTTTTCTCCTCCGCTCGCCTCTTCCACCGTCATTTTCTCTCTACCCACCCTTGCCTCCTTTTCCGCGCAGCTCTCGATTCCCCCCTATCTTTCGCACCCTCCATGTCATATTCCGCTCCAGGAGTTCCATCATAGCTCCTCACTGTCGCTGGGAGGAAGTTTTCTCCTCCGCTCGCCCCTTCCACCGTCATTTTCTCTCTACCCACCCTTGCCTCCTTTTCCGCGCAGCTCTCGATTCCCCCCTCTCTTTCGCACCCTCCATGTCATATTCCGCTCCAGGAGCTCCATCATAGCTCCTTGCTGTCGCTGGGAGGATGTTTTCTCCTCCGCTCGCCCCTTCCACCGTCATTTTCTCTCTACCCACCCTTGCCTCCTTTTCCGCGCAGCTCTCGATTCCCCCCTCTCTTTCGCACCCTCCATGTCATATTCCGCTCCAGGAGCTCCATCATAGCTCCTTGCTGTCGCTGGGAGGATGTTTTCTCCTCCGCTCGCCCCTTCCACCGTCATTTTCTCTCTACCCACCCTTGCCTCCTTTTCCGCGCAGCTCTCGATTCCCCCCTCTCTTTCGCACCCTCCATGTCATATTCCGCTCCAGGTGCTCCATCATAGCTCCTCGCTGTCGCTGGGAGGATGTTTTCTCCTCCGCTCGCCCCTTCCACCGTCATTTTCTCTCTACCCACCCTTGCCTCCTTTTCCGCGCAGCTCTCGATTCCCCCCTCTCTTTCGCACCCTCCATGTCATATTCCGCTCCAGGAGCTCCATCATAGCTCCTTGCTGTCGCTGGGAGGATGTTTTCTCCTCCGCTCGCCCCTTCCACCGTCATTTTCTCTCTACCCACCCTTGCCTCCTTTTCCGCGCAGCTCTCGATTCCCCCCTCTCTTTCGCACCCTCCATGTCATATTCCGCTCCAGGAGTTCCATCATAGCTCCTCACTGTCGCTGGGAGGATGTTTTCTCCTCTGCTCGCCCCTTCCACCGTCATTTTCTCTCTACCCACCCTTGCCTCCTTCTCCGCGCAGCTCTCGATTCCCCCCTCTCTTTCGCACCCTCCATGTCATATTCCGCTCCAGGAGCTCCATCATAGCTCCTCGCTGTCGCTGGGGGGATGTTTTCTCCTCCACTCGCCCCTTCGACCGTCATTTTCTCTCTACCCACCCTTGCCTCCTTTTCCGCGCAGCTCTCGATTCCCCCCTCTCTTTCGCACCCTCCATGTCATATTCCGCTCCAGGAGTTCCATCATAGCTCCTCACTGTCGCTGGGAGGATGTTTTCTCCTCCGCTCGCCTCTTCCACCGTCATTTTCTCTCTACCCACCCTTGCCTCCTTCTCCGCGCAGCTCTCGATTCCCCCCTCTCTTTCGCACCCTCCATGTCATATTCCGCTCCAGGAGCTCCATCATAGCTCCTTGCTGTCGCTGGGGGGATGTTTTCTCCTCCGCTCGCCCCTTCGACCGTCATTTTCTCTCTACCCACCCTTGCCTCCTTTTCCGCGCAGCTCTCGATTCCCCCCTCTCTTTCGCACCCTCCATGTCATATTCCGCTCCAGGAGTTCCATCATAGCTCCTCACTGTCGCTGGGAGGATGTTTTCTCCTCCGCTCGCCTCTTCCACCGTCATTTTCTCTCTACCCACCCTTGCCTCCTTTTCCGCGCAGCTCTCGATTCCCCCCTCTCTTTCGCACCCTCCATGTCATATTCCGCTCCAGGAGTTCCATCATAGCTCCTCACTGTCGCTGGGAGGAAGTTTTCTCCTCCGCTCGCCCCTTCCACCGTCATTTTCTCTCTACCCACCCTTGCCTCCTTTTCCGCGCAGCTCTCGATTCCCCCCTCTCTTTCGCACCCTCCATGTCATATTCCGCTCCAGGAGCTCCATCATAGCTCCTTGCTGTCGCTGGGAGGATGTTTTCTCCTCCGCTCGCCCCTTCCACCGTCATTTTCTCTCTACCCTCCCTTGCCTCCTTTTCCGCGCAGCTCTCGATTCCCCCCTCTCTTTCGCACCCTCCATGTCATATTCCGCTCCAGGAGTTCCATCATAGCTCCTCACTGTCGCTGGGAGGATGTTTTCTCCTCCGCTCGCCCCTTCCACCGTCATTTTCTCTCTACCCACCCTTGCCTCCTTTTCCGCGCAGCTCTCGATTCCCCCCTCTCTTTCGCACCCTCCATGTCATATTCCGCTCCAGGAGTTCCATCATAGCTCCTCACTGTCGCTGGGAGGATGTTTTCTCCTCCGCTCGCCCCTTCCACCGTCATTTTCTCTCTACCCACCCTTGCCTCCTTTTCCGCGCAGCTCTCGATTCCCCCCTCTCTTTCGCACCCTCCATGTCATATTCCGCTCCAGGAGCTCCATCATAGCTCCTCGCTGTCGCTGGGAGGATGTTTTCTCCTCCGCTCGCCCCTTCCACCGTCATTTTCTCTCTACCCACCCTTGCCTCCTTTTCCGCGCAGCTCTCGATTCCCCCCTCTCTTTCGCACCCTCAATGTCATATTCCGCTCCAGGAGTTCCATCATAGCTCCTCACTGTCGCTGGGAGGATGTTTTCTCCTCCGCTCGCCCCTTCCACCGTCATTTTCTCTCTACCCACCCTTGCCTCCTTTTCCGCGCAGCTCTCGATTCCCCCCTCTCTTTCGCACCCTCCATGTCATATTCCGCTCCAGGAGTTCCATCATAGCTCCTCACTGTCGCTGGGAGGAAGTTTTCTCCTCCGCTCGCCCCTTCCACCGTCATTTTCTCTCTACCCACCCTTGCCTCCTTTTCCGCGCAGCTCTCGATTCCCCCCTCTCTTTCGCACCCTCCATGTCATATTCCGCTCCAGGAGTTCCATCATAGCTCCTCACTGTCGCTGGGAGGAAGTTTTCTCCTCCGCTCGCCCCTTCCACCGTCATTTTCTCTCTACCCACCCTTGCCTCCTTTTCCGCGCAGCTCTCGATTCCCCCCTCTCTTTCGCACCCTCCATGTCATATTCCGCTCCAGGAGCTCCATCATAGCTCCTTGCTGTCGCTGGGAGGATGTTTTCTCCTCCGCTCGCCCCTTCCACCGTCATTTTCTCTCTACCCACCCTTGCCTCCTTTTCCGCGCAGCTCTCGATTCCCCCCTCTCTTTCGCACCCTCCATGTCATATTCCGCTCCAGGTGCTCCATCATAGCTCCTCGCTGTCGCTGGGAGGATGTTTTCTCCTCCGCTCGCCCCTTCCACCGTCATTTTCTCTCTACCCACCCTTGCCTCCTTTTCCGCGCAGCTCTCGATTCCCCCCTCTCTTTCGCACCCTCCATGTCATATTCCGCTCCAGGTGCTCCATCATAGCTCCTCGCTGTCGCTGGGAGGATGTTTTCTCCTCCGCTCGCCCCTTCCACCGTCATTTTCTCTCTACCCACCCTTGCCTCCTTTTCCGCGCAGCTCTCGATTCCCCCCTCTCTTTCGCACCCTCCATGTCATATTCCGCTCCAGGAGCTCCATCATAGCTCCTTGCTGTCGCTGGGAGGATGTTTTCTCCTCCGCTCGCCCCTTCCACCGTCATTTTCTCTCTACCCACCCTTGCCTCCTTTTCCGCGCAGCTCTCGATTCCCCCCTCTCTTTCGCACCCTCCATGTCATATTCCGCTCCAGGAGTTCCATCATAGCTCCTCACTGTCGCTGGGAGGATGTTTTCTCCTCCGCTCGCCCCTTCCACCGTCATTTTCTCTCTACCCACCCTTGCCTCCTTTTCCGCGCAGCTCTCGATTCCCCCCTCTCTTTCGCACCCTCCATGTCATATTCCGCTCCAGGAGCTCCATCATAGCTCCTCGCTGTCGCTGGGAGGATGTTTTCTCCTCCGCTCGCCCCTTCCACCGTCATTTTCTCTCTACCCACCCTTGCCTCCTTTTCCGCGCAGCTCTCGATTCCCCCCTCTCTTTCGCACCCTCCATGTCATATTCCGCTCCAGGAGTTCCATCATAGCTCCTCACTGTCGCTGGGAGGATGTTTTCTCCTCCGCTCGCCCCTTCCACCGTCATTTTCTCTCTACCCACCCTTGCCTCCTTTTCCGCGCAGCTCTCGATTCCCCCCTCTCTTTCGCACCCTCCATGTCATATTCCGCTCCAGGAGCTCCATCATAGCTCCTTGCTGTCGCTGGGAGGATGTTTTCTCCTCCGCTCGCCCCTTCCACCGTCATTTTCTCTCTACCCACCCTTGCCTCCTTTTCCGCGCAGCTCTCGATTCCCCCCTCTCTTTCGCACCCTCCATGTCATATTCCGCTCCAGGAGTTCCATCATAGCTCCTCACTGTCGCTGGGAGGATGTTTTCTCCTCCGCTCGCCCCTTCCACCGTCATTTTCTCTCTACCCACCCTTGCCTCCTTCTCCGCGCAGCTCTCGATTCCCCCCTCTCTTTCGCACCCTCCATGTCATATTCCGCTCCAGGAGCTCCATCATAGCTCCTCGCTGTCGCTGGGGGGATGTTTTCTCCTCCGCTCGCCCCTTCGACCGTCATTTTCTCTCTACCCACCCTTGCCTCCTTTTCCGCGCAGCTCTCGATTCCCCCCTCTCTTTCGCACCCTCCATGTCATATTCCGCTCCAGGAGTTCCATCATAGCTCCTCACTGTCGCTGGGAGGATGTTTTCTCCTCCGCTCGCCTCTTCCACCGTCATTTTCTCTCTACCCACCCTTGCCTCCTTCTCCGCGCAGCTCTCGATTCCCCCCTCTCTTTCGCACCCTCCATGTCATATTCCGCTCCAGGAGCTCCATCATAGCTCCTCGCTGTCGCTGGGGGGATGTTTTCTCCTCCGCTCGCCCCTTCGACCGTCATTTTCTCTCTACCCACCCTTGCCTCCTTTTCCGCGCAGCTCTCGATTCCCCCCTCTCTTTCGCACCCTCCATGTCATATTCCGCTCCAGGAGCTCCATCATAGCTCCTCGCTGTCGCTGGGAGGATGTTTTCTCCTCCGCTCGCCCCTTCCACCGTCATTTTCTCTCTACCCACCCTTGCCTCCTTTTCCGCGCAGCTCTCGATTCCCCCCTCTCTTTCGCACCCTCCATGTCATATTCCGCTCCAGGAGTTCCATCATAGCTCCTCACTGTCGCTGGGAGGATGTTTTCTCCTCCGCTCGCCCCTTCCACCGTCATTTTCTCTCTACCCACCCTTGCCTCCTTTTCCGCGCAGCTCTCGATTCCCCCCTCTCTTTCGCACCCTCCATGTCATATTCCGCTCCAGGAGCTCCATCATAGCTCCTTGCTGTCGCTGGGAGGATGTTTTCTCCTCCGCTCGCCCCTTCCACGTCATTTTCTCTCTACCCACCCTTGCCTCCTTTTCCGCGCAGCTCTCGATTCCCCCCTCTCTTTCGCACCCTCCATGTCATATTCCGCTCCAGGAGTTCCATCATAGCTCCTCACTGTCGCTGGGAGGATGTTTTCTCCTCCGCTCGCCCCTTCCACCGTCATTTTCTCTCTACCCACCCTTGCCTCCTTCTCCGCGCAGCTCTCGATTCCCCCCTCTCTTTCGCACCCTCCATGTCATATTCCGCTCCAGGAGCTCCATCATAGCTCCTCGCTGTCGCTGGGGGGATGTTTTCTCCTCCGCTCGCCCCTTCGACCGTCATTTTCTCTCTACCCACCCTTGCCTCCTTTTCCGCGCAGCTCTCGATTCCCCCCTCTCTTTCGCACCCTCCATGTCATATTCCGCTCCAGGAGTTCCATCATAGCTCCTCACTGTCGCTGGGAGGATGTTTTCTCCTCCGCTCGCCTCTTCCACCGTCATTTTCTCTCTACCCACCCTTGCCTCCTTCTCCGCGCAGCTCTCGATTCCCCCCTCTCTTTCGCACCCTCCATGTCATATTCCGCTCCAGGAGCTCCATCATAGCTCCTCGCTGTCGCTGGGGGGATGTTTTCTCCTCCGCTCGCCCCTTCGACCGTCATTTTCTCTCTACCCACCCTTGCCTCCTTTTCCGCGCAGCTCTCGATTCCCCCCTCTCTTTCGCACCCTCCATGTCATATTCCGCTCCAGGAGTTCCATCATAGCTCCTCACTGTCGCTGGGAGGATGTTTTCTCCTCCGCTCGCCCCTTCCACCGTCATTTTCTCTCTACCCACCCTTGCCTCCTTTTCCGCGCAGCTCTCGATTCCCCCCTCTCTTTCGCACCCTCCATGTCATATTCCGCTCCAGGAGTTCCATCATAGCTCCTCACTGTCGCTGGGAGGATGTTTTCTCCTCCGCTCGCCCCTTCCACCGTCATTTTCTCTCTACCCACCCTTGCCTCCTTTTCCGCGCAGCTCTCGATTCCCCCCTCTCTTTCGCACCCTCCATGTCATATTCCGCTCCAGGAGCTCCATCATAGCTCCTCGCTGTCGCTGGGAGGATGTTTTCTCCTCCGCTCGCCCCTTCCACCGTCATTTTCTCTCTACCCACCCTTGCCTCCTTTTCCGCGCAGCTCTCGATTCCCCCCTCTCTTTCGCACCCTCCATGTCATATTCCGCTCCAGGAGTTCCATCATAGCTCCTCACTGTCGCTGGGAGGATGTTTTCTCCTCCGCTCGCCCCTTCCACCGTCATTTTCTCTCTACCCACCCTTGCCTCCTTTTCCGCGCAGCTCTCGATTCCCCCCTCTCTTTCGCACCCTCCATGTCATATTCCGCTCCAGGAGCTCCATCATAGCTCCTTGCTGTCGCTGGGAGGATGTTTTCTCCTCCGCTCGCCCCTTCCACCGTCATTTTCTCTCTACCCACCCTTGCCTCCTTTTCCGCGCAGCTCTCGATTCCCCCCTCTCTTTCGCACCCTCCATGTCATATTCCGCTCCAGGAGTTCCATCATAGCTCCTCACTGTCGCTGGGAGGATGTTTTCTCCTCCGCTCGCCCCTTCCACCGTCATTTTCTCTCTACCCACCCTTGCCTCCTTCTCCGCGCAGCTCTCGATTCCCCCCTCTCTTTCGCACCCTCCATGTCATATTCCGCTCCAGGAGCTCCATCATAGCTCCTCGCTGTCGCTGGGGGGATGTTTTCTCCTCCGCTCGCCCCTTCGACCGTCATTTTCTCTCTACCCACCCTTGCCTCCTTTTCCGCGCAGCTCTCGATTCCCCCCTCTCTTTCGCACCCTCCATGTCATATTCCGCTCCAGGAGTTCCATCATAGCTCCTCACTGTCGCTGGGAGGATGTTTTCTCCTCCGCTCGCCTCTTCCACCGTCATTTTCTCTCTACCCACCCTTGCCTCCTTCTCCGCGCAGCTCTCGATTCCCCCCTCTCTTTCGCACCCTCCATGTCATATTCCGCTCCAGGAGCTCCATCATAGCTCCTCGCTGTCGCTGGGGGGATGTTTTCTCCTCCGCTCGCCCCTTCGACCGTCATTTTCTCTCTACCCACCCTTGCCTCCTTTTCCGCGCAGCTCTCGATTCCCCCCTCTCTTTCGCACCCTCCATGTCATATTCCGCTCCAGGAGCTCCATCATAGCTCCTCGCTGTCGCTGGGAGGATGTTTTCTCCTCCGCTCGCCCCTTCCACCGTCATTTTCTCTCTACCCACCCTTGCCTCCTTTTCCGCGCAGCTCTCGATTCCCCCCTCTCTTTCGCACCCTCCATGTCATATTCCGCTCCAGGAGTTCCATCATAGCTCCTCACTGTCGCTGGGAGGATGTTTTCTCCTCCGCTCGCCCCTTCCACCGTCATTTTCTCTCTACCCACCCTTGCCTCCTTTTCCGCGCAGCTCTCGATTCCCCCCTCTCTTTCGCACCCTCCATGTCATATTCCGCTCCAGGAGCTCCATCATAGCTCCTTGCTGTCGCTGGGAGGATGTTTTCTCCTCCGCTCGCCCCTTCCACCGTCATTTTCTCTCTACCCACCCTTGCCTCCTTTTCCGCGCAGCTCTCGATTCCCCCCTCTCTTTCGCACCCTCCATGTCATATTCCGCTCCAGGAGTTCCATCATAGCTCCTCACTGTCGCTGGGAGGATGTTTTCTCCTCCGCTCGCCCCTTCCACCGTCATTTTCTCTCTACCCACCCTTGCCTCCTTCTCCGCGCAGCTCTCGATTCCCCCCTCTCTTTCGCACCCTCCATGTCATATTCCGCTCCAGGAGCTCCATCATAGCTCCTCGCTGTCGCTGGGGGGATGTTTTCTCCTCCGCTCGCCCCTTCGACCGTCATTTTCTCTCTACCCACCCTTGCCTCCTTTTCCGCGCAGCTCTCGATTCCCCCCTCTCTTTCGCACCCTCCATGTCATATTCCGCTCCAGGAGTTCCATCATAGCTCCTCACTGTCGCTGGGAGGATGTTTTCTCCTCCGCTCGCCTCTTCCACCGTCATTTTCTCTCTACCCACCCTTGCCTCCTTCTCCGCGCAGCTCTCGATTCCCCCCTCTCTTTCGCACCCTCCATGTCATATTCCGCTCCAGGAGCTCCATCATAGCTCCTCGCTGTCGCTGGGGGGATGTTTTCTCCTCCGCTCGCCCCTTCGACCGTCATTTTCTCTCTACCCACCCTTGCCTCCTTTTCCGCGCAGCTCTCGATTCCCCCCTCTCTTTCGCACCCTCCATGTCATATTCCGCTCCAGGAGTTCCATCATAGCTCCTCACTGTCGCTGGGAGGATGTTTTCTCCTCCGCTCGCCTCTTCCACCGTCATTTTCTCTCTACCCACCCTTGCCTCCTTTTCCGCGCAGCTCTCGATTCCCCCCTATCTTTCGCACCCTCCATGTCATATTCCGCTCCAGGAGTTCCATCATAGCTCCTCACTGTCGCTGGGAGGAAGTTTTCTCCTCCGCTCGCCCCTTCCACCGTCATTTTCTCTCTACCCACCCTTGCCTCCTTTTCCGCGCAGCTCTCGATTCCCCCCTCTCTTTCGCACCCTCCATGTCATATTCCGCTCCAGGAGCTCCATCATAGCTCCTTGCTGTCGCTGGGAGGATGTTTTCTCCTCCGCTCGCCCCTTCCACCGTCATTTTCTCTCTACCCACCCTTGCCTCCTTTTCCGCGCAGCTCTCGATTCCCCCCTCTCTTTCGCACCCTCCATGTCATATTCCGCTCCAGGAGCTCCATCATAGCTCCTTGCTGTCGCTGGGAGGATGTTTTCTCCTCCGCTCGCCCCTTCCACCGTCATTTTCTCTCTACCCACCCTTGCCTCCTTTTCCGCGCAGCTCTCGATTCCCCCCTCTCTTTCGCACCCTCCATGTCATATTCCGCTCCAGGTGCTCCATCATAGCTCCTCGCTGTCGCTGGGAGGATGTTTTCTCCTCCGCTCGCCCCTTCCACCGTCATTTTCTCTCTACCCACCCTTGCCTCCTTTTCCGCGCAGCTCTCGATTCCCCCCTCTCTTTCGCACCCTCCATGTCATATTCCGCTCCAGGAGCTCCATCATAGCTCCTTGCTGTCGCTGGGAGGATGTTTTCTCCTCCGCTCGCCCCTTCCACCGTCATTTTCTCTCTACCCACCCTTGCCTCCTTTTCCGCGCAGCTCTCGATTCCCCCCTCTCTTTCGCACCCTCCATGTCATATTCCGCTCCAGGAGTTCCATCATAGCTCCTCACTGTCGCTGGGAGGATGTTTTCTCCTCCGCTCGCCCCTTCCACCGTCATTTTCTCTCTACCCACCCTTGCCTCCTTCTCCGCGCAGCTCTCGATTCCCCCCTCTCTTTCGCACCCTCCATGTCATATTCCGCTCCAGGAGCTCCATCATAGCTCCTCGCTGTCGCTGGGGGGATGTTTTCTCCTCCGCTCGCCCCTTCGACCGTCATTTTCTCTCTACCCACCCTTGCCTCCTTTTCCGCGCAGCTCTCGATTCCCCCCTCTCTTTCGCACCCTCCATGTCATATTCCGCTCCAGGAGTTCCATCATAGCTCCTCACTGTCGCTGGGAGGATGTTTTCTCCTCCGCTCGCCTCTTCCACCGTCATTTTCTCTCTACCCACCCTTGCCTCCTTCTCCGCGCAGCTCTCGATTCCCCCCTCTCTTTCGCACCCTCCATGTCATATTCCGCTCCAGGAGCTCCATCATAGCTCCTTGCTGTCGCTGGGGGGATGTTTTCTCCTCCGCTCGCCCCTTCGACCGTCATTTTCTCTCTACCCACCCTTGCCTCCTTTTCCGCGCAGCTCTCGATTCCCCCCTCTCTTTCGCACCCTCCATGTCATATTCCGCTCCAGGAGTTCCATCATAGCTCCTCACTGTCGCTGGGAGGATGTTTTCTCCTCCGCTCGCCTCTTCCACCGTCATTTTCTCTCTACCCACCCTTGCCTCCTTTTCCGCGCAGCTCTCGATTCCCCCCTCTCTTTCGCACCCTCCATGTCATATTCCGCTCCAGGAGTTCCATCATAGCTCCTCACTGTCGCTGGGAGGAAGTTTTCTCCTCCGCTCGCCCCTTCCACCGTCATTTTCTCTCTACCCACCCTTGCCTCCTTTTCCGCGCAGCTCTCGATTCCCCCCTCTCTTTCGCACCCTCCATGTCATATTCCGCTCCAGGAGCTCCATCATAGCTCCTTGCTGTCGCTGGGAGGATGTTTTCTCCTCCGCTCGCCCCTTCCACCGTCATTTTCTCTCTACCCACCCTTGCCTCCTTTTCCGCGCAGCTCTCGATTCCCCCCTCTCTTTCGCACCCTCCATGTCATATTCCGCTCCAGGAGTTCCATCATAGCTCCTCACTGTCGCTGGGAGGATGTTTTCTCCTCCGCTCGCCCCTTCCACCGTCATTTTCTCTCTACCCACCCTTGCCTCCTTTTCCGCGCAGCTCTCGATTCCCCCCTCTCTTTCGCACCCTCCATGTCATATTCCGCTCCAGGAGTTCCATCATAGCTCCTCACTGTCGCTGGGAGGATGTTTTCTCCTCCGCTCGCCCCTTCCACCGTCATTTTCTCTCTACCCACCCTTGCCTCCTTTTCCGCGCAGCTCTCGATTCCCCCCTCTCTTTCGCACCCTCCATGTCATATTCCGCTCCAGGAGCTCCATCATAGCTCCTCGCTGTCGCTGGGAGGATGTTTTCTCCTCCGCTCGCCCCTTCCACCGTCATTTTCTCTCTACCCACCCTTGCCTCCTTTTCCGCGCAGCTCTCGATTCCCCCCTCTCTTTCGCACCCTCCATGTCATATTCCGCTCCAGGAGTTCCATCATAGCTCCTCACTGTCGCTGGGAGGATGTTTTCTCCTCCGCTCGCCCCTTCCACCGTCATTTTCTCTCTACCCACCCTTGCCTCCTTTTCCGCGCAGCTCTCGATTCCCCCCTCTCTTTCGCACCCTCCATGTCATATTCCGCTCCAGGAGTTCCATCATAGCTCCTCACTGTCGCTGGGAGGAAGTTTTCTCCTCCGCTCGCCCCTTCCACCGTCATTTTCTCTCTACCCACCCTTGCCTCCTTTTCCGCGCAGCTCTCGATTCCCCCCTCTCTTTCGCACCCTCCATGTCATATTCCGCTCCAGGAGTTCCATCATAGCTCCTCACTGTCGCTGGGAGGAAGTTTTCTCCTCCGCTCGCCCCTTCCACCGTCATTTTCTCTCTACCCACCCTTGCCTCCTTTTCCGCGCAGCTCTCGATTCCCCCCTCTCTTTCGCACCCTCCATGTCATATTCCGCTCCAGGAGCTCCATCATAGCTCCTTGCTGTCGCTGGGAGGATGTTTTCTCCTCCGCTCGCCCCTTCCACCGTCATTTTCTCTCTACCCACCCTTGCCTCCTTTTCCGCGCAGCTCTCGATTCCCCCCTCTCTTTCGCACCCTCCATGTCATATTCCGCTCCAGGTGCTCCATCATAGCTCCTCGCTGTCGCTGGGAGGATGTTTTCTCCTCCGCTCGCCCCTTCCACCGTCATTTTCTCTCTACCCACCCTTGCCTCCTTTTCCGCGCAGCTCTCGATTCCCCCCTCTCTTTCGCACCCTCCATGTCATATTCCGCTCCAGGAGCTCCATCATAGCTCCTTGCTGTCGCTGGGAGGATGTTTTCTCCTCCGCTCGCCCCTTCCACCGTCATTTTCTCTCTACCCACCCTTGCCTCCTTTTCCGCGCAGCTCTCGATTCCCCCCTCTCTTTCGCACCCTCCATGTCATATTCCGCTCCAGGAGTTCCATCATAGCTCCTCACTGTCGCTGGGAGGATGTTTTCTCCTCCGCTCGCCCCTTCCACCGTCATTTTCTCTCTACCCACCCTTGCCTCCTTCTCCGCGCAGCTCTCGATTCCCCCCTCTCTTTCGCACCCTCCATGTCATATTCCGCTCCAGGAGCTCCATCATAGCTCCTCGCTGTCGCTGGGGGGATGTTTTCTCCTCCGCTCGCCCCTTCGACCGTCATTTTCTCTCTACCCACCCTTGCCTCCTTTTCCGCGCAGCTCTCGATTCCCCCCTCTCTTTCGCACCCTCCATGTCATATTCCGCTCCAGGAGTTCCATCATAGCTCCTCACTGTCGCTGGGAGGATGTTTTCTCCTCCGCTCGCCTCTTCCACCGTCATTTTCTCTCTACCCACCCTTGCCTCCTTCTCCGCGCAGCTCTCGATTCCCCCCTCTCTTTCGCACCCTCCATGTCATATTCCGCTCCAGGAGCTCCATCATAGCTCCTTGCTGTCGCTGGGAGGATGTTTTCTCCTCCGCTCGCCCCTTCCACCGTCATTTTCTCTCTACCCACCCTTGCCTCCTTTTCCGCGCAGCTCTCGATTCCCCCCTCTCTTTCGCACCCTCCATGTCATATTCCGCTCCAGGAGTTCCATCATAGCTCCTCACTGTCGCTGGGAGGATGTTTTCTCCTCCGCTCGCCCCTTCCACCGTCATTTTCTCTCTACCCACCCTTGCCTCCTTCTCCGCGCAGCTCTCGATTCCCCCCTCTCTTTCGCACCCTCCATGTCATATTCCGCTCCAGGAGCTCCATCATAGCTCCTCGCTGTCGCTGGGGGGATGTTTTCTCCTCCGCTCGCCCCTTCGACCGTCATTTTCTCTCTACCCACCCTTGCCTCCTTTTCCGCGCAGCTCTCGATTCCCCCCTCTCTTTCGCACCCTCCATGTCATATTCCGCTCCAGGAGTTCCATCATAGCTCCTCACTGTCGCTGGGAGGATGTTTTCTCCTCCGCTCGCCTCTTCCACCGTCATTTTCTCTCTACCCACCCTTGCCTCCTTCTCCGCGCAGCTCTCGATTCCCCCCTCTCTTTCGCACCCTCCATGTCATATTCCGCTCCAGGAGCTCCATCATAGCTCCTTGCTGTCGCTGGGAGGATGTTTTCTCCTCCGCTCGCCCCTTCCACCGTCATTTTCTCTCTACCCACCCTTGCCTCCTTTTCCGCGCAGCTCTCGATTCCCCCCTCTCTTTCGCACCCTCCATGTCATATTCCGCTCCAGGAGTTCCATCATAGCTCCTCACTGTCGCTGGGAGGATGTTTTCTCCTCCGCTCGCCCCTTCCACCGTCATTTTCTCTCTACCCACCCTTGCCTCCTTTTCCGCGCAGCTCTCGATTCCCCCCTCTCTTTCGCACCCTCCATGTCATATTCCGCTCCAGGAGTTCCATCATAGCTCCTCACTGTCGCTGGGAGGATGTTTTCTCCTCCGCTCGCCCCTTCCACCGTCATTTTCTCTCTACCCACCCTTGCCTCCTTTTCCGCGCAGCTCTCGATTCCCCCCTCTCTTTCGCACCCTCCATGTCATATTCCGCTCCAGGAGCTCCATCATAGCTCCTCGCTGTCGCTGGGAGGATGTTTTCTCCTCCGCTCGCCCCTTCCACCGTCATTTTCTCTCTACCCACCCTTGCCTCCTTTTCCGCGCAGCTCTCGATTCCCCCCTCTCTTTCGCACCCTCAATGTCATATTCCGCTCCAGGAGTTCCATCATAGCTCCTCACTGTCGCTGGGAGGATGTTTTCTCCTCCGCTCGCCCCTTCCACCGTCATTTTCTCTCTACCCACCCTTGCCTCCTTTTCCGCGCAGCTCTCGATTCCCCCCTCTCTTTCGCACCCTCCATGTCATATTCCGCTCCAGGAGTTCCATCATAGCTCCTCACTGTCGCTGGGAGGAAGTTTTCTCCTCCGCTCGCCCCTTCCACCGTCATTTTCTCTCTACCCACCCTTGCCTCCTTTTCCGCGCAGCTCTCGATTCCCCCCTCTCTTTCGCACCCTCAATGTCATATTCCGCTCCAGGAGTTCCATCATAGCTCCTCACTGTCGCTGGGAGGATGTTTTCTCCTCCGCTCGCCCCTTCCACCGTCATTTTCTCTCTACCCACCCTTGCCTCCTTTTCCGCGCAGCTCTCGATTCCCCCCTCTCTTTCGCACCCTCCATGTCATATTCCGCTCCAGGAGCTCCATCATAGCTCCTTGCTGTCGCTGGGAGGATGTTTTCTCCTCCGCTCGCCCCTTCCACCGTCATTTTCTCTCTACCCACCCTTGCCTCCTTTTCCGCGCAGCTCTCGATTCCCCCCTCTCTTTCGCACCCTCCATGTCATATTCCGCTCCAGGAGTTCCATCATAGCTCCTCACTGTCGCTGGGAGGATGTTTTCTCCTCCGCTCGCCCCTTCCACCGTCATTTTCTCTCTACCCACCCTTGCCTCCTTCTCCGCGCAGCTCTCGATTCCCCCCTCTCTTTCGCACCCTCCATGTCATATTCCGCTCCAGGAGCTCCATCATAGCTCCTCGCTGTCGCTGGGGGGATGTTTTCTCCTCCGCTCGCCCCTTCGACCGTCATTTTCTCTCTACCCACCCTTGCCTCCTTTTCCGCGCAGCTCTCGATTCCCCCCTCTCTTTCGCACCCTCCATGTCATATTCCGCTCCAGGAGTTCCATCATAGCTCCTCACTGTCGCTGGGAGGATGTTTTCTCCTCCGCTCGCCTCTTCCACCGTCATTTTCTCTCTACCCACCCTTGCCTCCTTCTCCGCGCAGCTCTCGATTCCCCCCTCTCTTTCGCACCCTCCATGTCATATTCCGCTCCAGGAGCTCCATCATAGCTCCTTGCTGTCGCTGGGGGGATGTTTTCTCCTCCGCTCGCCCCTTCGACCGTCATTTTCTCTCTACCCACCCTTGCCTCCTTTTCCGCGCAGCTCTCGATTCCCCCCTCTCTTTCGCACCCTCCATGTCATATTCCGCTCCAGGAGTTCCATCATAGCTCCTCACTGTCGCTGGGAGGATGTTTTCTCCTCCGCTCGCCTCTTCCACCGTCATTTTCTCTCTACCCACCCTTGCCTCCTTTTCCGCGCAGCTCTCGATTCCCCCCTCTCTTTCGCACCCTCCATGTCATATTCCGCTCCAGGAGTTCCATCATAGCTCCTCACTGTCGCTGGGAGGAAGTTTTCTCCTCCGCTCGCCCCTTCCACCGTCATTTTCTCTCTACCCACCCTTGCCTCCTTTTCCGCGCAGCTCTCGATTCCCCCCTCTCTTTCGCACCCTCCATGTCATATTCCGCTCCAGGAGCTCCATCATAGCTCCTTGCTGTCGCTGGGAGGATGTTTTCTCCTCCGCTCGCCCCTTCCACCGTCATTTTCTCTCTACCCACCCTTGCCTCCTTTTCCGCGCAGCTCTCGATTCCCCCCTCTCTTTCGCACCCTCCATGTCATATTCCGCTCCAGGAGTTCCATCATAGCTCCTCACTGTCGCTGGGAGGATGTTTTCTCCTCCGCTCGCCCCTTCCACCGTCATTTTCTCTCTACCCACCCTTGCCTCCTTTTCCGCGCAGCTCTCGATTCCCCCCTCTCTTTCGCACCCTCCATGTCATATTCCGCTCCAGGAGTTCCATCATAGCTCCTCACTGTCGCTGGGAGGATGTTTTCTCCTCCGCTCGCCCCTTCCACCGTCATTTTCTCTCTACCCACCCTTGCCTCCTTTTCCGCGCAGCTCTCGATTCCCCCCTCTCTTTCGCACCCTCCATGTCATATTCCGCTCCAGGAGCTCCATCATAGCTCCTCGCTGTCGCTGGGAGGATGTTTTCTCCTCCGCTCGCCCCTTCCACCGTCATTTTCTCTCTACCCACCCTTGCCTCCTTTTCCGCGCAGCTCTCGATTCCCCCCTCTCTTTCGCACCCTCAATGTCATATTCCGCTCCAGGAGTTCCATCATAGCTCCTCACTGTCGCTGGGAGGATGTTTTCTCCTCCGCTCGCCCCTTCCACCGTCATTTTCTCTCTACCCACCCTTGCCTCCTTTTCCGCGCAGCTCTCGATTCCCCCCTCTCTTTCGCACCCTCCATGTCATATTCCGCTCCAGGAGTTCCATCATAGCTCCTCACTGTCGCTGGGAGGAAGTTTTCTCCTCCGCTCGCCCCTTCCACCGTCATTTTCTCTCTACCCACCCTTGCCTCCTTTTCCGCGCAGCTCTCGATTCCCCCCTCTCTTTCGCACCCTCCATGTCATATTCCGCTCCAGGAGTTCCATCATAGCTCCTCACTGTCGCTGGGAGGAAGTTTTCTCCTCCGCTCGCCCCTTCCACCGTCATTTTCTCTCTACCCACCCTTGCCTCCTTTTCCGCGCAGCTCTCGATTCCCCCCTCTCTTTCGCACCCTCCATGTCATATTCCGCTCCAGGAGCTCCATCATAGCTCCTTGCTGTCGCTGGGAGGATGTTTTCTCCTCCGCTCGCCCCTTCCACCGTCATTTTCTCTCTACCCACCCTTGCCTCCTTTTCCGCGCAGCTCTCGATTCCCCCCTCTCTTTCGCACCCTCCATGTCATATTCCGCTCCAGGTGCTCCATCATAGCTCCTCGCTGTCGCTGGGAGGATGTTTTCTCCTCCGCTCGCCCCTTCCACCGTCATTTTCTCTCTACCCACCCTTGCCTCCTTTTCCGCGCAGCTCTCGATTCCCCCCTCTCTTTCGCACCCTCCATGTCATATTCCGCTCCAGGAGCTCCATCATAGCTCCTTGCTGTCGCTGGGAGGATGTTTTCTCCTCCGCTCGCCCCTTCCACCGTCATTTTCTCTCTACCCACCCTTGCCTCCTTTTCCGCGCAGCTCTCGATTCCCCCCTCTCTTTCGCACCCTCCATGTCATATTCCGCTCCAGGAGTTCCATCATAGCTCCTCACTGTCGCTGGGAGGATGTTTTCTCCTCCGCTCGCCCCTTCCACCGTCATTTTCTCTCTACCCACCCTTGCCTCCTTCTCCGCGCAGCTCTCGATTCCCCCCTCTCTTTCGCACCCTCCATGTCATATTCCGCTCCAGGAGCTCCATCATAGCTCCTCGCTGTCGCTGGGGGGATGTTTTCTCCTCCGCTCGCCCCTTCGACCGTCATTTTCTCTCTACCCACCCTTGCCTCCTTTTCCGCGCAGCTCTCGATTCCCCCCTCTCTTTCGCACCCTCCATGTCATATTCCGCTCCAGGAGTTCCATCATAGCTCCTCACTGTCGCTGGGAGGATGTTTTCTCCTCCGCTCGCCTCTTCCACCGTCATTTTCTCTCTACCCACCCTTGCCTCCTTCTCCGCGCAGCTCTCGATTCCCCCCTCTCTTTCGCACCCTCCATGTCATATTCCGCTCCAGGAGCTCCATCATAGCTCCTTGCTGTCGCTGGGAGGATGTTTTCTCCTCCGCTCGCCCCTTCCACCGTCATTTTCTCTCTACCCACCCTTGCCTCCTTTTCCGCGCAGCTCTCGATTCCCCCCTCTCTTTCGCACCCTCCATGTCATATTCCGCTCCAGGAGTTCCATCATAGCTCCTCACTGTCGCTGGGAGGATGTTTTCTCCTCCGCTCGCCCCTTCCACCGTCATTTTCTCTCTACCCACCCTTGCCTCCTTCTCCGCGCAGCTCTCGATTCCCCCCTCTCTTTCGCACCCTCCATGTCATATTCCGCTCCAGGAGCTCCATCATAGCTCCTCGCTGTCGCTGGGGGGATGTTTTCTCCTCCGCTCGCCCCTTCGACCGTCATTTTCTCTCTACCCACCCTTGCCTCCTTTTCCGCGCAGCTCTCGATTCCCCCCTCTCTTTCGCACCCTCCATGTCATATTCCGCTCCAGGAGTTCCATCATAGCTCCTCACTGTCGCTGGGAGGATGTTTTCTCCTCCGCTCGCCTCTTCCACCGTCATTTTCTCTCTACCCACCCTTGCCTCCTTCTCCGCGCAGCTCTCGATTCCCCCCTCTCTTTCGCACCCTCCATGTCATATTCCGCTCCAGGAGCTCCATCATAGCTCCTTGCTGTCGCTGGGAGGATGTTTTCTCCTCCGCTCGCCCCTTCCACCGTCATTTTCTCTCTACCCACCCTTGCCTCCTTTTCCGCGCAGCTCTCGATTCCCCCCTCTCTTTCGCACCCTCCATGTCATATTCCGCTCCAGGAGTTCCATCATAGCTCCTCACTGTCGCTGGGAGGATGTTTTCTCCTCCGCTCGCCCCTTCCACCGTCATTTTCTCTCTACCCACCCTTGCCTCCTTTTCCGCGCAGCTCTCGATTCCCCCCTCTCTTTCGCACCCTCCATGTCATATTCCGCTCCAGGAGTTCCATCATAGCTCCTCACTGTCGCTGGGAGGATGTTTTCTCCTCCGCTCGCCCCTTCCACCGTCATTTTCTCTCTACCCACCCTTGCCTCCTTTTCCGCGCAGCTCTCGATTCCCCCCTCTCTTTCGCACCCTCCATGTCATATTCCGCTCCAGGAGCTCCATCATAGCTCCTCGCTGTCGCTGGGAGGATGTTTTCTCCTCCGCTCGCCCCTTCCACCGTCATTTTCTCTCTACCCACCCTTGCCTCCTTTTCCGCGCAGCTCTCGATTCCCCCCTCTCTTTCGCACCCTCAATGTCATATTCCGCTCCAGGAGTTCCATCATAGCTCCTCACTGTCGCTGGGAGGATGTTTTCTCCTCCGCTCGCCCCTTCCACCGTCATTTTCTCTCTACCCACCCTTGCCTCCTTTTCCGCGCAGCTCTCGATTCCCCCCTCTCTTTCGCACCCTCCATGTCATATTCCGCTCCAGGAGTTCCATCATAGCTCCTCACTGTCGCTGGGAGGAAGTTTTCTCCTCCGCTCGCCCCTTCCACCGTCATTTTCTCTCTACCCACCCTTGCCTCCTTTTCCGCGCAGCTCTCGATTCCCCCCTCTCTTTCGCACCCTCCATGTCATATTCCGCTCCAGGAGTTCCATCATAGCTCCTCACTGTCGCTGGGAGGAAGTTTTCTCCTCCGCTCGCCCCTTCCACCGTCATTTTCTCTCTACCCACCCTTGCCTCCTTTTCCGCGCAGCTCTCGATTCCCCCCTCTCTTTCGCACCCTCCATGTCATATTCCGCTCCAGGAGCTCCATCATAGCTCCTTGCTGTCGCTGGGAGGATGTTTTCTCCTCCGCTCGCCCCTTCCACCGTCATTTTCTCTCTACCCACCCTTGCCTCCTTTTCCGCGCAGCTCTCGATTCCCCCCTCTCTTTCGCACCCTCCATGTCATATTCCGCTCCAGGTGCTCCATCATAGCTCCTCGCTGTCGCTGGGAGGATGTTTTCTCCTCCGCTCGCCCCTTCCACCGTCATTTTCTCTCTACCCACCCTTGCCTCCTTTTCCGCGCAGCTCTCGATTCCCCCCTCTCTTTCGCACCCTCCATGTCATATTCCGCTCCAGGAGCTCCATCATAGCTCCTTGCTGTCGCTGGGAGGATGTTTTCTCCTCCGCTCGCCCCTTCCACCGTCATTTTCTCTCTACCCACCCTTGCCTCCTTTTCCGCGCAGCTCTCGATTCCCCCCTCTCTTTCGCACCCTCCATGTCATATTCCGCTCCAGGAGTTCCATCATAGCTCCTCACTGTCGCTGGGAGGATGTTTTCTCCTCCGCTCGCCCCTTCCACCGTCATTTTCTCTCTACCCACCCTTGCCTCCTTCTCCGCGCAGCTCTCGATTCCCCCCTCTCTTTCGCACCCTCCATGTCATATTCCGCTCCAGGAGCTCCATCATAGCTCCTCGCTGTCGCTGGGGGGATGTTTTCTCCTCCGCTCGCCCCTTCGACCGTCATTTTCTCTCTACCCACCCTTGCCTCCTTTTCCGCGCAGCTCTCGATTCCCCCCTCTCTTTCGCACCCTCCATGTCATATTCCGCTCCAGGAGTTCCATCATAGCTCCTCACTGTCGCTGGGAGGATGTTTTCTCCTCCGCTCGCCTCTTCCACCGTCATTTTCTCTCTACCCACCCTTGCCTCCTTCTCCGCGCAGCTCTCGATTCCCCCCTCTCTTTCGCACCCTCCATGTCATATTCCGCTCCAGGAGCTCCATCATAGCTCCTTGCTGTCGCTGGGAGGATGTTTTCTCCTCCGCTCGCCCCTTCCACCGTCATTTTCTCTCTACCCACCCTTGCCTCCTTTTCCGCGCAGCTCTCGATTCCCCCCTCTCTTTCGCACCCTCCATGTCATATTCCGCTCCAGGAGTTCCATCATAGCTCCTCACTGTCGCTGGGAGGATGTTTTCTCCTCCGCTCGCCCCTTCCACCGTCATTTTCTCTCTACCCACCCTTGCCTCCTTCTCCGCGCAGCTCTCGATTCCCCCCTCTCTTTCGCACCCTCCATGTCATATTCCGCTCCAGGAGCTCCATCATAGCTCCTCGCTGTCGCTGGGGGGATGTTTTCTCCTCCGCTCGCCCCTTCGACCGTCATTTTCTCTCTACCCACCCTTGCCTCCTTTTCCGCGCAGCTCTCGATTCCCCCCTCTCTTTCGCACCCTCCATGTCATATTCCGCTCCAGGAGTTCCATCATAGCTCCTCACTGTCGCTGGGAGGATGTTTTCTCCTCCGCTCGCCTCTTCCACCGTCATTTTCTCTCTACCCACCCTTGCCTCCTTCTCCGCGCAGCTCTCGATTCCCCCCTCTCTTTCGCACCCTCCATGTCATATTCCGCTCCAGGAGCTCCATCATAGCTCCTCGCTGTCGCTGGGGGGATGTTTTCTCCTCCGCTCGCCCCTTCGACCGTCATTTTCTCTCTACCCACCCTTGCCTCCTTTTCCGCGCAGCTCTCGATTCCCCCCTCTCTTTCGCACCCTCCATGTCATATTCCGCTCCAGGAGTTCCATCATAGCTCCTCACTGTCGCTGGGAGGATGTTTTCTCCTCCGCTCGCCTCTTCCACCGTCATTTTCTCTCTACCCACCCTTGCCTCCTTTTCCGCGCAGCTCTCGATTCCCCCCTCTCTTTCGCACCCTCCATGTCATATTCCGCTCCAGGAGTTCCATCATAGCTCCTCACTGTCGCTGGGAGGAAGTTTTCTCCTCCGCTCGCCCCTTCCACCGTCATTTTCTCTCTACCCACCCTTGCCTCCTTTTCCGCGCAGCTCTCGATTCCCCCCTCTCTTTCGCACCCTCCATGTCATATTCCGCTCCAGGAGCTCCATCATAGCTCCTTGCTGTCGCTGGGAGGATGTTTTCTCCTCCGCTCGCCCCTTCCACCGTCATTTTCTCTCTACCCACCCTTGCCTCCTTTTCCGCGCAGCTCTCGATTCCCCCCTCTCTTTCGCACCCTCCATGTCATATTCCGCTCCAGGAGTTCCATCATAGCTCCTCACTGTCGCTGGGAGGATGTTTTCTCCTCCGCTCGCCCCTTCCACCGTCATTTTCTCTCTACCCACCCTTGCCTCCTTTTCCGCGCAGCTCTCGATTCCCCCCTCTCTTTCGCACCCTCCATGTCATATTCCGCTCCAGGAGCTCCATCATAGCTCCTCGCTGTCGCTGGGAGGATGTTTTCTCCTCCGCTCGCCCCTTCCACCGTCATTTTCTCTCTACCCACCCTTGCCTCCTTTTCCGCGCAGCTCTCGATTCCCCCCTCTCTTTCGCACCCTCAATGTCATATTCCGCTCCAGGAGTTCCATCATAGCTCCTCACTGTCGCTGGGAGGATGTTTTCTCCTCCGCTCGCCCCTTCCACCGTCATTTTCTCTCTACCCACCCTTGCCTCCTTTTCCGCGCAGCTCTCGATTCCCCCCTCTCTTTCGCACCCTCCATGTCATATTCCGCTCCAGGAGTTCCATCATAGCTCCTCACTGTCGCTGGGAGGAAGTTTTCTCCTCCGCTCGCCCCTTCCACCGTCATTTTCTCTCTACCCACCCTTGCCTCCTTTTCCGCGCAGCTCTCGATTCCCCCCTCTCTTTCGCACCCTCCATGTCATATTCCGCTCCAGGAGTTCCATCATAGCTCCTCACTGTCGCTGGGAGGAAGTTTTCTCCTCCGCTCGCCCCTTCCACCGTCATTTTCTCTCTACCCACCCTTGCCTCCTTTTCCGCGCAGCTCTCGATTCCCCCCTCTCTTTCGCACCCTCCATGTCATATTCCGCTCCAGGAGCTCCATCATAGCTCCTTGCTGTCGCTGGGAGGATGTTTTCTCCTCCGCTCGCCCCTTCCACCGTCATTTTCTCTCTACCCACCCTTGCCTCCTTTTCCGCGCAGCTCTCGATTCCCCCCTCTCTTTCGCACCCTCCATGTCATATTCCGCTCCAGGAGTTCCATCATAGCTCCTCACTGTCGCTGGGAGGATGTTTTCTCCTCCGCTCGCCCCTTCCACCGTCATTTTCTCTCTACCCACCCTTGCCTCCTTCTCCGCGCAGCTCTCGATTCCCCCCTCTCTTTCGCACCCTCCATGTCATATTCCGCTCCAGGAGCTCCATCATAGCTCCTCGCTGTCGCTGGGGGGATGTTTTCTCCTCCGCTCGCCCCTTCGACCGTCATTTTCTCTCTACCCACCCTTGCCTCCTTTTCCGCGCAGCTCTCGATTCCCCCCTCTCTTTCGCACCCTCCATGTCATATTCCGCTCCAGGAGTTCCATCATAGCTCCTCACTGTCGCTGGGAGGATGTTTTCTCCTCCGCTCGCCTCTTCCACCGTCATTTTCTCTCTACCCACCCTTGCCTCCTTCTCCGCGCAGCTCTCGATTCCCCCCTCTCTTTCGCACCCTCCATGTCATATTCCGCTCCAGGAGCTCCATCATAGCTCCTTGCTGTCGCTGGGAGGATGTTTTCTCCTCCGCTCGCCCCTTCCACCGTCATTTTCTCTCTACCCACCCTTGCCTCCTTTTCCGCGCAGCTCTCGATTCCCCCCTCTCTTTCGCACCCTCCATGTCATATTCCGCTCCAGGAGTTCCATCATAGCTCCTCACTGTCGCTGGGAGGATGTTTTCTCCTCCGCTCGCCCCTTCCACCGTCATTTTCTCTCTACCCACCCTTGCCTCCTTCTCCGCGCAGCTCTCGATTCCCCCCTCTCTTTCGCACCCTCCATGTCATATTCCGCTCCAGGAGCTCCATCATAGCTCCTCGCTGTCGCTGGGGGGATGTTTTCTCCTCCGCTCGCCCCTTCGACCGTCATTTTCTCTCTACCCACCCTTGCCTCCTTTTCCGCGCAGCTCTCGATTCCCCCCTCTCTTTCGCACCCTCCATGTCATATTCCGCTCCAGGAGTTCCATCATAGCTCCTCACTGTCGCTGGGAGGATGTTTTCTCCTCCGCTCGCCTCTTCCACCGTCATTTTCTCTCTACCCACCCTTGCCTCCTTCTCCGCGCAGCTCTCGATTCCCCCCTCTCTTTCGCACCCTCCATGTCATATTCCGCTCCAGGAGCTCCATCATAGCTCCTTGCTGTCGCTGGGAGGATGTTTTCTCCTCCGCTCGCCCCTTCCACCGTCATTTTCTCTCTACCCACCCTTGCCTCCTTTTCCGCGCAGCTCTCGATTCCCCCCTCTCTTTCGCACCCTCCATGTCATATTCCGCTCCAGGAGTTCCATCATAGCTCCTCACTGTCGCTGGGAGGATGTTTTCTCCTCCGCTCGCCCCTTCCACCGTCATTTTCTCTCTACCCACCCTTGCCTCCTTTTCCGCGCAGCTCTCGATTCCCCCCTCTCTTTCGCACCCTCCATGTCATATTCCGCTCCAGGAGTTCCATCATAGCTCCTCACTGTCGCTGGGAGGATGTTTTCTCCTCCGCTCGCCCCTTCCACCGTCATTTTCTCTCTACCCACCCTTGCCTCCTTTTCCGCGCAGCTCTCGATTCCCCCCTCTCTTTCGCACCCTCCATGTCATATTCCGCTCCAGGAGCTCCATCATAGCTCCTCGCTGTCGCTGGGAGGATGTTTTCTCCTCCGCTCGCCCCTTCCACCGTCATTTTCTCTCTACCCACCCTTGCCTCCTTTTCCGCGCAGCTCTCGATTCCCCCCTCTCTTTCGCACCCTCAATGTCATATTCCGCTCCAGGAGTTCCATCATAGCTCCTCACTGTCGCTGGGAGGATGTTTTCTCCTCCGCTCGCCCCTTCCACCGTCATTTTCTCTCTACCCACCCTTGCCTCCTTTTCCGCGCAGCTCTCGATTCCCCCCTCTCTTTCGCACCCTCCATGTCATATTCCGCTCCAGGAGTTCCATCATAGCTCCTCACTGTCGCTGGGAGGAAGTTTTCTCCTCCGCTCGCCCCTTCCACCGTCATTTTCTCTCTACCCACCCTTGCCTCCTTTTCCGCGCAGCTCTCGATTCCCCCCTCTCTTTCGCACCCTCCATGTCATATTCCGCTCCAGGAGTTCCATCATAGCTCCTCACTGTCGCTGGGAGGAAGTTTTCTCCTCCGCTCGCCCCTTCCACCGTCATTTTCTCTCTACCCACCCTTGCCTCCTTTTCCGCGCAGCTCTCGATTCCCCCCTCTCTTTCGCACCCTCCATGTCATATTCCGCTCCAGGAGCTCCATCATAGCTCCTTGCTGTCGCTGGGAGGATGTTTTCTCCTCCGCTCGCCCCTTCCACCGTCATTTTCTCTCTACCCACCCTTGCCTCCTTTTCCGCGCAGCTCTCGATTCCCCCCTCTCTTTCGCACCCTCCATGTCATATTCCGCTCCAGGTGCTCCATCATAGCTCCTCGCTGTCGCTGGGAGGATGTTTTCTCCTCCGCTCGCCCCTTCCACCGTCATTTTCTCTCTACCCACCCTTGCCTCCTTTTCCGCGCAGCTCTCGATTCCCCCCTCTCTTTCGCACCCTCCATGTCATATTCCGCTCCAGGAGCTCCATCATAGCTCCTTGCTGTCGCTGGGAGGATGTTTTCTCCTCCGCTCGCCCCTTCCACCGTCATTTTCTCTCTACCCACCCTTGCCTCCTTTTCCGCGCAGCTCTCGATTCCCCCCTCTCTTTCGCACCCTCCATGTCATATTCCGCTCCAGGAGTTCCATCATAGCTCCTCACTGTCGCTGGGAGGATGTTTTCTCCTCCGCTCGCCCCTTCCACCGTCATTTTCTCTCTACCCACCCTTGCCTCCTTCTCCGCGCAGCTCTCGATTCCCCCCTCTCTTTCGCACCCTCCATGTCATATTCCGCTCCAGGAGCTCCATCATAGCTCCTCGCTGTCGCTGGGGGGATGTTTTCTCCTCCGCTCGCCCCTTCGACCGTCATTTTCTCTCTACCCACCCTTGCCTCCTTTTCCGCGCAGCTCTCGATTCCCCCCTCTCTTTCGCACCCTCCATGTCATATTCCGCTCCAGGAGTTCCATCATAGCTCCTCACTGTCGCTGGGAGGATGTTTTCTCCTCCGCTCGCCTCTTCCACCGTCATTTTCTCTCTACCCACCCTTGCCTCCTTCTCCGCGCAGCTCTCGATTCCCCCCTCTCTTTCGCACCCTCCATGTCATATTCCGCTCCAGGAGCTCCATCATAGCTCCTTGCTGTCGCTGGGAGGATGTTTTCTCCTCCGCTCGCCCCTTCCACCGTCATTTTCTCTCTACCCACCCTTGCCTCCTTTTCCGCGCAGCTCTCGATTCCCCCCTCTCTTTCGCACCCTCCATGTCATATTCCGCTCCAGGAGTTCCATCATAGCTCCTCACTGTCGCTGGGAGGATGTTTTCTCCTCCGCTCGCCCCTTCCACCGTCATTTTCTCTCTACCCACCCTTGCCTCCTTCTCCGCGCAGCTCTCGATTCCCCCCTCTCTTTCGCACCCTCCATGTCATATTCCGCTCCAGGAGCTCCATCATAGCTCCTCGCTGTCGCTGGGGGGATGTTTTCTCCTCCGCTCGCCCCTTCGACCGTCATTTTCTCTCTACCCACCCTTGCCTCCTTTTCCGCGCAGCTCTCGATTCCCCCCTCTCTTTCGCACCCTCCATGTCATATTCCGCTCCAGGAGTTCCATCATAGCTCCTCACTGTCGCTGGGAGGATGTTTTCTCCTCCGCTCGCCTCTTCCACCGTCATTTTCTCTCTACCCACCCTTGCCTCCTTCTCCGCGCAGCTCTCGATTCCCCCCTCTCTTTCGCACCCTCCATGTCATATTCCGCTCCAGGAGCTCCATCATAGCTCCTCGCTGTCGCTGGGGGGATGTTTTCTCCTCCGCTCGCCCCTTCGACCGTCATTTTCTCTCTACCCACCCTTGCCTCCTTTTCCGCGCAGCTCTCGATTCCCCCCTCTCTTTCGCACCCTCCATGTCATATTCCGCTCCAGGAGTTCCATCATAGCTCCTCACTGTCGCTGGGAGGATGTTTTCTCCTCCGCTCGCCTCTTCCACCGTCATTTTCTCTCTACCCACCCTTGCCTCCTTTTCCGCGCAGCTCTCGATTCCCCCCTCTCTTTCGCACCCTCCATGTCATATTCCGCTCCAGGAGTTCCATCATAGCTCCTCACTGTCGCTGGGAGGAAGTTTTCTCCTCCGCTCGCCCCTTCCACCGTCATTTTCTCTCTACCCACCCTTGCCTCCTTTTCCGCGCAGCTCTCGATTCCCCCCTCTCTTTCGCACCCTCCATGTCATATTCCGCTCCAGGAGCTCCATCATAGCTCCTTGCTGTCGCTGGGAGGATGTTTTCTCCTCCGCTCGCCCCTTCCACCGTCATTTTCTCTCTACCCACCCTTGCCTCCTTTTCCGCGCAGCTCTCGATTCCCCCCTCTCTTTCGCACCCTCCATGTCATATTCCGCTCCAGGAGTTCCATCATAGCTCCTCACTGTCGCTGGGAGGATGTTTTCTCCTCCGCTCGCCCCTTCCACCGTCATTTTCTCTCTACCCACCCTTGCCTCCTTTTCCGCGCAGCTCTCGATTCCCCCCTCTCTTTCGCACCCTCCATGTCATATTCCGCTCCAGGAGCTCCATCATAGCTCCTCGCTGTCGCTGGGAGGATGTTTTCTCCTCCGCTCGCCCCTTCCACCGTCATTTTCTCTCTACCCACCCTTGCCTCCTTTTCCGCGCAGCTCTCGATTCCCCCCTCTCTTTCGCACCCTCAATGTCATATTCCGCTCCAGGAGTTCCATCATAGCTCCTCACTGTCGCTGGGAGGATGTTTTCTCCTCCGCTCGCCCCTTCCACCGTCATTTTCTCTCTACCCACCCTTGCCTCCTTTTCCGCGCAGCTCTCGATTCCCCCCTCTCTTTCGCACCCTCCATGTCATATTCCGCTCCAGGAGTTCCATCATAGCTCCTCACTGTCGCTGGGAGGAAGTTTTCTCCTCCGCTCGCCCCTTCCACCGTCATTTTCTCTCTACCCACCCTTGCCTCCTTTTCCGCGCAGCTCTCGATTCCCCCCTCTCTTTCGCACCCTCCATGTCATATTCCGCTCCAGGAGTTCCATCATAGCTCCTCACTGTCGCTGGGAGGAAGTTTTCTCCTCCGCTCGCCCCTTCCACCGTCATTTTCTCTCTACCCACCCTTGCCTCCTTTTCCGCGCAGCTCTCGATTCCCCCCTCTCTTTCGCACCCTCCATGTCATATTCCGCTTCAGGAGCTCCATCATAGCTCCTTGCTGTCGCTGGGAGGATGTTTTCTCCTCCGCTCGCCCCTTCCACCGTCATTTTCTCTCTACCCACCCTTGCCTCCTTTTCCGCGCAGCTCTCGATTCCCCCCTCTCTTTCGCACCCTCCATGTCATATTCCGCTCCAGGTGCTCCATCATAGCTCCTCGCTGTCGCTGGGAGGATGTTTTCTCCTCCGCTCGCCCCTTCCACCGTCATTTTCTCTCTACCCACCCTTGCCTCCTTTTCCGCGCAGCTCTCGATTCCCCCCTCTCTTTCGCACCCTCAATGTCATATTCCGCTCCAGGAGTTCCATCATAGCTCCTCACTGTCGCTGGGAGGATGTTTTCTCCTCCGCTCGCCCCTTCCACCGTCATTTTCTCTCTACCCACCCTTGCCTCCTTTTCCGCGCAGCTCTCGATTCCCCCCTCTCTTTCGCACCCTCCATGTCATATTCCGCTCCAGGAGTTCCATCATAGCTCCTCACTGTCGCTGGGAGGAAGTTTTCTCCTCCGCTCGCCCCTTCCACCGTCATTTTCTCTCTACCCACCCTTGCCTCCTTTTCCGCGCAGCTCTCGATTCCCCCCTCTCTTTCGCACCCTCCATGTCATATTCCGCTCCAGGAGCTCCATCATAGCTCCTTTCTGTCGCTGGGAGGATGTTTTCTCCTCCGCTCGCCCCTTCCACCGTCATTTTCTCTCTACCCACCCTTGCCTCCTTTTCCGCGCAGCTCTCGATTCCCCCCTCTCTTTCGCACCCTCCATGTCATATTCCGCTCCAGGAGTTCCATCATAGCTCCTCACTGTCGCTGGGAGGAAGTTTTCTCCTCCGCTCGCCCCTTCCACCGTCATTTTCTCTCTACCCACCCTTGCCTCCTTTTCCGCGCAGCTCTCGATTCCCCCCTCTCTTTCGCACCCTCCATGTCATATTCCGCTCCAGGAGCTCCATCATAGCTCCTTGCTGTCGCTGGGAGGATGTTTTCTCCTCCGCTCGCCCCTTCCACCGTCATTTTCTCTCTACCCACCCTTGCCTCCTTTTCCGCGCAGCTCTCGATTCCCCCCTCTCTTTCGCACCCTCCATGTCATATTCCGCTCCAGGTGCTCCATCATAGCTCCTCGCTGTCGCTGGGAGGATGTTTTCTCCTCCGCTCGCCCCTTCCACCGTCATTTTCTCTCTACCCACCCTTGCCTCCTTTTCCGCGCAGCTCTCGATTCCCCCCTCTCTTTCGCACCCTCAATGTCATATTCCGCTCCAGGAGTTCCATCATAGCTCCTCACTGTCGCTGGGAGGATGTTTTCTCCTCCGCTCGCCCCTTCCACCGTCATTTTCTCTCTACCCACCCTTGCCTCCTTTTCCGCGCAGCTCTCGATTCCCCCCTCTCTTTCGCACCCTCCATGTCATATTCCGCTCCAGGAGTTCCATCATAGCTCCTCACTGTCGCTGGGAGGAAGTTTTCTCCTCCGCTCGCCCCTTCCACCGTCATTTTCTCTCTACCCACCCTTGCCTCCTTTTCCGCGCAGCTCTCGATTCCCCCCTCTCTTTCGCACCCTCCATGTCATATTCCGCTCCAGGAGCTCCATCATAGCTCCTTTCTGTCGCTGGGAGGATGTTTTCTCCTCCGCTCGCCCCTTCCACCGTCATTTTCTCTCTACCCACCCTTGCCTCCTTTTCCGCGCAGCTCTCGATTCCCCCCTCTCTTTCGCACCCTCCATGTCATATTCCGCTCCAGGAGTTCCATCATAGCTCCTCACTGTCGCTGGGAGGATGTTTTCTCCTCCGCTCGCCCCTTCCACCGTCATTTTCTCTCTACCCACCCTTGCCTCCTTTTCCGCGCAGCTCTCGATTCCCCCCTCTCTTTCGCACCCTCCATGTCATATTCCGCTCCAGGAGTTCCATCATAGCTCCTCACTGTCGCTGGGAGGAAGTTTTCTCCTCCGCTCGCCCCTTCCACCGTCATTTTCTCTCTACCCACCCTTGCCTCCTTTTCCGCGCAGATCTCGATTCCCCCCTCTCTTTCGCACCCTCCATGTCATATTCCGCTCCAGGAGCTCCATCATAGCTCCTTGCTGTCGCTGGGAGGATGTTTTCTCCTCCGCTCGCCCCTTCCACCGTCATTTTCTCTCTACCCACCCTTGCCTCCTTTTCCGCGCAGCTCTCGATTCCCCCCTCTCTTTCGCACCCTCCATGTCATATTCCGCTCCAGGAGTTCCATCATAGCTCCTCACTGTCGCTGGGAGGATGTTTTCTCCTCCGCTCGCCCCTTCCACCGTCATTTTCTCTCTACCCACCCTTGCCTCCTTTTCCGCGCAGCTCTCGATTCCCCCCTCTCTTTCGCACCCTCCATGTCATATTCCGCTCCAGGAGTTCCATCATAGCTCCTCACTGTCGCTGGGAGGATGTTTTCTCCTCCGCTCGCCCCTTCCACCGTCATTTTCTCTCTACCCACCCTTGCCTCCTTTTCCGCGCAGCTCTCGATTCCCCCCTCTCTTTCGCACCCTCCATGTCATATTCCGCTCCAGGAGTTCCATCATAGCTCCTCACTGTCGCTGGGAGGATGTTTTCTCCTCCGCTCGCCCCTTCCACCGTCATTTTCTCTCTACCCACCCTTGCCTCCTTTTCCGCGCAGCTCTCGATTCCCCCCTCTCTTTCGCACCCTCCATGTCATATTCCGCTCCAGGAGTTCCATCATAGCTCCTCACTGTCGCTGGGAGGAAGTTTTCTCCTCCGCTCGCCCCTTCCACCGTCATTTTCTCTCTACCCACCCTTGCCTCCTTTTCCGCGCAGCTCTCGATTCCCCCCTCTCTTTCGCACCCTCCATGTCATATTCCGCTCCAGGAGTTCCATCATAGCTCCTCACTGTCGCTGGGAGGAAGTTTTCTCCTCCGCTCGCCCCTTCCACCGTCATTTTCTCTCTACCCACCCTTGCCTCCTTTTCCGCGCAGCTCTCGATTCCCCCCTCTCTTTCGCACCCTCCATGTCATATTCCGCTCCAGGAGCTCCATCATAGCTCCTTGCTGTCGCTGGGAGGATGTTTTCTCCTCCGCTCGCCCCTTCCACCGTCATTTTCTCTCTACCCACCCTTGCCTCCTTTTCGCGCAGCTCTCGATTCCCCCCTCTCTTTCGCACCCTCCATGTCATATTCCGCTCCAGGTGCTCCATCATAGCTCCTCGCTGTCGCTGGGAGGATGTTTTCTCCTCCGCTCGCCCCTTCCACCGTCATTTTCTCTCTACCCACCCTTGCCTCCTTTTCCGCGCAGCTCTCGATTCCCCCCTCTCTTTCGCACCCTCAATGTCATATTCCGCTCCAGGAGTTCCATCATAGCTCCTCACTGTCGCTGGGAGGATGTTTTCTCCTCCGCTCGCCCCTTCCACCGTCATTTTCTCTCTACCCACCCTTGCCTCCTTTTCCGCGCAGCTCTCGATTCCCCCCTCTCTTTCGCACCCTCCATGTCATATTCCGCTCCAGGAGTTCCATCATAGCTCCTCACTGTCGCTGGGAGGAAGTTTTCTCCTCCGCTCGCCCCTTCCACCGTCATTTTCTCTCTACCCACCCTTGCCTCCTTTTCCGCGCAGCTCTCGATTCCCCCCTCTCTTTCGCACCCTCCATGTCATATTCCGCTCCAGGAGCTCCATCATAGCTCCTTTCTGTCGCTGGGAGGATGTTTTCTCCTCCGCTCGCCCCTTCCACCGTCATTTTCTCTCTACCCACCCTTGCCTCCTTTTCCGCGCAGCTCTCGATTCCCCCCTCTCTTTCGCACCCTCCATGTCATATTCCGCTCCAGGAGTTCCATCATAGCTCCTCACTGTCGCTGGGAGGATGTTTTCTCCTCCGCTCGCCCCTTCCACCGTCATTTTCTCTCTACCCACCCTTGCCTCCTTTTCCGCGCAGCTCTCGATTCCCCCCTCTCTTTCGCACCCTCCATGTCATATTCCGCTCCAGGAGTTCCATCATAGCTCCTCACTGTCGCTGGGAGGAAGTTTTCTCCTCCGCTCGCCCCTTCCACCGTCATTTTCTCTCTACCCACCCTTGCCTCCTTTTCCGCGCAGATCACGATTCCCCCCTCTCTTTCGCACCCTCCATGTCATATTCCGCTCCAGGAGCTCCATCATAGCTCCTTGCTGTCGCTGGGAGGATGTTTTCTCCTCCGCTCGCCCCTTCCACCGTCATTTTCTCTCTACCCACCCTTGCCTCCTTTTCCGCGCAGCTCTCGATTCCCCCCTCTCTTTCGCACCCTCCATGTCATATTCCGCTCCAGGAGTTCCATCATAGCTCCTCACTGTCGCTGGGAGGATGTTTTCTCCTCCGCTCGCCCCTTCCACCGTCATTTTCTCTCTACCCACCCTTGCCTCCTTTTCCGCGCAGCTCTCGATTCCCCCCTCTCTTTCGCACCCTCCATGTCATATTCCGCTCCAGGAGTTCCATCATAGCTCCTCACTGTCGCTGGGAGGATGTTTTCTCCTCCGCTCGCCCCTTCCACCGTCATTTTCTCTCTACCCACCCTTGCCTCCTTTTCCGCGCAGCTCTCGATTCCCCCCTCTCTTTCGCACCCTCCATGTCATATTCCGCTCCAGGAGTTCCATCATAGCTCCTCACTGTCGCTGGGAGGATGTTTTCTCCTCCGCTCGCCCCTTCCACCGTCATTTTCTCTCTACCCACCCTTGCCTCCTTTTCCGCGCAGCTCTCGATTCCCCCCTCTCTTTCGCACCCTCCATGTCATATTCCGCTCCAGGAGCTCCATCATAGCTAATCGCTGTCGCTGGGAGGATGTTTTCTCCTCCGCTCGCCCCTTCCACCGTCATTTTCTCTCTACCCACCCTTGCCTCCTTTTCCGCGCAGCTCTCGATTCCCCCCTCTCTTTCGCACCCTCCATGTCATATTCCGCTCCAGGAGTTCCATCATAGCTCCTCACTGTCGCTGGGAGGATGTTTTCTCCTCCGCTCGCCCCTTCCACCGTCATTTTCTCTCTACCCACCCTTGCCTCCTTTTCCGCGCAGCTCTCGATTCCCCCCTCTCTTTCGCACCCTCCATGTCATATTCCGCTCCAGGAGTTCCATCATAGCTCCTCACTGTCGCTGGGAGGATGTTTTCTCCTCCGCTCGCCCCTTCCACCGTCATTTTCTCTCTACCCACCCTTGCCTCCTTTTCCGCGCAGCTCTCGATTCCCCCCTCTCTTTCGCACCCTCCATGTCATATTCCGCTCCAGGAGTTCCATCATAGCTCCTCACTGTCGCTGGGAGGATGTTTTCTCCTCCGCTCGCCCCTTCCACCGTCATTTTCTCTCTACCCACCCTTGCCTCCTTTTCCGCGCAGCTCTCGATTCCCCCCTCTCTTTCGCACCCTCCATGTCATATTCCGCTCCAGGAGCTCCATCATAGCTAATCGCTGTCGCTGGGAGGATGTTTTCTCCTCCGCTCGCCCCTTCCACCGTCATTTTCTCTCTACCCACCCTTGCCTCCTTTTCCGCGCAGCTCTCGATTCCCCCCTCTCTTTCGCACCCTCCATGTCATATTCCGCTCCAGGAGCTCCATCATAGCTCCTTGCTGTCGCTGGGAGGATGTTTTCTCCTCCGCTCGCCCCTTCCACCGTCATTTTCTCTCTACCCAACCTTGCCTCCTTTTCCGCGCAGCTCTCGATTCCCCCCTCTCTTTCGCACCCTCCATGTCATATTCCGCTCCAGGAGTTCCATCATAGCTCCTCACTGTCGCTGGGAGGATGTTTTCTCCTCCGCTCGCCCCTTCCACCGTCATTTTCTCTCTACCCACCCTTGCCTCCTTTTCCGCGCAGCTCTCGATTCCCCCCTCTCTTTCGCACCCTCCATGTCATATTCCGCTCCAGGAGTTCCATCATAGCTCCTCACTGTCGCTGGGAGGATGTTTTCTCCTCCGCTCGCCCCTTCCACCGTCATTTTCTCTCTACCCACCCTTGCCTCCTTTTCCGCGCAGCTCTCGATTCCCCCCTCTCTTTCGCACCCTCCATGTCATATTCCGCTCCAGGAGTTCCATCATAGCTCCTCACTGTCGCTGGGAGGATGTTTTCTCCTCCGCTCGCCCCTTCCACCGTCATTTTCTCTCTACCCACCCTTGCCTCCTTTTCCGCGCAGCTCTCGATTCCCCCCTCTCTTTCGCACCCTCCATGTCATATTCCGCTCCAGGAGCTCCATCATAGCTCCTTGCTGTCGCTGGGAGGATGTTTTCTCCTCCGCTCGCCCCTTCCACCGTCATTTTCTCTCTACCCACCCTTGCCTCCTTTTCCGCGCAGCTCTCGATTCCCCCCTCTCTTTCGCACCCTCCATGTCATATTCCGCTCCAGGAGTTCCATCATAGCTCCTCACTGTCGCTGGGAGGATGTTTTCTCCTCCGCTCGCCCCTTCCACCGTCATTTTCTCTCTACCCACCCTTGCCTCCTTCTCCGCGCAGCTCTCGATTCCCCCCTCTCTTTCGCACCCTCCATGTCATATTCCGCTCCAGGAGCTCCATCATAGCTCCTCGCTGTCGCTGGGGGGATGTTTTCTCCTCCGCTCGCCCCTTCGACCGTCATTTTCTCTCTACCCACCCTTGCCTCCTTTTCTGCGCAGCTCTCGATTCCCCCCTCTCTTTCGCACCCTCCATGTCATATTCCGCTCCAGGAGTTCCATCATAGCTCCTCACTGTCGCTGGGAGGATGTTTTCTCCTCCGCTCGCCTCTTCCACCGTCATTTTCTCTCTACCCACCCTTGCCTCCTTTTCCGCGCAGCTCTCGATTCCCCCCTCTCTTTCGCACCCTCCATGTCATATTCCGCTCCAGGAGCTCCATCATAGCTCCTCGCTGTCGCTGGGGGGATGTTTTCTCCTCCGCTCGCCCCTTCGACCGTCATTTTCACTCTACCCACCCTTGCCTCCTTTTCTGCGCAGCTCTCGATTCCCCCCTCTCTTTCGCACCCTCCATGTCATATTCCGCTCCAGGAGTTCCATCATAGCTCCTCACTGTCGCTGGGAGGATGTTTTCTCCTCCGCTCGCCTCTTCCACCGTCATTTTCTCTCTACCCACCCTTGCCTCCTTTTCCGCGCAGCTCTCGATTCCCCCCTCTCTTTCGCACCCTCCATGTCATATTCCGCTCCAGGAGTTCCATCATAGCTCCTCACTGTCGCTGGGAGGAAGTTTTCTCCTCCGCTCGCCCCTTCCACCGTCATTTTCTCTCTACCCACCCTTGCCTCCTTTTCCGCGCAGCTCTCGATTCCCCCCTCTCTTTCGCACCCTCCATGTCATATTCCGCTCCAGGAGTTCCATCATAGCTCCTCACTGTCGCTGGGAGGATGTTTTCTCCTCCGCTCGCCCCTTCCACCGTCATTTTCTCTCTACCCACCCTTGCCTCCTTTTCCGCGCAGCTCTCGATTCCCCCCTCTCTTTCGCACCCTCCATGTCATATTCCGCTCCAGGAGTTCCATCATAGCTCCTCACTGTCGCTGGGAGGAAGTTTTCTCCTCCGCTCGCCCCTTCCACCGTCATTTTCTCTCTACCCACCCTTGCCTCCTTTTCCGCGCAGCTCTCGATTCCCCCCTCTCTTTCGCACCCTCCATGTCATATTCCGCTCCAGGAGCTCCATCATAGCTCCTTGCTGTCGCTGGGAGGATGTTTTCTCCTCCGCTCGCCCCTTCCACCGTCATTTTCTCTCTACCCACCCTTGCCTCCTTTTCCGCGCAGCTCTCGATTCCCCCCTCTCTTTCGCACCCTCCATGTCATATTCCGCTCCAGGAGTTCCATCATAGCTCCTCACTGTCGCTGGGAGGATGTTTTCTCCTCCGCTCGCCCCTTCCACCGTCATTTTCTCTCTACCCACCCTTGCCTCCTTCTCCGCGCAGCTCTCGATTCCCCCCTCTCTTTCGCACCCTCCATGTCATATTCCGCTCCAGGAGCTCCATCATAGCTAATCGCTGTCGCTGGGAGGATGTTTTCTCCTCCGCTCGCCCCTTCCACCGTCATTTTCTCTCTACCCACCCTTGCCTCCTTTTCCGCGCAGCTCTCGATTCCCCCCTCTCTTTCGCACCCTCCATGTCATATTCCGCTCCAGGAGTTCCATCATAGCTCCTCACTGTCGCTGGGAGGATGTTTTCTCCTCCGCTCGCCCCTTCCACCGTCATTTTCTCTCTACCCACCCTTGCCTCCTTTTCCGCGCAGCTCTCGATTCCCCCCTCTCTTTCGCACCCTCCATGTCATATTCCGCTCCAGGAGCTCCATCATAGCTCCTTGCTGTCGCTGGGAGGATGTTTTCTCCTCCGCTCGCCCCTTCCACCGTCATTTTCTCTCTACCCACCCTTGCCTCCTTTTCCGCGCAGCTCTCGATTCCCCCCTCTCTTTCGCACCCTCCATGTCATATTCCGCTCCAGGAGTTCCATCATAGCTCCTCACTGTCGCTGGGAGGATGTTTTCTCCTCCGCTCGCCCCTTCCACCGTCATTTTCTCTCTACCCACCCTTGCCTCCTTTTCCGCGCAGCTCTCGATTCCCCCCTCTCTTTCGCACCCTCCATGTCATATTCCGCTCCAGGAGTTCCATCATAGCTCCTCACTGTCGCTGGGAGGATGTTTTCTCCTCCGCTCGCCCCTTCCACCGTCATTTTCTCTCTACCCACCCTTGCCTCCTTCTCCGCGCAGCTCTCGATTCCCCCCTCTCTTTCGCACCCTCCATGTCATATTCCGCTCCAGGAGTTCCATCATAGCTCCTCACTGTCGCTGGGAGGATGTTTTCTCCTCCGCTCGCCCCTTCCACCGTCATTTTCTCTCTACCCACCCTCTCCTCCTTCTCCGCGCAGCTCTCGATTCCCCCCTCTCTTTCGCACCCTCCATGTCATATTCCGCTCCAGGAGCTCCATCATAGCTAATCGCTGTCGCTGGGAGGATGTTTTCTCCTCCGCTCGCCCCTTCCACCGTCATTTTCTCTCTACCCACCCTTGCCTCCTTTTCCGCGCAGCTCTCGATTCCCCCCTCTCTTTCGCACCCTCCATGTCATATTCCGCTCCAGGAGTTCCATCATAGCTCCTCACTGTCGCTGGGAGGATGTTTTCTCCTCCGCTCGCCCCTTCCACCGTCATTTTCTCTCTACCCACCCTTGCCTCCTTTTCCGCGCAGCTCTCGATTCCCCCCTCTCTTTCGCACCCTCCATGTCATATTCCGCTCCAGGAGTTCCATCATAGCTCCTCACTGTCGCTGGGAGGATGTTTTCTCCTCCGCTCGCCCCTTCCACCGTCATTTTCTCTCTACCCACCCTTGCCTCCTTTTCCGCGCAGCTCTCGATTCCCCCCTCTCTTTCGCACCCTCCATGTCATATTCCGCTCCAGGAGCTCCATCATAGCTCCTTGCTGTCGCTGGGAGGATGTTTTCTCCTCCGCTCGCCCCTTCCACCGTCATTTTCTCTCTACCCACCCTTGCCTCCTTTTCCGCGCAGCTCTCGATTCCCCCCTCTCTTTCGCACCCTCCATGTCATATTCCGCTCCAGGAGCTCCATCATAGCTCCTTGCTGTCGCTGGGAGGATGTTTTCTCCTCCGCTCGCCCCTTCCACCGTCATTTTCTCTCTACCCACCCTTGCCTCCTTTTCCGCGCAGCTCTCGATTCCCCCCTCTCTTTCGCACCCTCCATGTCATATTCCGCTCCAGGAGTTCCATCATAGCTCCTCACTGTCGCTGGGAGGATGTTTTCTCCTCCGCTCGCCCCTTCCACCGTCATTTTCTCTCTACCCACCCTTGCCTCCTTTTCCGCGCAGCTCTCGATTCCCCCCTCTCTTTCGCACCCTCCATGTCATATTCCGCTCCAGGAGTTCCATCATAGCTCCTCACTGTCGCTGGGAGGATGTTTTCTCCTCCGCTCGCCCCTTCCACCGTCATTTTCTCTCTACCCACCCTTGCCTCCTTTTCCGCGCAGCTCTCGATTCCCCCCTCTCTTTCGCACCCTCCATGTCATATTCCGCTCCAGGAGCTCCATCATAGCTCCTTGCTGTCGCTGGGAGGATGTTTTCTCCTCCGCTCGCCCCTTCCACCGTCATTTTCTCTCTACCCACCCTTGCCTCCTTTTCCGCGCAGCTCTCGATTCCCCCCTCTCTTTCGCACCCTCCATGTCATATTCCGCTCCAGGAGTTCCATCATAGCTCCTCACTGTCGCTGGGAGGATGTTTTCTCCTCCGCTCGCCCCTTCCACCGTCATTTTCTCTCTACCCACCCTTGCCTCCTTTTCCGCGCAGCTCTCGATTCCCCCCTCTCTTTCGCACCCTCCATGTCATATTCCGCTCCAGGAGTTCCATCATAGCTCCTCACTGTCGCTGGGAGGATGTTTTCTCCTCCGCTCGCCCCTTCCACCGTCATTTTCTCTCTACCCACCCTTGCCTCCTTCTCCGCGCAGCTCTCGATTCCCCCCTCTCTTTCGCACCCTCCATGTCATATTCCGCTCCAGGAGCTCCATCATAGCTAATCGCTGTCGCTGGGAGATTGTTTTCTCCTCCGCTCGCCCCTTCCACCGTCATTTTCTCTCTACCCACCCTTGCCTCCTTTTCCGCGCAGCTCTCGATTCCCCCCTCTCTTTCGCACCCTCCATGTCATATTCCGCTCCAGGAGTTCCATCATAGCTCCTCACTGTCGCTGGGAGGATGTTTTCTCCTCCGCTCGCCCCTTCCACCGTCATTTTCTCTCTACCCACCCTTGCCTCCTTTTCCGCGCAGCTCTCGATTCCCCCCTCTCTTTCGCACCCTCCATGTCATATTCCGCTCCAGGAGTTCCATCATAGCTCCTCACTGTCGCTGGGAGGATGTTTTCTCCTCCGCTCGCCCCTTCCACCGTCATTTTCTCTCTACCCACCCTTGCCTCCTTCTCCGCGCAGCTCTCGATTCCCCCCTCTCTTTCGCACCCTCCATGTCATATTCCGCTCCAGGAGCTCCATCATAGCTAATCGCTGTCGCTGGGAGGATGTTTTCTCCTCCGCTCGCCCCTTCCACCGTCATTTTCTCTCTACCCACCCTTGCCTCCTTTTCCGCGCAGCTCTCGATTCCCCCCTCTCTTTCGCACCCTCCATGTCATATTCCGCTCCAGGAGTTCCATCATAGCTCCTCACTGTCGCTGGGAGGATGTTTTCTCCTCCGCTCGCCCCTTCCACCGTCATTTTCTCTCTACCCACCCTTGCCTCCTTTTCCGCGCAGCTCTCGATTCCCCCCTCTCTTTCGCACCCTCCATGTCATATTCCGCTCCAGGAGTTCCATCATAGCTCCTCACTGTCGCTGGGAGGATGTTTTCTCCTCCGCTCGCCCCTTCCACCGTCATTTTCTCTCTACCCACCCTTGCCTCCTTTTCCGCGCAGCTCTCGATTCCCCCCTCTCTTTCGCACCCTCCATGTCATATTCCGCTCCAGGAGCTCCATCATAGCTCCTTGCTGTCGCTGGGAGGACGGTTTCTCCTCCGCTCGCCCCTTCCACCGTCATTTTCTCTCTACCCACCCTTGCCTCCTTTTCCGCGCAGCTCTCGATTCCCCCCTCTCTTTCGCACCCTCCATGTCATATTCCGCTCCAGGAGTTCCATCATAGCTCCTCACTGTCGCTGGGAGGATGTTTTCTCCTCCGCTCGCCCCTTCCACCGTCATTTTCTCTCTACCCACCCTTGCCTCCTTTTCCGCGCAGCTCTCGATTCCCCCCTCTCTTTCGCACCCTCCATGTCATATTCCGCTCCAGGAGTTCCATCATAGCTCCTCACTGTCGCTGGGAGGAAGTTTTCTCCTCCGCTCGCCCCTTCCACCGTCATTTTCTCTCTACCCACCCTTGCCTCCTTTTCCGCGCAGCTCTCGATTCCCCCCTCTCTTTCGCACCCTCCATGTCATATTCCGCTCCAGGAGCTCCATCATAGCTCCTTGCTGTCGCTGGGAGGATGTTTTCTCCTCCGCTCGCCCCTTCCACCGTCATTTTCTCTCTACCCACCCTTGCCTCCTTTTCCGCGCAGCTCTCGATTCCCCCCTCTCTTTCGCACCCTCCATGTCATATTCCGCTCCAGGAGTTCCATCATAGCTCCTCACTGTCGCTGGGAGGATGTTTTCTCCTCCGCTCGCCCCTTCCACCGTCATTTTCTCTCTACCCACCCTTGCCTCCTTTTCCGCGCAGCTCTCGATTCCCCCCTCTCTTTCACACCCTCCATGTCATATTCCGCTCCAGGAGTTCCATCATAGCTCCTCACTGTCGCTGGGAGGATGTTTTCTCCTCCGCTCGCCCCTTCCACCGTCATTTTCTCTCTACCCACCCTTGCCTCCTTTTCCGCGCAGCTCTCGATTCCCCCCTCTCTTTCGCACCCTCCATGTCATATTCCGCTCCAGGAGTTCCATCATAGCTCCTCACTGTCGCTGGGAGGATGTTTTCTCCTCCGCTCGCCCCTTCCACCGTCATTTTCTCTCTACCCACCCTTGCCTCCTTTTCCGCGCAGCTCTCGATTCCCCCCTCTCTTTCGCACCCTCCATGTCATATTCCGCTCCAGGAGCTCCATCATAGCTAATTGCTGTCGCTGGGAGATTGTTTTCTCCTCCGCTCGCCCCTTCCACCGTCATTTTCTCTCTACCCACCCTTGCCTCCTTTTCCGCGCAGCTCTCGATTCCCCCCTCTCTTTCGCACCCTCCATGTCATATTCCGCTCCAGGAGTTCCATCATAGCTCCTCACTGTCGCTGGGAGGATGTTTTCTCCTCCGCTCGCCCCTTCCACCGTCATTTTCTCTCTACCCACCCTTGCCTCCTTCTCCGCGCAGCTCTCGATTCCCCCCTCTCTTTCGCACCCTCCATGTCATATTCCGCTCCAGGAGCTCCATCATAGCTAATCGCTGTCGCTGGGAGGATGTTTTCTCCTCCGCTCGCCCCTTCCACCGTCATTTTCTCTCTACCCACCCTTGCCTCCTTTTCCGCGCAGCTCTCGATTCCCCCCTCTCTTTCGCACCCTCCATGTCATATTCCGCTCCAGGAGTTCCATCATAGCTCCTCACTGTCGCTGGGAGGATGTTTTCTCCTCCGCTCGCCCCTTCCACCGTCATTTTCTCTCTACCCACCCTTGCCTCCTTTTCCGCGCAGCTCTCGATTCCCCCCTCTCTTTCGCACCCTCCATGTCATATTCCGCTCCAGGAGTTCCATCATAGCTCCTCACTGTCGCTGGGAGGATGTTTTCTCCTCCGCTCGCCCCTTCCACCGTCATTTTCTCTCTACCCACCCTTGCCTCCTTTTCCGCGCAGCTCTCGATTCCCCCCTCTCTTTCGCACCCTCCATGTCATATTCCGCTCCAGGAGTTCCATCATAGCTCCTCACTGTCGCTGGGAGGATGTTTTCTCCTCCGCTCGCCCCTTCCACCGTCATTTTCTCTCTACCCACCCTTGCCTCCTTTTCCGCGCAGCTCTCGATTCCCCCCTCTCTTTCGCACCCTCCATGTCATATTCCGCTCCAGGAGTTCCATCATAGCTCCTCACTGTCGCTGGGAGGATGTTTTCTCCTCCGCTCGCCCCTTCCACCGTCATTTTCTCTCTACCCACCCTTGCCTCCTTTTCCGCGCAGCTCTCGATTCCCCCCTCTCTTTCGCACCCTCCATGTCATATTCCGCTCCAGGAGTTCCATCATAGCTCCTCACTGTCGCTGGGAGGATGTTTTCTCCTCCGCTCGCCCCTTCCACCGTCATTTTCTCTCTACCCACCCTTGCCTCCTTTTCCGCACAGCTCTCGATTCCCCCCTCTCTTTCGCACCCTCCATGTCATATTCCGCTCCAGGAGCTCCATCATAGCTCCTTGCTGTCGCTGGGAGGATGTTTTCTCCTCCGCTCGCCCCTTCCACCGTCATTTTCTCTCTACCCACCCTTGCCTCCTTTTCCGCGCAGCTCTCGATTCCCCCCTCTCTTTCGCACCCTCCATGTCATATTCCGCTCCAGGAGTTCCATCATAGCTCCTCACTGTCGCTGGGAGGATGTTTTCTCCTCCGCTCGCCCCTTCCACCGTCATTTTCTCTCTACCCACCCTTGCCTCCTTTTCCGCGCAGCTCTCGATTCCCCCCTCTCTTTCGCACCCTCCATGTCATATTCCGCTCCAGGAGCTCCATCATAGCTCCTCGCTGTCGCTGGGAGGATGTTTTCTCCTCCGCTCGCCCCTTCCACCGTCATTTTCTCTCTACCCACCCTTGCCTCCTTTTCCGCGCAGCTCTCGATTCCCCCCTCTCTTTCGCACCCTCAATGTCATATTCCGCTCCAGGAGTTCCATCATAGCTCCTCACTGTCGCTGGGAGGATGTTTTCTCCTCCGCTCGCCCCTTCCACCATCATTTTCTCTCTACCCACCCTTGCCTCCTTTTCCGCGCAGCTCTCGATTCCCCCCTCTCTTTCGCACCCTCCATGTCATATTCCGCTCCAGGAGTTCCATCATAGCTCCTCACTGTCGCTGGGAGGAAGTTTTCTCCTCCGCTCGCCCCTTCCACCGTCATTTTCTCTCTACCCACCCTTGCCTCCTTTTCCGCGCAGCTCTCGATTCCCCCCTCTCTTTCGCACCCTCCATGTCATATTCCGCTCCAGGAGCTCCATCATAGCTCCTTGCTGTCGCTGGGAGGATGTTTTCTCCTCCGCTCGCCCCTTCCACCGTCATTTTCTCTCTACCCACCCTTGCCTCCTTTTCCGCGCAGCTCTCGATTCCCCCCTCTCTTTCGCACCCTCCATGTCATATTCCGCTCCAGGAGTTCCATCATAGCTCCTCACTGTCGCTGGGAGGATGTTTTCTCCTCCGCTCGCCCCTTCCACCGTCATTTTCTCTCTACCCACCCTTGCCTCCTTCTCCGCGCAGCTCTCGATTCCCCCCTCTCTTTCGCACCCTCCATGTCATATTCCGCTCCAGGAGCTCCATCATAGGTAATCGCTGTCGCTGGGAGGATGTTTTCTCCTCCGCTCGCCCCTTCCACCGTCATTTTCTCTCTACCCACCCTTGCCTCCTTTTCCGCGCAGCTCTCGATTCCCCCCTCTCTTTCGCACCCTCCATGTCATATTCCGCTCCAGGAGTTCCATCATAGCTCCTCACTGTCGCTGGGAGGATGTTTTCTCCTCCGCTCGCCCCTTCCACCGTCATTTTCTCTCTACCCACCCTTGCCTCCTTTTCCGCGCAGCTCTCGATTCCCCCCTCTCTTTCGCACCCTCCATGTCATATTCCGCTCCAGGAGTTCCATCATAGCTCCTCACTGTCGCTGGGAGGATGTTTTCTCCTCCGCTCGCCCCTTCCACCGTCATTTTCTCTCTACCCACCCTTGCCTCCTTTTCCGCGCAGCTCTCGATTCCCCCCTCTCTTTCGCACCCTCCATGTCATATTCCGCTCCAGGAGCTCCATCATAGCTCCTTGCTGTCGCTGGGAGGACGTTTTCTCCTCCGCTCGCCCCTTCCACCGTCATTTTCTCTCTACCCACCCTTGCCTCCTTTTCCACGCAGCTCTCGATTCCCCCCTCTCTTTCGCACCCTCCATGTCATATTCCGCTCCAGGAGTTCCATCATAGCTCCTCACTGTCGCTGGGAGGATGTTTTCTCCTCCGCTCGCCCCTTCCACCGTCATTTTCTCTCTACCCACCCTTGCCTCCTTTTCCGCGCAGCTCTCGATTCCCCCCTCTCTTTCGCACCCTCCATGTCATATTCCGCTCCAGGAGTTCCATAATAGCTCCTCACTGTCGCTGGGAGGAAGTTTTCTCCTCCGCTCGCCCCTTCCACCGTCATTTTCTCTCTACCCACCCTTGCCTCCTTTTCCGCGCAGCTCTCGATTCCCCCCTCTCTTTCGCACCCTCCATGTCATATTCCGCTCCAGGAGCTCCATCATAGCTCCTTGCTGTCGCTGGGAGGATGTTTTCTCCTCCGCTCGCCCCTTCCACCGTCATTTTCTCTCTACCCACCCTTGCCTCCTTTTCCGCGCAGCTCTCGATTCCCCCCTCTCTTTCGCACCCTCCATGTCATATTCCGCTCCAGGAGTTCCATCATAGCTCCTCACTGTCGCTGGGAGGATGTTTTCTCCTCCGCTCGCCCCTTCCACCGTCATTTTCTCTCTACCCACCCTTGCCTCCTTTTCCGCGCAGCTCTCGATTCCCCCCTCTCTTTCGCACCCTCCATGTCATATTCCGCTCCAGGAGCTCCATCATAGCTCCTCGCTGTCGCTGGGAGGATGTTTTCTCCTCCGCTCGCCCCTTCCACCGTCATTTTCTCTCTACCCACCCTTGCCTCCTTTTCCGCGCAGCTCTCGATTCCCCCCTCTCTTTCGCACCCTCAATGTCATATTCCGCTCCAGGAGTTCCATCATAGCTCCTCACTGTCGCTGGGAGGATGTTTTCTCCTCCGCTCGCCCCTTCCACCGTCATTTTCTCTCTACCCAACTTGCCTCCTTTTCCGCGCAGCTCTCGATTCCCCCCTCTCTTTCGCACCCTCCATGTCATATTCCGCTCCAGGAGTTCCATCATAGCTCCTCACTGTCGCTGGGAGGATGTTTTCTCCTCCGCTCGCCCCTTCCACCGTCATTTTCTCTCTACCCACCCTTGCCTCCTTTTCCGCGCAGCTCTCGATTCCCCCCTCTCTTTCGCACCCTCCATGTCATATTCCGCTCCAGGAGCTCCATCATAGCTCCTTGCTGTCGCTGGGAGGATGTTTTCTCCTCCGCTCGCCCCTTCCACCGTCATTTTCTCTCTACCCACCCTTGCCTCCTTTTCCGCGCAGCTCTCGATTCCCCCCTCTCTTTCGCACCCTCCATGTCATATTCCGCTCCAGGAGTTCCATCATAGCTCCTCACTGTCGCTGGGAGGATGTTTTCTCCTCCGCTCGCCCCTTCCACCGTCATTTTCTCTCTACCCACCCTTGCCTCCTTCTCCGCGCAGCTCTCGATTCCCCCCTCTGTTTCGCACCCTCCATGTCATATTCCGCTCCAGGAGCTCCATCATAGCTCCTCGCTGTCGCTGGGAGGATGTTTTCTCCTCCGCTCGCCCCTTCCACCGTCATTTTCTCTCTACCCACCCTTGCCTCCTTTTCCGCGCAGCTCTCGATTCCCCCCTCTCTTTCGCACCCTCCATGTCATATTCCGCTCCAGGAGTTCCATCATAGCTCCTCACTGTCGCTGGGAGGATGTTTTCTCCTCCGCTCGCCTTTTCCACCGTCATTTTCTCTCTACCCACCCTTGCCTCCTTTTCCGCGCAGCTCTCGATTCCCCCCTCTCTTTCGCACCCTCCATGTCATATTCCGCTCCAGGAGCTCCATCATAGCTCCTTGCTGTCGCTGGGAGGATGTTTTCTCCTCCGCTCGCCCCTTCCACCGTCATTTTCTCTCTACCCACCCTTGCCTCCTTTTCCGCGCAGCTCTCGATTCCCCCCTCTCTTTCGCACCCTCCATGTCATATTCCGCTCCAGGAGTTCCATCATAGCTCCTCACTGTCGCTGGGAGGATGTTTTCTCCTCCGCTCGCCTTTTCCACCGTCATTTTCTCTCTACCCACCCTTGCCTCCTTTTCCGCACAGCTCTCGATTCCCCCCTCTCTTTCGCACCCTCCATGTCATATTCCGCTCCAGGAGCTCCATCATAGCTCCTTGCTGTCGCTGGGAGGATGTTTTCTCCTCCGCTCGCCCCTTCCACCGTCATTTTCTCTCTACCCACCCTTGCCTCCTTTTCCGCGCAGCTCTCGATTCCCCCCTCTCTTTCGCACCCTCCATGTCATATTCCGCTCCAGGAGTTCCATCATAGCTCCTCACTGTCGCTGGGAGGATGTTTTCTCCTCCGCTCGCCCCTTCCACCGTCATTTTCTCTCTACCCACCCTTGCCTCCTTTTCCGCGCAGCTCTCGATTCCCCCCTCTCTTTCGCACCCTCCATGTCATATTCCGCTCCAGGAGCTCCATCATAGCTCCTTGCTGTTGCTGGGAGGATGTTTTCTCCTCCGCTCGCCCCTTCCACCGTCATTTTCTCTCTACCCACCCTTGCCTCCTTTTCCGCGCAGCTCTCGATTCCCCCCTCTCTTTCGCACCCTCAATGTCATATTCCGCTCCAGGAGTTCCATCATAGCTCCTCACTGTCGCTGGGAGGATGTTTTCTCCTCCGCTCGCCCCTTCCACCGTCATTTTCTCTCTACCCACCCTTGCCTCCTTTTCCGCGCAGCTCTCGATTCCCCCCTCTCTTTCGCACCCTCCATGTCATATTCCGCTCCAGGAGTTCCATCATAGCTCCTCACTGTCGCTGGGAGGATGTTTTCTCCTCCGCTCGCCTTTTCCACCGTCATTTTCTCTCTACCCACCCTTGCCTCCTTTTCCGCGCAGCTCTCGATTCCCCCCTCTCTTTCGCACCCTCCATGTCATATTCCGCTCCAGGAGCTCCATCATAGCTCCTTGCTGTCGCTGGGAGGATGTTTTCTCCTCCGCTCGCCCCTTCCACCGTCATTTTCTCTCTACCCACCCTTGCCTCCTTTTCCGCGCAGCTCTCGATTCCCCCCTCTCTTTCGCACCCTCCATGTCATATTCCGCTCCAGGAGTTCCATCATAGCTCCTCACTGTCGCTGGGAGGATGTTTTCTCCTCCGCTCGCCCCTTCCACCGTCATTTTCTCTCTACCCACCCTTGCCTCCTTTTCCGCGCAGCTCTCGATTCCCCCCTCTCTTTCGCACCCTCCATGTCATATTCCGCTCCAGGAGCTCCATCATAGCTCCTCGCTGTTGCTGGGAGGATGTTTTCTCCTCCGCTCGCCCCTTCCACCGTCATTTTCTCTCTACCCACCCTTGCCTCCTTTTCCGCGCAGCTCTCGATTCCCCCCTCTCTTTCGCACCCTCAATGTCATATTCCGCTCCAGGAGTTCCATCATAGCTCCTCACTGTCGCTGGGAGGATGTTTTCTCCTCCGCTCGCCCCTTCCACCGTCATTTTCTCTCTACCCACCCTTGCCTCCTTTTCCGCGCAGCTCTCGATTCCCCCCTCTCTTTCGCACCCTCCATGTCATATTCCGCTCCAGGAGTTCCATCATAGCTCCTCACTGTCGCTGGGAGGATGTTTTCTCCTCCGCTCGCCTTTTCCACTGTCATTTTCTCTCTACCCACCCTTGCCTCCTTTTCCGCGCAGCTCTCGATTCCCCCCTCTCTTTCGCACCCTTCATGTCATATTCCGCTCCAGGAGCTCCATCATAGCTCCTTGCTGTCGCTGGGAGGATGTTTTCTCCTCCGCTCGCCCCTTCCACCGTCATTTTCTCTCTACCCACCCTTGCCTCCTTTTCCGCGCAGCTCTCGATTCCCCCCTCTCTTTCGCACCCTCCATGTCATATTCCGCTCCAGGAGTTCCATCATAGCTCCTCACTGTCGCTGGGAGGATGTTTTCTCCTCCGCTCGCCTTTTCCACCGTCATTTTCTCTCTACCCACCCTTGCCTCCTTTTCCGCACAGCTCTCGATTCCCCCCTCTCTTTCGCACCCTCCATGTCATATTCCGCTCCAGGAGCTCCATCATAGCTCCTTGCTGTCGCTGGGAGGATGTTTTCTCCTCCGCTCGCCCCTTCCACCGTCATTTTCTCTCTACCCACCCTTGCCTCCTTTTCCGCGCAGCTCTCGATTCCCCCCTCTCTTTCGCACCCTCCATGTCATATTCCGCTCCAGGAGTTCCATCATAGCTCCTCACTGTCGCTGGGAGGATGTTTTCTCCTCCGCTCGCCCCTTCCACCGTCATTTTCTCTCTACCCACCCTTGCCTCCTTTTCCGCGCAGCTCTCGATTCCCCCCTCTCTTTCGCACCCTCCATGTCATATTCCGCTCCAGGAGCTCCATCATAGCTCCTCGCTGTTGCTGGGAGGATGTTTTCTCCTCCGCTCGCCCCTTCCACCGTCATTTTCTCTCTACCCACCCTTGCCTCCTTTTCCGCGCAGCTCTCGATTCCCCCCTCTCTTTCGCACCCTCAATGTCATATTCCGCTCCAGGAGTTCCATCATAGCTCCTCACTGTCGCTGGGAGGATGTTTTCTCCTCCGCTCGCCCCTTCCACCGTCATTTTCTCTCTACCCACCCTTGCCTCCTTTTCCGCGCAGCTCTCGATTCCCCCCTCTCTTTCGCACCCTCCATGTCATATTCCGCTCCAGGAGTTCCATCATAGCTCCTCACTGTCGCTGGGAGGAAGTTTTCTCCTCCGCTCGCCCCTTCCACCGTCATTTTCTCTCTACCCACCCTTGCCTCCTTTTCCGCGCAGCTCTCGATTCCCCCCTCTCTTTCGCACCCTCCATGTCATATTCCGCTCCAGGAGCTCCATCATAGCTCCTCGCTGTCGCTGGGAGGATGTTTTCTCCTCCGCTCGCCCCTTCCACCGTCATTTTCTCTCTACCCACCCTTGCCTCCTTTTCCGCGCAGCTCTCGATTCCCCCCTCTCTTTCGCACCCTCAATGTCATATTCCGCTCCAGGAGTTCCATCATTGCTCCTCACTGTCGCTGGGAGGATGTTTTCTCCTCCGCTCGCCCCTTCCACCGTCATTTTCTCTCTACCCACCCTTGCCTCCTTTTCCGCGCAGCTCTCGATTCCCCCCTCTCTTTCGCACCCTCCATGTCATATTCCGCTCCAGGAGTTCCATCATAGCTCCTCACTGTCGCTGGGAGGAAGTTTTCTCCTCCGCTCGCCCCTTCCACCGTCATTTTCTCTCTACCCACCCTTGCCTCCTTTTCCGCGCAGCTCTCGATTCCCCCCTCTCTTTCGCACCCTCCATGTCATATTCCGCTCCAGGAGCTCCATCATAGCTCCTCGCTGTTGCTGGGAGGATGTTTTCTCCTCCGCTCGCCCCTTCCACCGTCATTTTCTCTCTACCCACCCTTGCCTCCTTTTCCGCGCAGCTCTCGATTCCCCCCTCTCTTTCGCACCCTCAATGTCATATTCCGCTCCAGGAGCTCCATCATAGCTCCTCGCTGTTGCTGGGAGGATGTTTTCTCCTCCGCTCGCCCCTTCCACCGTCATTTTCTCTCTACCCACCCTTGCCTCCTTTTCCGCGCAGCTCTCGATTCCCCCCTCTCTTTCGCACCCTCAATGTCATATTCCGCTCCAGGAGCTCCATCATAGCTCCTCGCTGTTGCTGGGAGGATGTTTTCTCCTCCGCTCGCCCCTTCCACCGTCATTTTCTCTCTACCCACCCTTGCCTCCTTTTCCGCGCAGCTCTCGATTCCCCCCTCTCTTTCGCACCCTCAATGTCATATTCCGCTCCAGGAGTTCCATCATAGCTCCTCACTGTCGCTGGGAGGATGTTTTCTCCTCCGCTCGCCCCTTCCACCGTCATTTTCTCTCTACCCACCCTTGCCTCCTTTTCCGCGCAGCTCTCGATTCCCCCCTCTCTTTCGCACCCTCCATGTCATATTCCGCTCCAGGAGTTCCATCATAGCTCCTCACTGTCGCTGGGAGGAAGTTTTCTCCTCCACTCGCCCCTTCCACCGTCATTTTCTCTCTACCCACCCTTGCCTCCTTTTCCGCGCAGCTCTCGATTCCCCCCTCTCTTTCGCACCCTCCATGTCATATTCCGCTCCAGGAGCTCCATCATAGCTCCTCGCTGTCGCTGGGAGGATGTTTTCTCCTCCGCTCGCCCCTTCCACCGTCATTTTCTCTCTACCCACCCTTGCCTCCTTTTCCGCGCAGCTCTCGATTCCCCCCTCTCTTTCGCACCCTCAATGTCATATTCCGCTCCAGGAGTTCCATCATAGCTCCTCACTGTCGCTGGGAGGATGTTTTCTCCTCCGCTCGCCCCTTCCACCGTCATTTTCTCTCTACCCACCCTTGCCTCCTTTTCCGCGCAGCTCTTGATTCCCCCCTCTCTTTCCCACCCTCCATGTCATATTCCGCTCCAGGAGTTCCATCATAGCTCCTCACTGTCGCTGGGAGGAAGTTTTCTCCTCCGCTCGCCCCTTCCACCGTCATTTTCTCTCTACCCACCCTTGCCTCCTTTTCCGCGCAGCTCTCGATTCCCCCCTCTCTTTCGCACCCTCCATGTCATATTCCGCTCCAGGAGCTCCATCATAGCTCCTTGCTGTCGCTGGGAGGATGTTTTCTCCTCCGCTCGCCCCTTCCACCGTAATTTTCTCTCTACCCACCCTTGCCTCCTTTTCCGCGCAGCTCTCGATTCCCCCCTCTCTTTCGCACCCTCCATGTCATATTCCGCTCCAGGAGTTCCATCATAGCTCCTCACTGTCGCTGGGAGGATGTTTTCTCCTCCGCTCGCCCCTTCCACCATCATTTTCTCTCTACCCACCCTTGCCTCCTTTTCCGCGCAGCTCTCGATTCCCCCCTCTCTTTCGCACCCTCCATGTCATATTCCGCTCCAGGAGTTCCATCATAGCTCCTCACTGTCGCTGGGAGGAAGTTTTCTCCTCCGCTCGCCCCTTCCACCGTCATTTTCTCTCTACCCACCCTTGCCTCCTTTTCCGCGCAGCTCTCGATTCCCCCCTCTCTTTCGCACCCTCCATGTCATATTCCGCTCCAGGAGCTCCATCATAGCTCCTTGCTGTCGCTGGGAGGATGTTTTCTCCTCCGCTCGCCCCTTCCACCGTCATTTTCTCTCTACCCACCCTTGCCTCCTTTTCCGCGCAGCTCTCGATTCCCCCCTCTCTTTCGCACCCTCCACGTCATATTCCGCTCCAGGAGTTCCATCATAGCTCCTCACTGTCGCTGGGAGGATGTTTTCTCCTCCGCTCGCCCCTTCCACCGTCATTTTCTCTCTACCCACCCTTGCCTCCTTCTCCGCGCAGCTCTCGATTCCCCCCTCTCTTTCGCACCCTCCATGTCATATGCCGCTCCAGGAGCTCCATCATAGCTAATCGCTGTCGCTGGGACGATGTTTTCTCCTCCGCTCGCCCCTTCCACTGTCATTTTCTCTCTACCCACCCTTGCCTCCTTTTCCGCGCAGCTCTCGATTCCCCCCTCTCTTTCGCACCCTCCATGTCATATTCCGCTCCAGGAGTTCCATCAGAGCTCCTCACTGTCGCTGGGAGGATGTTTTCTCCTCCGCTCGCCCCTTCCACCGTCATTTTCTCTCTACCCACCCTTGCCTCCTTCTCCGCGCAGCTCTCGATTCCCCCCTCTCTTTCGCACCCTCCATGTCATATTCCGCTCCAGGAGCTCCATCATAGCTCCTCGCTGTCGCTGGGAGGATGTTTTCTCCTCCGCTCGCCCCTTCCACCGTCATTTTCTCTCTACCCACCCTTGCCTCCTTTTCCGCGCAGCTCTCGATTCCCCCTCTCTTTCGCACCCTCCATGTCATATTCCGCTCCAGGAGTTCCATCATAGCTCCTCACTGTCGCTGGGAGGATGTTTTCTCCTCCGCTCGCCCCTTCCACCGTCATTTTCTCTCTACCCACCCTTGCCTCCTTTTCCGCGCAGCTCTCGATTCCCCCCTCTCTTTCGCACCCTCCATGTCATATTCCGCTCCAGGAGTTCCATCATAGCTCCTCACTGTCGCTGGGAGGATGTTTTCTCCTCCGCTCGCCCCTTCCACCGTCATTTTCTCTCTACCCACCCTTGCCTCCTTCTCCGCGCAGCTCTCGATTCCCCCTCTCTTTCGCACCCTCCATGTCATATTCCGCTCCAGGAGCTCCATCATAGCTCCTCGCTGTCGCTGGGAGGATGTTTTCTCCTCCGCTCGCCCCTTCCACCGTCATTTTCTCTCTACCCACCCTTGCCTCCTTTTCCGCGCAGCTCTCGATTCCCCCCTCTCTTTCGCACCCTCCATGTCATATTCCGCTCCAGGAGTTCCATCATAGCTCCTCACTGTCGCTGGGTGGATGTTTTCTCCTCCGCTCGCCCCTTCCACCGTCATTTTCTCTCTACCCACCCTTGCCTCCTTTTCCGCGCAGCTCTCGATTCCCCCTCTCTTTCGCACCCTCCATGTCATATTCCGCTCCCGGAGTTCCATCATAGCTCCTCACTGTCGCTGGGAGGAAGTTTTCTCCTCCGCTCGCCCCTTCCACCGTCATTTTCTCTCTACCCACCCTTGCCTCCTTTTCCGCGCAGCTCTCAATTCCCCCCTCTCTTTCGCACCCTCCATGTCATATTCCGCTCCAGGAGCTCCATCATAGCTCCTTGCTATCGCTGGGAGGATGTTTTCTCCTCCGCTCGCCCCTTCCACCGTCATTTTCTCTCTACCCACCCTTGCCTCCTTTTCCGCGCAGCTCTCTATTCCCCCCTCTCTTTCGCACCCTCCATGTCATATTCCGCTCCAGGAGCTCCATCATAGCTCCTTGCTGTCGCTGGGAGGATGTTTTCTCCTCCGCTCGCCCCTTCCACCGTCATTTTCTCTCTACCCACCCTTGCCTCCTTTTCCGCGCAGCTCTCGATTCCCCCCTCTCTTTCGCACCCTCCATGTCATATTCCGCTCCAGGAGTTCCATCATAGCTCCTCGCTGTCGCTGGGAGGATGTTTTCTCCTCCGCTCGCCCCTTCCACCGTCATTTTCTCTCTACCCACCCTTGCCTCCTTCTCCGCGCAGCTCTCGATTCCCCCCTCTCTTTCGCACCCTCCATGTCATATTCCGCTCCAGGAGCTCCATCATAGCTCCTCGCTGTCGCTGGGAGGATGTTTTCTCCTCCGCTCGCCCCTTCCACCGTCATTTTCTCTCTACCCACCCTTGCCTCCTTTTCCGCGCAGCTCTCGATTCCCCCTCTCTTTCGCACCCTCCATGTCATATTCCGCTCCAGGAGTTCCATCATAGCTCCTCACTGTCGCTGGGAGGATGTTTTCTCCTCCGCTCGCCCCTTCCACCGTCATTTTCTCTCTACCCACCCTTGCCTCCTTTTCCGCGCAGCTCTCGATTCCCCCCTCTCTTTCGCACCCTCCATGTCATATTCCGCTCCAGGAGCTCCATCATAGCTCCTTGCTGTCGCTGGGAGGATGTCTTCTCCTCCGCTCGCCCCCTTCCACCGTCATTTTCTCTCTACCCACCCTTGCCTCCTTTTCCGCGCAGCTCTCGATTCCCCCCTCTCTTTCGCACCCTCCATGTCATATTCCGCTCCAGGAGTTCCATCATAGCTCCTCACTGTCGCTGGGAGGATGTTTTCTCCTCCGCTCGCCCCTTCCACCGTCATTTTCTCTCTACCCACCCTTGCCTCCTTCTCCGCGCAGCTCTCGATTCCCCCCTCTCTTTCGCACCCTCCATGTCATATTCCACTCCAGGAGCTCCATCATAGCTCCTCGCTGTCGCTGGGAGGATGTTTTCTCCTCCGCTCGCCCCTTCCACCGTCATTTTCTCTCTACCCACCCTTGCCTCCTTTTCCGCGCAGCTCTCGATTCCCCCCTCTCTTTCGCACCCTCCATGTCATATTCCGCTCCAGGAGTTCCATCATAGCTCCTCACTGTCGCTGGGTGGATGTTTTCTCCTCCGCTCGCCCCTTCCACCGTCATTTTCTCTCTACCCACCCTTGCCTCCTTTTCCGCGCAGCTCTCGATTCCCCCCTCTCTTTCGCACCCTCCATGTCATATTCCACTCCAGGAGTTCTATCATAGCTCCTCACTGTCGCTGGGAGGATGTTTTCTCCTCCGCTCGCCCCTTCCACCGTCATTTTCTCTCTACCCACCCTTGCCTCCTTCTCCGCGCAGCTCTCGATTCCCCCCTCTCTTTCGCACCCTCCATGTCATATTCTGCTCCAGGAGCTCCATCATAGCTCCTCGCTGTCGCTGGGAGGATGTTTTCTCATCCGCTCGCCCAGTCCACCGTCATTTTCTCTCTACCCACCCTTGCCTCCTTCTCCGCGCAGCTCTCGATTCCCCCCTCTCTTTCGCACCCTCCATGTCATATTCCGCTCCAGGAGCTCCATCATAGCTCCTTGCTGTCGCTGGGAGGATGTTTTCTCCTCCGCTCGCCCCTTCCACCGTCATTTTCTCTCTACCCACCCTTGCCTCCTTCTCCGCGCAGCTCTCGATTCCCCCCTCTCTTTCGCACCCTCCATGTCATATTCCGCTCCAGGAGCTCCATCATAGCTCCTCGCTGTCGCTGGGAGGATGTTTTCTCCTCCGCTCGCCCCTTCCACCGTCATTTTCTCTCTACCCACCCTTGCCTCCTTTTCCGCGCAGCTCTCGATTCCCCCTCTCTTTCGCACCCTCCATGTCATATTCCGCTCCAGGAGTTCCATCATAGCTCCTCACTGTCGCTGGGAGGATGTTTTCTCCTCCGCTCGCCCCTTCCACCGTCATTTTCTCTCTACCCACCCTTGCCTCCTTTTCCGCGCAGCTCTCGATTCCCCCCTCTCTTTCGCACCCTCCATGTCATATTCCGCTCCAGGAGCTCCATCATAGCTCCTTGCTGTCGCTGGGAGGATGTCTTCTCCTCCGCTCGCCCCCTTCCACCGTCATTTTCTCTCTACCCACCCTTGCCTCCTTTTCCGCGCAGCTCTCGATTCCCCCCTCTCTTTCGCACCCTCCATGTCATATTCCGCTCCAGGAGTTCCATCATAGCTCCTCACTGTCGCTGGGAGGATGTTTTCTCCTCCGCTCGCCCCTTCCACCGTCATTTTCTCTCTACCCACCCTTGCCTCCTTCTCCGCGCAGCTCTCGATTCCCCCCTCTCTTTCGCACCCTCCATGTCATATTCCACTCCAGGAGCTCCATCATAGCTCCTCGCTGTCGCTGGGAGGATGTTTTCTCCTCCGCTCGCCCCTTCCACCGTCATTTTCTCTCTACCCACCCTTGCCTCCTTTTCCGCGCAGCTCTCGATTCCCCCCTCTCTTTCGCACCCTCCATGTCATATTCCGCTCCAGGAGTTCCATCATAGCTCCTCACTGTCGCTGGGTGGATGTTTTCTCCTCCGCTCGCCCCTTCCACCGTCATTTTCTCTCTACCCACCCTTGCCTCCTTTTCCGCGCAGCTCTCGATTCCCCCCTCTCTTTCGCACCCTCCATGTCATATTCCACTCCAGGAGTTCTATCATAGCTCCTCACTGTCGCTGGGAGGATGTTTTCTCCTCCGCTCGCCCCTTCCACCGTCATTTTCTCTCTACCCACCCTTGCCTCCTTCTCCGCGCAGCTCTCGATTCCCCCCTCTCTTTCGCACCCTCCATGTCATATTCTGCTCCAGGAGCTCCATCATAGCTCCTCGCTGTCGCTGGGAGGATGTTTTCTCATCCGCTCGCCCAGTCCACCGTCATTTTCTCTCTACCCACCCTTGCCTCCTTCTCCGCGCAGCTCTCGATTCCCCCCTCTCTTTCGCACCCTCCATGTCATATTCCGCTCCAGGAGCTCCATCATAGCTCCTTGCTGTCGCTGGGAGGATGTTTTCTCCTCCGCTCGCCCCTTCCACCGTCATTTTCTCTCTACCCACCCTTGCCTCCTTCTCCGCGCAGCTCTCGATTCCCCCCTCTCTTTCGCACCCTCCATGTCATATTCCGCTCCAGGAGCTCCATCATAGCTCCTCGCTGTCGCTGGGAGGATGTTTTCTCCTCCGCTCGCCCCTTCCACCGTCATTTTCTCTCTACCCACCCTTGCCTCCTTTTCCGCGCAGCTCTCGATTCCCCCCTCTCTTTCGCACCCTCCATGTCATATTCCGCTCCAGGAGCTCCATCATAGCTCCTCGCTGTCGCTGGGAGGATGTTTTCTCCTCCGCTCGCCCCTTCCACCGTCATTTTCTCTCTACCCACCCTTGCCTCCTTCTCCGCGCAGCTCTCGATTCCCCCCTCTCTTTCACAACCTCCATGTCATATTCCACTCCAGGAGCTCCATCATAGCTCCTCGCTGTCGCTGGGAGGATGTTTTCTCTTCCGCTCGCCCCTTCCACCGTCATTTTCTCTCTACCCACCCTTGCCTCCTTCTCCGCGCAGCTCTCGATTCCCCCCTCTCTCTCGCACCCTCCATATTACATCCAGCTCCAGGAGCTCCATCATAGCTCCTCGCTGTCGCTGGGAGGATGTTTTCTCCTCTGCTCGCCCCTTCCACCGTCATTTTCTCTCTACCCACCCTTGCCTCCTTTTCCGCGCAGCTCTCGATTCCCCCCTCTCTTTCGCACCCTCCATGTCATATTCCGCTCCAGGAGTTCCATCATAGCTCCTCACTGTCGCTGGGAGAATGTTTTCTCCTCCGCTCGCCCCTTCCACCGTCATTTTCTCTCTACCCACCCTTGCCTCCTTCTCCGCGCAGCTCTCGATTCCCCCCTCTCTTTCGCACCCTCCATGTCATATTCCACTCCAGGAGCTCCATCATAGCTCCTCGCTGTCGCTGGGAGGATGTTTTCTCCTCCGCTCGCCCCTTCCACCGTCATTTTCTCTCTACCCACCCTTCCCTTCTTCTCCGCGCAGCTCTCGATTCCCTCCTCTCTCTCGCACCCTCCATATTACATCCAGCTCCAGGAGCTCCATCATAGCTCCTCGCTGTCGCTGGGAGGATGTTTTCTCCTCTGCTCGCCGCTTCCACCGTCATTTTCTCTCCACCCACCCTTGCCTCCTTCTCCGCGCCGCTCTCGATTCCCCCCTCTCTTTCGCACCCTCCATGTCATATTCCACTCCAGGAGCTCCATCATAGCTCCTCGCTGTCGCTGGGAGGATGTTTTCTCCTCCGCTCGCCCCTTCCACCGTCATTTTCTCTCTACCCACCCTTGCCTCCTTTTCCGCGCAGCTCTCGATTCCCCCCTCTCTTTCGCACCCTCCATGTCATATTCCGCTCCAGGAGTTCCATCATAGCTCCTCACTGTCGCTGGGTGGATGTTTTCTCCTCCGCTCGCCCCTTCCACCGTCATTTTCTCTCTACCCACCCTTGCCTCCTTTTCCGCGCAGCTCTCGATTCCCCCTCTCTTTCGCACCCTCCATGTCATATTCCGCTCCCGGAGTTCCATCATGGCTCCTCACTGTCGCTGGGAGGAAGTTTTCTCTTCCGCTCGCCCCTTCCACCGTCATTTTCTCTCTACCCACCCTTGCCTCCTTTTCCGCGCAGCTCTCAATTCCCCCCTCTCTTTCGCACCCTCCATGTCATATTCCGCTCCAGGAGCTCCATCATAGCTCCTTGCTGTCGCTGGGAGGATGTTTTCTCCTCCGCTCGCCCCTTCCACCGTCATTTTCTCTCTACCCACCCTTGCCTCCTTTTCCGCGCAGCTCTCGATTCCCCCCTCTCTTTCGCACCCTCCATGTCATATTCCACTCCAGGAGTTCTATCATAGCTCCTCACTGTCGCTGGGAGGATGTTTTCTCCTCCGCTCGCCCCTTCCACCGTCATTTTCTCTCTACCCACCCTTGCCTCCTTCTCCGCGCAGCTCTCGATTCCCCCCTCTCTTTCGCACCCTCCATGTCATATTCTGCTCCAGGAGCTCCATCATAGCTCCTCGCTGTCGCTGGGAGGATGTTTTCTCATCCGCTCGCCCAGTCCACCGTCATTTTCTCTCTACCCACCCTTGCCTCCTTCTCCGCGCAGCTCTCGATTCCCCCCTCTCTTTCGCACCCTCCATGTCATATTCCGCTCCAGGAGCTCCATCATAGCTCCTTGCTGTCGCTGGGAGGATGTTTTCTCCTCCGCTCGCCCCTTCCACCGTCATTTTCTCTCTACCCACCCTTGCCTCCTTCTCCGCGCAGCTCTCGATTCCCCCCTCTCTTTCGCACCCTCCATGTCATATTCCGCTCCAGGAGCTCCATCATAGCTCCTTGCTGTCGCTGGGAGGATGTTTTCTCCTCCGCTCGCCCCTTCCACCGTCATTTTCTCTCTACCCACCCTTGCCTCCTTCTCCGCGCAGCTCTCGATTCCCCCCTCTCTTTCGCACCCTCCATGTCATATTCCGCTCCAGGAGCTCCATCATAGCTCCTCGCTGTCGCTGGGAGGATGTTTTCTCCTCCGCTCGCCCCTTCCACCGTCATTTTCTCTCTACCCACCCTTGCCTCCTTTTCCGCGCAGCTCTCGATTCCCCCCTCTCTTTCGCACCCTCCATGTCATATTCCGCTCCAGGAGCTCCATCATAGCTCCTCGCTGTCGCTGGGAGGATGTTTTCTCCTCCGCTCGCCCCTTCCACCGTCATTTTCTCTCTACCCACCCTTGCCTCCTTCTCCGCGCAGCTCTCGATTCCCCCCTCTCTTTCACAACCTCCATGTCATATTCCACTCCAGGAGCTCCATCATAGCTCCTCGCTGTCGCTGGGAGGATGTTTTCTCTTCCGCTCGCCCCTTCCACCGTCATTTTCTCTCTACCCACCCTTGCCTCCTTCTCCGCGCAGCTCTCGATTCCCCCCTCTCTCTCGCACCCTCCATATTACATCCAGCTCCAGGAGCTCCATCATAGCTCCTCGCTGTCGCTGGGAGGATGTTTTCTCCTCTGCTCGCCCCTTCCACCGTCATTTTCTCTCTACCCACCCTTGCCTCCTTTTCCGCGCAGCTCTCGATTCCCCCCTCTCTTTCGCACCCTCCATTTCATATTCCGCTCCAGGAGTTCCATCATAGCTCCTCACTGTCGCTGGGAGGATGTTTTCTCCTCCGCTCGCCCCTTCCACCGTCATTTTCTCTCTACCCACCCTTGCCTCCTTCTCCGCGCAGCTCTCGATTCCCCCCTCTCTTTCGCACCCTCCATGTCATATTCCACTCCAGGAGCTCCATCATAGCTCCTCGCTGTCGCTGGGAGGATGTTTTCTCCTCCGCTCGCCCCTTCCACCGTCATTTTCTCTCTACCCACCCTTCCCTTCTTCTCCGCGCAGCTCTCGATTCCCTCCTCTCTCTCGCACCCTCCATATTACATCCAGCTCCAGGAGCTCCATCATAGCTCCTCGCTGTCGCTGGGAGGATGTTTTCTCCTCTGCTCGCCGCTTCCACCGTCATTTTCTCTCCACCCACCCTTGCCTCCTTCTCCGCGCCGCTCTCGATTCCCCCCTCTCTCTCGCACCCACCATGTCATATCCCGCTCCAGGAGCTCCATCATAGCTCCTCGCTGTCGCTGGGAGGATGTTTTCTCCTCCGCTCGCCCCTTCCACCGTGTAACAGGAAGTCAGCTAAATCTGGGAATGTAGTCACAGGAAGGAGATACATTTCTACCTGATTTAGAAAGTCCATTAATTAATTTAGGGTGTTGGCTACAGAGCTAGCCAGCAGGAAGTTGAAAGGCCTTCACCTGTTCAGAATGAGGGAGTTAAGGCTCTATAATTTGTTCAGAGAAATTCCTATTGTTTGCTGCCTCCAGAAGCGGTGTCCTGAAGCCATGTGGGCTGGGAGCAGGAGGACAGTCAGCGTGTGCCTCCCGACAGGATGTGTGGGCCTGGGAGAAGACCCCCCGGAGTGATGTGTGCCCGGGACGGTAACCAAGGGTGAATACGTCTCAAAGGTGAGAAGACGAACTGTTGATGTGAAAGAAACAAAGGACTGTGTTGCCCTGTGAAGCTATTATAAAAGGACTATTGAGTGTCCGCTGTAGGACAAGGAAGTCTGCCCGACGGTAGGTTGGAGACAGACACTTAGGCAGGTTCCAGTTGTGAGAAGGTAGCCGCCCACAGAGGCAAGGATTTATTTTCTGTTTTATTTTATTTTGGATGTTTTGCTGCATACAGCCTGGTGAAGAAAACACCATTTAATAAACCACACTGTTTGTTTGCAAGCACTTGTCGGCTACCTCTCTGGGAAAACGCACCCCCCAAGGGGTCATCCACACCCGCCACCGAGCTAATCCCTTACAACCGTCATTTTCTCTCTAACCACCCTTGCCTCCTTCTCCGCGCAGCTCTCGATTCCCCCCTCTCTTTCGCACCCTCCATGTCATATTCCGCTCCAGGAGCTCCATCATAGCTCCTCGCTGTCGCTGGGAGGATGTTTTCTCCTTCGCTCGCCCCTTCCACCGTCATTTTCTCTCTACCCACCCTTGCCTCCTTTTCCGCGCAGCTCTCGATTCCCCCCTCTCTTTCGCACCCTCCATGTCATATTCCGCTCCAGGAGTTCCATCATAGCTCCTCACTGTCGCTGGGAGGATGTTTTCTCCTCCGCTCGCCCCTTCCACCGTCATTTTCTCTCTACCCACCCTTGCCTCCTTTTCCGCGCAGCTCTCGATTCCCCCCTCTCTTTCGCACCCTCCATGTCATATTCCGCTCCAGGAGTTCCATCATAGCTCCTCACTGTCGCTGGGAGGAAGTTTTCTCCTCCGCTCGCCCCTTCCACCGTCATTTTCTCTCTACCCACCCTTGCCTCCTTTTCCGCGCAGCTCTCGATTCCCCCCTCTCTTTCGCACCCTCCATGTCATATTCCGCTCCAGGAGCTCCATCATAGCTCCTTGCTGTCGCTGGGAGGATGTTTTCTCCTCCGCTCGCCCCTTCCACCGTCATTTTCTCTCTACCCACCCTTGCCTCCTTCTCCGCGCAGCTCTCGATTCCCCCCTCTCTTTCAAACCCTCCATGTCATATTCCGCTCCAGGAGTTCCATCATAGCTCCTCACTGTCGCTGGGAGGATGTTTTCTCCTCCGCTCGCCCCTTCCACCGTCATTTTCTCTCTACCCACCCTTGCCTCCTTTTCCGCGCAGCTCTCGATTCCCCCCTCTCTTTCGCACCCTCCATGTCATATTCCGCTCCAGGAGTTCCATCATAGCTCCTCACTGTCGCTGGGAGGAAGTTTTCTCCTCCGCTCGCCCCTTCCACCGTCATTTTCTCTCTACCCACCCTTGCCTCCTTTTCCGCGCAGCTCTCGATTCCCCCCTCTCTTTCGCACCCTCCATGTCATATTCCGCTCCAGGAGCTCCATCATAGCTCCTTGCTGTCGCTGGGAGGATGTTTTCTCCTCCGCTCGCCCCTTCCACCGTCATTTTCTCTCTACCCACCCTTGCCTCCTTCTCCGCGCAGCTCTCGATTCCCCCCTCTCTTTCGCTCCCTCCATGTCATATTCCGCTCCAGGAGCTCCATCATAGCTCCTTGCTGTCGCTGGGAGGATGTTTTCTCCTCCGCTCGCCCCTTCCACCGTCATTTTCTCTCTACCCACCCTTGCCTCCTTCTCCGCGCAGCTCTCGATTCCCCCCTCTCTCTCGCACCCTCCATATTACATCCAGCTCCAGGAGCTCCATCATAGCTCCTCGCTGTCGCTGGGAGGATGTTTTCTCCTCCGCTCGCCCCTTCCACCGTCATTTTCTCTCCACCCACCCTTGCCTCCTTCTCCGCGCCGCTCTCGATTCCCCCCTCTCTCTCGCACCCACCATGTCATATCCCGCTCCAGGAGCTCCATCATAGCTCCTCGCTGTCGCTGGGAGGATGTTTTCTCCTCCGCTCGCCCCTTCCACCGTCATTTTCTCTCTACCCACCCTTGCCTCCTTCTCCGCGCAGCTCTCGATTCCCCCCTCTCTCTCGCACCCTCCATATTACATCCAGCTCCAGGAGCTCCATCATAGCTCCTCGCTGTCGCTGGGAGGATGTTTTCTCCTCCGCTCGCCCCTTCCACCGTCATTTTCTCTCTACCCACCCTTGCCTCCTTCTCCGCGCAGCTCTCGATTCCCCCCTCTCTTTCGCACCCTCCATGTCATATTCCGCTCCAGGAGCTCCATCATAGCTCCTCGCTGTCGCTGGGAGGATGTTTTCTCCTCCGCTCGCCCCTTTCACCGTCATTTTCTCTCTACCCACCCTTGCCTCCTTCTCCGCGCAGCTCTCGATTCCCCCCTCTCTTTCGCACCCTCCATGTCATATTCCGCTCCAGGAGCTCCATCATAGCTCCTCTCTGTCGATGGGAGGATGTTTTCTCCTCCGCTCGCCCCTTCCACCGTCATTTTCTCTCTACCCACCCTTGCCTCCTTTTCCGCGCAGCTCTCGATTCCCCCCTCTCTTTCGCACCCTCCATGTCATATTCCGCTCCAGGAGCTCCATCATAGCTCCTCGCTGTCGCTGGGAGGAAGTTTTCTCCTCCGCTCGCCCCTTCCACCATCATTTTCTCTCCACCCACCCTTGCCTCCTTCTCCGCGCAGCTCTCGATTCCCCCCTCTCTTTCGCACCCTCCATGTCATATTCCGCTCCAGGAGCTCCATCATAGCTCCTCGCTGTCGCTGGGAGGATGTTTTCTCCTCCGCTCGCCCCTTCCACCGTCATTTTCTCTCTACCCACCCTTGCCTCCTTTTCCGCGCAGCTCTCGATTCCCCCCTCTCTTTCGCACCCTCCATGTCATATTCCGCTCCAGGAGCTCCATCATAGCTCCTCGCTGTCGCTGGGAGGAAGTTTTCTCCTCCGCTCGCCCCTTCCACCATCATTTTCTCTCCACCCACCCTTGCCTCCTTCTCCGCGCAGCTCTCGATTCCCCCCTCTCTTTCGCACCCTCCATGTCATATTCCGCTCCAGGAGTTCCATCATAGCTCCTCACTGTCGCTGGGAGGATGTTTTCTCCTCCGCTCGCCCCTTCCACCGTCATTTTCTCTCTACCCACCCTTGCCTCCTTCTCCGCGCAGCTCTCGATTCCCCCCTCTCTTTCGCACCCTCCATGTCATATTCCGCTCCAGGAGCTCCATCATAGCTCCTCGCTGTCGCTGGGAGGATGTTTTCTCCTCCGCTCGCCCCTTCCACCGTCATTTTCTCTCTACCCACCCTTGCCTCCTTCTCCGCGCAGCTCTCGATTCCCTCCTCTCTCTCGCACCCTCCATTTTACATCCAGCTCCAGGAGCTCCATCATAGCTCCTCGCTGTCGCTGGGAGGATGTTTTCTCCTCTGCTTACCGCTTCCACCGTCATTTTCTCTCCACCCACCCTTGCCTCCTTCTCCGCGCCGCTCTCGATTCCCCCCTCTCTTTCGCACCCTCCATGTCATATTCCGCTCCAGGAGCTCCATCATAGCTCCTCGCTGTCGCTGGGAGGATGTTTTCTCCTCCGCTCGCCCCTTCCACCGTCATTTTCTCTCTACCCACCCTTGCCTCCTTTTCCGCGCAGCTCTCGATTCCCCCCTCTCTTTCGCACCCTCCATGTCAAATTCCGCTCCAGGAGTTCCATCATAGCTCCTCACTGTCGCTGGGAGGATGTTTTCTCCTCCGCTCGCCCCTTCCACCGTCATTTTCTCTCTACCCACCCTTGCCTCCTTCTCCGCGCAGCTCTCGATTCCCCCCTCTCTTTCGCACCCTCCATGTCATATTCCGCTCCAGGAGCTCCATCATAGCTCCTCGCTGTCGCTGGGAGGATGTTTTCTCCTCCGCTCGCCCCTTCCACCGTCATTTTCTCTCTACCCACCCTTGCCTCCTTTTCCGCGCAGCTCTCGATTCCCCCCTCTCTTTCGCACCCTCCATGTCATATTCCGCTCCAGGAGCTCCATCATAGCTCCTTGCTGTCGCTGGGAGGATGTTTTCTCCTCCGCTCGCCCCTTCCACCGTCATTTTCTCTCTACCCACCCTTGCCTCCTTTTCCGCGCAGCTCTCGATTCCCCCCTCTCTTTCGCACCCTCCATGTCATATTCCGCTCCAGGAGTTCCATCATAGCTCCTCACTGTCGCTGGGAGGATGTTTTCTCCTCCGCTCGCCACTTCCACCGTCATTTTCTCTCTACCCACCCTTGCCTCTTTCTCCGCGCAGCTCTCGATTCCCCCCTCTCTTTCGCACCCTCCATGTCATATTCCGCTCCAGGAGCTCCATCATAGCTCCTCGCTGTCGCTGGGAGGATGTTTTCTCCTCCGCTCGCCCCTTCCACCGTCATTTTCTCTCTACCCACCCTTGCCTCCTTTTCCGCGCAGCTCTCGATTCCCCCCTCTCTTTCGCACCCTCCATGTCATATTCCGCTCCAGGAGTTCCATCATAGCTCCTCACTGTCGCTGGGAGGATGTTTTCTCCTCCGCTCGCCCCTTCCACCGTCATTTTCTCTCTACCCACCCTTGCCTCCTTCTCCGCGCAGCTCTCGATTCCCCCCTCTCTTTCGCACCCTCCATGTCATATTCCGCTCCAGCAGCTCCATCATAGCTCCTCGCTGTCGCTGGGAGGATGTTTTCTCCTCCGCTCGCCCCTTCCACCGTCATTTTCTCTCTACCCACCCTTGCCTCCTTTTCCGCGCAGCTCTCGATTCCCCCCTCTCTTTCGCACCCTCCATGTCATATTCCGCTCCAGGAGTTCCATCATAGCTCCTCACTGTCGCTGGGAGGAAGTTTTCTCCTCCGCTCGCCCCTTCCACCGTCATTTTCTCTCTACCCACCCTTGCCTCCTTCTCCGCACAGCTCTCGATTGCCCCCTCTCTTTCTCACCCTCCATGTCATATTCCACTCCAGGAGCTCCATCATAGCTCCTCGCTGTCGCTGGGAGGATGTTTTCTCCTCCGCTCGCCCCTTCCACCGTCATTTTCTCTCTACCCACCCTTGCCTCCTTTTCCGCGCAGCTCTCGATTTCCCCCTCTCTTTCGCACCCTCCATGTCATATTCCGCTCCAGGAGCTCCATCATAGCTCCTCGCTGTCGCTGGGAGGATGTTTTCTCCTCCGCTCGCCCCTTCCACCGTCATTTTCTCTCTACCCACCCTTGCCTCCTTTTCCGCGCAGCTCTCGATTCCCCCCTCTCTTTCGCACCCTCCATGTCATATTCCGCTCCAGGAGTTCCATCATAGCTCCTCACTGTCGCTGGGAGGATGTTTTCTCCTCCGCTCGCCCCTTCCACCGTCATTTTCTCTCTACCCACCCTTGCCTCCTTCTCCGCGCAGCTCTCGATTCCCCCCTCTCTTTCGCACCCTCCATGTCATATTCCGCTCCAGGAGCTCCATCATAGCTCCTCGCTGTCGCTGGGAGGATGTTTTCTCCTCCGCTCGCCCCTTCCACCGTCATTTTCTCTCTACCCACCCTTGCCTCCTTTTCCGCGCAGCTCTCGATTCCCCCCTCTCTTTCGCACCCTCCATGTCATATTCCGCTCCAGGAGTTCCATCATAGCTCCTCACTGTCGCTGGGAGGAAGTTTTCTCCTCCGCTCGCCCCTTCCACCGTCATTTTCTCTCTACCCACCCTTGCCTCCTTTTCCGCGCAGCTCTCGATTCCCCCCTCTCTTTCGCACCCTCCATGTCATATTCCGCTCCAGGAGCTCCATCATAGCTCCTTGCTGTCGCTGGGAGGATGTTTTCTCCTCCGCTCGCCCCTTCCACCGTCATTTTCTCTCTACCCACCCTTGCCTCCTTTTCCGCGCAGCTCTCGATTCCCCCCTCTCTTTCGCACCCTCCATGTCATATTCCGCTCCAGGAGTTCCATCATAGCTCCTCACTGTCGCTGGGAGGATGTTTTCTCCTCCGCTCGCCACTTCCACCGTCATTTTCTCTCTACCCACCCTTGCCTCCTTCTCCGCGCAGCTCTCGATTCCCCCCTCTCTTTCGCACCCTCCATGTCATATTCCGCTCCAGGAGCTCCATCATAGCTCCTCGCTGTCGCTGGGAGGATGTTTTCTCCTCCGCTCGCCCCTTCCACCGTCATTTTCTCTCTACCCACCCTTGCCTCCTTTTCCGCGCAGCTCTCGATTCCCCCCTCTCTTTCGCACCCTCCATGTCATATTCCGCTCCAGGAGTTCCATCATAGCTCCTCACTGTCGCTGGGAGGATGTTTTCTCCTCCGCTCGCCCCTTCCACCGTCATTTTCTCTCTACCCACCCTTGCCTCTTTCTCCGCGCAGCTCTCGATTCCCCCCTCTCTTTCGCACCCTCCATGTCATATTCCGCTCCAGGAGCTCCATCATAGCTCCTCGCTGTCGCTGGGAGGATGTTTTCTCCTCCGCTCGCCACTTCCACCGTCATTTTCTCTCTACCCACCCTTGCCTCTTTCTCCGCGCAGCTCTCGATTCCCCCCTCTCTTTCGCACCCTCCATGTCATATTCCGCTCCAGGAGCTCCATCATAGCTCCTCGCTGTCGCTGGGAGGATGTTTTCTCCTCCGCTCGCCCCTTCCACCGTCATTTTCTCTCTACCCACCCTTGCCTCCTTTTCCGCGCAGCTCTCGATTCCCCCCTCTCTTTCGCACCCTCCATGTCATATTCCGCTCCAGGAGTTCCATCATAGCTCCTCACTGTCGCTGGGAGGATGTTTTCTCCTCCGCTCGCCCCTTCCACCGTCATTTTCTCTCTACCCACCCTTGCCTCCTTCTCCGCGCAGCTCTCGATTCCCCCCTCTCTTTCGCACCCTCCATGTCATATTCCGCTCCAGGAGCTCCATCATAGCTCCTCGCTGTCGCTGGGAGGATGTTTTCTCCTCCGCTCGCCCCTTCCACCGTCATTTTCTCTCTACCCACCCTTGCCTCCTTTTCCGCGCAGCTCTCGATTCCCCCCTCTCTTTCGCACCCTCCATGTCATATTCCGCTCCAGGAGTTCCATCATAGCTCCTCACTGTCGCTGGGAGGAAGTTTTCTCCTCCGCTCGCCCCTTCCACCGTCATTTTCTCTCTACCCACCCTTGCATCCTTTTCCGCGCAGCTCTCGATTCCCCCCTCTCTTTCGCACCCTCCATGTCATATTCCGCTCCAGGAGTTCCATCATAGCTCCTCACTGTCGCTGGGAGGATGTTTTCTCCTCCGCTCGCCCCTTCCACCGTCATTTTCTCTCTACCCACCCTTGCCTCCTTCTCCGCACAGCTCTCGATTCCCCCCTCTCTTTCTCACCCTCCATGTCATATTCCACTCCAGGAGCTCCATCATAGCTCCTCGCTGTCGCTGGGAGGATGTTTTCTCCTCCGCTCGCCCCTTCCACCGTCATTTTCTCTCTACCCACCCTTGCCTCCTTTTCCGCGCAGCTCTCGATTTCCCCCTCTCTTTCGCACCCTCCATGTCATATTCCGCTCCAGGAGCTCCATCATAGCTCCTCGCTGTCGCTGGGAGGATGTTTTCTCCTCCGCTCGCCCCTTCCACCGTCATTTTCTCTCTACCCACCCTTGCCTCCTTTTCCGCGCAGCTCTCGATTCCCCCCTCTCTTTCGCACCCTCCATGTCATATTCCGCTCCAGGAGTTCCATCATAGCTCCTCACTGTCGCTGGGAGGATGTTTTCTCCTCCGCTCGCCCCTTCCACCGTCATTTTCTCTCTACCCACCCTTGCCTCCTTCTCCGCGCAGCTCTCGATTCCCCCCTCTCTTTCGCACCCTCCATGTCATATTCCGCTCCAGGAGCTCCATCATAGCTCCTCGCTGTCGCTGGGAGGATGTTTTCTCCTCCGCTCGCCCCTTCCACCGTCATTTTCTCTCTACCCACCCTTGCCTCCTTTTCCGCGCAGCTCTCGATTCCCCCCTCTCTTTCGCACCCTCCATGTCATATTCCGCTCCAGGAGTTCCATCATAGCTCCTCACTGTCGCTGGGAGGAAGTTTTCTCCTCCGCTCGCCCCTTCCACCGTCATTTTCTCTCTACCCACCCTTGCCTCCTTTTCCGCGCAGCTCTCGATTCCCCCCTCTCTTTCGCACCCTCCATGTCATATTCCGCTCCAGGAGCTCCATCATAGCTCCTTGCTGTCGCTGGGAGGATGTTTTCTCCTCCGCTCGCCCCTTCCACCGTCATTTTCTCTCTACCCACCCTTGCCTCCTTTTCCGCGCAGCTCTCGATTCCCCCCTCTCTTTCGCACCCTCCATGTCATATTCCGCTCCAGGAGTTCCATCATAGCTCCTCACTGTCGCTGGGAGGATGTTTTCTCCTCCGCTCGCCACTTCCACCGTCATTTTCTCTCTACCCACCCTTGCCTCCTTCTCCGCGCAGCTCTCGATTCCCCCCTCTCTTTCGCACCCTCCATGTCATATTCCGCTCCAGGAGCTCCATCATAGCTCCTCGCTGTCGCTGGGAGGATGTTTTCTCCTCCGCTCGCCCCTTCCACCGTCATTTTCTCTCTACCCACCCTTGCCTCCTTTTCCGCGCAGCTCTCGATTCCCCCCTCTCTTTCGCACCCTCCATGTCATATTCCGCTCCAGGAGTTCCATCATAGCTCCTCACTGTCGCTGGGAGGATGTTTTCTCCTCCGCTCGCCCCTTCCACCGTCATTTTCTCTCTACCCACCCTTGCCTCCTTCTCCGCGCAGCTCTCGATTCCCCCCTCTCTTTCGCACCCTCCATGTCATATTCCGCTCCAGGAGCTCCATCATAGCTCCTCGCTGTCGCTGGGAGGATGTTTTCTCCTCCGCTCGCCCCTTCCACCGTCATTTTCTCTCTACCCACCCTTGCCTCCTTTTCCGCGCAGCTCTCGATTCCCCCCTCTCTTTCGCACCCTCCATGTCATATTCCGCTCCAGGAGTTCCATCATAGCTCCTCACTGTCGCTGGGAGGAAGTTTTCTCCTCCGCTCGCCCCTTCCACCGTCATTTTCTCTCTACCCACCCTTGCATCCTTTTCCGCGCAGCTCTCGATTCCCCCCTCTCTTTCGCACCCTCCATGTCATATTCCGCTCCAGGAGTTCCATCATAGCTCCTCACTGTCGCTGGGAGGATGTTTTCTCCTCCGCTCGCCCCTTCCACCGTCATTTTCTCTCTACCCACCCTTGCCTCCTTCTCCGCACAGCTCTCGATTCCCCCCTCTCTTTCTCACCCTCCATGTCATATTCCACTCCAGGAGCTCCATCATAGCTCCTCGCTGTCGCTGGGAGGATGTTTTCTCCTCCGCTCGCCCCTTCCACCGTCATTTTCTCTCTACCCACCCTTGCCTCCTTTTCCGCGCAGCTCTCGATTTCCCCCTCTCTTTCGCACCCTCCATGTCATATTCCGCTCCAGGAGCTCCATCATAGCTCCTCGCTGTCGCTGGGAGGATGTTTTCTCCTCCGCTCGCCCCTTCCACCGTCATTTTCTCTCTACCCACCCTTGCCTCCTTCTCCGCGCAGCTCTCGATTCCCCCCTCTCTTTCGCACCCTCCATGTCATATTCCGCTCCAGGAGCTCCATCATAGCTCCTCGCTGTCGCTGGGAGGATGTTTTCTCCTCCGCTCGCCCCTTCCACCGTCATTTTCTCTCTACCCACCCTTGCCTCCTTCTCCGCGCAGCTCTCGATTCCCCCCTCTCTCTCGCACCCTCCATATTACATCCAGCTCCAGGAGCTCCATCATAGCTCCTCGCTGTCGATGGGAGGATGTTTTCTCCTCTGCTCGCCCCTTCCACCATCATTTTCTCTCTACCCACCCTTGCCTCCTTCTCCGCGCAGCTCTCGATTCCCCCCTCTCTTTCGCACCCTCCATGTCATATTCCGCTCCAGGAGTTCCATCATAGCTCCTCACTGTCGCTGGGAGGATGTTTTCTCCTCCGCTCGCTCCCCTTCCACCGTCATTTTCTCTCTACCCACCCTTGCCTCCTTCTCCGCGCAGCTCTCGATTCCCCCCTCTCTTTCGCACCCTCCATGTCATATTCCGCTCCAGGAGCTCCATCATAGCTCCTCGCTGTCGCTGGGAGGATGTTTTCTCCTCCGCTCGCCCCTTCCACCGTCATTTTCTCTCTACCCACCCTTGCATCCTTTTCCGCGCAGCTCTCGATTCCCCCCTCTCTTTCGCACCCTCCATGTCATATTCCGCTCCAGGAGTTCCATCATAGCTCCTCACTGTCGCTGGGAGGATGTTTTCTCCTCCGCTCGCCCCTTCCACCGTCATTTTCTCTCTACCCACCCTTGCCTCCTTCTCCGCACAGCTCTCGATTCCCCCCTCTCTTTCGCACCCTCCATGTCATATTCCACTCCAGGAGCTTCATCATAGCTCCTCGCTGTCGCTGGGAGGATGTTTTCTCCTCCGCTCGCCCCTTCCACCGTCATTTTCTCTCTACCCACCCTTGCCTCCTTTTCCGCGCAGCTCTCGATTTCCCCCTCTCTTTCGCACCCTCCATGTCATATTCCGCTCCAGGAGCTCCATCATAGCTCCTCGCTGTCGCTGGGAGGATGTTTTCTCCTCCGCTCGCCCCTTCCACCGTCATTTTCTCTCTACCCACCCTTGCCTCCTTCTCCGCGCAGCTCTCGATTCCCCCCTCTCTTTCGCACCCTCCATGTCATATTCCGCTCCAGGAGCTCCATCATAGCTCCTCGCTGTCGCTGGGAGGATGTTTTCTCCTCCACTCGCCCCTTCCACCGTCATTTTCTCTCTACCCACCCTTGCCTCCTTCTCCGCGCAGCTCTCGATTCCCCCCTCTCTCTCGCACCCTCCATATTACATCCAGCTCCAGGAGCTCCATCATAGCTCCTCGCTGTCGATGGGAGGATGTTTTCTCCTCTGCTCGCCCCTTCCACCGTCATTTTCTCTCTACCCACCCTTGCCTCCTTCTCCGCGCAGCTCTCGATTCCCCCCTCTCTTTCGCACCCTCCATGTCATATTCCGCTCCAGGAGTTCCATCATAGCTCCTCACTGTCGCTGGGAGGATGTTTTCTCCTCCGCTCGCTCCCCTTCCACCGTCATTTTCTCTCTACCCACCCTTGCCTCCTTCTCTGCGCAGCTCTCGATTCCCCCCTCTCTTTCGCACCCTCCATGTCATATTCCGCTCCAGGAGCTCCATCATAGCTCCTCGCTGTCGCTGGGAGGATGTTTTCTCCTCCGCTCGCCCCTTCCACCGTCATTTTCTCTCTACCCACCCTTGCCTCCTTCTCCGCGCAGCTCTCGATTCCCTCCTCTCTCTCGCACCCTCCATATTACATCCAGCTCCAGGAGCTCCATCATAGCTCCTCGCTGTCGCTGGGAGGATGTTTTCTCCTCCGCTCGCCCCTTCCACCGTCATTTTCTCTCTACCCACCCTTTCCTCCTTCTCCGCGCAGCTCTCGATTCCCCCCTCTCTTTCGCACCCTCCATGTCATATTCCGCTCCAGGAGCTCCATCATAGCTCCTCGCTGTCGCTGGGAGGATGTTTTCTCCTCCGCTCGCCCCTTCCACCGTCATTTTCTCTCTACCCACCCTTGCCTCCTTCTCCGCGCAGCTCTCGATTCCCCCCTCTCTCTCGCACCCTCCATATTACATCCAGCTCCAGGAGCTCCATCATAGCTCCTCGCTGTCGCTGGGAGGATGTTTTCTCCTCCGCTCGCCCCTTCCACCGTCATTTTCTCTCTACCCACCCTTGCCTCCTTTTCCGCGCAGCTCTCGATTCCCCCCTCTCTTTCGCACCCTCCATGTCATATTCCGCTCCAGGAGTTCCATCATAGCTCCTCACTGTCGCTGGGAGGATGTTTTCTCCTCCGCTCGCCCCTTCCACCGTCATTTTCTCTCTACCCACCCTTGCCTCCTTCTCCGCGCAGCTCTCGATTCCCCCCTCTCTTTCGCACCCTCCATGTCATATTCCGCTCCAGGAGCTCCATCATAGCTCCTCGCTGTCGCTGGGAGGATGTTTTCTCCTTCGCTCGCCCCTTCCACCGTCATTTTCTCTCTACCCACCCTTGCCTCCTTTTCCGCGCAGCTCTCGATTCCCCCCTCTCTTTCGCACCCTCCAGTCATATTCCGCTCCAGGAGTTCCATCATAGCTCCTCACTGTCGCTGGGAGGATGTTTTCTCCTCCGCTCGCCCCTTCCACCGTCATTTTCTCTCTACCCACCCTTTCCTCCTTCTCCGCGCAGCTCTCGATTCCCCCCTCTCTTTCGCACCCTCCATGTCATATTCCGCTCCAGGAGCTCCATCATAGCTCCTCGCTGTCGCTGGGAGGATGTTTTCTCCTCCGCTCGCCCCTTCCACCGTCATTTTCTCTCTACCCACCCTTGCCTCCTTCTCCGCGCAGCTCTCGATTCCCCCCTCTCTCTCGCACCCTCCATATTACATCCAGCTCCAGGAGCTCCATCATAGCTCCTCGCTGTCGCTGGGAGGATGTTTTCTCCTCCGCTCGCCCCTTCCACCGTCATTTTCTCTCTACCCACCCTTGCCTCCTTTTCCGCGCAGCTCTCGATTCCCCCCTCTCTTTCGCACCCTCCATGTCATATTCCGCTCCAGGAGTTCCATCATAGCTCCTCACTGTCGCTGGGAGGATGTTTTCTCCTCCGCTCGCCCCTTCCACCGTCATTTTCTCTCTACCCACCCTTGCCTCCTTCTCCGCGCAGCTCTCGATTCCCCCCTCTCTTTCGCACCCTCCATGTCATATTCCGCTCCAGGAGCTCCATCATAGCTCCTCGCTGTCGCTGGGAGGATGTTTTCTCCTTCGCTCGCCCCTTCCACCGTCATTTTCTCTCTACCCACCCTTGCCTCCTTTTCCGCGCAGCTCTCGATTCCCCCCTCTCTTTCGCACCCTCCAGTCATATTCCGCTCCAGGAGTTCCATCATAGCTCCTCACTGTCGCTGGGAGGATGTTTTCTCCTCCGCTCGCCCCTTCCACCGTCATTTTCTCTCTACCCACCCTTGCCTCCTTTTCCGCGCAGCTCTCGATTCCCCCCTCTCTTTCGCACCCTCCATGTCATATTCCGCTCCAGGAGCTCCATCATAGCTCCTTGCTGTCGCTGGGAGGATGTTTTCTCCTCCGCTCGCCCCTTCCACCGTCATTTTCTCTCTACCCACCCTTGCCTCCTTCTCCGCGCAGCTCTCGATTCCCCCCTCTCTTTCGCACCCTCCATGTCATATTCCACGCCAGGAGCTCCATCATAGCTCCTTGCTGTCGCTGGGAGGATGTTTTCTCCTCCGCTCGCCCCTTCCACCGTCATTTTCTCTCTACCCACCCTTGCCTCCTTCTCCGCGCAGCTCTCGATTCCCCCCTCTCTTTCGCACCCTCCATGTCATATTCCGCTCCAGGAGCTCCATCATAGCTCCTTGCTGTCGCTGGAAGGATGTTTTCTCCTCCGCTCGCCCCTTCCACCGTCATTTTCTCTCTACCCACCCTTGCCTCCTTCTCCGCGCAGCTCTTGATTTCCCCCTCACTCTTGCACCCTCCATATTACATCCAGCTCCAGAAGCTCCATCATAGCTCCTCGCTGTCGCTGGGAGGATGTTTTCTCCTCCGCTCGCCCCTTCCACCGTCATTTTCTCTCTACCCACCCTTGCCTCCTTCTCCGCGCAGCTCTTGATTCCCCCCTCTCTCTTGCACCCTCCATATTACATCCAGCTCCAGGAGCTCCATCATAGCTCCTCGCTGTCGCTGGGAGGATGTTTTCTCCTCCGCTCGCCCCTTCCACCGTCATTTTCTCTCTACCCACCCTTGCCTCCTTTTCCGCGCAGCTCTCGATTCCCCCCTCTCTTTCGCACCCTCCATGTCATATTCTGCTCCAGGAGTTCCATCATAGCTCCTCGCTGTCGCTGGGAGGATGTTTTCTCCTCTGCTCGCCCCTTCCACCGTCATTTTCTCTCTACCCACCCTTGCCTCCTTCTCCGCGCAGCTCTCGATTCCCCCCTCTCTTTCGCACCCTCCATGTCATATTCCGCTCCAGGAGCTCCATCATAGCTCCTCGCTGTCGCTGGGAGGATGTTTTCTCCTCCGCTCGCCCCTTCCACCGTCATTTTCTCTCTACCCACCCTTGCCTCCTTCTCCGCGCAGCTCTCGATTCCCCCCTCTCTTTCGCACCCTCCATGTCATATTCCGCTCCAGGAGCTCCATCATAGCTCCTCGCTGTCGCTGGGAGGATGTTTTCTCCTCCGCTCGCCCCTTCCACCGTCATTTTCTCTCTACCCACCCTTTCCTACTTTTCCGCGCAGCTCTCGATTCCCCCCTCTCTTTCGCACCCTCCATGTCATATTCCGCTCCAGGAGCTCCATCATAGCTCCTCGCTGTCGCTGGGAGGATGTTTTCTCCTCTGCTCGCCCCTTCCACCGTCATTTTCTCTCTACCCACCCTTTCCTACTTTTCCGCGCAGCTCTCGATTCCCCCCTCTCTCTCGCACCCTCCATATTACATCCAGCTCCAGGAGCTCCATCATAGCTCCTCGCTGTCGCTGGGAGGATGTTTTCTCCTCCGCTCGCCCCTTCCACCGTCATTTTCTCTCTACCCACCCTTGCCTCCTTCTCTGCGCAGCTCTCGATTCCCCCCTCTCTTTCGCACCCTCCATGTCATATTCCGCTCCAGGAGCTCCATCATAGCTCCTCGCTGTCGCTGGGAGGATGTTTTCTCCTCCGCTCGCCCCTTCCACTGTCATTTTCTCTCTACCCACCCTTGCCTCCTTCTCCGCGCAGCTCTCGATTCCCTCCTCTCTCTCGCACCCTCCATATTACATCCAGCTCCAGGAGCTCCATCATAGCTCCTCGCTGTCGCTGGGAGGATGTTTTCTCCTCCGCTCGCCCCTTCCACCGTCATTTTCTCTCTACCCACCTTTGCCTCCTTCTCCGCGCAGCTCTCGATTCCCCCCTCTCTTTCGCACCCTCCATGTCATATTCCGCTCCAGGAGCTCCATCATAGCTCCTCGCTGTCGCTGGGAGGATGTTTTCTCCTCCGCTCGCCCCTTCCACCGTCATTTTCTCTCTACCCACCCTTTCCTACTTTTCCGCGCAGCTCTCGATTCCCCCCTCTCTTTCGCACCCTCCATGTCATATTCCGCTCCAGGAGCTCCATCATAGCTCCTCGCTGTCGCTGGGAGGATGTTTTCTCCTCCGCTCGCCCCTTCCACCGTCATTTTCTCTCTACCCACCCTTGCCTCCTTTTCCGCGCAGCTCTCGATTCCCCCCTCTCTTTCGCACCCTCCATGTCATATTCCGCTCCAGGAGTTCCATCATAGCTCCTCACTGTCGCTGGGAGGATGTTTTCTCCTCTGCTCGCCCCTTCCACCGTCATTTTCTCTCTACCCACCCTTGCCTCCTTCTCCGCGCAGCTCTCGATTCCCCCCTCTCTTTCGCACCCTCCATAGCATATTCCGCTCCAGGAGCTCCATCATAGCTCCTCGCTTTCGCTGGGAGGATGTTTTCTCCTCTGCTCGCCACTTCCGCCGTCATTTTCTCTCCACCCACCCTTGCCTCCTTCTCCGCGCCGCTCTCGATTCCCCCCTCTCTCTCGCACCCACCATGTCATATCCCGCTCAAGGAGCTCCATCATAGCTCCTCGCTGTCGCTGGGAGGATGTTTTCTCCTCCGCTCGCCCCTTCCACCGTCATTTTCTCTCTACCCACCCTTGCCTCCTTTTCCGCGCAGCTCTCGATTCCCCCCTCTCTTTCGCACCCTCCATGTCATATTCCGCTCCAGGAGTTCCATCATAGCTCCTCACTGTCGCTGGGAGGATGTTTTCTCCTCCGCTCGCCCCTTCCACCGTAATTTTCTCTCTACCCACCCTTGCCTCCTTCTCCGCGCAGCTCTCGATTCCCCCCTCTCTTTCGCACCCTCCATGTCACATTCCGCTCCAGGAGCTCCATCATAGATCCTCGCTGTCGCTGGGAGGATGTTTTCCCCTCCGCTCGCCCCTTCCACCGTCATTTTCTCTCTACCCACCCTTGCCTCCTTCTCCGCGCAGCTCTCGATTCCCCCCTCTCTTTCGCACCCTCCATGTCACATTCCGCTCCAGGAGCTCCATCATAGATCCTCGCTGTCGCTGGGAGGATGTTTTCCCCTCCGCTCGCCCCTTCCACCGTCATTTTCTCTCTACCCACCCTTGCCTCCTTCTCCGCGCCGCTCTCGATTCCCCCCTCTCTCTCGCACCCACCATGTCATATCCCGCTCCAGGAGCTCCATCATAGCTCCTCGCTGTCGCTGGGAGGATGTTTTCTCCTCCGCTCGCCCCTTCCACCGTCATTTTCTCTCTACCCACCCTTGCCTCCTTTTCCACGCAGCTCTCGATTCCCCCCTCTCTTTCGCACCCTCCATGTCATATTCCGCTCCAGGAGCTCCATCATAGCTCCTCGCTGTCGCTGGGAGGATGTTTTCTCCTCCGCTCGCCCCTTCCACCGTCATTTTCTCTCTACCCACCCTTGCCTCCTTCTCCGCGCAGCTCTCGATTCCCCCCTCTCTTTCAAACCCTCCATGTCATATTCCGCTCCAGGAGCTCCATCATAGCTCCTCGCTGTCGCTGGGAGGATGTTTTCTCCTCCGCTCGCCCCTTCCACCGTCATTTTCTCTCTACCCACCCTTGCCTCCTTCTCCGCGCAGCTCTCGATTCCCTCCTCTCTCTCGCACCCTCCATATTACATCCAGCTCCAGGAGCTCCATCATAGCTCCTCGCTGTCGCTGGGAGGATGTTTTCTCCTCTGCTCGCCGCTTCCGCCGTTATTTTCTCTCCACCCACCCTTGCCTCCTTCTCCGCGCTGCTCTTGATTCCCCCCTCTCTTTCGCACCCTCCATGTCATATTCCGCTCCAGGAGCTCCATCATAGCTCCTTGCTGTCGCTGGGAGGATGTTTTCTCCTCCGCTCGCCCCTTCCACCGTCATTTTCTCTCTACCCACCCTTGTCTCCTTCTCCGCGCAGCTCTCGATTCCCCCCTCTCTTTCGCACCCTCCATGTCATATTCCGCTCCAGGAGCTCCATCATAGCTCCTCGCTGTCGCTGGGAGGATGTTTTCTCCTCCACTCGCCCCTTCCACCGTCATTTTCTCTCTACCCACCCTTGCCTCCTTCTCCGCGCAGCTCTCGATTCCCCCCTCTCTCTCGCACCCTCCATATTACATCCAGCTCCAGGAGCTCCATCATAGCTCCTCGCTGTCGCTGGGAGGATGTTTTCTCCTCTGCTCGCCCCTTCCACCGTCATTTTCTCTCTACCCACCCTTGCCTCCTTTTCCGCGCAGCTCTCGATTCCCCCCTCTCTTTCGCACCCTCCATGTCATATTCCGCTCCAGGAGTTCCATCATAGCTCCTCACTGTCGCTGGGAGGATGTTTTCTCCTCCGCTCGCCCCTTCCACCGTCATTTTCTCTCTACCCACCCTTGCCTCCTTCTCCGCGCAGCTCTCGATTCCCCCCTCTCTTTCGCACCCTCCATGTCATATTCCGCTCCAGGAGCTCCATCATAGCTCCTCGCTGTCGCTGGGAGGATGTTTTCTCCTTCGCTCGCCCCTTCCACCGTCATTTTCTCTCTACCCACCCTTGCCTCCTTTTCCGCGCAGCTCTCGATTCCCCCCTCTCTTTCGCACCCTCCAGTCATATTCCGCTCCAGGAGTTCCATCATAGCTCCTCACTGTCGCTGGGAGGATGTTTTCTCCTCCGCTCGCCCCTTCCACCGTCATTTTCTCTCTACCCACCCTTTCCTCCTTTTCCGCGCAGCTCTCGATTCCCCCCTCTCTTTCGCACCCTCCATGTCATATTCCGCTCCAGGAGCTCCATCATAGCTCCTCGCTGTCGCTGGGAGGATGTTTTCTCCTCCGCTCGCCCCTTCCACCGTCATTTTCTCTCTACCCACCCTTGCCTCCTTCTCCGCGCAGCTCTCGATTCCCCCCTCTCTCTCGCACCCTCCATATTACATCCAGCTCCAGAAGCTCCATCATAGCTCCTCGCTGTCGCTGGGAGGATGTTTTCTCCTCCGCTCGCCCCTTCCACCGTCATTTTCTCTCTACCCACCCTTGCCTCCTTTTCCGCGCAGCTCTCGATTCCCCCCTCTCTTTCGCACCCTCCATGTCATATTCCGCTCCAGGAGTTCCATCATAGCTCCTCACTGTCGCTGGGAGGATGTTTTCTCCTCCGCTCGCCCCTTCCACCGTCATTTTCTCTCTACCCACCCTTGCCTCCTTCTCCGCGCAGCTCTCGATTCCCCCCTCTCTTTCGCACCCTCCATGTCATATTCCGCTCCAGGAGCTCCATCATAGCTCCTCGCTGTCGCTGGGAGGATGTTTTCTCCTTCGCTCGCCCCTTCCACCGTCATTTTCTCTCTACCCACCCTTGCCTCCTTTTCCGCGCAGCTCTCGATTCCCCCCTCTCTTTCGCACCCTCCAGTCATATTCCGCTCCAGGAGTTCCATCATAGCTCCTCACTGTCGCTGGGAGGATGTTTTCTCCTCCGCTCGCCCCTTCCACCGTCATTTTCTCTCTACCCACCCTTGCCTCCTTTTCCGCGCAGCTCTCGATTCCCCCCTCTCTTTCGCACCCTCCATGTCATATTCCGCTCCAGGAGCTCCATCATAGCTCCTTGCTGTCGCTGGGAGGATGTTTTCTCCTCCGCTCGCCCCTTCCACCGTCATTTTCTCTCTACCCACCCTTGCCTCCTTCTCCGCGCAGCTCTCGATTCCCCCCTCTCTTTCGCACCCTCCATGTCATATTCCACGCCAGGAGCTCCATCATAGCTCCTTGCTGTCGCTGGGAGGATGTTTTCTCCTCCGCTCGCCCCTTCCACCGTCATTTTCTCTCTACCCACCCTTGCCTCCTTCTCCGCGCAGCTCTCGATTCCCCCCTCTCTTTCGCACCCTCCATGTCATATTCCGCTCCAGGAGCTCCATCATAGCTCCTTGCTGTCGCTGGAAGGATGTTTTCTCCTCCGCTCGCCCCTTCCACCGTCATTTTCTCTCTACCCACCCTTGCCTCCTTCTCCGCGCAGCTCTTGATTCCCCCCTCACTCTTGCACCCTCCATATTACATCCAGCTCCAGGAGCTCCATCATAGCTCCTCGCTGTCGCTGGGAGGATGTTTTCTCCTCCGCTCGCCCCTTCCACCGTCATTTTCTCTCTACCCACCCTTGCCTCCTTCTCCGCGCAGCTCTCGATTCCCCCCTCTCTTTCAAACCCTCCATGTCATATTCCGCTCCAGGAGCTCCATCATAGCTCCTCGCTGTCGCTGGGAGGATGTTTTCTCCTCCGCTCGCCCCTTCCACCGTCATTTTCTCTCTACCCACCCTTGCCTCCTTCTCCGCGCAGCTCTCGATTCCCTCCTCTCTCTCGCACCCTCCATATTACATCCAGCTCCAGGAGCTCCATCATAGCTCCTCGCTGTCGCTGGGAGGATGTTTTCTCCTCTGCTCGCCGCTTCCGCCGTTATTTTCTCTCCACCCACCCTTGCCTCCTTCTCCGCGCTGCTCTTGATTCCCCCCTCTCTTTCGCACCCTCCATGTCATATTCCGCTCCAGGAGCTCCATCATAGCTCCTTGCTGTCGCTGGGAGGATGTTTTCTCCTCCGCTCGCCCCTTCCACCGTCATTTTCTCTCTACCCACCCTTGTCTCCTTCTCCGCGCAGCTCTCGATTCCCCCCTCTCTTTCGCACCCTCCATGTCATATTCCGCTCCAGGAGCTCCATCATAGCTCCTCGCTGTCGCTGGGAGGATGTTTTCTCCTCCACTCGCCCCTTCCACCGTCATTTTCTCTCTACCCACCCTTGCCTCCTTCTCCGCGCAGCTCTCGATTCCCCCCTCTCTCTCGCACCCTCCATATTACATCCAGCTCCAGGAGCTCCATCATAGCTCCTCGCTGTCGCTGGGAGGATGTTTTCTCCTCTGCTCGCCCCTTCCACCGTCATTTTCTCTCTACCCACCCTTGCCTCCTTTTCCGCGCAGCTCTCGATTCCCCCCTCTCTTTCGCACCCTCCATGTCATATTCCGCTCCAGGAGTTCCATCATAGCTCCTCACTGTCGCTGGGAGGATGTTTTCTCCTCCGCTCGCCCCTTCCACCGTCATTTTCTCTCTACCCACCCTTGCCTCCTTCTCCGCGCAGCTCTCGATTCCCCCCTCTCTTTCGCACCCTCCATGTCATATTCCGCTCCAGGAGCTCCATCATAGCTCCTCGCTGTCGCTGGGAGGATGTTTTCTCCTTCGCTCGCCCCTTCCACCGTCATTTTCTCTCTACCCACCCTTGCCTCCTTTTCCGCGCAGCTCTCGATTCCCCCCTCTCTTTCGCACCCTCCAGTCATATTCCGCTCCAGGAGTTCCATCATAGCTCCTCACTGTCGCTGGGAGGATGTTTTCTCCTCCGCTCGCCCCTTCCACCGTCATTTTCTCTCTACCCACCCTTTCCTCCTTCTCCGCGCAGCTCTCGATTCCCCCCTCTCTTTCGCACCCTCCATGTCATATTCCGCTCCAGGAGCTCCATCATAGCTCCTCGCTGTCGCTGGGAGGATGTTTTCTCCTCCGCTCGCCCCTTCCACCGTCATTTTCTCTCTACCCACCCTTGCCTCCTTCTCCGCGCAGCTCTCGATTCCCCCCTCTCTCTCGCACCCTCCATATTACATCCAGCTCCAGGAGCTCCATCATAGCTCCTCGCTGTCGCTGGGAGGATGTTTTCTCCTCCGCTCGCCCCTTCCACCGTCATTTTCTCTCTACCCACCCTTGCCTCCTTTTCCGCGCAGCTCTCGATTCCCCCCTCTCTTTCGCACCCTCCATGTCATATTCCGCTCCAGGAGTTCCATCATAGCTCCTCACTGTCGCTGGGAGGATGTTTTCTCCTCCGCTCGCCCCTTCCACCGTCATTTTCTCTCTACCCACCCTTGCCTCCTTCTCCGCGCAGCTCTCGATTCCCCCCTCTCTTTCGCACCCTCCATGTCATATTCCGCTCCAGGAGCTCCATCATAGCTCCTCGCTGTCGCTGGGAGGATGTTTTCTCCTTCGCTCGCCCCTTCCACCGTCATTTTCTCTCTACCCACCCTTGCCTCCTTTTCCGCGCAGCTCTCGATTCCCCCCTCTCTTTCGCACCCTCCAGTCATATTCCGCTCCAGGAGTTCCATCATAGCTCCTCACTGTCGCTGGGAGGATGTTTTCTCCTCCGCTCGCCCCTTCCACCGTCATTTTCTCTCTACCCACCCTTGCCTCCTTTTCCGCGCAGCTCTCGATTCCCCCCTCTCTTTCGCACCCTCCATGTCATATTCCGCTCCAGGAGCTCCATCATAGCTCCTTGCTGTCGCTGGGAGGATGTTTTCTCCTCCGCTCGCCCCTTCCACCGTCATTTTCTCTCTACCCACCCTTGCCTCCTTCTCCGCGCAGCTCTCGATTCCCCCCTCTCTTTCGCACCCTCCATGTCATATTCCACGCCAGGAGCTCCATCATAGCTCCTTGCTGTCGCTGGGAGGATGTTTTCTCCTCCGCTCGCCCCTTCCACCGTCATTTTCTCTCTACCCACCCTTGCCTCCTTCTCCGCGCAGCTCTCGATTCCCCCCTCTCTTTCGCACCCTCCATGTCATATTCCGCTCCAGGAGCTCCATCATAGCTCCTTGCTGTCGCTGGAAGGATGTTTTCTCCTCCGCTCGCCCCTTCCACCGTCATTTTCTCTCTACCCACCCTTGCCTCCTTCTCCGCGCAGCTCTTGATTCCCCCCTCACTCTTGCACCCTCCATATTACATCCAGCTCCAGGAGCTCCATCATAGCTCCTCGCTGTCGCTGGGAGGATGTTTTCTCCTCCGCTCGCCCCTTCCACCGTCATTTTCTCTCTACCCACCCTTGCCTCCTTCTCCGCGCAGCTCTTGATTCCCCCCTCTCTCTTGCACCCTCCATATTACATCCAGCTCCAGGAGCTCCATCATAGCTCCTCGCTGTCGCTGGGAGGATGTTTTCTCCTCCGCTCGCCCCTTCCACCGTCATTTTCTCTCTACCCACCCTTGCCTCCTTTTCCGCGCAGCTCTCGATTCCCCCCTCTCTTTCGCACCCTCCATGTCATATTCCGCTCCAGGAGTTCCATCATAGCTCCTCGCTGTCGCTGGGAGGATGTTTTCTCCTCTGCTCGCCCCTTCCACCGTCATTTTCTCTCTACCCACCCTTGCCTCCTTCTCCGCGCAGCTCTCGATTCCCCCCTCTCTTTCGCACCCTCCATGTCATATTCCGCTCCAGGAGCTCCATCATAGCTCCTCGCTGTCGCTGGGAGGATGTTTTCTCCTCCGCTCGCCCCTTCCACCGTCATTTTCTCTCTACCCACCCTTGCCTCCCTCTCCGCGCAGCTCTCGATTCCCCCCTCTCTTTCGCACCCTCCATGTCATATTCCGCTCCAGGAGCTCCATCATAGCTCCTCGCTGTCGCTGGGAGGATGTTTTCTCCTCCGCTCGCCCCTTCCACCGTCATTTTCTCTCTACCCACACTTTCCTACTTTTCCGCGCAGCTCTCGATTCCCCCCTCTCTTTCGCACCCTCCATGTCATATTCCGCTCCAGGAGCTCCATCATAGCTCCTCGCTGTCGCTGGGAGGATGTTTTCTCCTCCGCTCGCCCCTTCCACCGTCATTTTCTCTCTACCCACCCTTGCCTCCTTTTCCGCGCAGCTCTCGATTCCCCCCTCTCTTTCGCACCCTCCATGTCATATCCCGCTCCAGGAGCTCCATCATAGCTCCTCGCTGTCGCTGGGAGGATGTTTTCTCCTCTGCTCGCCCCTTCCACCGTCATTTTCTCTCTACCCACCCTTGCCTCCTTTTCCGCGCAGCTCTCGATTCCCCCCTCTCTTTCGCACCCTCCATGTCATATTCCGCTCCAGGAGTTCCATCATAGCTCCTCACTGTCGCTGGGAGGATGTTTTCTCCTCCGCTCACCCCTTCCACCGTCATTTTCTCTCTACCCACCCTTGCCTCCTTCTCCGCGCAGCTCTCGATTCCCCCCTCTCTTTTGCACCCTCCATGGCATATTCCGCTCCAGGAGCTCCATCATAGCTCCTCGCTGTCGCTGGGAGGATGTTTTCTCCTCCGCTCGCCCCTTCCACCGTCATTTTCTCTCTACCCACCCTTGCCTCCTTCTCCGCGCAGCTCTCGATTCCCCCCTCTCTCTCGCACCCTCCATATTACATCCAGCTCCAGGAGCTCCATCATAGCTCCTCGCTGTCGCTGGGAGGATGTTTTCTCCTCCGCTCGCCCCTTCCACCGTCATTTTCTCTCTACCCACCCTTGCCTCCTTCTCTGCGCAGCTCTCGATTCCCCCCTCTCTTTCGCACCCTCCATGTCATATTCCGCTCCAGGAGCTCCATCATAGCTCCTCGCTGTCGCTGGGAGGATGTTTTCTCCTCCGCTTGCCCCTTCCACTGTCATTTTCTCTCTACCCACCCTTGCCTCCTTCTCCGCGCAGCTCTCGATTCCCTCCTCTCTCTCGCACCCTCCATATTACATCCAGCTCCAGGAGCTCCATCATAGCTCCTCGCTGTCGCTGGGAGGATGTTTTCTCCTCCGCTCGCCCCTTCCACCGTCATTTTCTCTCTACCCACCTTTGCCTCCTTCTCCGCGCAGCTCTCGATTCCCCCCTCTCTTTCGCACCCTCCATGTCATATTCCGCTCCAGGAGCTCCATCATAGCTCCTCGCTGTCGCTGGGAGGATGTTTTCTCCTCCGCTCGCCCCTTCCACCGTCATTTTCTCTCTACCCACCCTTTCCTACTTTTCCGCGCAGCTCTCGATTCCCCCCTCTCTTTCGCACCCTCCATGTCATATTCCGCTCCAGGAGCTCCATCATAGCTCCTCGCTGTCGCTGGGAGGATGTTTTCTCCTCCGCTCGCCCCTTCCACCGACATTTTCTCTCTACCCACCCTTGCCTCCTTTTCCGCGCAGCTCTCGATTCCCCCCTCTCTTTCGCACCCTCCATGTCATATTCCGCTCCAGGAGTTCCATCATAGCTCCTCACTGTCGCTGGGAGGATGTTTTCTCCTCTGCTCGCCCCTTCCACCGTCATTTTCTCTCTACCCACCCTTGCCTCCTTCTCCGCGCAGCTCTCGATTCCCCCCTCTCTTTCGCACCCTCCATGGCATATTCCGCTCCAGGAGCTCCATCATAGCTCCTCGCTTTCGCTGGGAGGATGTTTTCTCCTCTGCTCGCCGCTTCCGCCGTCATTTTCTCTCCACCCACCCTTGCCTCATTCTCCGCGCCGCTCTCGATTCCCCCCTCTCTCTCGCACCCACCATGTCATGTCCCGCTCAAGGAGCTCCATCATAGCTCCTCGCTGTCGCTGGGAGGATGTTTTCTCCTCCGCTCGCCCCTTCCACCGTCATTTTCTCTCTACCCACCCTTGCCTCCTTTTCCGCGCAGCTCTCGATTCCCCCCTCTCTTTCGCACCCTCCATGTCATATTCCGCTCCAGGAGTTCCATCATAGCTCCTCACTGTCGCTGGGAGGATGTTTTCTCCTCCGCTCACCCCTTCCACCGTAATTTTCTCTCTACCCACCCTTGCCTCCTTCTCCGCGCAGCTCTCGATTCCCCCCTCTCTTTCGCACCCTCCATGTCACATTCCGCTCCAGGAGCTCCATCATAGATCCTCGCTGTCGCTGGGAGGATGTTTTCCCCTCCGCTCGCCCCTTCCACCGTTATTTTCTCTCTACCCACCCTTGCCTCCTTCTCCACGCAGCTCTCGATTCCCCCCTCTCTTTCGCACCCTCCATGTCACATTCCGCTCCAGGAGCTCCATCATAGATCCTCGCTGTCGCTGGGAGGATGTTTTCCCCTCCGCTCGCCCCTTCCACCGTCATTTTCTCTCTACCCACCCTTGCCTCCTTCTCCGCGCCGCTCTCGATTCCCCCCTCTCTCTCGCACCCACCATGTCATATCCCGCTCCAGGAGCTCCATCATAGCTCCTCGCTGTCGCTGGGAGGATGTTTTCTCCTCCGCTCGCCCCTTCCACCGTCATTTTCTCTCTACCCACCCTTGCCTCCTTTTCCGCGCAGCTCTCGATTCCCCCCTCTCTTTCGCACCCTCCATGTCATATTCCGCTCCAGGAGCTCCATCATAGCTCCTCGCTGTCGCTGGGAGGATGTTTTCTCCTCCGCTCGCCCCTTCCACCGTCATTTTCTCTCTACCCACCCTTGCCTCCTTCTCCGCGCAGCTCTCGATTCCCCCCTCTCTTTCAAACCCTCCATGTCATATTCCGCTCCAGGAGCTCCATCATAGCTCCTCGCTGTCGCTGGGAGGATGTTTTCTCCTCTGCTCGCCGCTTCCGCCGTTATTTTCTCTCCACCCACCCTTGCCTCCTTCTCCGCGCTGCTCTTGATTCCCCCCTCTCTTTCGCACCCTCCATGTCATATTCCGCTCCAGGAGCTCCATCATAGCTCCTCGCTGTCGCTGGGAGGATGTTTTCTCCTCCGCTCGCCCCTTCCACCGTCATTTTCTCTCTACCCACCCTTGCCTCCTTCTCCGCGCAGCTCTCGATTCCCCCCTCTCTCTCGCACCCTCCATATTACATCCAGCTCCAGGAGCTCCATCATAGCTCCTCGCTGTCGCTGGGAGGATGTTTTCTCCTCCGCTCGCCCCTTCCACCGTCATTTTCTCTCTACCCACCCTTGCATCCTTCTCCGCGCAGCTCTCGATTCCCCCCTCTCTCTCGCACCCTCCATATTACATCCAGCTCCAGGAGCTCCATCATAGCTCCTCGCTGTCGCTGGGAGGATGTTTTCTCCTCTGCTCGCCCCTTCCACCGTCATTTTCTCTCTACCCACCCTTGCCTCCTTCTCCGCGTAGCTCTCGATTCCCCCCTCTCTTTCGCACCCTCCATGTCATATTCCGCTCCAGGAGTTCCATCATAGCTCCTCACTGTCGCTGGGAGGATGTTTTCTCCTCCGCTCGCCCCTTCCACCGTCATTTTCTCTCTACCCACCCTTGCCTCCTTTTCCGCGCAGCTCTCGATTCCCCCCTCTCTTTCGCACCCTCCATGTCTTATTCCGCTCCAGGAGTTCCATCATAGCTCCTCACTGTCGCTGGGAGGATGTTTTCTCCTCCGCTCGCCCCTTCCACCGTCATTTTCTCTCTACCCACCCTTGCCTCCATCTCCGCGCAGCTCTCGATTCCCCCCTCTCTTTCGCACCCTCCATGTCACATTCCGCTCCAGGAGCTCCATCATAGATCCTCGCTGTCGCTGGGAGGATGTTTTCCCCTCCGCTCGCCCCTTCCACCGTCATTTTCTCTCTACCCACCCTTGCCTCCTTTTCCGCGCAGCTCTCGATTCCCCCCTCTCTTTCGCACCCTCCATGTCATATTCCGCTCCAGGAGTTCCATCATAGCTCCTCACTGTCGCTGGGAGGATGTTTTCTCCTCTGCTCGCCCCTTCCACCGTCATTTTCTCTCTACCCACCCTTGCCTCCTTCTCCGCGCAGCTCTCGATTCCCCCCTCTCTCTCGCACCCTCCATATTACATCCAGCTCCAGGAGCTCCATCATAGCTCCTCGCTGTCGCTGGGAGGATGTTTTCTCCTCCGCTCGCCCCTTCCACCGTCATTTTCTCTCTACCCACCCTTGCCTCCTTCTCCGCGCAGCTCTCGATTCCCCCCTCTCTTTCGCACCCTCCATGTCATATTCCGCTCCAGGAGCTCCATCATAGCTCCTCGCTGTCGCTGGGAGGATGTTTTCTCCTCCGCTCGCCCCTTCCACCGTCATTTTCTCTCTACCCACCCTTGCCTCCTTCTCCGCGCAGCTCTCGATTCCCCCCTCTCTCTCGCACCCTCCATATTACATCCAGCTCCAGGAGCTCCATCATAGCTCCTCGCTGTCGCTGGGAGGATGTTTTCTCCTCCGCTCGCCCCTTCCACCGTCATTTTCTCTCTACCCACCCTTGCCTCCTTCTCCGCGCAGCTCTCGATTCCCCCCTCTCTTTCGCACCCTCCATGTCATATTCCGCTCCAGGAGTTCCATCATAGCTCCTCCCTGTCGCTGGGAGGATGTTTTCTCCTCCGCTCGCCCCTTCCACCGTCATTTTCTCTCTACCCACCCTTGCCTCCTTCTCCGCGCAGCTCTCGATTCCCCCCTCTCTTTCGCACCCTCCATGTCATATTCCGCTCCAGGAGCTCCATCATAGCTCCTCGCTGTCGCTGGGAGGATGTTTTCTCCTCCGCTCGCCCCTTCCACCGTCATTTTCTCTCTACCCACCCTTGCCTCCTTCTCTGCGCAGCTTTCGATTCCCTCCTCTCTCTCGCACCCTCCATATTACATCCAGCTCCAGGAGCTCCATCATAGCTCCTCGCTGTCGCTGGGAGGATGTTTTCTCCTCTGCTCGCCGCTTCCGCCGTCATTTTCTCTCCACCCACCCTTGCCTCCTTCTCCGCGCCGCTCTCGATTCCCCCCTCTCTCTCGCACCCACCATGTCATATCCCGCTCCAGGAGCTCCATCATAGCTCCTCGCTGTCGCTGGGAGGATGTTTTCTCCTCCGCTCGCCCCTTCCACCGTCATTTTCTCTCTACCCACCCTTGCCTCCTTTTCCGCGCAGCTCTCGATTCCCCCCTCTCTTTCGCACCCTCCACGTCATATTCCGCTCCAGGAGCTCCATCATAGCTCCTCGCTGTCGCTGGGAGGATGTTTTCTCCTCCGCTCGCCCCTTCCACCGTCATTTTCTCTCTACCCACCCTTGCCTCCTTCTCCGCGCAGCTCTCGATTCCCCCCTCTCTCTCGCACCCTCCATATTACATCCAGCTCAAGGAGCTCCATCATAGCTCCTCGCTGTCGCTGGGAGGATGTTTTCTCCTCCGCTCGCCCCTTCCACCGTCATTTTCTCTCTACCCACCCTTGCCTCCTTTTCCGCGCAGCTCTCGATTCCCCCCTCTCTTTCGCACCCTCCATGTCATATTCCGCTCCAGGAGCTCCATCATAGCTCCTCGCTGTCGCTGGGAGGATGTTTTCTCCTCCGCTCGCCCCTTCCACCGTCATTTTCTCTCTACCCACCCTTGCCTCCTTTTCCGCGCAGCTCTCAATTCCCCCCTCTCTTTCGCACCCTCCATGTCATATTCCGCTCCAGGAGCTCCATCATAGCTCCTCGCTGTCGCTGGGAGGATGTTTTCTCCTCCGCTCGCCCCTTCCACCGTCATTTTCTCTCTACCCACCCTTGCCTCCTTCTCCGCGCAGCTCTCGATTCCCTCCTCTCTCTCGCACCCTCCATATTACATCCAGCTCCAGGAGCTCCATCATAGCTCCTCGCTGTCGCTGGGAAGATGTTTTCTCCTCCGCTCGCCCCTTCCACCGTCATTTTCTCTCTACCCACCCTTGCCTCCTTTTCCGCGCAGCTCTCGATTCCCCCCTCTCTTTCGCACCCTCCATGTCATATTCCGCTCCAGGAGTTCCATCATAGCTCCTCACTGTCGCTGGGAGGATGTTTTCTCCTCCGCTCGCCCCTTCCACCGTCATTTTCTCTCTACCCACCCTTGCCTCCTTCTCCGCGCAGCTCTCGATTCCCCCCTCTCTTTCGCACCCTCCATGTCATATTCCGCTCCAGGAGCTCCATCATAGCTCCTCGCTGTCGCTGGGAGGATGTTTTCTCCTCCGCTCGCCCCTTCCACCGTCATTTTCTCTCTACCCACCCTTGCCTCCTTTTCCGCGCAGCTCTCGATTCCCCCCTCTCTTTCGCACCCTCCATGTCATATCCCGCTCCAGGAGCTCCATCATAGCTCCTCGCTGTCGCTGGGAGGATGTTTTCTCCTCCGCTCGCCCCTTCCACCGTCATTTTCTCTCTACCCACCCTTTCCTCCTTTTCCGCGCAGCTCTCGATTCCCCCCTCTTTTTCGCACCCTCCATGTCACATTCCGCTCCAGGAGCTCCATCATAGCTCCTCGCTGTCGCTGGGAGGATGTTTTCTCCTCCGCTCGCCCCTTCCACCGTCATTTTCTCTCTACCCACCCTTGCCTCCTTCTCCGCGCAGCTCTCGATTCCCTCCACTCTCTCGCACCCTCCATATTACATCCAGCTCCAGGAGCTCCATCATAGCTCCTCGCTGTCGCTGGGAGGATGTTTTCTCCTCCGCTCGCCCCTCTCACCGTCATTTTCTCTCTACCCACCCTTGCCTCCTTCTCTGCGCAGCTCTCGATTCCCCCCTCTCTTTCGCACCCTCCATGTCATATTCCGCTCCAGGAGTTCCATCATAGCTCCTCCCTGTCGCTGGGAGGATGTTTTCTCCTCCGCTCGCCCCTTCCACCGTCATTTTCTCTCTACCCACCCTTGCCTCCTTCTCCGCGCAGCTCTCGATTCCCCCCTCTCTTTCGCACCCTCCATGTCATATTCCGCTCCAGGAGCTCCATCATAGCTCCTCGCTGTCGCTGGGAGGATGTTTTCTCCTCCGCTCGCCCCTTCCACCGTCATTTTCTCTCTACCCACCCTTGCCTCCTTTTCCGCGCAGCTCTCGATTCCCCCCTCTCTTTCGCACCCTCCATGTCATATTCCGCTCCAGGAGTTCCATCATAGCTCCTCACTGTCGCTGGGAGGATGTTTTCTCCTCCGCTCGCCCCTTCCACCGTCATTTTCTCTCTACCCACCCTTGCCTCCTTCTCCGCGCAGCTCTCGATTCCCCCCTCTCTTTCGCACCCTCCATGTCATATTCCGCTCCAGGAGCTCCATCATAGCTCCTCGCTGTCGCTGGGAGGATGTTTTCTCCTTCGCTCGCCCCTTCCACCGTCATTTTCTCTCTACCCACCCTTGCCTCCTTTTCCGCGCAGCTCTCGATTCCCCCCTCTCTTTCGCACCCTCCAGTCATATTCCGCTCCAGGAGTTCCATCATAGCTCCTCACTGTCGCTGGGAGGATGTTTTCTCCTCCGCTCGCCCCTTCCACCGTCATTTTCTCTCTACCCACCCTTGCCTCCTTCTCCGCGCAGCTCTCGATTCCCCCCTCTCTTTCGCACCCTCCATGTCATATTCCACGCCAGGAGCTCCATCATAGCTCCTTGCTGTCGCTGGGAGGATGTTTTCTCCTCCGCTCGCCCCTTCCACCGTCATTTTCTCTCTACCCACCCTTGCCTCCTTCTCCGCGCAGCTCTCGATTCCCCCCTCTCTTTCGCACCCTCCATGTCATATTCCACGCCAGGAGCTCCATCATAGCTCCTTGCTGTCGCTGGGAGGATGTTTTCTCCTCCGCTCGCCCCTTCCACCGTCATTTTCTCTCTACCCACCCTTGCCTCCTTCTCCGCGCAGCTCTCGATTCCCCCCTCTCTTTCGCACCCTCCATGTCATATTCCGCTCCAGGAGCTCCATCATAGCTCCTTGCTGTCGCTGGAAGGATGTTTTCTCCTCCGCTCGCCCCTTCCACCGTCATTTTCTCTCTACCCACCCTTGCCTCCTTCTCCGCGCAGCTCTTGATTCCCCCCTCACTCTTGCACCCTCCATATTACATCCAGCTCCAGGAGCTCCATCATAGCTCCTCGCTGTCGCTGGGAGGATGTTTTCTCCTCCGCTCGCCCCTTCCACCGTCATTTTCTCTCTACCCACCCTTGCCTCCTTCTCCGCGCAGCTCTTGATTCCCCCCTCTCTCTTGCACCCTCCATATTACATCCAGCTCCAGGAGCTCCATCATAGCTCCTCGCTGTCGCTGGGAGGATGTTTTCTCCTCCGCTCGCCCCTTCCACCGTCATTTTCTCTCTACCCACCCTTGCCTCCTTTTCCGCGCAGCTCTCGATTCCCCCCTCTCTTTCGCACCCTCCATGTCATATTCCGCTCCAGGAGTTCCATCATAGCTCCTCGCTGTCGCTGGGAGGATGTTTTCTCCTCTGCTCGCCCCTTCCACCGTCATTTTCTCTCTACCCACCCTTGCCTCCTTCTCCGCGCAGCTCTCGATTCCCCCCTCTCTTTCGCACCCTCCATGTCATATTCCGCTCCAGGAGCTCCATCATAGCTCCTCGCTGTCGCTGGGAGGATGTTTTCTCCTCCGCTCGCCCCTTCCACCGTCATTTTCTCTCTACCCACCCTTGCCTCCCTCTCCGCGCAGCTCTCGATTCCCCCCTCTCTTTCGCACCCTCCATGTCATATTCCGCTCCAGGAGCTCCATCATAGCTCCTCGCTGTCGCTGGGAGGATGTTTTCTCCTCCGCTCGCCCCTTCCACCGTCATTTTCTCTCTACCCACACTTTCCTACTTTTCCGCGCAGCTCTCGATTCCCCCCTCTCTTTCGCACCCTCCATGTCATATTCCGCTCCAGGAGCTCCATCATAGCTCCTCGCTGTCGCTGGGAGGATGTTTTCTCCTCCGCTCGCCCCTTCCACCGTCATTTTCTCTCTACCCACCCTTGCCTCCTTTTCCGCGCAGCTCTCGATTCCCCCCTCTCTTTCGCACCCTCCATGTCATATCCCGCTCCAGGAGCTCCATCATAGCTCCTCGCTGTCGCTGGGAGGATGTTTTCTCCTCTGCTCGCCCCTTCCACCGTCATTTTCTCTCTACCCACCCTTGCCTCCTTTTCCGCGCAGCTCTCGATTCCCCCCTCTCTTTCGCACCCTCCATGTCATATTCCGCTCCAGGAGTTCCATCATAGCTCCTCACTGTCGCTGGGAGGATGTTTTCTCCTCCGCTCGCCCCTTCCACCGTCATTTTCTCTCTACCCACCCTTGCCTCCTTCTCCGCGCAGCTCTCGATTCCCCCCTCTCTTTTGCACCCTCCATGGCATATTCCGCTCCAGGAGCTCCATCATAGCTCCTCGCTGTCGCTGGGAGGATGTTTTCTCCTCCGCTCGCCCCTTCCACCGTCATTTTCTCTCTACCCACCCTTGCCTCCTTCTCCGCGCAGCTCTCGATTCCCCCCTCTCTCTCGCACCCTCCATATTACATCCAGCTCCAGGAGCTCCATCATAGCTCCTCGCTGTCGCTGGGAGGATGTTTTCTCCTCCGCTCGCCCCTTCCACCGTCATTTTCTCTCTACCCACCCTTGCCTCCTTCTCTGCGCAGCTCTCGATTCCCCCCTCTCTTTCGCACCCTCCATGTCATATTCCGCTCCAGGAGCTCCATCATAGCTCCTCGCTGTCGCTGGGAGGATGTTTTCTCCTCCGCTTGCCCCTTCCACTGTCATTTTCTCTCTACCCACCCTTGCCTCCTTCTCCGCGCAGCTCTCGATTCCCTCCTCTCTCTCGCACCCTCCATATTACATCCAGCTCCAGGAGCTCCATCATAGCTCCTCGCTGTCGCTGGGAGGATGTTTTCTCCTCCGCTCGCCCCTTCCACCGTCATTTTCTCTCTACCCACCTTTGCCTCCTTCTCCGTGCAGCTCTCGATTCCCCCCTCTCTTTCGCACCCTCCATGTCATATTCCGCTCCAGGAGCTCCATCATAGCTCCTCGCTGTCGCTGGGAGGATGTTTTCTCCTCCGCTCGCCCCTTCCACCGTCATTTTCTCTCTACCCACCCTTTCCTACTTTTCCGCGCAGCTCTCGATTCCCCCCTCTCTTTCGCACCCTCCATGTCATATTCCGCTCCAGGAGCTCCATCATAGCTCCTCGCTGTCGCTGGGAGGATGTTTTCTCCTCCGCTCGCCCCTTCCACCGACATTTTCTCTCTACCCACCCTTGCCTCCTTTTCCGCGCAGCTCTCGATTCCCCCCTCTCTTTCGCACCCTCCATGTCATATTCCGCTCCAGGAGTTCCATCATAGCTCCTCACTGTCGCTGGGAGGATGTTTTCTCCTCTGCTCGCCCCTTCCACCGTCATTTTCTCTCTACCCACCCTTGCCTCCTTCTCCGCGCAGCTCTCGATTCCCCCCTCTCTTTCGCACCCTCCATGGCATATTCCGCTCCAGGAGCTCCATCATAGCTCCTCGCTTTCGCTGGGAGGATGTTTTCTCCTCTGCTCGCCGCTTCCGCCGTCATTTTCTCTCCACCCACCCTTGCCTCCTTCTCCGCGCCGCTCTCGATTCCCCCCTCTCTCTCGCACCCACCATGTCATGTCCCGCTCAAGGAGCTCCATCATAGCTCCTCGCTGTCGCTGGGAGGATGTTTTCTCCTCCGCTCGCCCCTTCCACCGTCATTTTCTCTCTACCCACCCTTGCCTCCTTTTCCGCGCAGCTCTCGATTCCCCCCTCTCTTTCGCACCCTCCATGTCATATTCCGCTCCAGGAGTTCCATCATAGCTCCTCACTGTCGCTGGGAGGATGTTTTCTCCTCCGCTCACCCCTTCCACCGTAATTTTCTCTCTACCCACCCTTGCCTCCTTCTCCGCGCAGCTCTCGATTCCCCCCTCTCTTTCGCACCCTCCATGTCACATTCCGCTCCAGGAGCTCCATCATAGATCCTCGCTGTCGCTGGGAGGATGTTTTCCCCTCCGCTCGCCCCTTCCACCGTTATTTTCTCTCTACCCACCCTTGCCTCCTTCTCCACGCAGCTCTCGATTCCCCCCTCTCTTTCGCACCCTCCATGTCACATTCCGCTCCAGGAGCTCCATCATAGATCCTCGCTGTCGCTGGGAGGATGTTTTCCCCTCCGCTCGCCCCTTCCACCGTCATTTTCTCTCTACCCACCCTTGCCTCCTTCTCCGCGCCGCTCTCGATTCCCCCCTCTCTCTCGCACCCACCATGTCATATCCCGCTCCAGGAGCTCCATCATAGCTCCTCGCTGTCGCTGGGAGGATGTTTTCTCCTCCGCTCGCCCCTTCCACCGTCATTTTCTCTCTACCCACCCTTGCCTCCTTTTCCGCGCAGCTCTCGATTCCCCCCTCTCTTTCGCACCCTCCATGTCATATTCCGCTCCAGGAGCTCCATCATAGCTCCTCGCTGTCGCTGGGAGGATGTTTTCTCCTCCGCTCGCCCCTTCCACCGTCATTTTCTCTCTACCCACCCTTGCCTCCTTCTCCGCGCAGCTCTCGATTCCCCCCTCTCTTTCAAACCCTCCATGTCATATTCCGCTCCAGGAGCTCCATCATAGCTCCTCGCTGTCGCTGGGAGGATGTTTTCTCCTCTGCTCGCCGCTTCCGCCGTTATTTTCTCTCCACCCACCCTTGCCTCCTTCTCCGCGCTGCTCTTGATTCCCCCCTCTCTTTCGCACCCTCCATGTCATATTCCGCTCCAGGAGCTCCATCATAGCTCCTCGCTGTCGCTGGGAGGATGTTTTCTCCTCCGCTCGCCCCTTCCACCGTCATTTTCTTTCTACCCACCCTTGCCTCCTTCTCCGCGCTGCTCTCGATTCCCCCCTCTCTCTCGCACCCTCCATATTACATCCAGCTCTAGGAGCTCCATCATAGCTCCTCGCTGTCGCTGGGAGGATGTTTTCTCCTCCGCTCGCCCCTTCCACCGTCATTTTCTCTCTACCCACCCTTGCCTCCTTCTCCGCGCAGCTCTCGATTCCCCCCTCTCTCTCGCACCCTCCATATTACATCCAGCTCCAGGAGCTCCATCATAGCTCCTCGCTGTCGCTGGGAGGATGTTTTCTCCTCCGCTCGCCCCTTCCACCGTCATTTTCTCTCTACCCACCCTTGCATCCTTCTCCGCGCAGCTCTCGATTCCCCCCTCTCTCTCGCACCCTCCATATTACATCCAGCTCCAGGAGCTCCATCATAGCTCCTCGCTGTCGCTGGGAGGATGTTTTCTCCTCTGCTCGCCCCTTCCACCGTCATTTTCTCTCTACCCACCCTTGCCTCCTTCTCCGCGTAGCTCTCGATTCCCCCCTCTCTTTCGCACCCTCCATGTCATATTCCGCTCCAGGAGTTCCATCATAGCTCCTCACTGTCGCTGGGAGGATGTTTTCTCCTCCGCTCGCCCCTTCCACCGTCATTTTCTCTCTACCCACCCTTGCCTCCTTTTCCGCGCAGCTCTCGATTCCCCCCTCTCTTTCGCACCCTCCATGTCTTATTCCGCTCCAGGAGTTCCATCATAGCTCCTCACTGTCGCTGGGAGGATGTTTTCTCCTCCGCTCGCCCCTTCCACCGTCATTTTCTCTCTACCCACCCTTGCCTCCATCTCCGCGCAGCTCTCGATTCCCCCCTCTCTTTCGCACCCTCCATGTCACATTCCGCTCCAGGAGCTCCATCATAGATCCTCGCTGTCGCTGGGAGGATGTTTTCCCCTCCGCTCGCCCCTTCCACCGTCATTTTCTCTCTACCCACCCTTGCCTCCTTCTCCGCGCAGCTCTCGATTCCCCCCTCTCTCTCGCACCCTCCATATTACATCCAGCTCCAGGAGCTCCATCATAGCTCCTCGCTGTCGCTGGGAGGATGTTTTCTCCTCCGCTCGCCCCTTCCACCGTCATTTTCTCTCTACCCACCCTTGCCTCCTTCTCCGCGCAGCTCTCGATTCCCCCCTCTCTTTCGCACCCTCCATGTCATATTCCGCTCCAGGAGCTCCATCATAGCTCCTCGCTGTCGCTGGGAGGATGTTTTCTCCTCCGCTCGCCCCTTCCACCGTCATTTTCTCTCTACCCACCCTTGCCTCCTTCTCCGCGCAGCTCTCGATTCCCCCCTCTCTCTCGCACCCTCCATATTACATCCAGCTCCAGGAGCTCCATCATAGCTCCTCGCTGTCGCTGGGAGGATGTTTTCTCCTCCGCTCGCCCCTTCCACCGTCATTTTCTCTCTACCCACCCTTGCCTCCTTCTCCGCGCAGCTCTCGATTCCCCCCTCTCTTTCGCACCCTCCATGTCATATTCCGCTCCAGGAGTTCCATCATAGCTCCTCCCTGTCGCTGGGAGGATGTTTTCTCCTCCGCTCGCCCCTTCCACCGTCATTTTCTCTCTACCCACCCTTGCCTCCTTCTCCGCGCAGCTCTCGATTCCCCCCTCTCTTTCGCACCCTCCATGTCATATTCCGCTCCAGGAGCTCCATCATAGCTCCTCGCTGTCGCTGGGAGGATGTTTTCTCCTCCGCTCGCCCCTTCCACCGTCATTTTCTCTCTACCCACCCTTGCCTCCTTCTCTGCGCAGCTTTCGATTCCCTCCTCTCTCTCGCACCCTCCATATTACATCCAGCTCCAGGAGCTCCATCATAGCTCCTCGCTGTCGCTGGGAGGATGTTTTCTCCTCTGCTCGCCGCTTCCGCCGTCATTTTCTCTCCACCCACCCTTGCCTCCTTCTCCGCGCCGCTCTCGATTCCCCCCTCTCTCTCGCACCCACCATGTCATATCCCGCTCCAGGAGCTCCATCATAGCTCCTCGCTGTCGCTGGGAGGATGTTTTCTCCTCCGCTCGCCCCTTCCACCGTCATTTTCTCTCTACCCACCCTTGCCTCCTTTTCCGCGCAGCTCTCGATTCCCCCCTCTCTTTCGCTCCCTCCACGTCATATTCCGCTCCAGGAGCTCCATCATAGCTCCTCGCTGTCGCTGGGAGGATGTTTTCTCCTCCGCTCGCCCCTTCCACCGTCATTTTCTCTCTACCCACCCTTGCCTCCTTCTCCGCGCAGCTCTCGATTCCCCCCTCTCTCTCGCACCCTCCATATTACATCCAGCTCAAGGAGCTCCATCATAGCTCCTCGCTGTCGCTGGGAGGATGTTTTCTCCTCCGCTCGCCCCTTCCACCGTCATTTTCTCTCTACCCACCCTTGCCTCCTTTTCCGCGCAGCTCTCGATTCCCCCCTCTCTTTCGCACCCTCCATGTCATATTCCGCTCCAGGAGCTCCATCATAGCTCCTCGCTGTCGCTGGGAGGATGTTTTCTCCTCCGCTCGCCCCTTCCACCGTCATTTTCTCTCTACCCACCCTTGCCTCCTTTTCCGCGCAGCTCTCAATTCCCCCCTCTCTTTCGCACCCTCCATGTCATATTCCGCTCCAGGAGCTCCATCATAGCTCCTCGCTGTCGCTGGGAGGATGTTTTCTCCTCCGCTCGCCCCTTCCACCGTCATTTTCTCTCTACCCACCCTTGCCTCCTTCTCCGCGCAGCTCTCGATTCCCTCCTCTCTCTCGCACCCTCCATATTACATCCAGCTCCAGGAGCTCCATCATAGCTCCTCGCTGTCGCTGGGAAGATGTTTTCTCCTCCGCTCGCCCCTTCCACCGTCATTTTCTCTCTACCCACCCTTGCCTCCTTTTCCGCGCAGCTCTCGATTCCCCCCTCTCTTTCGCACCCTCCATGTCATATTCCGCTCCAGGAGTTCCATCATAGCTCCTCACTGTCGCTGGGAGGATGTTTTCTCCTCCGCTCGCCCCTTCCACCGTCATTTTCTCTCTACCCACCCTTGCCTCCTTTTCCGCGCAGCTCTCGATTCCCCCCTCTCTTTCGCACCCTCCATGTCATATTCCGCTCCAGGAGCTCCATCATAGCTCCTCGCTGTCGCTGGGAGGATGTTTTCTCCTCCGCTCGCCCCTTCCACCGTCATTTTCTCTCTACCCACCCTTGCCTCCTTTTCCGCGCAGCTCTCGATTCCCCCCTCTCTTTCGCACCCTCCATGTCATATCCCGCTCCAGGAGCTCCATCATAGCTCCTCGCTGTCGCTGGGAGGATGTTTTCTCCTCCGCTCGCCCCTTCCACCGTCATTTTCTCTCTACCCACCCTTTCCTCCTTTTCCGCGCAGCTCTCGATTCCCCCCTCTTTTTCGCACCCTCCATGTCACATTCCGCTCCAGGAGCTCCATCATAGCTCCTCGCTGTCGCTGGGAGGATGTTTTCTCCTCCGCTCGCCCCTTCCACCGTCATTTTCTCTCTACCCACCCTTGCCTCCTTCTCCGCGCAGCTCTCGATTCCCTCCACTCTCTCGCACCCTCCATATTACATCCAGCTCCAGGAGCTCCATCATAGCTCCTCGCTGTCGCTGGGAGGATGTTTTCTCCTCCGCTCGCCCCTCTCACCGTCATTTTCTCTCTACCCACCCTTGCCTCCTTCTCTGCGCAGCTCTCGATTCCCCCCTCTCTTTCGCACCCTCCATGTCATATTCCGCTCCAGGAGCTCCATCATAGCTCCTCGCTGTCGCTGGGAGGATGTTTTCTCCTCCGCTCGCCCCTTCCACCGTCATTTTCTCTCTACCCACCCTTGCCTCCTTCTCCGCGCAGCTCTCGATTCCCTCCTCTCTCTCGCACCCTCCATATTACATCCAGCTCCAGGAGCTCCATCATAGCTCCTCGCTGTCGCTGGGAGGATATTTTCTCCTCTGCTCGCCGCTTCCGCCGTCATTTTCTCTCCACCCACCCTTGCCTCCGTCTCTGCGCCGCTCTCGATTCCCCCCTCTCTCTAGCACCCACCATGTCATATCCCGCTCCAGGAGCTCCATCATAGCTCCTCGCTGTCGCTGGGAGGATGTTTTCTCCTCCGCTCGCCCCTTCCACCGTCATTTTCTCTCTATCCACCCTTGCCTCCTTTTCCGCGCAGCTCTCGATTCCCCCCTCTCTTTCGCACCCTCCATGTCATATTCCGCTCCAGGAGTTCCATCATAGCTCCTCACTGTCGCTGGGAGGATGTTTTCTCCTCCGCTCGCCCCTTCCACCGTCATTTTCTCTCTACCCACCCTTGCCTCCTTTTCCGCGCAGCTCTCGATTCCCCCCTCTCTTTCGCACCCTCCATGTCATATTCCGCTCCAGGAGCTCCATCATAGCTCCTTGCTGTCGCTGGGAGGATGTTTTCTCCTCCGCTCGCCCCTTCCACCGTCATTTTCTCTCTACCCACCCTTGCCTCCTTTTCCGCGCAGCTCTCGATTCCCCCCTCTCTTTCGCACCCTCCATGTCATATTCCGCTCCAGGAGTTCCATCATAGCTCCTCACTGTCGCTGGGAGGATGTTTTCTCCTCCGCTCGCCCCTTCCACCGTCATTTTCTCTCTACCCACCCTTGCCTCCTTTTCCGCGCAGCTCTCGATTCCCCCCTCTCTTTCGCACCCTCCATGTCATATTCCGCTCCAGGAGTTCCATCATAGCTCCTCACTGTCGCTGGGAGGATGTTTTCTCCTCCGCTCGCCCCTTCCACCGTCATTTTCTCTCTACCCACCCTTGCCTCCTTTTCCGCGCAGCTCTCGATTCCCCCCTCTCTTTCGCACCCTCCATGTCATATTCCGCTCCAGGAGTTCCATCATAGCTCCTCACTGTCGCTGGGAGGAAGTTTTCTCCTCCGCTCGCCCCTTCCACCTTCATTTTCTCTCTACCCACCCTTGCCTCCTTTTCCGCGCAGCTCTCGATTCCCCCCTCTCTTTCGCACCCTCCATGTCATATTCCGCTCCAGGAGCTCCATCATAGCTCCTTGCTGTCGCTGGGAGGATGTTTTCTCCTCCGCTCGCCCCTTCCACCGTCATTTTCTCTCTACCCACCCTTGCCTCCTTTTCCGCGCAGCTCTCGATTCCCCCCTCTCTTTCGCACCCTCCATGTCATATTCCGCTCCAGGAGTTCCATCATAGCTCCTCACTGTCGCTGGGAGGATGTTTTCTCCTCCGCTCGCCCCTTCCACCGTCATTTTCTCTCTACCCACCCTTGCCTCCTTCTCCGCGCAGCTCTTGATTCCCCCCTCTCTTTCGCACCCTCCATGTCATATTCCGCTCCAGGAGCTCCATCATAGCTAATCGCTGTCGCTGGGAGGATGTTTTCTCCTCCGCTCGCCCCTTCCACCGTCATTTTCTCTCTACCCACCCTTGCCTCCTTCTCCGAGCAGCTCTCGATTCCCTCCTCTCTCTCGCACCCTCCATATTACATCCAGCTCCAGGAGCTCCATCATAGCTCCTCGCTGTCAGGATGTTTTCTCCTCCGCTCGCCTCTTCCACCGTCATTTTCTCTCTACCCACCCTTGCCTCCTTTTCCGCGCAGCTCTCGATTCCCCCCTCTCTTTCACACCCTCCATGTCATATTCCGCTCCAGGAGTTCCATCATAGCTCCTCACTGTCGCTGGGAGGAAGTTTTCTCCTCCGCTCGCCCCTTCCACCGTCATTTTCTCTCTACCCACCCTTGCCTCCTTTTCCGCGCAGCTCTCGATTCCCCCCTCTCTTTCGCACCCTCCATGTCATATTCCGCTCCAGGAGCTCCATCATAGCTCCTTGCTGTCGCTGGGAGGATGTTTTCTCCTCCGCTCGCCCCTTCCACCGTCATTTTCTCTCTACCCACCCTTGCCTCCTTTTCCGCGCAGCTCTCGATTCCCCCCTCTCTTTCGCACCCTCCATGTCATATTCCGCTCCAGGAGTTCCATCATAGCTCCTCACTGTCGCTGGGAGGATGTTTTCTCCTCCGCTCGCCCCTTCCACCGTCATTTTCTCTCTACCCACCCTTGCCTCCTGCTCTGTGCAGCTCTCGATTCCCCCCTCTCTTTCGCACCCTCCATGTCATATTCCGCTCCAGGAGCTCCATCATAGCTCCTCGCTGTCGCTGGGAGGATGTTTTCTCCTCCGCTCGCCCCTTCCACCGTCATTTTCTCTCTACCCACCCTTGCCTCCTTCTCCGAGCAGCTCTCGATTCCCTCCTCTCTCTCGCACCCTCCATATTACATCCAGCTCCAGGAGCTCCATCATAGCTCCTCGCTGTCGCTGGGAGGATGTTTTCTCCTCCGCTCGCCTCTTCCACCGTCATTTTCTCTCTACCCACCCTTGCCTCCTTTTCCGCGCAGCTCTCGATTCCCCCCTCTCTTTCACACCCTCCATGTCATATTCCGCTCCAGGAGTTCCATCATAGCTCCTCACTGTCGCTGGGAGGAAGTTTTCTCCTCCGCTCGCCCCTTCCACCGTCATTTTCTCTCTACCCACCCTTGCCTCCTTTTCCGCGCAGCTCTCGATTCCCCCCTCTCTTTCGCACCCTCCATGTCATATTCCGCTCCAGGAGCTCCATCATAGCTCCCTGCTGTCGCTGGGAGGATGTTTTCTCCTCCGCTCGCCCCTTCCACCGTCATTTTCTCTCTACCCACCCTTGCCTCCTTTTCCGCGCAGCTCTCGATTCCCCCCTCTCTTTCGCACCCTCCATGTCATATTCCGCTCCAGGAGTTCCATCATAGCTCCTCACTGTCGCTGGGAGGATGTTTTCTCCTCCGCTCGCCCCTTCCACCGTCATTTTCTCTCTACCCACCCTTGCCTCCTTTTCCGCGCAGCTCTCGATTCCCCCCTCTCTTTCGCACCCTCCATGTCATATTCCGCTCCAGGAGCTCCATCATAGCTCCTCGCTGTCGCTGGGAGGATGTTTTCTCCTCCGCTCGCCCCTTCCACCGTCATTTTCTCTCTACCCACCCTTGCCTCCTTTTCCGCGCAGCTCTCGATTCCCCCCTCTCTTTCGCACCCTCAATGTCATATTCCGCTCCAGGAGTTCCATCATAGCTCCTCACTGTCGCTGGGAGGATGTTTTCTCCTCCGCTCGCCCCTTCCACCGTCATTTTCTCTCTACCCACCCTTGCCTCCTTTTCCGCGCAGCTCTCGATTCCCCCCTCTCTTTCGCACCCTCCATGTCATATTCCGCTCCAGGAGTTCCATCATAGCTCCTCACTGTCGCTGGGAGGAAGTTTTCTCCTCCGCTCGCCCCTTCCACCGTCATTTTCTCTCTACCCACCCTTGCCTCCTTTTCTGCGCAGCTCTCGATTCCCCCCTCTCTTTCGCACCCTCCATGTCATATTCCGCTCCAGGAGCTCCATCATAGCTCCTTGCTGTCGCTGGGAGGATGTTTTCTCCTCCGCTCGCCCCTTCCACCGTCATTTTCTCTCTACCCACCCTTGCCTCCTTTTCCGCGCAGCTCTCGATTCCCCCCTCTCTTTCGCACCCTCCATGTCATATTCCGCTCCAGGAGTTCCATCATAGCTCCTCACTGTCGCTGGGAGGATGTTTTCTCCTCCGCTCGCCCCTTCCACCGTCATTTTCTCTCTACCCACCCTTGCCTCCTTTTCCGCGCAGCTCTCGATTCCCCCCTCTCTTTCGCACCCTCCATGTCATATTCCGCTCCAGGAGTTCCATCATAGCTCCTCACTGTCGCTGGGAGGATGTTTTCTCCTCCGCTCGCCCCTTCCACCGTCATTTTCTCTCTACCCACCCTTGCCTCCTTCTCCGCGCAGCTCTCGATTCCCCCCTCTCTTTCGCACCCTCCATGTCATATTCCGCTCCAGGAGCTCCATCATAGCTAATCGCTGTCGCTGGGAGGATGTTTTCTCCTCCGCTCGCCCCTTCCACCGTCATTTTCTCTCTACCCACCCTTGCCTCCTTCTCCGAGCAGCTCTCGATTCCCTCCTCTCTCTCGCACCCTCCATATTACATCCAGCTCCAGGAGCTCCATCATAGCTCCTCGCTGTCAGGATGTTTTCTCCTCCGCTCGCCTCTTCCACCGTCATTTTCTCTCTACCCACCCTTGCCTCCTTTTCCGCGCAGCTCTCGATTCCCCCCTCTCTTTCACACCCTCCATGTCATATTCCGCTCCAGGAGTTCCATCATAGCTCCTCACTGTCGCTGGGAGGAAGTTTTCTCCTCCGCTCGCCCCTTCCACCGTCATTTTCTCTCTACCCACCCTTGCCTCCTTTTCCGCGCAGCTCTCGATTCCCCCCTCTCTTTCGCACCCTCCATGTCATATTCCGCTCCAGGAGCTCCATCATAGCTCCTTGCTGTCGCTGGGAGGATGTTTTCTCCTCCGCTCGCCCCTTCCACCGTCATTTTCTCTCTACCCACCCTTGCCTCCTTTTCCGCGCAGCTCTCGATTCCCCCCTCTCTTTCGCACCCTCCATGTCATATTCCGCTCCAGGAGTTCCATCATAGCTCCTCACTGTCGCTGGGAGGATGTTTTCTCCTCCGCTCGCCCCTTCCACCGTCATTTTCTCTCTACCCACCCTTGCCTCCTGCTCTGTGCAGCTCTCGATTCCCCCCTCTCTTTCGCACCCTCCATGTCATATTCCGCTCCAGGAGCTCCATCATAGCTCCTCGCTGTCGCTGGGAGGATGTTTTCTCCTCCGCTCGCCCCTTCCACCGTCATTTTCTCTCTACCCACCCTTGCCTCCTTCTCCGAGCAGCTCTCGATTCCCTCCTCTCTCTCGCACCCTCCATATTACATCCAGCTCCAGGAGCTCCATCATAGCTCCTCGCTGTCGCTGGGAGGATGTTTTCTCCTCCGCTCGCCTCTTCCACCGTCATTTTCTCTCTACCCACCCTTGCCTCCTTTTCCGCGCAGCTCTCGATTCCCCCCTCTCTTTCACACCCTCCATGTCATATTCCGCTCCAGGAGTTCCATCATAGCTCCTCACTGTCGCTGGGAGGAAGTTTTCTCCTCCGCTCGCCCCTTCCACCGTCATTTTCTCTCTACCCACCCTTGCCTCCTTTTCCGCGCAGCTCTCGATTCCCCCCTCTCTTTCGCACCCTCCATGTCATATTCCGCTCCAGGAGCTCCATCATAGCTCCCTGCTGTCGCTGGGAGGATGTTTTCTCCTCCGCTCGCCCCTTCCACCGTCATTTTCTCTCTACCCACCCTTGCCTCCTTTTCCGCGCAGCTCTCGATTCCCCCCTCTCTTTCGCACCCTCCATGTCATATTCCGCTCCAGGAGTTCCATCATAGCTCCTCACTGTCGCTGGGAGGATGTTTTCTCCTCCGCTCGCCCCTTCCACCGTCATTTTCTCTCTACCCACCCTTGCCTCCTTTTCCGCGCAGCTCTCGATTCCCCCCTCTCTTTCGCACCCTCCATGTCATATTCCGCTCCAGGAGCTCCATCATAGCTCCTCGCTGTCGCTGGGAGGATGTTTTCTCCTCCGCTCGCCCCTTCCACCGTCATTTTCTCTCTACCCACCCTTGCCTCCTTTTCCGCGCAGCTCTCGATTCCCCCCTCTCTTTCGCACCCTCAATGTCATATTCCGCTCCAGGAGTTCCATCATAGCTCCTCACTGTCGCTGGGAGGATGTTTTCTCCTCCGCTCGCCCCTTCCACCGTCATTTTCTCTCTACCCACCCTTGCCTCCTTTTCCGCGCAGCTCTCGATTCCCCCCTCTCTTTCGCACCCTCCATGTCATATTCCGCTCCAGGAGTTCCATCATAGCTCCTCACTGTCGCTGGGAGGAAGTTTTCTCCTCCGCTCGCCCCTTCCACCGTCATTTTCTCTCTACCCACCCTTGCCTCCTTTTCTGCGCAGCTCTCGATTCCCCCCTCTCTTTCGCACCCTCCATGTCATATTCCGCTCCAGGAGCTCCATCATAGCTCCTTGCTGTCGCTGGGAGGATGTTTTCTCCTCCGCTCGCCCCTTCCACCGTCATTTTCTCTCTACCCACCCTTGCCTCCTTTTCCGCGCAGCTCTCGATTCCCCCCTCTCTTTCGCACCCTCCATGTCATATTCCGCTCCAGGAGTTCCATCATAGCTCCTCACTGTCGCTGGGAGGATGTTTTCTCCTCCGCTCGCCCCTTCCACCGTCATTTTCTCTCTACCCACCCTTGCCTCCTTTTCCGCGCAGCTCTCGATTCCCCCCTCTCTTTCGCACCCTCCATGTCATATTCCGCTCCAGGAGTTCCATCATAGCTCCTCACTGTCGCTGGGAGGATGTTTTCTCCTCCGCTCGCCCCTTCCACCGTCATTTTCTCTCTACCCACCCTTGCCTCCTTCTCCGCGCAGCTCTCGATTCCCCCCTCTCTTTCGCACCCTCCATGTCATATTCCGCTCCAGGAGCTCCATCATAGCTCCTCGCTGTCGCTGGGAGGATGTTTTCTCCTCCGCTCGCCCCTTCCACCGTCATTTTTTCTCTACCCACCCTTGCCTCCTTTTCCGCGCAGCTCTCGATTCCCCCCTCTCTTTCGCACCCTCCATGTCATATTCCGCTCCAGGAGTTCCATCATAGCTCCTCACTGTCGCTGGGAGGATGTTTTCTCCTCCGCTCGCCTCTTCCACCGTCATTTTCTCTCTACCCACCCTTGCCTCCTTTTCCGCGCAGCTCTCGATTCCCCCCTCTCTTTCGCACCCTCCATGTCATATTCCGCTCCAGGAGTTCCATCATAGCTCCTCACTGTCGCTGGGAGGAAGTTTTCTCCTCCGCTCGCCCCTTCCACCGTCATTTTCTCTCTACCCACCCTTGCCTCCTTTTCCGCGCAGCTCTCGATTCCCCCCTCTCTTTCGCACCCTCCATGTCATATTCCGCTCCAGGAGCTCCATCATAGCTCCTCGCTGTCGCTGGGAGGATGTTTTCTCCTCCGCTCGCCCCTTCCACCGTCATTTTCTCTCTACCCACCCTTGCCTCCTTTTCCGCGCAGCTCTCGATTCCCCCCTCTCTTTCGCACCCTCCATGTCATATTCCGCTCCAGGAGTTCCATCATAGCTCCTCACTGTCGCTGGGAGGATGTTTTCTCCTCCGCTCGCCCCTTCCACCGTCATTTTCTCTCTACCCACCCTTGCCTCCTTCTCCGCGCAGCTCTCGATTCCCCCCTCTCTTTCGCACCCTCCATGTCATATTCCGCTCCAGCAGCTCCATCATAGCTCCTCGCTGTCGCTGGGAGGATGTTTTCTCCTCCGCTCGCCCCTTCCACCGTCATTTTCTCTCTACCCACCCTTGCCTCCTTCTCCGCGCAGCTCTCCATTCCCTCCTCTCTCTCGCACCCTCCATATTACATCCAGCTCCAGGAGCTCCATCATAGCTCCTCGCTGTCGCTGGGAGGATGTTTTCTCCTCCGCTCGCCCCTTCCACCGTCATTTTCTCTCTACCCACCCTTGCCTCCTTCTCCGCGCAGCTCTCGATTCCCCCTTCTCTTTCACACCCTCCATGTCATATTCCGCTCCAGGAGCTCCATCATAGCTCCTCGCTGTCGCTGGGAGGATGTTTTCTCCTCCGCTCGCCCCTTCCACCGTCATTTTCTCTCTACCCACCCTTGCCTCCTTCTCCGCGCAGCTCTTGATTCCCTCCTCTCTCTCGCACCCTCCATATTACATCCAGCTCCAGGAGCTCCATCATAGCTCCTCGCTGTCGCTGGGAGGATGTTTTCTCCTCCGCTCGCCCCTTCCACCGTCATTTTCTCTCTACCCACCCTTGCCTCCTTCTCCGCGCAGCTCTCGATTCCCCCCTCTCTTTCGCACCCTCCATGTCATATTCCGCTCCAGGAGCTCCATCATAGCTCCTCACTGTCGCTGGGAGGATGTTTTCTCCTCCGCTCGCCCCTTCCACCGTCATTTTCTCTCTACCCACCCTTGCCTCCTTCTCCGAGCAGCTCTCGATTCCCTCCTCTCTCTCGCACCCTCCATATTACATCCAGCTCCAGGAGCTCCATCATAGCTCCTCGCTGTCGCTGGGAGGATGTTTTCTCCTCTGCCCGCCGATTCCACCGTCATTTTCTCTCCACCCACCCTTGCCTCCTTCTCCGCGCCGCTCTCGATTCCCCCCTCTCTTTCGCACCTTCCATGTCATATCCCGCTCCAGGAGCTCCATCATAGCTCCTCACTGTCGCTGGGAGGATGTTTTCTCCTCTGCTCGCCCCTTCCACCGTCATTTTCTCTCTACCCACCCTTGCCTCCTTCTCCGCGCAGCTCTCGATTCCCCCCTCTCTTTCGCACCCTCCATGTCATATTCCGCTCCAGGAGCTCCATCATAGCTCCTTGCTGTCGCTGGGAGGATGTTTTCTCCTCCGCTCGCCCCTTCCACCGTCATTTTCTCTCTACCCACCCTTGCCTCCTTTTCCGCGCAGCTCTCGATTCCCCCCTCTCTTTCGCACCCTCCATGTCATATTCCGCTCCAGGAGCTCCATCATAGCTCCTTGCTGTCGCTGGGAGGATGTTTTCTCCTCCGCTCGCCCCTTCCACCGTCATTTTCTCTCTACCCACCCTTGCCTCCTTTTCCGCGCAGCTCTCGATTCCCCCCTCTCTTTCGCACCCTCCATGTCATATTCCGCTCCAGGAGCTCCATCATAGCTCCTCGCTGTCGCTGGGAGGATGTTTTCTCCTCCGCTCGCCCCTTCCACCGTCATTTTCTCTCTACCCACCCTTGCCTCCTTTTCCGCGCAGCTCTCGATTCCCCCCTCTCTTTCGCACCCTCCATGTCATATTCCGCTCCAGGAGTTCCATCATAGCTCCTCACTGTCGCTGGGAGGAAGTTTTCTCCTCCGCTCGCCCCTTCCACCGTCATTTTCTCTCTACCCACCCTTGCCTCCTTTTCCGCGCAGCTCTCGATTCCCCCCTCTCTTTCGCACCCTCCATGTCATATTCCGCTCCAGGAGCTCCATCATAGCTCCTTGCTGTCGCTGGGAGGATGTTTTCTCCTCCGCTCGCCCCTTCCACCGTCATTTTCTCTCTACCCACCCTTGCCTCCTTTTCCGCGCAGCTCTCGATTCCCCCCTCTCTTTCGCACCCTCCATGTCATATTCCGCTCCAGGAGTTCCATCATAGCACCTCACTGTCGCTGGGAGGATGTTTTCTCCTCCGCTCGCCCCTTCCACCGTCATTTTCTCTCTACCCACCCTTGCCTCCTTTTCCGCGCAGCTCTCGATTCCCCCCTCTCTTTCGCACCCTCCATGTCATATTCCGCTCCATCATAGCTCCTTGCTGTCGCTGGGAGGATGTTTTCTCCTCCGCTCGCCCCTTCCACCGTCATTTTCTCTCTACCCACCCTTGCCTCCTTTTCCGCGCAGCTCTCGATTCCCCCCTCTCTTTCGCACCCTCCATGTCATATTCCGCTCCAGGAGTTCCATCATAGCTCCTCACTGTCGCTGGGAGGATGTTTTCTCCTCCGCTCGCCCCTTCCACCGTCATTTTCTCTCTACCCACCCTTGCCTCCTTTTCCGCGCAGTTCTCGATTCACCCCTCTCTTTCGCACCCTCCATGTCATATTCCGCTCCAGGAGTTCCATCATAGCTCCTCACTGTCGCTGGGAGGATGTTTTCTCCTCCGCTCGCCCCTTCCACCGTCATTTTCTCTCTACCCACCCTTGCCTCCTTCTCCGCGCAGCTCTCGATTCCCCCCTCTCTTTCGCACCCTCCATGTCATATTCCGCTCCAGGAGCTCCATCATAGCTCCTCGCTGTTGCTGGGAGGATGTTTTCTCCTCCGCTCGCCCCTTCCACCGTCATTTTCTCTCTACCCACCCTTGCCTCCTTTTCCGCGCAGCTCTCAATTCCCCCCTCTCTTTCGCACCCTCCATGTCATATTCCGCTCCAGGAGTTCCATCATAGCTCCTCACTGTCGCTGGGAGGATGTTTTCTCCTCCGCTCGCCCCTTCCACCGTCATTTTCTCTCTACCCACCCTTGCCTCCTTTTCTGCGCAGCTCTCGATTCCCCCCTCTCTTTCGCACCCTCCATGTCATATTCCGCTCCAGGAGCTCCATCATAGCTCCTCACTGTCGCTGGGAGGAAGTTTTCTCCTCCGCTCGCCCCTTCCACCGTCATTTTCTCTCTACCCACCCTTGCCTCCTTTTCTGCGCAGCTCTCGATTCCCCCCTCTCTTTCGCACCCTCCATGTCATATTCCGCTCCAGGAGCTCCATCATAGCTCCTTGCTGTCGCTGGGAGGATGTTTTCTCCTCCGCTCGCCCCTTCCACCGTCATTTTCTCTCTACCCACCCTTGCCTCCTTTTCCGCGCAGCTCTCGATTCCCCCCTCTCTTTCGCACCCTCCATGTCATATTCCGCTCCAGGAGTTCCATCATAGCTCCTCACTGTCGCTGGGAGGATGTTTTCTCCTCCGCTCGCCCCTTCCACCGTCATTTTCTCTCTACCCACCCTTGCCTCCTTTTCCGCGCAGCTCTCGATTCCCCCCTCTCTTTCGCACCCTCCATGTCATATTCCGCTCCAGGAGTTCCATCATAGCTCCTCACTGTCGCTGGGAGGATGTTTTCTCCTCCGCTCGCCCCTTCCACCGTCATTTTCTCTCTACCCACCCTTGCCTCCTTCTCCGCGCAGCTCTCGATTCCCCCCTCTCTTTCGCACCCTCCATGTCATATTCCGCTCCAGGAGCTCCATCATAGCTCCTCGCTGTCGCTGGGAGGATGTTTTCTCCTCCGCTCGCCCCTTCCACCGTCATTTTCTCTCTACCCACCCTTGCCTCCTTTTCCGCGCAGCTCTCGATTCCCCCCTCTCTTTCGCACCCTCCATGTCATATTCCGCTCCAGGAGTTCCATCATAGCTCCTCACTGTCGCTGGGAGGATGTTTTCTCCTCCGCTCGCCTCTTCCACCGTCATTTTCTCTCTACCCACCCTTGCCTCCTTTTCCGCGCAGCTCTCGATTCCCCCCTCTCTTTCGCACCCTCCATGTCATATTCCGCTCCAGGAGTTCCATCATAGCTCCTCACTGTCGCTGGGAGGAAGTTTTCTCCTCCGCTCGCCCCTTCCACCGTCATTTTCTCTCTACCCACCCTTGCCTCCTTTTCCGCGCAGCTCTCGATTCCCCCCTCTCTTTCGCACCCTCCATGTCATATTCCGCTCCAGGAGCTCCATCATAGCTCCTCGCTGTCGCTGGGAGGATGTTTTCTCCTCCGCTCGCCCCTTCCACCGTCATTTTCTCTCTACCCACCCTTGCCTCCTTTTCCGCTCAGCTCTCGATTCCCCCCTCTCTTTCGCACCCTCCATGTCATATTCCGCTCCAGGAGTTCCATCATAGCTCCTCACTGTCGCTGGGAGGATGTTTTCTCCTCCGCTCGCCCCTTCCACCGTCATTTTCTCTCTACCCACCCTTGCCTCCTTCTCCGCGCAGCTCTCGATTCCCCCCTCTCTTTCGCACCCTCCATGTCATATTCCGCTCCAGCAGCTCCATCATAGCTCCTCGCTGTCGCTGGGAGGATGTTTTCTCCTCCGCTCGCCCCTTCCACCGTCATTTTCTCTCTACCCACCCTTGCCTCCTTCTCCGCGCAGCTCTCGATTCCCCCCTCTCTTTCGCACCCTCCATGTCATATTCCGCTCCAGGAGTTCCATCATAGCTCCTCACTGTCGCTGGGAGGATGTTTTCTCCTCCGCTCGCCTCTTCCACCGTCATTTTCTCTCTACCCACCCTTGCCTCCTTTTCCGCGCAGCTCTCGATTCCCCCCTCTCTTTCGCACCCTCCATGTCATATTCCGCTCCAGGAGTTCCATCATAGCTCCTCACTGTCGCTGGGAGGAAGTTTTCTCCTCCGCTCGCCCCTTCCACCGTCATTTTCTCTCTACCCACCCTTGCCTCCTTTTCCGCGCAGCTCTCGATTCCCCCCTCTCTTTCGCACCCTCCATGTCATATTCCGCTCCAGGAGCTCCATCATAGCTCCTCGCTGTCGCTGGGAGGATGTTTTCTCCTCCGCTCGCCCCTTCCACCGTCATTTTCTCTCTACCCACCCTTGCCTCCTTTTCCGCTCAGCTCTCGATTCCCCCCTCTCTTTCGCACCCTCCATGTCATATTCCGCTCCAGGAGTTCCATCATAGCTCCTCACTGTCGCTGGGAGGATGTTTTCTCCTCCGCTCGCCCCTTCCACCGTCATTTTCTCTCTACCCACCCTTGCCTCCTTCTCCGCGCAGCTCTCGATTCCCCCCTCTCTTTCGCACCCTCCATGTCATATTCCGCTCCAGCAGCTCCATCATAGCTCCTCGCTGTCGCTGGGAGGATGTTTTCTCCTCCGCTCGCCCCTTCCACCGTCATTTTCTCTCTACCCACCCTTGCCTCCTTCTCCGCGCAGCTCTCGATTCCCCCCTCTCTTTCGCACCCTCCATGTCATATTCCGCTCCAGGAGATCCATCATAGCTCCTCGCTGTCGCTGGGAGGATGTTTTCTCCTCCGCTCGCCCCTTCCACCGTCATTTTCTCTCTACCCACCCTTGCCTCCTTTTCCGCGCAGCTCTCGATTCCCCCCTCTCTTTCGCACCCTCCATGTCATATTCCGCTCCAGGAGTTCCATCATAGCTCCTCACTGTCGCTGGGAGGATGTTTTCTCCTCCGCTCGCCTCTTCCACCGTCATTTTCTCTCTACCCACCCTTGCCTCCTTTTCCGCGCAGCTCTCGATTCCCCCCTCTCTTTCGCACCCTCCATGTCATATTCCGCTCCAGGAGTTCCATCATAGCTCCTCACTGTCGCTGGGAGGAAGTTTTCTCCTCCGCTCGCCCCTTCCACCGTCATTTTCTCTCTACCCATCCTTGCCTCCTTTTCCGCGCAGCTCTCGATTCCCCCCTCTCTTTCGCACCCTCCATGTCATATTCCGCTCCAGGAGCTCCATCATAGCTCCTCGCTGTCGCTGGGAGGATGTTTTCTCCTCCGCTCGCCCCTTCCACCGTCATTTTCTCTCTACCCACCCTTGCCTCCTTTTCCGCTCAGCTCTCGATTCCCCCCTCTCTTTCGCACCCTCCATGTCATATTCCGCTCCAGGAGTTCCATCATAGCTCCTCACTGTCGCTGGGAGGATGTTTTCTCCTCCGCTCGCCCCTTCCACCGTCATTTTCTCTCTACCCACCCTTGCCTCCTTCTCCGCGCAGCTCTCGATTCCCCCCTCTCTTTCGCACCCTCCATGTCATATTCCGCTCCAGCAGCTCCATCATAGCTCCTCGCTGTCGCTGGGAGGATGTTTTCTCCTCCGCTCGCCCCTTCCACCGTCATTTTCTCTCTACCCACCCTTGCCTCCTTCTCCGCGCAGCTCTCCATTCCCTCCTCTCTCTCGCACCCTCCATATTACATCCAGCTCCAGGAGCTCCATCATAGCTCCTCGCTGTCGCTGGGAGGATGTTTTCTCCTCCGCTCGCCCCTTCCACCGTCATTTTCTCTCTACCCACCCTTGCTTCCTTCTCCGCGCAGCTCTCGATTCCCCCTTCTCTTTCACACCCTCCATGTCATATTCCGCTCCAGGAGCTCCATCATAGCTCCTCGCTGTCGCTGGGAGGATGTTTTCTCCTCCGCTCGCCCCTTCCACCGTCATTTTCTCTCTACCCACCCTTGCCTCCTTCTCCGCGCAGCTCTTGATTCCCTCCTCTCTCTCGCACCCTCCATATTACATCCAGCTCCAGGAGCTCCATCATAGCTCCTCGCTGTCGCTGGGAGGATGTTTTCTCCTCCGCTCGCCCCTTCCACCGTCATTTTCTCTCTACCCACCCTTGCCTCCTTCTCCGCGCAGCTCTCGATTCCCCCCTCTCTTTCGCACCCTCCATGTCATATTCCGCTCCAGGAGCTCCATCATAGCTCCTCACTGTCGCTGGGAGGATGTTTTCTCCTCCGCTCGCCCCTTCCACCGTCATTTTCTCTCTACCCACCCTTGCCTCCTTCTCCGAGCAGCTCTCGATTCCCTCCTCTCTCTCGCACCCTCCATATTACATCCAGCTCCAGGAGCTCCATCATAGCTCCTCGCTGTCGCTGGGAGGATGTTTTCTCCTCTGCCCGCCGATTCCACCGTCATTTTCTCTCCACCCACCCTTGCCTCCTTCTCCGCGCCGCTCTCGATTCCCCCCTCTCTTTCGCACCTTCCATGTCATATCCCGCTCCAGGAGCTCCATCATAGCTCCTCACTGTCGCTGGGAGGATGTTTTCTCCTCTGCTCGCCCCTTCCACCGTCATTTTCTCTCTACCCACCCTTGCCTCCTTCTCCGCGCAGCTCTCGATTCCCCCCTCTCTTTCGCACCCTCCATGTCATATTCCGCTCCAGGAGCTCCATCATAGCTCCTTGCTGTCGCTGGGAGGATGTTTTCTCCTCCGCTCGCCCCTTCCACCGTCATTTTCTCTCTACCCACCCTTGCCTCCTTTTCCGCGCAGCTCTCGATTCCCCCCTCTCTTTCGCACCCTCCATGTCATATTCCGCTCCAGGAGCTCCATCATAGCTCCTTGCTGTCGCTGGGAGGATGTTTTCTCCTCCGCTCGCCCCTTCCACCGTCATTTTCTCTCTACCCACCCTTGCCTCCTTCTCCGCGCAGCTCTCGATTCCCCCCTCTCTTTCACACCCTCCATGTCCTATTCCGCTCCAGGAGCTCCATCATAGCTCCTCGCTGTCGCTGAGAGGATGTTTTCTCCTCCGCTCGCCCCTTCCACCGTCATTTTCTCTCTACCCACCCTTGCCTCCTTTTCCGCGCAGCTCTCGATTCCCCCCTCTCTTTCGCACCCTCCATGTCATATTCCGCTCCAGGAGTTCCATCATAGCTCCTCACTGTCGCTGGGAGGATGTTTTCTCCTCCGCTCGCCTCTTCCACCGTCATTTTCTCTCTACCCACCCTTGCCTCCTTTTCCGCGCAGCTCTCGATTCCCCCCTCTCTTTCGCACCCTCCATGTCATATTCCGCTCCAGGAGTTCCATCATAGCTCCTCACTGTCGCTGGGAGGAAGTTTTCTCCTCCGCTCGCCCCTTCCACCGTCATTTTCTCTCTACCCACCCTTGCCTCCTTTTCCGCGCAGCTCTCGATTCCCCCCTCTCTTTCGCACCCTCCATGTCATATTCCGCTCCAGGAGCTCCATCATAGCTCCTCACTGTCGCTGGGAGGATGTTTTCTCCTCCGCTCGCCTCTTCCACCGTCATTTTCTCTCTACCCACCCTTGCCTCCTTTTCCGCGCAGCTCTCGATTCCCCCCTCTCTTTCGCACCCTCCATGTCATATTCCGCTCCAGGAGTTCCATCATAGCTCCTCACTGTCGCTGGGAGGAAGTTTTCTCCTCCGCTCGCCCCTTCCACCGTCATTTTCTCTCTACCCACCCTTGCCTCCTTTTCCGCGCAGCTCTCGATTCCCCCCTCTCTTTCGCACCCTCCATGTCATATTCCGCTCCAGGAGTTCCATCATAGCTCCTCACTGTCGCTGGGAGGATGTTTTCTCCTCCGCTCGCCCCTTCCACCGTCATATTCTCTCTACCCACCCTTGCCTCCTTCTCCGCGCAGCTCTCGATTCCCCCCTCTCTTTCGCACCCTCCATGTCATATTCCGCTCCAGGAGCTCCATCATAGCTCCTCGCTGTCGCTGGGAGGATGTTTTCTCCTCCGCTCGCCCCTTCCACCGTCATTTTCTCTCTACCCACCCTTGCCTCCTTTTCCGCGCAGCTCTCGATTCCCCCCTCTCTTTCGCACCCTCCATGTCATATTCCGCTCCAGGAGTTCCATCATAGCTCCTCACTGTCGCTGGGAGGATGTTTTCTCCTCCGCTCGCCTCTTCCACCGTCATTTTCTCTCTACCCACCCTTGCCTCCTTTTCCGCGCAGCTCTCGATTCCCCCCTCTCTTTCGCACCCTCCATGTCATATTCCGCTCCAGGAGTTCCATCATAGCTCCTCACTGTCGCTGGGAGGATGTTTTCTCCTCCGCTCGCCCCTTCCACCGTCATTTTCTCTCTACCCACCCTTGCCTCCTTTTCCGCGCAGCTCTCGATTCCCCCCTCTCTTTCGCACCCTCCATGTCATATTCCGCTCCATCATAGCTCCTTGCTGTCGCTGGGAGGATGTTTTCTCCTCCGCTCGCCCCTTCCACCGTCATTTTCTCTCTACCCACCCTTGCCTCCTTTTCCGCGCAGCTCTCGATTCCCCCCTCTCTTTCGCACCCTCCATGTCATATTCCGCTCCAGGAGTTCCATCATAGCTCCTCACTGTCGCTGGGAGGATGTTTTCTCCTCCGCTCGCCCCTTCCACCGTCATTTTCTCTCTACCCACCCTTGCCTCCTTCTCCGCGCAGCTCTCGATTCCCCCCTCTCTTTTGCACCCTCCATGTCATATTCCGCTCCAGGAGCTCCATCATAGCTAATCGCTGTCGCTGGGAGGATGTTTTCTCCTCCGCTCGCCCCTTCCACCGTCATTTTCTCTCTACCCACCCTTGCCTCCTTTTCCGCGCAGCTCTCGATTCCCCCCTCTCTTTCGCACCCTCCATGTCATATTCCGCTCCAGGAGTTCCATCATAGCTCCTCACTGTCGCTGGGAGGATGTTTTCTCCTCCGCTCGCCCCTTCCACCGTCATTTTCTCTCTACCCACCCTTGCCTCCTTTTCCGCGCAGTTCTCGATTCACCCCTCTCTTTCGCACCCTCCATGTCATATTCCGCTCCAGGAGTTCCATCATAGCTCCTCACTGTCGCTGGGAGGATGTTTTCTCCTCCGCTCGCCCCTTCCACCGTCATTTTCTCTCTACCCACCCTTGCCTCCTTTTCCGCGCAGCTCTCGATTCCCCCCTCTCTTTCGCACCCTCCATGTCATATTCCGCTCCAGGAGCTCCATCATAGCTCCTCGCTGTCGCTGGGAGGATGTTTTCTCCTCCGCTCGCCCCTTCCACCGTCATTTTCTCTCTACCCACCCTTGCCTCCTTTTCCGCGCAGCTCTCGATTCCCCCCTCTCTTTCGCACCCTCCATGTCATATTCCGCTCCAGGAGTTCCATCATAGCTCCTCACTGTCGCTGGGAGGATGTTTTCTCCTCCGCTCGCCCCTTCCACCGTCATTTTCTCTCTACCCACCCTTGCCTCCTTCTCCGCGCAGCTCTCGATTCCCCCCTCTCTTTCGCACCCTCCATGTCATATTCCGCTCCAGCAGCTCCATCATAGCTCCTCGCTGTCGCTGGGAGGATGTTTTCTCCTCCGCTCGCCCCTTCCACCGTCATTTTCTCTCTACCCACCCTTGCCTCCTTCTCCGCGCAGCTCTCCATTCCCTCCTCTCTCTCGCACCCTCCATATTACATCCAGCTCCAGGAGCTCCATCATAGCTCCTCGCTGTCGCTGGGAGGATGTTTCTCCTCCGCTCGCCCCTTCCACCGTCATTTTCTCTCTACCCACCCTTGCCTCCTTCTCCGCGCAGCTCTCGATTCCCCCTTCTCTTTCACACCCTCCATGTCATATTCCGCTCCAGGAGCTCCATCATAGCTCCTCGCTGTCGCTGGGAGGATGTTTTCTCCTCCGCTCGCCCCTTCCACCGTCATTTTCTCTCTACCCACCCTTGCCTCCTTCTCCGCGCAGCTCTTGATTCCCTCCTCTCTCTCGCACCCTCCATATTACATCCAGCTCCAGGAGCTCCATCATAGCTCCTCGCTGTCGCTGGGAGGATGTTTTCTCCTCCGCTCGCCCCTTCCACCGTCATTTTCTCTCTACCCACCCTTGCCTCCTTCTCCGCGCAGCTCTCGATTCCCCCCTCTCTTTCGCACCCTCCATGTCATATTCCGCTCCAGGAGCTCCATCATAGCTCCTCACTGTCGCTGGGAGGATGTTTTCTCCTCCGCTCGCCCCTTCCACCGTCATTTTCTCTCTACCCACCCTTGCCTCCTTCTCCGAGCAGCTCTCGATTCCCTCCTCTCTCTCGCACCCTCCATATTACATCCAGCTCCAGGAGCTCCATCATAGCTCCTCGCTGTCGCTGGGAGGATGTTTTCTCCTCTGCCCGCCGATTCCACCGTCATTTTCTCTCCACCCACCCTTGCCTCCTTCTCCGCGCCGCTCTCGATTCCCCCCTCTCTTTCGCACCTTCCATGTCATATCCCGCTCCAGGAGCTCCATCATAGCTCCTCACTGTCGCTGGGAGGATGTTTTCTCCTCTGCTCGCCCCTTCCACCGTCATTTTCTCTCTACCCACCCTTGCCTCCTTCTCCGCGCAGCTCTCGATTCCCCCCTCTCTTTCGCACCCTCCATGTCATATTCCGCTCCAGGAGCTCCATCATAGCTCCTTGCTGTCGCTGGGAGGATGTTTTCTCCTCCGCTCGCCCCTTCCACCGTCATTTTCTCTCTACCCACCCTTGCCTCCTTTTCCGCGCAGCTCTCGATTCCCCCCTCTCTTTCGCACCCTCCATGTCATATTCCGCTCCAGGAGCTCCATCATAGCTCCTTGCTGTCGCTGGGAGGATGTTTTCTCCTCCGCTCGCCCCTTCCACCGTCATTTTCTCTCTACCCACCCTTGCCTCCTTTTCCGCGCAGCTCTCGATTCCCCCCTCTCTTTCGCACCCTCCATGTCATATTCCGCTCCAGGAGTTCCATCATAGCTCCTCACTGTCGCTGGGAGGATGTTTTCTCCTCCGCTCGCCCCTTCCACCGTCATTTTCTCTCTACCCACCCTTGCCTCCTTTTCCGCGCAGCTCTCGATTCCCCCCTCTCTTTCGCACCCTCCATGTCATATTCCGCTCCAGGAGCTCCATCATAGCTCCTTGCTGTCGCTGGGAGGATGTTTTCTCCTCCGCTCGCCCCTTCCACCGTCATTTTCTCTCTACCCACCCTTGCCTCCTTTTCCGCGCAGCTCTCGATTCCCCCCTCTCTTTCGCACCCTCCATGTCATATTCCGCTCCAGGAGCTCCATCATAGCTCCTCGCTGTCGCTGGGAGGATGTTTTCTCCTCCGCTCGCCCCTTCCACCGTCATTTTCTCTCTACCCACCCTTGCCTCCTTTTCCGCGCAGCTCTCGATTCCCCCCTCTCTTTCGCACCCTCAATGTCATATTCCGCTCCAGGAGTTCCATCATAGCTCCTCACTGTCGCTGGGAGGATGTTTTCTCCTCCGCTCGCCCCTTCCACCGTCATTTTCTCTCTACCCACCCTTGCCTCCTTTTCCGCGCAGCTCTCGATTCCCCCCTCTCTTTCGCACCCTCCATGTCATATTCCGCTCCAGGAGTTCCATCATAGCTCCTCACTGTCGCTGGGAGGAAGTTTTCTCCTCCGCTCGCCCCTTCCACCGTCATTTTCTCTCTACCCACCCTTGCCTCCTTTTCCGCGCAGCTCTCGATTCCCCCCTCTCTTTCGCACCCTCCATGTCATATTCCGCTCCAGGAGCTCCATCATAGCTCCTTGCTGTCGCTGGGAGGATGTTTTCTCCTCCGCTCGCCCCTTCCACCGTCATTTTCTCTCTACCCACCCTTGCCTCCTTTTCCGCGCAGCTCTCGATTCCCCCCTCTCTTTCGCACCCTCCATGTCATATTCCGCTCCAGGAGTTCCATCATAGCTCCTCACTGTCGCTGGGAGGATGTTTTCTCCTCCGCTCGCCCCTTCCACCGTCATTTTCTCTCTACCCACCCTTGCCTCCTTTTCCGCGCAGCTCTCGATTCCCCCCTCTCTTTCGCACCCTCCATGTCATATTCCGCTCCATCATAGCTCCTTGCTGTCGCTGGGAGGATGTTTTCTCCTCCGCTCGCCCCTTCCACCGTCATTTTCTCTCTACCCACCCTTGCCTCCTTTTCCGCGCAGCTCTCGATTCCCCCCTCTCTTTCGCACCCTCCATGTCATATTCCGCTCCAGGAGTTCCATCATAGCTCCTCACTGTCGCTGGGAGGATGTTTTCTCCTCCGCTCGCCCCTTCCACCGTCATTTTCTCTCTACCCACCCTTGCCTCCTTCTCCGCGCAGCTCTCGATTCCCCCCTCTCTTTCGCACCCTCCATGTCATATTCCGCTCCAGGAGCTCCATCATAGCTAATCGCTGTCGCTGGGAGGATGTTTTCTCCTCCGCTCGCCCCTTCCACCGTCATTTTCTCTCTACCCACCCTTGCCTCCTTTTCCGCGCAGCTCTCGATTCCCCCCTCTCTTTCGCACCCTCCATGTCATATTCCGCTCCAGGAGTTCCATCATAGCTCCTCACTGTCGCTGGGAGGATGTTTTCTCCTCCGCTCGCCCCTTCCACCGTCATTTTCTCTCTACCCACCCTTGCCTCCTTTTCCGCGCAGTTCTCGATTCACCCCTCTCTTTCGCACCCTCCATGTCATATTCCGCTCCAGGAGTTCCATCATAGCTCCTCACTGTCGCTGGGAGGATGTTTTCTCCTCCGCTCGCCCCTTCCACCGTCATTTTCTCTCTACCCACCCTTGCCTCCTTCTCCGCGCAGCTCTCGATTCCCCCCTCTCTTTCGCACCCTCCATGTCATATTCCGCTCCAGGAGCTCCATCATAGCTCCTCGCTGTTGCTGGGAGGATGTTTTCTCCTCCGCTCGCCCCTTCCACCGTCATTTTCTCTCTACCCACCCTTGCCTCCTTTTCCGCTCAGCTCTCGATTCCCCCCTCTCTTTCGCACCCTCCATGTCATATTCCGCTCCAGGAGTTCCATCATAGCTCCTCACTGTCGCTGGGAGGATGTTTTCTCCTCCGCTCGCCCCTTCCACCGTCATTTTCTCTCTACCCACCCTTGCCTCCTTCTCCGCGCAGCTCTCGATTCCCCCCTCTCTTTCGCACCCTCCATGTCATATTCCGCTCCAGCAGCTCCATCATAGCTCCTCGCTGTCGCTGGGAGGATGTTTTCTCCTCCGCTCGCCCCTTCCACCGTCATTTTCTCTCTACCCACCCTTGCCTCCTTCTCCGCGCAGCTCTCCATTCCCTCCTCTCTCTCGCACCCTCCATATTACATCCAGCTCCAGGAGCTCCATCATAGCTCCTCGCTGTCGCTGGGAGGATGTTTTCTCCTCCGCTCGCCCCTTCCACCGTCATTTTCTCTCTACCCACCCTTGCCTCCTTCTCCGCGCAGCTCTCGATTCCCCCTTCTCTTTCACACCCTCCATGTCATATTCCGCTCCAGGAGCTCCATCATAGCTCCTCGCTGTCGCTGGGAGGATGTTTTCTCCTCCGCTCGCCCCTTCCACCGTCATTTTCTCTCTGCCCACCCTTGCCTCCTTCTCCGCGCAGCTCTTGATTCCCTCCTCTCTCTCGCACCCTCCATATTACATCCAGCTCCAGGAGCTCCATCATAGCTCCTCGCTGTCGCTGGGAGGATGTTTTCTCCTCCGCTCGCCCCTTCCACCGTCATTTTCTCTCTACCCACCCTTGCCTCCTTCTCCGCGCAGCTCTCGATTCCCCCCTCTCTTTCGCACCCTCCATGTCATATTCCGCTCCAGGAGCTCCATCATAGCTCCTCACTGTCGCTGGGAGGATGTTTTCTCCTCCGCTCGCCCCTTCCACCGTCATTTTCTCTCTACCCACCCTTGCCTCCTTCTCCGAGCAGCTCTCGATTCCCTCCTCTCTCTCGCACCCTCCATATTACATCCAGCTCCAGGAGCTCCATCATAGCTCCTCGCTGTCGCTGGGAGGATGTTTTCTCCTCTGCCCGCCGATTCCACCGTCATTTTCTCTCCACCCACCCTTGCCTCCTTCTCCGCGCCGCTCTCGATTCCCCCCTCTCTTTCGCACCTTCCATGTCATATCCCGCTCCAGGAGCTCCATCATAGCTCCTCACTGTCGCTGGGAGGATGTTTTCTCCTCTGCTCGCCCCTTCCACCGTCATTTTCTCTCTACCCACCCTTGCCTCCTTCTCCGCGCAGCTCTCGATTCCCCCCTCTCTTTCGCACCCTCCATGTCATATTCCGCTCCAGGAGCTCCATCATAGCTCCTTGCTGTCGCTGGGAGGATGTTTTCTCCTCCGCTCGCCCCTTCCACCGTCATTTTCTCTCTACCCACCCTTGCCTCCTTTTCCGCGCAGCTCTCGATTCCCCCCTCTCTTTCGCACCCTCCATGTCATATTCCGCTCCAGGAGCTCCATCATAGCTCCTTGCTGTCGCTGGGAGGATGTTTTCTCCTCCGCTCGCCCCTTCCACCGTCATTTTCTCTCTACCCACCCTTGCCTCCTTCTCCGCGCAGCTCTCGATTCCCCCCTCTCTTTCACACCCTCCATGTCCTATTCCGCTCCAGGAGCTCCATCATAGCTCCTCGCTGTCGCTGAGAGGATGTTTTCTCCTCCGCTCGCCCCTTCCACCGTCATTTTCTCTCTACCCACCCTTGCCTCCTTTTCCGCGCAGCTCTCGATTCCCCCCTCTCTTTCGCACCCTCCATGTCATATTCCGCTCCAGGAGTTCCATCATAGCTCCTCACTGTCGCTGGGAGGATGTTTTCTCCTCCGCTCGCCTCTTCCACCGTCATTTTCTCTCTACCCACCCTTGCCTCCTTTTCCGCGCAGCTCTCGATTCCCCCCTCTCTTTCGCACCCTCCATGTCATATTCCGCTCCAGGAGTTCCATCATAGCTCCTCACTGTCGCTGGGAGGAAGTTTTCTCCTCCGCTCGCCCCTTCCACCGTCATTTTCTCTCTACCCACCCTTGCCTCCTTTTCCGCGCAGCTCTCGATTCCCCCCTCTCTTTCGCACCCTCCATGTCATATTCCGCTCCAGGAGCTCCATCATAGCTCCTCACTGTCGCTGGGAGGATGTTTTCTCCTCCGCTCGCCTCTTCCACCGTCATTTTCTCTCTACCCACCCTTGCCTCCTTTTCCGCGCAGCTCTCGATTCCCCCCTCTCTTTCGCACCCTCCATGTCATATTCCGCTCCAGGAGTTCCATCATAGCTCCTCACTGTCGCTGGGAGGAAGTTTTCTCCTCCGCTCGCCCCTTCCACCGTCATTTTCTCTCTACCCACCCTTGCCTCCTTTTCCGCGCAGCTCTCGATTCCCCCCTCTCTTTCGCACCCTCCATGTCATATTCCGCTCCAGGAGTTCCATCATAGCTCCTCACTGTCGCTGGGAGGATGTTTTCTCCTCCGCTCGCCCCTTCCACCGTCATATTCTCTCTACCCACCCTTGCCTCCTTCTCCGCGCAGCTCTCGATTCCCCCCTCTCTTTCGCACCCTCCATGTCATATTCCGCTCCAGGAGCTCCATCATAGCTCCTCGCTGTCGCTGGGAGGATGTTTTCTCCTCCGCTCGCCCCTTCCACCGTCATTTTCTCTCTACCCACCCTTGCCTCCTTTTCCGCGCAGCTCTCGATTCCCCCCTCTCTTTCGCACCCTCCATGTCATATTCCGCTCCAGGAGTTCCATCATAGCTCCTCACTGTCGCTGGGAGGATGTTTTCTCCTCCGCTCGCCTCTTCCACCGTCATTTTCTCTCTACCCACCCTTGCCTCCTTTTCCGCGCAGCTCTCGATTCCCCCCTCTCTTTCGCACCCTCCATGTCATATTCCGCTCCAGGAGTTCCATCATAGCTCCTCACTGTCGCTGGGAGGATGTTTTCTCCTCCGCTCGCCCCTTCCACCGTCATTTTCTCTCTACCCACCCTTGCCTCCTTTTCCGCGCAGCTCTCGATTCCCCCCTCTCTTTCGCACCCTCCATGTCATATTCCGCTCCATCATAGCTCCTTGCTGTCGCTGGGAGGATGTTTTCTCCTCCGCTCGCCCCTTCCACCGTCATTTTCTCTCTACCCACCCTTGCCTCCTTTTCCGCGCAGCTCTCGATTCCCCCCTCTCTTTCGCACCCTCCATGTCATATTCCGCTCCAGGAGTTCCATCATAGCTCCTCACTGTCGCTGGGAGGATGTTTTCTCCTCCGCTCGCCCCTTCCACCGTCATTTTCTCTCTACCCACCCTTGCCTCCTTCTCCGCGCAGCTCTCGATTCCCCCCTCTCTTTTGCACCCTCCATGTCATATTCCGCTCCAGGAGCTCCATCATAGCTAATCGCTGTCGCTGGGAGGATGTTTTCTCCTCCGCTCGCCCCTTCCACCGTCATTTTCTCTCTACCCACCCTTGCCTCCTTTTCCGCGCAGCTCTCGATTCCCCCCTCTCTTTCGCACCCTCCATGTCATATTCCGCTCCAGGAGTTCCATCATAGCTCCTCACTGTCGCTGGGAGGATGTTTTCTCCTCCGCTCGCCCCTTCCACCGTCATTTTCTCTCTACCCACCCTTGCCTCCTTTTCCGCGCAGTTCTCGATTCACCCCTCTCTTTCGCACCCTCCATGTCATATTCCGCTCCAGGAGTTCCATCATAGCTCCTCACTGTCGCTGGGAGGATGTTTTCTCCTCCGCTCGCCCCTTCCACCGTCATTTTCTCTCTACCCACCCTTGCCTCCTTTTCCGCGCAGCTCTCGATTCCCCCCTCTCTTTCGCACCCTCCATGTCATATTCCGCTCCAGGAGCTCCATCATAGCTCCTCGCTGTCGCTGGGAGGATGTTTTCTCCTCCGCTCGCCCCTTCCACCGTCATTTTCTCTCTACCCACCCTTGCCTCCTTTTCCGCGCAGCTCTCGATTCCCCCCTCTCTTTCGCACCCTCCATGTCATATTCCGCTCCAGGAGTTCCATCATAGCTCCTCACTGTCGCTGGGAGGATGTTTTCTCCTCCGCTCGCCCCTTCCACCGTCATTTTCTCTCTACCCACCCTTGCCTCCTTCTCCGCGCAGCTCTCGATTCCCCCCTCTCTTTCGCACCCTCCATGTCATATTCCGCTCCAGCAGCTCCATCATAGCTCCTCGCTGTCGCTGGGAGGATGTTTTCTCCTCCGCTCGCCCCTTCCACCGTCATTTTCTCTCTACCCACCCTTGCCTCCTTCTCCGCGCAGCTCTCCATTCCCTCCTCTCTCTCGCACCCTCCATATTACATCCAGCTCCAGGAGCTCCATCATAGCTCCTCGCTGTCGCTGGGAGGATGTTTCTCCTCCGCTCGCCCCTTCCACCGTCATTTTCTCTCTACCCACCCTTGCCTCCTTCTCCGCGCAGCTCTCGATTCCCCCTTCTCTTTCACACCCTCCATGTCATATTCCGCTCCAGGAGCTCCATCATAGCTCCTCGCTGTCGCTGGGAGGATGTTTTCTCCTCCGCTCGCCCCTTCCACCGTCATTTTCTCTCTACCCACCCTTGCCTCCTTCTCCGCGCAGCTCTTGATTCCCTCCTCTCTCTCGCACCCTCCATATTACATCCAGCTCCAGGAGCTCCATCATAGCTCCTCGCTGTCGCTGGGAGGATGTTTTCTCCTCCGCTCGCCCCTTCCACCGTCATTTTCTCTCTACCCACCCTTGCCTCCTTCTCCGCGCAGCTCTCGATTCCCCCCTCTCTTTCGCACCCTCCATGTCATATTCCGCTCCAGGAGTTCCATCATAGCTCCTCACTGTCGCTGGGAGGAAGTTTTCTCCTCCGCTTGCCCCTTCCACCGTCATTTTCTCTCTACCCACCCTTGCCTCCTTCTCCGAGCAGCTCTCGATTCCCTCCTCTCTTTCGCACCCTCCATGTCATATTCCGCTCCAGGAGCTCCATCATAGCTCCTCACTGTCGCTGGGAGGATGTTTTCTCCTCCGCTCGCCTCTTCCACCGTCATTTTCTCTCTACCCACCCTTGCCTCCTTTTCCGCGCAGCTCTCGATTCCCCCCTCTCTTTCGCACCCTCCATGTCATATTCCGCTCCAGGAGTTCCATCATAGCTCCTCACTGTCGCTGGGAGGAAGTTTTCTCCTCCGCTCGCCCCTTCCACCGTCATTTTCTCTCTACCCACCCTTGCCTCCTTTTCCGCGCAGCTCTCGATTCCCCCCTCTCTTTCGCACCCTCCATGTCATATTCCGCTCCAGGAGTTCCATCATAGCTCCTCACTGTCGCTGGGAGGATGTTTTCTCCTCCGCTCGCCCCTTCCACCGTCATATTCTCTCTACCCACCCTTGCCTCCTTCTCCGCGCAGCTCTCGATTCCCCCCTCTCTTTCGCACCCTCCATGTCATATTCCGCTCCAGGAGCTCCATCATAGCTCCTCGCTGTCGCTGGGAGGATGTTTTCTCCTCCGCTCGCCCCTTCCACCGTCATTTTCTCTCTACCCACCCTTGCCTCCTTTTCCGCGCAGCTCTCGATTCCCCCCTCTCTTTCGCACCCTCCATGTCATATTCCGCTCCAGGAGTTCCATCATAGCTCCTCACTGTCGCTGGGAGGATGTTTTCTCCTCCGCTCGCCTCTTCCACCGTCATTTTCTCTCTACCCACCCTTGCCTCCTTTTCCGCGCAGCTCTCGATTCCCCCCTCTCTTTCGCACCCTCCATGTCATATTCCGCTCCAGGAGTTCCATCATAGCTCCTCACTGTCGCTGGGAGGATGTTTTCTCCTCCGCTCGCCCCTTCCACCGTCATTTTCTCTCTACCCACCCTTGCCTCCTTTTCCGCGCAGCTCTCGATTCCCCCCTCTCTTTCGCACCCTCCATGTCATATTCCGCTCCATCATAGCTCCTTGCTGTCGCTGGGAGGATGTTTTCTCCTCCGCTCGCCCCTTCCACCGTCATTTTCTCTCTACCCACCCTTGCCTCCTTTTCCGCGCAGCTCTCGATTCCCCCCTCTCTTTCGCACCCTCCATGTCATATTCCGCTCCAGGAGTTCCATCATAGCTCCTCACTGTCGCTGGGAGGATGTTTTCTCCTCCGCTCGCCCCTTCCACCGTCATTTTCTCTCTACCCACCCTTGCCTCCTTCTCCGCGCAGCTCTCGATTCCCCCCTCTCTTTTGCACCCTCCATGTCATATTCCGCTCCAGGAGCTCCATCATAGCTAATCGCTGTCGCTGGGAGGATGTTTTCTCCTCCGCTCGCCCCTTCCACCGTCATTTTCTCTCTACCCACCCTTGCCTCCTTTTCCGCGCAGCTCTCGATTCCCCCCTCTCTTTCGCACCCTCCATGTCATATTCCGCTCCAGGAGTTCCATCATAGCTCCTCACTGTCGCTGGGAGGATGTTTTCTCCTCCGCTCGCCCCTTCCACCGTCATTTTCTCTCTACCCACCCTTGCCTCCTTTTCCGCGCAGTTCTCGATTCACCCCTCTCTTTCGCACCCTCCATGTCATATTCCGCTCCAGGAGTTCCATCATAGCTCCTCACTGTCGCTGGGAGGATGTTTTCTCCTCCGCTCGCCCCTTCCACCGTCATTTTCTCTCTACCCACCCTTGCCTCCTTTTCCGCGCAGCTCTCGATTCCCCCCTCTCTTTCGCACCCTCCATGTCATATTCCGCTCCAGGAGCTCCATCATAGCTCCTCGCTGTCGCTGGGAGGATGTTTTCTCCTCCGCTCGCCCCTTCCACCGTCATTTTCTCTCTACCCACCCTTGCCTCCTTTTCCGCGCAGCTCTCGATTCCCCCCTCTCTTTCGCACCCTCCATGTCATATTCCGCTCCAGGAGTTCCATCATAGCTCCTCACTGTCGCTGGGAGGATGTTTTCTCCTCCGCTCGCCCCTTCCACCGTCATTTTCTCTCTACCCACCCTTGCCTCCTTCTCCGCGCAGCTCTCGATTCCCCCCTCTCTTTCGCACCCTCCATGTCATATTCCGCTCCAGCAGCTCCATCATAGCTCCTCGCTGTCGCTGGGAGGATGTTTTCTCCTCCGCTCGCCCCTTCCACCGTCATTTTCTCTCTACCCACCCTTGCCTCCTTCTCCGCGCAGCTCTCCATTCCCTCCTCTCTCTCGCACCCTCCATATTACATCCAGCTCCAGGAGCTCCATCATAGCTCCTCGCTGTCGCTGGGAGGATGTTTCTCCTCCGCTCGCCCCTTCCACCGTCATTTTCTCTCTACCCACCCTTGCCTCCTTCTCCGCGCAGCTCTCGATTCCCCCTTCTCTTTCACACCCTCCATGTCATATTCCGCTCCAGGAGCTCCATCATAGCTCCTCGCTGTCGCTGGGAGGATGTTTTCTCCTCCGCTCGCCCCTTCCACCGTCATTTTCTCTCTACCCACCCTTGCCTCCTTCTCCGCGCAGCTCTTGATTCCCTCCTCTCTCTCGCACCCTCCATATTACATCCAGCTCCAGGAGCTCCATCATAGCTCCTCGCTGTCGCTGGGAGGATGTTTTCTCCTCCGCTCGCCCCTTCCACCGTCATTTTCTCTCTACCCACCCTTGCCTCCTTCTCCGCGCAGCTCTCGATTCCCCCCTCTCTTTCGCACCCTCCATGTCATATTCCGCTCCAGGAGCTCCATCATAGCTCCTCACTGTCGCTGGGAGGATGTTTTCTCCTCCGCTCGCCCCTTCCACCGTCATTTTCTCTCTACCCACCCTTGCCTCCTTCTCCGAGCAGCTCTCGATTCCCTCCTCTCTCTCGCACCCTCCATATTACATCCAGCTCCAGGAGCTCCATCATAGCTCCTCGCTGTCGCTGGGAGGATGTTTTCTCCTCTGCCCGCCGATTCCACCGTCATTTTCTCTCCACCCACCCTTGCCTCCTTCTCCGCGCCGCTCTCGATTCCCCCCTCTCTTTCGCACCTTCCATGTCATATCCCGCTCCAGGAGCTCCATCATAGCTCCTCACTGTCGCTGGGAGGATGTTTTCTCCTCTGCTCGCCCCTTCCACCGTCATTTTCTCTCTACCCACCCTTGCCTCCTTCTCCGCGCAGCTCTCGATTCCCCCCTCTCTTTCGCACCCTCCATGTCATATTCCGCTCCAGGAGCTCCATCATAGCTCCTTGCTGTCGCTGGGAGGATGTTTTCTCCTCCGCTCGCCCCTTCCACCGTCATTTTCTCTCTACCCACCCTTGCCTCCTTTTCCGCGCAGCTCTCGATTCCCCCCTCTCTTTCGCACCCTCCATGTCATATTCCGCTCCAGGAGCTCCATCATAGCTCCTTGCTGTCGCTGGGAGGATGTTTTCTCCTCCGCTCGCCCCTTCCACCGTCATTTTCTCTCTACCCACCCTTGCCTCCTTTTCCGCGCAGCTCTCGATTCCCCCCTCTCTTTCGCACCCTCCATGTCATATTCCGCTCCAGGAGTTCCATCATAGCTCCTCACTGTCGCTGGGAGGATGTTTTCTCCTCCGCTCGCCCCTTCCACCGTCATTTTCTCTCTACCCACCCTTGCCTCCTTTTCCGCGCAGCTCTCGATTCCCCCCTCTCTTTCGCACCCTCCATGTCATATTCCGCTCCAGGAGCTCCATCATAGCTCCTTGCTGTCGCTGGGAGGATGTTTTCTCCTCCGCTCGCCCCTTCCACCGTCATTTTCTCTCTACCCACCCTTGCCTCCTTTTCCGCGCAGCTCTCGATTCCCCCCTCTCTTTCGCACCCTCCATGTCATATTCCGCTCCAGGAGCTCCATCATAGCTCCTCGCTGTCGCTGGGAGGATGTTTTCTCCTCCGCTCGCCCCTTCCACCGTCATTTTCTCTCTACCCACCCTTGCCTCCTTTTCCGCGCAGCTCTCGATTCCCCCCTCTCTTTCGCACCCTCAATGTCATATTCCGCTCCAGGAGTTCCATCATAGCTCCTCACTGTCGCTGGGAGGATGTTTTCTCCTCCGCTCGCCCCTTCCACCGTCATTTTCTCTCTACCCACCCTTGCCTCCTTTTCCGCGCAGCTCTCGATTCCCCCCTCTCTTTCGCACCCTCCATGTCATATTCCGCTCCAGGAGTTCCATCATAGCTCCTCACTGTCGCTGGGAGGAAGTTTTCTCCTCCGCTCGCCCCTTCCACCGTCATTTTCTCTCTACCCACCCTTGCCTCCTTTTCCGCGCAGCTCTCGATTCCCCCCTCTCTTTCGCACCCTCCATGTCATATTCCGCTCCAGGAGCTCCATCATAGCTCCTTGCTGTCGCTGGGAGGATGTTTTCTCCTCCGCTCGCCCCTTCCACCGTCATTTTCTCTCTACCCACCCTTGCCTCCTTTTCCGCGCAGCTCTCGATTCCCCCCTCTCTTTCGCACCCTCCATGTCATATTCCGCTCCAGGAGTTCCATCATAGCTCCTCACTGTCGCTGGGAGGATGTTTTCTCCTCCGCTCGCCCCTTCCACCGTCATTTTCTCTCTACCCACCCTTGCCTCCTTTTCCGCGCAGCTCTCGATTCCCCCCTCTCTTTCGCACCCTCCATGTCATATTCCGCTCCATCATAGCTCCTTGCTGTCGCTGGGAGGATGTTTTCTCCTCCGCTCGCCCCTTCCACCGTCATTTTCTCTCTACCCACCCTTGCCTCCTTTTCCGCGCAGCTCTCGATTCCCCCCTCTCTTTCGCACCCTCCATGTCATATTCCGCTCCAGGAGCTCCATCATAGCTCCTTGCTGTCGCTGGGAGGATGTTTTCTCCTCCGCTCGCCCCTTCCACCGTCATTTTCTCTCTACCCACCCTTGCCTCCTTTTCCGCGCAGCTCTCGATTCCCCCCTCTCTTTCGCACCCTCCATGTCATATTCCGCTCCAGGAGTTCCATCATAGCTCCTCACTGTCGCTGGGAGGATGTTTTCTCCTCCGCTCGCCCCTTCCACCGTCATTTTCTCTCTACCCACCCTTGCCTCCTTCTCCGCGCAGCTCTCGATTCCCCCCTCTCTTTCGCACCCTCCATGTCATATTCCGCTCCAGGAGCTCCATCATAGCTAATCGCTGTCGCTGGGAGGATGTTTTCTCCTCCGCTCGCCCCTTCCACCGTCATTTTCTCTCTACCCACCCTTGCCTCCTTTTCCGCGCAGCTCTCGATTCCCCCCTCTCTTTCGCACCCTCCATGTCATATTCCGCTCCAGGAGTTCCATCATAGCTCCTCACTGTCGCTGGGAGGATGTTTTCTCCTCCGCTCGCCCCTTCCACCGTCATTTTCTCTCTACCCACCCTTGCCTCCTTTTCCGCGCAGTTCTCGATTCACCCCTCTCTTTCGCACCCTCCATGTCATATTCCGCTCCAGGAGTTCCATCATAGCTCCTCACTGTCGCTGGGAGGATGTTTTCTCCTCCGCTCGCCCCTTCCACCGTCATTTTCTCTCTACCCACCCTTGCCTCCTTCTCCGCGCAGCTCTCGATTCCCCCCTCTCTTTCGCACCCTCCATGTCATATTCCGCTCCAGGAGCTCCATCATAGCTCCTCGCTGTTGCTGGGAGGATGTTTTCTCCTCCGCTCGCCCCTTCCACCGTCATTTTCTCTCTACCCACCCTTGCCTCCTTTTCCGCGCAGCTCTCGATTCCCCCCTCTCTTTCGCACCCTCCATGTCATATTCCGCTCCAGGAGTTCCATCATAGCTCCTCACTGTCGCTGGGAGGATGTTTTCTCCTCCGCTCGCCTCTTCCACCGTCATTTTCTCTCTACCCACCCTTGCCTCCTTTTCCGCGCAGCTCTCGATTCCCCCCTCTCTTTCGCACCCTCCATGTCATATTCCGCTCCAGGAGTTCCATCATAGCTCCTCACTGTCGCTGGGAGGAAGTTTTCTCCTCCGCTCGCCCCTTCCACCGTCATTTTCTCTCTACCCACCCTTGCCTCCTTTTCCGCGCAGCTCTCGATTCCCCCCTCTCTTTCGCACCCTCCATGTCATATTCCGCTCCAGGAGCTCCATCATAGCTCATTGCTGTCGCTGGGAGGATGTTTTCTCCTCCGCTCGCCCCTTCCACCGTCATTTTCTCTCTACCCACCCTTGCCTCCTTTTCCGCGCAGCTCTCGATTCCCCCCTCTCTTTCGCACCCTCCATGTCATATTCCGCTCCAGGAGTTCCATCATAGCTCCTCACTGTCGCTGGGAGGATGTTTTCTCCTCCGCTCGCCCCTTCCACCGTCATTTTCTCTCTACCCACCCTTGCCTCCTTTTCCGCGCAGCTCTCGATTCCCCCCTCTCTTTCGCACCCTCCATGTCATATTCCGCTCCAGGAGTTCCATCATAGCTCCTCACTGTCGCTGGGAGGATGTTTTCTCCTCTGCTCGCCCCTTCCACCGTCATTTTCTCTCTACCCACCCTTGCCTCCTTTTCCGCGCAGCTCTCGATTCCCCCCTCTCTTTCGCACCCTCCATGTCATATTCCGCTCCAGGAGTTCCATCATAGCTCCTCACTGTCGCTGGGAGGAAGTTTTCTCCTCCGCTCGCCCCTTCCACCGTCATTTTCTCTCTACCCACCCTTGCCTCCTTTTCCGCGCAGCTCTCGATTCCCCCCTCTCTTTCGCACCCTCCATGTCATATTCCGCTCCAGGAGCTCCATCATAGCTCCTTGCTGTCGCTGGGAGGATGTTTTCTCCTCCGCTCGCCCCTTCCACCGTCATTTTCTCTCTACCCACCCTTGCCTCCTTTTCCGCGCAGCTCTCGATTCCCCCCTCTCTTTCGCACCCTCCATGTCATATTCCGCTCCAGGAGTTCCATCATAGCTCCTCACTGTCGCTGGGAGGATGTTTTCTCCTCCGCTCGCCCCTTCCACCGTCATTTTCTCTCTACCCACCCTTGCCTCCTTTTCCGCGCAGCTCTCGATTCCCCCCTCTCTTTCGCACCCTCCATGTCATATTCCGCTCCAGGAGTTCCATCATAGCTCCTCACTGTCGCTGGGAGGATGTTTTCTCCTCCGCTCGCCCCTTCCACCGTCATATTCTCTCTACCCACCCTTGCCTCCTTCTCCGCGCAGCTCTCGATTCCCCCCTCTCTTTCGCACCCTCCATGTCATATTCCGCTCCAGGAGCTCCATCATAGCTCCTCGCTGTCGCTGGGAGGATGTTTTCTCCTCCGCTCGCCCCTTCCACCGTCATTTTCTCTCTACCCACCCTTGCCTCCTTTTCCGCGCAGCTCTCGATTCCCCCCTCTCTTTCGCACCCTCCATGTCATATTCCGCTCCAGGAGTTCCATCATAGCTCCTCACTGTCGCTGGGAGGATGTTTTCTCCTCCGCTCGCCTCTTCCACCGTCATTTTCTCTCTACCCACCCTTGCCTCCTTTTCCGCGCAGCTCTCGATTCCCCCCTCTCTTTCGCACCCTCCATGTCATATTCCGCTCCAGGAGTTCCATCATAGCTCCTCACTGTCGCTGGGAGGAAGTTTTCTCCTCCGCTCGCCCCTTCCACCGTCATTTTCTCTCTACCCACCCTTGCCTCCTTTTCCGCGCAGCTCTCGATTCCCCCCTCTCTTTCGCACCCTCCATGTCATATTCCGCTCCAGGAGTTCCATCATAGCTCCTCACTGTCGCTGGGAGGAAGTTTTCTCCTCCGCTCGCCCCTTCCACCGTCATTTTCTCTCTACCCACCCTTGCCTCCTTTTCCGCGCAGCTCTCGATTCCCCCCTCTCTTTCGCACCCTCCATGTCATATTCCGCTCCAGGAGCTCCATCATAGCTCCTTGCTGTCGCTGCGAGGATGTTTTCTCCTCTGCTCGCCCCTTCCACCGTCATTTTCTCTCTACCCACCCTTGCCTCCTTTTCCGCGCAGCTCTCGATTCCCCCCTCTCTTTCGCACCCTCCATGTCATATTCCGCTCCAGGAGTTCCATCATAGCTCCTCACTGTCGCTGGGAGGATGTTTTCTCCTCCGCTCGCCCCTTCCACCGTCATTTTCTCTCTACCCACCCTTGCCTCCTTTTCCGCGCAGCTCTCGATTCCCCCCTCTCTTTCGCACCCTCCATGTCATATTCCGCTCCAGGAGTTCCATCATAGCTCCTCACTGTCGCTGGGAGGATGTTTTCTCCTCCGCTCGCCCCTTCCACCGTCATTTTCTCTCTACCCACCCTTGCCTCCTTTTCCGCGCAGCTCTCGATTCCCCCCTCTCTTTCGCACCCTCCATGTCATATTCCGCTCCAGGAGTTCCATCATAGCTCCTCACTGTCGCTGGGAGGATGTTTTCTCCTCCGCTCGCCCCTTCCACCGTCATTTTCTCTCTACCCACCCTTGCCTTCTTTTCCGCGCAGCTCTCGATTCCCCCCTCTCTTTCGCACCCTCCATGTCATATTCCGCTCCAGGAGTTCCATCATAGCTCCTCACTGTCGCTGGGAGGATGTTTTCTCCTCCGCTCGCCCCTTCCACCGTCATTTTCTCTCTACCCACCCTTGCCTCCTTTTCCGCGCAGCTCTCGATTCCCCCCTCTCTTTTGCACCCTCCATGTCATATTCCGCTCCAGGAGCTCCATCATAGCTCCTTGCTGTCGCTGGGAGGATGTTTTCTCCTCCGCTCGCCCCTTCCACCGTCATTTTCTCTCTACCCACCCTTGCCTCCTTTTCCGCGCAGCTCTCGATTCCCCCCTCTCTTTCGCACCCTCCATGTCATATTCCGCTCCAGGAGTTCCATCATAGCTCCTCACTGTCGCTGGGAGGATGTTTTCTCCTCCGCTCGCCCCTTCCACCGTCATTTTCTCTCTACCCACCCTTGCCTCCTTTTCCGCGCAGCTCTCGATTCCCCCCTCTCTTTCGCACCCTCCATGTCATATTCCGCTCCAGGAGTTCCATCATAGCTCCTCACTGTCGCTGGGAGGATGTTTTCTCCTCCGCTCGCCCCTTCCACCGTCATTTTCTCTCTACCCACCCTTGCCTCCTTTTCCGCGCAGCTCTCGATTCCCCCCTCTCTTTCGCACCCTCCATGTCATATTCCGCTCCAGGAGTTCCATCATAGCTCCTCACTGTCGCTGGGAGGAAGTTTTCTCCTCCGCTCGCCCCTTCCACCTTCATTTTCTCTCTACACACCCTTGCCTCCTTTTCCGCGCAGCTCTCGATTCCCCCCTCTCTTTCGCACCCTCCATGTCATATTCCGCTCCAGGAGCTCCATCATAGCTCCTTGCTGTCGCTGGGAGGATGTTTTCTCCTCCGCTCGCCCCTTCCACCGTCATTTTCTCTCTACCCACCCTTGCCTCCTTTTCCGCGCAGCTCTCGATTCCCCCCTCTCTTTCGCACCCTCCATGTCATATTCCGCTCCAGGAGTTCCATCATAGCTCCTCACTGTCGCTGGGAGGATGTTTTCTCCTCCGCTCGCCCCTTCCACCGTCATTTTCTCTCTACCCACCCTTGCCTCCTTCTCCGCGCAGCTCTCGATTCCCCCCTCTCTTTCGCACCCTCCATGTCATATTCCGCTCCAGGAGCTCCATCATAGCTAATCGCTGTCGCTGGGAGGATGTTTTCTCCTCCGCTCGCCCCTTCCACCGTCATTTTCTCTCTACCCACCCTTGCCTCCTTTTCCGCGCAGCTCTCGATTCCCCCCTCTCTTTCGCACCCTCCATGTCATATTCCGCTCCAGGAGTTCCATCATAGCTCCTCACTGTCGCTGGGAGGATGTTTTCTCCTCCGCTCGCCCCTTCCACCGTCATTTTCTCTCTACCCACCCTTGCCTCCTTTTCCGCGCAGCTCTCGATTCCCCCCTCTCTTTCGCACCCTCCATGTCATATTCCGCTCCAGGAGTTCCATCATAGCTCCTCACTGTCGCTGGGAGGAAGTTTTCTCCTCCGCTCGCCCCTTCCACCGTCATTTTCTCTCTACCCACCCTTGCCTCCTTTTCCGCGCAGCTCTCGATTCCCCCCTCTCTTTCGCACCCTCCATGTCATATTCCACTCCAGGAGCTCCATCATAGCTCCTTGCTGTCGCTGGGAGGATGTTTTCTCCTCCGCTCGCCCCTTCCACCGTCATTTTCTCTCTACCCACCCTTGCCTCCTTTTCCGCGCAGCTCTCGATTCCCCCCTCTCTTTCGCACCCTCCATGTCATATTCCGCTCCAGGAGTTCCATCATAGCTCCTCACTGTCGCTGGGAGGATGTTTTCTCCTCCGCTCGCCCCTTCCACCGTCATTTTCTCTCTACCCACCCTTGCCTCCTTTTCCGCGCAGCTCTCGATTCCCCCCTCTTTTTCGCACCCTCCATGTCATATTCCGCTCCAGGAGCTCCATCATAGCTCCTCGCTGTCGCTGGGAGGATGTTTTCTCCTCCGCTCGCCCCTTCCACCGTCATTTTCTCTCTACCCACCCTTGCCTACTTTTCCGCGCAGCTCTCGATTCCCCCCTCTCTTTCGCACCCTCCATGTCATATTCCGCTCCAGGAGCTCCATCATAGCTCCTTGCTGTCGCTGGGAGGATGTTTTCTCCTCCGCTCGCCCCTTCCACCGTCATTTTCTCTCTACCCACCCTTGCCTCCTTTTCCGCGCAGCTCTCGATTCCCCCCTCTCTTTCGCACCCTCCATGTCATATTCCACTCCAGGAGTTCCATCATAGCTCCTCGCTGTCGCTGGGAGGATGTTTTCTCCTCCGCTCGCCCCTTCCACCGTCATTTTCTCTCTACCCACCCTTGCCTCCTTTTCCGTGCAGCTCTCGATTCCCCCCTCTCTTTCGCACACTCCATGTCATATTCCGCTCCAGGAGTTCCATCATAGCTCCTCACTGTCGCTGGGAGGATGTTTTCTCCTCCGCTCGCCCCTTCCACCGTAATTTTCTCTCTACCCACCCTTGCCTCCTTTTCCGCGCAGCTCTCGATTCCCCCCTCTTTTTCGCACCCTCCATGTCATATTCCGCTCCAGGAGCTCCATCATAGCTCCTCGCTGTCGCTGGGAGGATGTTTTCTCCTCCGCTCGCCCCTTCCACCGTCATTTTCTCTCTACCCACCCTTGCCTACTTTTCCGCGCAGCTCTCGATTCCCCCCTCACTTTCGCACCCTCCATGTCATATTCCGCTCCAGGAGCTCCATCATAGCTCCTTGCTGTCGCTGGGAGGATGTTTTCTCCTCCGCTCGCCCCTTCCACCGTCATTTTCTCTCTACCCACCCTTGCCTCCTTTTCCGCGCAGCTCTCGATTCCCCCCTCTCTTTCGCACCCTCCATGTCATATTCCACTCCAGGAGTTCCATCATAGCTCCTCACTGTCGCTGGGAGGATGTTTTCTCCTCCGCTCGCCCCTTCCACCGTCATTTTCTCTCTACCCACCCTTGCCTCCTTTTCCGTGCAGCTCTCGATTCCCCCCTCTCTTTCGCACACTCCATGTCATATTCCGCTCCAGGAGTTCCATCATAGCTCCTCACTGTCGCTGGGAGGATGTTTTCTCCTCCGCTCGCCCCTTCCACCGTAATTTTCTCTCTACCCACCCTTGCCTCCTTTTCCGCGCAGCTCTCGATTCCCCCCTCTCTTTCGCACCCTCCATGTCATATTCCGCTCCAGGAGCTCCATCATAGCTCCTTGCTGTCGCTGGGAGGATGTTTTCTCCTCCGCTCGCCCCTTCCACCGTCATTTTCTCTCTACCCACCCTTGCCTCCTTTTCCGCGCAGCTCTCGATTCCCCCCTCTCTTTCGCACCCTCCATGTCATATTCCGCTCCAGGAGTTCCATCATAGCTCCTCACTGTCGCTGGGAGGATGTTTTCTCCTCCGCTCGCCCCTTCCACCGTCATTTTCTCTCTACCCACCCTTGCCTCCTTTTCCGCGCAGCTCTCGATTCCCCCCTCTCTTTCGCACCCTCCATGTCATATTCCGCTCCAGGAGTTCCATCATAGCTCCTCACTGTCGCTGGGAGGATGTTTTCTCCTCCACTCGCCCCTTCCACCGTCATTTTCTCTCTACCCACCCTTGCCTCCTTTTCCGCGCAGCTCTCGATTCCCCCCTCTCTTTCGCACCCTCCATGTCATATTCCGCTCCAGGAGTTCCATCATAGCTCCTCACTGTCGCTGGGAGGATGTTTTCTCCTCCGCTCGCCCCTTCCACCGTCATTTTCTCTCTACCCACCCTTGCCTCCTTTTCCGCGCAGCTCTCGATTCCCCCCTCTCTTTCGCACCCTCCATGTCATATTCCGCTCCAGGAGCTCCATCATAGCTCCTTGCTGTCGCTGGGAGGATGTTTTCTCCTCCGCTCGCCCCTTCCACCGTCATTTTCTCTCTACCCACCCTTGCCTCCTTTTCCGCGCAGCTCTCGATTCCCCCCTCTCTTTCGCACCCTCCATGTCATATTCCGCTCCAGGAGCTCCATCATAGCTCCTTGCTGTCGCTGGGAGGATGTTTTCTCCTCCGCTCGCCCCTTCCACCGTCATTTTCTCTCTACCCACCCTTGCCTCCTTTTCCGCGCAGCTCTCGATTCCCCCCTCTCTTTCGCACCCTCCATGTCATATTCCGCTCCAGGAGTTCCATCATAGCTCCTCACTGTCGCTGGGAGGATGTTTTCTCCTCCGCTCGCCCCTTCCACCGTCATTTTCTCTCTACCCACCCTTGCCTCCTTTTCCGCGCAGCTCTCGATTCCCCCCTCTCTTTCGCACCCTCCATGTCATATTCCGCTCCAGGAGTTCCATCATAGCTCCTCACTGTCGCTGGGAGGATGTTTTCTCCTCCGCTCGCCCCTTCCACCGTCATTTTCTCTCTACCCACCCTTGCCTCCTTTTCCGCGCAGCTCTCGATTCCCCCCTCTCTTTCGCACCCTCCATGTCATATTCCGCTCCAGGAGTTCCATCATAGCTCCTCACTGTCGCTGGGAGGAAGTTTTCTCCTCCGCTCGCCCCTTCCACCTTCATTTTCTCTCTACCCACCCTTGCCTCCTTTTCCGCGCAGCTCTCGATTCCCCCCTCTCTTTCGCACCCTCCATGTCATATTCCGCTCCAGGAGCTCCATCATAGCTCCTTGCTGTCGCTGGGAGGATGTTTTCTCCTCCGCTCGCCCCTTCCACCGTCATTTTCTCTCTACCCACCCTTGCCTCCTTTTCCGCGCAGCTCTCGATTCCCCCCTCTCTTTCGCACCCTCCATGTCATATTCCGCTCCAGGAGTTCCATCATAGCTCCTCACTGTCGCTGGGAGGATGTTTTCTCCTCCGCTCGCCCCTTCCACCGTCATTTTCTCTCTACCCACCCTTGCCTCCTTCTCCGCGCAGCTCTCGATTCCCCCCTCTCTTTCGCACCCTCCATGTCATATTCCGCTCCAGGAGCTCCATCATAGCTAATCGCTGTCGCTGGGAGGATGTTTTCTCCTCCGCTCGCCCCTTCCACCGTCATTTTCTCTCTACCCACCCTTGCCTCCTTTTCCGCGCAGCTCTCGATTCCCCCCTCTCTTTCGCACCCTCCATGTCATATTCCGCTCCAGGAGTTCCATCATAGCTCCTCACTGTCGCTGGGAGGATGTTTTCTCCTCCGCTCGCCCCTTCCACCGTCATTTTCTCTCTACCCACCCTTGCCTCCTTTTCCGCGCAGCTCTCGATTCCCCCCTCTCTTTCGCACCCTCCATGTCATATTCCGCTCCAGGAGTTCCATCATAGCTCCTCACTGTCGCTGGGAGGAAGTTTTCTCCTCCGCTCGCCCCTTCCACCGTCATTTTCTCTCTACCCACCCTTGCCTCCTTTTCCGCGCAGCTCTCGATTCCCCCCTCTCTTTCGCACCCTCCATGTCATATTCCACTCCAGGAGCTCCATCATAGCTCCTTGCTGTCGCTGGGAGGATGTTTTCTCCTCCGCTCGCCCCTTCCACCGTCATTTTCTCTCTACCCACCCTTGCCTCCTTTTCCGCGCAGCTCTCGATTCCCCCCTCTCTTTCGCACCCTCCATGTCATATTCCGCTCCAGGAGTTCCATCATAGCTCCTCACTGTCGCTGGGAGGATGTTTTCTCCTCCGCTCGCCCCTTCCACCGTCATTTTCTCTCTACCCACCCTTGCCTCCTTTTCCGCGCAGCTCTCGATTCCCCCCTCTCTTTCGCACCCTCCATGTCATATTCCGCTCCAGGAGTTCCATCATAGCTCCTCACTGTCGCTGGGAGGAAGTTTTCTCCTCCGCTCGCCCCTTCCACCGTCATTTTCTCTCTACCCACCCTTGCCTCCTTTTCCGCGCAGCTCTCGATTCCCCCCTCTCTTTCGCACCCTCCATGTCATATTCCGCTCCAGGAGCTCCATCATAGCTCCTCGCTGTCGCTGGGAGGATGTTTTCTCCTCCGCTCGCCCCTTCCACCGTCATTTTCTCTCTACCCACCCTTGCCTACTTTTCCGCGCAGCTCTCGATTCCCCCCTCTCTTTCGCACCCTCAATGTCATATTCCGCTCCAGGAGTTCCATCATAGCTCCTCACTGTTGCTGGGAGGATGTTTTCTCCTCCGCTCGCCCCTTCCACCGTCATTTTCTCTCTACCCACCCTTGCCTCCTTTTCCGCGCAGCTCTCGATTCCCCCCTCTCTTTCGCACCCTCCATGTCATATTCCGCTCCAGGAGTTCCATCATAGCTCCTCACTGTCGCTGGGAGGAAGTTTTCTCCTCCGCTCGCCCCTTCCACCGTCATTTTCTCTCTACCCACCCTTGCCTCCTTTTCCGCGCAGCTCTCGATTCCCCCCTCTCTTTCGCACCCTCCATGTCATATTCCGCTCCAGGAGCTCCATCATAGCTCCTTGCTGTCGCTGGGAGGATGTTTTCTCCTCCGCTCGCCCCTTCCACCGTCATTTTCTCTCTACCCACCCTTGCCTCCTTTTCCGCGCAGCTCTCGATTCCCCCCTCTCTTTCGCAGCCTCCATGTCATATTCCGCTCCAGGAGTTCCATCATAGCTCCTCACTGTCGCTATGAGGATGTTTTCTCCTCCGCTCGCCCCTTCCACCATCATTTTCTCTCTACCCACCCTTGCCTCCTTTTCCGCGCAGCTCTCGATTCCCTCCTCTCTTTCGCACCCTCCATGTCATATTCCGCTCCAGGAGTTCCATCATAGCTCCTCACTGTCGCTGGGAGGAAGTTTTCTCCTCCGCTCGCCCCTTCCACCGTCATTTTCTCTCTACCCACCCTTGCCTCCTTTTCCGCGCAGCTCTCGATTCCCCCCTCTCTTTCGCACCCTCCATGTCATATTCCGCTCCAGGAGCTCCATCATAGCTCCTTGCTGTCGCTGGGAGGATGTTTTCTCCTCCGCTCGCCCCTTCCACCGTCATTTTCTCTCTACCCACCCTTGCCTCCTTTTCCGCGCAGCTCTCGATTCCCCCCTCTCTTTCGCACCCTCCATGTCATATTCCGCTCCAGGAGTTCCATCATAGCTCCTCACTGTCGCTGGGAGGATGTTTTCTCCTCCGCTCGCCCCTTCCACCGTCATTTTCTCTCTACCCACCCTTGCCTCCTTCTCCGCGCAGCTCTCGATTCCCCCCTCTCTTTCGCACCCTCCATGTCATATTCCGCTCCAGGAGCTCCATCATAGCTAATCGCTGTCGCTGGGAGGATGTTTTCTCCTCCGCTCGCCCCTTCCACCGTCATTTTCTCTCTACCCACCCTTGCCTCCTTTTCCGCGCAGCTCTCGATTCCCCCCTCTCTTTCGCACCCTCCATGTCATATTCCGCTCCAGGAGTTCCATCATAGCTCCTCACTGTCGCTGGGAGGATGTTTTCTCCTCCGCTCGCCCCTTCCACCGTCATTTTCTCTCTACCCACCCTTGCCTCCTTTTCCGCGCAGCTCTCGATTCCCCCCTCTCTTTCGCACCCTCCATGTCATATTCCGCTCCAGGAGTTCCATCATAGCTCCTCACTGTCGCTGGGAGGAAGTTTTCTCCTCCGCTCGCCCCTTCCACCGTCATTTTCTCTCTACCCACCCTTGCCTCCTTTTCCGCGCAGCTCTCGATTCCCCCCTCTCTTTCGCACCCTCCATGTCATATTCCACTCCAGGAGCTCCATCATAGCTCCTTGCTGTCGCTGGGAGGATGTTTTCTCCTCCGCTCGCCCCTTCCACCGTCATTTTCTCTCTACCCACCCTTGCCTCCTTTTCCGCGCAGCTCTCGATTCCCCCCTCTCTTTCGCACCCTCCATGTCATATTCCGCTCCAGGAGTTCCATCATAGCTCCTCACTGTCGCTGGGAGGATGTTTTCTCCTCCGCTCGCCCCTTCCACCGTCATTTTCTCTCTACCCACCCTTGCCTCCTTTTCCGCGCAGCTCTCGATTCCCCCCTCTCTTTCGCACCCTCCATGTCATATTCCGCTCCAGGAGTTCCATCATAGCTCCTCACTGTCGCTGGGAGGAAGTTTTCTCCTCCGCTCGCCCCTTCCACCATCATTTTCTCTCTACCCACCCTTGCCTCCTTTTCCGCGCAGCTCTCGATTCCCCCCTCTCTTTCGCACCCTCCATGTCATATTCCGCTCCAGGAGCTCCATCATAGCTCCTCGCTGTCGCTGGGAGGATGTTTTCTCCTCCGCTCGCCCCTTCCACCGTCATTTTCTCTCTACCCACCCTTGCCTACTTTTCCGCGCAGCTCTCGATTCCCCCCTCTCTTTCGCACCCTCAATGTCATATTCCGCTCCAGGAGTTCCATCATAGCTCCTCACTGTTGCTGGGAGGATGTTTTCTCCTCCGCTCGCCCCTTCCACCGTCATTTTCTCTCTACCCACCCTTGCCTCCTTTTCCGCGCAGCTCTCGATTCCCCCCTCTCTTTCGCACCCTCCATGTCATATTCCGCTCCAGGAGTTCCATCATAGCTCCTCACTGTCGCTGGGAGGAAGTTTTCTCCTCCGCTCGCCCCTTCCACCGTCATTTTCTCTCTACCCACCCTTGCCTCCTTTTCCGCGCAGCTCTCGATTCCCCCCTCTCTTTCGCACCCTCCATGTCATATTCCGCTCCAGGAGCTCCATCATAGCTCCTTGCTGTCGCTGGGAGGATGTTTTCTCCTCCGCTCGCCCCTTCCACCGTCATTTTCTCTCTACCCACCCTTGCCTCCTTTTCCGCGCAGCTCTCGATTCCCCCCTCTCTTTCGCAGCCTCCATGTCATATTCCGCTCCAGGAGTTCCATCATAGCTCCTCACTGTCGCTGGGAGGATGTTTTCTCCTCCGCTCGCCCCTTCCACCATCATTTTCTCTCTACCCACCCTTGCCTCCTTTTCCGCGCAGCTCTCGATTCCCTCCTCTCTTTCGCACCCTCCATGTCATATTCCGCTCCAGGAGTTCCATCATAGCTCCTCACTGTCGCTGGGAGGAAGTTTTCTCCTCCGCTCGCCCCTTCCACCGTCATTTTCTCTCTACCCACCCTTGCCTCCTTTTCCGCGCAGCTCTCGATTCCCCCCTCTCTTTCGCACCCTCCATGTCATATTCCGCTCCAGGAGCTCCATCATAGCTCCTTGCTGTCGCTGGGAGGATGTTTTCTCCTCCGCTCGCCCCTTCCACCGTCATTTTCTCTCTACCCACCCTTGCCTCCTTTTCCGCGCAGCTCTCGATTCCCCCCTCTCTTTCGCACCCTCCATGTCATATTCCGCTCCAGGAGTTCCATCATAGCTCCTCACTGTCGCTGGGAGGATGTTTTCTCCTCCGCTCGCCCCTTCCACCGTCATTTTCTCTCTACCCACCCTTGCCTCCTTCTCCGCGCAGCTCTCGATTCCCCCCTCTCTTTCGCACCCTCCATGTCATATTCCGCTCCAGGAGCTCCATCATAGCTAATCGCTGTCGCTGGGAGGATGTTTTCTCCTCCGCTCGCCCCTTCCACCGTCATTTTCTCTCTACCCACCCTTGCCTCCTTTTCCGCGCAGCTCTCGATTCCCCCCTCTCTTTCGCACCCTCCATGTCATATTCCGCTCCAGGAGTTCCATCAAAGCTCCTCACTGTCGTTGGGAGGATGTTTTCTCCTCCGCTCGCCCCTTCCACCGTCATTTTCTCTCTACCCACCCTTGCCTCCTTTTCCGCGCAGCTCTCGATTCCCCCCTCTCTTTCGCACCCTCCATGTCATATTCCGCTCCAGGAGTTCCATCATAGCTCCTCACTGTCGCTGGGAGGATGTTTTCTCCTCTGCTCGCCCCTTCCACCGTCATTTTCTCTCTACCCACCCTTGCCTCCTTCTCCGCGCAGCTCTCGATTCCCCCCTCTCTTTCGCACAATCCATGTCATATTCCGCTCCAGGAGCTCCATCATAGCTCCTCGCTGTCGCTGGGAGGATGTTTTCTCCTCCGCTCGCCCCTTCCACCGTCATTTTCTCTCTACCCACCCTTGCCTCCTTTTACGCGCAGCTCTCGATTCCCCCCTCTCTTTCGCACCCTCCATGTCATATTCCGCTCCAGGAGTTCCATCATAGCTCCTCACTGTCGCTGGGAGGATGTTTTCTCCTCCGCTCGCCTCTTCCACCGTCATTTTCTCTCTACCCACCCTTGCCTCCTTTTCCGCGCAGCTCTCGATTCCCCCCTCTCTTTCACACCCTCCATGTCATATTCCGCTCCAGGAGTTCCATCATAGCTCCTCACTGTCGCTGGGAGGAAGTTTTCTCCTCCGCTCGCCCCTTCCACCGTCATTTTCTCTCTACCCACCCTTGCCTCCTTTTCCGCGCAGCTCTCGATTCCCCCCTCTCTTTCGCACCCTCCATGTCATATTCCGTTCCAGGAGCTCCATCATAGCTCCTTGCTGTCGCTGGGAGGATGTTTTCTCCTCCGCTCGCCCCTTCCACCGTCATTTTCTCTCTACCCACCCTTGCCTCCTTTTCCGCGCAGCTCTCGATTCCCCCCTCTCTTTCGCACCCTCCATGTCATATTCCGCTCCAGGAGCTCCATCATAGCTCCTCGCTGTCGCTGGGAGGATGTTTTCTCCTCCGCTCGCCCCTTCCACCGTCATTTTCTCTCTACCCACCCTTGCCTCCTTTTCCGCGCAGCTCTCGATTCCCCCCTCTCTTTCGCACCCTCAATGTCATATTCCGCTCCAGGAGTTCCATCATAGCTCCTCACTGTCGCTGGGAGGATGTTTTCTCCTCCGCTCGCCCCTTCCACCGTCATTTTCTCTCTACCCACCCTTGCCTCCTTTTCCGCGCAGCTCTCGATTCCCCCCTCTCTTTCGCACCCTCCATGTCATATTCCGCTCCAGGAGTTCCATCATAGCTCCTCACTGTCGCTGGGAGGAAGTTTTCTCCTCCGCTCGCCCCTTCCACCGTCATTTTCTCTCTACCCACCCTTGCCTCCTTTTCTGCGCAGCTCTCGATTCCCCCCTCTCTTTCGCACCCTCCATATCATATTCCGCTCCAGGAGCTCCATCATAGCTCCTTGCTGTCGCTGGGAGGATGTTTTCTCCTCCGCTCGCCCCTTCCACCGTCATTTTCTCTCTACCCACCCTTGCCTCCTTTTCCGCGCAGCTCTCGATTCCCCCCTCTCTTTCGCACCCTCCATGTCATATTCCGCTCCAGGAGCTCCATCATAGCTCCTCGCTGTCGCTGGGAGGATGTTTTCTCCTCCGCTCGCCCCTTCCACCGTCATTTTCTCTCTACCCACCCTTGCCTCCTTTTCCGCGCAGCTCTCGATTCCCCCCTCTCTTTCGCACCCTCAATGTCATATTCCGCTCCAGGAGTTCCATCATAGCTCCTCACTGTCGCTGGGAGGATGTTTTCTCCTCCGCTCGCCCCTTCCACCGTCATTTTCTCTCTACCCACCCTTGCCTCCTTTTCCGCGCAGCTCTCGATTCCCCCCTCTCTTTCGCACCCTCCATGTCATATTCCGCTCCAGGAGTTCCATCATAGCTCCTCACTGTCGCTGGGAGGAAGTTTTCTCCTCCGCTCGCCCCTTCCACCGTCATTTTCTCTCTACCCACCCTTGCCTCCTTTTCTGCGCAGCTCTCGATTCCCCCCTCTCTTTCGCACCCTCCATATCATATTCCGCTCCAGGAGCTCCATCATAGCTCCTTGCTGTCGCTGGGAGGATGTTTTCTCCTCCGCTCGCCCCTTCCACCGTCATTTTCTCTCTACCCACCCTTGCCTCCTTTTCCGCGCAGCTCTCGATTCCCCCCTCTCTTTCGCACCCTCCATGTCATATTCCGCTCCAGGAGTTCCATCATAGCTCCTCACTGTCGCTGGGAGGATGTTTTCTCCTCCGCTCGCCCCTTCCACCGTCATTTTCTCTCTACCCACCCTTGCCTCCTTTTCTGCGCAGCTCTCGATTCCCCCCTCTCTTTCGCACCCTCCATGTCATATTCCGCTCCAGGAGTTCCATCATAGCTCCTCACTGTCGCTGGGAGGATGTTTTCTCCTCCGCTCGCCCCTTCCACCGTCATTTTCTCTCTACCCACCCTTGCCTCCTTCTCCGCGCAGCTCTCGATTCCCCCCTCTCTTTCGCACCCTCCATGTCATATTCCGCTCCAGGAGCTCCATCATAGCTCCTCGCTGTCGCTGGGAGGATGTTTTCTCCTCCGCTCGCCCCTTCCACCGTCATTTTCTCTCTACCCACCCTTGCCTCCTTTTCCGCGCAGCTCTCGATTCCCCCCTCTCTTTCGCAGCCTCCATGTCATATTCCGCTCCAGGAGTTCCATCATAGCTCCTCACTGTCGCTGGGAGGATGTTTTCTCCTCCGCTCGCCCCTTCCACCATCATTTTCTCTCTACCCACCCTTGCCTCCTTTTCCGCGCAGCTCTCGATTCCCTCCTCTCTTTCGCACCCTCCATGTCATATTCCGCTCCAGGAGTTCCATCATAGCTCCTCACTGTCGCTGGGAGGAAGTTTTCTCCTCCGCTCGCCCCTTCCACCGTCATTTTCTCTCTACCCACCCTTGCCTCCTTTTCCGCGCAGCTCTCGATTCCCCCCTCTCTTTCGCACCCTCCATGTCATATTCCGCTCCAGGAGCTCCATCATAGCTCCTTGCTGTCGCTGGGAGGATGTTTTCTCCTCCGCTCGCCCCTTCCACCGTCATTTTCTCTCTACCCACCCTTGCCTCCTTTTCCGCGCAGCTCTCGATTCCCCCCTCTCTTTCGCACCCTCCATGTCATATTCCGCTCCAGGAGTTCCATCATAGCTCCTCACTGTCGCTGGGAGGATGTTTTCTCCTCCGCTCGCCCCTTCCACCGTCATTTTCTCTCTACCCACCCTTGCCTCCTTCTCCGCGCAGCTCTCGATTCCCCCCTCTCTTTCGCACCCTCCATGTCATATTCCGCTCCAGGAGCTCCATCATAGCTAATCGCTGTCGCTGGGAGGATGTTTTCTCCTCCGCTCGCCCCTTCCACCGTCATTTTCTCTCTACCCACCCTTGCCTCCTTTTCCGCGCAGCTCTCGATTCCCCCCTCTCTTTCGCACCCTCCATGTCATATTCCGCTCCAGGAGTTCCATCAAAGCTCCTCACTGTCGTTGGGAGGATGTTTTCTCCTCCGCTCGCCCCTTCCACCGTCATTTTCTCTCTACCCACCCTTGCCTCCTTTTCCGCGCAGCTCTCGATTCCCCCCTCTCTTTCGCACCCTCCATGTCATATTCCGCTCCAGGAGTTCCATCATAGCTCCTCACTGTCGCTGGGAGGATGTTTTCTCCTCTGCTCGCCCCTTCCACCGTCATTTTCTCTCTACCCACCCTTGCCTCCTTCTCCGCGCAGCTCTCGATTCCCCCCTCTCTTTCGCACAATCCATGTCATATTCCGCTCCAGGAGCTCCATCATAGCTCCTCGCTGTCGCTGGGAGGATGTTTTCTCCTCCGCTCGCCCCTTCCACCGTCATTTTCTCTCTACCCACCCTTGCCTCCTTTTACGCGCAGCTCTCGATTCCCCCCTCTCTTTCGCACCCTCCATGTCATATTCCGCTCCAGGAGTTCCATCATAGCTCCTCACTGTCGCTGGGAGGATGTTTTCTCCTCCGCTCGCCTCTTCCACCGTCATTTTCTCTCTACCCACCCTTGCCTCCTTTTCCGCGCAGCTCTCGATTCCCCCCTCTCTTTCACACCCTCCATGTCATATTCCGCTCCAGGAGTTCCATCATAGCTCCTCACTGTCGCTGGGAGGAAGTTTTCTCCTCCGCTCGCCCCTTCCACCGTCATTTTCTCTCTACCCACCCTTGCCTCCTTTTCCGCGCAGCTCTCGATTCCCCCCTCTCTTTCGCACCCTCCATGTCATATTCCGTTCCAGGAGCTCCATCATAGCTCCTTGCTGTCGCTGGGAGGATGTTTTCTCCTCCGCTCGCCCCTTCCACCGTCATTTTCTCTCTACCCACCCTTGCCTCCTTTTCCGCGCAGCTCTCGATTCCCCCCTCTCTTTCGCACCCTCCATGTCATATTCCGCTCCAGGAGTTCCATCATAGCTCCTCACTGTCGCTGGGAGGATGTTTTCTCCTCCGCTCGCCCCTTCCACCGTCATTTTCTCTCTACCCACCCTTGCCTCCTTTTCCGCGCAGCTCTCGATTCCCCCCTCTCTTTCGCACCCTCCATGTCATATTCCGCTCCAGGAGCTCCATCATAGCTCCTCGCTGTCGCTGGGAGGATGTTTTCTCCTCCGCTCGCCCCTTCCACCGTCATTTTCTCTCTACCCACCCTTGCCTCCTTTTCCGCGCAGCTCTCGATTCCCCCCTCTCTTTCGCACCCTCCATGTCATATTCCGCTCCAGGAGCTCCATCATAGCTCCTTGCTGTCGCTGGGAGGATGTTTTCTCCTCCGCTCGCCCCTTCCACCGTCATTTTCTCTCTACCCACCCTTGCCTCCTTTTCCGCGCAGCTCTCGATTCCCCCCTCTCTTTCGCACCCTCCATGTCATATTCCGCTCCAGGAGTTCCATCATAGCTCCTCACTGTCGCTGGGAGGATGTTTTCTCCTCCGCTCGCCCCTTCCACCGTCATTTTCTCTCTACCCACCCTTGCCTCCTTTTCTGCGCAGCTCTCGATTCCCCCCTCTCTTTCGCACCCTCCATGTCATATTCCGCTCCAGGAGTTCCATCATAGCTCCTCACTGTCGCTGGGAGGATGTTTTCTCCTCCGCTCGCCCCTTCCACCGTCATTTTCTCTCTACCCACCCTTGCCTCCTTCTCCGCGCAGCTCTCGATTCCCCCCTCTCTTTCGCACCCTCCATGTCATATTCCGCTCCAGGAGCTCCATCATAGCTCCTCGCTGTCGCTGGGAGGATGTTTTCTCCTCCGCTCGCCCCTTCCACCGTCATTTTCTCTCTACCCACCCTTGCCTCCTTTTCCGCGCAGCTCTCGATTCCCCCCTCTCTTTCGCACCCTCCATGTCATATTCCGCTCCAGGAGTTCCATCATAGCTCCTCACTGTCGCTGGGAGGATGTTTTCTCCTCCGCTCGCCTCTTCCACCGTCATTTTCTCTCTACCCACCCTTGCCTCCTTTTCCGCGCAGCTCTCGATTCCCCCCTCTCTTTCGCACCCTCCATGTCATATTCCGCTCCAGGAGTTCCATCATAGCTCCTCACTGTCGCTGGGAGGATGTTTTCTCCTCCGCTCGCCCCTTCCACCGTCATTTTCTCTCTACCCACCCTTGCCTCCTTTTCCGCGCAGCTCTCGATTCCCCCCTCTCTTTCGCACCCTCCATGTCATATTCCGCTCCAGGAGTTCCATCATAGCTCCTCACTGTCGCTGGGAGGATGTTTTCTCCTCCGCTCGCCCCTTCCACCGTCATTTTCTCTCTACCCACCCTTGCCTCCTTTTCCGCGCAGCTCTCGATTCCCCCCTCTCTTTCGCACCCTCCATGTCATATTCCGCTCCAGGAGCTCCATCATAGCTCCTTGCTGTCGCTGGGAGGATGTTTTCTCCTCCGCTCGCCCCTTCCACCGTCATTTTCTCTCTACCCACCCTTGCCTCCTTTTCCGCGCAGCTCTCGATTCCCCCCTCTCTTTCGCACCCTCCATGTCATATTCCGCTCCAGGAGTTCCATCATAGCTCCTCACTGTCGCTGGGAGGATGTTTTCTCCTCCGCTCGCCCCTTCCACCGTCATTTTCTCTCTACCCACCCTTGCCTCCTTTTCCGCGCAGCTCTCGATTCCCCCCTCTCTTTCGCACCCTCCATGTCATATTCCGCTCCAGGAGTTCCATCATAGCTCCTCACTGTCGCTGGGAGGATGTTTTCTCCTCCGCTCGCCCCTTCCACCGTCATTTTCTCTCTACCCACCCTTGCCTCCTTCTCCGCGCAGCTCTCAATTCCCCCCTCTCTTTCGCACCCTCCATGTCATATTCCGCTCCAGGAGCTCCATCATAGCTAATCGCTGTCGCTGGGAGGATGTTTTCTCCTCCGCTCGCCCCTTCCACCGTCATTTTCTCTCTACCCACCCTTGCCTCCTTTTCCGCGCAGCTCTCGATTCCCCCCTCTCTTTCGCACCCTCCATGTCATATTCCGCTCCAGGAGTTCCATCATAGCTCCTCACTGTCGCTGGGAGGATGTTTTCTCCTCCGCTCGCCCCTTCCACCGTCATTTTCTCTCTACCCACCCTTGCCTCCTTTTCCGCGCAGCTCTCGATTCCCCCCTCTCTTTCGCACCCTCCATGTCATATTCCGCTCCAGGAGCTCCATCATAGCTCCTTGCTGTCGCTGGGAGGATGTTTTCTCCTCCGCTCGCCCCTTCCACCGTCATTTTCTCTCTACCCACCCTTGCCTCCTTTTCCGCGCAGCTCTCGATTCCCCCCTCTCTTTCGCACCCTCCATGTCATATTCCGCTCCAGGAGTTCCATCATAGCTCCTCACTGTCGCTGGGAGGATGTTTTCTCCTCCGCTCGCCCCTTCCACCGTCATTTTCTCTCTACCCACCCTTGCCTCCTTTTCCGCGCAGCTCTCGATTCCCCCCTCTCTTTCGCACCCTCCATGTCATATTCCGCTCCAGGAGCTCCATCATAGCTCCTTGCTGTCGCTGGGAGGATGTTTTCTCCTCCGCTCGCCCCTTCCACCGTCATTTTCTCTCTACCCACCCTTGCCTCCTTTTCCGCGCAGCTCTCGATTCCCCCCTCTCTTTCGCACCCTCAATGTCATATTCCGCTCCAGGAGTTCCATCATAGCTCCTCACTGTCGCTGGGAGGATGTTTTCTCCTCCGCTCGCCCCTTCCACCGTCATTTTCTCTCTACCCACCCTTGCCTCCTTTTCCGCGCAGCTCTCGATTCCCCCCTCTCTTTCGCACCCTCCATGTCATATTCCGCTCCAGGAGTTCCATCATAGCTCCTCACTGTCGCTGGGAGGAAGTTTTCTCCTCCGCTCGCCCCTTCCACCGTCATTTTCTCTCTACCCACCCTTGCCTCCTTTTCTGCGCAGCTCTCGATTCCCCCCTCTCTTTCGCACCCTCCATGTCATATTCCGCTCCAGGAGCTCCATCATAGCTCCTTGCTGTCGCTGGGAGGATGTTTTCTCCTCCGCTCGCCCCTTCCACCGTCATTTTCTCTCTACCCACCCTTGCCTCCTTTTCCGCGCAGCTCTCGATTCCCCCCTCTCTTTCGCACCCTCCATGTCATATTCCGCTCCAGGAGTTCCATCATAGCTCCTCACTGTCGCTGGGAGGATGTTTTCTCCTCCGCTCGCCCCTTCCACCGTCATTTTCTCTCTACCCACCCTTGCCTCCTTTTCCGCGCAGCTCTCGATTCCCCCCTCTCTTTCGCACCCTCCATGTCATATTCCGCTCCAGGAGTTCCATCATAGCTCCTCACTGTCGCTGGGAGGATGTTTTCTCCTCCGCTCGCCCCTTCCACCGTCATTTTCTCTCTACCCACCCTTGCCTCCTTCTCCGCGCAGCTCTCGATTCCCCCCTCTCTTTCGCACCCTCCATGTCATATTCCGCTCCAGGAGCTCCATCATAGCTCCTCGCTGTCGCTGGGAGGATGTTTTCTCCTCCGCTCGCCCCTTCCACCGTCATTTTCTCTCTACCCACCCTTGCCTCCTTTTCCGCGCAGCTCTCGATTCCCCCCTCTCTTTCGCACCCTCCATGTCATATTCCGCTCCAGGAGTTCCATCATAGCTCCTCACTGTCGCTGGGAGGATGTTTTCTCCTCCGCTCGCCTCTTCCACCGTCATTTTCTCTCTACCCACCCTTGCCTCCTTTTCCGCGCAGCTCTCGATTCCCCCCTCTCTTTCGCACCCTCCATGTCATATTCCGCTCCAGGAGTTCCATCATAGCTCCTCACTGTCACTGGGAGGAAGTTTTCTCCTCCGCTCGCCCCTTCCACCGTCATTTTCTCTCTACCCACCCTTGCCTCCTTTTCCGCGCAGCTCTCGATTCCCCCCTCTCTTTCGCACCCTCCATGTCATATTCCGCTCCAGGAGCTCCATCATAGCTCGTCGCAAGGAGGATGTTTTCTCCTCCGCTCGCCCCTTCCACCGTCATTTTCTCTCTACCCACCCTTGCCTCCTTTTCCGCGCAGCTCTCGATTCCCCCCTCTCTTTCGCACCCTCCATGTCATATTCCGCTCCAGGAGTTCCATCATAGCTCCTCACTGTCGCTGGGAGGATGTTTTCTCCTCCGCTCGCCCCTTCCACCGTCATTTTCTCTCTACCCACCCTTGCCTCCTTTTCCGCGCAGCTCTCGATTCCCCCCTCTCTTTCGCACCCTCCATGTCATATTCCGCTCCAGGAGTTCCATCATAGCTCCTCACTGTCGCTGGGAGGAAGTTTTCTCCTCCGCTCGCCCCTTCCACCGTCATTTTCTCTCTACCCACCCTTGCCTCCTTTTCTGCGCAGCTCTCGATTCCCCCCTCTCTTTCGCACCCTCCATGTCATATTCCGCTCCAGGAGCTCCATCATAGCTCCTTGCTGTCGCTGGGAGGATGTTTTCTCCTCCGCTCGCCCCTTCCACCGTCATTTTCTCTCTACCCACCCTTGCCTCCTTTTCCGCGCAGCTCTCGATTCCCCCCTCTCTTTCGCACCCTCCATGTCATATTCCGCTCCAGGAGTTCCATCATAGCTCCTCACTGTCGCTGGGAGGATGTTTTCTCCTCCGCTCGCCCCTTCCACCGTCATTTTCTCTCTACCCACCCTTGCCTCCTTTTCCGCGCAGCTCTCGATTCCCCCCTCTCTTTCGCACCCTCCATGTCATATTCCGCTCCAGGAGTTCCATCATAGCTCCTCACTGTCGCTGGGAGGATGTTTTCTCCTCCGCTCGCCCCTTCCACCGTCATTTTCTCTCTACCCACCCTTGCCTCCTTCTCCGCGCAGCTCTCGATTCCCCCCTCTCTTTCGCACCCTCCATGTCATATTCCGCTCCAGGAGCTCCATCATAGCTCCTCGCTGTCGCTGGGAGGATGTTTTCTCCTCCGCTCGCCCCTTCCACCGTCATTTTCTCTCTACCCACCCTTGCCTCCTTTTCCGCGCAGCTCTCGATTCCCCCCTCTCTTTCGCACCCTCCATGTCATATTCCGCTCCAGGAGTTCCATCATAGCTCCTCACTGTCGCTGGGAGGATGTTTTCTCCTCCGCTCGCCTCTTCCACCGTCATTTTCTCTCTACCCACCCTTGCCTCCTTTTCCGCGCAGCTCTCGATTCCCCCCTCTCTTTCGCACCCTCCATGTCATATTCCGCTCCAGGAGTTCCATCATAGCTCCTCACTGTCACTGGGAGGAAGTTTTCTCCTCCGCTCGCCCCTTCCACCGTCATTTTCTCTCTACCCACCCTTGCCTCCTTTTCCGCGCAGCTCTCGATTCCCCCCTCTCTTTCGCACCCTCCATGTCATATTCCGCTCCAGGAGCTCCATCATAGCTCGTCGCAAGGAGGATGTTTTCTCCTCCGCTCGCCCCTTCCACCGTCATTTTCTCTCTACCCACCCTTGCCTCCTTTTCCGCGCAGCTCTCGATTCCCCCCTCTCTTTCGCACCCTCCATGTCATATTCCGCTCCAGGAGTTCCATCATAGCTCCTCACTGTCGCTGGGAGGATGTTTTCTCCTCCGCTCGCCCCTTCCACCGTCATTTTCTCTCTACCCACCCTTGCCTCCTTTTCCGCGCAGCTCTCGATTCCCCCCTCTCTTTCGCACCCTCCATGTCATATTCCGCTCCAGGAGTTCCATCATAGCTCCTCACTGTCGCTGGGAGGAAGTTTTCTCCTCCGCTCGCCCCTTCCACCTTCATTTTCTCTCTACACACCCTTGCCTCCTTTTCCGCGCAGCTCTCGATTCCCCCCTCTCTTTCGCACCCTCCATGTCATATTCCGCTCCAGGAGCTCCATCATAGCTCCTTGCTGTCGCTGGGAGGATGTTTTCTCCTCCGCTCGCCCCTTCCACCGTCATTTTCTCTCTACCCACCCTTGCCTCCTTTTCCGCGCAGCTCTCGATTCCCCCCTCTCTTTCGCACCCTCCATGTCATATTCCGCTCCAGGAGTTCCATCATAGCTCCTCACTGTCGCTGGGAGGATGTTTTCTCCTCCGCTCGCCCCTTCCACCGTCATTTTCTCTCTACCCACCCTTGCCTCCTTCTCCGCGCAGCTCTCGATTCCCCCCTCTCTTTCGCACCCTCCATGTCATATTCCGCTCCAGGAGCTCCATCATAGCTAATCGCTGTCGCTGGGAGGATGTTTTCTCCTCCGCTCGCCCCTTCCACCGTCATTTTCTCTCTACCCACCCTTGCCTCCTTTTCCGCGCAGCTCTCGATTCCCCCCTCTCTTTCGCACCCTCCATGTCATATTCCGCTCCAGGAGTTCCATCATAGCTCCTCACTGTCGCTGGGAGGATGTTTTCTCCTCCGCTCGCCCCTTCCACCGTCATTTTCTCTCTACCCACCCTTGCCTCCTTTTCCGCGCAGCTCTCGATTCCCCCCTCTCTTTCGCACCCTCCATGTCATATTCCGCTCCAGGAGTTCCATCATAGCTCCTCACTGTCGCTGGGAGGAAGTTTTCTCCTCCGCTCGCCCCTTCCACCGTCATTTTCTCTCTACCCACCCTTGCCTCCTTTTCCGCGCAGCTCTCGATTCCCCCCTCTCTTTCGCACCCTCCATGTCATATTCCACTCCAGGAGCTCCATCATAGCTCCTTGCTGTCGCTGGGAGGATGTTTTCTCCTCCGCTCGCCCCTTCCACCGTCATTTTCTCTCTACCCACCCTTGCCTCCTTTTCCGCGCAGCTCTCGATTCCCCCCTCTCTTTCGCACCCTCCATGTCATATTCCGCTCCAGGAGTTCCATCATAGCTCCTCACTGTCGCTGGGAGGATGTTTTCTCCTCCGCTCGCCCCTTCCACCGTCATTTTCTCTCTACCCACCCTTGCCTCCTTTTCCGCGCAGCTCTCGATTCCCCCCTCTTTTTCGCACCCTCCATGTCATATTCCGCTCCAGGAGCTCCATCATAGCTCCTCGCTGTCGCTGGGAGGATGTTTTCTCCTCCGCTCGCCCCTTCCACCGTCATTTTCTCTCTACCCACCCTTGCCTACTTTTCCGCGCAGCTCTCGATTCCCCCCTCTCTTTCGCACCCTCCATGTCATATTCCGCTCCAGGAGCTCCATCATAGCTCCTTGCTGTCGCTGGGAGGATGTTTTCTCCTCCGCTCGCCCCTTCCACCGTCATTTTCTCTCTACCCACCCTTGCCTCCTTTTCCGCGCAGCTCTCGATTCCCCCCTCTCTTTCGCACCCTCCATGTCATATTCCACTCCAGGAGTTCCATCATAGCTCCTCACTGTCGCTGGGAGGATGTTTTCTCCTCCGCTCGCCCCTTCCACCGTCATTTTCTCTCTACCCACCCTTGCCTCCTTTTCCGTGCAGCTCTCGATTCCCCCCTCTCTTTCGCACACTCCATGTCATATTCCGCTCCAGGAGTTCCATCATAGCTCCTCACTGTCGCTGGGAGGATGTTTTCTCCTCCGCTCGCCCCTTCCACCGTAATTTTCTCTCTACCCACCCTTGCCTCCTTTTCCGCGCAGCTCTCGATTCCCCCCTCTTTTTCGCACCCTCCATGTCATATTCCGCTCCAGGAGCTCCATCATAGCTCCTCGCTGTCGCTGGGAGGATGTTTTCTCCTCCGCTCGCCCCTTCCACCGTCATTTTCTCTCTACCCACCCTTGCCTACTTTTCCGCGCAGCTCTCGATTCCCCCCTCTCTTTCGCACCCTCCATGTCATATTCCGCTCCAGGAGCTCCATCATAGCTCCTTGCTGTCGCTGGGAGGATGTTTTCTCCTCCGCTCGCCCCTTCCACCGTCATTTTCTCTCTACCCACCCTTGCCTCCTTTTCCGCGCAGCTCTCGATTCCCCCCTCTCTTTCGCACCCTCCATGTCATATTCCACTCCAGGAGTTCCATCATAGCTCCTCACTGTCGCTGGGAGGATGTTTTCTCCTCCGCTCGCCCCTTCCACCGTCATTTTCTCTCTACCCACCCTTGCCTCCTTTTCCGTGCAGCTCTCGATTCCCCCCTCTCTTTCGCACACTCCATGTCATATTCCGCTCCAGGAGTTCCATCATAGCTCCTCACTGTCGCTGGGAGGATGTTTTCTCCTCCGCTCGCCCCTTCCACCGTAATTTTCTCTCTACCCACCCTTGCCTCCTTTTCCGCGCAGCTCTCGATTCCCCCCTCTCTTTCGCACCCTCCATGTCATATTCCGCTCCAGGAGCTCCATCATAGCTCCTTGCTGTCGCTGGGAGGATGTTTTCTCCTCCGCTCGCCCCTTCCACCGTCATTTTCTCTCTACCCACCCTTGCCTCCTTCTCCGCGCAGCTCTCGATTCCCCCCTCTCTTTCGCACCCTCCATGTCATATTCCGCTCCAGGAGCTCCATCATAGCTCCTCACTGTCGCTGGGAGGAAGTTTTCTCCTCCGCTCGCCCCTTCCACCGTCATTTTCTCTCTACCCACCCTTGCCTCCTTTTCCGCGCAGCTCTCGATTCCCCCCTCTCTTTCGCACCCTTCATGTCATATTCCGCTCCAGGAGCTCCATCATAGCTCCTTGCTGTCGCTGGGAGGATGTTTTCTCCTCCGCTCGCCCCTTCCACCGTCATTTTCTCTCTACCCACCCTTGCCTCCTTTTCCGCGCAGCTCTCGATTCCCCCCTCTCTTTCGCACCCTCCATGTCATATTCCGCTCCAGGAGTTCCATCATAGCTCCTCACTGTCGCTGGGAGGATGTTTTCTCCTCCGCTCGCCCCTTCCACCGTCATTTTCTCTCTACCCACCCTTGCCTCCTTTTCCGCGCAGCTCTCGATTCCCCCTCTCTTTCGCACCCTCCATGTCATATTCCGCTCCAGGAGCTCCATCATAGCTCCTCGCTGTCGCTGGGAGGATGTTTTCTCCTCCCCTCGCCCCTTCCACCGTCATTTTCTCTCTACCCACCCTTGCCTCCTTTTCCGCGCAGCTCTCGATTCCCCCCTCTCTTTCGCACCCTCAATGTCATATTCCGCTCCAGGAGTTCCATCATAGCTCCTCACTGTCGCTGGGAGGATGTTTTCTCCTCCGCTCGCCCCTTCCACCGTCATTTTCTCTCTACCCACCCTTGCCTCCTTTTCCGCGCAGCTCTCGATTCCCCCCTCTCTTTCGCACCCTCCATGTCATATTCCGCTCCAGGAGTTCCATCAAAGCTCCTCACTGTCGCTGGGAGGAAGTTTTCTCCTCCGCTCGCCCCTTCCACCGTCATTTTCTCTCTACCCACCCTTGCCTCCTTTTCCGCGCAGCTCTCCATTCCCCCCTCTCTTTCGCACCCTCCATGTCATATTCCGCTCCAGGAGTTCCATCATAGCTCCTTGCTGTCGCTGGGAGGATGTTTTCTCCTCCGCTCGCCCCTTCCACCGTCATTTTCTCTCTACCCACCCTTGCCTCCTTTTCCGCGCAGCTCTCGATTCCCCCCTCTCTTTCGCACCCTCCATGTCATATTCCGCTCCAGGAGTTCCATCATAGCTCCTCACTGTCGCTGGGAGGATGTTTTCTCCTCCGCTCGCCCCTTCCACCATCATTTTCTCTCTACCCACCCTTGCCTCCTTTTCCGCGCAGCTCTCGATTCCCCCCTCTCTTTCGCACCCTCCATGTCATATTCCGCTCCAGGAGTTCCATCATAGCTCCTCACTGTCGCTGGGAGGAAGTTTTCTCCTCCGCTCGCCCCTTCCACCGTCATTTTCTCTCTACCCACCCTTGCCTCCTTTTCCACGCAGCTCTCGATTCCCCCCTCTCTTTCGCACCCTCCATGTCATATTCCGCTCCAGGAGCTCCATCATAGCTCCTTGCTGTCGCTGGGAGCATGTTTTCTCCTCCGCTCGCCCCTTCCACCGTCATTTTCTCTCTACCCACCCTTGCCTCCTTTTCCGCGCAGCTCTCGATTCCCCCCTCTCTTTCGCACCCTCCATGTCATATTCCGCTCCAGGAGTTCCATCATAGCTCCTCACTGTCGCTGGGAGGATGTTTTCTCCTCCGCTCGCCCCTTCCACCGTCATTTTCTCTCTACCCACCCTTGCCTCCTTCTCCGCGCAGCTCTCGATTCCCCCCTCTCTTTCGCACCCTCCATGTCATATTCCGCTCCAGGAGCTCCATCATAGCTAATCGCTGTCGCTGGGAGGATGTTTTCTCCTCCGCTCGCCCCTTCCACCGTCATTTTCTCTCTACCCACCCTTGCCTCCTTTTCCGCGCAGCTCTCGATTCCCTCCTCTCTTTCGCACCCTCCATGTCATATTCCGCTCCAGGAGTTCCATCATAGCTCCTCACTGTCGCTGGGAGGATGTTTTCTCCTCCGCTCGCCCCTTCCACCGTCATTTTCTCTCTACCCACCCTTGCCTCCTTTTCCGCGCAGCTCTCGATTCCCCCCTCTCTTTCGCACCCTCCATGTCATATTCCGCTCCAGGAGTTCCATCATAGCTCCTCACTGTCGCTGGGAGGAAGTTTTCTCCTCCGCTCGCCCCTTCCACCGTCATTTTCTCTCTACCCACCCTTGCCTCCTTTTCCGCGCAGCTCTCGATTCCCCCCTCTCTTTCGCACCCTCCATGTCATATTCCACTCCAGGAGCTCCATCATAGCTCCTTGCTGTCGCTGGGAGGATGTTTTCTCCTCCGCTCGCCCCTTCCACCGTCATTTTCTCTCTACCCACCCTTGCCTCCTTTTCCGCGCAGCTCTCGATTCCCCCCTCTCTTTCGCACCCTCCATGTCATATTCCGCTCCAGGAGCTCCATCATAGCTCCTTGCTGTCGCTGGGAGGATGTTTTCTCCTCCGCTCGCCCCTTCCACCGTCATTTTCTCTCTACCCACCCTTGCCTCCTTCTCCGCGCAGCTCTCGATTCCCCCCTCTCTTTCGCACCCTCCATGTCATATTCCGCTCCAGGAGGTCCATCATAGCTCCTCACTGTCGCTGGGAGGATGTTTTCTCCTCCGCTCGCCCCTTCCACCGTCATTTTCTCTCTACCCACCCTTGCCTCCTTTTCCGCGCAGCTCTCGATTCCCCCCTCTCTTTCGCACCCTCCATGTCATATTCCGCTCCAGGAGTTCCATCATAGCTCCTCACTGTCGCTGGGAGGATGTTTTCTCCTCCGCTCGCCCCTTCCACCGTCATTTTCTCTCTACCCACCCTTGCCTCCTTTTCCGCGCAGCTCTCGATTCCCCCCTCTCTTTCGCACCCTCCATGTCATATTCCGCTCCAGGAGCTCCATCATAGCTCCTCGCTGTCGCTGGGAGGATGTTTTCTCCTCCTCTCACCCCTTCCACCGTCATTTTCTCTCTACCCACCCTTGCCTCCTTTTCCGCGCAGCTCTCGATTCCCCCCTCTCTTTCGCACCCTCAATGTCATATTCCGCTCCAGGAGTTCCATCATAGCTCCTCACTGTCGCTGGGAGGATGTTTTCTCCTCCGCTCGCCCCTTCCACCGTCATTTTCTCTCTACCCACCCTTGCCTCCTTTTCCGCGCAGCTCTCGATTCCCCCCTCTCTTTCGCACCCTCCATGTCATATTCCCCTCCAGGAGTTCCATCATAGCTCCTCACTGTCGCTGGGAGGAAGTTTTCTCCTCCGCTCGCCCCTTCCACCGTCATTTTCTCTCTACCCACCCTTGCCTCCTTTTCCGCGCAGCTCTCGATTCCCCCCTCTCTTTCGCACCCTCCATGTCATATTCCGCTCCAGGAGCTCCATCATAGCTCCTTGCTGTCGCTGGGAGGATGTTTTCTCCTCCGCTCGCCCCTTCCACCGTCATTTTCTCTCTACCCACCCTTGCCTCCTTTTCCGCGCAGCTCTCGATTCCCTCCTCTCTTTCGCACCCTCCATGTCATATTCCGCTCCAGGAGCTCCATCATAGCTCCTTGCTGTCGCTGGGAGGATGTTTTCTCCTCCGCTCGCCCCTTCCACCGTCATTTTCTCTCTACCCACCCTTGCCTCCTTTTCCGCGCAGCTCTCGATTCCCCCCTCTCTTTCGCACCCTCCATGTCATATTCCGCTCCAGGAGTTCCATCATAGCTCCTCACTGTCGCTGGGAGGATGTTTTCTCCTCCGCTCGCCCCTTCCACCGTCATTTTCTCTCTACCCACCCTTGCCTCCTTCTCCGCGCAGCTCTCAATTCCCCCCTCTCTTTCGCACCCTCCATGTCATATTCCGCTCCAGGAGCTCCATCATAGCTAATCGCTGTCGCTGGGAGGATGTTTTCTCCTCCGCTCGCCCCTTCCACCGTCATTTTCTCTCTACCCACCCTTGCCTCCTTTTCCGCGCAGCTCTCGATTCCCCCCTCTCTTTCGCACCCTCCATGTCATATTCCGCTCCAGGAGTTCCATCATAGCTCCTCACTGTCGCTGGGAGGATGTTTTCTCCTCCGCTCGCCCCTTCCACCGTCATTTTCTCTCTACCCACCCTTGCCTCCTTCTCCGCGCAGCTCTCGATTCCCCCCTCTCTTTCGCACCCTCCATGTCATATTCCGCTCCAGGAGCTCCATCATAGCTCCTCACTGTCGCTGGGAGGATGTTTTCTCCTCCGCTCGCCCCTTCCACCGTCATTTTCTCTCTACCCACCCTTGCCTCCTTTTCCGCGCAGCTCTCGATTCCCCCCTCTCTTTCGCACCCTCCATGTCATATTCCGCTCCAGGAGTTCCATCATAGCTCCTCACTGTCGCTGGGAGGATGTTTTCTCCTCCGCTCGCCCCTTCCACCGTCATTTTCTCTCTACCCACCCTTGCCTCCTTCTCCGCGCAGCTCTCGATTCCCCCCTCTCTTTCGCACCCTCCATGTCATATTCCGCTCCAGGAGCTCCATCATAGCTCCTCGCTGTCGCTGGGGGGATGTTTTCTCCTCCGCTCGCCCCTTCGACCGTCATTTTCTCTCTACCCACCCTTGCCTCCTTTTCCGCGCAGCTCTCGATTCCCCCCTCTCTTTCGCACCCTCCATGTCATATTCCGCTCCAGGAGTTCCATCATAGCTCCTCACTGTCGCTGGGAGGATGTTTTCTCCTCCGCTCGCCTCTTCCACCGTCATTTTCTCTCTACCCACCCTTGCCTCCTTCTCCGCGCAGCTCTCGATTCCCCCCTCTCTTTCGCACCCTCCATGTCATATTCCGCTCCAGGAGCTCCATCATAGCTCCTCGCTGTCGCTGGGGGGATGTTTTCTCCTCCGCTCGCCCCTTCCACCGTCATTTTCTCTCTACCCACCCTTGCCTCCTTTTCCGCGCAGCTCTCGATTCCCCCCTCTCTTTCGCACCCTCCATGTCATATTCCGCTCCAGGAGTTCCATCATAGCTCCTCACTGTCGCTGGGAGGATGTTTTCTCCTCCGCTCGCCCCTTCCACCGTCATTTTCTCTCTACCCACCCTTGCCTCCTTTTCCGCGCAGCTCTCGATTCCCCCCTCTCTTTCGCACCCTCCATGTCATATTCCGCTCCAGGAGCTCCATCATAGCTCCTCGCTGTCGCTGGGAGGATGTTTTCTCCTCCGCTCACCCCTTCCACCGTCATTTTCTCTCTACCCACCCTTGCCTCCTTTTCCGCGCAGCTCTCGATTCCCCCCTCTCTTTCGCACCCTCAATGTCATATTCCGCTCCAGGAGTTCCATCATAGCTCCTCACTGTCGCTGGGAGGATGTTTTCTCCTCCGCTCGCCCCTTCCACCGTCATTTTCTCTCTACCCACCCTTGCCTCCTTTTCCGCGCAGCTCTCGATTCCCCCCTCTCTTTCGCACCCTCCATGTCATATTCCGCTCCAGGAGCTCCATCATAGCTCCTTGCTGTCGCTGGGAGGATGTTTTCTCCTCCGCTCGCCCCTTCCACCGTCATTTTCTCTCTACCCACCCTTGCCTCCTTTTCCGCGCAGCTCTCGATTCCCCCCTCTCTTTCGCACCCTCCATGTCATATTCCGCTCCAGGAGTTCCATCATAGCTCCTCACTGTCGCTGGGAGGATGTTTTCTCCTCCGCTCGCCCCTTCCACCATCATTTTATCTCTACCCACCCTTGCCTCCTTTTCCGCGCAGCTCTCGATTCCCTCCTCTCTTTCGCACCCTCCATGTCATATTCCGCTCCAGGAGCTCCATCATAGCTCCTTGCTGTCGCTGGGAGGATGTTTTCTCCTCCGCTCGCCCCTTCCACCGTCATTTTCTCTCTACCCACCCTTGCCTCCTTTTCCGCGCAGCTCTCGATTCCCCCCTCTCTTTCGCACCCTCCATGTCATATTCCGCTCCAGGAGTTCCATCATAGCTCCTCACTGTCGCTGGGAGGATGTTTTCTCCTCCGCTCGCCCCTTCCACCGTCATTTTCTCTCTACCCACCCTTGCCTCCTTCTCCGTGCAGCTCTCGATTCCCCCCTCTCTTTCGCACCCTCCATGTCATATTCCGCTCCAGGAGCTCCATCATAGCTAATCGCTGTCGCTGGGAGGATGTTTTCTCCTCCGCTCGCCCCTTCCACCGTCATTTTCTCTCTACCCACCCTTGCCTCCTTTTCCGCGCAGCTCTCGATTCCCCCCTCTCTTTCGCACCCTCCATGTCATATTCCGCTCCAGGAGTTCCATCATAGCTCCTCACTGTCGCTGGGAGGATGTTTTCTCCTCCGCTCGCCCCTTCCACCGTCATTTTCTCTCTACCCACCCTTGCCTCCTTTTCCGCGCAGCTCTCGATTCCCCCCTCTCTTTCGCACCCTCCATGTCATATTCCGCTCCAGGAGTTCCATCATAGCTCCTCACTGTCGCTGGGAGGATGTTTTCTCCTCCGCTCGCCCCTTCCACCGTCATTTTCTCTCTACCCACCCTTGCCTCCTTCTCCGCGCAGCTCTCGATTCCCCCCTCTCTTTCGCACCCTCCATGTCATATTCCGCTCCAGGAGCTTCATCATAGCTCCTCGCTGTCGCTGGGGGGATGTTTTCTCCTCCGCTCGCCCCTTCGACCGTCATTTTCTCTCTACCCACCCTTGCCTCCTTTTCCGCGCAGCTCTCGATTCCCCCCTCTCTTTCGCACCCTCCATGTCATATTCCGCTCCAGGAGTTCCATCATAGCTCCTCACTGTCGCTGGGAGGATGTTTTCTCCTCCGCTCGCCTCTTCCACCGTCATTTTCTCTCTACCCACCCTTGCCTCCTTCTCCGCGCAGCTCTCGATTCCCCCCTCTCTTTCGCACCCTCCATGTCATATTCCGCTCCAGGAGCTCCATCATAGCTCCTCGCTGTCGCTGGGGGGATGTTTTCTCCTCCGCTCGCCCCTTCGACCGTCATTTTCTCTCTACCCACCCTTGCCTCCTTTTCCGCGCAGCTCTCGATTCCCCCCTCTCTTTCGCACCCTCCATGTCATATTCCGCTCCAGGAGTTCCATCATAGCTCCTCACTGTCGCTGGGAGGATGTTTTCTCCTCCGCTCGCCTCTTCCACCGTCATTTTCTCTCTACCCACCCTTGCCTCCTTTTCCGCGCAGCTCTCGATTCCCCCCTCTCTTTCGCACCCTCCATGTCATATTCCGCTCCAGGAGTTCCATCATAGCTCCTCACTGTCGCTGGGAGGAAGTTTTCTCCTCCGCTCGCCCCTTCCACCGTCATTTTCTCTCTACCCACCCTTGCCTCCTTTTCCGCGCAGCTCTCGATTCCCCCCTCTCTTTCGCACCCTCCATGTCATATTCCGCTCCAGGAGCTCCATCATAGCTCCTTGCTGTCGCTGGGAGGATGTTTTCTCCTCCGCTCGCCCCTTCCACCGTCATTTTCTCTCTACCCACCCTTGCCTCCTTTTCCGCGCAGCTCTCAAATCCCCCCTCTCTTTCGCACCCTCCATGTCATATTCCGCTCCAGGAGTTCCATCATAGCTCCTCACTGTCGCTGGGAGGATGTTTTCTCCTCCGCTCGCCCCTTCCACCGTCATTTTCTCTCTACCCACCCTTGCCTCCTTTTCCGCGCAGCTCTCGATTCCCCCCTCTCTTTCGCACCCTCCATGTCATATTCCGCTCCAGGAGCTCCATCATAGCTCCTTGCTGTCGCTGGGAGGATGTTTTCTCCTCCGCTCGCCCCTTCCACCGTCATTTTCTCTCTACCCACCCTTGCCTCCTTTTCCGCGCAGCTCTCGATTCCCCCCTCTCTTTCGCACCCTCCATGTCATATTCTGCTCCAGGAGTTCCATCATAGCTCCTCACTGTCGCTGGGAGGATGTTTTCTCCTCCGCTCGCCCCTTCCACCATCATTTTCTCTCTACCCACCCTTGCCTCCTTTTCCGCGCAGCTCTCGATTCCCTCCTCTCTTTCGCACCCTCCATGTCATATTCCGCTCCAGGAGTTCCATCATAGCTCCTCACTGTCGCTGGGAGGATGTTTTCTCCTCCGCTCGCCCCTTCCACCGTCATTTTCTCTCTACCCACCCTTGCCTCCTTTTCCGCGCAGCTCTCGATTCCCCCCTCTCTTTCGCACCCTCCATGTCATATTCCGCTCCAGGAGTTCCATCATAGCTCCTCACTGTCGCTGGGAGGATGTTTTCTCCTCCGCTCGCCCCTTCCACCGTCATTTTCTCTCTACCCACCCTTGCCTCCTTTTCCGCGCAGCTCTCGATTCCCCCCTCTCTTTCGCACCCTCCATGTCATATTCCGCTCCAGGAGCTCCATCATAGCTCCTTGCTGTCGCTGGGAGGATGTTTTCTCCTCCGCTCGCCCCTTCCACCGTCATTTTCTCTCTACCCACCCTTGCCTCCTTTTCCGCGCAGCTCTCGATTCCCCCCTCTGTTTCGCACCCTCCATGTCATATTCCGCTCCAGGAGTTCCATCATAGCTCCTCACTGTCGCTGGGAGGATGTTTTCTCCTCCGCTCGCCCCTTCCACCATCATTTTCTCTCTACCCACCCTTGCCTCCTTTTCCGCGCAGCTCTCGATTCCCTCCTCTCTTTCGCACCCTCCATGTCATATTCCGCTCCAGGAGCTCCATCATAGCTCCTTGCTGTCGCTGGGAGGATGTTTTCTCCTCCGCTCGCCCCTTCCACCGTCATTTTCTCTCTACCCACCCTTGCCTCCTTTTCCGCGCAGCTCTCGATTCCCCCCTCTCTTTCGCACCCTCCATGTCATATTCCGCTCCAGGAGTTCCATCATAGCTCCTCACTGTCGCTGGGAGGATGTTTTCTCCTCCGCTCGCCTCTTCCACCGTCATTTTCTCTCTACCCACCCTTGCCTCCTTCTCCGCGCAGCTCTCGATTCCCCCCTCTCTTTCGCACCCTCCATGTCATATTCCGCTCCAGGAGCTCCATCATAGCTCCTCGCTGTCGCTGGGGGGATGTTTTCTCCTCCGCTCGCCCCTTCGACCGTCATTTTCTCTCTACCCACCCTTGCCTCCTTTTCCGCGCAGCTCTCGATTCCCCCCTCTCTTTCGCACCCTCCATGTCATATTCCGCTCCAGGAGTTCCATCATAGCTCCTCACTGTCGCTGGGAGGATGTTTTCTCCTCCGCTCGCCTCTTCCACCGTCATTTTCTCTCTACCCACCCTTGCCTCATTTTCCGCGCAGCTGTCGATTCCCCCCTCTCTTTCGCACCCTCCATGTCATATTCCGCTCCAGGAGTTCCATCATAGCTCCTCACTGTCGCTGGGAGGAAGTTTTCTCCTCCGCTCGCCCCTTCCACCGTCATTTTCTCTCTACCCACCCTTGCCTCCTTTTCCGCGCAGCTCTCGATTCCCCCCTCTCTTTCGCACCCTCCATGTCATATTCCGCTCCAGGAGTTCCATCATAGCTCCTCACTGTCGCTGGGAGGATGTTTTCTCCTCCGCTCGCCCCTTCCACCGTCATTTTCTCTCTACCCACCCTTGCCTCCTTCTCCGCGCAGCTCTCGATTCCCCCCTCTCTTTCGCACCCTCCATGTCATATTCCGCTCCAGGAGCTCCATCATAGCTCCTCGCTGTCGCTGGGGGGATGTTTTCTCCTCCGCTCGCCCCTTCGACCGTCATTTTCTCTCTACCCACCCTTGCCTCCTTTTCCGCGCAGCTCTCGATTCCCCCCTCTCTTTCGCACCCTCCATGTCATATTCCGCTCCAGGAGTTCCATCATAGCTCCTCACTGTCGCTGGGAGGATGTTTTCTCCTCCGCTCGCCTCTTCCACCGTCATTTTCTCTCTACCCACCCTTGCCTCCTTCTCCGCGCAGCTCTCGATTCCCCCCTCTCTTTCGCACCCTCCATGTCATATTCCGCTCCAGGAGCTCCATCATAGCTCCTCGCTGTCGCTGGGGGGATGTTTTCTCCTCCGCTCGCCCCTTCGACCGTCATTTTCTCTCTACCCACCCTTGCCTCCTTTTCCGCGCAGCTCTCGATTCCCCCCTTCTCTTTCGCACCCTCCATGTCATATTCCGCTCCAGGAGTTCCATCATAGCTCCTCACTGTCGCTGGGAGGATGTTTTCTCCTCCGCTCGCCTCTTCCACCGTCATTTTCTCTCTACCCACCCTTGCCTCCTTTTCCGCGCAGCTCTCGATTCCCCCCTCTCTTTCGCACCCTCCATGTCATATTCCGCTCCAGGAGTTCCATCATAGCTCCTCACTGTCGCTGGGAGGAAGTTTTCTCCTCCGCTCGCCCCTTCCACCGTCATTTTCTCTCTACCCACCCTTGCCTCCTTTTCCGCGCAGCTCTCGATTCCCCCCTCTCTTTCGCACCCTCCATGTCATATTCCGCTCCAGGAGTTCCATCATAGCTCCTTGCTGTCGCTGGGAGGATGTTTTCTCCTCCGCTCGCCCCTTCCACCGTCATTTTCTCTCTACCCACCCTTGCCTCCTTTTCCGCGCAGCTCTCGATTCCCCCCTCTGTTTCGCACCCTCCATGTCATATTCCGCTCCAGGAGTTCCATCATAGCTCCTCACTGTCGCTGGGAGGATGTTTTCTCCTCCGCTCGCCCCTTCCACCGTCATTTTCTCTCTACCCACCCTTGCCTCCTTTTCCGCGCAGCTCTCGATTCCCCCCTCTCTTTCGCACCCTCCATGTCATATTCCGCTCCAGGAGCTCCATCATAGCTCCTCGCTGTCGCTGGGAGGATGTTTTCTCCTCCGCTCGCCCCTTCCACCGTCATTTTCTCTCTACCCACCCTTGCCTCCTTTTCCGCGCAGCTCTCGATTCCCCCCTCTCTTTCGCACCCTCAATGTCATATTCCGCTCCAGGAGTTCCATCATAGCTCCTCACTGTCGCTGGGAGGATGTTTTCTCCTCCGCTCGCCCCTTCCACCGTCATTTTCTCTCTACCCACCCTTGCCTCCTTTTCCGCGCAGCTCTCGATTCCCCCCTCTCTTTCGCACCCTCCATGTCATATTCCGCTCCAGGAGTTCCATCATAGCTCCTCACTGTCGCTGGGAGGAAGTTTTCTCCTCCGCTCGCCCCTTCCACCGTCATTTTCTCTCTACCCACCCTTGCCTCCTTTTCCGCGCAGCTCTCGATTCCCCCCTCTCTTTCGCACCCTCCATGTCATATTCCGCTCCAGGAGTTCCATCATAGCTCCTCACTGTCGCTGGGAGGAAGTTTTCTCCTCCGCTCGCCCCTTCCACCGTCATTTTCTCTCTACCCACCCTTGCCTCCTTTTCCGCGCAGCTCTCGATTCCCCCCTCTCTTTCGCACCCTCCATGTCATATTCCGCTCCAGGAGCTCCATCATAGCTCCTTGCTGTCGCTGGGAGGATGTTTTCTCCTCCGCTCGCCCCTTCCACCGTCATTTTCTCTCTACCCACCCTTGCCTCCTTTTCCGCGCAGCTCTCGATTCCCCCCTCTCTTTCGCACCCTCCATGTCATATTCCGCTCCAGGTGCTCCATCATAGCTCCTCGCTGTCGCTGGGAGGATGTTTTCTCCTCCGCTCGCCCCTTCCACCGTCATTTTCTCTCTACCCACCCTTGCCTCCTTTTCCGCGCAGCTCTCGATTCCCCCCTCTCTTTCGCACCCTCCATGTCATATTCCGCTCCAGGAGCTCCATCATAGCTCCTTGCTGTCGCTGGGAGGATGTTTTCTCCTCCGCTCGCCCCTTCCACCGTCATTTTCTCTCTACCCACCCTTGCCTCCTTTTCCGCGCAGCTCTCGATTCCCCCCTCTCTTTCGCACCCTCCATGTCATATTCCGCTCCAGGAGTTCCATCATAGCTCCTCACTGTCGCTGGGAGGATGTTTTCTCCTCCGCTCGCCCCTTCCACCGTCATTTTCTCTCTACCCACCCTTGCCTCCTTTTCCGCGCAGCTCTCGATTCCCCCCTCTCTTTCGCACCCTCCATGTCATATTCCGCTCCAGGAGCTCCATCATAGCTCCTCGCTGTCGCTGGGAGGATGTTTTCTCCTCCGCTCGCCCCTTCCACCGTCATTTTCTCTCTACCCACCCTTGCCTCCTTTTCCGCGCAGCTCTCGATTCCCCCCTCTCTTTCGCACCCTCCATGTCATATTCCGCTCCAGGAGTTCCATCATAGCTCCTCACTGTCGCTGGGAGGATGTTTTCTCCTCCGCTCGCCCCTTCCACCGTCATTTTCTCTCTACCCACCCTTGCCTCCTTTTCCGCGCAGCTCTCGATTCCCCCCTCTCTTTCGCACCCTCCATGTCATATTCCGCTCCAGGAGCTCCATCATAGCTCCTTGCTGTCGCTGGGAGGATGTTTTCTCCTCCGCTCGCCCCTTCCACCGTCATTTTCTCTCTACCCACCCTTGCCTCCTTTTCCGCGCAGCTCTCGATTCCCCCCTCTCTTTCGCACCCTCCATGTCATATTCCGCTCCAGGAGTTCCATCATAGCTCCTCACTGTCGCTGGGAGGATGTTTTCTCCTCCGCTCGCCCCTTCCACCGTCATTTTCTCTCTACCCACCCTTGCCTCCTTCTCCGCGCAGCTCTCGATTCCCCCCTCTCTTTCGCACCCTCCATGTCATATTCCGCTCCAGGAGCTCCATCATAGCTCCTCGCTGTCGCTGGGGGGATGTTTTCTCCTCCGCTCGCCCCTTCGACCGTCATTTTCTCTCTACCCACCCTTGCCTCCTTTTCCGCGCAGCTCTCGATTCCCCCCTCTCTTTCGCACCCTCCATGTCATATTCCGCTCCAGGAGTTCCATCATAGCTCCTCACTGTCGCTGGGAGGATGTTTTCTCCTCCGCTCGCCTCTTCCACCGTCATTTTCTCTCTACCCACCCTTGCCTCCTTCTCCGCGCAGCTCTCGATTCCCCCCTCTCTTTCGCACCCTCCATGTCATATTCCGCTCCAGGAGCTCCATCATAGCTCCTCGCTGTCGCTGGGGGGATGTTTTCTCCTCCGCTCGCCCCTTCGACCGTCATTTTCTCTCTACCCACCCTTGCCTCCTTTTCCGCGCAGCTCTCGATTCCCCCCTTCTCTTTCGCACCCTCCATGTCATATTCCGCTCCAGGAGTTCCATCATAGCTCCTCACTGTCGCTGGGAGGATGTTTTCTCCTCCGCTCGCCTCTTCCACCGTCATTTTCTCTCTACCCACCCTTGCCTCCTTTTCCGCGCAGCTCTCGATTCCCCCCTCTCTTTCGCACCCTCCATGTCATATTCCGCTCCAGGAGTTCCATCATAGCTCCTCACTGTCGCTGGGAGGAAGTTTTCTCCTCCGCTCGCCCCTTCCACCGTCATTTTCTCTCTACCCACCCTTGCCTCCTTTTCCGCGCAGCTCTCGATTCCCCCCTCTCTTTCGCACCCTCCATGTCATATTCCGCTCCAGGAGTTCCATCATAGCTCCTTGCTGTCGCTGGGAGGATGTTTTCTCCTCCGCTCGCCCCTTCCACCGTCATTTTCTCTCTACCCACCCTTGCCTCCTTTTCCGCGCAGCTCTCGATTCCCCCCTCTGTTTCGCACCCTCCATGTCATATTCCGCTCCAGGAGTTCCATCATAGCTCCTCACTGTCGCTGGGAGGATGTTTTCTCCTCCGCTCGCCCCTTCCACCATCATTTTCTCTCTACCCACCCTTGCCTCCTTTTCCGCGCAGCTCTCGATTCCCTCCTCTCTTTCGCACCCTCCATGTCATATTCCGCTCCAGGAGCTCCATCATAGCTCCTTGCTGTCGCTGGGAGGATGTTTTCTCCTCCGCTCGCCCCTTCCACCGTCATTTTCTCTCTACCCACCCTTGCCTCCTTTTCCGCGCAGCTCTCGATTCCCCCCTCTCTTTCGCACCCTCCATGTCATATTCCGCTCCAGGAGCTCCATCATAGCTCCTTGCTGTCGCTGGGAGGATGTTTTCTCCTCCGCTCGCCCCTTCCACCGTCATTTTCTCTCTACCCACCCTTGCCTCCTTTTCCGCGCAGCTCTCGATTCCCCCCTCTCTTTCGCACCCTCCATGTCATATTCCGCTCCAGGAGTTCCATCATAGCTCCTCACTGTCGCTGGGAGGATGTTTTCTCCTCCGCTCGCCCCTTCCACCGTCATTTTCTCTCTACCCACCCTTGCCTCCTTCTCCGCGCAGCTCTCGATTCCCCCCTCTCTTTCGCACCCTCCATGTCATATTCCGCTCCAGGAGCTCCATCATAGCTCCTCGCTGTCGCTGGGGGGATGTTTTCTCCTCCGCTCGCCCCTTCGACCGTCATTTTCTCTCTACCCACCCTTGCCTCCTTTTCCGCGCAGCTCTCGATTCCCCCCTCTCTTTCGCACCCTCCATGTCATATTCCGCTCCAGGAGTTCCATCATAGCTCCTCACTGTCGCTGGGAGGATGTTTTCTCCTCCGCTCGCCTCTTCCACCGTCATTTTCTCTCTACCCACCCTTGCCTCCTTCTCCGCGCAGCTCTCGATTCCCCCCTCTCTTTCGCACCCTCCATGTCATATTCCGCTCCAGGAGCTCCATCATAGCTCCTTGCTGTCGCTGGGGGGATGTTTTCTCCTCCGCTCGCCCCTTCGACCGTCATTTTCTCTCTACCCACCCTTGCCTCCTTTTCCGCGCAGCTCTCGATTCCCCCCTCTCTTTCGCACCCTCCATGTCATATTCCGCTCCAGGAGTTCCATCATAGCTCCTCACTGTCGCTGGGAGGATGTTTTCTCCTCCGCTCGCCTCTTCCACCGTCATTTTCTCTCTACCCACCCTTGCCTCCTTTTCCGCGCAGCTCTCGATTCCCCCCTCTCTTTCGCACCCTCCATGTCATATTCCGCTCCAGGAGCTCCATCATAGCTCCTTGCTGTCGCTGGGGGGATGTTTTCTCCTCCGCTCGCCCCTTCGACCGTCATTTTCTCTCTACCCACCCTTGCCTCCTTTTCCGCGCAGCTCTCGATTCCCCCCTCTCTTTCGCACCCTCCATGTCATATTCCGCTCCAGGAGTTCCATCATAGCTCCTCACTGTCGCTGGGAGGATGTTTTCTCCTCCGCTCGCCTCTTCCACCGTCATTTTCTCTCTACCCACCCTTGCCTCCTTTTCCGCGCAGCTCTCGATTCCCCCCTCTCTTTCGCACCCTCCATGTCATATTCCGCTCCAGGAGTTCCATCATAGCTCCTCACTGTCGCTGGGAGGAAGTTTTCTCCTCCGCTCGCCCCTTCCACCGTCATTTTCTCTCTACCCACCCTTGCCTCCTTTTCCGCGCAGCTCTCGATTCCCCCCTCTCTTTCGCACCCTCCATGTCATATTCCGCTCCAGGAGCTCCATCATAGCTCCTTGCTGTCGCTGGGAGGATGTTTTCTCCTCCGCTCGCCCCTTCCACCGTCATTTTCTCTCTACCCACCCTTGCCTCCTTTTCCGCGCAGCTCTCGATTCCCCCCTCTCTTTCGCACCCTCCATGTCATATTCCGCTCCAGGAGTTCCATCATAGCTCCTCACTGTCGCTGGGAGGATGTTTTCTCCTCCGCTCGCCCCTTCCACCGTCATTTTCTCTCTACCCACCCTTGCCTCCTTTTCCGCGCAGCTCTCGATTCCCCCCTCTCTTTCGCACCCTCCATGTCATATTCCGCTCCAGGAGTTCCATCATAGCTCCTCACTGTCGCTGGGAGGATGTTTTCTCCTCCGCTCGCCCCTTCCACCGTCATTTTCTCTCTACCCACCCTTGCCTCCTTTTCCGCGCAGCTCTCGATTCCCCCCTCTCTTTCGCACCCTCCATGTCATATTCCGCTCCAGGAGCTCCATCATAGCTCCTCGCTGTCGCTGGGAGGATGTTTTCTCCTCCGCTCGCCCCTTCCACCGTCATTTTCTCTCTACCCACCCTTGCCTCCTTTTCCGCGCAGCTCTCGATTCCCCCCTCTCTTTCGCACCCTCAATGTCATATTCCGCTCCAGGAGTTCCATCATAGCTCCTCACTGTCGCTGGGAGGATGTTTTCTCCTCCGCTCGCCCCTTCCACCGTCATTTTCTCTCTACCCACCCTTGCCTCCTTTTCCGCGCAGCTCTCGATTCCCCCCTCTCTTTCGCACCCTCCATGTCATATTCCGCTCCAGGAGTTCCATCATAGCTCCTCACTGTCGCTGGGAGGAAGTTTTCTCCTCCGCTCGCCCCTTCCACCGTCATTTTCTCTCTACCCACCCTTGCCTCCTTTTCCGCGCAGCTCTCGATTCCCCCCTCTCTTTCGCACCCTCCATGTCATATTCCGCTCCAGGAGTTCCATCATAGCTCCTCACTGTCGCTGGGAGGAAGTTTTCTCCTCCGCTCGCCCCTTCCACCGTCATTTTCTCTCTACCCACCCTTGCCTCCTTTTCCGCGCAGCTCTCGATTCCCCCCTCTCTTTCGCACCCTCCATGTCATATTCCGCTCCAGGAGCTCCATCATAGCTCCTTGCTGTCGCTGGGAGGATGTTTTCTCCTCCGCTCGCCCCTTCCACCGTCATTTTCTCTCTACCCACCCTTGCCTCCTTTTCCGCGCAGCTCTCGATTCCCCCCTCTCTTTCGCACCCTCCATGTCATATTCCGCTCCAGGTGCTCCATCATAGCTCCTCGCTGTCGCTGGGAGGATGTTTTCTCCTCCGCTCGCCCCTTCCACCGTCATTTTCTCTCTACCCACCCTTGCCTCCTTTTCCGCGCAGCTCTCGATTCCCCCCTCTCTTTCGCACCCTCCATGTCATATTCCGCTCCAGGAGCTCCATCATAGCTCCTTGCTGTCGCTGGGAGGATGTTTTCTCCTCCGCTCGCCCCTTCCACCGTCATTTTCTCTCTACCCACCCTTGCCTCCTTTTCCGCGCAGCTCTCGATTCCCCCCTCTCTTTCGCACCCTCCATGTCATATTCCGCTCCAGGAGTTCCATCATAGCTCCTCACTGTCGCTGGGAGGATGTTTTCTCCTCCGCTCGCCCCTTCCACCGTCATTTTCTCTCTACCCACCCTTGCCTCCTTTTCCGCGCAGCTCTCGATTCCCCCCTCTCTTTCGCACCCTCCATGTCATATTCCGCTCCAGGAGCTCCATCATAGCTCCTCGCTGTCGCTGGGAGGATGTTTTCTCCTCCGCTCGCCCCTTCCACCGTCATTTTCTCTCTACCCACCCTTGCCTCCTTTTCCGCGCAGCTCTCGATTCCCCCCTCTCTTTCGCACCCTCCATGTCATATTCCGCTCCAGGAGTTCCATCATAGCTCCTCACTGTCGCTGGGAGGATGTTTTCTCCTCCGCTCGCCCCTTCCACCGTCATTTTCTCTCTACCCACCCTTGCCTCCTTTTCCGCGCAGCTCTCGATTCCCCCCTCTCTTTCGCACCCTCCATGTCATATTCCGCTCCAGGAGCTCCATCATAGCTCCTTGCTGTCGCTGGGAGGATGTTTTCTCCTCCGCTCGCCCCTTCCACCGTCATTTTCTCTCTACCCACCCTTGCCTCCTTTTCCGCGCAGCTCTCGATTCCCCCCTCTCTTTCGCACCCTCCATGTCATATTCCGCTCCAGGAGTTCCATCATAGCTCCTCACTGTCGCTGGGAGGATGTTTTCTCCTCCGCTCGCCCCTTCCACCGTCATTTTCTCTCTACCCACCCTTGCCTCCTTCTCCGCGCAGCTCTCGATTCCCCCCTCTCTTTCGCACCCTCCATGTCATATTCCGCTCCAGGAGCTCCATCATAGCTCCTCGCTGTCGCTGGGGGGATGTTTTCTCCTCCGCTCGCCCCTTCGACCGTCATTTTCTCTCTACCCACCCTTGCCTCCTTTTCCGCGCAGCTCTCGATTCCCCCCTCTCTTTCGCACCCTCCATGTCATATTCCGCTCCAGGAGTTCCATCATAGCTCCTCACTGTCGCTGGGAGGATGTTTTCTCCTCCGCTCGCCTCTTCCACCGTCATTTTCTCTCTACCCACCCTTGCCTCCTTCTCCGCGCAGCTCTCGATTCCCCCCTCTCTTTCGCACCCTCCATGTCATATTCCGCTCCAGGAGCTCCATCATAGCTCCTCGCTGTCGCTGGGGGGATGTTTTCTCCTCCGCTCGCCCCTTCGACCGTCATTTTCTCTCTACCCACCCTTGCCTCCTTTTCCGCGCAGCTCTCGATTCCCCCCTCTCTTTCGCACCCTCCATGTCATATTCCGCTCCAGGAGTTCCATCATAGCTCCTCGCTGTCGCTGGGGGGATGTTTTCTCCTCCGCTCGCCCCTTCGACCGTCATTTTCTCTCTACCCACCCTTGCCTCCTTTTCCGCGCAGCTCTCGATTCCCCCCTCTCTTTCGCACCCTCCATGTCATATTCCGCTCCAGGAGTTCCATCATAGCTCCTCACTGTCGCTGGGAGGATGTTTTCTCCTCCGCTCGCCTCTTCCACCGTCATTTTCTCTCTACCCACCCTTGCCTCCTTTTCCGCGCAGCTCTCGATTCCCCCCTATCTTTCGCACCCTCCATGTCATATTCCGCTCCAGGAGTTCCATCATAGCTCCTCACTGTCGCTGGGAGGAAGTTTTCTCCTCCGCTCGCCCCTTCCACCGTCATTTTCTCTCTACCCACCCTTGCCTCCTTTTCCGCGCAGCTCTCGATTCCCCCCTCTCTTTCGCACCCTCCATGTCATATTCCGCTCCAGGAGCTCCATCATAGCTCCTTGCTGTCGCTGGGAGGAAGTTTTCTCCTCCGCTCGCCCCTTCCACCGTCATTTTCTCTCTACCCACCCTTGCCTCCTTTTCCGCGCAGCTCTCGATTCCCCCCTCTCTTTCGCACCCTCCATGTCATATTCCGCTCCAGGAGCTCCATCATAGCTCCTTGCTGTCGCTGGGAGGATGTTTTCTCCTCCGCTCGCCCCTTCCACCGTCATTTTCTCTCTACCCACCCTTGCCTCCTTTTCCGCGCAGCTCTCGATTCCCCCCTCTCTTTCGCACCCTCCATGTCATATTCCGCTCCAGGTGCTCCATCATAGCTCCTCGCTGTCGCTGGGAGGATGTTTTCTCCTCCGCTCGCCCCTTCCACCGTCATTTTCTCTCTACCCACCCTTGCCTCCTTTTCCGCGCAGCTCTCGATTCCCCCCTCTCTTTCGCACCCTCCATGTCATATTCCGCTCCAGGAGCTCCATCATAGCTCCTTGCTGTCGCTGGGAGGATGTTTTCTCCTCCGCTCGCCCCTTCCACCGTCATTTTCTCTCTACCCACCCTTGCCTCCTTTTCCGCGCAGCTCTCGATTCCCCCCTCTCTTTCGCACCCTCCATGTCATATTCCGCTCCAGGAGTTCCATCATAGCTCCTCACTGTCGCTGGGAGGATGTTTTCTCCTCCGCTCGCCCCTTCCACCGTCATTTTCTCTCTACCCACCCTTGCCTCCTTCTCCGCGCAGCTCTCGATTCCCCCCTCTCTTTCGCACCCTCCATGTCATATTCCGCTCCAGGAGCTCCATCATAGCTCCTCGCTGTCGCTGGGGGGATGTTTTCTCCTCCGCTCGCCCCTTCGACCGTCATTTTCTCTCTACCCACCCTTGCCTCCTTTTCCGCGCAGCTCTCGATTCCCCCCTCTCTTTCGCACCCTCCATGTCATATTCCGCTCCAGGAGTTCCATCATAGCTCCTCACTGTCGCTGGGAGGATGTTTTCTCCTCCGCTCGCCTCTTCCACCGTCATTTTCTCTCTACCCACCCTTGCCTCCTTCTCCGCGCAGCTCTCGATTCCCCCCTCTCTTTCGCACCCTCCATGTCATATTCCGCTCCAGGAGCTCCATCATAGCTCCTTGCTGTCGCTGGGGGGATGTTTTCTCCTCCGCTCGCCCCTTCGACCGTCATTTTCTCTCTACCCACCCTTGCCTCCTTTTCCGCGCAGCTCTCGATTCCCCCCTCTCTTTCGCACCCTCCATGTCATATTCCGCTCCAGGAGTTCCATCATAGCTCCTCACTGTCGCTGGGAGGAAGTTTTCTCCTCCGCTCGCCCCTTCCACCGTCATTTTCTCTCTACCCACCCTTGCCTCCTTTTCCGCGCAGCTCTCGATTCCCCCCTCTCTTTCGCACCCTCCATGTCATATTCCGCTCCAGGAGCTCCATCATAGCTCCTTGCTGTCGCTGGGAGGATGTTTTCTCCTCCGCTCGCCCCTTCCACCGTCATTTTCTCTCTACCCACCCTTGCCTCCTTTTCCGCGCAGCTCTCGATTCCCCCCTCTCTTTCGCACCCTCCATGTCATATTCCGCTCCAGGAGTTCCATCATAGCTCCTCACTGTCGCTGGGAGGATGTTTTCTCCTCCGCTCGCCCCTTCCACCGTCATTTTCTCTCTACCCACCCTTGCCTCCTTTTCCGCGCAGCTCTCGATTCCCCCCTATCTTTCGCACCCTCCATGTCATATTCCGCTCCAGGAGTTCCATCATAGCTCCTCACTGTCGCTGGGAGGAAGTTTTCTCCTCCGCTCGCCCCTTCCACCGTCATTTTCTCTCTACCCACCCTTGCCTCCTTTTCCGCGCAGCTCTCGATTCCCCCCTCTCTTTCGCACCCTCCATGTCATATTCCGCTCCAGGAGCTCCATCATAGCTCCTTGCTGTCGCTGGGAGGATGTTTTCTCCTCCGCTCGCCCCTTCCACCGTCATTTTCTCTCTACCCACCCTTGCCTCCTTTTCCGCGCAGCTCTCGATTCCCCCCTCTCTTTCGCACCCTCCATGTCATATTCCGCTCCAGGAGCTCCATCATAGCTCCTTGCTGTCGCTGGGAGGATGTTTTCTCCTCCGCTCGCCCCTTCCACCGTCATTTTCTCTCTACCCACCCTTGCCTCCTTTTCCGCGCAGCTCTCGATTCCCCCCTCTCTTTCGCACCCTCCATGTCATATTCCGCTCCAGGTGCTCCATCATAGCTCCTCGCTGTCGCTGGGAGGATGTTTTCTCCTCCGCTCGCCCCTTCCACCGTCATTTTCTCTCTACCCACCCTTGCCTCCTTTTCCGCGCAGCTCTCGATTCCCCCCTCTCTTTCGCACCCTCCATGTCATATTCCGCTCCAGGAGCTCCATCATAGCTCCTTGCTGTCGCTGGGAGGATGTTTTCTCCTCCGCTCGCCCCTTCCACCGTCATTTTCTCTCTACCCACCCTTGCCTCCTTTTCCGCGCAGCTCTCGATTCCCCCCTCTCTTTCGCACCCTCCATGTCATATTCCGCTCCAGGAGTTCCATCATAGCTCCTCACTGTCGCTGGGAGGATGTTTTCTCCTCCGCTCGCCCCTTCCACCGTCATTTTCTCTCTACCCACCCTTGCCTCCTTCTCCGCGCAGCTCTCGATTCCCCCCTCTCTTTCGCACCCTCCATGTCATATTCCGCTCCAGGAGCTCCATCATAGCTCCTCGCTGTCGCTGGGGGGATGTTTTCTCCTCCGCTCGCCCCTTCGACCGTCATTTTCTCTCTACCCACCCTTGCCTCCTTTTCCGCGCAGCTCTCGATTCCCCCCTCTCTTTCGCACCCTCCATGTCATATTCCGCTCCAGGAGTTCCATCATAGCTCCTCACTGTCGCTGGGAGGATGTTTTCTCCTCCGCTCGCCTCTTCCACCGTCATTTTCTCTCTACCCACCCTTGCCTCCTTCTCCGCGCAGCTCTCGATTCCCCCCTCTCTTTCGCACCCTCCATGTCATATTCCGCTCCAGGAGCTCCATCATAGCTCCTTGCTGTCGCTGGGGGGATGTTTTCTCCTCCGCTCGCCCCTTCGACCGTCATTTTCTCTCTACCCACCCTTGCCTCCTTTTCCGCGCAGCTCTCGATTCCCCCCTCTCTTTCGCACCCTCCATGTCATATTCCGCTCCAGGAGTTCCATCATAGCTCCTCACTGTCGCTGGGAGGAAGTTTTCTCCTCCGCTCGCCCCTTCCACCGTCATTTTCTCTCTACCCACCCTTGCCTCCTTTTCCGCGCAGCTCTCGATTCCCCCCTCTCTTTCGCACCCTCCATGTCATATTCCGCTCCAGGAGCTCCATCATAGCTCCTTGCTGTCGCTGGGAGGATGTTTTCTCCTCCGCTCGCCCCTTCCACCGTCATTTTCTCTCTACCCACCCTTGCCTCCTTTTCCGCGCAGCTCTCGATTCCCCCCTCTCTTTCGCACCCTCCATGTCATATTCCGCTCCAGGAGTTCCATCATAGCTCCTCACTGTCGCTGGGAGGATGTTTTCTCCTCCGCTCGCCCCTTCCACCGTCATTTTCTCTCTACCCACCCTTGCCTCCTTTTCCGCGCAGCTCTCGATTCCCCCCTCTCTTTCGCACCCTCCATGTCATATTCCGCTCCAGGAGTTCCATCATAGCTCCTCACTGTCGCTGGGAGGATGTTTTCTCCTCCGCTCGCCCCTTCCACCGTCATTTTCTCTCTACCCACCCTTGCCTCCTTTTCCGCGCAGCTCTCGATTCCCCCCTCTCTTTCGCACCCTCCATGTCATATTCCGCTCCAGGAGTTCCATCATAGCTCCTCACTGTCGCTGGGAGGATGTTTTCTCCTCCGCTCGCCTCTTCCACCGTCATTTTCTCTCTACCCACCCTTGCCTCCTTTTCCGCGCAGCTCTCGATTCCCCCCTATCTTTCGCACCCTCCATGTCATATTCCGCTCCAGGAGTTCCATCATAGCTCCTCACTGTCGCTGGGAGGAAGTTTTCTCCTCCGCTCGCCCCTTCCACCGTCATTTTCTCTCTACCCACCCTTGCCTCCTTTTCCGCGCAGCTCTCGATTCCCCCCTCTCTTTCGCACCCTCCATGTCATATTCCGCTCCAGGAGCTCCATCATAGCTCCTTGCTGTCGCTGGGAGGATGTTTTCTCCTCCGCTCGCCCCTTCCACCGTCATTTTCTCTCTACCCACCCTTGCCTCCTTTTCCGCGCAGCTCTCGATTCCCCCCTCTCTTTCGCACCCTCCATGTCATATTCCGCTCCAGGAGCTCCATCATAGCTCCTTGCTGTCGCTGGGAGGATGTTTTCTCCTCCGCTCGCCCCTTCCACCGTCATTTTCTCTCTACCCACCCTTGCCTCCTTTTCCGCGCAGCTCTCGATTCCCCCCTCTCTTTCGCACCCTCCATGTCATATTCCGCTCCAGGTGCTCCATCATAGCTCCTCGCTGTCGCTGGGAGGATGTTTTCTCCTCCGCTCGCCCCTTCCACCGTCATTTTCTCTCTACCCACCCTTGCCTCCTTTTCCGCGCAGCTCTCGATTCCCCCCTCTCTTTCGCACCCTCCATGTCATATTCCGCTCCAGGAGCTCCATCATAGCTCCTTGCTGTCGCTGGGAGGATGTTTTCTCCTCCGCTCGCCCCTTCCACCGTCATTTTCTCTCTACCCACCCTTGCCTCCTTTTCCGCGCAGCTCTCGATTCCCCCCTCTCTTTCGCACCCTCCATGTCATATTCCGCTCCAGGAGTTCCATCATAGCTCCTCACTGTCGCTGGGAGGATGTTTTCTCCTCCGCTCGCCCCTTCCACCGTCATTTTCTCTCTACCCACCCTTGCCTCCTTCTCCGCGCAGCTCTCGATTCCCCCCTCTCTTTCGCACCCTCCATGTCATATTCCGCTCCAGGAGCTCCATCATAGCTCCTCGCTGTCGCTGGGGGGATGTTTTCTCCTCCGCTCGCCCCTTCGACCGTCATTTTCTCTCTACCCACCCTTGCCTCCTTTTCCGCGCAGCTCTCGATTCCCCCCTCTCTTTCGCACCCTCCATGTCATATTCCGCTCCAGGAGTTCCATCATAGCTCCTCACTGTCGCTGGGAGGATGTTTTCTCCTCCGCTCGCCTCTTCCACCGTCATTTTCTCTCTACCCACCCTTGCCTCCTTCTCCGCGCAGCTCTCGATTCCCCCCTCTCTTTCGCACCCTCCATGTCATATTCCGCTCCAGGAGCTCCATCATAGCTCCTTGCTGTCGCTGGGGGGATGTTTTCTCCTCCGCTCGCCCCTTCGACCGTCATTTTCTCTCTACCCACCCTTGCCTCCTTTTCCGCGCAGCTCTCGATTCCCCCCTCTCTTTCGCACCCTCCATGTCATATTCCGCTCCAGGAGTTCCATCATAGCTCCTCACTGTCGCTGGGAGGAAGTTTTCTCCTCCGCTCGCCCCTTCCACCGTCATTTTCTCTCTACCCACCCTTGCCTCCTTTTCCGCGCAGCTCTCGATTCCCCCCTCTCTTTCGCACCCTCCATGTCATATTCCGCTCCAGGAGCTCCATCATAGCTCCTTGCTGTCGCTGGGAGGATGTTTTCTCCTCCGCTCGCCCCTTCCACCGTCATTTTCTCTCTACCCACCCTTGCCTCCTTTTCCGCGCAGCTCTCGATTCCCCCCTCTCTTTCGCACCCTCCATGTCATATTCCGCTCCAGGAGTTCCATCATAGCTCCTCACTGTCGCTGGGAGGATGTTTTCTCCTCCGCTCGCCCCTTCCACCGTCATTTTCTCTCTACCCACCCTTGCCTCCTTTTCCGCGCAGCTCTCGATTCCCCCCTATCTTTCGCACCCTCCATGTCATATTCCGCTCCAGGAGTTCCATCATAGCTCCTCACTGTCGCTGGGAGGAAGTTTTCTCCTCCGCTCGCCCCTTCCACCGTCATTTTCTCTCTACCCACCCTTGCCTCCTTTTCCGCGCAGCTCTCGATTCCCCCCTCTCTTTCGCACCCTCCATGTCATATTCCGCTCCAGGAGCTCCATCATAGCTCCTTGCTGTCGCTGGGAGGATGTTTTCTCCTCCGCTCGCCCCTTCCACCGTCATTTTCTCTCTACCCACCCTTGCCTCCTTTTCCGCGCAGCTCTCGATTCCCCCCTCTCTTTCGCACCCTCCATGTCATATTCCGCTCCAGGAGCTCCATCATAGCTCCTTGCTGTCGCTGGGAGGATGTTTTCTCCTCCGCTCGCCCCTTCCACCGTCATTTTCTCTCTACCCACCCTTGCCTCCTTTTCCGCGCAGCTCTCGATTCCCCCCTCTCTTTCGCACCCTCCATGTCATATTCCGCTCCAGGTGCTCCATCATAGCTCCTCGCTGTCGCTGGGAGGATGTTTTCTCCTCCGCTCGCCCCTTCCACCGTCATTTTCTCTCTACCCACCCTTGCCTCCTTTTCCGCGCAGCTCTCGATTCCCCCCTCTCTTTCGCACCCTCCATGTCATATTCCGCTCCAGGAGCTCCATCATAGCTCCTTGCTGTCGCTGGGAGGATGTTTTCTCCTCCGCTCGCCCCTTCCACCGTCATTTTCTCTCTACCCACCCTTGCCTCCTTTTCCGCGCAGCTCTCGATTCCCCCCTCTCTTTCGCACCCTCCATGTCATATTCCGCTCCAGGAGTTCCATCATAGCTCCTCACTGTCGCTGGGAGGATGTTTTCTCCTCCGCTCGCCCCTTCCACCGTCATTTTCTCTCTACCCACCCTTGCCTCCTTCTCCGCGCAGCTCTCGATTCCCCCCTCTCTTTCGCACCCTCCATGTCATATTCCGCTCCAGGAGCTCCATCATAGCTCCTCGCTGTCGCTGGGGGGATGTTTTCTCCTCCGCTCGCCCCTTCGACCGTCATTTTCTCTCTACCCACCCTTGCCTCCTTTTCCGCGCAGCTCTCGATTCCCCCCTCTCTTTCGCACCCTCCATGTCATATTCCGCTCCAGGAGTTCCATCATAGCTCCTCACTGTCGCTGGGAGGATGTTTTCTCCTCCGCTCGCCTCTTCCACCGTCATTTTCTCTCTACCCACCCTTGCCTCCTTCTCCGCGCAGCTCTCGATTCCCCCCTCTCTTTCGCACCCTCCATGTCATATTCCGCTCCAGGAGCTCCATCATAGCTCCTTGCTGTCGCTGGGGGGATGTTTTCTCCTCCGCTCGCCCCTTCGACCGTCATTTTCTCTCTACCCACCCTTGCCTCCTTTTCCGCGCAGCTCTCGATTCCCCCCTCTCTTTCGCACCCTCCATGTCATATTCCGCTCCAGGAGTTCCATCATAGCTCCTCACTGTCGCTGGGAGGAAGTTTTCTCCTCCGCTCGCCCCTTCCACCGTCATTTTCTCTCTACCCACCCTTGCCTCCTTTTCCGCGCAGCTCTCGATTCCCCCCTCTCTTTCGCACCCTCCATGTCATATTCCGCTCCAGGAGCTCCATCATAGCTCCTTGCTGTCGCTGGGAGGATGTTTTCTCCTCCGCTCGCCCCTTCCACCGTCATTTTCTCTCTACCCACCCTTGCCTCCTTTTCCGCGCAGCTCTCGATTCCCCCCTCTCTTTCGCACCCTCCATGTCATATTCCGCTCCAGGAGTTCCATCATAGCTCCTCACTGTCGCTGGGAGGATGTTTTCTCCTCCGCTCGCCCCTTCCACCGTCATTTTCTCTCTACCCACCCTTGCCTCCTTTTCCGCGCAGCTCTCGATTCCCCCCTCTCTTTCGCACCCTCCATGTCATATTCCGCTCCAGGAGTTCCATCATAGCTCCTCACTGTCGCTGGGAGGATGTTTTCTCCTCCGCTCGCCCCTTCCACCGTCATTTTCTCTCTACCCACCCTTGCCTCCTTTTCCGCGCAGCTCTCGATTCCCCCCTCTCTTTCGCACCCTCCATGTCATATTCCGCTCCAGGAGCTCCATCATAGCTCCTCGCTGTCGCTGGGAGGATGTTTTCTCCTCCGCTCGCCCCTTCCACCGTCATTTTCTCTCTACCCACCCTTGCCTCCTTTTCCGCGCAGCTCTCGATTCCCCCCTCTCTTTCGCACCCTCAATGTCATATTCCGCTCCAGGAGTTCCATCATAGCTCCTCACTGTCGCTGGGAGGATGTTTTCTCCTCCGCTCGCCCCTTCCACCGTCATTTTCTCTCTACCCACCCTTGCCTCCTTTTCCGCGCAGCTCTCGATTCCCCCCTCTCTTTCGCACCCTCCATGTCATATTCCGCTCCAGGAGTTCCATCATAGCTCCTCACTGTCGCTGGGAGGAAGTTTTCTCCTCCGCTCGCCCCTTCCACCGTCATTTTCTCTCTACCCACCCTTGCCTCCTTTTCCGCGCAGCTCTCGATTCCCCCCTCTCTTTCGCACCCTCCATGTCATATTCCGCTCCAGGAGTTCCATCATAGCTCCTCACTGTCGCTGGGAGGAAGTTTTCTCCTCCGCTCGCCCCTTCCACCGTCATTTTCTCTCTACCCACCCTTGCCTCCTTTTCCGCGCAGCTCTCGATTCCCCCCTCTCTTTCGCACCCTCCATGTCATATTCCGCTCCAGGAGCTCCATCATAGCTCCTTGCTGTCGCTGGGAGGATGTTTTCTCCTCCGCTCGCCCCTTCCACCGTCATTTTCTCTCTACCCACCCTTGCCTCCTTTTCCGCGCAGCTCTCGATTCCCCCCTCTCTTTCGCACCCTCCATGTCATATTCCGCTCCAGGTGCTCCATCATAGCTCCTCGCTGTCGCTGGGAGGATGTTTTCTCCTCCGCTCGCCCCTTCCACCGTCATTTTCTCTCTACCCACCCTTGCCTCCTTTTCCGCGCAGCTCTCGATTCCCCCCTCTCTTTCGCACCCTCCATGTCATATTCCGCTCCAGGAGCTCCATCATAGCTCCTTGCTGTCGCTGGGAGGATGTTTTCTCCTCCGCTCGCCCCTTCCACCGTCATTTTCTCTCTACCCACCCTTGCCTCCTTTTCCGCGCAGCTCTCGATTCCCCCCTCTCTTTCGCACCCTCCATGTCATATTCCGCTCCAGGAGTTCCATCATAGCTCCTCACTGTCGCTGGGAGGATGTTTTCTCCTCCGCTCGCCCCTTCCACCGTCATTTTCTCTCTACCCACCCTTGCCTCCTTCTCCGCGCAGCTCTCGATTCCCCCCTCTCTTTCGCACCCTCCATGTCATATTCCGCTCCAGGAGCTCCATCATAGCTCCTCGCTGTCGCTGGGGGGATGTTTTCTCCTCCGCTCGCCCCTTCGACCGTCATTTTCTCTCTACCCACCCTTGCCTCCTTTTCCGCGCAGCTCTCGATTCCCCCCTCTCTTTCGCACCCTCCATGTCATATTCCGCTCCAGGAGTTCCATCATAGCTCCTCACTGTCGCTGGGAGGATGTTTTCTCCTCCGCTCGCCTCTTCCACCGTCATTTTCTCTCTACCCACCCTTGCCTCCTTCTCCGCGCAGCTCTCGATTCCCCCCTCTCTTTCGCACCCTCCATGTCATATTCCGCTCCAGGAGCTCCATCATAGCTCCTTGCTGTCGCTGGGAGGATGTTTTCTCCTCCGCTCGCCCCTTCCACCGTCATTTTCTCTCTACCCACCCTTGCCTCCTTTTCCGCGCAGCTCTCGATTCCCCCCTCTCTTTCGCACCCTCCATGTCATATTCCGCTCCAGGAGTTCCATCATAGCTCCTCACTGTCGCTGGGAGGATGTTTTCTCCTCCGCTCGCCCCTTCCACCGTCATTTTCTCTCTACCCACCCTTGCCTCCTTCTCCGCGCAGCTCTCGATTCCCCCCTCTCTTTCGCACCCTCCATGTCATATTCCGCTCCAGGAGCTCCATCATAGCTCCTCGCTGTCGCTGGGGGGATGTTTTCTCCTCCGCTCGCCCCTTCGACCGTCATTTTCTCTCTACCCACCCTTGCCTCCTTTTCCGCGCAGCTCTCGATTCCCCCCTCTCTTTCGCACCCTCCATGTCATATTCCGCTCCAGGAGTTCCATCATAGCTCCTCACTGTCGCTGGGAGGATGTTTTCTCCTCCGCTCGCCTCTTCCACCGTCATTTTCTCTCTACCCACCCTTGCCTCCTTCTCCGCGCAGCTCTCGATTCCCCCCTCTCTTTCGCACCCTCCATGTCATATTCCGCTCCAGGAGCTCCATCATAGCTCCTTGCTGTCGCTGGGAGGATGTTTTCTCCTCCGCTCGCCCCTTCCACCGTCATTTTCTCTCTACCCACCCTTGCCTCCTTTTCCGCGCAGCTCTCGATTCCCCCCTCTCTTTCGCACCCTCCATGTCATATTCCGCTCCAGGAGTTCCATCATAGCTCCTCACTGTCGCTGGGAGGATGTTTTCTCCTCCGCTCGCCCCTTCCACCGTCATTTTCTCTCTACCCACCCTTGCCTCCTTTTCCGCGCAGCTCTCGATTCCCCCCTCTCTTTCGCACCCTCCATGTCATATTCCGCTCCAGGAGTTCCATCATAGCTCCTCACTGTCGCTGGGAGGATGTTTTCTCCTCCGCTCGCCCCTTCCACCGTCATTTTCTCTCTACCCACCCTTGCCTCCTTTTCCGCGCAGCTCTCGATTCCCCCCTCTCTTTCGCACCCTCCATGTCATATTCCGCTCCAGGAGCTCCATCATAGCTCCTCGCTGTCGCTGGGAGGATGTTTTCTCCTCCGCTCGCCCCTTCCACCGTCATTTTCTCTCTACCCACCCTTGCCTCCTTTTCCGCGCAGCTCTCGATTCCCCCCTCTCTTTCGCACCCTCAATGTCATATTCCGCTCCAGGAGTTCCATCATAGCTCCTCACTGTCGCTGGGAGGATGTTTTCTCCTCCGCTCGCCCCTTCCACCGTCATTTTCTCTCTACCCACCCTTGCCTCCTTTTCCGCGCAGCTCTCGATTCCCCCCTCTCTTTCGCACCCTCCATGTCATATTCCGCTCCAGGAGTTCCATCATAGCTCCTCACTGTCGCTGGGAGGAAGTTTTCTCCTCCGCTCGCCCCTTCCACCGTCATTTTCTCTCTACCCACCCTTGCCTCCTTTTCCGCGCAGCTCTCGATTCCCCCCTCTCTTTCGCACCCTCCATGTCATATTCCGCTCCAGGAGTTCCATCATAGCTCCTCACTGTCGCTGGGAGGAAGTTTTCTCCTCCGCTCGCCCCTTCCACCGTCATTTTCTCTCTACCCACCCTTGCCTCCTTTTCCGCGCAGCTCTCGATTCCCCCCTCTCTTTCGCACCCTCCATGTCATATTCCGCTCCAGGAGCTCCATCATAGCTCCTTGCTGTCGCTGGGAGGATGTTTTCTCCTCCGCTCGCCCCTTCCACCGTCATTTTCTCTCTACCCACCCTTGCCTCCTTTTCCGCGCAGCTCTCGATTCCCCCCTCTCTTTCGCACCCTCCATGTCATATTCCGCTCCAGGTGCTCCATCATAGCTCCTCGCTGTCGCTGGGAGGATGTTTTCTCCTCCGCTCGCCCCTTCCACCGTCATTTTCTCTCTACCCACCCTTGCCTCCTTTTCCGCGCAGCTCTCGATTCCCCCCTCTCTTTCGCACCCTCCATGTCATATTCCGCTCCAGGAGCTCCATCATAGCTCCTTGCTGTCGCTGGGAGGATGTTTTCTCCTCCGCTCGCCCCTTCCACCGTCATTTTCTCTCTACCCACCCTTGCCTCCTTTTCCGCGCAGCTCTCGATTCCCCCCTCTCTTTCGCACCCTCCATGTCATATTCCGCTCCAGGAGTTCCATCATAGCTCCTCACTGTCGCTGGGAGGATGTTTTCTCCTCCGCTCGCCCCTTCCACCGTCATTTTCTCTCTACCCACCCTTGCCTCCTTCTCCGCGCAGCTCTCGATTCCCCCCTCTCTTTCGCACCCTCCATGTCATATTCCGCTCCAGGAGCTCCATCATAGCTCCTCGCTGTCGCTGGGGGGATGTTTTCTCCTCCGCTCGCCCCTTCGACCGTCATTTTCTCTCTACCCACCCTTGCCTCCTTTTCCGCGCAGCTCTCGATTCCCCCCTCTCTTTCGCACCCTCCATGTCATATTCCGCTCCAGGAGTTCCATCATAGCTCCTCACTGTCGCTGGGAGGATGTTTTCTCCTCCGCTCGCCTCTTCCACCGTCATTTTCTCTCTACCCACCCTTGCCTCCTTCTCCGCGCAGCTCTCGATTCCCCCCTCTCTTTCGCACCCTCCATGTCATATTCCGCTCCAGGAGCTCCATCATAGCTCCTTGCTGTCGCTGGGAGGATGTTTTCTCCTCCGCTCGCCCCTTCCACCGTCATTTTCTCTCTACCCACCCTTGCCTCCTTTTCCGCGCAGCTCTCGATTCCCCCCTCTCTTTCGCACCCTCCATGTCATATTCCGCTCCAGGAGTTCCATCATAGCTCCTCACTGTCGCTGGGAGGATGTTTTCTCCTCCGCTCGCCCCTTCCACCGTCATTTTCTCTCTACCCACCCTTGCCTCCTTCTCCGCGCAGCTCTCGATTCCCCCCTCTCTTTCGCACCCTCCATGTCATATTCCGCTCCAGGAGCTCCATCATAGCTCCTCGCTGTCGCTGGGGGGATGTTTTCTCCTCCGCTCGCCCCTTCGACCGTCATTTTCTCTCTACCCACCCTTGCCTCCTTTTCCGCGCAGCTCTCGATTCCCCCCTCTCTTTCGCACCCTCCATGTCATATTCCGCTCCAGGAGTTCCATCATAGCTCCTCACTGTCGCTGGGAGGATGTTTTCTCCTCCGCTCGCCTCTTCCACCGTCATTTTCTCTCTACCCACCCTTGCCTCCTTCTCCGCGCAGCTCTCGATTCCCCCCTCTCTTTCGCACCCTCCATGTCATATTCCGCTCCAGGAGCTCCATCATAGCTCCTCGCTGTCGCTGGGGGGATGTTTTCTCCTCCGCTCGCCCCTTCGACCGTCATTTTCTCTCTACCCACCCTTGCCTCCTTTTCCGCGCAGCTCTCGATTCCCCCCTCTCTTTCGCACCCTCCATGTCATATTCCGCTCCAGGAGTTCCATCATAGCTCCTCACTGTCGCTGGGAGGATGTTTTCTCCTCCGCTCGCCTCTTCCACCGTCATTTTCTCTCTACCCACCCTTGCCTCCTTTTCCGCGCAGCTCTCGATTCCCCCCTCTCTTTCGCACCCTCCATGTCATATTCCGCTCCAGGAGTTCCATCATAGCTCCTCACTGTCGCTGGGAGGATGTTTTCTCCTCCGCTCGCCTCTTCCACCGTCATTTTCTCTCTACCCACCCTTGCCTCCTTTTCCGCGCAGCTCTCGATTCCCCCCTCTCTTTCGCACCCTCCATGTCATATTCCGCTCCAGGAGCTCCATCATAGCTCCTTGCTGTCGCTGGGAGGATGTTTTCTCCTCCGCTCGCCCCTTCCACCGTCATTTTCTCTCTACCCACCCTTGCCTCCTTTTCCGCGCAGCTCTCGATTCCCCCCTCTCTTTCGCACCCTCCATGTCATATTCCGCTCCAGGAGTTCCATCATAGCTCCTCACTGTCGCTGGGAGGATGTTTTCTCCTCCGCTCGCCCCTTCCACCGTCATTTTCTCTCTACCCACCCTTGCCTCCTTTTCCGCGCAGCTCTCGATTCCCCCCTCTCTTTCGCACCCTCCATGTCATATTCCGCTCCAGGAGCTCCATCATAGCTCCTCGCTGTCGCTGGGAGGATGTTTTCTCCTCCGCTCGCCCCTTCCACCGTCATTTTCTCTCTACCCACCCTTGCCTCCTTTTCCGCGCAGCTCTCGATTCCCCCCTCTCTTTCGCACCCTCAATGTCATATTCCGCTCCAGGAGTTCCATCATAGCTCCTCACTGTCGCTGGGAGGATGTTTTCTCCTCCGCTCGCCCCTTCCACCGTCATTTTCTCTCTACCCACCCTTGCCTCCTTTTCCGCGCAGCTCTCGATTCCCCCCTCTCTTTCGCACCCTCCATGTCATATTCCGCTCCAGGAGTTCCATCATAGCTCCTCACTGTCGCTGGGAGGAAGTTTTCTCCTCCGCTCGCCCCTTCCACCGTCATTTTCTCTCTACCCACCCTTGCCTCCTTTTCCGCGCAGCTCTCGATTCCCCCCTCTCTTTCGCACCCTCCATGTCATATTCCGCTCCAGGAGTTCCATCATAGCTCCTCACTGTCGCTGGGAGGAAGTTTTCTCCTCCGCTCGCCCCTTCCACCGTCATTTTCTCTCTACCCACCCTTGCCTCCTTTTCCGCGCAGCTCTCGATTCCCCCCTCTCTTTCGCACCCTCCATGTCATATTCCGCTCCAGGAGCTCCATCATAGCTCCTTGCTGTCGCTGGGAGGATGTTTTCTCCTCCGCTCGCCCCTTCCACCGTCATTTTCTCTCTACCCACCCTTGCCTCCTTTTCCGCGCAGCTCTCGATTCCCCCCTCTCTTTCGCACCCTCCATGTCATATTCCGCTCCAGGTGCTCCATCATAGCTCCTCGCTGTCGCTGGGAGGATGTTTTCTCCTCCGCTCGCCCCTTCCACCGTCATTTTCTCTCTACCCACCCTTGCCTCCTTTTCCGCGCAGCTCTCGATTCCCCCCTCTCTTTCGCACCCTCAATGTCATATTCCGCTCCAGGAGTTCCATCATAGCTCCTCACTGTCGCTGGGAGGATGTTTTCTCCTCCGCTCGCCCCTTCCACCGTCATTTTCTCTCTACCCACCCTTGCCTCCTTTTCCGCGCAGCTCTCGATTCCCCCCTCTCTTTCGCACCCTCCATGTCATATTCCGCTCCAGGAGTTCCATCATAGCTCCTCACTGTCGCTGGGAGGAAGTTTTCTCCTCCGCTCGCCCCTTCCACCGTCATTTTCTCTCTACCCACCCTTGCCTCCTTTTCCGCGCAGCTCTCGATTCCCCCTCTCTTTCGCACCCTCCATGTCATATTCCGCTCCAGGAGCTCCATCATAGCTCCTTTCTGTCGCTGGGAGGATGTTTTCTCCTCCGCTCGCCCCTTCCACCGTCATTTTCTCTCTACCCACCCTTGCCTCCTTTTCCGCGCAGCTCTCGATTCCCCCCTCTCTTTCGCACCCTCCATGTCATATTCCGCTCCAGGAGTTCCATCATAGCTCCTCACTGTCGCTGGGAGGAAGTTTTCTCCTCCGCTCGCCCCTTCCACCGTCATTTTCTCTCTACCCACCCTTGCCTCCTTTTCCGCGCAGCTCTCGATTCCCCCCTCTCTTTCGCACCCTCCATGTCATATTCCGCTCCAGGAGCTCCATCATAGCTCCTTGCTGTCGCTGGGAGGATGTTTTCTCCTCCGCTCGCCCCTTCCACCGTCATTTTCTCTCTACCCACCCTTGCCTCCTTTTCCGCGCAGCTCTCGATTCCCCCCTCTCTTTCGCACCCTCCATGTCATATTCCGCTCCAGGTGCTCCATCATAGCTCCTCGCTGTCGCTGGGAGGATGTTTTCTCCTCCGCTCGCCCCTTCCACCGTCATTTTCTCTCTACCCACCCTTGCCTCCTTTTCCGCGCAGCTCTCGATTCCCCCCTCTCTTTCGCACCCTCAATGTCATATTCCGCTCCAGGAGTTCCATCATAGCTCCTCACTGTCGCTGGGAGGATGTTTTCTCCTCCGCTCGCCCCTTCCACCGTCATTTTCTCTCTACCCACCCTTGCCTCCTTTTCCGCGCAGCTCTCGATTCCCCCCTCTCTTTCGCACCCTCCATGTCATATTCTGCTCCAGGAGTTCCATCATAGCTCCTCACTGTCGCTGGGAGGAAGTTTTCTCCTCCGCTCGCCCCTTCCACCGTCATTTTCTCTCTACCCACCCTTGCCTCCTTTTCCGCGCAGCTCTCGATTCCCCCCTCTCTTTCGCACCCTCCATGTCATATTCCGCTCCAGGAGCTCCATCATAGCTCCTTTCTGTCGCTGGGAGGATGTTTTCTCCTCCGCTCGCCCCTTCCACCGTCATTTTCTCTCTACCCACCCTTGCCTCCTTTTCCGCGCAGCTCTCGATTCCCCCCTCTCTTTCGCACCCTCCATGTCATATTCCGCTCCAGGAGTTCCATCATAGCTCCTCACTGTCGCTGGGAGGATGTTTTCTCCTCCGCTCGCCCCTTCCACCGTCATTTTCTCTCTACCCACCCTTGCCTCCTTTTCCGCGCAGCTCTCGATTCCCCCCTCTCTTTCGCACCCTCCATGTCATATTCCGCTCCAGGAGTTCCATCATAGCTCCTCACTGTCGCTGGGAGGAAGTTTTCTTCTCCGCTCGCCCCTTCCACCGTCATTTTCTCTCTACCCACCCTTGCCTCCTTTTCCGCGCAGATCTCGATTCCCCCCTCTCTTTCGCACCCTCCATGTCATATTCCGCTCCAGGAGCTCCATCATAGCTCCTTGCTGTCGCTGGGAGGATGTTTTCTCCTCCGCTCGCCCCTTCCACCGTCATTTTCTCTCTACCCACCCTTGCCTCCTTTTCCGCGCAGCTCTCGATTCCCCCCTCTCTTTCGCACCCTCCATGTCATATTCCGCTCCAGGAGTTCCATCATAGCTCCTCACTGTCGCTGGGAGGATGTTTTCTCCTCCGCTCGCCCCTTCCACCGTCATTTTCTCTCTACCCACCCTTGCCTCCTTTTCCGCGCAGCTCTCGATTCCCCCCTCTCTTTCGCACCCTCCATGTCATATTCCGCTCCAGGAGTTCCATCATAGCTCCTCACTGTCGCTGGGAGGATGTTTTCTCCTCCGCTCGCCCCTTCCACCGTCATTTTCTCTCTACCCACCCTTGCCTCCTTTTCCGCGCAGCTCTCGATTCCCCCCTCTCTTTCGCACCCTCCATGTCATATTCCGCTCCAGGAGTTCCATCATAGCTCCTCACTGTCGCTGGGAGGATGTTTTCTCCTCCGCTCGCCCCTTCCACCGTCATTTTCTCTCTACCCACCCTTGCCTCCTTTTCCGCGCAGCTCTCGATTCCCCCCTCTCTTTCGCACCCTCCATGTCATATTCCGCTCCAGGAGTTCCATCATAGCTCCTCACTGTCGCTGGGAGGAAGTTTTCTCCTCCGCTCGCCCCTTCCACCGTCATTTTCTCTCTACCCACCCTTGCCTCCTTTTCCGCGCAGCTCTCGATTCCCCCCTCTCTTTCGCACCCTCCATGTCATATTCCGCTCCAGGAGCTCCATCATAGCTCCTTTCTGTCGCTGGGAGGATGTTTTCTCCTCCGCTCGCCCCTTCCACCGTCATTTTCTCTCTACCCACCCTTGCCTCCTTTTCCGCGCAGCTCTCGATTCCCCCCTCTCTTTCGCACCCTCCATGTCATATTCCGCTCCAGGAGTTCCATCATAGCTCCTCACTGTCGCTGGGAGGAAGTTTTCTCCTCCGCTCGCCCCTTCCACCGTCATTTTCTCTCTACCCACCCTTGCCTCCTTTTCCGCGCAGCTCTCGATTCCCCCCTCTCTTTCGCACCCTCCATGTCATATTCCGCTCCAGGAGCTCCATCATAGCTCCTTGCTGTCGCTGGGAGGATGTTTTCTCCTCCGCTCGCCCCTTCCACCGTCATTTTCTCTCTACCCACCCTTGCCTCCTTTTCCGCGCAGCTCTCGATTCCCCCCTCTCTTTCGCACCCTCCATGTCATATTCCGCTCCAGGTGCTCCATCATAGCTCCTCGCTGTCGCTGGGAGGATGTTTTCTCCTCCGCTCGCCCCTTCCACCGTCATTTTCTCTCTACCCACCCTTGCCTCCTTTTCCGCGCAGCTCTCGATTCCCCCCTCTCTTTCGCACCCTCAATGTCATATTCCGCTCCAGGAGTTCCATCATAGCTCCTCACTGTCGCTGGGAGGATGTTTTCTCCTCCGCTCGCCCCTTCCACCGTCATTTTCTCTCTACCCACCCTTGCCTCCTTTTCCGCGCAGCTCTCGATTCCCCCCTCTCTTTCGCACCCTCCATGTCATATTCCGCTCCAGGAGTTCCATCATAGCTCCTCACTGTCGCTGGGAGGAAGTTTTCTCCTCCGCTCGCCCCTTCCACCGTCATTTTCTCTCTACCCACCCTTGCCTCCTTTTCCGCGCAGCTCTCGATTCCCCCCTCTCTTTCGCACCCTCCATGTCATATTCCGCTCCAGGAGCTCCATCATAGCTCCTTTCTGTCGCTGGGAGGATGTTTTCTCCTCCGCTCGCCCCTTCCACCGTCATTTTCTCTCTACCCACCCTTGCCTCCTTTTCCGCGCAGCTCTCGATTCCCCCCTCTCTTTCGCACCCTCCATGTCATATTCCGCTCCAGGAGTTCCATCATAGCTCCTCACTGTCGCTGGGAGGATGTTTTCTCCTCCGCTCGCCCCTTCCACCGTCATTTTCTCTCTACCCACCCTTGCCTCCTTTTCCGCGCAGCTCTCGATTCCCCCCTCTCTTTCGCACCCTCCATGTCATATTCCGCTCCAGGAGTTCCATCATAGCTCCTCACTGTCGCTGGGAGGATGTTTTCTCCTCCGCTCGCCCCTTCCACCGTCATTTTCTCTCTACCCACCCTTGCCTCCTTTTCCGCGCAGATCTCGATTCCCCCCTCTCTTTCGCACCCTCCATGTCATATTCCGCTCCAGGAGCTCCATCATAGCTCCTTGCTGTCGCTGGGAGGATGTTTTCTCCTCCGCTCGCCCCTTCCACCGTCATTTTCTCTCTACCCACCCTTGCCTCCTTTTCCGCGCAGCTCTCGATTCCCCCCTCTCTTTCGCACCCTCCATGTCATATTCCGCTCCAGGAGTTCCATCATAGCTCCTCACTGTCGCTGGGAGGATGTTTTCTCCTCCGCTCGCCCCTTCCACCGTCATTTTCTCTCTACCCACCCTTGCCTCCTTTTCCGCGCAGCTCTCGATTCCCCCCTCTCTTTCGCACCCTCCATGTCATATTCCGCTCCAGGAGTTCCATCATAGCTCCTCACTGTCGCTGGGAGGATGTTTTCTCCTCCGCTCGCCCCTTCCACCGTCATTTTCTCTCTACCCACCCTTGCCTCCTTTTCCGCGCAGCTCTCGATTCCCCCCTCTCTTTCGCACCCTCAATGTCATATTCCGCTCCAGGAGTTCCATCATAGCTCCTCACTGTCGCTGGGAGGATGTTTTCTCCTCCGCTCGCCCCTTCCACCGTCATTTTCTCTCTACCCACCCTTGCCTCCTTTTCCGCGCAGCTCTCGATTCCCCCCTCTCTTTCGCACCCTCCATGTCATATTCCGCTCCAGGAGTTCCATCATAGCTCCTCACTGTCGCTGGGAGGAAGTTTTCTCCTCCGCTCGCCCCTTCCACCGTCATTTTCTCTCTACCCACCCTTGCCTCCTTTTCCGCGCAGCTCTCGATTCCCCCCTCTCTTTCGCACCCTCCATGTCATATTCCGCTCCAGGAGCTCCATCATAGCTCCTTTCTGTCGCTGGGAGGATGTTTTCTCCTCCGCTCGCCCCTTCCACCGTCATTTTCTCTCTACCCACCCTTGCCTCCTTTTCCGCGCAGCTCTCGATTCCCCCCTCTCTTTCGCACCCTCCATGTCATATTCCGCTCCAGGAGTTCCATCATAGCTCCTCACTGTCGCTGGGAGGATGTTTTCTCCTCCGCTCGCCCCTTCCACCGTCATTTTCTCTCTACCCACCCTTGCCTCCTTTTCCGCGCAGCTCTCGATTCCCCCCTCTCTTTCGCACCCTCCATGTCATATTCCGCTCCAGGAGTTCCATCATAGCTCCTCACTGTCGCTGGGAGGAAGTTTTCTCCTCCGCTCGCCCCTTCCACCGTCATTTTCTCTCTACCCACCCTTGCCTCCTTTTCCGCGCAGATCTCGATTCCCCCCTCTCTTTCGCACCCTCCATGTCATATTCCGCTCCAGGAGCTCCATCATAGCTCCTTGCTGTCGCTGGGAGGATGTTTTCTCCTCCGCTCGCCCCTTCCACCGTCATTTTCTCTCTACCCACCCTTGCCTCCTTTTCCGCGCAGCTCTCGATTCCCCCCTCTCTTTCGCACCCTCCATGTCATATTCCGCTCCAGGAGTTCCATCATAGCTCCTCACTGTCGCTGGGAGGATGTTTTCTCCTCCGCTCGCCCCTTCCACCGTCATTTTCTCTCTACCCACCCTTGCCTCCTTTTCCGCGCAGCTCTCGATTCCCCCCTCTCTTTCGCACCCTCCATGTCATATTCCGCTCCAGGAGTTCCATCATAGCTCCTCACTGTCGCTGGGAGGATGTTTTCTCCTCCGCTCGCCCCTTCCACCGTCATTTTCTCTCTACCCACCCTTGCCTCCTTTTCCGCGCAGCTCTCGATTCCCCCCTCTCTTTCGCACCCTCCATGTCATATTCCGCTCCAGGAGTTCCATCATAGCTCCTCACTGTCGCTGGGAGGATGTTTTCTCCTCCGCTCGCCCCTTCCACCGTCATTTTCTCTCTACCCACCCTTGCCTCCTTTTCCGCGCAGCTCTCGATTCCCCCCTCTCTTTCGCACCCTCCATGTCATATTCCGCTCCAGGAGCTCCATCATAGCTAATCGCTGTCGCTGGGAGGATGTTTTCTCCTCCGCTCGCCCCTTCCACCGTCATTTTCTCTCTACCCACCCTTGCCTCCTTTTCCGCGCAGCTCTCGATTCCCCCCTCTCTTTCGCACCCTCCATGTCATATTCCGCTCCAGGAGTTCCATCATAGCTCCTCACTGTCGCTGGGAGGATGTTTTCTCCTCCGCTCGCCCCTTCCACCGTCATTTTCTCTCTACCCACCCTTGCCTCCTTTTCCGCGCAGCTCTCGATTCCCCCCTCTCTTTCGCACCCTCCATGTCATATTCCGCTCCAGGAGTTCCATCATAGCTCCTCACTGTCGCTGGGAGGATGTTTTCTCCTCCGCTCGCCCCTTCCACCGTCATTTTCTCTCTACCCACCCTTGCCTCCTTTTCCGCGCAGCTCTCGATTCCCCCCTCTCTTTCGCACCCTCCATGTCATATTCCGCTCCAGGAGTTCCATCATAGCTCCTCACTGTCGCTGGGAGGATGTTTTCTCCTCCGCTCGCCCCTTCCACCGTCATTTTCTCTCTACCCACCCTTGCCTCCTTTTCCGCGCAGCTCTCGATTCCCCCCTCTCTTTCGCACCCTCCATGTCATATTCCGCTCCAGGAGCTCCATCATAGCTAATCGCTGTCGCTGGGAGGATGTTTTCTCCTCCGCTCGCCCCTTCCACCGTCATTTTCTCTCTACCCACCCTTGCCTCCTTTTCCGCGCAGCTCTCGATTCCCCCCTCTCTTTCGCACCCTCCATGTCATATTCCGCTCCAGGAGCTCCATCATAGCTCCTTGCTGTCGCTGGGAGGATGTTTTCTCCTCCGCTCGCCCCTTCCACCGTCATTTTCTCTCTACCCACCCTTGCCTCCTTTTCCGCGCAGCTCTCGATTCCCCCCTCTCTTTCGCACCCTCCATGTCATATTCCGCTCCAGGAGTTCCATCATAGCTCCTCACTGTCGCTGGGAGGATGTTTTCTCCTCCGCTCGCCCCTTCCACCGTCATTTTCTCTCTACCCACCCTTGCCTCCTTTTCCGCGCAGCTCTCGATTCCCCCCTCTCTTTCGCACCCTCCATGTCATATTCCGCTCCAGGAGTTCCATCATAGCTCCTCACTGTCGCTGGGAGGATGTTTTCTCCTCCGCTCGCCCCTTCCACCGTCATTTTCTCTCTACCCACCCTTGCCTCCTTTTCCGCGCAGCTCTCGATTCCCCCCTCTCTTTCGCACCCTCCATGTCATATTCCGCTCCAGGAGTTCCATCATAGCTCCTCACTGTCGCTGGGAGGATGTTTTCTCCTCCGCTCGCCCCTTCCACCGTCATTTTCTCTCTACCCACCCTTGCCTCCTTTTCCGCGCAGCTCTCGATTCCCCCCTCTCTTTCGCACCCTCCATGTCATATTCCGCTCCAGGAGCTCCATCATAGCTCCTTGCTGTCGCTGGGAGGATGTTTTCTCCTCCGCTCGCCCCTTCCACCGTCATTTTCTCTCTACCCACCCTTGCCTCCTTTTCCGCGCAGCTCTCGATTCCCCCCTCTCTTTCGCACCCTCCATGTCATATTCCGCTCCAGGAGTTCCATCATAGCTCCTCACTGTCGCTGGGAGGATGTTTTCTCCTCCGCTCGCCCCTTCCACCGTCATTTTCTCTCTACCCACCCTTGCCTCCTTTTCCGCGCAGCTCTCGATTCCCCCCTCTCTTTCGCACCCTCCATGTCATATTCCGCTCCAGGAGTTCCATCATAGCTCCTCACTGTCGCTGGGAGGATGTTTTCTCCTCCGCTCGCCCCTTCCACCGTCATTTTCTCTCTACCCACCCTTGCCTCCTTTTCCGCGCAGCTCTCGATTCCCCCCTCTCTTTCGCACCCTCCATGTCATATTCCGCTCCAGGAGTTCCATCATAGCTCCTCACTGTCGCTGGGAGGATGTTTTCTCCTCCGCTCGCCCCTTCCACCGTCATTTTCTCTCTACCCACCCTTGCCTCCTTTTCCGCGCAGCTCTCGATTCCCCCCTCTCTTTCGCACCCTCCATGTCATATTCCGCTCCAGGAGCTCCATCATAGCTAATCGCTGTCGCTGGGAGGATGTTTTCTCCTCCGCTCGCCCCTTCCACCGTCATTTTCTCTCTACCCACCCTTGCCTCCTTTTCCGCGCAGCTCTCGATTCCCCCCTCTCTTTCGCACCCTCCATGTCATATTCCGCTCCAGGAGCTCCATCATAGCTCCTTGCTGTCGCTGGGAGGATGTTTTCTCCTCCGCTCGCCCCTTCCACCGTCATTTTCTCTCTACCCACCCTTGCCTCCTTTTCCGCGCAGCTCTCGATTCCCCCCTCTCTTTCGCACCCTCCATGTCATATTCCGCTCCAGGAGTTCCATCATAGCTCCTCACTGTCGCTGGGAGGATGTTTTCTCCTCCGCTCGCCCCTTCCACCGTCATTTTCTCTCTACCCACCCTTGCCTCCTTTTCCGCGCAGCTCTCGATTCCCCCCTCTCTTTCGCACCCTCCATGTCATATTCCGCTCCAGGAGTTCCATCATAGCTCCTCACTGTCGCTGGGAGGATGTTTTCTCCTCCGCTCGCCCCTTCCACCGTCATTTTCTCTCTACCCACCCTTGCCTCCTTTTCCGCGCAGCTCTCGATTCCCCCCTCTCTTTCGCACCCTCCATGTCATATTCCGCTCCAGGAGTTCCATCATAGCTCCTCACTGTCGCTGGGAGGATGTTTTCTCCTCCGCTCGCCCCTTCCACCGTCATTTTCTCTCTACCCACCCTTGCCTCCTTTTCCGCGCAGCTCTCGATTCCCCCCTCTCTTTCGCACCCTCCATGTCATATTCCGCTCCAGGAGCTCCATCATAGCTCCTTGCTGTCGCTGGGAGGATGTTTTCTCCTCCGCTCGCCCCTTCCACCGTCATTTTCTCTCTACCCACCCTTGCCTCCTTTTCCGCGCAGCTCTCGATTCCCCCCTCTCTTTCGCACCCTCCATGTCATATTCCGCTCCAGGAGTTCCATCATAGCTCCTCACTGTCGCTGGGAGGATGTTTTCTCCTCCGCTCGCCCCTTCCACCGTCATTTTCTCTCTACCCACCCTTGCCTCCTTCTCCGCGCAGCTCTCGATTCCCCCCTCTCTTTCGCACCCTCCATGTCATATTCCGCTCCAGGAGCTCCATCATAGCTCCTCGCTGTCGCTGGGGGGATGTTTTCTCCTCCGCTCGCCCCTTCGACCGTCATTTTCTCTCTACCCACCCTTGCCTCCTTTTCCGCGCAGCTCTCGATTCCCCCCTCTCTTTCGCACCCTCCATGTCATATTCCGCTCCAGGAGTTCCATCATAGCTCCTCACTGTCGCTGGGAGGATGTTTTCTCCTCCGCTCGCCTCTTCCACCGTCATTTTCTCTCTACCCACCCTTGCCTCCTTTTCCGCGCAGCTCTCGATTCCCCCCTCTCTTTCGCACCCTCCATGTCATATTCCGCTCCAGGAGCTCCATCATAGCTCCTCGCTGTCGCTGGGGGGATGTTTTCTCCTCCGCTCGCCCCTTCGACCGTCATTTTCACTCTACCCACCCTTGCCTCCTTTTCTGCGCAGCTCTCGATTCCCCCCTCTCTTTCGCACCCTCCATGTCATATTCCGCTCCAGGAGTTCCATCATAGCTCCTCACTGTCGCTGGGAGGATGTTTTCTCCTCCGCTCGCCTCTTCCACCGTCATTTTCTCTCTACCCACCCTTGCCTCCTTTTCCGCGCAGCTCTCGATTCCCCCCTCTCTTTCGCACCCTCCATGTCATATTCCGCTCCAGGAGTTCCATCATAGCTCCTCACTGTCGCTGGGAGGAAGTTTTCTCCTCCGCTCGCCCCTTCCACCGTCATTTTCTCTCTACCCACCCTTGCCTCCTTTTCCGCGCAGCTCTCGATTCCCCCCTCTCTTTCGCACCCTCCATGTCATATTCCGCTCCAGGAGTTCCATCATAGCTCCTCACTGTCGCTGGGAGGATGTTTTCTCCTCCGCTCGCCCCTTCCACCGTCATTTTCTCTCTACCCACCCTTGCCTCCTTTTCCGCGCAGCTCTCGATTCCCCCCTCTCTTTCGCACCCTCCATGTCATATTCCGCTCCAGGAGTTCCATCATAGCTCCTCACTGTCGCTGGGAGGAAGTTTTCTCCTCCGCTCGCCCCTTCCACCGTCATTTTCTCTCTACCCACCCTTGCCTCCTTTTCCGCGCAGCTCTCGATTCCCCCCTCTCTTTCGCACCCTCCATGTCATATTCCGCTCCAGGAGCTCCATCATAGCTCCTTGCTGTCGCTGGGAGGATGTTTTCTCCTCCGCTCGCCCCTTCCACCGTCATTTTCTCTCTACCCACCCTTGCCTCCTTTTCCGCGCAGCTCTCGATTCCCCCCTCTCTTTCGCACCCTCCATGTCATATTCCGCTCCAGGAGCTCCATCATAGCTCCTCACTGTCGCTGGGAGGATGTTTTCTCCTCCGCTCGCCCCTTCCACCGTCATTTTCTCTCTACCCACCCTTGCCTCCTTTTCCGCGCAGCTCTCGATTCCCCCCTCTCTTTCGCACCCTCCATGTCATATTCCGCTCCAGGAGTTCCATCATAGCTCCTCACTGTCGCTGGGAGGATGTTTTCTCCTCCGCTCGCCCCTTCCACCGTCATTTTCTCTCTACCCACCCTTGCCTCCTTTTCCGCGCAGCTCTCGATTCCCCCCTCTCTTTCGCACCCTCCATGTCATATTCCGCTCCAGGAGTTCCATCATAGCTCCTCACTGTCGCTGGGAGGAAGTTTTCTCCTCCGCTCGCCCCTTCCACCGTCATTTTCTCTCTACCCACCCTTGCCTCCTTTTCCGCGCAGATCTCGATTCCCCCCTCTCTTTCGCACCCTCCATGTCATATTCCGCTCCAGGAGCTCCATCATAGCTCCTTGCTGTCGCTGGGAGGATGTTTTCTCCTCCGCTCGCCCCTTCCACCGTCATTTTCTCTCTACCCACCCTTGCCTCCTTTTCCGCGCAGCTCTCGATTCCCCCCTCTCTTTCGCACCCTCCATGTCATATTCCGCTCCAGGAGTTCCATCATAGCTCCTCACTGTCGCTGGGAGGATGTTTTCTCCTCCGCTCGCCCCTTCCACCGTCATTTTCTCTCTACCCACCCTTGCCTCCTTTTCCGCGCAGCTCTCGATTCCCCCCTCTCTTTCGCACCCTCCATGTCATATTCCGCTCCAGGAGTTCCATCATAGCTCCTCACTGTCGCTGGGAGGATGTTTTCTCCTCCGCTCGCCCCTTCCACCGTCATTTTCTCTCTACCCACCCTTGCCTCCTTCTCCGCGCAGCTCTCGATTCCCCCCTCTCTTTCAAACCCTCCATGTCATATTCCGCTCCAGGAGTTCCATCATAGCTCCTCACTGTCGCTGGGAGGATGTTTTCTCCTCCGCTCGCCCCTTCCACCGTCATTTTCTCTCTACCCACCCTTGCCTCCTTTTCCGCGCAGCTCTCGATTCCCCCCTCTCTTTCGCACCCTCCATGTCATATTCCGCTCCAGGAGTTCCATCATAGCTCCTCACTGTCGCTGGGAGGATGTTTTCTCCTCCGCTCGCCCCTTCCACCGTCATTTTCTCTCTACCCACCCTTGCCTCCTTTTCCGCGCAGCTCTCGATTCCCCCCTCTCTTTCGCACCCTCCATGTCATATTCCGCTCCAGGAGTTCCATCATAGCTCCTCACTGTCGCTGGGAGGATGTTTTCTCCTCCGCTCGCCCCTTCCACCGTCATTTTCTCTCTACCCACCCTTGCCTCCTTTTCCGCGCAGCTCTCGATTCCCCCCTCTCTTTCGCACCCTCCATGTCATATTCCGCTCCAGGAGTTCCATCATAGCTCCTCACTGTCGCTGGGAGGATGTTTTCTCCTCCGCTCGCCCCTTCCACCGTCATTTTCTCTCTACCCACCCTTGCCTCCTTTTCCGCGCAGCTCTCGATTCCCCCCTCTCTTTCGCACCCTCCATGTCATATTCCGCTCCAGGAGCTCCATCATAGCTAATCGCTGTCGCTGGGAGGATGTTTTCTCCTCCGCTCGCCCCTTCCACCGTCATTTTCTCTCTACCCACCCTTGCCTCCTTTTCCGCGCAGCTCTCGATTCCCCCCTCTCTTTCGCACCCTCCATGTCATATTCCGCTCCAGGAGCTCCATCATAGCTCCTTGCTGTCGCTGGGAGGATGTTTTCTCCTCCGCTCGCCCCTTCCACCGTCATTTTCTCTCTACCCACCCTTGCCTCCTTTTCCGCGCAGCTCTCGATTCCCCCCTCTCTTTCGCACCCTCCATGTCATATTCCGCTCCAGGAGTTCCATCATAGCTCCTCACTGTCGCTGGGAGGATGTTTTCTCCTCCGCTCGCCCCTTCCACCGTCATTTTCTCTCTACCCACCCTTGCCTCCTTTTCCGCGCAGCTCTCGATTCCCCCCTCTCTTTCGCACCCTCAATGTCATATTCCGCTCCAGGAGTTCCATCATAGCTCCTCACTGTCGCTGGGAGGATGTTTTCTCCTCCGCTCGCCCCTTCCACCGTCATTTTCTCTCTACCCACCCTTGCCTCCTTTTCCGCGCAGCTCTCGATTCCCCCCTCTCTTTCGCACCCTCCATGTCATATTCCGCTCCAGGAGTTCCATCATAGCTCCTCACTGTCGCTGGGAGGATGTTTTCTCCTCCGCTCGCCCCTTCCACCGTCATTTTCTCTCTACCCACCCTTGCCTCCTTTTCCGCGCAGCTCTCGATTCCCCCCTCTCTTTCGCACCCTCCATGTCATATTCCGCTCCAGGAGCTCCATCATAGCTAATCGCTGTCGCTGGGAGGATGTTTTCTCCTCCGCTCGCCCCTTCCACCGTCATTTTCTCTCTACCCACCCTTGCCTCCTTTTCCGCGCAGCTCTCGATTCCCCCCTCTCTTTCGCACCCTCAATGTCATATTCCGCTCCAGGAGTTCCATCATAGCTCCTCACTGTCGCTGGGAGGATGTTTTCTCCTCCGCTCGCCCCTTCCACCGTCATTTTCTCTCTACCCACCCTTGCCTCCTTTTCCGCGCAGCTCTCGATTCCCCCCTCTCTTTCGCACCCTCCATGTCATATTCCGCTCCAGGAGTTCCATCATAGCTCCTCACTGTCGCTGGGAGGATGTTTTCTCCTCCGCTCGCCCCTTCCACCGTCATTTTCTCTCTACCCACCCTTGCCTCCTTTTCCGCGCAGCTCTCGATTCCCCCCTCTCTTTCGCACCCTCCATGTCATATTCCGCTCCAGGAGCTCCATCATAGCTAATCGCTGTCGCTGGGAGGATGTTTTCTCCTCCGCTCGCCCCTTCCACCGTCATTTTCTCTCTACCCACCCTTGCCTCCTTTTCCGCGCAGCTCTCGATTCCCCCCTCTCTTTCGCACCCTCCATGTCATATTCCGCTCCAGGAGTTCCATCATAGCTCCTCACTGTCGCTGGGAGGATGTTTTCTCCTCCGCTCGCCCCTTCCACCGTCATTTTCTCTCTACCCACCCTTGCCTCCTTTTCCGCGCAGCTCTCGATTCCCCCCTCTCTTTCGCACCCTCCATGTCATATTCCGCTCCAGGAGTTCCATCATAGCTCCTCACTGTCGCTGGGAGGATGTTTTCTCCTCCGCTCGCCCCTTCCACCGTCATTTTCTCTCTACCCACCCTTGCCTCCTTTTCCGCGCAGCTCTCGATTCCCCCCTCTCTTTCGCACCCTCCATGTCATATTCCGCTCCAGGAGTTCCATCATAGCTCCTCACTGTCGCTGGGAGGATGTTTTCTCCTCCGCTCGCCCCTTCCACCGTCATTTTCTCTCTACCCACCCTTGCCTCCTTTTCCGCGCAGCTCTCGATTCCCCCCTCTCTTTCGCACCCTCCATGTCATATTCCGCTCCAGGAGCTCCATCATAGCTAATCGCTGTCGCTGGGAGGATGTTTTCTCCTCCGCTCGCCCCTTCCACCGTCATTTTCTCTCTACCCACCCTTGCCTCCTTTTCCGCGCAGCTCTCGATTCCCCCCTCTCTTTCGCACCCTCCATGTCATATTCCGCTCCAGGAGCTCCATCATAGCTCCTTGCTGTCGCTGGGAGGATGTTTTCTCCTCCGCTCGCCCCTTCCACCGTCATTTTCTCTCTACCCACCCTTGCCTCCTTTTCCGCGCAGCTCTCGATTCCCCCCTCTCTTTCGCACCCTCCATGTCATATTCCGCTCCAGGAGTTCCATCATAGCTCCTCACTGTCGCTGGGAGGATGTTTTCTCCTCCGCTCGCCCCTTCCACCGTCATTTTCTCTCTACCCACCCTTGCCTCCTTTTCCGCGCAGCTCTCGATTCCCCCCTCTCTTTCGCACCCTCCATGTCATATTCCGCTCCAGGAGTTCCATCATAGCTCCTCACTGTCGCTGGGAGGATGTTTTCTCCTCCGCTCGCCCCTTCCACCGTCATTTTCTCTCTACCCACCCTTGCCTCCTTTTCCGCGCAGCTCTCGATTCCCCCCTCTCTTTCGCACCCTCCATGTCATATTCCGCTCCAGGAGTTCCATCATAGCTCCTCACTGTCGCTGGGAGGATGTTTTCTCCTCCGCTCGCCCCTTCCACCGTCATTTTCTCTCTACCCACCCTTGCCTCCTTTTCCGCGCAGCTCTCGATTCCCCCCTCTCTTTCGCACCCTCCATGTCATATTCCGCTCCAGGAGCTCCATCATAGCTCCTTGCTGTCGCTGGGAGGATGTTTTCTCCTCCGCTCGCCCCTTCCACCGTCATTTTCTCTCTACCCACCCTTGCCTCCTTTTCCGCGCAGCTCTCGATTCCCCCCTCTCTTTCGCACCCTCCATGTCATATTCCGCTCCAGGAGCTCCATCATAGCTCCTTGCTGTCGCTGGGAGGATGTTTTCTCCTCCGCTCGCCCCTTCCACCGTCATTTTCTCTCTACCCACCCTTGCCTCCTTTTCCGCGCAGCTCTCGATTCCCCCCTCTCTTTCGCACCCTCCATGTCATATTCCGCTCCAGGAGTTCCATCATAGCTCCTCACTGTCGCTGGGAGGATGTTTTCTCCTCCGCTCGCCCCTTCCACCGTCATTTTCTCTCTACCCACCCTTGCCTCCTTCTCCGCGCAGCTCTCGATTCCTCCCTCTCTTTCGCACCCTCCATGTCATATTCCACTCCAGGAGCTCCATCATAGCTCCTCGCTGTCGCTGGGGGGATGTTTTCTCCTCCGCTCGCCCCTTCGACCGTCATTTTCTCTCTACCCACCCTTGCCTCCTTTTCCGCGCAGCTCTCGATTCCCCCCTCTCTTTCGCACCCTCCATGTCATATTCCGCTCCAGGAGTTCCATCATAGCTCCTCACTGTCGCTGGGAGGATGTTTTCTCCTCCGCTCGCCTCTTCCACCGTCATTTTCTCTCTACCCACCCTTGCCTCCTTTTCCGCGCAGCTCTCGATTCCCCCCTCTCTTTCGCACCCTCCATGTCATATTCCGCTCCAGGAGCTCCATCATAGCTCCTCGCTGTCGCTGGGGGGATGTTTTCTCCTCCGCTCGCCCCTTCGACCGTCATTTTCACTCTACCCACCCTTGCCTCCTTTTCTGCGCAGCTCTCGATTCCCCCCTCTCTTTCGCACCCTCCATGTCATATTCCGCTCCAGGAGTTCCATCATAGCTCCTCACTGTCGCTGGGAGGATGTTTTCTCCTCCGCTCGCCTCTTCCACCGTCATTTTCTCTCTACCCACCCTTGCCTCCTTTTCCGCGCAGCTCTCGATTCCCCCCTCTCTTTCGCACCCTCCATGTCATATTCCGCTCCAGGAGTTCCATCATAGCTCCTCACTGTCGCTGGGAGGAAGTTTTCTCCTCCGCTCGCCCCTTCCACCGTCATTTTCTCTCTACCCACCCTTGCCTCCTTTTCCGCGCAGCTCTCGATTCCCCCCTCTCTTTCGCACCCTCCATGTCATATTCCGCTCCAGGAGTTCCATCATAGCTCCTCACTGTCGCTGGGAGGATGTTTTCTCCTCCGCTCGCCCCTTCCACCGTCATTTTCTCTCTACCCACCCTTGCCTCCTTTTCCGCGCAGCTCTCGATTCCCCCCTCTCTTTCGCACCCTCCATGTCATATTCCGCTCCAGGAGTTCCATCATAGCTCCTCACTGTCGCTGGGAGGAAGTTTTCTCCTCCGCTCGCCCCTTCCACCGTCATTTTCTCTCTACCCACCCTTGCCTCCTTTTCCGCGCAGCTCTCGATTCCCCCCTCTCTTTCGCACCCTCCATGTCATATTCCGCTCCAGGAGCTCCATCATAGCTCCTTGCTGTCGCTGGGAGGATGTTTTCTCCTCCGCTCGCCCCTTCCACCGTCATTTTCTCTCTACCCACCCTTGCCTCCTTTTCCGCGCAGCTCTCGATTCCCCCCTCTCTTTCGCACCCTCCATGTCATATTCCGCTCCAGGAGCTCCATCATAGCTCCTCACTGTCGCTGGGAGGATGTTTTCTCCTCCGCTCGCCCCTTCCACCGTCATTTTCTCTCTACCCACCCTTGCCTCCTTTTCCGCGCAGCTCTCGATTCCCCCCTCTCTTTCGCACCCTCCATGTCATATTCCGCTCCAGGAGTTCCATCATAGCTCCTCACTGTCGCTGGGAGGATGTTTTCTCCTCCGCTCGCCCCTTCCACCGTCATTTTCTCTCTACCCACCCTTGCCTCCTTTTCCGCGCAGCTCTCGATTCCCCCCTCTCTTTCGCACCCTCCATGTCATATTCCGCTCCAGGAGTTCCATCATAGCTCCTCACTGTCGCTGGGAGGAAGTTTTCTCCTCCGCTCGCCCCTTCCACCGTCATTTTCTCTCTACCCACCCTTGCCTCCTTTTCCGCGCAGATCTCGATTCCCCCCTCTCTTTCGCACCCTCCATGTCATATTCCGCTCCAGGAGCTCCATCATAGCTCCTTGCTGTCGCTGGGAGGATGTTTTCTCCTCCGCTCGCCCCTTCCACCGTCATTTTCTCTCTACCCACCCTTGCCTCCTTTTCCGCGCAGCTCTCGATTCCCCCCTCTCTTTCGCACCCTCCATGTCATATTCCGCTCCAGGAGTTCCATCATAGCTCCTCACTGTCGCTGGGAGGATGTTTTCTCCTCCGCTCGCCCCTTCCACCGTCATTTTCTCTCTACCCACCCTTGCCTCCTTTTCCGCGCAGCTCTCGATTCCCCCCTCTCTTTCGCACCCTCCATGTCATATTCCGCTCCAGGAGTTCCATCATAGCTCCTCACTGTCGCTGGGAGGATGTTTTCTCCTCCGCTCGCCCCTTCCACCGTCATTTTCTCTCTACCCACCCTTGCCTCCTTCTCCGCGCAGCTCTCGATTCCCCCCTCTCTTTCAAACCCTCCATGTCATATTCCGCTCCAGGAGTTCCATCATAGCTCCTCACTGTCGCTGGGAGGATGTTTTCTCCTCCGCTCGCCCCTTCCACCGTCATTTTCTCTCTACCCACCCTTGCCTCCTTTTCCGCGCAGCTCTCGATTCCCCCCTCTCTTTCGCACCCTCCATGTCATATTCCGCTCCAGGAGTTCCATCATAGCTCCTCACTGTCGCTGGGAGGATGTTTTCTCCTCCGCTCGCCCCTTCCACCGTCATTTTCTCTCTACCCACCCTTGCCTCCTTTTCCGCGCAGCTCTCGATTCCCCCCTCTCTTTCGCACCCTCCATGTCATATTCCGCTCCAGGAGTTCCATCATAGCTCCTCACTGTCGCTGGGAGGATGTTTTCTCCTCCGCTCGCCCCTTCCACCGTCATTTTCTCTCTACCCACCCTTGCCTCCTTTTCCGCGCAGCTCTCGATTCCCCCCTCTCTTTCGCACCCTCCATGTCATATTCCGCTCCAGGAGTTCCATCATAGCTCCTCACTGTCGCTGGGAGGATGTTTTCTCCTCCGCTCGCCCCTTCCACCGTCATTTTCTCTCTACCCACCCTTGCCTCCTTTTCCGCGCAGCTCTCGATTCCCCCCTCTCTTTCGCACCCTCCATGTCATATTCCGCTCCAGGAGCTCCATCATAGCTAATCGCTGTCGCTGGGAGGATGTTTTCTCCTCCGCTCGCCCCTTCCACCGTCATTTTCTCTCTACCCACCCTTGCCTCCTTTTCCGCGCAGCTCTCGATTCCCCCCTCTCTTTCGCACCCTCCATGTCATATTCCGCTCCAGGAGCTCCATCATAGCTCCTTGCTGTCGCTGGGAGGATGTTTTCTCCTCCGCTCGCCCCTTCCACCGTCATTTTCTCTCTACCCACCCTTGCCTCCTTTTCCGCGCAGCTCTCGATTCCCCCCTCTCTTTCGCACCCTCCATGTCATATTCCGCTCCAGGAGTTCCATCATAGCTCCTCACTGTCGCTGGGAGGAAGTTTTCTCCTCCGCTCGCCCCTTCCACCGTCATTTTCTCTCTACCCACCCTTGCCTCCTTTTCCGCGCAGCTCTCGATTCCCCCCTCTCTTTCGCACCCTCCATGTCATATTCCGCTCCAGGAGTTCCATCATAGCTCCTCACTGTCGCTGGGAGGATGTTTTCTCCTCCGCTCGCCCCTTCCACCGTCATTTTCTCTCTACCCACCCTTGCCTCCTTTTCCGCGCAGCTCTCGATTCCCCCCTCTCTTTCGCACCCTCCATGTCATATTCCGCTCCAGGAGCTCCATCATAGCTCCTTGCTGTCGCTGGGAGGATGTTTTCTCCTCCGCTCGCCCCTTCCACCGTCATTTTCTCTCTACCCACCCTTGCCTCCTTTTCCGCGCAGCTCTCGATTCCCCCCTCTCTTTCGCACCCTCCATGTCATATTCCGCTCCAGGAGTTCCATCATAGCTCCTCACTGTCGCTGGGAGGAAGTTTTCTCCTCCGCTCGCCCCTTCCACCGTCATTTTCTCTCTACCCACCCTTGCCTCCTTTTCCGCGCAGCTCTCGATTCCCCCCTCTCTTTCGCACCCTCCATGTCATATTCCGCTCCAGGAGTTCCATCATAGCTCCTCACTGTCGCTGGGAGGATGTTTTCTCCTCCGCTCGCCCCTTCCACCGTCATTTTCTCTCTACCCACCCTTGCCTCCTTTTCCGCGCAGCTCTCGATTCCCCCCTCTCTTTCGCACCCTCCATGTCATATTCCGCTCCAGGAGTTCCATCATAGCTCCTCACTGTCGCTGGGAGGAAGTTTTCTCCTCCGCTCGCCCCTTCCACCGTCATTTTCTCTCTACCCACCCTTGCCTCCTTTTCCGCGCAGCTCTCGATTCCCCCCTCTCTTTCGCACCCTCCATGTCATATTCCGCTCCAGGAGCTCCATCATAGCTCCTTGCTGTCGCTGGGAGGATGTTTTCTCCTCCGCTCGCCCCTTCCACCGTCATTTTCTCTCTACCCACCCTTGCCTCCTTTTCCGCGCAGCTCTCGATTCCCCCCTCTCTTTCGCACCCTCCATGTCATATTCCGCTCCAGGAGCTCCATCATAGCTCCTCACTGTCGCTGGGAGGATGTTTTCTCCTCCGCTCGCCCCTTCCACCGTCATTTTCTCTCTACCCACCCTTGCCTCCTTTTCCGCGCAGCTCTCGATTCCCCCCTCTCTTTCGCACCCTCCATGTCATATTCCGCTCCAGGAGTTCCATCATAGCTCCTCACTGTCGCTGGGAGGATGTTTTCTCCTCCGCTCGCCCCTTCCACCGTCATTTTCTCTCTACCCACCCTTGCCTCCTTTTCCGCGCAGCTCTCGATTCCCCCCTCTCTTTCGCACCCTCCATGTCATATTCCGCTCCAGGAGTTCCATCATAGCTCCTCACTGTCGCTGGGAGGAAGTTTTCTCCTCCGCTCGCCCCTTCCACCGTCATTTTCTCTCTACCCACCCTTGCCTCCTTTTCCGCGCAGATCTCGATTCCCCCCTCTCTTTCGCACCCTCCATGTCATATTCCGCTCCAGGAGCTCCATCATAGCTCCTTGCTGTCGCTGGGAGGATGTTTTCTCCTCCGCTCGCCCCTTCCACCGTCATTTTCTCTCTACCCACCCTTGCCTCCTTTTCCGCGCAGCTCTCGATTCCCCCCTCTCTTTCGCACCCTCCATGTCATATTCCGCTCCAGGAGTTCCATCATAGCTCCTCACTGTCGCTGGGAGGATGTTTTCTCCTCCGCTCGCCCCTTCCACCGTCATTTTCTCTCTACCCACCCTTGCCTCCTTTTCCGCGCAGCTCTCGATTCCCCCCTCTCTTTCGCACCCTCCATGTCATATTCCGCTCCAGGAGTTCCATCATAGCTCCTCACTGTCGCTGGGAGGATGTTTTCTCCTCCGCTCGCCCCTTCCACCGTCATTTTCTCTCTACCCACCCTTGCCTCCTTCTCCGCGCAGCTCTCGATTCCCCCCTCTCTTTCAAACCCTCCATGTCATATTCCGCTCCAGGAGTTCCATCATAGCTCCTCACTGTCGCTGGGAGGATGTTTTCTCCTCCGCTCGCCCCTTCCACCGTCATTTTCTCTCTACCCACCCTTGCCTCCTTTTCCGCGCAGCTCTCGATTCCCCCCTCTCTTTCGCACCCTCCATGTCATATTCCGCTCCAGGAGTTCCATCATAGCTCCTCACTGTCGCTGGGAGGATGTTTTCTCCTCCGCTCGCCCCTTCCACCGTCATTTTCTCTCTACCCACCCTTGCCTCCTTTTCCGCGCAGCTCTCGATTCCCCCCTCTCTTTCGCACCCTCCATGTCATATTCCGCTCCAGGAGTTCCATCATAGCTCCTCACTGTCGCTGGGAGGATGTTTTCTCCTCCGCTCGCCCCTTCCACCGTCATTTTCTCTCTACCCACCCTTGCCTCCTTTTCCGCGCAGCTCTCGATTCCCCCCTCTCTTTCGCACCCTCCATGTCATATTCCGCTCCAGGAGTTCCATCATAGCTCCTCACTGTCGCTGGGAGGATGTTTTCTCCTCCGCTCGCCCCTTCCACCGTCATTTTCTCTCTACCCACCCTTGCCTCCTTTTCCGCGCAGCTCTCGATTCCCCCCTCTCTTTCGCACCCTCCATGTCATATTCCGCTCCAGGAGCTCCATCATAGCTAATCGCTGTCGCTGGGAGGATGTTTTCTCCTCCGCTCGCCCCTTCCACCGTCATTTTCTCTCTACCCACCCTTGCCTCCTTTTCCGCGCAGCTCTCGATTCCCCCCTCTCTTTCGCACCCTCCATGTCATATTCCGCTCCAGGAGTTCCATCATAGCTCCTCACTGTCGCTGGGAGGATGTTTTCTCCTCCGCTCGCCCCTTCCACCGTCATTTTCTCTCTACCCACCCTTGCCTCCTTTTCCGCGCAGCTCTCGATTCCCCCCTCTCTTTCGCACCCTCCATGTCATATTCCGCTCCAGGAGTTCCATCATAGCTCCTCACTGTCGCTGGGAGGATGTTTTCTCCTCCGCTCGCCCCTTCCACCGTCATTTTCTCTCTACCCACCCTTGCCTCCTTTTCCGCGCAGCTCTCGATTCCCCCCTCTCTTTCGCACCCTCCATGTCATATTCCGCTCCAGGAGCTCCATCATAGCTAATCGCTGTCGCTGGGAGGATGTTTTCTCCTCCGCTCGCCCCTTCCACCGTCATTTTCTCTCTACCCACCCTTGCCTCCTTTTCCGCGCAGCTCTCGATTCCCCCCTCTCTTTCGCACCCTCCATGTCATATTCCGCTCCAGGAGCTCCATCATAGCTCCTTGCTGTCGCTGGGAGGATGTTTTCTCCTCCGCTCGCCCCTTCCACCGTCATTTTCTCTCTACCCACCCTTGCCTCCTTTTCCGCGCAGCTCTCGATTCCCCCCTCTCTTTCGCACCCTCCATGTCATATTCCGCTCCAGGAGTTCCATCATAGCTCCTCACTGTCGCTGGGAGGAAGTTTTCTCCTCCGCTCGCCCCTTCCACCGTCATTTTCTCTCTACCCACCCTTGCCTCCTTTTCCGCGCAGCTCTCGATTCCCCCCTCTCTTTCGCACCCTCCATGTCATATTCCGCTCCAGGAGTTCCATCATAGCTCCTCACTGTCGCTGGGAGGATGTTTTCTCCTCCGCTCGCCCCTTCCACCGTCATTTTCTCTCTACCCACCCTTGCCTCCTTTTCCGCGCAGCTCTCGATTCCCCCCTCTCTTTCGCACCCTCCATGTCATATTCCGCTCCAGGAGCTCCATCATAGCTCCTTGCTGTCGCTGGGAGGATGTTTTCTCCTCCGCTCGCCCCTTCCACCGTCATTTTCTCTCTACCCACCCTTGCCTCCTTTTCCGCGCAGCTCTCGATTCCCCCCTCTCTTTCGCACCCTCCATGTCATATTCCGCTCCAGGAGTTCCATCATAGCTCCTCACTGTCGCTGGGAGGAAGTTTTCTCCTCCGCTCGCCCCTTCCACCGTCATTTTCTCTCTACCCACCCTTGCCTCCTTTTCCGCGCAGCTCTCGATTCCCCCCTCTCTTTCGCACCCTCCATGTCATATTCCGCTCCAGGAGTTCCATCATAGCTCCTCACTGTCGCTGGGAGGATGTTTTCTCCTCCGCTCGCCCCTTCCACCGTCATTTTCTCTCTACCCACCCTTGCCTCCTTTTCCGCGCAGCTCTCGATTCCCCCCTCTCTTTCGCACCCTCCATGTCATATTCCGCTCCAGGAGTTCCATCATAGCTCCTCACTGTCGCTGGGAGGAAGTTTTCTCCTCCGCTCGCCCCTTCCACCGTCATTTTCTCTCTACCCACCCTTGCCTCCTTTTCCGCGCAGCTCTCGATTCCCCCCTCTCTTTCGCACCCTCCATGTCATATTCCGCTCCAGGAGCTCCATCATAGCTCCTTGCTGTCGCTGGGAGGATGTTTTCTCCTCCGCTCGCCCCTTCCACCGTCATTTTCTCTCTACCCACCCTTGCCTCCTTTTCCGCGCAGCTCTCGATTCCCCCCTCTCTTTCGCACCCTCCATGTCATATTCCGCTCCAGGAGCTCCATCATAGCTCCTCACTGTCGCTGGGAGGATGTTTTCTCCTCCGCTCGCCCCTTCCACCGTCATTTTCTCTCTACCCACCCTTGCCTCCTTTTCCGCGCAGCTCTCGATTCCCCCCTCTCTTTCGCACCCTCCATGTCATATTCCGCTCCAGGAGTTCCATCATAGCTCCTCACTGTCGCTGGGAGGATGTTTTCTCCTCCGCTCGCCCCTTCCACCGTCATTTTCTCTCTACCCACCCTTGCCTCCTTTTCCGCGCAGCTCTCGATTCCCCCCTCTCTTTCGCACCCTCCATGTCATATTCCGCTCCAGGAGTTCCATCATAGCTCCTCACTGTCGCTGGGAGGAAGTTTTCTCCTCCGCTCGCCCCTTCCACCGTCATTTTCTCTCTACCCACCCTTGCCTCCTTTTCCGCGCAGATCTCGATTCCCCCCTCTCTTTCGCACCCTCCATGTCATATTCCGCTCCAGGAGCTCCATCATAGCTCCTTGCTGTCGCTGGGAGGATGTTTTCTCCTCCGCTCGCCCCTTCCACCGTCATTTTCTCTCTACCCACCCTTGCCTCCTTTTCCGCGCAGCTCTCGATTCCCCCCTCTCTTTCGCACCCTCCATGTCATATTCCGCTCCAGGAGTTCCATCATAGCTCCTCACTGTCGCTGGGAGGATGTTTTCTCCTCCGCTCGCCCCTTCCACCGTCATTTTCTCTCTACCCACCCTTGCCTCCTTTTCCGCGCAGCTCTCGATTCCCCCCTCTCTTTCGCACCCTCCATGTCATATTCCGCTCCAGGAGTTCCATCATAGCTCCTCACTGTCGCTGGGAGGATGTTTTCTCCTCCGCTCGCCCCTTCCACCGTCATTTTCTCTCTACCCACCCTTGCCTCCTTCTCCGCGCAGCTCTCGATTCCCCCCTCTCTTTCAAACCCTCCATGTCATATTCCGCTCCAGGAGTTCCATCATAGCTCCTCACTGTCGCTGGGAGGATGTTTTCTCCTCCGCTCGCCCCTTCCACCGTCATTTTCTCTCTACCCACCCTTGCCTCCTTTTCCGCGCAGCTCTCGATTCCCCCCTCTCTTTCGCACCCTCCATGTCATATTCCGCTCCAGGAGTTCCATCATAGCTCCTCACTGTCGCTGGGAGGATGTTTTCTCCTCCGCTCGCCCCTTCCACCGTCATTTTCTCTCTACCCACCCTTGCCTCCTTTTCCGCGCAGCTCTCGATTCCCCCCTCTCTTTCGCACCCTCCATGTCATATTCCGCTCCAGGAGTTCCATCATAGCTCCTCACTGTCGCTGGGAGGATGTTTTCTCCTCCGCTCGCCCCTTCCACCGTCATTTTCTCTCTACCCACCCTTGCCTCCTTTTCCGCGCAGCTCTCGATTCCCCCCTCTCTTTCGCACCCTCCATGTCATATTCCGCTCCAGGAGTTCCATCATAGCTCCTCACTGTCGCTGGGAGGATGTTTTCTCCTCCGCTCGCCCCTTCCACCGTCATTTTCTCTCTACCCACCCTTGCCTCCTTTTCCGCGCAGCTCTCGATTCCCCCCTCTCTTTCGCACCCTCCATGTCATATTCCGCTCCAGGAGCTCCATCATAGCTAATCGCTGTCGCTGGGAGGATGTTTTCTCCTCCGCTCGCCCCTTCCACCGTCATTTTCTCTCTACCCACCCTTGCCTCCTTTTCCGCGCAGCTCTCGATTCCCCCCTCTCTTTCGCACCCTCCATGTCATATTCCGCTCCAGGAGCTCCATCATAGCTCCTTGCTGTCGCTGGGAGGATGTTTTCTCCTCCGCTCGCCCCTTCCACCGTCATTTTCTCTCTACCCACCCTTGCCTCCTTTTCCGCGCAGCTCTCGATTCCCCCCTCTCTTTCGCACCCTCCATGTCATATTCCGCTCCAGGAGTTCCATCATAGCTCCTCACTGTCGCTGGGAGGATGTTTTCTCCTCCGCTCGCCCCTTCCACCGTCATTTTCTCTCTACCCACCCTTGCCTCCTTTTCCGCGCAGCTCTCGATTCCCCCCTCTCTTTCGCACCCTCCATGTCATATTCCGCTCCAGGAGTTCCATCATAGCTCCTCACTGTCGCTGGGAGGATGTTTTCTCCTCCGCTCGCCCCTTCCACCGTCATTTTCTCTCTACCCACCCTTGCCTCCTTTTCCGCGCAGCTCTCGATTCCCCCCTCTCTTTCGCACCCTCCATGTCATATTCCGCTCCAGGAGTTCCATCATAGCTCCTCACTGTCGCTGGGAGGATGTTTTCTCCTCCGCTCGCCCCTTCCACCGTCATTTTCTCTCTACCCACCCTTGCCTCCTTTTCCGCGCAGCTCTCGATTCCCCCCTCTCTTTCGCACCCTCCATGTCATATTCCGCTCCAGGAGCTCCATCATAGCTCCTTGCTGTCGCTGGGAGGATGTTTTCTCCTCCGCTCGCCCCTTCCACCGTCATTTTCTCTCTACCCACCCTTGCCTCCTTTTCCGCGCAGCTCTCGATTCCCCCCTCTCTTTCGCACCCTCCATGTCATATTCCGCTCCAGGAGTTCCATCATAGCTCCTCACTGTCGCTGGGAGGATGTTTTCTCCTCCGCTCGCCCCTTCCACCGTCATTTTCTCTCTACCCACCCTTGCCTCCTTCTCCGCGCAGCTCTCGATTCCCCCCTCTCTTTCGCACCCTCCATGTCATATTCCGCTCCAGGAGCTCCATCATAGCTCCTCGCTGTCGCTGGGGGGATGTTTTCTCCTCCGCTCGCCCCTTCGACCGTCATTTTCTCTCTACCCACCCTTGCCTCCTTTTCCGCGCAGCTCTCGATTCCCCCCTCTCTTTCGCACCCTCCATGTCATATTCCGCTCCAGGAGTTCCATCATAGCTCCTCACTGTCGCTGGGAGGATGTTTTCTCCTCCGCTCGCCTCTTCCACCGTCATTTTCTCTCTACCCACCCTTGCCTCCTTTTCCGCGCAGCTCTCGATTCCCCCCTCTCTTTCGCACCCTCCATGTCATATTCCGCTCCAGGAGCTCCATCATAGCTCCTCGCTGTCGCTGGGGGGATGTTTTCTCCTCCGCTCGCCCCTTCGACCGTCATTTTCACTCTACCCACCCTTGCCTCCTTTTCTGCGCAGCTCTCGATTCCCCCCTCTCTTTCGCACCCTCCATGTCATATTCCGCTCCAGGAGTTCCATCATAGCTCCTCACTGTCGCTGGGAGGATGTTTTCTCCTCCGCTCGCCTCTTCCACCGTCATTTTCTCTCTACCCACCCTTGCCTCCTTTTCCGCGCAGCTCTCGATTCCCCCCTCTCTTTCGCACCCTCCATGTCATATTCCGCTCCAGGAGTTCCATCATAGCTCCTCACTGTCGCTGGGAGGAAGTTTTCTCCTCCGCTCGCCCCTTCCACCGTCATTTTCTCTCTACCCACCCTTGCCTCCTTTTCCGCGCAGCTCTCGATTCCCCCCTCTCTTTCGCACCCTCCATGTCATATTCCGCTCCAGGAGTTCCATCATAGCTCCTCACTGTCGCTGGGAGGATGTTTTCTCCTCCGCTCGCCCCTTCCACCGTCATTTTCTCTCTACCCACCCTTGCCTCCTTTTCCGCGCAGCTCTCGATTCCCCCCTCTCTTTCGCACCCTCCATGTCATATTCCGCTCCAGGAGTTCCATCATAGCTCCTCACTGTCGCTGGGAGGAAGTTTTCTCCTCCGCTCGCCCCTTCCACCGTCATTTTCTCTCTACCCACCCTTGCCTCCTTTTCCGCGCAGCTCTCGATTCCCCCCTCTCTTTCGCACCCTCCATGTCATATTCCGCTCCAGGAGCTCCATCATAGCTCCTTGCTGTCGCTGGGAGGATGTTTTCTCCTCCGCTCGCCCCTTCCACCGTCATTTTCTCTCTACCCACCCTTGCCTCCTTTTCCGCGCAGCTCTCGATTCCCCCCTCTCTTTCGCACCCTCCATGTCATATTCCGCTCCAGGAGTTCCATCATAGCTCCTCACTGTCGCTGGGAGGATGTTTTCTCCTCCGCTCGCCCCTTCCACCGTCATTTTCTCTCTACCCACCCTTGCCTCCTTCTCCGCGCAGCTCTCGATTCCCCCCTCTCTTTCGCACCCTCCATGTCATATTCCGCTCCAGGAGCTCCATCATAGCTAATCGCTGTCGCTGGGAGGATGTTTTCTCCTCCGCTCGCCCCTTCCACCGTCATTTTCTCTCTACCCACCCTTGCCTCCTTTTCCGCGCAGCTCTCGATTCCCCCCTCTCTTTCGCACCCTCCATGTCATATTCCGCTCCAGGAGTTCCATCATAGCTCCTCACTGTCGCTGGGAGGATGTTTTCTCCTCCGCTCGCCCCTTCCACCGTCATTTTCTCTCTACCCACCCTTGCCTCCTTTTCCGCGCAGCTCTCGATTCCCCCCTCTCTTTCGCACCCTCCATGTCATATTCCGCTCCAGGAGCTCCATCATAGCTCCTTGCTGTCGCTGGGAGGATGTTTTCTCCTCCGCTCGCCCCTTCCACCGTCATTTTCTCTCTACCCACCCTTGCCTCCTTTTCCGCGCAGCTCTCGATTCCCCCCTCTCTTTCGCACCCTCCATGTCATATTCCGCTCCAGGAGTTCCATCATAGCTCCTCACTGTCGCTGGGAGGATGTTTTCTCCTCCGCTCGCCCCTTCCACCGTCATTTTCTCTCTACCCACCCTTGCCTCCTTTTCCGCGCAGCTCTCGATTCCCCCCTCTCTTTCGCACCCTCCATGTCATATTCCGCTCCAGGAGTTCCATCATAGCTCCTCACTGTCGCTGGGAGGATGTTTTCTCCTCCGCTCGCCCCTTCCACCGTCATTTTCTCTCTACCCACCCTTGCCTCCTTCTCCGCGCAGCTCTCGATTCCCCCCTCTCTTTCGCACCCTCCATGTCATATTCCGCTCCAGGAGCTCCATCATAGCTAATCGCTGTCGCTGGGAGATTGTTTTCTCCTCCGCTCGCCCCTTCCACCGTCATTTTCTCTCTACCCACCCTTGCCTCCTTTTCCGCGCAGCTCTCGATTCCCCCCTCTCTTTCGCACCCTCCATGTCATATTCCGCTCCAGGAGTTCCATCATAGCTCCTCACTGTCGCTGGGAGGATGTTTTCTCCTCCGCTCGCCCCTTCCACCGTCATTTTCTCTCTACCCACCCTTGCCTCCTTTTCCGCGCAGCTCTCGATTCCCCCCTCTCTTTCGCACCCTCCATGTCATATTCCGCTCCAGGAGTTCCATCATAGCTCCTCACTGTCGCTGGGAGGATGTTTTCTCCTCCGCTCGCCCCTTCCACCGTCATTTTCTCTCTACCCACCCTTGCCTCCTTCTCCGCGCAGCTCTCGATTCCCCCCTCTCTTTCGCACCCTCCATGTCATATTCCGCTCCAGGAGCTCCATCATAGCTCCTTGCTGTCGCTGGGAGGATGTTTTCTCCTCCGCTCGCCCCTTCCACCGTCATTTTCTCTCTACCCACCCTTGCCTCCTTTTCCGCGCAGCTCTCGATTCCCCCCTCTCTTTCGCACCCTCCATGTCATATTCCGCTCCAGGAGTTCCATCATAGCTCCTCACTGTCGCTGGGAGGATGTTTTCTCCTCCGCTCGCCCCTTCCACCGTCATTTTCTCTCTACCCACCCTTGCCTCCTTTTCCGCGCAGCTCTCGATTCCCCCCTCTCTTTCGCACCCTCCATGTCATATTCCGCTCCAGGAGTTCCATCATAGCTCCTCACTGTCGCTGGGAGGATGTTTTCTCCTCCGCTCGCCCCTTCCACCGTCATTTTCTCTCTACCCACCCTTGCCTCCTTTTCCGCGCAGCTCTCGATTCCCCCCTCTCTTTCGCACCCTCCATGTCATATTCCGCTCCAGGAGCTCCATCATAGCTCCTTGCTGTCGCTGGGAGGATGTTTTCTCCTCCGCTCGCCCCTTCCACCGTCATTTTCTCTCTACCCACCCTTGCCTCCTTTTCCGCGCAGCTCTCGATTCCCCCCTCTCTTTCGCACCCTCCATGTCATATTCCGCTCCAGGAGTTCCATCATAGCTCCTCACTGTCGCTGGGAGGATGTTTTCTCCTCCGCTCGCCCCTTCCACCGTCATTTTCTCTCTACCCACCCTTGCCTCCTTTTCCGCGCAGCTCTCGATTCCCCCCTCTCTTTCGCACCCTCCATGTCATATTCCGCTCCAGGAGTTCCATCATAGCTCCTCACTGTCGCTGGGAGGATGTTTTCTCCTCCGCTCGCCCCTTCCACCGTCATTTTCTCTCTACCCACCCTTGCCTCCTTCTCCGCGCAGCTCTCGATTCCCCCCTCTCTTTCGCACCCTCCATGTCATATTCCGCTCCAGGAGCTCCATCATAGCTAATCGCTGTCGCTGGGAGATTGTTTTCTCCTCCGCTCGCCCCTTCCACCGTCATTTTCTCTCTACCCACCCTTGCCTCCTTTTCCGCGCAGCTCTCGATTCCCCCCTCTCTTTCGCACCCTCCATGTCATATTCCGCTCCAGGAGTTCCATCATAGCTCCTCACTGTCGCTGGGAGGATGTTTTCTCCTCCGCTCGCCCCTTCCACCGTCATTTTCTCTCTACCCACCCTTGCCTCCTTTTCCGCGCAGCTCTCGATTCCCCCCTCTCTTTCGCACCCTCCATGTCATATTCCGCTCCAGGAGTTCCATCATAGCTCCTCACTGTCGCTGGGAGGATGTTTTCTCCTCCGCTCGCCCCTTCCACCGTCATTTTCTCTCTACCCACCCTTGCCTCCTTCTCCGCGCAGCTCTCGATTCCCCCCTCTCTTTCGCACCCTCCATGTCATATTCCGCTCCAGGAGCTCCATCATAGCTAATCGCTGTCGCTGGGAGGATGTTTTCTCCTCCGCTCGCCCCTTCCACCGTCATTTTCTCTCTACCCACCCTTGCCTCCTTTTCCGCGCAGCTCTCGATTCCCCCCTCTCTTTCGCACCCTCCATGTCATATTCCGCTCCAGGAGTTCCATCATAGCTCCTCACTGTCGCTGGGAGGATGTTTTCTCCTCCGCTCGCCCCTTCCACCGTCATTTTCTCTCTACCCACCCTTGCCTCCTTTTCCGCGCAGCTCTCGATTCCCCCCTCTCTTTCGCACCCTCCATGTCATATTCCGCTCCAGGAGTTCCATCATAGCTCCTCACTGTCGCTGGGAGGATGTTTTCTCCTCCGCTCGCCCCTTCCACCGTCATTTTCTCTCTACCCACCCTTGCCTCCTTTTCCGCGCAGCTCTCGATTCCCCCCTCTCTTTCGCACCCTCCATGTCATATTCCGCTCCAGGAGCTCCATCATAGCTCCTTGCTGTCGCTGGGAGGACGGTTTCTCCTCCGCTCGCCCCTTCCACCGTCATTTTCTCTCTACCCACCCTTGCCTCCTTTTCCGCGCAGCTCTCGATTCCCCCCTCTCTTTCGCACCCTCCATGTCATATTCCGCTCCAGGAGCTCCATCATAGCTCCTTGCTGTCGCTGGGAGGACGGTTTCTCCTCCGCTCGCCCCTTCCACCGTCATTTTCTCTCTACCCACCCTTGCCTCCTTTTCCGCGCAGCTCTCGATTCCCCCCTCTCTTTCGCACCCTCCATGTCATATTCCGCTCCAGGAGTTCCATCATAGCTCCTCACTGTCGCTGGGAGGATGTTTTCTCCTCCGCTCGCCCCTTCCACCGTCATTTTCTCTCTACCCACCCTTGCCTCCTTTTCCGCGCAGCTCTCGATTCCCCCCTCTCTTTCGCACCCTCCATGTCATATTCCGCTCCAGGAGTTCCATCATAGCTCCTCACTGTCGCTGGGAGGAAGTTTTCTCCTCCGCTCGCCCCTTCCACCGTCATTTTCTCTCTACCCACCCTTGCCTCCTTTTCCGCGCAGCTCTCGATTCCCCCCTCTCTTTCGCACCCTCCATGTCATATTCCGCTCCAGGAGCTCCATCATAGCTCCTTGCTGTCGCTGGGAGGATGTTTTCTCCTCCGCTCGCCCCTTCCACCGTCATTTTCTCTCTACCCACCCTTGCCTCCTTTTCCGCGCAGCTCTCGATTCCCCCCTCTCTTTCGCACCCTCCATGTCATATTCCGCTCCAGGAGTTCCATCATAGCTCCTCACTGTCGCTGGGAGGATGTTTTCTCCTCCGCTCGCCCCTTCCACCGTCATTTTCTCTCTACCCACCCTTGCCTCCTTTTCCGCGCAGCTCTCGATTCCCCCCTCTCTTTCGCACCCTCCATGTCATATTCCGCTCCAGGAGTTCCATCATAGCTCCTCACTGTCGCTGGGAGGATGTTTTCTCCTCCGCTCGCCCCTTCCACCGTCATTTTCTCTCTACCCACCCTTGCCTCCTTTTCCGCGCAGCTCTCGATTCCCCCCTCTCTTTCGCACCCTCCATGTCATATTCCGCTCCAGGAGTTCCATCATAGCTCCTCACTGTCGCTGGGAGGATGTTTTCTCCTCCGCTCGCCCCTTCCACCGTCATTTTCTCTCTACCCACCCTTGCCTCCTTTTCCGCGCAGCTCTCGATTCCCCCCTCTCTTTCGCACCCTCCATGTCATATTCCGCTCCAGGAGCTCCATCATAGCTAATTGCTGTCGCTGGGAGATTGTTTTCTCCTCCGCTCGCCCCTTCCACCGTCATTTTCTCTCTACCCACCCTTGCCTCCTTTTCCGCGCAGCTCTCGATTCCCCCCTCTCTTTCGCACCCTCCATGTCATATTCCGCTCCAGGAGTTCCATCATAGCTCCTCACTGTCGCTGGGAGGATGTTTTCTCCTCCGCTCGCCCCTTCCACCGTCATTTTCTCTCTACCCACCCTTGCCTCCTTTTCCGCGCAGCTCTCGATTCCCCCCTCTCTTTCGCACCCTCCATGTCATATTCCGCTCCAGGAGTTCCATCATAGCTCCTCACTGTCGCTGGGAGGATGTTTTCTCCTCCGCTCGCCCCTTCCACCGTCATTTTCTCTCTACCCACCCTTGCCTCCTTCTCCGCGCAGCTCTCGATTCCCCCCTCTCTTTCGCACCCTCCATGTCATATTCCGCTCCAGGAGCTCCATCATAGCTAATCGCTGTCGCTGGGAGGATGTTTTCTCCTCCGCTCGCCCCTTCCACCGTCATTTTCTCTCTACCCACCCTTGCCTCCTTTTCCGCGCAGCTCTCGATTCCCCCCTCTCTTTCGCACCCTCCATGTCATATTCCGCTCCAGGAGTTCCATCATAGCTCCTCACTGTCGCTGGGAGGATGTTTTCTCCTCCGCTCGCCCCTTCCACCGTCATTTTCTCTCTACCCACCCTTGCCTCCTTTTCCGCGCAGCTCTCGATTCCCCCCTCTCTTTCGCACCCTCCATGTCATATTCCGCTCCAGGAGTTCCATCATAGCTCCTCACTGTCGCTGGGAGGATGTTTTCTCCTCCGCTCGCCCCTTCCACCGTCATTTTCTCTCTACCCACCCTTGCCTCCTTTTCCGCGCAGCTCTCGATTCCCCCCTCTCTTTCGCACCCTCCATGTCATATTCCGCTCCAGGAGTTCCATCATAGCTCCTCACTGTCGCTGGGAGGATGTTTTCTCCTCCGCTCGCCCCTTCCACCGTCATTTTCTCTCTACCCACCCTTGCCTCCTTTTCCGCGCAGCTCTCGATTCCCCCCTCTCTTTCGCACCCTCCATGTCATATTCCGCTCCAGGAGTTCCATCATAGCTCCTCACTGTCGCTGGGAGGATGTTTTCTCCTCCGCTCGCCCCTTCCACCGTCATTTTCTCTCTACCCACCCTTGCCTCCTTTTCCGCGCAGCTCTCGATTCCCCCCTCTCTTTCGCACCCTCCATGTCATATTCCGCTCCAGGAGTTCCATCATAGCTCCTCACTGTCGCTGGGAGGATGTTTTCTCCTCCGCTCGCCCCTTCCACCGTCATTTTCTCTCTACCCACCCTTGCCTCCTTTTCCGCACAGCTCTCGATTCCCCCCTCTCTTTCGCACCCTCCATGTCATATTCCGCTCCAGGAGCTCCATCATAGCTCCTTGCTGTCGCTGGGAGGATGTTTTCTCCTCCGCTCGCCCCTTCCACCGTCATTTTCTCTCTACCCACCCTTGCCTCCTTTTCCGCGCAGCTCTCGATTCCCCCCTCTCTTTCGCACCCTCCATGTCATATTCCGCTCCAGGAGTTCCATCATAGCTCCTCACTGTCGCTGGGAGGATGTTTTCTCCTCCGCTCGCCCCTTCCACCGTCATTTTCTCTCTACCCACCCTTGCCTCCTTTTCCGCGCAGCTCTCGATTCCCCCCTCTCTTTCGCACCCTCCATGTCATATTCCGCTCCAGGAGCTCCATCATAGCTCCTCGCTGTCGCTGGGAGGATGTTTTCTCCTCCGCTCGCCCCTTCCACCGTCATTTTCTCTCTACCCACCCTTGCCTCCTTTTCCGCGCAGCTCTCGATTCCCCCCTCTCTTTCGCACCCTCAATGTCATATTCCGCTCCAGGAGTTCCATCATAGCTCCTCACTGTCGCTGGGAGGATGTTTTCTCCTCCGCTCGCCCCTTCCACCATCATTTTCTCTCTACCCACCCTTGCCTCCTTTTCCGCGCAGCTCTCGATTCCCCCCTCTCTTTCGCACCCTCCATGTCATATTCCGCTCCAGGAGTTCCATCATAGCTCCTCACTGTCGCTGGGAGGAAGTTTTCTCCTCCGCTCGCCCCTTCCACCGTCATTTTCTCTCTACCCACCCTTGCCTCCTTTTCCGCGCAGCTCTCGATTCCCCCCTCTCTTTCGCACCCTCCATGTCATATTCCGCTCCAGGAGCTCCATCATAGCTCCTTGCTGTCGCTGGGAGGATGTTTTCTCCTCCGCTCGCCCCTTCCACCGTCATTTTCTCTCTACCCACCCTTGCCTCCTTTTCCGCGCAGCTCTCGATTCCCCCCTCTCTTTCGCACCCTCCATGTCATATTCCGCTCCAGGAGTTCCATCATAGCTCCTCACTGTCGCTGGGAGGATGTTTTCTCCTCCGCTCGCCCCTTCCACCGTCATTTTCTCTCTACCCACCCTTGCCTCCTTCTCCGCGCAGCTCTCGATTCCCCCCTCTCTTTCGCACCCTCCATGTCATATTCCGCTCCAGGAGCTCCATCATAGGTAATCGCTGTCGCTGGGAGGATGTTTTCTCCTCCGCTCGCCCCTTCCACCGTCATTTTCTCTCTACCCACCCTTGCCTCCTTTTCCGCGCAGCTCTCGATTCCCCCCTCTCTTTCGCACCCTCCATGTCATATTCCGCTCCAGGAGTTCCATCATAGCTCCTCACTGTCGCTGGGAGGATGTTTTCTCCTCCGCTCGCCCCTTCCACCGTCATTTTCTCTCTACCCACCCTTGCCTCCTTTTCCGCGCAGCTCTCGATTCCCCCCTCTCTTTCGCACCCTCCATGTCATATTCCGCTCCAGGAGTTCCATCATAGCTCCTCACTGTCGCTGGGAGGATGTTTTCTCCTCCGCTCGCCCCTTCCACCGTCATTTTCTCTCTACCCACCCTTGCCTCCTTTTCCGCGCAGCTCTCGATTCCCCCCTCTCTTTCGCACCCTCCATGTCATATTCCGCTCCAGGAGCTCCATCATAGCTCCTTGCTGTCGCTGGGAGGACGTTTTCTCCTCCGCTCGCCCCTTCCACCGTCATTTTCTCTCTACCCACCCTTGCCTCCTTTTCCGCGCAGCTCTCGATTCCCCCCTCTCTTTCGCACCCTCCATGTCATATTCCGCTCCAGGAGTTCCATCATAGCTCCTCACTGTCGCTGGGAGGATGTTTTCTCCTCCGCTCGCCCCTTCCACCGTCATTTTCTCTCTACCCACCCTTGCCTCCTTTTCCGCGCAGCTCTCGATTCCCCCCTCTCTTTCGCACCCTCCATGTCATATTCCGCTCCAGGAGTTCCATCATAGCTCCTCACTGTCGCTGGGAGGAAGTTTTCTCCTCCGCTCGCCCCTTCCACCGTCATTTTCTCTCTACCCACCCTTGCCTCCTTTTCCGCGCAGCTCTCGATTCCCCCCTCTCTTTCGCACCCTCCATGTCATATTCCGCTCCAGGAGCTCCATCATAGCTCCTTGCTGTCGCTGGGAGGATGTTTTCTCCTCCGCTCGCCCCTTCCACCGTCATTTTCTCTCTACCCACCCTTGCCTCCTTTTCCGCGCAGCTCTCGATTCCCCCCTCTCTTTCGCACCCTCCATGTCATATTCCGCTCCAGGAGTTCCATCATAGCTCCTCACTGTCGCTGGGAGGATGTTTTCTCCTCCGCTCGCCCCTTCCACCGTCATTTTCTCTCTACCCACCCTTGCCTCCTTTTCCGCGCAGCTCTCGATTCCCCCCTCTCTTTCGCACCCTCCATGTCATATTCCGCTCCAGGAGCTCCATCATAGCTCCTCGCTGTCGCTGGGAGGATGTTTTCTCCTCCTCTCGCCCCTTCCACCGTCATTTTCTCTCTACCCACCCTTGCCTCCTTTTCCGCGCAGCTCTCGATTCCCCCCTCTCTTTCGCACCCTCAATGTCATATTCCGCTCCAGGAGTTCCATCATAGCTCCTCACTGTCGCTGGGAGGATGTTTTCTCCTCCGCTCGCCCCTTCCACCGTCATTTTCTCTCTACCCAACTTGCCTCCTTTTCCGCGCAGCTCTCGATTCCCCCCTCTCTTTCGCACCCTCCATGTCATATTCCGCTCCAGGAGTTCCATCATAGCTCCTCACTGTCGCTGGGAGGATGTTTTCTCCTCCGCTCGCCCCTTCCACCGTCATTTTCTCTCTACCCACCCTTGCCTCCTTTTCCGCGCAGCTCTCGATTCCCCCCTCTCTTTCGCACCCTCCATGTCATATTCCGCTCCAGGAGCTCCATCATAGCTCCTTGCTGTCGCTGGGAGGATGTTTTCTCCTCCGCTCGCCCCTTCCACCGTCATTTTCTCTCTACCCACCCTTGCCTCCTTTTCCGCGCAGCTCTCGATTCCCCCCTCTCTTTCGCACCCTCCATGTCATATTCCGCTCCAGGAGTTCCATCATAGCTCCTCACTGTCGCTGGGAGGATGTTTTCTCCTCCGCTCGCCCCTTCCACCGTCATTTTCTCTCTACCCACCCTTGCCTCCTTCTCCGCGCAGCTCTCGATTCCCCCCTCTGTTTCGCACCCTCCATGTCATATTCCGCTCCAGGAGCTCCATCATAGCTCCTCGCTGTCGCTGGGAGGATGTTTTCTCCTCCGCTCGCCCCTTCCACCGTCATTTTCTCTCTACCCACCCTTGCCTCCTTTTCCGCGCAGCTCTCGATTCCCCCCTCTCTTTCGCACCCTCCATGTCATATTCCGCTCCAGGAGTTCCATCATAGCTCCTCACTGTCGCTGGGAGGATGTTTTCTCCTCCGCTCGCCTTTTCCACCGTCATTTTCTCTCTACCCACCCTTGCCTCCTTTTCCGCGCAGCTCTCGATTCCCCCCTCTCTTTCGCACCCTCCATGTCATATTCCGCTCCAGGAGCTCCATCATAGCTCCTTGCTGTCGCTGGGAGGATGTTTTCTCCTCCGCTCGCCCCTTCCACCGTCATTTTCTCTCTACCCACCCTTGCCTCCTTTTCCGCGCAGCTCTCGATTCCCCCCTCTCTTTCGCACCCTCCATGTCATATTCCGCTCCAGGAGTTCCATCATAGCTCCTCACTGTCGCTGGGAGGATGTTTTCTCCTCCGCTCGCCTTTTCCACCGTCATTTTCTCTCTACCCACCCTTGCCTCCTTTTCCGCACAGCTCTCGATTCCCCCCTCTCTTTCGCACCCTCCATGTCATATTCCGCTCCAGGAGCTCCATCATAGCTCCTTGCTGTCGCTGGGAGGATGTTTTCTCCTCCGCTCGCCCCTTCCACCGTCATTTTCTCTCTACCCACCCTTGCCTCCTTTTCCGCGCAGCTCTCGATTCCCCCCTCTCTTTCGCACCCTCCATGTCATATTCCGCTCCAGGAGTTCCATCATAGCTCCTCACTGTCGCTGGGAGGATGTTTTCTCCTCCGCTCGCCCCTTCCACCGTCATTTTCTCTCTACCCACCCTTGCCTCCTTTTCCGCGCAGCTCTCGATTCCCCCCTCTCTTTCGCACCCTCCATGTCATATTCCGCTCCAGGAGCTCCATCATAGCTCCTTGCTGTTGCTGGGAGGATGTTTTCTCCTCCGCTCGCCCCTTCCACCGTCATTTTCTCTCTACCCACCCTTGCCTCCTTTTCCGCGCAGCTCTCGATTCCCCCCTCTCTTTCGCACCCTCAATGTCATATTCCGCTCCAGGAGTTCCATCATAGCTCCTCACTGTCGCTGGGAGGATGTTTTCTCCTCCGCTCGCCCCTTCCACCGTCATTTTCTCTCTACCCACCCTTGCCTCCTTTTCCGCGCAGCTCTCGATTCCCCCCTCTCTTTCGCACCCTCCATGTCATATTCCGCTCCAGGAGTTCCATCATAGCTCCTCACTGTCGCTGGGAGGATGTTTTCTCCTCCGCTCGCCTTTTCCACCGTCATTTTCTCTCTACCCACCCTTGCCTCCTTTTCCGCGCAGCTCTCGATTCCCCCCTCTCTTTCGCACCCTCCATGTCATATTCCGCTCCAGGAGCTCCATCATAGCTCCTTGCTGTCGCTGGGAGGATGTTTTCTCCTCCGCTCGCCCCTTCCACCGTCATTTTCTCTCTACCCACCCTTGCCTCCTTTTCCGCGCAGCTCTCGATTCCCCCCTCTCTTTCGCACCCTCCATGTCATATTCCGCTCCAGGAGTTCCATCATAGCTCCTCACTGTCGCTGGGAGGATGTTTTCTCCTCCGCTCGCCCCTTCCACCGTCATTTTCTCTCTACCCACCCTTGCCTCCTTTTCCGCGCAGCTCTCGATTCCCCCCTCTCTTTCGCACCCTCCATGTCATATTCCGCTCCAGGAGCTCCATCATAGCTCCTCGCTGTTGCTGGGAGGATGTTTTCTCCTCCGCTCGCCCCTTCCACCGTCATTTTCTCTCTACCCACCCTTGCCTCCTTTTCCGCGCAGCTCTCGATTCCCCCCTCTCTTTCGCACCCTCAATGTCATATTCCGCTCCAGGAGTTCCATCATAGCTCCTCACTGTCGCTGGGAGGATGTTTTCTCCTCCGCTCGCCCCTTCCACCGTCATTTTCTCTCTACCCACCCTTGCCTCCTTTTCCGCGCAGCTCTCGATTCCCCCCTCTCTTTCGCACCCTCCATGTCATATTCCGCTCCAGGAGTTCCATCATAGCTCCTCACTGTCGCTGGGAGGATGTTTTCTCCTCCGCTCGCCTTTTCCACCGTCATTTTCTCTCTACCCACCCTTGCCTCCTTTTCCGCGCAGCTCTCGATTCCCCCCTCTCTTTCGCACCCTCCATGTCATATTCCGCTCCAGGAGCTCCATCATAGCTCCTTGCTGTCGCTGGGAGGATGTTTTCTCCTCCGCTCGCCCCTTCCACCGTCATTTTCTCTCTACCCACCCTTGCCTCCTTTTCCGCGCAGCTCTCGATTCCCCCCTCTCTTTCGCACCCTCCATGTCATATTCCGCTCCAGGAGTTCCATCATAGCTCCTCACTGTCGCTGGGAGGATGTTTTCTCCTCCGCTCGCCCCTTCCACCGTCATTTTCTCTCTACCCACCCTTGCCTCCTTTTCCGCGCAGCTCTCGATTCCCCCCTCTCTTTCGCACCCTCCATGTCATATTCCGCTCCAGGAGCTCCATCATAGCTCCTCGCTGTTGCTGGGAGGATGTTTTCTCCTCCGCTCGCCCCTTCCACCGTCATTTTCTCTCTACCCACCCTTGCCTCCTTTTCCGCGCAGCTCTCGATTCCCCCCTCTCTTTCGCACCCTCAATGTCATATTCCGCTCCAGGAGTTCCATCATAGCTCCTCACTGTCGCTGGGAGGATGTTTTCTCCTCCGCTCGCCCCTTCCACCGTCATTTTCTCTCTACCCACCCTTGCCTCCTTTTCCGCGCAGCTCTCGATTCCCCCCTCTCTTTCGCACCCTCCATGTCATATTCCGCTCCAGGAGTTCCATCATAGCTCCTCACTGTCGCTGGGAGGAAGTTTTCTCCTCCGCTCGCCCCTTCCACCGTCATTTTCTCTCTACCCACCCTTGCCTCCTTTTCCGCGCAGCTCTCGATTCCCCCCTCTCTTTCGCACCCTCCATGTCATATTCCGCTCCAGGAGCTCCATCATAGCTCCTCGCTGTCGCTGGGAGGATGTTTTCTCCTCCGCTCGCCCCTTCCACCGTCATTTTCTCTCTACCCACCCTTGCCTCCTTTTCCGCGCAGCTCTCGATTCCCCCCTCTCTTTCGCACCCTCAATGTCATATTCCGCTCCAGGAGTTCCATCATTGCTCCTCACTGTCGCTGGGAGGATGTTTTCTCCTCCGCTCGCCCCTTCCACCGTCATTTTCTCTCTACCCACCCTTGCCTCCTTTTCCGCGCAGCTCTCGATTCCCCCCTCTCTTTCGCACCCTCCATGTCATATTCCGCTCCAGGAGTTCCATCATAGCTCCTCACTGTCGCTGGGAGGAAGTTTTCTCCTCCGCTCGCCCCTTCCACCGTCATTTTCTCTCTACCCACCCTTGCCTCCTTTTCCGCGCAGCTCTCGATTCCCCCCTCTCTTTCGCACCCTCCATGTCATATTCCGCTCCAGGAGCTCCATCATAGCTCCTCGCTGTTGCTGGGAGGATGTTTTCTCCTCCGCTCGCCCCTTCCACCGTCATTTTCTCTCTACCCACCCTTGCCTCCTTTTCCGCGCAGCTCTCGATTCCCCCCTCTCTTTCGCACCCTCAATGTCATATTCCGCTCCAGGAGCTCCATCATAGCTCCTCGCTGTTGCTGGGAGGATGTTTTCTCCTCCGCTCGCCCCTTCCACCGTCATTTTCTCTCTACCCACCCTTGCCTCCTTTTCCGCGCAGCTCTCGATTCCCCCCTCTCTTTCGCACCCTCAATGTCATATTCCGCTCCAGGAGCTCCATCATAGCTCCTCGCTGTTGCTGGGAGGATGTTTTCTCCTCCGCTCGCCCCTTCCACCGTCATTTTCTCTCTACCCACCCTTGCCTCCTTTTCCGCGCAGCTCTCGATTCCCCCCTCTCTTTCGCACCCTCAATGTCATATTCCGCTCCAGGAGTTCCATCATAGCTCCTCACTGTCGCTGGGAGGATGTTTTCTCCTCCGCTCGCCCCTTCCACCGTCATTTTCTCTCTACCCACCCTTGCCTCCTTTTCCGCGCAGCTCTCGATTCCCCCCTCTCTTTCGCACCCTCCATGTCATATTCCGCTCCAGGAGTTCCATCATAGCTCCTCACTGTCGCTGGGAGGAAGTTTTCTCCTCCACTCGCCCCTTCCACCGTCATTTTCTCTCTACCCACCCTTGCCTCCTTTTCCGCGCAGCTCTCGATTCCCCCCTCTCTTTCGCACCCTCCATGTCATATTCCGCTCCAGGAGCTCCATCATAGCTCCTCGCTGTCGCTGGGAGGATGTTTTCTCCTCCGCTCGCCCCTTCCACCGTCATTTTCTCTCTACCCACCCTTGCCTCCTTTTCCGCGCAGCTCTCGATTCCCCCCTCTCTTTCGCACCCTCAATGTCATATTCCGCTCCAGGAGTTCCATCATAGCTCCTCACTGTCGCTGGGAGGATGTTTTCTCCTCCGCTCGCCCCTTCCACCGTCATTTTCTCTCTACCCACCCTTGCCTCCTTTTCCGCGCAGCTCTTGATTCCCCCCTCTCTTTCCCACCCTCCATGTCATATTCCGCTCCAGGAGTTCCATCATAGCTCCTCACTGTCGCTGGGAGGAAGTTTTCTCCTCCGCTCGCCCCTTCCACCGTCATTTTCTCTCTACCCACCCTTGCCTCCTTTTCCGCGCAGCTCTCGATTCCCCCCTCTCTTTCGCACCCTCCATGTCATATTCCGCTCCAGGAGCTCCATCATAGCTCCTTGCTGTCGCTGGGAGGATGTTTTCTCCTCCGCTCGCCCCTTCCACCGTAATTTTCTCTCTACCCACCCTTGCCTCCTTTTCCGCGCAGCTCTCGATTCCCCCCTCTCTTTCGCACCCTCCATGTCATATTCCGCTCCAGGAGTTCCATCATAGCTCCTCACTGTCGCTGGGAGGATGTTTTCTCCTCCGCTCGCCCCTTCCACCATCATTTTCTCTCTACCCACCCTTGCCTCCTTTTCCGCGCAGCTCTCGATTCCCCCCTCTCTTTCGCACCCTCCATGTCATATTCCGCTCCAGGAGTTCCATCATAGCTCCTCACTGTCGCTGGGAGGAAGTTTTCTCCTCCGCTCGCCCCTTCCACCGTCATTTTCTCTCTACCCACCCTTGCCTCCTTTTCCGCGCAGCTCTCGATTCCCCCCTCTCTTTCGCACCCTCCATGTCATATTCCGCTCCAGGAGCTCCATCATAGCTCCTTGCTGTCGCTGGGAGGATGTTTTCTCCTCCGCTCGCCCCTTCCACCGTCATTTTCTCTCTACCCACCCTTGCCTCCTTTTCCGCGCAGCTCTCGATTCCCCCCTCTCTTTCGCACCCTCCACGTCATATTCCGCTCCAGGAGTTCCATCATAGCTCCTCACTGTCGCTGGGAGGATGTTTTCTCCTCCGCTCGCCCCTTCCACCGTCATTTTCTCTCTACCCACCCTTGCCTCCTTCTCCGCGCAGCTCTCGATTCCCCCCTCTCTTTCGCACCCTCCATGTCATATTCCGCTCCAGGAGCTCCATCATAGCTAATCGCTGTCGCTGGGACGATGTTTTCTCCTCCGCTCGCCCCTTCCACTGTCATTTTCTCTCTACCCACCCTTGCCTCCTTTTCCGCGCAGCTCTCGATTCCCCCCTCTCTTTCGCACCCTCCATGTCATATTCCGCTCCAGGAGTTCCATCAGAGCTCCTCACTGTCGCTGGGAGGATGTTTTCTCCTCCGCTCGCCCCTTCCACCGTCATTTTCTCTCTACCCACCCTTGCCTCCTTCTCCGCGCAGCTCTCGATTCCCCCCTCTCTTTCGCACCCTCCATGTCATATTCCGCTCCAGGAGCTCCATCATAGCTCCTCGCTGTCGCTGGGAGGATGTTTTCTCCTCCGCTCGCCCCTTCCACCGTCATTTTCTCTCTACCCACCCTTGCCTCCTTTTCCGCGCAGCTCTCGATTCCCCCTCTCTTTCGCACCCTCCATGTCATATTCCGCTCCAGGAGTTCCATCATAGCTCCTCACTGTCGCTGGGAGGATGTTTTCTCCTCCGCTCGCCCCTTCCACCGTCATTTTCTCTCTACCCACCCTTGCCTCCTTTTCCGCGCAGCTCTCGATTCCCCCCTCTCTTTCGCACCCTCCATGTCATATTCCGCTCCAGGAGTTCCATCATAGCTCCTCACTGTCGCTGGGAGGATGTTTTCTCCTCCGCTCGCCCCTTCCACCGTCATTTTCTCTCTACCCACCCTTGCCTCCTTCTCCGCGCAGCTCTCGATTCCCCCTCTCTTTCGCACCCTCCATGTCATATTCCGCTCCAGGAGCTCCATCATAGCTCCTCGCTGTCGCTGGGAGGATGTTTTCTCCTCCGCTCGCCCCTTCCACCGTCATTTTCTCTCTACCCACCCTTGCCTCCTTTTCCGCGCAGCTCTCGATTCCCCCCTCTCTTTCGCACCCTCCATGTCATATTCCGCTCCAGGAGTTCCATCATAGCTCCTCACTGTCGCTGGGTGGATGTTTTCTCCTCCGCTCGCCCCTTCCACCGTCATTTTCTCTCTACCCACCCTTGCCTCCTTTTCCGCGCAGCTCTCGATTCCCCCTCTCTTTCGCACCCTCCATGTCATATTCCGCTCCCGGAGTTCCATCATAGCTCCTCACTGTCGCTGGGAGGAAGTTTTCTCCTCCGCTCGCCCCTTCCACCGTCATTTTCTCTCTACCCACCCTTGCCTCCTTTTCCGCGCAGCTCTCAATTCCCCCCTCTCTTTCGCACCCTCCATGTCATATTCCGCTCCAGGAGCTCCATCATAGCTCCTTGCTGTCGCTGGGAGGATGTTTTCTCCTCCGCTCGCCCCTTCCACCGTCATTTTCTCTCTACCCACCCTTGCCTCCTTTTCCGCGCAGCTCTCTATTCCCCCCTCTCTTTCGCACCCTCCATGTCATATTCCGCTCCAGGAGCTCCATCATAGCTCCTTGCTGTCGCTGGGAGGATGTTTTCTCCTCCGCTCGCCCCTTCCACCGTCATTTTCTCTCTACCCACCCTTGCCTCCTTTTCCGCGCAGCTCTCGATTCCCCCCTCTCTTTCGCACCCTCCATGTCATATTCCGCTCCAGGAGTTCCATCATAGCTCCTCGCTGTCGCTGGGAGGATGTTTTCTCCTCCGCTCGCCCCTTCCACCGTCATTTTCTCTCTACCCACCCTTGCCTCCTTCTCCGCGCAGCTCTCGATTCCCCCCTCTCTTTCGCACCCTCCATGTCATATTCCGCTCCAGGAGCTCCATCATAGCTAATCGCTGTCGCTGGGAGGATGTTTTCTGCTCCGCTCGCCCCTTCCACCGTCATTTTCTCTCTACCCACCCTTGCCTCCTTTTCCGCGCAGCTCTCGATTCCCCCCTCTCTTTCGCACCCTCCATGTCATATTCCGCTCCAGGAGTTCCATCATAGCTCCTCACTGTCGCTGGGAGGATGTTTTCTCCTCCGCTCGCCCCTTCCACCGTCATTTTCTCTCTACCCACCCTTGCCTCCTTTTCCGCGCAGCTCTCGATTCCCCCCTCTCTTTCGCACCCTCCATGTCATATTCCGCTCCAGGAGCTCCATCATAGCTCCTTGCTGTCGCTGGGAGGATGTTTTCTCCTCCACTCGCCCCTTCCACCGTCATTTTCTCTCTACCCACCCTTGCCTCCTTTTCCGCGCAGCTCTCGATTCCCCCCTCTCTTTCGCACCCTCCATGTCATATTCCGCTCCAGGAGTTCCATCATAGCTCCTCACTGTCGCTGGGAGGATGTTTTCTCCTCCGCTCGCCCCTTCCACCGTCATTTTCTCTCTACCCACCCTTGCCTCCTTCTCCGCGCAGCTCTCGATTCCCCCCTCTCTTTCGCACCCTCCATGTCATATTCCGCTCCAGGAGCTCCATCATAGCTCCTCGCTGTCGCTGGGAGGATGTTTTCTCCTCCGCTCGCCCCTTCCACCGTCATTTTCTCTCTACCCACCCTTGCCTCCTTTTCCGCGCAGCTCTCGATTCCCCCTCTCTTTCGCACCCTCCATGTCATATTCCGCTCCAGGAGTTCCATCATAGCTCCTCACTGTCGCTGGGAGGATGTTTTCTCCTCCGCTCGCCCCTTCCACCGTCATTTTCTCTCTACCCACCCTTGCCTCCTTTTCCGCGCAGCTCTCGATTCCCCCCTCTCTTTCGCACCCTCCATGTCATATTCCGCTCCAGGAGCTCCATCATAGCTCCTTGCTGTCGCTGGGAGGATGTCTTCTCCTCCGCTCGCCCCCTTCCACCGTCATTTTCTCTCTACCCACCCTTGCCTCCTTTTCCGCGCAGCTCTCGATTCCCCCCTCTCTTTCGCACCCTCCATGTCATATTCCGCTCCAGGAGTTCCATCATAGCTCCTCACTGTCGCTGGGAGGATGTTTTCTCCTCCGCTCGCCCCTTCCACCGTCATTTTCTCTCTACCCACCCTTGCCTCCTTCTCCGCGCAGCTCTCGATTCCCCCCTCTCTTTCGCACCCTCCATGTCATATTCCACTCCAGGAGCTCCATCATAGCTCCTCGCTGTCGCTGGGAGGATGTTTTCTCCTCCGCTCGCCCCTTCCACCGTCATTTTCTCTCTACCCACCCTTGCCTCCTTTTCCGCGAAGCTCTCGATTCCCCCCTCTCTTTCGCACCCTCCATGTCATATTCCGCTCCAGGAGTTCCATCATAGCTCCTCACTGTCGCTGGGTGGATGTTTTCTCCTCCGCTCGCCCCTTCCACCGTCATTTTCTCTCTACCCACCCTTGCCTCCTTTTCCGCGCAGCTCTCGATTCCCCCCTCTCTTTCGCACCCTCCATGTCATATTCCACTCCAGGAGTTCTATCATAGCTCCTCACTGTCGCTGGGAGGATGTTTTCTCCTCCGCTCGCCCCTTCCACCGTCATTTTCTCTCTACCCACCCTTGCCTCCTTCTCCGCGCAGCTCTCGATTCCCCCCTCTCTTTCGCACCCTCCATGTCATATTCTGCTCCAGGAGCTCCATCATAGCTCCTCGCTGTCGCTGGGAGGATGTTTTCTCATCCGCTCGCCCAGTCCACCGTCATTTTCTCTCTACCCACCCTTGCCTCCTTCTCCGCGCAGCTCTCGATTCCCCCCTCTCTTTCGCACCCTCCATGTCATATTCCGCTCCAGGAGCTCCATCATAGCTCCTTGCTGTCGCTGGGAGGATGTTTTCTCCTCCGCTCGCCCCTTCCACCGTCATTTTCTCTCTACCCACCCTTGCCTCCTTCTCCGCGCAGCTCTCGATTCCCCCCTCTCTTTCGCACCCTCCATGTCATATTCCGCTCCAGGAGCTCCATCATAGCTCCTCGCTGTCGCTGGGAGGATGTTTTCTCCTCCGCTCGCCCCTTCCACCGTCATTTTCTCTCTACCCACCCTTGCCTCCTTTTCCGCGCAGCTCTCGATTCCCCCCTCTCTTTCGCACCCTCCATGTCATATTCCGCTCCAGGAGCTCCATCATAGCTCCTCGCTGTCGCTGGGAGGATGTTTTCTCCTCCGCTCGCCCCTTCCACCGTCATTTTCTCTCTACCCACCCTTGCCTCCTTCTCCGCGCAGCTCTCGATTCCCCCCTCTCTTTCACAACCTCCATGTCATATTCCACTCCAGGAGCTCCATCATAGCTCCTCGCTGTCGCTGGGAGGATGTTTTCTCTTCCGCTCGCCCCTTCCACCGTCATTTTCTCTCTACCCACCCTTGCCTCCTTCTCCGCGCAGCTCTCGATTCCCCCCTCTCTCTCGCACCCTCCATATTACATCCAGCTCCAGGAGCTCCATCATAGCTCCTCGCTGTCGCTGGGAGGATGTTTTCTCCTCTGCTCGCCCCTTCCACCGTCATTTTCTCTCTACCCACCCTTGCCTCCTTTTCCGCGCAGCTCTCGATTCCCCCCTCTCTTTCGCACCCTCCATGTCATATTCCGCTCCAGGAGTTCCATCATAGCTCCTCACTGTCGCTGGGAGGATGTTTTCTCCTCCGCTCGCCCCTTCCACCGTCATTTTCTCTCTACCCACCCTTGCCTCCTTCTCCGCGCAGCTCTCGATTCCCCCCTCTCTTTCGCACCCTCCATGTCATATTCCACTCCAGGAGCTCCATCATAGCTCCTCGCTGTCGCTGGGAGGATGTTTTCTCCTCCGCTCGCCCCTTCCACCGTCATTTTCTCTCTACCCACCCTTCCCTTCTTCTCCGCGCAGCTCTCGATTCCCTCCTCTCTCTCGCACCCTCCATATTACATCCAGCTCCAGGAGCTCCATCATAGCTCCTCGCTGTCGCTGGGAGGATGTTTTCTCCTCTGCTCGCCGCTTCCACCGTCATTTTCTCTCCACCCACCCTTGCCTCCTTCTCCGCGCCGCTCTCGATTCCCCCCTCTCTTTCGCACCCTCCATGTCATATTCCACTCCAGGAGCTCCATCATAGCTCCTCGCTGTCGCTGGGAGGATGTTTTCTCCTCCGCTCGCCCCTTCCACCGTCATTTTCTCTCTACCCACCCTTGCCTCCTTTTCCGCGCAGCTCTCGATTCCCCCCTCTCTTTCGCACCCTCCATGTCATATTCCGCTCCAGGAGTTCCATCATAGCTCCTCACTGTCGCTGGGTGGATGTTTTCTCCTCCGCTCGCCCCTTCCACCGTCATTTTCTCTCTACCCACCCTTGCCTCCTTTTCCGCGCAGCTCTCGATTCCCCCTCTCTTTCGCACCCTCCATGTCATATTCCGCTCCCGGAGTTCCATCATAGCTCCTCACTGTCGCTGGGAGGAAGTTTTCTCTTCCGCTCGCCCCTTCCACCGTCATTTTCTCTCTACCCACCCTTGCCTCCTTTTCCGCGCAGCTCTCAATTCCCCCCTCTCTTTCGCACCCTCCATGTCATATTCCGCTCCAGGAGCTCCATCATAGCTCCTTGCTGTCGCTGGGAGGATGTTTTCTCCTCCGCTCGCCCCTTCCACCGTCATTTTCTCTCTACCCACCCTTGCCTCCTTTTCCGCGCAGCTCTCGATTCCCCCCTCTCTTTCGCACCCTCCATGTCATATTCCACTCCAGGAGTTCTATCATAGCTCCTCACTGTCGCTGGGAGGATGTTTTCTCCTCCGCTCGCCCCTTCCACCGTCATTTTCTCTCTACCCACCCTTGCCTCCTTCTCCGCGCATCTCTCGATTCCCCCCTCTCTTTCGCACCCTCCATGTCATATTCTGCTCCAGGAGCTCCATCATAGCTCCTCGCTGTCGCTGGGAGGATGTTTTCTCATCCGCTCGCCCAGTCCACCGTCATTTTCTCTCTACCCACCCTTGCCTCCTTCTCCGCGCAGCTCTCGATTCCCCCCTCTCTTTCGCACCCTCCATGTCATATTCCGCTCCAGGAGCTCCATCATAGCTCCTTGCTGTCGCTGGGAGGATGTTTTCTCCTCCGCTCGCCCCTTCCACCGTCATTTTCTCTCTACCCACCCTTGCCTCCTTCTCCGCGCAGCTCTCGATTCCCCCCTCTCTTTCGCACCCTCCATGTCATATTCCGCTCCAGGAGCTCCATCATAGCTCCTCGCTGTCGCTGGGAGGATGTTTTCTCCTCCGCTCGCCCCTTCCACCGTCATTTTCTCTCTACCCACCCTTGCCTCCTTTTCCGCGCAGCTCTCGATTCCCCCCTCTCTTTCGCACCCTCCATGTCATATTCCGCTCCAGGAGCTCCATCATAGCTCCTCGCTGTCGCTGGGAGGATGTTTTCTCCTCCGCTCGCCCCTTCCACCGTCATTTTCTCTCTACCCACCCTTGCCTCCTTCTCCGCGCAGCTCTCGATTCCCCCCTCTCTTTCACAACCTCCATGTCATATTCCACTCCAGGAGCTCCATCATAGCTCCTCGCTGTCGCTGGGAGGATGTTTTCTCTTCCGCTCGCCCCTTCCACCGTCATTTTCTCTCTACCCACCCTTGCCTCCTTCTCCGCGCAGCTCTCGATTCCCCCCTCTCTCTCGCACCCTCCATATTACATCCAGCTCCAGGAGCTCCATCATAGCTCCTCGCTGTCGCTGGGAGGATGTTTTCTCCTCTGCTCGCCCCTTCCACCGTCATTTTCTCTCTACCCACCCTTGCCTCCTTTTCCGCGCAGCTCTCGATTCCCCCCTCTCTTTCGCACCCTCCATTTCATATTCCGCTCCAGGAGTTCCATCATAGCTCCTCACTGTCGCTGGGAGGATGTTTTCTCCTCCGCTCGCCCCTTCCACCGTCATTTTCTCTCTACCCACCCTTGCCTCCTTCTCCGCGCAGCTCTCGATTCCCCCCTCTCTTTCGCACCCTCCATGTCATATTCCACTCCAGGAGCTCCATCATAGCTCCTCGCTGTCGCTGGGAGGATGTTTTCTCCTCCGCTCGCCCCTTCCACCGTCATTTTCTCTCTACCCACCCTTCCCTTCTTCTCCGCGCAGCTCTCGATTCCCTCCTCTCTCTCGCACCCTCCATATTACATCCAGCTCCAGGAGCTCCATCATAGCTCCTCGCTGTCGCTGGGAGGATGTTTTCTCCTCTGCTCGCCGCTTCCACCGTCATTTTCTCTCCACCCACCCTTGCCTCCTTCTCCGCGCCGCTCTCGATTCCCCCCTCTCTCTCGCACCCACCATGTCATATCCCGCTCCAGGAGCTCCATCATAGCTCCTCGCTGTCGCTGGGAGGATGTTTTCTCCTCCGCTCGCCCCTTCCACCGTGTAACAGGAAGTCAGCTAAATCTGGGAATGTAGTCACAGGAAGGAGATACATTTCTACCTGATTTAGAAAGTCCATTAATTAATTTAGGGTGTTGGCTACAGAGCTAGCCAGCAGGAAGTTGAAAGGCCTTCACCTGTTCAGAATGAGGGAGTTAAGGCTCTATAATTTGTTCAGAGAAATTCCTATTGTTTGCTGCCTCCAGAAGCGGTGTCCTGAAGCCATGTGGGCTGGGAGCAGGAGGACAGTCAGCGTGTGCCTCCCGACAGGATGTGTGGGCCTGGGAGAAGACCCCCCGGAGTGATGTGTGCCCGGGACGGTAACCAAGGGTGAATACGTCTCAAAGGTGAGAAGACGAACTGTTGATGTGAAAGAAACAAAGGACTGTGTTGCCCTGTGAAGCTATTATAAAAGGACTATTGAGTGTCCGCTGTAGGACAAGGAAGTCTGCCCGACGGTAGGTTGGAGACAGACACTTAGGCAGGTTCCAGTTGTGAGAAGGTAGCCGCCCACAGAGGCAAGGATTTATTTTCTGTTTTATTTTATTTTGGATGTTTTGCTGCATACAGCCTGGTGAAGAAAACACCATTTAATAAACCACACTGTTTGTTTGCAAGCACTTGTCGGCTACCTCTCTGGGAAAACGCACCCCCCAAGGGGTCATCCACACCCGCCACCGAGCTAATCCCTTACAACCGTCATTTTCTCTCTAACCACCCTTGCCTCCTTCTCCGCGCAGCTCTCGATTCCCCCCTCTCTTTCGCACCCTCCATGTCATATTCCGCTCCAGGAGCTCCATCATAGCTCCTCGCTGTCGCTGGGAGGATGTTTTCTCCTTCGCTCGCCCCTTCCACCGTCATTTTCTCTCTACCCACCCTTGCCTCCTTTTCCGCGCAGCTCTCGATTCCCCCCTCTCTTTCGCACCCTCCATGTCATATTCCGCTCCAGGAGTTCCATCATAGCTCCTCACTGTCGCTGGGAGGATGTTTTCTCCTCCGCTCGCCCCTTCCACCGTCATTTTCTCTCTACCCACCCTTGCCTCCTTTTCCGCGCAGCTCTCGATTCCCCCCTCTCTTTCGCACCCTCCATGTCATATTCCGCTCCAGGAGTTCCATCATAGCTCCTCACTGTCGCTGGGAGGAAGTTTTCTCCTCCGCTCGCCCCTTCCACCGTCATTTTCTCTCTACCCACCCTTGCCTCCTTTTCCGCGCAGCTCTCGATTCCCCCCTCTCTTTCGCACCCTCCATGTCATATTCCGCTCCAGGAGCTCCATCATAGCTCCTTGCTGTCGCTGGGAGGATGTTTTCTCCTCCGCTCGCCCCTTCCACCGTCATTTTCTCTCTACCCACCCTTGCCTCCTTCTCCGCGCAGCTCTCGATTCCCCCCTCTCTTTCAAACCCTCCATGTCATATTCCGCTCCAGGAGTTCCATCATAGCTCCTCACTGTCGCTGGGAGGATGTTTTCTCCTCCGCTCGCCCCTTCCACCGTCATTTTCTCTCTACCCACCCTTGCCTCCTTTTCCGCGCAGCTCTCGATTCCCCCCTCTCTTTCGCACCCTCCATGTCATATTCCGCTCCAGGAGTTCCATCATAGCTCCTCACTGTCGCTGGGAGGAAGTTTTCTCCTCCGCTCGCCCCTTCCACCGTCATTTTCTCTCTACCCACCCTTGCCTCCTTTTCCGCGCAGCTCTCGATTCCCCCCTCTCTTTCGCACCCTCCATGTCATATTCCGCTCCAGGAGCTCCATCATAGCTCCTTGCTGTCGCTGGGAGGATGTTTTCTCCTCCGCTCGCCCCTTCCACCGTCATTTTCTCTCTACCCACCCTTGCCTCCTTCTCCGCGCAGCTCTCGATTCCCCCCTCTCTTTCGCTCCCTCCATGTCATATTCCGCTCCAGGAGCTCCATCATAGCTCCTTGCTGTCGCTGGGAGGATGTTTTCTCCTCCGCTCGCCCCTTCCACCGTCATTTTCTCTCTACCCACCCTTGCCTCCTTCTCCGCGCAGCTCTCGATTCCCCCCTCTCTCTCGCACCCTCCATATTACATCCAGCTCCAGGAGCTCCATCATAGCTCCTCGCTGTCGCTGGGAGGATGTTTTCTCCTCCGCTCGCCCCTTCCACCGTCATTTTCTCTCCACCCACCCTTGCCTCCTTCTCCGCGCCGCTCTCGATTCCCCCCTCTCTCTCGCACCCACCATGTCATATCCCGCTCCAGGAGCTCCATCATAGCTCCTCGCTGTCGCTGGGAGGATGTTTTCTCCTCCGCTCGCCCCTTCCACCGTCATTTTCTCTCTACCCACCCTTGCCTCCTTCTCCGCGCAGCTCTCGATTCCCCCCTCTCTCTCGCACCCTCCATATTACATCCAGCTCCAGGAGCTCCATCATAGCTCCTCGCTGTCGCTGGGAGGATGTTTTCTCCTCCGCTCGCCCCTTCCACCGTCATTTTCTCTCTACCCACCCTTGCCTCCTTCTCCGCGCAGCTCTCGATTCCCCCCTCTCTTTCGCACCCTCCATGTCATATTCCGCTCCAGGAGCTCCATCATAGCTCCTCGCTGTCGCTGGGAGGATGTTTTCTCCTCCGCTCGCCCCTTTCACCGTCATTTTCTCTCTACCCACCCTTGCCTCCTTCTCCGCGCAGCTCTCGATTCCCCCCTCTCTTTCGCACCCTCCATGTCATATTCCGCTCCAGGAGCTCCATCATAGCTCCTCTCTGTCGATGGGAGGATGTTTTCTCCTCCGCTCGCCCCTTCCACCGTCATTTTCTCTCTACCCACCCTTGCCTCCTTTTCCGCGCAGCTCTCGATTCCCCCCTCTCTTTCGCACCCTCCATGTCATATTCCGCTCCAGGAGCTCCATCATAGCTCCTCGCTGTCGCTGGGAGGAAGTTTTCTCCTCCGCTCGCCCCTTCCACCATCATTTTCTCTCCACCCACCCTTGCCTCCTTCTCCGCGCAGCTCTCGATTCCCCCCTCTCTTTCGCACCCTCCATGTCATATTCCGCTCCAGGAGCTCCATCATAGCTCCTCGCTGTCGCTGGGAGGATGTTTTCTCCTCCGCTCGCCCCTTCCACCGTCATTTTCTCTCTACCCACCCTTGCCTCCTTTTCCGCGCAGCTCTCGATTCCCCCCTCTCTTTCGCACCCTCCATGTCATATTCCGCTCCAGGAGCTCCATCATAGCTCCTCGCTGTCGCTGGGAGGAAGTTTTCTCCTCCGCTCGCCCCTTCCACCATCATTTTCTCTCCACCCACCCTTGCCTCCTTCTCCGCGCAGCTCTCGATTCCCCCCTCTCTTTCGCACCCTCCATGTCATATTCCGCTCCAGGAGTTCCATCATAGCTCCTCACTGTCGCTGGGAGGATGTTTTCTCCTCCGCTCGCCCCTTCCACCGTCATTTTCTCTCTACCCACCCTTGCCTCCTTCTCCGCGCAGCTCTCGATTCCCCCCTCTCTTTCGCACCCTCCATGTCATATTCCGCTCCAGGAGCTCCATCATAGCTCCTCGCTGTCGCTGGGAGGATGTTTTCTCCTCCGCTCGCCCCTTCCACCGTCATTTTCTCTCTACCCACCCTTGCCTCCTTCTCCGCGCAGCTCTCGATTCCCTCCTCTCTCTCGCACCCTCCATTTTACATCCAGCTCCAGGAGCTCCATCATAGCTCCTCGCTGTCGCTGGGAGGATGTTTTCTCCTCTGCTTACCGCTTCCACCGTCATTTTCTCTCCACCCACCCTTGCCTCCTTCTCCGCGCCGCTCTCGATTCCCCCCTCTCTTTCGCACCCTCCATGTCATATTCCGCTCCAGGAGCTCCATCATAGCTCCTCGCTGTCGCTGGGAGGATGTTTTCTCCTCCGCTCGCCCCTTCCACCGTCATTTTCTCTCTACCCACCCTTGCCTCCTTTTCCGCGCAGCTCTCGATTCCCCCCTCTCTTTCGCACCCTCCATGTCAAATTCCGCTCCAGGAGTTCCATCATAGCTCCTCACTGTCGCTGGGAGGATGTTTTCTCCTCCGCTCGCCCCTTCCACCGTCATTTTCTCTCTACCCACCCTTGCCTCCTTCTCCGCGCAGCTCTCGATTCCCCCCTCTCTTTCGCACCCTCCATGTCATATTCCGCTCCAGGAGCTCCATCATAGCTCCTCGCTGTCGCTGGGAGGATGTTTTCTCCTCCGCTCGCCCCTTCCACCGTCATTTTCTCTCTACCCACCCTTGCCTCCTTTTCCGCGCAGCTCTCGATTCCCCCCTCTCTTTCGCACCCTCCATGTCATATTCCGCTCCAGGAGCTCCATCATAGCTCCTTGCTGTCGCTGGGAGGATGTTTTCTCCTCCGCTCGCCCCTTCCACCGTCATTTTCTCTCTACCCACCCTTGCCTCCTTTTCCGCGCAGCTCTCGATTCCCCCCTCTCTTTCGCACCCTCCATGTCATATTCCGCTCCAGGAGTTCCATCATAGCTCCTCACTGTCGCTGGGAGGATGTTTTCTCCTCCGCTCGCCACTTCCACCGTCATTTTCTCTCTACCCACCCTTGCCTCTTTCTCCGCGCAGCTCTCGATTCCCCCCTCTCTTTCGCACCCTCCATGTCATATTCCGCTCCAGGAGCTCCATCATAGCTCCTCGCTGTCGCTGGGAGGATGTTTTCTCCTCCGCTCGCCCCTTCCACCGTCATTTTCTCTCTACCCACCCTTGCCTCCTTTTCCGCGCAGCTCTCGATTCCCCCCTCTCTTTCGCACCCTCCATGTCATATTCCGCTCCAGGAGTTCCATCATAGCTCCTCACTGTCGCTGGGAGGATGTTTTCTCCTCCGCTCGCCCCTTCCACCGTCATTTTCTCTCTACCCACCCTTGCCTCCTTCTCCGCGCAGCTCTCGATTCCCCCCTCTCTTTCGCACCCTCCATGTCATATTCCGCTCCAGGAGCTCCATCATAGCTCCTCGCTGTCGCTGGGAGGATGTTTTCTCCTCCGCTCGCCCCTTCCACCGTCATTTTCTCTCTACCCACCCTTGCCTCCTTTTCCGCGCAGCTCTCGATTCCCCCCTCTCTTTCGCACCCTCCATGTCATATTCCGCTCCAGGAGTTCCATCATAGCTCCTCACTGTCGCTGGGAGGAAGTTTTCTCCTCCGCTCGCCCCTTCCACCTTCATTTTCTCTCTACCCACCCTTGCATCCTTTTCCGCGCAGCTCTCGATTCCCCCCTCTCTTTCGCACCCTCCATGTCATATTCCGCTCCAGGAGTTCCATCATAGCTCCTCACTGTCGCTGGGAGGATGTTTTCTCCTCCGCTCGCCCCTTCCACCGTCATTTTCTCTCTACCCACCCTTGCCTCCTTCTCCGCACAGCTCTCGATTCCCCCCTCTCTTTCTCACCCTCCATGTCATATTCCACTCCAGGAGCTCCATCATAGCTCCTCGCTGTCGCTGGGAGGATGTTTTCTCCTCCGCTCGCCCCTTCCACCGTCATTTTCTCTCTACCCACCCTTGCCTCCTTTTCCGCGCAGCTCTCGATTTCCCCCTCTCTTTCGCACCCTCCATGTCATATTCCGCTCCAGGAGCTCCATCATAGCTCCTCGCTGTCGCTGGGAGGATGTTTTCTCCTCCGCTCGCCCCTTCCACCGTCATTTTCTCTCTACCCACCCTTGCCTCCTTTTCCGCGCAGCTCTCGATTCCCCCCTCTCTTTCGCACCCTCCATGTCATATTCCGCTCCAGGAGTTCCATCATAGCTCCTCACTGTCGCTGGGAGGATGTTTTCTCCTCCGCTCGCCCCTTCCACCGTCATTTTCTCTCTACCCACCCTTGCCTCCTTCTCCGCGCAGCTCTCGATTCCCCCCTCTCTTTCGCACCCTCCATGTCATATTCCGCTCCAGGAGCTCCATCATAGCTCCTCGCTGTCGCTGGGAGGATGTTTTCTCCTCCGCTCGCCCCTTCCACCGTCATTTTCTCTCTACCCACCCTTGCCTCCTTTTCCGCGCAGCTCTCGATTCCCCCCTCTCTTTCGCACCCTCCATGTCATATTCCGCTCCAGGAGTTCCATCATAGCTCCTCACTGTCGCTGGGAGGAAGTTTTCTCCTCCGCTCGCCCCTTCCACCGTCATTTTCTCTCTACCCACCCTTGCCTCCTTTTCCGCGCAGCTCTCGATTCCCCCCTCTCTTTCGCACCCTCCATGTCATATTCCGCTCCAGGAGCTCCATCATAGCTCCTTGCTGTCGCTGGGAGGATGTTTTCTCCTCCGCTCGCCCCTTCCACCGTCATTTTCTCTCTACCCACCCTTGCCTCCTTTTCCGCGCAGCTCTCGATTCCCCCCTCTCTTTCGCACCCTCCATGTCATATTCCGCTCCAGGAGTTCCATCATAGCTCCTCACTGTCGCTGGGAGGATGTTTTCTCCTCCGCTCGCCACTTCCACCGTCATTTTCTCTCTACCCACCCTTGCCTCCTTCTCCGCGCAGCTCTCGATTCCCCCCTCTCTTTCGCACCCTCCATGTCATATTCCGCTCCAGGAGCTCCATCATAGCTCCTCGCTGTCGCTGGGAGGATGTTTTCTCCTCCGCTCGCCCCTTCCACCGTCATTTTCTCTCTACCCACCCTTGCCTCCTTTTCCGCGCAGCTCTCGATTCCCCCCTCTCTTTCGCACCCTCCATGTCATATTCCGCTCCAGGAGTTCCATCATAGCTCCTCACTGTCGCTGGGAGGATGTTTTCTCCTCCGCTCGCCCCTTCCACCGTCATTTTCTCTCTACCCACCCTTGCCTCCTTCTCCGCGCAGCTCTCGATTCCCCCCTCTCTTTCGCACCCTCCATGTCATATTCCGCTCCAGGAGCTCCATCATAGCTCCTCGCTGTCGCTGGGAGGATGTTTTCTCCTCCGCTCGCCCCTTCCACCGTCATTTTCTCTCTACCCACCCTTGCCTCTTTCTCCGCGCAGCTCTCGATTCCCCCCTCTCTTTCGCACCCTCCATGTCATATTCCGCTCCAGGAGCTCCATCATAGCTCCTCGCTGTCGCTGGGAGGATGTTTTCTCCTCCGCTCGCCACTTCCACCGTCATTTTCTCTCTACCCACCCTTGCCTCCTTTTCCGCGCAGCTCTCGATTCCCCCCTCTCTTTCGCACCCTCCATGTCATATTCCGCTCCAGGAGCTCCATCATAGCTCCTCGCTGTCGCTGGGAGGAAGTTTTCTCCTCCGCTCGCCCCTTCCACCATCATTTTCTCTCCACCCACCCTTGCCTCCTTCTCCGCGCAGCTCTCGATTCCCCCCTCTCTTTCGCACCCTCCATGTCATATTCCGCTCCAGGAGCTCCATCATAGCTCCTCGCTGTCGCTGGGAGGATGTTTTCTCCTCCGCTCGCCCCTTCCACCGTCATTTTCTCTCTACCCACCCTTGCCTCCTTTTCCGCGCAGCTCTCGATTCCCCCCTCTCTTTCGCACCCTCCATGTCATATTCCGCTCCAGGAGCTCCATCATAGCTCCTCGCTGTCGCTGGGAGGAAGTTTTCTCCTCCGCTCGCCCCTTCCACCATCATTTTCTCTCCACCCACCCTTGCCTCCTTCTCCGCGCAGCTCTCGATTCCCCCCTCTCTTTCGCACCCTCCATGTCATATTCCGCTCCAGGAGTTCCATCATAGCTCCTCACTGTCGCTGGGAGGATGTTTTCTCCTCCGCTCGCCCCTTCCACCGTCATTTTCTCTCTACCCACCCTTGCCTCCTTCTCCGCGCAGCTCTCGATTCCCCCCTCTCTTTCGCACCCTCCATGTCATATTCCGCTCCAGGAGCTCCATCATAGCTCCTCGCTGTCGCTGGGAGGATGTTTTCTCCTCCGCTCGCCCCTTCCACCGTCATTTTCTCTCTACCCACCCTTGCCTCCTTCTCCGCGCAGCTCTCGATTCCCTCCTCTCTCTCGCACCCTCCATTTTACATCCAGCTCCAGGAGCTCCATCATAGCTCCTCGCTGTCGCTGGGAGGATGTTTTCTCCTCTGCTTACCGCTTCCACCGTCATTTTCTCTCCACCCACCCTTGCCTCCTTCTCCGCGCCGCTCTCGATTCCCCCCTCTCTTTCGCACCCTCCATGTCATATTCCGCTCCAGGAGCTCCATCATAGCTCCTCGCTGTCGCTGGGAGGATGTTTTCTCCTCCGCTCGCCCCTTCCACCGTCATTTTCTCTCTACCCACCCTTGCCTCCTTTTCCGCGCAGCTCTCGATTCCCCCCTCTCTTTCGCACCCTCCATGTCAAATTCCGCTCCAGGAGTTCCATCATAGCTCCTCACTGTCGCTGGGAGGATGTTTTCTCCTCCGCTCGCCCCTTCCACCGTCATTTTCTCTCTACCCACCCTTGCCTCCTTCTCCGCGCAGCTCTCGATTCCCCCCTCTCTTTCGCACCCTCCATGTCATATTCCGCTCCAGGAGCTCCATCATAGCTCCTCGCTGTCGCTGGGAGGATGTTTTCTCCTCCGCTCGCCCCTTCCACCGTCATTTTCTCTCTACCCACCCTTGCCTCCTTTTCCGCGCAGCTCTCGATTCCCCCCTCTCTTTCGCACCCTCCATGTCATATTCCGCTCCAGGAGCTCCATCATAGCTCCTTGCTGTCGCTGGGAGGATGTTTTCTCCTCCGCTCGCCCCTTCCACCGTCATTTTCTCTCTACCCACCCTTGCCTCCTTTTCCGCGCAGCTCTCGATTCCCCCCTCTCTTTCGCACCCTCCATGTCATATTCCGCTCCAGGAGTTCCATCATAGCTCCTCACTGTCGCTGGGAGGATGTTTTCTCCTCCGCTCGCCACTTCCACCGTCATTTTCTCTCTACCCACCCTTGCCTCTTTCTCCGCGCAGCTCTCGATTCCCCCCTCTCTTTCGCACCCTCCATGTCATATTCCGCTCCAGGAGCTCCATCATAGCTCCTCGCTGTCGCTGGGAGGATGTTTTCTCCTCCGCTCGCCCCTTCCACCGTCATTTTCTCTCTACCCACCCTTGCCTCCTTTTCCGCGCAGCTCTCGATTCCCCCCTCTCTTTCGCACCCTCCATGTCATATTCCGCTCCAGGAGTTCCATCATAGCTCCTCACTGTCGCTGGGAGGATGTTTTCTCCTCCGCTCGCCCCTTCCACCGTCATTTTCTCTCTACCCACCCTTGCCTCCTTCTCCGCGCAGCTCTCGATTCCCCCCTCTCTTTCGCACCCTCCATGTCATATTCCGCTCCAGGAGCTCCATCATAGCTCCTCGCTGTCGCTGGGAGGATGTTTTCTCCTCCGCTCGCCCCTTCCACCGTCATTTTCTCTCTACCCACCCTTGCCTCCTTTTCCGCGCAGCTCTCGATTCCCCCCTCTCTTTCGCACCCTCCATGTCATATTCCGCTCCAGGAGTTCCATCATAGCTCCTCACTGTCGCTGGGAGGAAGTTTTCTCCTCCGCTCGCCCCTTCCACCGTCATTTTCTCTCTACCCACCCTTGCATCCTTTTCCGCGCAGCTCTCGATTCCCCCCTCTCTTTCGCACCCTCCATGTCATATTCCGCTCCAGGAGTTCCATCATAGCTCCTCACTGTCGCTGGGAGGATGTTTTCTCCTCCGCTCGCCCCTTCCACCGTCATTTTCTCTCTACCCACCCTTGCCTCCTTCTCCGCACAGCTCTCGATTCCCCCCTCTCTTTCTCACCCTCCATGTCATATTCCACTCCAGGAGCTCCATCATAGCTCCTCGCTGTCGCTGGGAGGATGTTTTCTCCTCCGCTCGCCCCTTCCACCGTCATTTTCTCTCTACCCACCCTTGCCTCCTTTTCCGCGCAGCTCTCGATTTCCCCCTCTCTTTCGCACCCTCCATGTCATATTCCGCTCCAGGAGCTCCATCATAGCTCCTCGCTGTCGCTGGGAGGATGTTTTCTCCTCCGCTCGCCCCTTCCACCGTCATTTTCTCTCTACCCACCCTTGCCTCCTTTTCCGCGCAGCTCTCGATTCCCCCCTCTCTTTCGCACCCTCCATGTCATATTCCGCTCCAGGAGTTCCATCATAGCTCCTCACTGTCGCTGGGAGGATGTTTTCTCCTCCGCTCGCCCCTTCCACCGTCATTTTCTCTCTACCCACCCTTGCCTCCTTCTCCGCGCAGCTCTCGATTCCCCCCTCTCTTTCGCACCCTCCATGTCATATTCCGCTCCAGGAGCTCCATCATAGCTCCTCGCTGTCGCTGGGAGGATGTTTTCTCCTCCGCTCGCCCCTTCCACCGTCATTTTCTCTCTACCCACCCTTGCCTCCTTTTCCGCGCAGCTCTCGATTCCCCCCTCTCTTTCGCACCCTCCATGTCATATTCCGCTCCAGGAGTTCCATCATAGCTCCTCACTGTCGCTGGGAGGAAGTTTTCTCCTCCGCTCGCCCCTTCCACCGTCATTTTCTCTCTACCCACCCTTGCCTCCTTTTCCGCGCAGCTCTCGATTCCCCCCTCTCTTTCGCACCCTCCATGTCATATTCCGCTCCAGGAGCTCCATCATAGCTCCTTGCTGTCGCTGGGAGGATGTTTTCTCCTCCGCTCGCCCCTTCCACCGTCATTTTCTCTCTACCCACCCTTGCCTCCTTTTCCGCGCAGCTCTCGATTCCCCCCTCTCTTTCGCACCCTCCATGTCATATTCCGCTCCAGGAGTTCCATCATAGCTCCTCACTGTCGCTGGGAGGATGTTTTCTCCTCCGCTCGCCACTTCCACCGTCATTTTCTCTCTACCCACCCTTGCCTCCTTCTCCGCGCAGCTCTCGATTCCCCCCTCTCTTTCGCACCCTCCATGTCATATTCCGCTCCAGGAGCTCCATCATAGCTCCTCGCTGTCGCTGGGAGGATGTTTTCTCCTCCGCTCGCCCCTTCCACCGTCATTTTCTCTCTACCCACCCTTGCCTCCTTTTCCGCGCAGCTCTCGATTCCCCCCTCTCTTTCGCACCCTCCATGTCATATTCCGCTCCAGGAGTTCCATCATAGCTCCTCACTGTCGCTGGGAGGATGTTTTCTCCTCCGCTCGCCCCTTCCACCGTCATTTTCTCTCTACCCACCCTTGCCTCCTTCTCCGCGCAGCTCTCGATTCCCCCCTCTCTTTCGCACCCTCCATGTCATATTCCGCTCCAGGAGCTCCATCATAGCTCCTCGCTGTCGCTGGGAGGATGTTTTCTCCTCCGCTCGCCCCTTCCACCGTCATTTTCTCTCTACCCACCCTTGCCTCTTTCTCCGCGCAGCTCTCGATTCCCCCCTCTCTTTCGCACCCTCCATGTCATATTCCGCTCCAGGAGCTCCATCATAGCTCCTCGCTGTCGCTGGGAGGATGTTTTCTCCTCCGCTCGCCACTTCCACCGTCATTTTCTCTCTACCCACCCTTGCCTCTTTCTCCGCGCAGCTCTCGATTCCCCCCTCTCTTTCGCACCCTCCATGTCATATTCCGCTCCAGGAGCTCCATCATAGCTCCTCGCTGTCGCTGGGAGGATGTTTTCTCCTCCGCTCGCCCCTTCCACCGTCATTTTCTCTCTACCCACCCTTGCCTCCTTTTCCGCGCAGCTCTCGATTCCCCCCTCTCTTTCGCACCCTCCATGTCATATTCCGCTCCAGGAGTTCCATCATAGCTCCTCACTGTCGCTGGGAGGATGTTTTCTCCTCCGCTCGCCCCTTCCACCGTCATTTTCTCTCTACCCACCCTTGCCTCCTTCTCCGCGCAGCTCTCGATTCCCCCCTCTCTTTCGCACCCTCCATGTCATATTCCGCTCCAGGAGCTCCATCATAGCTCCTCGCTGTCGCTGGGAGGATGTTTTCTCCTCCGCTCGCCCCTTCCACCGTCATTTTCTCTCTACCCACCCTTGCCTCCTTTTCCGCGCAGCTCTCGATTCCCCCCTCTCTTTCGCACCCTCCATGTCATATTCCGCTCCAGGAGTTCCATCATAGCTCCTCACTGTCGCTGGGAGGAAGTTTTCTCCTCCGCTCGCCCCTTCCACCGTCATTTTCTCTCTACCCACCCTTGCATCCTTTTCCGCGCAGCTCTCGATTCCCCCCTCTCTTTCGCACCCTCCATGTCATATTCCGCTCCAGGAGTTCCATCATAGCTCCTCACTGTCGCTGGGAGGATGTTTTCTCCTCCGCTCGCCCCTTCCACCGTCATTTTCTCTCTACCCACCCTTGCCTCCTTCTCCGCACAGCTCTCGATTCCCCCCTCTCTTTCTCACCCTCCATGTCATATTCCACTCCAGGAGCTCCATCATAGCTCCTCGCTGTCGCTGGGAGGATGTTTTCTCCTCCGCTCGCCCCTTCCACCGTCATTTTCTCTCTACCCACCCTTGCCTCCTTTTCCGCGCAGCTCTCGATTTCCCCCTCTCTTTCGCACCCTCCATGTCATATTCCGCTCCAGGAGCTCCATCATAGCTCCTCGCTGTCGCTGGGAGGATGTTTTCTCCTCCGCTCGCCCCTTCCACCGTCATTTTCTCTCTACCCACCCTTGCCTCCTTTTCCGCGCAGCTCTCGATTCCCCCCTCTCTTTCGCACCCTCCATGTCATATTCCGCTCCAGGAGTTCCATCATAGCTCCTCACTGTCGCTGGGAGGATGTTTTCTCCTCCGCTCGCCCCTTCCACCGTCATTTTCTCTCTACCCACCCTTGCCTCCTTCTCCGCGCAGCTCTCGATTCCCCCCTCTCTTTCGCACCCTCCATGTCATATTCCGCTCCAGGAGCTCCATCATAGCTCCTCGCTGTCGCTGGGAGGATGTTTTCTCCTCCGCTCGCCCCTTCCACCGTCATTTTCTCTCTACCCACCCTTGCCTCCTTTTCCGCGCAGCTCTCGATTCCCCCCTCTCTTTCGCACCCTCCATGTCATATTCCGCTCCAGGAGTTCCATCATAGCTCCTCACTGTCGCTGGGAGGAAGTTTTCTCCTCCGCTCGCCCCTTCCACCGTCATTTTCTCTCTACCCACCCTTGCCTCCTTTTCCGCGCAGCTCTCGATTCCCCCCTCTCTTTCGCACCCTCCATGTCATATTCCGCTCCAGGAGCTCCATCATAGCTCCTTGCTGTCGCTGGGAGGATGTTTTCTCCTCCGCTCGCCCCTTCCACCGTCATTTTCTCTCTACCCACCCTTGCCTCCTTTTCCGCGCAGCTCTCGATTCCCCCCTCTCTTTCGCACCCTCCATGTCATATTCCGCTCCAGGAGTTCCATCATAGCTCCTCACTGTCGCTGGGAGGATGTTTTCTCCTCCGCTCGCCACTTCCACCGTCATTTTCTCTCTACCCACCCTTGCCTCCTTCTCCGCGCAGCTCTCGATTCCCCCCTCTCTTTCGCACCCTCCATGTCATATTCCGCTCCAGGAGCTCCATCATAGCTCCTCGCTGTCGCTGGGAGGATGTTTTCTCCTCCGCTCGCCCCTTCCACCGTCATTTTCTCTCTACCCACCCTTGCCTCCTTTTCCGCGCAGCTCTCGATTCCCCCCTCTCTTTCGCACCCTCCATGTCATATTCCGCTCCAGGAGTTCCATCATAGCTCCTCACTGTCGCTGGGAGGATGTTTTCTCCTCCGCTCGCCCCTTCCACTGTCATTTTCTCTCTACCCACCCTTGCCTCCTTCTCCGCGCAGCTCTCGATTCCCCCCTCTCTTTCGCACCCTCCATGTCATATTCCGCTCCAGGAGCTCCATCATAGCTCCTCGCTGTCGCTGGGAGGATGTTTTCTCCTCCGCTCGCCCCTTCCACCGTCATTTTCTCTCTACCCACCCTTGCCTCCTTTTCCGCGCAGCTCTCGATTCCCCCCTCTCTTTCGCACCCTCCATGTCATATTCCGCTCCAGGAGTTCCATCATAGCTCCTCACTGTCGCTGGGAGGAAGTTTTCTCCTCCGCTCGCCCCTTCCACCGTCATTTTCTCTCTACCCACCCTTGCATCCTTTTCCGCGCAGCTCTCGATTCCCCCCTCTCTTTCGCACCCTCCATGTCATATTCCGCTCCAGGAGTTCCATCATAGCTCCTCACTGTCGCTGGGAGGATGTTTTCTCCTCCGCTCGCCCCTTCCACCGTCATTTTCTCTCTACCCACCCTTGCCTCCTTCTCCGCACAGCTCTCGATTCCCCCCTCTCTTTCTCACCCTCCATGTCATATTCCACTCCAGGAGCTCCATCATAGCTCCTCGCTGTCGCTGGGAGGATGTTTTCTCCTCCGCTCGCCCCTTCCACCGTCATTTTCTCTCTACCCACCCTTGCCTCCTTTTCCGCGCAGCTCTCGATTTCCCCCTCTCTTTCGCACCCTCCATGTCATATTCCGCTCCAGGAGCTCCATCATAGCTCCTCGCTGTCGCTGGGAGGATGTTTTCTCCTCCGCTCGCCCCTTCCACCGTCATTTTCTCTCTACCCACCCTTGCCTCCTTCTCCGCGCAGCTCTCGATTCCCCCCTCTCTTTCGCACCCTCCATGTCATATTCCGCTCCAGGAGCTCCATCATAGCTCCTCGCTGTCGCTGGGAGGATGTTTTCTCCTCCGCTCGCCCCTTCCACCGTCATTTTCTCTCTACCCACCCTTGCCTCCTTCTCCGCGCAGCTCTCGATTCCCCCCTCTCTCTCGCACCCTCCATATTACATCCAGCTCCAGGAGCTCCATCATAGCTCCTCGCTGTCGATGGGAGGATGTTTTCTCCTCTGCTCGCCCCTTCCACCATCATTTTCTCTCTACCCACCCTTGCCTCCTTCTCCGCGCAGCTCTCGATTCCCCCCTCTCTTTCGCACCCTCCATGTCATATTCCGCTCCAGGAGTTCCATCATAGCTCCTCACTGTCGCTGGGAGGATGTTTTCTCCTCCGCTCGCTCCCCTTCCACCGTCATTTTCTCTCTACCCACCCTTGCCTCCTTCTCCGCGCAGCTCTCGATTCCCCCCTCTCTTTCGCACCCTCCATGTCATATTCCGCTCCAGGAGCTCCATCATAGCTCCTCGCTGTCGCTGGGAGGATGTTTTCTCCTCCGCTCGCCCCTTCCACCGTCATTTTCTCTCTACCCACCCTTGCATCCTTTTCCGCGCAGCTCTCGATTCCCCCCTCTCTTTCGCACCCTCCATGTCATATTCCGCTCCAGGAGTTCCATCATAGCTCCTCACTGTCGCTGGGAGGATGTTTTCTCCTCCGCTCGCCCCTTCCACCGTCATTTTCTCTCTACCCACCCTTGCCTCCTTCTCCGCACAGCTCTCGATTCCCCCCTCTCTTTCGCACCCTCCATGTCATATTCCACTCCAGGAGCTTCATCATAGCTCCTCGCTGTCGCTGGGAGGATGTTTTCTCCTCCGCTCGCCCCTTCCACCGTCATTTTCTCTCTACCCACCCTTGCCTCCTTTTCCGCGCAGCTCTCGATTTCCCCCTCTCTTTCGCACCCTCCATGTCATATTCCGCTCCAGGAGCTCCATCATAGCTCCTCGCTGTCGCTGGGAGGATGTTTTCTCCTCCGCTCGCCCCTTCCACCGTCATTTTCTCTCTACCCACCCTTGCCTCCTTCTCCGCGCAGCTCTCGATTCCCCCCTCTCTTTCGCACCCTCCATGTCATATTCCGCTCCAGGAGCTCCATCATAGCTCCTCGCTGTCGCTGGGAGGATGTTTTCTCCTCCACTCGCCCCTTCCACCGTCATTTTCTCTCTACCCACCCTTGCCTCCTTCTCCGCGCAGCTCTCGATTCCCCCCTCTCTCTCGCACCCTCCATATTACATCCAGCTCCAGGAGCTCCATCATAGCTCCTCGCTGTCGATGGGAGGATGTTTTCTCCTCTGCTCGCCCCTTCCACCGTCATTTTCTCTCTACCCACCCTTGCCTCCTTCTCCGCGCAGCTCTCGATTCCCCCCTCTCTTTCGCACCCTCCATGTCATATTCCGCTCCAGGAGTTCCATCATAGCTCCTCACTGTCGCTGGGAGGATGTTTTCTCCTCCGCTCGCTCCCCTTCCACCGTCATTTTCTCTCTACCCACCCTTGCCTCCTTCTCTGCGCAGCTCTCGATTCCCCCCTCTCTTTCGCACCCTCCATGTCATATTCCGCTCCAGGAGCTCCATCATAGCTCCTCGCTGTCGCTGGGAGGATGTTTTCTCCTCCGCTCGCCCCTTCCACCGTCATTTTCTCTCTACCCACCCTTGCCTCCTTCTCCGCGCAGCTCTCGATTCCCTCCTCTCTCTCGCACCCTCCATATTACATCCAGCTCCAGGAGCTCCATCATAGCTCCTCGCTGTCGCTGGGAGGATGTTTTCTCCTCCGCTCGCCCCTTCCACCGTCATTTTCTCTCTACCCACCCTTTCCTCCTTCTCCGCGCAGCTCTCGATTCCCCCCTCTCTTTCGCACCCTCCATGTCATATTCCGCTCCAGGAGCTCCATCATAGCTCCTCGCTGTCGCTGGGAGGATGTTTTCTCCTCCGCTCGCCCCTTCCACCGTCATTTTCTCTCTACCCACCCTTGCCTCCTTCTCCGCGCAGCTCTCGATTCCCCCCTCTCTCTCGCACCCTCCATATTACATCCAGCTCCAGGAGCTCCATCATAGCTCCTCGCTGTCGCTGGGAGGATGTTTTCTCCTCCGCTCGCCCCTTCCACCGTCATTTTCTCTCTACCCACCCTTGCCTCCTTTTCCGCGCAGCTCTCGATTCCCCCCTCTCTTTCGCACCCTCCATGTCATATTCCGCTCCAGGAGTTCCATCATAGCTCCTCACTGTCGCTGGGAGGATGTTTTCTCCTCCGCTCGCCCCTTCCACCGTCATTTTCTCTCTACCCACCCTTGCCTCCTTCTCCGCGCAGCTCTCGATTCCCCCCTCTCTTTCGCACCCTCCATGTCATATTCCGCTCCAGGAGCTCCATCATAGCTCCTCGCTGTCGCTGGGAGGATGTTTTCTCCTTCGCTCGCCCCTTCCACCGTCATTTTCTCTCTACCCACCCTTGCCTCCTTTTCCGCGCAGCTCTCGATTCCCCCCTCTCTTTCGCACCCTCCAGTCATATTCCGCTCCAGGAGTTCCATCATAGCTCCTCACTGTCGCTGGGAGGATGTTTTCTCCTCCGCTCGCCCCTTCCACCGTCATTTTCTCTCTACCCACCCTTTCCTCCTTCTCCGCGCAGCTCTCGATTCCCCCCTCTCTTTCGCACCCTCCATGTCATATTCCGCTCCAGGAGCTCCATCATAGCTCCTCGCTGTCGCTGGGAGGATGTTTTCTCCTCCGCTCGCCCCTTCCACCGTCATTTTCTCTCTACCCACCCTTGCCTCCTTCTCCGCGCAGCTCTCGATTCCCCCCTCTCTCTCGCACCCTCCATATTACATCCAGCTCCAGGAGCTCCATCATAGCTCCTCGCTGTCGCTGGGAGGATGTTTTCTCCTCCGCTCGCCCCTTCCACCGTCATTTTCTCTCTACCCACCCTTGCCTCCTTTTCCGCGCAGCTCTCGATTCCCCCCTCTCTTTCGCACCCTCCATGTCATATTCCGCTCCAGGAGTTCCATCATAGCTCCTCACTGTCGCTGGGAGGATGTTTTCTCCTCCGCTCGCCCCTTCCACCGTCATTTTCTCTCTACCCACCCTTGCCTCCTTCTCCGCGCAGCTCTCGATTCCCCCCTCTCTTTCGCACCCTCCATGTCATATTCCGCTCCAGGAGCTCCATCATAGCTCCTCGCTGTCGCTGGGAGGATGTTTTCTCCTTCGCTCGCCCCTTCCACCGTGATTTTCTCTCTACCCACCCTTGCCTCCTTTTCCGCGCAGCTCTCGATTCCCCCCTCTCTTTCGCACCCTCCAGTCATATTCCGCTCCAGGAGTTCCATCATAGCTCCTCACTGTCGCTGGGAGGATGTTTTCTCCTCCGCTCGCCCCTTCCACCGTCATTTTCTCTCTACCCACCCTTGCCTCCTTTTCCGCGCAGCTCTCGATTCCCCCTCTCTTTCGCACCCTCCATGTCATATTCCGCTCCAGGAGCTCCATCATAGCTCCTTGCTGTCGCTGGGAGGATGTTTTCTCCTCCGCTCGCCCCTTCCACCGTCATTTTCTCTCTACCCACCCTTGCCTCCTTCTCCGCGCAGCTCTCGATTCCCCCCTCTCTTTCGCACCCTCCATGTCATATTCCACGCCAGGAGCTCCATCATAGCTCCTTGCTGTCGCTGGGAGGATGTTTTCTCCTCCGCTCGCCCCTTCCACCGTCATTTTCTCTCTACCCACCCTTGCCTCCTTCTCCGCGCAGCTCTCGATTCCCCCCTCTCTTTCGCACCCTCCATGTCATATTCCGCTCCAGGAGCTCCATCATAGCTCCTTGCTGTCGCTGGAAGGATGTTTTCTCCTCCGCTCGCCCCTTCCACCGTCATTTTCTCTCTACCCACCCTTGCCTCCTTCTCCGCGCAGCTCTTGATTTCCCCCTCACTCTTGCACCCTCCATATTACATCCAGCTCCAGAAGCTCCATCATAGCTCCTCGCTGTCGCTGGGAGGATGTTTTCTCCTCCGCTCGCCCCTTCCACCGTCATTTTCTCTCTACCCACCCTTGCCTCCTTCTCCGCGCAGCTCTTGATTCCCCCCTCTCTCTTGCACCCTCCATATTACATCCAGCTCCAGGAGCTCCATCATAGCTCCTCGCTGTCGCTGGGAGGATGTTTTCTCCTCCGCTCGCCCCTTCCACCGTCATTTTCTCTCTACCCACCCTTGCCTCCTTTTCCGCGCAGCTCTCGATTCCCCCCTCTCTTTCGCACCCTCCATGTCATATTCTGCTCCAGGAGTTCCATCATAGCTCCTCGCTGTCGCTGGGAGGATGTTTTCTCCTCTGCTCGCCCCTTCCACCGTCATTTTCTCTCTACCCACCCTTGCCTCCTTCTCCGCGCAGCTCTCGATTCCCCCCTCTCTTTCGCACCCTCCATGTCATATTCCGCTCCAGGAGCTCCATCATAGCTCCTCGCTGTCGCTGGGAGGATGTTTTCTCCTCCGCTCGCCCCTTCCACCGTCATTTTCTCTCTACCCACCCTTGCCTCCTTCTCCGCGCAGCTCTCGATTCCCCCCTCTCTTTCGCACCCTCCATGTCATATTCCGCTCCAGGAGCTCCATCATAGCTCCTCGCTGTCGCTGGGAGGATGTTTTCTCCTCCGCTCGCCCCTTCCACCGTCATTTTCTCTCTACCCACCCTTTCCTACTTTTCCGCGCAGCTCTCGATTCCCCCCTCTCTTTCGCACCCTCCATGTCATATTCCGCTCCAGGAGCTCCATCATAGCTCCTCGCTGTCGCTGGGAGGATGTTTTCTCCTCTGCTCGCCCCTTCCACCGTCATTTTCTCTCTACCCACCCTTTCCTACTTTTCCGCGCAGCTCTCGATTCCCCCCTCTCTCTCGCACCCTCCATATTACATCCAGCTCCAGGAGCTCCATCATAGCTCCTCGCTGTCGCTGGGAGGATGTTTTCTCCTCCGCTCGCCCCTTCCACCGTCATTTTCTCTCTACCCACCCTTGCCTCCTTCTCTGCGCAGCTCTCGATTCCCCCCTCTCTTTCGCACCCTCCATGTCATATTCCGCTCCAGGAGCTCCATCATAGCTCCTCGCTGTCGCTGGGAGGATGTTTTCTCCTCCGCTCGCCCCTTCCACTGTCATTTTCTCTCTACCCACCCTTGCCTCCTTCTCCGCGCAGCTCTCGATTCCCTCCTCTCTCTCGCACCCTCCATATTACATCCAGCTCCAGGAGCTCCATCATAGCTCCTCGCTGTCGCTGGGAGGATGTTTTCTCCTCCGCTCGCCCCTTCCACCGTCATTTTCTCTCTACCCACCTTTGCCTCCTTCTCCGCGCAGCTCTCGATTCCCCCCTCTCTTTCGCACCCTCCATGTCATATTCCGCTCCAGGAGCTCCATCATAGCTCCTCGCTGTCGCTGGGAGGATGTTTTCTCCTCCGCTCGCCCCTTCCACCGTCATTTTCTCTCTACCCACCCTTTCCTACTTTTCCGCGCAGCTCTCGATTCCCCCCTCTCTTTCGCACCCTCCATGTCATATTCCGCTCCAGGAGCTCCATCATAGCTCCTCGCTGTCGCTGGGAGGATGTTTTCTCCTCCGCTCGCCCCTTCCACCGTCATTTTCTCTCTACCCACCCTTGCCTCCTTTTCCGCGCAGCTCTCGATTCCCCCCTCTCTTTCGCACCCTCCATGTCATATTCCGCTCCAGGAGTTCCATCATAGCTCCTCACTGTCGCTGGGAGGATGTTTTCTCCTCTGCTCGCCCCTTCCACCGTCATTTTCTCTCTACCCACCCTTGCCTCCTTCTCCGCGCAGCTCTCGATTCCCCCCTCTCTTTCGCACCCTCCATAGCATATTCCGCTCCAGGAGCTCCATCATAGCTCCTCGCTTTCGCTGGGAGGATGTTTTCTCCTCTGCTCGCCGCTCCTGCCGTCATTTTCTCTCCACCCACCCTTGCCTCCTTCTCCGCGCCGCTCTCGATTCCCCCCTCTCTCTCGCACCCACCATGTCATATCCCGCTCAAGGAGCTCCATCATAGCTCCTCGCTGTCGCTGGGAGGATGTTTTCTCCTCCGCTCGCCCCTTCCACCGTCATTTTCTCTCTACCCACCCTTGCCTCCTTTTCCGCGCAGCTCTCGATTCCCCCCTCTCTTTCGCACCCTCCATGTCATATTCCGCTCCAGGAGTTCCATCATAGCTCCTCACTGTCGCTGGGAGGATGTTTTCTCCTCCGCTCGCCCCTTCCACCGTAATTTTCTCTCTACCCACCCTTGCCTCCTTCTCCGCGCAGCTCTCGATTCCCCCCTCTCTTTCGCACCCTCCATGTCACATTCCGCTCCAGGAGCTCCATCATAGATCCTCGCTGTCGCTGGGAGGATGTTTTCCCCTCCGCTCGCCCCTTCCACCGTCATTTTCTCTCTACCCACCCTTGCCTCCTTCTCCGCGCAGCTCTCGATTCCCCCCTCTCTTTCGCACCCTCCATGTCACATTCCGCTCCAGGAGCTCCATCATAGATCCTCGCTGTCGCTGGGAGGATGTTTTCCCCTCCGCTCGCCCCTTCCACCGTCATTTTCTCTCTACCCACCCTTGCCTCCTTCTCCGCGCCGCTCTCGATTCCCCCCTCTCTCTCGCACCCACCATGTCATATCCCGCTCCAGGAGCTCCATCATAGCTCCTCGCTGTCGCTGGGAGGATGTTTTCTCCTCCGCTCGCCCCTTCCACCGTCATTTTCTCTCTACCCACCCTTGCCTCCTTTTCCACGCAGCTCTCGATTCCCCCCTCTCTTTCGCACCCTCCATGTCATATTCCGCTCCAGGAGCTCCATCATAGCTCCTCGCTGTCGCTGGGAGGATGTTTTCTCCTCCGCTCGCCCCTTCCACCGTCATTTTCTCTCTACCCACCCTTGCCTCCTTCTCCGCGCAGCTCTCGATTCCCCCCTCTCTTTCAAACCCTCCATGTCATATTCCGCTCCAGGAGCTCCATCATAGCTCCTCGCTGTCGCTGGGAGGATGTTTTCTCCTCCGCTCGCCCCTTCCACCGTCATTTTCTCTCTACCCACCCTTGCCTCCTTCTCCGCGCAGCTCTCGATTCCCTCCTCTCTCTCGCACCCTCCATATTACATCCAGCTCCAGGAGCTCCATCATAGCTCCTCGCTGTCGCTGGGAGGATGTTTTCTCCTCTGCTCGCCGCTTCCGCCGTTATTTTCTCTCCACCCACCCTTGCCTCCTTCTCCGCGCTGCTCTTGATTCCCCCCTCTCTTTCGCACCCTCCATGTCATATTCCGCTCCAGGAGCTCCATCATAGCTCCTTGCTGTCGCTGGGAGGATGTTTTCTCCTCCGCTCGCCCCTTCCACCGTCATTTTCTCTCTACCCACCCTTGTCTCCTTCTCCGCGCAGCTCTCGATTCCCCCCTCTCTTTCGCACCCTCCATGTCATATTCCGCTCCAGGAGCTCCATCATAGCTCCTCGCTGTCGCTGGGAGGATGTTTTCTCCTCCACTCGCCCCTTCCACCGTCATTTTCTCTCTACCCACCCTTGCCTCCTTCTCCGCGCAGCTCTCGATTCCCCCCTCTCTCTCGCATTCTCCATATTACATCCAGCTCCAGGAGCTCCATCATAGCTCCTCGCTGTCGCTGGGAGGATGTTTTCTCCTCTGCTCGCCCCTTCCACCGTCATTTTCTCTCTACCCACCCTTGCCTCCTTTTCCGCGCAGCTCTCGATTCCCCCCTCTCTTTCGCACCCTCCATGTCATATTCCGCTCCAGGAGTTCCATCATAGCTCCTCACTGTCGCTGGGAGGATGTTTTCTCCTCCGCTCGCCCCTTCCACCGTCATTTTCTCTCTACCCACCCTTGCCTCCTTCTCCGCGCAGCTCTCGATTCCCCCCTCTCTTTCGCACCCTCCATGTCATATTCCGCTCCAGGAGCTCCATCATAGCTCCTCGCTGTCGCTGGGAGGATGTTTTCTCCTTCGCTCGCCCCTTCCACCGTCATTTTCTCTCTACCCACCCTTGCCTCCTTTTCCGCGCAGCTCTCGATTCCCCCCTCTCTTTCGCACCCTCCAGTCATATTCCGCTCCAGGAGTTCCATCATAGCTCCTCACTGTCGCTGGGAGGATGTTTTCTCCTCCGCTCGCCCCTTCCACCGTCATTTTCTCTCTACCCACCCTTTCCTCCTTCTCCGCGCAGCTCTCGATTCCCCCCTCTCTTTCGCACCCTCCATGTCATATTCCGCTCCAGGAGCTCCATCATAGCTCCTCGCTGTCGCTGGGAGGATGTTTTCTCCTCCGCTCGCCCCTTCCACCGTCATTTTCTCTCTACCCACCCTTGCCTCCTTCTCCGCGCAGCTCTCGATTCCCCCCTCTCTCTCGCACCCTCCATATTACATCCAGCTCCAGGAGCTCCATCATAGCTCCTCGCTGTCGCTGGGAGGATGTTTTCTCCTCCGCTCGCCCCTTCCACCGTCATTTTCTCTCTACCCACCCTTTCCTCCTTTTCCGCGCAGCTCTCGATTCCCCCCTCTCTTTCGCACCCTCCATGTCATATTCCGCTCCAGGAGTTCCATCATAGCTCCTCACTGTCGCTGGGAGGATGTTTTCTCCTCCGCTCGCCCCTTCCACCGTCATTTTCTCTCTACCCACCCTTGCCTCCTTCTCCGCGCAGCTCTCGATTCCCCCCTCTCTTTCGCACCCTCCATGTCATATTCCGCTCCAGGAGCTCCATCATAGCTCCTCGCTGTCGCTGGGAGGATGTTTTCTCCTTCGCTCGCCCCTTCCACCGTCATTTTCTCTCTACCCACCCTTGCCTCCTTTTCCGCGCAGCTCTCGATTCCCCCCTCTCTTTCGCACCCTCCAGTCATATTCCGCTCCAGGAGTTCCATCATAGCTCCTCACTGTCGCTGGGAGGATGTTTTCTCCTCCGCTCGCCCCTTCCACCGTCATTTTCTCTCTACCCACCCTTGCCTCCTTTTCCGCGCAGCTCTCGATTCCCCCCTCTCTTTCGCACCCTCCATGTCATATTCCGCTCCAGGAGCTCCATCATAGCTCCTTGCTGTCGCTGGGAGGATGTTTTCTCCTCCGCTCGCCCCTTCCACCGTCATTTTCTCTCTACCCACCCTTGCCTCCTTCTCCGCGCAGCTCTCGATTCCCCCCTCTCTTTCGCACCCTCCATGTCATATTCCACGCCAGGAGCTCCATCATAGCTCCTTGCTGTCGCTGGGAGGATGTTTTCTCCTCCGCTCGCCCCTTCCACCGTCATTTTCTCTCTACCCACCCTTGCCTCCTTCTCCGCGCAGCTCTCGATTCCCCCCTCTCTTTCGCACCCTCCATGTCATATTCCGCTCCAGGAGCTCCATCATAGCTCCTTGCTGTCGCTGGAAGGATGTTTTCTCCTCCGCTCGCCCCTTCCACCGTCATTTTCTCTCTACCCACCCTTGCCTCCTTCTCCGCGCAGCTCTTGATTCCCCCCTCACTCTTGCACCCTCCATATTACATCCAGCTCCAGGAGCTCCATCATAGCTCCTCGCTGTCGCTGGGAGGATGTTTTCTCCTCCGCTCGCCCCTTCCACCGTCATTTTCTCTCTACCCACCCTTGCCTCCTTCTCCGCGCAGCTCTCGATTCCCCCCTCTCTTTCAAACCCTCCATGTCATATTCCGCTCCAGGAGCTCCATCATAGCTCCTCGCTGTCGCTGGGAGGATGTTTTCTCCTCCGCTCGCCCCTTCCACCGTCATTTTCTCTCTACCCACCCTTGCCTCCTTCTCCGCGCAGCTCTCGATTCCCTCCTCTCTCTCGCACCCTCCATATTACATCCAGCTCCAGGAGCTCCATCATAGCTCCTCGCTGTCGCTGGGAGGATGTTTTCTCCTCTGCTCGCCGCTTCCGCCGTTATTTTCTCTCCACCCACCCTTGCCTCCTTCTCCGCGCTGCTCTTGATTCCCCCCTCTCTTTCGCACCCTCCATGTCATATTCCGCTCCAGGAGCTCCATCATAGCTCCTTGCTGTCGCTGGGAGGATGTTTTCTCCTCCGCTCGCCCCTTCCACCGTCATTTTCTCTCTACCCACCCTTGTCTCCTTCTCCGCGCAGCTCTCGATTCCCCCCTCTCTTTCGCACCCTCCATGTCATATTCCGCTCCAGGAGCTCCATCATAGCTCCTCGCTGTCGCTGGGAGGATGTTTTCTCCTCCACTCGCCCCTTCCACCGTCATTTTCTCTCTACCCACCCTTGCCTCCTTCTCCGCGCAGCTCTCGATTCCCCCCTCTCTCTCGCACCCTCCATATTACATCCAGCTCCAGGAGCTCCATCATAGCTCCTCGCTGTCGCTGGGAGGATGTTTTCTCCTCTGCTCGCCCCTTCCACCGTCATTTTCTCTCTACCCACCCTTGCCTCCTTTTCCGCGCAGCTCTCGATTCCCCCCTCTCTTTCGCACCCTCCATGTCATATTCCGCTCCAGGAGTTCCATCATAGCTCCTCACTGTCGCTGGGAGGATGTTTTCTCCTCCGCTCGCCCCTTCCACCGTCATTTTCTCTCTACCCACCCTTGCCTCCTTCTCCGCGCAGCTCTCGATTCCCCCCTCTCTTTCGCACCCTCCATGTCATATTCCGCTCCAGGAGCTCCATCATAGCTCCTCGCTGTCGCTGGGAGGATGTTTTCTCCTTCGCTCGCCCCTTCCACCGTCATTTTCTCTCTACCCACCCTTGCCTCCTTTTCCGCGCAGCTCTCGATTCCCCCCTCTCTTTCGCACCCTCCAGTCATATTCCGCTCCAGGAGTTCCATCATAGCTCCTCACTGTCGCTGGGAGGATGTTTTCTCCTCCGCTCGCCCCTTCCACCGTCATTTTCTCTCTACCCACCCTTTCCTCCTTCTCCGCGCAGCTCTCGATTCCCCCCTCTCTTTCGCACCCTCCATGTCATATTCCGCTCCAGGAGCTCCATCATAGCTCCTCGCTGTCGCTGGGAGGATGTTTTCTCCTCCGCTCGCCCCTTCCACCGTCATTTTCTCTCTACCCACCCTTGCCTCCTTCTCCGCGCAGCTCTCGATTCCCCCCTCTCTCTCGCACCCTCCATATTACATCCAGCTCCAGGAGCTCCATCATAGCTCCTCGCTGTCGCTGGGAGGATGTTTTCTCCTCCGCTCGCCCCTTCCACCGTCATTTTCTCTCTACCCACCCTTGCCTCCTTTTCCGCGCAGCTCTCGATTCCCCCCTCTCTTTCGCACCCTCCATGTCATATTCCGCTCCAGGAGTTCCATCATAGCTCCTCACTGTCGCTGGGAGGATGTTTTCTCCTCCGCTCGCCCCTTCCACCGTCATTTTCTCTCTACCCACCCTTGCCTCCTTCTCCGCGCAGCTCTCGATTCCCCCCTCTCTTTCGCACCCTCCATGTCATATTCCGCTCCAGGAGCTCCATCATAGCTCCTCGCTGTCGCTGGGAGGATGTTTTCTCCTTCGCTCGCCCCTTCCACCGTCATTTTCTCTCTACCCACCCTTGCCTCCTTTTCCGCGCAGCTCTCGATTCCCCCCTCTCTTTCGCACCCTCCAGTCATATTCCGCTCCAGGAGTTCCATCATAGCTCCTCACTGTCGCTGGGAGGATGTTTTCTCCTCCGCTCGCCCCTTCCACCGTCATTTTCTCTCTACCCACCCTTGCCTCCTTTTCCGCGCAGCTCTCGATTCCCCCCTCTCTTTCGCACCCTCCATGTCATATTCCGCTCCAGGAGCTCCATCATAGCTCCTTGCTGTCGCTGGGAGGATGTTTTCTCCTCCGCTCGCCCCTTCCACCGTCATTTTCTCTCTACCCACCCTTGCCTCCTTCTCCGCGCAGCTCTCGATTCCCCCCTCTCTTTCGCACCCTCCATGTCATATTCCACGCCAGGAGCTCCATCATAGCTCCTTGCTGTCGCTGGGAGGATGTTTTCTCCTCCGCTCGCCCCTTCCACCGTCATTTTCTCTCTACCCACCCTTGCCTCCTTCTCCGCGCAGCTCTCGATTCCCCCCTCTCTTTCGCACCCTCCATGTCATATTCCGCTCCAGGAGCTCCATCATAGCTCCTTGCTGTCGCTGGAAGGATGTTTTCTCCTCCGCTCGCCCCTTCCACCGTCATTTTCTCTCTACCCACCCTTGCCTCCTTCTCCGCGCAGCTCTTGATTCCCCCCTCACTCTTGCACCCTCCATATTACATCCAGCTCCAGGAGCTCCATCATAGCTCCTCGCTGTCGCTGGGAGGATGTTTTCTCCTCCGCTCGCCCCTTCCACCGTCATTTTCTCTCTACCCACCCTTGCCTCCTTCTCCGCGCAGCTCTTGATTCCCCCCTCTCTCTTGCACCCTCCATATTACATCCAGCTCCAGGAGCTCCATCATAGCTCCTCGCTGTCGCTGGGAGGATGTTTTCTCCTCCGCTCGCCCCTTCCACCGTCATTTTCTCTCTACCCACCCTTGCCTCCTTTTCCGCGCAGCTCTCGATTCCCCCCTCTCTTTCGCACCCTCCATGTCATATTCCGCTCCAGGAGTTCCATCATAGCTCCTCGCTGTCGCTGGGAGGATGTTTTCTCCTCTGCTCGCCCCTTCCACCGTCATTTTCTCTCTACCCACCCTTGCCTCCTTCTCCGCGCAGCTCTCGATTCCCCCCTCTCTTTCGCACCCTCCATGTCATATTCCGCTCCAGGAGCTCCATCATAGCTCCTCGCTGTCGCTGGGAGGATGTTTTCTCCTCCGCTCGCCCCTTCCACCGTCATTTTCTCTCTACCCACCCTTGCCTCCCTCTCCGCGCAGCTCTCGATTCCCCCCTCTCTTTCGCACCCTCCATGTCATATTCCGCTCCAGGAGCTCCATCATAGCTCCTCGCTGTCGCTGGGAGGATGTTTTCTCCTCCGCTCGCCCCTTCCACCGTCATTTTCTCTCTACCCACACTTTCCTACTTTTCCGCGCAGCTCTCGATTCCCCCCTCTCTTTCGCACCCTCCATGTCATATTCCGCTCCAGGAGCTCCATCATAGCTCCTCGCTGTCGCTGGGAGGATGTTTTCTCCTCCGCTCGCCCCTTCCACCGTCATTTTCTCTCTACCCACCCTTGCCTCCTTTTCCGCGCAGCTCTCGATTCCCCCCTCTCTTTCGCACCCTCCATGTCATATCCCGCTCCAGGAGCTCCATCATAGCTCCTCGCTGTCGCTGGGAGGATGTTTTCTCCTCTGCTCGCCCCTTCCACCGTCATTTTCTCTCTACCCACCCTTGCCTCCTTTTCCGCGCAGCTCTCGATTCCCCCCTCTCTTTCGCACCCTCCATGTCATATTCCGCTCCAGGAGTTCCATCATAGCTCCTCACTGTCGCTGGGAGGATGTTTTCTCCTCCGCTCGCCCCTTCCACCGTCATTTTCTCTCTACCCACCCTTGCCTCCTTCTCCGCGCAGCTCTCGATTCCCCCCTCTCTTTTGCACCCTCCATGGCATATTCCGCTCCAGGAGCTCCATCATAGCTCCTCGCTGTCGCTGGGAGGATGTTTTCTCCTCCGCTCGCCCCTTCCACCGTCATTTTCTCTCTACCCACCCTTGCCTCCTTCTCCGCGCAGCTCTCGATTCCCCCCTCTCTCTCGCACCCTCCATATTACATCCAGCTCCAGGAGCTCCATCATAGCTCCTCGCTGTCGCTGGGAGGATGTTTTCTCCTCCGCTCGCCCCTTCCACCGTCATTTTCTCTCTACCCACCCTTGCCTCCTTCTCTGCGCAGCTCTCGATTCCCCCCTCTCTTTCGCACCCTCCATGTCATATTCCGCTCCAGGAGCTCCATCATAGCTCCTCGCTGTCGCTGGGAGGATGTTTTCTCCTCCGCTTGCCCCTTCCACTGTCATTTTCTCTCTACCCACCCTTGCCTCCTTCTCCGCGCAGCTCTCGATTCCCTCCTCTCTCTCGCACCCTCCATATTACATCCAGCTCCAGGAGCTCCATCATAGCTCCTCGCTGTCGCTGGGAGGATGTTTTCTCCTCCGCTCGCCCCTTCCACCGTCATTTTCTCTCTACCCACCTTTGCCTCCTTCTCCGCGCAGCTCTCGATTCCCCCCTCTCTTTCGCACCCTCCATGTCATATTCCGCTCCAGGAGCTCCATCATAGCTCCTCGCTGTCGCTGGGAGGATGTTTTCTCCTCCGCTCGCCCCTTCCACCGTCATTTTCTCTCTACCCACCCTTTCCTACTTTTCCGCGCAGCTCTCGATTCCCCCCTCTATTTCGCACCCTCCATGTCATATTCCGCTCCAGGAGCTCCATCATAGCTCCTCGCTGTCGCTGGGAGGATGTTTTCTCCTCCGCTCGCCCCTTCCACCGACATTTTCTCTCTACCCACCCTTGCCTCCTTTTCCGCGCAGCTCTCGATTCCCCCCTCTCTTTCGCACCCTCCATGTCATATTCCGCTCCAGGAGTTCCATCATAGCTCCTCACTGTCGCTGGGAGGATGTTTTCTCCTCTGCTCGCCCCTTCCACCGTCATTTTCTCTCTACCCACCCTTGCCTCCTTCTCCGCGCAGCTCTCGATTCCCCCCTCTCTTTCGCACCCTCCATGTCACATTCCGCTCCAGGAGCTCCATCATAGATCCTCGCTGTCGCTGGGAGGATGTTTTCCCCTCCGCTCGCCCCTTCCACCGTTATTTTCTCTCTACCCACCCTTGCCTCCTTCTCCACGCAGCTCTCGATTCCCCCCTCTCTTTCGCACCCTCCATGTCACATTCCGCTCCAGGAGCTCCATCATAGATCCTCGCTGTCGCTGGGAGGATGTTTTCCCCTCCGCTCGCCCCTTCCACCGTCATTTTCTCTCTACCCACCCTTGCCTCCTTCTCCGCGCCGCTCTCGATTCCCCCCTCTCTCTCGCACCCACCATGTCATATCCCGCTCCAGGAGCTCCATCATAGCTCCTCGCTGTCGCTGGGAGGATGTTTTCTCCTCCGCTCGCCCCTTCCACCGTCATTTTCTCTCTACCCACCCTTGCCTCCTTTTCCGCGCAGCTCTCGATTCCCCCCTCTCTTTCGCACCCTCCATGTCATATTCCGCTCCAGGAGCTCCATCATAGCTCCTCGCTGTCGCTGGGAGGATGTTTTCTCCTCCGCTCGCCCCTTCCACCGTCATTTTCTCTCTACCCACCCTTGCCTCCTTCTCCGCGCAGCTCTCGATTCCCCCCTCTCTTTCAAACCCTCCATGTCATATTCCGCTCCAGGAGCTCCATCATAGCTCCTCGCTGTCGCTGGGAGGATGTTTTCTCCTCTGCTCGCCGCTTCCGCCGTTATTTTCTCTCCACCCACCCTTGCCTCCTTCTCCGCGCTGCTCTTGATTCCCCCCTCTCTTTCGCACCCTCCATGTCATATTCCGCTCCAGGAGCTCCATCATAGCTCCTCGCTGTCGCTGGGAGGATGTTTTCTCCTCCGCTCGCCCCTTCCACCGTCATTTTCTTTCTACCCACCCTTGCCTCCTTCTCCGCGCTGCTCTCGATTCCCCCCTCTCTCTCGCACCCTCCATATTACATCCAGCTCTAGGAGCTCCATCATAGCTCCTCGCTGTCGCTGGGAGGATGTTTTCTCCTCCGCTCGCCCCTTCCACCGTCATTTTCTCTCTACCCACCCTTGCCTCCTTCTCCGCGCAGCTCTCGATTCCCCCCTCTCTCTCGCACCCTCCATATTACATCCAGCTCCAGGAGCTCCATCATAGCTCCTCGCTGTCGCTGGGAGGATGTTTTCTCCTCCGCTCGCCCCTTCCACCGTCATTTTCTCTCTACCCACCCTTGCATCCTTCTCCGCGCAGCTCTCGATTCCCCCCTCTCTCTCGCACCCTCCATATTACATCCAGCTCCAGGAGCTCCATCATAGCTCCTCGCTGTCGCTGGGAGGATGTTTTCTCCTCTGCTCGCCCCTTCCACCGTCATTTTCTCTCTACCCACCCTTGCCTCCTTCTCCGCGTAGCTCTCGATTCCCCCCTCTCTTTCGCACCCTCCATGTCATATTCCGCTCCAGGAGTTCCATCATAGCTCCTCACTGTCGCTGGGAGGATGTTTTCTCCTCCGCTCGCCCCTTCCACCGTCATTTTCTCTCTACCCACCCTTGCCTCCTTTTCCGCGCAGCTCTCGATTCCCCCCTCTCTTTCGCACCCTCCATGTCTTATTCCGCTCCAGGAGTTCCATCATAGCTCCTCACTGTCGCTGGGAGGATGTTTTCTCCTCCGCTCGCCCCTTCCACCGTCATTTTCTCTCTACCCACCCTTGCCTCCATCTCCGCGCAGCTCTCGATTCCCCCCTCTCTTTCGCACCCTCCATGTCACATTCCGCTCCAGGAGCTCCATCATAGATCCTCGCTGTCGCTGGGAGGATGTTTTCCCCTCCGCTCGCCCCTTCCACCGTCATTTTCTCTCTACCCACCCTTGCCTCCTTTTCCGCGCAGCTCTCGATTCCCCCCTCTCTTTCGCACCCTCCATGTCATATTCCGCTCCAGGAGTTCCATCATAGCTCCTCACTGTCGCTGGGAGGATGTTTTCTCCTCTGCTCGCCCCTTCCACCGTCATTTTCTCTCTACCCACCCTTGCCTCCTTCTCCGCGCAGCTCTCGATTCCCCCCTCTCTCTCGCACCCTCCATATTACATCCAGCTCCAGGAGCTCCATCATAGCTCCTCGCTGTCGCTGGGAGGATGTTTTCTCCTCCGCTCGCCCCTTCCACCGTCATTTTCTCTCTACCCACCCTTGCCTCCTTCTCCGCGCAGCTCTCGATTCCCCCCTCTCTTTCGCACCCTCCATGTCATATTCCGCTCCAGGAGCTCCATCATAGCTCCTCGCTGTCGCTGGGAGGATGTTTTCTCCTCCGCTCGCCCCTTCCACCGTCATTTTCTCTCTACCCACCCTTGCCTCCTTCTCCGCGCAGCTCTCGATTCCCCCCTCTCTCTCGCACCCTCCATATTACATCCAGCTCCAGGAGCTCCATCATAGCTCCTCGCTGTCGCTGGGAGGATGTTTTCTCCTCCGCTCGCCCCTTCCACCGTCATTTTCTCTCTACCCACCCTTGCCTCCTTCTCCGCGCAGCTCTCGATTCCCCCCTCTCTTTCGCACCCTCCATGTCATATTCCGCTCCAGGAGTTCCATCATAGCTCCTCCCTGTCGCTGGGAGGATGTTTTCTCCTCCGCTCGCCCCTTCCACCGTCATTTTCTCTCTACCCACCCTTGCCTCCTTCTCCGCGCAGCTCTCGATTCCCCCCTCTCTTTCGCACCCTCCATGTCATATTCCGCTCCAGGAGCTCCATCATAGCTCCTCGCTGTCGCTGGGAGGATGTTTTCTCCTCCGCTCGCCCCTTCCACCGTCATTTTCTCTCTACCCACCCTTGCCTCCTTCTCTGCGCAGCTTTCGATTCCCTCCTCTCTCTCGCACCCTCCATATTACATCCAGCTCCAGGAGCTCCATCATAGCTCCTCGCTGTCGCTGGGAGGATGTTTTCTCCTCTGCTCGCCGCTTCCGCCGTCATTTTCTCTCCACCCACCCTTGCCTCCTTCTCCGCGCCGCTCTCGATTCCCCCCTCTCTCTCGCACCCACCATGTCATATCCCGCTCCAGGAGCTCCATCATAGCTCCTCGCTGTCGCTGGGAGGATGTTTTCTCCTCCGCTCGCCCCTTCCACCGTCATTTTCTCTCTACCCACCCTTGCCTCCTTTTCCGCGCAGCTCTCGATTCCCCCCTCTCTTTCGCACCCTCCACGTCATATTCCGCTCCAGGAGCTCCATCATAGCTCCTCGCTGTCGCTGGGAGGATGTTTTCTCCTCCGCTCGCCCCTTCCACCGTCATTTTCTCTCTACCCACCCTTGCCTCCTTCTCCGCGCAGCTCTCGATTCCCCCCTCTCTCTCGCACCCTCCATATTACATCCAGCTCAAGGAGCTCCATCATAGCTCCTCGCTGTCGCTGGGAGGATGTTTTCTCCTCCGCTCGCCCCTTCCACCGTCATTTTCTCTCTACCCACCCTTGCCTCCTTTTCCGCGCAGCTCTCGATTCCCCCCTCTCTTTCGCACCCTCCATGTCATATTCCGCTCCAGGAGCTCCATCATAGCTCCTCGCTGTCGCTGGGAGGATGTTTTCTCCTCCGCTCGCCCCTTCCACCGTCATTTTCTCTCTACCCACCCTTGCCTCCTTTTCCGCGCAGCTCTCAATTCCCCCCTCTCTTTCGCACCCTCCATGTCATATTCCGCTCCAGGAGCTCCATCATAGCTCCTCGCTGTCGCTGGGAGGATGTTTTCTCCTCCGCTCGCCCCTTCCACCGTCATTTTCTCTCTACCCACCCTTGCCTCCTTCTCCGCGCAGCTCTCGATTCCCTCCTCTCTCTCGCACCCTCCATATTACATCCAGCTCCAGGAGCTCCATCATAGCTCCTCGCTGTCGCTGGGAAGATGTTTTCTCCTCCGCTCGCCCCTTCCACCGTCATTTTCTCTCTACCCACCCTTGCCTCCTTTTCCGCGCAGCTCTCGATTCCCCCCTCTCTTTCGCACCCTCCATGTCATATTCCGCTCCAGGAGTTCCATCATAGCTCCTCACTGTCGCTGGGAGGATGTTTTCTCCTCCGCTCGCCCCTTCCACCGTCATTTTCTCTCTACCCACCCTTGCCTCCTTCTCCGCGCAGCTCTCGATTCCCCCCTCTCTTTCGCACCCTCCATGTCATATTCCGCTCCAGGAGCTCCATCATAGCTCCTCGCTGTCGCTGGGAGGATGTTTTCTCCTCCGCTCGCCCCTTCCACCGTCATTTTCTCTCTACCCACCCTTGCCTCCTTTTCCGCGCAGCTCTCGATTCCCCCCTCTCTTTCGCACCCTCCATGTCATATCCCGCTCCAGGAGCTCCATCATAGCTCCTCGCTGTCGCTGGGAGGATGTTTTCTCCTCCGCTCGCCCCTTCCACCGTCATTTTCTCTCTACCCACCCTTTCCTCCTTTTCCGCGCAGCTCTCGATTCCCCCCTCTTTTTCGCACCCTCCATGTCACATTCCGCTCCAGGAGCTCCATCATAGCTCCTCGCTGTCGCTGGGAGGATGTTTTCTCCTCCGCTCGCCCCTTCCACCGTCATTTTCTCTCTACCCACCCTTGCCTCCTTCTCCGCGCAGCTCTCGATTCCCTCCACTCTCTCGCACCCTCCATATTACATCCAGCTCCAGGAGCTCCATCATAGCTCCTCGCTGTCGCTGGGAGGATGTTTTCTCCTCCGCTCGCCCCTCTCACCGTCATTTTCTCTCTACCCACCCTTGCCTCCTTCTCTGCGCAGCTCTCGATTCCCCCCTCTCTTTCGCACCCTCCATGTCATATTCCGCTCCAGGAGTTCCATCATAGCTCCTCCCTGTCGCTGGGAGGATGTTTTCTCCTCCGCTCGCCCCTTCCACCGTCATTTTCTCTCTACCCACCCTTGCCTCCTTCTCCGCGCAGCTCTCGATTCCCCCCTCTCTTTCGCACCCTCCATGTCATATTCCGCTCCAGGAGCTCCATCATAGCTCCTCGCTGTCGCTGGGAGGATGTTTTCTCCTCCGCTCGCCCCTTCCACCGTCATTTTCTCTCTACCCACCCTTGCCTCCTTTTCCGCGCAGCTCTCGATTCCCCCCTCTCTTTCGCACCCTCCATGTCATATTCCGCTCCAGGAGTTCCATCATAGCTCCTCACTGTCGCTGGGAGGATGTTTTCTCCTCCGCTCGCCCCTTCCACCGTCATTTTCTCTCTACCCACCCTTGCCTCCTTCTCCGCGCAGCTCTCGATTCCCCCCTCTCTTTCGCACCCTCCATGTCATATTCCGCTCCAGGAGCTCCATCATAGCTCCTCGCTGTCGCTGGGAGGATGTTTTCTCCTTCGCTCGCCCCTTCCACCGTCATTTTCTCTCTACCCACCCTTGCCTCCTTTTCCGCGCAGCTCTCGATTCCCCCCTCTCTTTCGCACCCTCCAGTCATATTCCGCTCCAGGAGTTCCATCATAGCTCCTCACTGTCGCTGGGAGGATGTTTTCTCCTCCGCTCGCCCCTTCCACCGTCATTTTCTCTCTACCCACCCTTGCCTCCTTCTCCGCGCAGCTCTCGATTCCCCCCTCTCTTTCGCACCCTCCATGTCATATTCCACGCCAGGAGCTCCATCATAGCTCCTTGCTGTCGCTGGGAGGATGTTTTCTCCTCCGCTCGCCCCTTCCACCGTCATTTTCTCTCTACCCACCCTTGCCTCCTTCTCCGCGCAGCTCTCGATTCCCCCCTCTCTTTCGCACCCTCCATGTCATATTCCGCTCCAGGAGCTCCATCATAGCTCCTTGCTGTCGCTGGAAGGATGTTTTCTCCTCCGCTCGCCCCTTCCACCGTCATTTTCTCTCTACCCACCCTTGCCTCCTTCTCCGCGCAGCTCTTGATTCCCCCCTCACTCTTGCACCCTCCATATTACATCCAGCTCCAGGAGCTCCATCATAGCTCCTCGCTGTCGCTGGGAGGATGTTTTCTCCTCCGCTCGCCCCTTCCACCGTCATTTTCTCTCTACCCACCCTTGCCTCCTTCTCCGCGCAGCTCTTGATTCCCCCCTCTCTCTTGCACCCTCCATATTACATCCAGCTCCAGGAGCTCCATCATAGCTCCTCGCTGTCGCTGGGAGGATGTTTTCTCCTCCGCTCGCCCCTTCCACCGTCATTTTCTCTCTACCCACCCTTGCCTCCTTTTCCGCGCAGCTCTCGATTCCCCCCTCTCTTTCGCACCCTCCATGTCATATTCCGCTCCAGGAGTTCCATCATAGCTCCTCGCTGTCGCTGGGAGGATGTTTTCTCCTCTGCTCGCCCCTTCCACCGTCATTTTCTCTCTACCCACCCTTGCCTCCTTCTCCGCGCAGCTCTCGATTCCCCCCTCTCTTTCGCACCCTCCATGTCATATTCCGCTCCAGGAGCTCCATCATAGCTCCTCGCTGTCGCTGGGAGGATGTTTTCTCCTCCGCTCGCCCCTTCCACCGTCATTTTCTCTCTACCCACCCTTGCCTCCCTCTCCGCGCAGCTCTCGATTCCCCCCTCTCTTTCGCACCCTCCATGTCATATTCCGCTCCAGGAGCTCCATCATAGCTCCTCGCTGTCGCTGGGAGGATGTTTTCTCCTCCGCTCGCCCCTTCCACCGTCATTTTCTCTCTACCCACACTTTCCTACTTTTCCGCGCAGCTCTCGATTCCCCCCTCTCTTTCGCACCCTCCATGTCATATTCCGCTCCAGGAGCTCCATCATAGCTCCTCGCTGTCGCTGGGAGGATGTTTTCTCCTCCGCTCGCCCCTTCCACCGTCATTTTCTCTCTACCCACCCTTGCCTCCTTTTCCGCGCAGCTCTCGATTCCCCCCTCTCTTTCGCACCCTCCATGTCATATCCCGCTCCAGGAGCTCCATCATAGCTCCTCGCTGTCGCTGGGAGGATGTTTTCTCCTCTGCTCGCCCCTTCCACCGTCATTTTCTCTCTACCCACCCTTGCCTCCTTTTCCGCGCAGCTCTCGATTCCCCCCTCTCTTTCGCACCCTCCATGTCATATTCCGCTCCAGGAGTTCCATCATAGCTCCTCACTGTCGCTGGGAGGATGTTTTCTCCTCCGCTCGCCCCTTCCACCGTCATTTTCTCTCTACCCACCCTTGCCTCCTTCTCCGCGCAGCTCTCGATTCCCCCCTCTCTTTTGCACCCTCCATGGCATATTCCGCTCCAGGAGCTCCATCATAGCTCCTCGCTGTCGCTGGGAGGATGTTTTCTCCTCCGCTCGCCCCTTCCACCGTCATTTTCTCTCTACCCACCCTTGCCTCCTTCTCCGCGCAGCTCTCGATTCCCCCCTCTCTCTCGCACCCTCCATATTACATCCAGCTCCAGGAGCTCCATCATAGCTCCTCGCTGTCGCTGGGAGGATGTTTTCTCCTCCGCTCGCCCCTTCCACCGTCATTTTCTCTCTACCCACCCTTGCCTCCTTCTCTGCGCAGCTCTCGATTCCCCCCTCTCTTTCGCACCCTCCATGTCATATTCCGCTCCAGGAGCTCCATCATAGCTCCTCGCTGTCGCTGGGAGGATGTTTTCTCCTCCGCTTGCCCCTTCCACTGTCATTTTCTCTCTACCCACCCTTGCCTCCTTCTCCGCGCAGCTCTCGATTCCCTCCTCTCTCTCGCACCCTCCATATTACATCCAGCTCCAGGAGCTCCATCATAGCTCCTCGCTGTCGCTGGGAGGATGTTTTCTCCTCCGCTCGCCCCTTCCACCGTCATTTTCTCTCTACCCACCTTTGCCTCCTTCTCCGCGCAGCTCTCGATTCCCCCCTCTCTTTCGCACCCTCCATGTCATATTCCGCTCCAGGAGCTCCATCATAGCTCCTCGCTGTCGCTGGGAGGATGTTTTCTCCTCCGCTCGCCCCTTCCACCGTCATTTTCTCTCTACCCACCCTTTCCTACTTTTCCGCGCAGCTCTCGATTCCCCCCTCTCTTTCGCACCCTCCATGTCATATTCCGCTCCAGGAGCTCCATCATAGCTCCTCGCTGTCGCTGGGAGGATGTTTTCTCCTCCGCTCGCCCCTTCCACCGACATTTTCTCTCTACCCACCCTTGCCTCCTTTTCCGCGCAGCTCTCGATTCCCCCCTCTCTTTCGCACCCTCCATGTCATATTCCGCTCCAGGAGTTCCATCATAGCTCCTCACTGTCGCTGGGAGGATGTTTTCTCCTCTGCTCGCCCCTTCCACCGTCATTTTCTCTCTACCCACCCTTGCCTCCTTCTCCGCGCAGCTCTCGATTCCCCCCTCTCTTTCGCACCCTCCATGGCATATTCCGCTCCAGGAGCTCCATCATAGCTCCTCGCTTTCGCTGGGAGGATGTTTTCTCCTCTGCTCGCCGCTTCCGCCGTCATTTTCTCTCCACCCACCCTTGCCTCCTTCTCCGCGCCGCTCTCGATTCCCCCCTCTCTCTCGCACCCACCATGTCATGTCCCGCTCAAGGAGCTCCATCATAGCTCCTCGCTGTCGCTGGGAGGATGTTTTCTCCTCCGCTCGCCCCTTCCACCGTCATTTTCTCTCTACCCACCCTTGCCTCCTTTTCCGCGCAGCTCTCGATTCCCCCCTCTCTTTCGCACCCTCCATGTCATATTCCGCTCCAGGAGTTCCATCATAGCTCCTCACTGTCGCTGGGAGGATGTTTTCTCCTCCGCTCACCCCTTCCACCGTAATTTTCTCTCTACCCACCCTTGCCTCCTTCTCCGCGCAGCTCTCGATTCCCCCCTCTCTTTCGCACCCTCCATGTCACATTCCGCTCCAGGAGCTCCATCATAGATCCTCGCTGTCGCTGGGAGGATGTTTTCCCCTCCGCTCGCCCCTTCCACCGTTATTTTCTCTCTACCCACCCTTGCCTCCTTCTCCACGCAGCTCTCGATTCCCCCCTCTCTTTCGCACCCTCCATGTCACATTCCGCTCCAGGAGCTCCATCATAGATCCTCGCTGTCGCTGGGAGGATGTTTTCCCCTCCGCTCGCCCCTTCCACCGTCATTTTCTCTCTACCCACCCTTGCCTCCTTCTCCGCGCCGCTCTCGATTCCCCCCTCTCTCTCGCACCCACCATGTCATATCCCGCTCCAGGAGCTCCATCATAGCTCCTCGCTGTCGCTGGGAGGATGTTTTCTCCTCCGCTCGCCCCTTCCACCGTCATTTTCTCTCTACCCACCCTTGCCTCCTTTTCCGCGCAGCTCTCGATTCCCCCCTCTCTTTCGCACCCTCCATGTCATATTCCGCTCCAGGAGCTCCATCATAGCTCCTCGCTGTCGCTGGGAGGATGTTTTCTCCTCCGCTCGCCCCTTCCACCGTCATTTTCTCTCTACCCACCCTTGCCTCCTTCTCCGCGCAGCTCTCGATTCCCCCCTCTCTTTCAAACCCTCCATGTCATATTCCGCTCCAGGAGCTCCATCATAGCTCCTCGCTGTCGCTGGGAGGATGTTTTCTCCTCTGCTCGCCGCTTCCGCCGTTATTTTCTCTCCACCCACCCTTGCCTCCTTCTCCGCGCTGCTCTTGATTCCCCCCTCTCTTTCGCACCCTCCATGTCATATTCCGCTCCAGGAGCTCCATCATAGCTCCTCGCTGTCGCTGGGAGGATGTTTTCTCCTCCGCTCGCCCCTTCCACCGTCATTTTCTTTCTACCCACCCTTGCCTCCTTCTCCGCGCTGCTCTCGATTCCCCCCTCTCTCTCGCACCCTCCATATTACATCCAGCTCTAGGAGCTCCATCATAGCTCCTCGCTGTCGCTGGGAGGATGTTTTCTCCTCCGCTCGCCCCTTCCACCGTCATTTTCTCTCTACCCACCCTTGCCTCCTTCTCCGCGCAGCTCTCGATTCCCCCCTCTCTCTCGCACCCTCCATATTACATCCAGCTCCAGGAGCTCCATCATAGCTCCTCGCTGTCGCTGGGAGGATGTTTTCTCCTCCGCTCGCCCCTTCCACCGTCATTTTCTCTCTACCCACCCTTGCATCCTTCTCCGCGCAGCTCTCGATTCCCCCCTCTCTCTCGCACCCTCCATATTACATCCAGCTCCAGGAGCTCCATCATAGCTCCTCGCTGTCGCTGGGAGGATGTTTTCTCCTCTGCTCGCCCCTTCCACCGTCATTTTCTCTCTACCCACCCTTGCCTCCTTCTCCGCGTAGCTCTCGATTCCCCCCTCTCTTTCGCACCCTCCATGTCATATTCCGCTCCAGGAGTTCCATCATAGCTCCTCACTGTCGCTGGGAGGATGTTTTCTCCTCCGCTCGCCCCTTCCACCGTCATTTTCTCTCTACCCACCCTTGCCTCCTTTTCCGCGCAGCTCTCGATTCCCCCCTCTCTTTCGCACCCTCCATGTCTTATTCCGCTCCAGGAGTTCCATCATAGCTCCTCACTGTCGCTGGGAGGATGTTTTCTCCTCCGCTCGCCCCTTCCACCGTCATTTTCTCTCTACCCACCCTTGCCTCCATCTCCGCGCAGCTCTCGATTCCCCCCTCTCTTTCGCACCCTCCATGTCACATTCCGCTCCAGGAGCTCCATCATAGATCCTCGCTGTCGCTGGGAGGATGTTTTCCCCTCCGCTCGCCCCTTCCACCGTCATTTTCTCTCTACCCACCCTTGCCTCCTTTTCCGCGCAGCTCTCGATTCCCCCCTCTCTTTCGCACCCTCCATGTCATATTCCGCTCCAGGAGTTCCATCATAGCTCCTCACTGTCGCTGGGAGGATGTTTTCTCCTCTGCTCGCCCCTTCCACCGTCATTTTCTCTCTACCCACCCTTGCCTCCTTCTCCGCGCAGCTCTCGATTCCCCCCTCTCTCTCGCACCCTCCATATTACATCCAGCTCCAGGAGCTCCATCATAGCTCCTCGCTGTCGCTGGGAGGATGTTTTCTCCTCCGCTCGCCCCTTCCACCGTCATTTTCTCTCTACCCACCCTTGCCTCCTTCTCCGCGCAGCTCTCGATTCCCCCCTCTCTTTCGCACCCTCCATGTCATATTCCGCTCCAGGAGCTCCATCATAGCTCCTCGCTGTCGCTGGGAGGATGTTTTCTCCTCCGCTCGCCCCTTCCACCGTCATTTTCTCTCTACCCACCCTTGCCTCCTTCTCCGCGCAGCTCTCGATTCCCCCCTCTCTCTCGCACCCTCCATATTACATCCAGCTCCAGGAGCTCCATCATAGCTCCTCGCTGTCGCTGGGAGGATGTTTTCTCCTCCGCTCGCCCCTTCCACCGTCATTTTCTCTCTACCCACCCTTGCCTCCTTCTCCGCGCAGCTCTCGATTCCCCCCTCTCTTTCGCACCCTCCATGTCATATTCCGCTCCAGGAGTTCCATCATAGCTCCTCCCTGTCGCTGGGAGGATGTTTTCTCCTCCGCTCGCCCCTTCCACCGTCATTTTCTCTCTACCCACCCTTGCCTCCTTCTCCGCGCAGCTCTCGATTCCCCCCTCTCTTTCGCACCCTCCATGTCATATTCCGCTCCAGGAGCTCCATCATAGCTCCTCGCTGTCGCTGGGAGGATGTTTTCTCCTCCGCTCGCCCCTTCCACCGTCATTTTCTCTCTACCCACCCTTGCCTCCTTCTCTGCGCAGCTTTCGATTCCCTCCTCTCTCTCGCACCCTCCATATTACATCCAGCTCCAGGAGCTCCATCATAGCTCCTCGCTGTCGCTGGGAGGATGTTTTCTCCTCTGCTCGCCGCTTCCGCCGTCATTTTCTCTCCACCCACCCTTGCCTCCTTCTCCGCGCCGCTCTCGATTCCCCCCTCTCTCTCGCACCCACCATGTCATATCCCGCTCCAGGAGCTCCATCATAGCTCCTCGCTGTCGCTGGGAGGATGTTTTCTCCTCCGCTCGCCCCTTCCACCGTCATTTTCTCTCTACCCACCCTTGCCTCCTTTTCCGCGCAGCTCTCGATTCCCCCCTCTCTTTCGCACCCTCCACGTCATATTCCGCTCCAGGAGCTCCATCATAGCTCCTCGCTGTCGCTGGGAGGATGTTTTCTCCTCCGCTCGCCCCTTCCACCGTCATTTTCTCTCTACCCACCCTTGCCTCCTTCTCCGCGCAGCTCTCGATTCCCCCCTCTCTCTCGCACCCTCCATATTACATCCAGCTCAAGGAGCTCCATCATAGCTCCTCGCTGTCGCTGGGAGGATGTTTTCTCCTCCGCTCGCCCCTTCCACCGTCATTTTCTCTCTACCCACCCTTGCCTCCTTTTCCGCGCAGCTCTCGATTCCCCCCTCTCTTTCGCACCCTCCATGTCATATTCCGCTCCAGGAGCTCCATCATAGCTCCTCGCTGTCGCTGGGAGGATGTTTTCTCCTCCGCTCGCCCCTTCCACCGTCATTTTCTCTCTACCCACCCTTGCCTCCTTTTCCGCGCAGCTCTCAATTCCCCCCTCTCTTTCGCACCCTCCATGTCATATTCCGCTCCAGGAGCTCCATCATAGCTCCTCGCTGTCGCTGGGAGGATGTTTTCTCCTCCGCTCGCCCCTTCCACCGTCATTTTCTCTCTACCCACCCTTGCCTCCTTCTCCGCGCAGCTCTCGATTCCCTCCTCTCTCTCGCACCCTCCATATTACATCCAGCTCCAGGAGCTCCATCATAGCTCCTCGCTGTCGCTGGGAAGATGTTTTCTCCTCCGCTCGCCCCTTCCACCGTCATTTTCTCTCTACCCACCCTTGCCTCCTTTTCCGCGCAGCTCTCGATTCCCCCCTCTCTTTCGCACCCTCCATGTCATATTCCGCTCCAGGAGTTCCATCATAGCTCCTCACTGTCGCTGGGAGGATGTTTTCTCCTCCGCTCGCCCCTTCCACCGTCATTTTCTCTCTACCCACCCTTGCCTCCTTTTCCGCGCAGCTCTCGATTCCCCCCTCTCTTTCGCACCCTCCATGTCATATTCCGCTCCAGGAGCTCCATCATAGCTCCTCGCTGTCGCTGGGAGGATGTTTTCTCCTCCGCTCGCCCCTTCCACCGTCATTTTCTCTCTACCCACCCTTGCCTCCTTTTCCGCGCAGCTCTCGATTCCCCCCTCTCTTTCGCACCCTCCATGTCATATCCCGCTCCAGGAGCTCCATCATAGCTCCTCGCTGTCGCTGGGAGGATGTTTTCTCCTCCGCTCGCCCCTTCCACCGTCATTTTCTCTCTACCCACCCTTTCCTCCTTTTCCGCGCAGCTCTCGATTCCCCCCTCTTTTTCGCACCCTCCATGTCACATTCCGCTCCAGGAGCTCCATCATAGCTCCTCGCTGTCGCTGGGAGGATGTTTTCTCCTCCGCTCGCCCCTTCCACCGTCATTTTCTCTCTACCCACCCTTGCCTCCTTCTCCGCGCAGCTCTCGATTCCCTCCACTCTCTCGCACCCTCCATATTACATCCAGCTCCAGGAGCTCCATCATAGCTCCTCGCTGTCGCTGGGAGGATGTTTTCTCCTCCGCTCGCCCCTCTCACCGTCATTTTCTCTCTACCCACCCTTGCCTCCTTCTCTGCGCAGCTCTCGATTCCCCCCTCTCTTTCGCACCCTCCATGTCATATTCCGCTCCAGGAGCTCCATCATAGCTCCTCGCTGTCGCTGGGAGGATGTTTTCTCCTCCGCTCGCCCCTTCCACCGTCATTTTCTCTCTACCCACCCTTGCCTCCTTCTCCGCGCAGCTCTCGATTCCCTCCTCTCTCTCGCACCCTCCATATTACATCCAGCTCCAGGAGCTCCATCATAGCTCCTCGCTGTCGCTGGGAGGATATTTTCTCCTCTGCTCGCCGCTTCCGCCGTCATTTTCTCTCCACCCACCCTTGCCTCCGTCTCCGCGCCGCTCTCGATTCCCCCCTCTCTCTAGCACCCACCATGTCATATCCCGCTCCAGGAGCTCCATCATAGCTCCTCGCTGTCGCTGGGAGGATGTTTTCTCCTCCGCTCGCCCCTTCCACCGTCATTTTCTCTCTATCCACCCTTGCCTCCTTTTCCGCGCAGCTCTCGATTCCCCCCTCTCTTTCGCACCCTCCATGTCATATTCCGCTCCAGGAGTTCCATCATAGCTCCTCACTGTCGCTGGGAGGATGTTTTCTCCTCCGCTCGCCCCTTCCCCCGTCATTTTCTCTCTACCCACCCTTGCCTCCTTCTCCGCGCAGCTCTCGATTCCCCCCTCTCTTTCGCACCCTCCATGTCATATTCCGCTCCAGGAGCTCCATCATAGCTCCTCGCTGTCGCTGGGAGGATGTTTTCTCCTCCGCTCGCCCCTTCCACCGTCATTTTCTCTCTACCCACCCTTGCCTCTTTTTCCGCGCAGCTCTCGATTCCCCCCTCTCTTTCGCACCCTCCATGTCATATTCCGCTCCAGGAGCTCCATCATAGCTCCTTGCTGTCGCTGGGAGGATGTTTTCTCCTCCGCTCGCCCCTTCCACCGTCATTTTCTCTCTACCCACCCTTGCCTCCTTTTCCGCGCAGCTCTCGATTCCCCCCTCTCTTTCGCACCCTCCATGTCATATTCCGCTCCAGGAGCTCCATCATAGCTCCTTGCTGTCGCTGGGAGGATGTTTTCTCCTCCGCTCGCCCCTTCCACCGTCATTTTCTCTCTACCCACCCTTGCCTCCTTTTCCGCGCAGCTCTCGATTCCCCCCTCTCTTTCGCACCCTCCATGTCATATTCCGCTCCAGGAGTTCCATCATAGCTCCTCACTGTCGCTGGGAGGATGTTTTCTCCTCCGCTCGCCCCTTCCACCGTCATTTTCTCTCTACCCACCCTTGCCTCCTTTTCCGCGCAGCTCTCGATTCCCCCCTCTCTTTCGCACCCTCCATGTCATATTCCGCTCCAGGAGTTCCATCATAGCTCCTCACTGTCGCTGGGAGGATGTTTTCTCCTCCGCTCGCCCCTTCCACCGTCATTTTCTCTCTACCCACCCTTGCCTCCTTTTCCGCGCAGCTCTCGATTCCCCCCTCTCTTTCGCACCCTCCATGTCATATTCCGCTCCAGGAGTTCCATCATAGCTCCTCACTGTCGCTGGGAGGAAGTTTTCTCCTCCGCTCGCCCCTTCCACCTTCATTTTCTCTCTACCCACCCTTGCCTCCTTTTCCGCGCAGCTCTCGATTCCCCCCTCTCTTTCGCACCCTCCATGTCATATTCCGCTCCAGGAGCTCCATCATAGCTCCTTGCTGTCGCTGGGAGGATGTTTTCTCCTCCGCTCGCCCCTTCCACCGTCATTTTCTCTCTACCCACCCTTGCCTCCTTTTCCGCGCAGCTCTCGATTCCCCCCTCTCTTTCGCACCCTCCATGTCATATTCCGCTCCAGGAGTTCCATCATAGCTCCTCACTGTCGCTGGGAGGATGTTTTCTCCTCCGCTCGCCCCTTCCACCGTCATTTTCTCTCTACCCACCCTTGCCTCCTTCTCCGCGCAGCTCTTGATTCCCCCCTCTCTTTCGCACCCTCCATGTCATATTCCGCTCCAGGAGCTCCATCATAGCTAATCGCTGTCGCTGGGAGGATGTTTTCTCCTCCGCTCGCCCCTTCCACCGTCATTTTCTCTCTACCCACCCTTGCCTCCTTCTCCGAGCAGCTCTCGATTCCCTCCTCTCTCTCGCACCCTCCATATTACATCCAGCTCCAGGAGCTCCATCATAGCTCCTCGCTGTCAGGATGTTTTCTCCTCCGCTCGCCTCTTCCACCGTCATTTTCTCTCTACCCACCCTTGCCTCCTTTTCCGCGCAGCTCTCGATTCCCCCCTCTCTTTCACACCCTCCATGTCATATTCCGCTCCAGGAGTTCCATCATAGCTCCTCACTGTCGCTGGGAGGAAGTTTTCTCCTCCGCTCGCCCCTTCCACCGTCATTTTCTCTCTACCCACCCTTGCCTCCTTTTCCGCGCAGCTCTCGATTCCCCCCTCTCTTTCGCACCCTCCATGTCATATTCCGCTCCAGGAGCTCCATCATAGCTCCTTGCTGTCGCTGGGAGGATGTTTTCTCCTCCGCTCGCCCCTTCCACCGTCATTTTCTCTCTACCCACCCTTGCCTCCTTTTCCGCGCAGCTCTCGATTCCCCCCTCTCTTTCGCACCCTCCATGTCATATTCCGCTCCAGGAGTTCCATCATAGCTCCTCACTGTCGCTGGGAGGATGTTTTCTCCTCCGCTCGCCCCTTCCACCGTCATTTTCTCTCTACCCACCCTTGCCTCCTGCTCTGTGCAGCTCTCGATTCCCCCCTCTCTTTCGCACCCTCCATGTCATATTCCGCTCCAGGAGCTCCATCATAGCTCCTCGCTGTCGCTGGGAGGATGTTTTCTCCTCCGCTCGCCCCTTCCACCGTCATTTTCTCTCTACCCACCCTTGCCTCCTTCTCCGAGCAGCTCTCGATTCCCTCCTCTCTCTCGCACCCTCCATATTACATCCAGCTCCAGGAGCTCCATCATAGCTCCTCGCTGTCGCTGGGAGGATGTTTTCTCCTCCGCTCGCCTCTTCCACCGTCATTTTCTCTCTACCCACCCTTGCCTCCTTTTCCGCGCAGCTCTCGATTCCCCCCTCTCTTTCACACCCTCCATGTCATATTCCGCTCCAGGAGTTCCATCATAGCTCCTCACTGTCGCTGGGAGGAAGTTTTCTCCTCCGCTCGCCCCTTCCACCGTCATTTTCTCTCTACCCACCCTTGCCTCCTTTTCCGCGCAGCTCTCGATTCCCCCCTCTCTTTCGCACCCTCCATGTCATATTCCGCTCCAGGAGCTCCATCATAGCTCCCTGCTGTCGCTGGGAGGATGTTTTCTCCTCCGCTCGCCCCTTCCACCGTCATTTTCTCTCTACCCACCCTTGCCTCCTTTTCCGCGCAGCTCTCGATTCCCCCCTCTCTTTCGCACCCTCCATGTCATATTCCGCTCCAGGAGTTCCATCATAGCTCCTCACTGTCGCTGGGAGGATGTTTTCTCCTCCGCTCGCCCCTTCCACCGTCATTTTCTCTCTACCCACCCTTGCCTCCTTTTCCGCGCAGCTCTCGATTCCCCCCTCTCTTTCGCACCCTCCATGTCATATTCCGCTCCAGGAGCTCCATCATAGCTCCTCGCTGTCGCTGGGAGGATGTTTTCTCCTCCGCTCGCCCCTTCCACCGTCATTTTCTCTCTACCCACCCTTGCCTCCTTTTCCGCGCAGCTCTCGATTCCCCCCTCTCTTTCGCACCCTCAATGTCATATTCCGCTCCAGGAGTTCCATCATAGCTCCTCACTGTCGCTGGGAGGATGTTTTCTCCTCCGCTCGCCCCTTCCACCGTCATTTTCTCTCTACCCACCCTTGCCTCCTTTTCCGCGCAGCTCTCGATTCCCCCCTCTCTTTCGCACCCTCCATGTCATATTCCGCTCCAGGAGTTCCATCATAGCTCCTCACTGTCGCTGGGAGGAAGTTTTCTCCTCCGCTCGCCCCTTCCACCGTCATTTTCTCTCTACCCACCCTTGCCTCCTTTTCTGCGCAGCTCTCGATTCCCCCCTCTCTTTCGCACCCTCCATGTCATATTCCGCTCCAGGAGCTCCATCATAGCTCCTTGCTGTCGCTGGGAGGATGTTTTCTCCTCCGCTCGCCCCTTCCACCGTCATTTTCTCTCTACCCACCCTTGCCTCCTTTTCCGCGCAGCTCTCGATTCCCCCCTCTCTTTCGCACCCTCCATGTCATATTCCGCTCCAGGAGTTCCATCATAGCTCCTCACTGTCGCTGGGAGGATGTTTTCTCCTCCGCTCGCCCCTTCCACCGTCATTTTCTCTCTACCCACCCTTGCCTCCTTTTCCGCGCAGCTCTCGATTCCCCCCTCTCTTTCGCACCCTCCATGTCATATTCCGCTCCAGGAGTTCCATCATAGCTCCTCACTGTCGCTGGGAGGATGTTTTCTCCTCCGCTCGCCCCTTCCACCGTCATTTTCTCTCTACCCACCCTTGCCTCCTTCTCCGCGCAGCTCTCGATTCCCCCCTCTCTTTCGCACCCTCCATGTCATATTCCGCTCCAGGAGCTCCATCATAGCTCCTCGCTGTCGCTGGGAGGATGTTTTCTCCTCCGCTCGCCCCTTCCACCGTCATTTTCTCTCTACCCACCCTTGCCTCCTTTTCCGCGCAGCTCTCGATTCCCCCCTCTCTTTCGCACCCTCCATGTCATATTCCGCTCCAGGAGTTCCATCATAGCTCCTCACTGTCGCTGGGAGGATGTTTTCTCCTCCGCTCGCCTCTTCCACCGTCATTTTCTCTCTACCCACCCTTGCCTCCTTTTCCGCGCAGTTCTCGATTCACCCCTCTCTTTCGCACCCTCCATGTCATATTCCGCTCCAGGAGTTCCATCATAGCTCCTCACTGTCGCTGGGAGGATGTTTTCTCCTCCGCTCGCCCCTTCCACCGTCATTTTCTCTCTACCCACCCTTGCCTCCTTCTCCGCGCAGCTCTCGATTCCCCCCTCTCTTTCGCACCCTCCATGTCATATTCCGCTCCAGGAGCTCCATCATAGCTCCTCGCTGTTGCTGGGAGGATGTTTTCTCCTCCGCTCGCCCCTTCCACCGTCATTTTCTCTCTACCCACCCTTGCCTCCTTTTCCGCGCAGCTCTCGATTCCCCCCTCTCTTTCGCACCCTCCATGTCATATTCCGCTCCAGGAGTTCCATCATAGCTCCTCACTGTCGCTGGGAGGATGTTTTCTCCTCCGCTCGCCCCTTCCACCGTCATTTTCTCTCTACCCACCCTTGCCTCCTTTTCTGCGCAGCTCTCGATTCCCCCTCTCTTTCGCACCCTCCATGTCATATTCCGCTCCAGGAGCTCCATCATAGCTCCTCACTGTCGCTGGGAGGAAGTTTTCTCCTCCGCTCGCCCCTTCCACCGTCATTTTCTCTCTACCCACCCTTGCCTCCTTTTCTGCGCAGCTCTCGATTCCCCCCTCTCTTTCGCACCCTCCATGTCATATTCCGCTCCAGGAGCTCCATCATAGCTCCTTGCTGTCGCTGGGAGGATGTTTTCTCCTCCGCTCGCCCCTTCCACCGTCATTTTCTCTCTACCCACCCTTGCCTCCTTTTCCGCGCAGCTCTCGATTCCCCCCTCTCTTTCGCACCCTCCATGTCATATTCCGCTCCAGGAGTTCCATCATAGCTCCTCACTGTCGCTGGGAGGATGTTTTCTCCTCCGCTCGCCCCTTCCACCGTCATTTTCTCTCTACCCACCCTTGCCTCCTTTTCCGCGCAGCTCTCGATTCCCCCCTCTCTTTCGCACCCTCCATGTCATATTCCGCTCCAGGAGTTCCATCATAGCTCCTCACTGTCGCTGGGAGGATGTTTTCTCCTCCGCTCGCCCCTTCCACCGTCATTTTCTCTCTACCCACCCTTGCCTCCTTCTCCGCGCAGCTCTCGATTCCCCCCTCTCTTTCGCACCCTCCATGTCATATTCCGCTCCAGGAGCTCCATCATAGCTCCTCGCTGTCGCTGGGAGGATGTTTTCTCCTCCGCTCGCCCCTTCCACCGTCATTTTCTCTCTACCCACCCTTGCCTCCTTTTCCGCGCAGCTCTCGATTCCCCCCTCTCTTTCGCACCCTCCATGTCATATTCCGCTCCAGGAGTTCCATCATAGCTCCTCACTGTCGCTGGGAGGATGTTTTCTCCTCCGCTCGCCTCTTCCACCGTCATTTTCTCTCTACCCACCCTTGCCTCCTTTTCCGCGCAGCTCTCGATTCCCCCCTCTCTTTCGCACCCTCCATGTCATATTCCGCTCCAGGAGTTCCATCATAGCTCCTCACTGTCGCTGGGAGGAAGTTTTCTCCTCCGCTCGCCCCTTCCACCGTCATTTTCTCTCTACCCACCCTTGCCTCCTTTTCCGCGCAGCTCTCGATTCCCCCCTCTCTTTCGCACCCTCCATGTCATATTCCGCTCCAGGAGCTCCATCATAGCTCCTCGCTGTCGCTGGGAGGATGTTTTCTCCTCCGCTCGCCCCTTCCACCGTCATTTTCTCTCTACCCACCCTTGCCTCCTTTTCCGCTCAGCTCTCGATTCCCCCCTCTCTTTCGCACCCTCCATGTCATATTCCGCTCCAGGAGTTCCATCATAGCTCCTCACTGTCGCTGGGAGGATGTTTTCTCCTCCGCTCGCCCCTTCCACCGTCATTTTCTCTCTACCCACCCTTGCCTCCTTCTCCGCGCAGCTCTCAATTCCCCCCTCTCTTTCGCACCCTCCATGTCATATTCCGCTCCAGCAGCTCCATCATAGCTCCTCGCTGTCGCTGGGAGGATGTTTTCTCCTCCGCTCGCCCCTTCCACCGTCATTTTCTCTCTACCCACCCTTGCCTCCTTCTCCGCGCAGCTCTCGATTCCCCCCTCTCTTTCGCACCCTCCATGTCATATTCCGCTCCAGGAGTTCCATCATAGCTCCTCACTGTCGCTGGGAGGATGTTTTCTCCTCCGCTCGCCTCTTCCACCGTCATTTTCTCTCTACCCACCCTTGCCTCCTTTTCCGCGCAGCTCTCGATTCCCCCCTCTCTTTCGCACCCTCCATGTCATATTCCGCTCCAGGAGTTCCATCATAGCTCCTCACTGTCGCTGGGAGGAAGTTTTCTCCTCCGCTCGCCCCTTCCACCGTCATTTTCTCTCTACCCACCCTTGCCTCCTTTTCCGCGCAGCTCTCGATTCCCCCCTCTCTTTCGCACCCTCCATGTCATATTCCGCTCCAGGAGCTCCATCATAGCTCCTCGCTGTCGCTGGGAGGATGTTTTCTCCTCCGCTCGCCCCTTCCACCGTCATTTTCTCTCTACCCACCCTTGCCTCCTTTTCCGCTCAGCTCTCGATTCCCCCCTCTCTTTCGCACCCTCCATGTCATATTCCGCTCCAGGAGTTCCATCATAGCTCCTCACTGTCGCTGGGAGGATGTTTTCTCCTCCGCTCGCCCCTTCCACCGTCATTTTCTCTCTACCCACCCTTGCCTCCTTCTCCGCGCAGCTCTCGATTCCCCCCTCTCTTTCGCACCCTCCATGTCATATTCCGCTCCAGCAGCTCCATCATAGCTCCTCGCTGTCGCTGGGAGGATGTTTTCTCCTCCGCTCGCCCCTTCCACCGTCATTTTCTCTCTACCCACCCTTGCCTCCTTCTCCGCGCAGCTCTCGATTCCCCCCTCTCTTTCGCACCCTCCATGTCATATTCCGCTCCAGGAGATCCATCATAGCTCCTCGCTGTCGCTGGGAGGATGTTTTCTCCTCCGCTCGCCCCTTCCACCGTCATTTTCTCTCTACCCACCCTTGCCTCCTTTTCCGCGCAGCTCTCGATTCCCCCCTCTCTTTCGCACCCTCCATGTCATATTCCGCTCCAGGAGTTCCATCATAGCTCCTCACTGTCGCTGGGAGGATGTTTTCTCCTCCGCTCGCCTCTTCCACCGTCATTTTCTCTCTACCCACCCTTGCCTCCTTTTCCGCGCAGCTCTCGATTCCCCCCTCTCTTTCGCACCCTCCATGTCATATTCCGCTCCAGGAGTTCCATCATAGCTCCTCACTGTCGCTGGGAGGAAGTTTTCTCCTCCGCTCGCCCCTTCCACCGTCATTTTCTCTCTACCCACCCTTGCCTCCTTTTCCGCGCAGCTCTCGATTCCCCCCTCTCTTTCGCACCCTCCATGTCATATTCCGCTCCAGGAGCTCCATCATAGCTCCTCGCTGTCGCTGGGAGGATGTTTTCTCCTCCGCTCGCCCCTTCCACCGTCATTTTCTCTCTACCCACCCTTGCCTCCTTTTCCGCTCAGCTCTCGATTCCCCCCTCTCTTTCGCACCCTCCATGTCATATTCCGCTCCAGGAGTTCCATCATAGCTCCTCACTGTCGCTGGGAGGATGTTTTCTCCTCCGCTCGCCCCTTCCACCGTCATTTTCTCTCTACCCACCCTTGCCTCCTTCTCCGCGCAGCTCTCGATTCCCCCCTCTCTTTCGCACCCTCCATGTCATATTCCGCTCCAGCAGCTCCATCATAGCTCCTCGCTGTCGCTGGGAGGATGTTTTCTCCTCCGCTCGCCCCTTCCACCGTCATTTTCTCTCTACCCACCCTTGCCTCCTTCTCCGCGCAGCTCTCCATTCCCTCCTCTCTCTCGCACCCTCCATATTACATCCAGCTCCAGGAGCTCCATCATAGCTCCTCGCTGTCGCTGGGAGGATGTTTTCTCCTCCGCTCGCCCCTTCCACCGTCATTTTCTCTCTACCCACCCTTGCCTCCTTCTCCGCGCAGCTCTCGATTCCCCCTTCTCTTTCACACCCTCCATGTCATATTCCGCTCCAGGAGCTCCATCATAGCTCCTCGCTGTCGCTGGGAGGATGTTTTCTCCTCCGCTCGCCCCTTCCACCGTCATTTTCTCTCTACCCACCCTTGCCTCCTTCTCCGCGCAGCTCTTGATTCCCTCCTCTCTCTCGCACCCTCCATATTACATCCAGCTCCAGGAGCTCCATCATAGCTCCTCGCTGTCGCTGGGAGGATGTTTTCTCCTCCGCTCGCCCCTTCCACCGTCATTTTCTCTCTACCCACCCTTGCCTCCTTCTCCGCGCAGCTCTCGATTCCCCCCTCTCTTTCGCACCCTCCATGTCATATTCCGCTCCAGGAGCTCCATCATAGCTCCTCACTGTCGCTGGGAGGATGTTTTCTCCTCCGCTCGCCCCTTCCACCGTCATTTTCTCTCTACCCACCCTTGCCTCCTTCTCCGAGCAGCTCTCGATTCCCTCCTCTCTCTCGCACCCTCCATATTACATCCAGCTCCAGGAGCTCCATCATAGCTCCTCGCTGTCGCTGGGAGGATGTTTTCTCCTCTGCCCGCCGATTCCACCGTCATTTTCTCTCCACCCACCCTTGCCTCCTTCTCCGCGCCGCTCTCGATTCCCCCCTCTCTTTCGCACCTTCCATGTCATATCCCGCTCCAGGAGCTCCATCATAGCTCCTCACTGTCGCTGGGAGGATGTTTTCTCCTCTGCTCGCCCCTTCCACCGTCATTTTCTCTCTACCCACCCTTGCCTCCTTCTCCGCGCAGCTCTCGATTCCCCCCTCTCTTTCGCACCCTCCATGTCATATTCCGCTCCAGGAGCTCCATCATAGCTCCTTGCTGTCGCTGGGAGGATGTTTTCTCCTCCGCTCGCCCCTTCCACCGTCATTTTCTCTCTACCCACCCTTGCCTCCTTTTCCGCGCAGCTCTCGATTCCCCCCTCTCTTTCGCACCCTCCATGTCATATTCCGCTCCAGGAGCTCCATCATAGCTCCTTGCTGTCGCTGGGAGGATGTTTTCTCCTCCGCTCGCCCCTTCCACCGTCATTTTCTCTCTACCCACCCTTGCCTCCTTCTCCGCGCAGCTCTCGATTCCCCCCTCTCTTTCACACCCTCCATGTCCTATTCCGCTCCAGGAGCTCCATCATAGCTCCTCGCTGTCGCTGAGAGGATGTTTTCTCCTCCGCTCGCCCCTTCCACCGTCATTTTCTCTCTACCCACCCTTGCCTCCTTTTCCGCGCAGCTCTCGATTCCCCCCTCTCTTTCGCACCCTCCATGTCATATTCCGCTCCAGGAGTTCCATCATAGCTCCTCACTGTCGCTGGGAGGATGTTTTCTCCTCCGCTCGCCTCTTCCACCGTCATTTTCTCTCTACCCACCCTTGCCTCCTTTTCCGCGCAGCTCTCGATTCCCCCCTCTCTTTCGCACCCTCCATGTCATATTCCGCTCCAGGAGTTCCATCATAGCTCCTCACTGTCGCTGGGAGGAAGTTTTCTCCTCCGCTCGCCCCTTCCACCGTCATTTTCTCTCTACCCACCCTTGCCTCCTTTTCCGCGCAGCTCTCGATTCCCCCCTCTCTTTCGCACCCTCCATGTCATATTCCGCTCCAGGAGCTCCATCATAGCTCCTCACTGTCGCTGGGAGGATGTTTTCTCCTCCGCTCGCCTCTTCCACCGTCATTTTCTCTCTACCCACCCTTGCCTCCTTTTCCGCGCAGCTCTCGATTCCCCCCTCTCTTTCGCACCCTCCATGTCATATTCCGCTCCAGGAGTTCCATCATAGCTCCTCACTGTCGCTGGGAGGAAGTTTTCTCCTCCGCTCGCCCCTTCCACCGTCATTTTCTCTCTACCCACCCTTGCCTCCTTTTCCGCGCAGCTCTCGATTCCCCCCTCTCTTTCGCACCCTCCATGTCATATTCCGCTCCAGGAGTTCCATCATAGCTCCTCACTGTCGCTGGGAGGATGTTTTCTCCTCCGCTCGCCCCTTCCACCGTCATATTCTCTCTACCCACCCTTGCCTCCTTCTCCGCGCAGCTCTCGATTCCCCCCTCTCTTTCGCACCCTCCATGTCATATTCCGCTCCAGGAGCTCCATCATAGCTCCTCGCTGTCGCTGGGAGGATGTTTTCTCCTCCGCTCGCCCCTTCCACCGTCATTTTCTCTCTACCCACCCTTGCCTCCTTCTCCGCGCAGCTCTCGATTCCCCCCTCTCTTTTGCACCCTCCATGTCATATTCCGCTCCAGGAGCTCCATCATAGCTAATCGCTGTCGCTGGGAGGATGTTTTCTCCTCCGCTCGCCCCTTCCACCGTCATTTTCTCTCTACCCACCCTTGCCTCCTTTTCCGCGCAGCTCTCGATTCCCCCCTCTCTTTCGCACCCTCCATGTCATATTCCGCTCCAGGAGTTCCATCATAGCTCCTCACTGTCGCTGGGAGGATGTTTTCTCCTCCGCTCGCCCCTTCCACCGTCATTTTCTCTCTACCCACCCTTGCCTCCTTTTCCGCGCAGTTCTCGATTCACCCCTCTCTTTCGCACCCTCCATGTCATATTCCGCTCCAGGAGTTCCATCATAGCTCCTCACTGTCGCTGGGAGGATGTTTTCTCCTCCGCTCGCCCCTTCCACCGTCATTTTCTCTCTACCCACCCTTGCCTCCTTTTCCGCGCAGCTCTCGATTCCCCCCTCTCTTTCGCACCCTCCATGTCATATTCCGCTCCAGGAGCTCCATCATAGCTCCTCGCTGTCGCTGGGAGGATGTTTTCTCCTCCGCTCGCCCCTTCCACCGTCATTTTCTCTCTACCCACCCTTGCCTCCTTTTCCGCGCAGCTCTCGATTCCCCCCTCTCTTTCGCACCCTCCATGTCATATTCCGCTCCAGGAGTTCCATCATAGCTCCTCACTGTCGCTGGGAGGATGTTTTCTCCTCCGCTCGCCCCTTCCACCGTCATTTTCTCTCTACCCACCCTTGCCTCCTTCTCCGCGCAGCTCTCGATTCCCCCCTCTCTTTCGCACCCTCCATGTCATATTCCGCTCCAGCAGCTCCATCATAGCTCCTCGCTGTCGCTGGGAGGATGTTTTCTCCTCCGCTCGCCCCTTCCACCGTCATTTTCTCTCTACCCACCCTTGCCTCCTTCTCCGCGCAGCTCTCCATTCCCTCCTCTCTCTCGCACCCTCCATATTACATCCAGCTCCAGGAGCTCCATCATAGCTCCTCGCTGTCGCTGGGAGGATGTTTCTCCTCCGCTCGCCCCTTCCACCGTCATTTTCTCTCTACCCACCCTTGCCTCCTTCTCCGCGCAGCTCTCGATTCCCCCTTCTCTTTCACACCCTCCATGTCATATTCCGCTCCAGGAGCTCCATCATAGCTCCTCGCTGTCGCTGGGAGGATGTTTTCTCCTCCGCTCGCCCCTTCCACCGTCATTTTCTCTCTACCCACCCTTGCCTCCTTCTCCGCGCAGCTCTTGATTCCCTCCTCTCTCTCGCACCCTCCATATTACATCCAGCTCCAGGAGCTCCATCATAGCTCCTCGCTGTCGCTGGGAGGATGTTTTCTCCTCCGCTCGCCCCTTCCACCGTCATTTTCTCTCTACCCACCCTTGCCTCCTTCTCCGCGCAGCTCTCGATTCCCCCCTCTCTTTCGCACCCTCCATGTCATATTCCGCTCCAGGAGCTCCATCATAGCTCCTCACTGTCGCTGGGAGGATGTTTTCTCCTCCGCTCGCCCCTTCCACCGTCATTTTCTCTCTACCCACCCTTGCCTCCTTCTCCGAGCAGCTCTCGATTCCCTCCTCTCTCTCGCACCCTCCATATTACATCCAGCTCCAGGAGCTCCATCATAGCTCCTCGCTGTCGCTGGGAGGATGTTTTCTCCTCTGCCCGCCGATTCCACCGTCATTTTCTCTCCACCCACCCTTGCCTCCTTCTCCGCGCCGCTCTCGATTCCCCCCTCTCTTTCGCACCTTCCATGTCATATCCCGCTCCAGGAGCTCCATCATAGCTCCTCACTGTCGCTGGGAGGATGTTTTCTCCTCTGCTCGCCCCTTCCACCGTCATTTTCTCTCTACCCACCCTTGCCTCCTTCTCCGCGCAGCTCTCGATTCCCCCCTCTCTTTCGCACCCTCCATGTCATATTCCGCTCCAGGAGCTCCATCATAGCTCCTTGCTGTCGCTGGGAGGATGTTTTCTCCTCCGCTCGCCCCTTCCACCGTCATTTTCTCTCTACCCACCCTTGCCTCCTTTTCCGCGCAGCTCTCGATTCCCCCCTCTCTTTCGCACCCTCCATGTCATATTCCGCTCCAGGAGCTCCATCATAGCTCCTTGCTGTCGCTGGGAGGATGTTTTCTCCTCCGCTCGCCCCTTCCACCGTCATTTTCTCTCTACCCACCCTTGCCTCCTTTTCCGCGCAGCTCTCGATTCCCCCCTCTCTTTCGCACCCTCCATGTCATATTCCGCTCCAGGAGTTCCATCATAGCTCCTCACTGTCGCTGGGAGGATGTTTTCTCCTCCGCTCGCCCCTTCCACCGTCATTTTCTCTCTACCCACCCTTGCCTCCTTTTCCGCGCAGCTCTCGATTCCCCCCTCTCTTTCGCACCCTCCATGTCATATTCCGCTCCAGGAGCTCCATCATAGCTCCTTGCTGTCGCTGGGAGGATGTTTTCTCCTCCGCTCGCCCCTTCCACCGTCATTTTCTCTCTACCCACCCTTGCCTCCTTTTCCGCGCAGCTCTCGATTCCCCCCTCTCTTTCGCACCCTCCATGTCATATTCCGCTCCAGGAGCTCCATCATAGCTCCTCGCTGTAACTGGGAGGATGTTTTCTCCTCCGCTCGCCCCTTCCACCGTCATTTTCTCTCTACCCACCCTTGCCTCCTTTTCCGCGCAGCTCTCGATTCCCCCCTCTCTTTCGCACCCTCAATGTCATATTCCGCTCCAGGAGTTCCATCATAGCTCCTCACTGTCGCTGGGAGGATGTTTTCTCCTCCGCTCGCCCCTTCCACCGTCATTTTCTCTCTACCCACCCTTGCCTCCTTTTCCGCGCAGCTCTCGATTCCCCCCTCTCTTTCGCACCCTCCATGTCATATTCCGCTCCAGGAGTTCCATCATAGCTCCTCACTGTCGCTGGGAGGAAGTTTTCTCCTCCGCTCGCCCCTTCCACCGTCATTTTCTCTCTACCCACCCTTGCCTCCTTTTCCGCGCAGCTCTCGATTCCCCCCTCTCTTTCGCACCCTCCATGTCATATTCCGCTCCAGGAGCTCCATCATAGCTCCTTGCTGTCGCTGGGAGGATGTTTTCTCCTCCGCTCGCCCCTTCCACCGTCATTTTCTCTCTACCCACCCTTGCCTCCTTTTCCGCGCAGCTCTCGATTCCCCCCTCTCTTTCGCACCCTCCATGTCATATTCCGCTCCAGGAGTTCCATCATAGCTCCTCACTGTCGCTGGGAGGATGTTTTCTCCTCCGCTCGCCCCTTCCACCGTCATTTTCTCTCTACCCACCCTTGCCTCCTTTTCCGCGCAGCTCTCGATTCCCCCCTCTCTTTCGCACCCTCCATGTCATATTCCGCTCCATCATAGCTCCTTGCTGTCGCTGGGAGGATGTTTTCTCCTCCGCTCGCCCCTTCCACCGTCATTTTCTCTCTACCCACCCTTGCCTCCTTTTCCGCGCAGCTCTCGATTCCCCCCTCTCTTTCGCACCCTCCATGTCATATTCCGCTCCAGGAGTTCCATCATAGCTCCTCACTGTCGCTGGGAGGATGTTTTCTCCTCCGCTCGCCCCTTCCACCGTCATTTTCTCTCTACCCACCCTTGCCTCCTTCTCCGCGCAGCTCTCGATTCCCCCCTCTCTTTCGCACCCTCCATGTCATATTCCGCTCCAGGAGCTCCATCATAGCTAATCGCTGTCGCTGGGAGGATGTTTTCTCCTCCGCTCGCCCCTTCCACCGTCATTTTCTCTCTACCCACCCTTGCCTCCTTTTCCGCGCAGCTCTCGATTCCCCCCTCTCTTTCGCACCCTCCATGTCATATTCCGCTCCAGGAGTTCCATCATAGCTCCTCACTGTCGCTGGGAGGATGTTTTCTCCTCCGCTCGCCCCTTCCACCGTCATTTTCTCTCTACCCACCCTTGCCTCCTTTTCCGCGCAGTTCTCGATTCACCCCTCTCTTTCGCACCCTCCATGTCATATTCCGCTCCAGGAGTTCCATCATAGCTCCTCACTGTCGCTGGGAGGATGTTTTCTCCTCCGCTCGCCCCTTCCACCGTCATTTTCTCTCTACCCACCCTTGCCTCCTTCTCCGCGCAGCTCTCGATTCCCCCCTCTCTTTCGCACCCTCCATGTCATATTCCGCTCCAGGAGCTCCATCATAGCTCCTCGCTGTTGCTGGGAGGATGTTTTCTCCTCCGCTCGCCCCTTCCACCGTCATTTTCTCTCTACCCACCCTTGCCTCCTTTTCCGCGCAGCTCTCGATTCCCCCCTCTCTTTCGCACCCTCCATGTCATATTCCGCTCCAGGAGTTCCATCATAGCTCCTCACTGTCGCTGGGAGGATGTTTTCTCCTCCGCTCGCCTCTTCCACCGTCATTTTCTCTCTACCCACCCTTGCCTCCTTTTCCGCGCAGCTCTCGATTCCCCCCTCTCTTTCGCACCCTCCATGTCATATTCCGCTCCAGGAGTTCCATCATAGCTCCTCACTGTCGCTGGGAGGAAGTTTTCTCCTCCGCTCGCCCCTTCCACCGTCATTTTCTCTCTACCCACCCTTGCCTCCTTTTCCGCGCAGCTCTCGATTCCCCCCTCTCTTTCGCACCCTCCATGTCATATTCCGCTCCAGGAGCTCCATCATAGCTCATTGCTGTCGCTGGGAGGATGTTTTCTCCTCCGCTCGCCCCTTCCACCGTCATTTTCTCTCTACCCACCCTTGCCTCCTTTTCCGCGCAGCTCTCGATTCCCCCCTCTCTTTCGCACCCTCCATGTCATATTCCGCTCCAGGAGTTCCATCATAGCTCCTCACTGTCGCTGGGAGGATGTTTTCTCCTCCGCTCGCCCCTTCCACCGTCATTTTCTCTCTACCCACCCTTGCCTCCTTTTCCGCGCAGCTCTCGATTCCCCCCTCTCTTTCGCACCCTCCATGTCATATTCCGCTCCAGGAGTTCCATCATAGCTCCTCACTGTCGCTGGGAGGATGTTTTCTCCTCTGCTCGCCCCTTCCACCGTCATTTTCTCTCTACCCACCCTTGCCTCCTTTTCCGCGCAGCTCTCGATTCCCCCCTCTCTTTCGCACCCTCCATGTCATATTCCGCTCCAGGAGTTCCATCATAGCTCCTCACTGTCGCTGGGAGGAAGTTTTCTCCTCCGCTCGCCCCTTCCACCGTCATTTTCTCTCTACCCACCCTTGCCTCCTTTTCCGCGCAGCTCTCGATTCCCCCCTCTCTTTCGCACCCTCCATGTCATATTCCGCTCCAGGAGCTCCATCATAGCTCCTTGCTGTCGCTGGGAGGATGTTTTCTCCTCCGCTCGCCCCTTCCACCGTCATTTTCTCTCTACCCACCCTTGCCTCCTTTTCCGCGCAGCTCTCGATTCCCCCCTCTCTTTCGCACCCTCCATGTCATATTCCGCTCCAGGAGTTCCATCATAGCTCCTCACTGTCGCTGGGAGGATGTTTTCTCCTCCGCTCGCCCCTTCCACCGTCATTTTCTCTCTACCCACCCTTGCCTCCTTTTCCGCGCAGCTCTCGATTCCCCCCTCTCTTTCGCACCCTCCATGTCATATTCCGCTCCAGGAGTTCCATCATAGCTCCTCACTGTCGCTGGGAGGATGTTTTCTCCTCCGCTCGCCCCTTCCACTGTCATATTCTCTCTACCCACCCTTGCCTCCTTCTCCGCGCAGCTCTCGATTCCCCCCTCTCTTTCGCACCCTCCATGTCATATTCCGCTCCAGGAGCTCCATCATAGCTCCTCGCTGTCGCTGGGAGGATGTTTTCTCCTCCGCTCGCCCCTTCCACCGTCATTTTCTCTCTACCCACCCTTGCCTCCTTTTCCGCGCAGCTCTCGATTCCCCCCTCTCTTTCGCACCCTCCATGTCATATTCCGCTCCAGGAGTTCCATCATAGCTCCTCACTGTCGCTGGGAGGATGTTTTCTCCTCCGCTCGCCTCTTCCACCGTCATTTTCTCTCTACCCACCCTTGCCTCCTTTTCCGCGCAGCTCTCGATTCCCCCCTCTCTTTCGCACCCTCCATGTCATATTCCGCTCCAGGAGTTCCATCATAGCTCCTCACTGTCGCTGGGAGGAAGTTTTCTCCTCCGCTCGCCCCTTCCACCGTCATTTTCTCTCTACCCACCCTTGCCTCCTTTTCCGCGCAGCTCTCGATTCCCCCCTCTCTTTCGCACCCTCCATGTCATATTCCGCTCCAGGAGTTCCATCATAGCTCCTCACTGTCGCTGGGAGGAAGTTTTCTCCTCCGCTCGCCCCTTCCACCGTCATTTTCTCTCTACCCACCCTTGCCTCCTTTTCCGCGCAGCTCTCGATTCCCCCCTCTCTTTCGCACCCTCCATGTCATATTCCGCTCCAGGAGCTCCATCATAGCTCCTTGCTGTCGCTGCGAGGATGTTTTCTCCTCCGCTCGCCCCTTCCACCGTCATTTTCTCTCTACCCACCCTTGCCTCCTTTTCCGCGCAGCTCTCGATTCCCCCCTCTCTTTCGCACCCTCCATGTCATATTCCGCTCCAGGAGTTCCATCATAGCTCCTCACTGTCGCTGGGAGGATGTTTTCTCCTCCGCTCGCCCCTTCCACCGTCATTTTCTCTCTACCCACCCTTGCCTCCTTTTCCGCGCAGCTCTCGATTCCCCCCTCTCTTTCGCACCCTCCATGTCATATTCCGCTCCAGGAGTTCCATCATAGCTCCTCACTGTCGCTGGGAGGATGTTTTCTCCTCCGCTCGCCCCTTCCACCGTCATTTTCTCTCTACCCACCCTTGCCTCCTTTTCCGCGCAGCTCTCGATTCCCCCCTCTCTTTCGCACCCTCCATGTCATATTCCGCTCCAGGAGTTCCATCATAGCTCCTCACTGTCGCTGGGAGGATGTTTTCTCCTCCGCTCGCCCCTTCCACCGTCATTTTCTCTCTACCCACCCTTGCCTTCTTTTCCGCGCAGCTCTCGATTCCCCCCTCTCTTTCGCACCCTCCATGTCATATTCCGCTCCAGGAGTTCCATCATAGCTCCTCACTGTCGCTGGGAGGATGTTTTCTCCTCCGCTCGCCCCTTCCACCGTCATTTTCTCTCTACCCACCCTTGCCTCCTTTTCCGCGCAGCTCTCGATTCCCCCCTCTCTTTTGCACCCTCCATGTCATATTCCGCTCCAGGAGCTCCATCATAGCTCCTTGCTGTCGCTGGGAGGATGTTTTCTCCTCCGCTCGCCCCTTCCACCGTCATTTTCTCTCTACCCACCCTTGCCTCCTTTTCCGCGCAGCTCTCGATTCCCCCCTCTCTTTCGCACCCTCCATGTCATATTCCGCTCCAGGAGTTCCATCATAGCTCCTCACTGTCGCTGGGAGGATGTTTTCTCCTCCGCTCGCCCCTTCCACCGTCATTTTCTCTCTACCCACCCTTGCCTCCTTTTCCGCGCAGCTCTCGATTCCCCCCTCTCTTTCGCACCCTCCATGTCATATTCCGCTCCAGGAGTTCCATCATAGCTCCTCACTGTCGCTGGGAGGATGTTTTCTCCTCCGCTCGCCCCTTCCACCGTCATTTTCTCTCTACCCACCCTTGCCTCCTTTTCCGCGCAGCTCTCGATTCCCCCCTCTCTTTCGCACCCTCCATGTCATATTCCGCTCCAGGAGTTCCATCATAGCTCCTCACTGTCGCTGGGAGGAAGTTTTCTCCTCCGCTCGCCCCTTCCACCTTCATTTTCTCTCTACACACCCTTGCCTCCTTTTCCGCGCAGCTCTCGATTCCCCCCTCTCTTTCGCACCCTCCATGTCATATTCCGCTCCAGGAGCTCCATCATAGCTCCTTGCTGTCGCTGGGAGGATGTTTTCTCCTCCGCTCGCCCCTTCCACCGTCATTTTCTCTCTACCCACCCTTGCCTCCTTTTCCGCGCAGCTCTCGATTCCCCCCTCTCTTTCGCACCCTCCATGTCATATTCCGCTCCAGGAGTTCCATCATAGCTCCTCACTGTCGCTGGGAGGATGTTTTCTCCTCCGCTCGCCCCTTCCACCGTCATTTTCTCTCTACCCACCCTTGCCTCCTTCTCCGCGCAGCTCTCGATTCCCCCCTCTCTTTCGCACCCTCCATGTCATATTCCGCTCCAGGAGCTCCATCATAGCTAATCGCTGTCGCTGGGAGGATGTTTTCTCCTCCGCTCGCCCCTTCCACCGTCATTTTCTCTCTACCCACCCTTGCCTCCTTTTCCGCGCAGCTCTCGATTCCCCCCTCTCTTTCGCACCCTCCATGTCATATTCCGCTCCAGGAGTTCCATCATAGCTCCTCACTGTCGCTGGGAGGATGTTTTCTCCTCCGCTCGCCCCTTCCACCGTCATTTTCTCTCTACCCACCCTTGCCTCCTTTTCCGCGCAGCTCTCGATTCCCCCCTCTCTTTCGCACCCTCCATGTCATATTCCGCTCCAGGAGTTCCATCATAGCTCCTCACTGTCGCTGGGAGGAAGTTTTCTCCTCCGCTCGCCCCTTCCACCGTCATTTTCTCTCTACCCACCCTTGCCTCCTTTTCCGCGCAGCTCTCGATTCCCCCCTCTCTTTCGCACCCTCCATGTCATATTCCACTCCAGGAGCTCCATCATAGCTCCTTGCTGTCGCTGGGAGGATGTTTTCTCCTCCGCTCGCCCCTTCCACCGTCATTTTCTCTCTACCCACCCTTGCCTCCTTTTCCGCGCAGCTCTCGATTCCCCCCTCTCTTTCGCACCCTCCATGTCATATTCCGCTCCAGGAGTTCCATCATAGCTCCTCACTGTCGCTGGGAGGATGTTTTCTCCTCCGCTCGCCCCTTCCACCGTCATTTTCTCTCTACCCACCCTTGCCTCCTTTTCCGCGCAGCTCTCGATTCCCCCCTCTTTTTCGCACCCTCCATGTCATATTCCGCTCCAGGAGCTCCATCATAGCTCCTCGCTGTCGCTGGGAGGATGTTTTCTCCTCCGCTCGCCCCTTCCACCGTCATTTTCTCTCTACCCACCCTTGCCTACTTTTCCGCGCAGCTCTCGATTCCCCCCTCTCTTTCGCACCCTCCATGTCATATTCCGCTCCAGGAGCTCCATCATAGCTCCTTGCTGTCGCTGGGAGGATGTTTTCTCCTCCGCTCGCCCCTTCCACCGTCATTTTCTCTCTACCCACCCTTGCCTCCTTTTCCGCGCAGCTCTCGATTCCCCCCTCTCTTTCGCACCCTCCATGTCATATTCCACTCCAGGAGTTCCATCATAGCTCCTCACTGTCGCTGGGAGGATGTTTTCTCCTCCGCTCGCCCCTTCCACCGTCATTTTCTCTCTACCCACCCTTGCCTCCTTTTCCGTGCAGCTCTCGATTCCCCCCTCTCTTTCGCACACTCCATGTCATATTCCGCTCCAGGAGTTCCATCATAGCTCCTCACTGTCGCTGGGAGGATGTTTTCTCCTCCGCTCGCCCCTTCCACCGTAATTTTCTCTCTACCCACCCTTGCCTCCTTTTCCGCGCAGCTCTCGATTCCCCCCTCTCTTTCGCACCCTCCATGTCATATTCCGCTCCAGGAGTTCCATCATAGCTCCTCACTGTCGCTGGGAGGATGTTTTCTCCTCCGCTCGCCCCTTCCACCGTCATTTTCTCTCTACCCACCCTTGCCTCCTTTTCCGCGCAGCTCTCGATTCCCCCCTCTCTTTCGCACCCTCCATGTCATATTCCGCTCCAGGAGTTCCATCATAGCTCCTCACTGTCGCTGGGAGGATGTTTTCTCCTCCGCTCGCCCCTTCCACCGTCATTTTCTCTCTACCCACCCTTGCCTCCTTTTCCGCGCAGCTCTCGATTCCCCCCTCTCTTTCGCACCCTCCATGTCATATTCCGCTCCAGGAGTTCCATCATAGCTCCTCACTGTCGCTGGGAGGATGTTTTCTCCTCCGCTCGCCCCTTCCACCGTCATTTTCTCTCTACCCACCCTTGCCTCCTTTTCCGCGCAGCTCTCGATTCCCCCCTCTCTTTCGCACCCTCCATGTCATATTCCGCTCCAGGAGCTCCATCATAGCTCCTTGCTGTCGCTGGGAGGATGTTTTCTCCTCCGCTCGCCCCTTCCACCGTCATTTTCTCTCTACCCACCCTTGCCTCCTTTTCCGCGCAGCTCTCGATTCCCCCCTCTCTTTCGCACCCTCCATGTCATATTCCGCTCCAGGAGCTCCATCATAGCTCCTTGCTGTCGCTGGGAGGATGTTTTCTCCTCCGCTCGCCCCTTCCACCGTCATTTTCTCTCTACCCACCCTTGCCTCCTTTTCCGCGCAGCTCTCGATTCCCCCCTCTCTTTCGCACCCTCCATGTCATATTCCGCTCCAGGAGTTCCATCATAGCTCCTCACTGTCGCTGGGAGGATGTTTTCTCCTCCGCTCGCCCCTTCCACCGTCATTTTCTCTCTACCCACCCTTGCCTCCTTTTCCGCGCAGCTCTCGATTCCCCCCTCTCTTTCGCACCCTCCATGTCATATTCCGCTCCAGGAGTTCCATCATAGCTCCTCACTGTCGCTGGGAGGATGTTTTCTCCTCCGCTCGCCCCTTCCACCGTCATTTTCTCTCTACCCACCCTTGCCTCCTTTTCCGCGCAGCTCTCGATTCCCCCCTCTCTTTCGCACCCTCCATGTCATATTCCGCTCCAGGAGTTCCATCATAGCTCCTCACTGTCGCTGGGAGGAAGTTTTCTCCTCCGCTCGCCCCTTCCACCTTCATTTTCTCTCTACCCACCCTTGCCTCCTTTTCCGCGCAGCTCTCGATTCCCCCCTCTCTTTCGCACCCTCCATGTCATATTCCGCTCCAGGAGCTCCATCATAGCTCCTTGCTGTCGCTGGGAGGATGTTTTCTCCTCCGCTCGCCCCTTCCACCGTCATTTTCTCTCTACCCACCCTTGCCTCCTTTTCCGCGCAGCTCTCGATTCCCCCCTCTCTTTCGCACCCTCCATGTCATATTCCGCTCCAGGAGTTCCATCATAGCTCCTCACTGTCGCTGGGAGGATGTTTTCTCCTCCGCTCGCCCCTTCCACCGTCATTTTCTCTCTACCCACCCTTGCCTCCTTTTCCGCGCAGCTCTCGATTCCCCCCTCTCTTTCGCACCCTCCATGTCATATTCCGCTCCAGGAGTTCCATCATAGCTCCTCACTGTCGCTGGGAGGAAGTTTTCTCCTCCGCTCGCCCCTTCCACCGTCATTTTCTCTCTACCCACCCTTGCCTCCTTTTCCGCGCAGCTCTCGATTCCCCCCTCTCTTTCGCACCCTCCATGTCATATTCCACTCCAGGAGCTCCATCATAGCTCCTTGCTGTCGCTGGGAGGATGTTTTCTCCTCCGCTCGCCCCTTCCACCGTCATTTTCTCTCTACCCACCCTTGCCTCCTTTTCCGCGCAGCTCTCGATTCCCCCCTCTCTTTCGCACCCTCCATGTCATATTCCGCTCCAGGAGTTCCATCATAGCTCCTCACTGTCGCTGGGAGGATGTTTTCTCCTCCGCTCGCCCCTTCCACCGTCATTTTCTCTCTACCCACCCTTGCCTCCTTTTCCGCGCAGCTCTCGATTCCCCCCTCTCTTTCGCACCCTCCATGTCATATTCCGCTCCAGGAGCTCCATCATAGCTCCTCGCTGTCGCTGGGAGGATGTTTTCTCCTCCGCTCGCCCCTTCCACCGTCATTTTCTCTCTACCCACCCTTGCCTACTTTTCCGCGCAGCTCTCGATTCCCCCCTCTCTTTCGCACCCTCAATGTCATATTCCGCTCCAGGAGTTCCATCATAGCTCCTCACTGTTGCTGGGAGGATGTTTTCTCCTCCGCTCGCCCCTTCCACCGTCATTTTCTCTCTACCCACCCTTGCCTCCTTTTCCGCGCAGCTCTCGATTCCCCCCTCTCTTTCGCACCCTCCATGTCATATTCCGCTCCAGGAGTTCCATCATAGCTCCTCACTGTCGCTGGGAGGAAGTTTTCTCCTCCGCTCGCCCCTTCCACCGTCATTTTCTCTCTACCCACCCTTGCCTCCTTTTCCGCGCAGCTCTCGATTCCCCCCTCTCTTTCGCACCCTCCATGTCATATTCCGCTCCAGGAGCTCCATCATAGCTCCTTGCTGTCGCTGGGAGGATGTTTTCTCCTCCGCTCGCCCCTTCCACCGTCATTTTCTCTCTACCCACCCTTGCCTCCTTTTCCGCGCAGCTCTCGATTCCCCCCTCTCTTTCGCAGCCTCCATGTCATATTCCGCTCCAGGAGTTCCATCATAGCTCCTCACTGTCGCTGGGAGGATGTTTTCTCCTCCGCTCGCCCCTTCCACCATCATTTTCTCTCTACCCACCCTTGCCTCCTTTTCCGCGCAGCTCTCGATTCCCTCCTCTCTTTCGCACCCTCCATGTCATATTCCGCTCCAGGAGTTCCATCATAGCTCCTCACTGTCGCTGGGAGGAAGTTTTCTCCTCCGCTCGCCCCTTCCACCGTCATTTTCTCTCTACCCACCCTTGCCTCCTTTTCCGCGCAGCTCTCGATTCCCCCCTCTCTTTCGCACCCTCCATGTCATATTCCGCTCCAGGAGCTCCATCATAGCTCCTTGCTGTCGCTGGGAGGATGTTTTCTCCTCCGCTCGCCCCTTCCACCGTCATTTTCTCTCTACCCACCCTTGCCTCCTTTTCCGCGCAGCTCTCGATTCCCCCCTCTCTTTCGCACCCTCCATGTCATATTCCGCTCCAGGAGTTCCATCATAGCTCCTCACTGTCGCTGGGAGGATGTTTTCTCCTCCGCTCGCCCCTTCCACCGTCATTTTCTCTCTACCCACCCTTGCCTCCTTCTCCGCGCAGCTCTCGATTCCCCCCTCTCTTTCGCACCCTCCATGTCATATTCCGCTCCAGGAGCTCCATCATAGCTAATCGCTGTCGCTGGGAGGATGTTTTCTCCTCCGCTCGCCCCTTCCACCGTCATTTTCTCTCTACCCACCCTTGCCTCCTTTTCCGCGCAGCTCTCGATTCCCCCCTCTCTTTCGCACCCTCCATGTCATATTCCGCTCCAGGAGTTCCATCAAAGCTCCTCACTGTCGTTGGGAGGATGTTTTCTCCTCCGCTCGCCCCTTCCACCGTCATTTTCTCTCTACCCACCCTTGCCTCCTTTTCCGCGCAGCTCTCGATTCCCCCCTCTCTTTCGCACCCTCCATGTCATATTCCGCTCCAGGAGTTCCATCATAGCTCCTCACTGTCGCTGGGAGGATGTTTTCTCCTCTGCTCGCCCCTTCCACCGTCATTTTCTCTCTACCCACCCTTGCCTCCTTCTCCGCGCAGCTCTCGATTCCCCCCTCTCTTTCGCACAATCCATGTCATATTCCGCTCCAGGAGCTCCATCATAGCTCCTCGCTGTCGCTGGGAGGATGTTTTCTCCTCCGCTCGCCCCTTCCACCGTCATTTTCTCTCTACCCACCCTTGCCTCCTTTTACGCGCAGCTCTCGATTCCCCCCTCTCTTTCGCACCCTCCATGTCATATTCCGCTCCAGGAGTTCCATCATAGCTCCTCACTGTCGCTGGGAGGATGTTTTCTCCTCCGCTCGCCTCTTCCACCGTCATTTTCTCTCTACCCACCCTTGCCTCCTTTTCCGCGCAGCTCTCGATTCCCCCCTCTCTTTCACACCCTCCATGTCATATTCCGCTCCAGGAGTTCCATCATAGCTCCTCACTGTCGCTGGGAGGAAGTTTTCTCCTCCGCTCGCCCCTTCCACCGTCATTTTCTCTCTACCCACCCTTGCCTCCTTTTCCGCGCAGCTCTCGATTCCCCCCTCTCTTTCGCACCCTCCATGTCATATTCCGTTCCAGGAGCTCCATCATAGCTCCTTGCTGTCGCTGGGAGGATGTTTTCTCCTCCGCTCGCCCCTTCCACCGTCATTTTCTCTCTACCCACCCTTGCCTCCTTTTCCGCGCAGCTCTCGATTCCCCCCTCTCTTTCGCACCCTCCATGTCATATTCCGCTCCAGGAGCTCCATCATAGCTCCTCGCTGTCGCTGGGAGGATGTTTTCTCCTCCGCTCGCCCCTTCCACCGTCATTTTCTCTCTACCCACCCTTGCCTCCTTTTCCGCGCAGCTCTCGATTCCCCCCTCTCTTTCGCACCCTCAATGTCATATTCCGCTCCAGGAGTTCCATCATAGCTCCTCACTGTCGCTGGGAGGATGTTTTCTCCTCCGCTCGCCCCTTCCACCGTCATTTTCTCTCTACCCACCCTTGCCTCCTTTTCCGCGCAGCTCTCGATTCCCCCCTCTCTTTCGCACCCTCCATGTCATATTCCGCTCCAGGAGTTCCATCATAGCTCCTCACTGTCGCTGGGAGGAAGTTTTCTCCTCCGCTCGCCCCTTCCACCGTCATTTTCTCTCTACCCACCCTTGCCTCCTTTTCTGCGCAGCTCTCGATTCCCCCCTCTCTTTCGCACCCTCCATATCATATTCCGCTCCAGGAGCTCCATCATAGCTCCTTGCTGTCGCTGGGAGGATGTTTTCTCCTCCGCTCGCCCCTTCCACCGTCATTTTCTCTCTACCCACCCTTGCCTCCTTTTCCGCGCAGCTCTCGATTCCCCCCTCTCTTTCGCACCCTCCATGTCATATTCCGCTCCAGGAGCTCCATCATAGCTCCTCGCTGTCGCTGGGAGGATGTTTTCTCCTCCGCTCGCCCCTTCCACCGTCATTTTCTCTCTACCCACCCTTGCCTCCTTTTCCGCGCAGCTCTCGATTCCCCCCTCTCTTTCGCACCCTCAATGTCATATTCCGCTCCAGGAGTTCCATCATAGCTCCTCACTGTCGCTGGGAGGATGTTTTCTCCTCCGCTCGCCCCTTCCACCGTCATTTTCTCTCTACCCACCCTTGCCTCCTTTTCCGCGCAGCTCTCGATTCCCCCCTCTCTTTCGCACCCTCCATGTCATATTCCGCTCCAGGAGTTCCATCATAGCTCCTCACTGTCGCTGGGAGGAAGTTTTCTCCTCCGCTCGCCCCTTCCACCGTCATTTTCTCTCTACCCACCCTTGCCTCCTTTTCTGCGCAGCTCTCGATTCCCCCCTCTCTTTCGCACCCTCCATATCATATTCCGCTCCAGGAGCTCCATCATAGCTCCTTGCTGTCGCTGGGAGGATGTTTTCTCCTCCGCTCGCCCCTTCCACCGTCATTTTCTCTCTACCCACCCTTGCCTCCTTTTCCGCGCAGCTCTCGATTCCCCCCTCTCTTTCGCACCCTCCATGTCATATTCCGCTCCAGGAGTTCCATCATAGCTCCTCACTGTCGCTGGGAGGATGTTTTCTCCTCCGCTCGCCCCTTCCACCGTCATTTTCTCTCTACCCACCCTTGCCTCCTTTTCTGCGCAGCTCTCGATTCCCCCCTCTCTTTCGCACCCTCCATGTCATATTCCGCTCCAGGAGTTCCATCATAGCTCCTCACTGTCGCTGGGAGGATGTTTTCTCCTCCGCTCGCCCCTTCCACCGTCATTTTCTCTCTACCCACCCTTGCCTCCTTCTCCGCGCAGCTCTCGATTCCCCCCTCTCTTTCGCACCCTCCATGTCATATTCCGCTCCAGGAGCTCCATCATAGCTCCTCGCTGTCGCTGGGAGGATGTTTTCTCCTCCGCTCGCCCCTTCCACCGTCATTTTCTCTCTACCCACCCTTGCCTCCTTTTCCGCGCAGCTCTCGATTCCCCCCTCTCTTTCGCAGCCTCCATGTCATATTCCGCTCCAGGAGTTCCATCATAGCTCCTCACTGTCGCTGGGAGGATGTTTTCTCCTCCGCTCGCCCCTTCCACCATCATTTTCTCTCTACCCACCCTTGCCTCCTTTTCCGCGCAGCTCTCGATTCCCTCCTCTCTTTCGCACCCTCCATGTCATATTCCGCTCCAGGAGTTCCATCATAGCTCCTCACTGTCGCTGGGAGGAAGTTTTCTCCTCCGCTCGCCCCTTCCACCGTCATTTTCTCTCTACCCACCCTTGCCTCCTTTTCCGCGCAGCTCTCGATTCCCCCCTCTCTTTCGCACCCTCCATGTCATATTCCGCTCCAGGAGCTCCATCATAGCTCCTTGCTGTCGCTGGGAGGATGTTTTCTCCTCCGCTCGCCCCTTCCACCGTCATTTTCTCTCTACCCACCCTTGCCTCCTTTTCCGCGCAGCTCTCGATTCCCCCCTCTCTTTCGCACCCTCCATGTCATATTCCGCTCCAGGAGTTCCATCATAGCTCCTCACTGTCGCTGGGAGGATGTTTTCTCCTCCGCTCGCCCCTTCCACCGTCATTTTCTCTCTACCCACCCTTGCCTCCTTCTCCGCGCAGCTCTCGATTCCCCCCTCTCTTTCGCACCCTCCATGTCATATTCCGCTCCAGGAGCTCCATCATAGCTAATCGCTGTCGCTGGGAGGATGTTTTCTCCTCCGCTCGCCCCTTCCACCGTCATTTTCTCTCTACCCACCCTTGCCTCCTTTTCCGCGCAGCTCTCGATTCCCCCCTCTCTTTCGCACCCTCCATGTCATATTCCGCTCCAGGAGTTCCATCAAAGCTCCTCACTGTCGTTGGGAGGATGTTTTCTCCTCCGCTCGCCCCTTCCACCGTCATTTTCTCTCTACCCACCCTTGCCTCCTTTTCCGCGCAGCTCTCGATTCCCCCCTCTCTTTCGCACCCTCCATGTCATATTCCGCTCCAGGAGTTCCATCATAGCTCCTCACTGTCGCTGGGAGGATGTTTTCTCCTCTGCTCGCCCCTTCCACCGTCATTTTCTCTCTACCCACCCTTGCCTCCTTCTCCGCGCAGCTCTCGATTCCCCCCTCTCTTTCGCACAATCCATGTCATATTCCGCTCCAGGAGCTCCATCATAGCTCCTCGCTGTCGCTGGGAGGATGTTTTCTCCTCCGCTCGCCCCTTCCACCGTCATTTTCTCTCTACCCACCCTTGCCTCCTTTTACGCGCAGCTCTCGATTCCCCCCTCTCTTTCGCACCCTCCATGTCATATTCCGCTCCAGGAGTTCCATCATAGCTCCTCACTGTCGCTGGGAGGATGTTTTCTCCTCCGCTCGCCTCTTCCACCGTCATTTTCTCTCTACCCACCCTTGCCTCCTTTTCCGCGCAGCTCTCGATTCCCCCCTCTCTTTCACACCCTCCATGTCATATTCCGCTCCAGGAGTTCCATCATAGCTCCTCACTGTCGCTGGGAGGAAGTTTTCTCCTCCGCTCGCCCCTTCCACCGTCATTTTCTCTCTACCCACCCTTGCCTCCTTTTCCGCGCAGCTCTCGATTCCCCCCTCTCTTTCGCACCCTCCATGTCATATTCCGTTCCAGGAGCTCCATCATAGCTCCTTGCTGTCGCTGGGAGGATGTTTTCTCCTCCGCTCGCCCCTTCCACCGTCATTTTCTCTCTACCCACCCTTGCCTCCTTTTCCGCGCAGCTCTCGATTCCCCCCTCTCTTTCGCACCCTCCATGTCATATTCCGCTCCAGGAGTTCCATCATAGCTCCTCACTGTCGCTGGGAGGATGTTTTCTCCTCCGCTCGCCCCTTCCACCGTCATTTTCTCTCTACCCACCCTTGCCTCCTTTTCCGCGCAGCTCTCGATTCCCCCCTCTCTTTCGCACCCTCCATGTCATATTCCGCTCCAGGAGCTCCATCATAGCTCCTTGCTGTCGCTGGGAGGATGTTTTCTCCTCCGCTCGCCCCTTCCACCGTCATTTTCTCTCTACCCACCCTTGCCTCCTTTTCCGCGCAGCTCTCGATTCCCCCCTCTCTTTCGCACCCTCCATGTCATATTCCGCTCCAGGAGTTCCATCATAGCTCCTCACTGTCGCTGGGAGGATGTTTTCTCCTCCGCTCGCCCCTTCCACCGTCATTTTCTCTCTACCCACCCTTGCCTCCTTTTCTGCGCAGCTCTCGATTCCCCCCTCTCTTTCGCACCCTCCATGTCATATTCCGCTCCAGGAGTTCCATCATAGCTCCTCACTGTCGCTGGGAGGATGTTTTCTCCTCCGCTCGCCCCTTCCACCGTCATTTTCTCTCTACCCACCCTTGCCTCCTTCTCCGCGCAGCTCTCGATTCCCCCCTCTCTTTCGCACCCTCCATGTCATATTCCGCTCCAGGAGCTCCATCATAGCTCCTCGCTGTCGCTGGGAGGATGTTTTCTCCTCCGCTCGCCCCTTCCACCGTCATTTTCTCTCTACCCACCCTTGCCTCCTTTTCCGCGCAGCTCTCGATTCCCCCCTCTCTTTCGCACCCTCCATGTCATATTCCGCTCCAGGAGTTCCATCATAGCTCCTCACTGTCGCTGGGAGGATGTTTTCTCCTCCGCTCGCCTCTTCCACCGTCATTTTCTCTCTACCCACCCTTGCCTCCTTTTCCGCGCAGCTCTCGATTCCCCCCTCTCTTTCGCACCCTCCATGTCATATTCCGCTCCAGGAGTTCCATCATAGCTCCTCACTGTCGCTGGGAGGATGTTTTCTCCTCCGCTCGCCCCTTCCACCGTCATTTTCTCTCTACCCACCCTTGCCTCCTTTTCCGCGCAGCTCTCGATTCCCCCCTCTCTTTCGCACCCTCCATGTCATATTCCGCTCCAGGAGTTCCATCATAGCTCCTCACTGTCGCTGGGAGGATGTTTTCTCCTCCGCTCGCCCCTTCCACCGTCATTTTCTCTCTACCCACCCTTGCCTCCTTTTCCGCGCAGCTCTCGATTCCCCCCTCTCTTTCGCACCCTCCATGTCATATTCCGCTCCAGGAGCTCCATCATAGCTCCTTGCTGTCGCTGGGAGGATGTTTTCTCCTCCGCTCGCCCCTTCCACCGTCATTTTCTCTCTACCCACCCTTGCCTCCTTTTCCGCGCAGCTCTCGATTCCCCCCTCTCTTTCGCACCCTCCATGTCATATTCCGCTCCAGGAGTTCCATCATAGCTCCTCACTGTCGCTGGGAGGATGTTTTCTCCTCCGCTCGCCCCTTCCACCGTCATTTTCTCTCTACCCACCCTTGCCTCCTTTTCCGCGCAGCTCTCGATTCCCCCCTCTCTTTCGCACCCTCCATGTCATATTCCGCTCCAGGAGTTCCATCATAGCTCCTCACTGTCGCTGGGAGGATGTTTTCTCCTCCGCTCGCCCCTTCCACCGTCATTTTCTCTCTACCCACCCTTGCCTCCTTCTCCGCGCAGCTCTCAATTCCCCCCTCTCTTTCGCACCCTCCATGTCATATTCCGCTCCAGGAGCTCCATCATAGCTAATCGCTGTCGCTGGGAGGATGTTTTCTCCTCCGCTCGCCCCTTCCACCGTCATTTTCTCTCTACCCACCCTTGCCTCCTTTTCCGCGCAGCTCTCGATTCCCCCCTCTCTTTCGCACCCTCCATGTCATATTCCGCTCCAGGAGTTCCATCATAGCTCCTCACTGTCGCTGGGAGGATGTTTTCTCCTCCGCTCGCCCCTTCCACCGTCATTTTCTCTCTACCCACCCTTGCCTCCTTTTCCGCGCAGCTCTCGATTCCCCCCTCTCTTTCGCACCCTCCATGTCATATTCCGCTCCAGGAGCTCCATCATAGCTCCTTGCTGTCGCTGGGAGGATGTTTTCTCCTCCGCTCGCCCCTTCCACCGTCATTTTCTCTCTACCCACCCTTGCCTCCTTTTCCGCGCAGCTCTCGATTCCCCCCTCTCTTTCGCACCCTCCATGTCATATTCCGCTCCAGGAGTTCCATCATAGCTCCTCACTGTCGCTGGGAGGATGTTTTCTCCTCCGCTCGCCCCTTCCACCGTCATTTTCTCTCTACCCACCCTTGCCTCCTTTTCCGCGCAGCTCTCGATTCCCCCCTCTCTTTCGCACCCTCCATGTCATATTCCGCTCCAGGAGCTCCATCATAGCTCCTTGCTGTCGCTGGGAGGATGTTTTCTCCTCCGCTCGCCCCTTCCACCGTCATTTTCTCTCTACCCACCCTTGCCTCCTTTTCCGCGCAGCTCTCGATTCCCCCCTCTCTTTCGCACCCTCAATGTCATATTCCGCTGCAGGAGTTCCATCATAGCTCCTCACTGTCGCTGGGAGGATGTTTTCTCCTCCGCTCGCCCCTTCCACCGTCATTTTCTCTCTACCCACCCTTGCCTCCTTTTCCGCGCAGCTCTCGATTCCCCCCTCTCTTTCGCACCCTCCATGTCATATTCCGCTCCAGGAGTTCCATCATAGCTCCTCACTGTCGCTGGGAGGAAGTTTTCTCCTCCGCTCGCCCCTTCCACCGTCATTTTCTCTCTACCCACCCTTGCCTCCTTTTCTGCGCAGCTCTCGATTCCCCCCTCTCTTTCGCACCCTCCATGTCATATTCCGCTCCAGGAGCTCCATCATAGCTCCTTGCTGTCGCTGGGAGGATGTTTTCTCCTCCGCTCGCCCCTTCCACCGTCATTTTCTCTCTACCCACCCTTGCCTCCTTTTCCGCGCAGCTCTCGATTCCCCCCTCTCTTTCGCACCCTCCATGTCATATTCCGCTCCAGGAGTTCCATCATAGCTCCTCACTGTCGCTGGGAGGATGTTTTCTCCTCCGCTCGCCCCTTCCACCGTCATTTTCTCTCTACCCACCCTTGCCTCCTTTTCCGCGCAGCTCTCGATTCCCCCCTCTCTTTCGCACCCTCCATGTCATATTCCGCTCCAGGAGTTCCATCATAGCTCCTCACTGTCGCTGGGAGGATGTTTTCTCCTCCGCTCGCCCCTTCCACCGTCATTTTCTCTCTACCCACCCTTGCCTCCTTCTCCGCGCAGCTCTCGATTCCCCCCTCTCTTTCGCACCCTCCATGTCATATTCCGCTCCAGGAGCTCCATCATAGCTCCTCGCTGTCGCTGGGAGGATGTTTTCTCCTCCGCTCGCCCCTTCCACCGTCATTTTCTCTCTACCCACCCTTGCCTCCTTTTCCGCGCAGCTCTCGATTCCCCCCTCTCTTTCGCACCCTCCATGTCATATTCCGCTCCAGGAGTTCCATCATAGCTCCTCACTGTCGCTGGGAGGATGTTTTCTCCTCCGCTCGCCTCTTCCACCGTCATTTTCTCTCTACCCACCCTTGCCTCCTTTTCCGCGCAGCTCTCGATTCCCCCCTCTCTTTCGCACCCTCCATGTCATATTCCGCTCCAGGAGTTCCATCATAGCTCCTCACTGTCACTGGGAGGAAGTTTTCTCCTCCGCTCGCCCCTTCCACCGTCATTTTCTCTCTACCCACCCTTGCCTCCTTTTCCGCGCAGCTCTCGATTCCCCCCTCTCTTTCGCACCCTCCATGTCATATTCCGCTCCAGGAGCTCCATCATAGCTCGTCGCAAGGAGGATGTTTTCTCCTCCGCTCGCCCCTTCCACCGTCATTTTCTCTCTACCCACCCTTGCCTCCTTTTCCGCGCAGCTCTCGATTCCCCCCTCTCTTTCGCACCCTCCATGTCATATTCCGCTCCAGGAGTTCCATCATAGCTCCTCACTGTCGCTGGGAGGATGTTTTCTCCTCCGCTCGCCCCTTCCACCGTCATTTTCTCTCTACCCACCCTTGCCTCCTTTTCCGCGCAGCTCTCGATTCCCCCCTCTCTTTCGCACCCTCCATGTCATATTCCGCTCCAGGAGCTCCATCATAGCTCCTTGCTGTCGCTGGGAGGATGTTTTCTCCTCCGCTCGCCCCTTCCACCGTCATTTTCTCTCTACCCACCCTTGCCTCCTTTTCCGCGCAGCTCTCGATTCCCCCCTCTCTTTCGCACCCTCCATGTCATATTCCGCTCCAGGAGTTCCATCATAGCTCCTCACTGTCGCTGGGAGGATGTTTTCTCCTCCGCTCGCCCCTTCCACCGTCATTTTCTCTCTACCCACCCTTGCCTCCTTTTCCGCGCAGCTCTCGATTCCCCCCTCTCTTTCGCACCCTCCATGTCATATTCCGCTCCAGGAGCTCCATCATAGCTCCTTGCTGTCGCTGGGAGGATGTTTTCTCCTCCGCTCGCCCCTTCCACCGTCATTTTCTCTCTACCCACCCTTGCCTCCTTTTCCGCGCAGCTCTCGATTCCCCCCTCTCTTTCGCACCCTCAATGTCATATTCCGCTCCAGGAGTTCCATCATAGCTCCTCACTGTCGCTGGGAGGATGTTTTCTCCTCCGCTCGCCCCTTCCACCGTCATTTTCTCTCTACCCACCCTTGCCTCCTTTTCCGCGCAGCTCTCGATTCCCCCCTCTCTTTCGCACCCTCCATGTCATATTCCGCTCCAGGAGTTCCATCATAGCTCCTCACTGTCGCTGGGAGGAAGTTTTCTCCTCCGCTCGCCCCTTCCACCGTCATTTTCTCTCTACCCACCCTTGCCTCCTTTTCTGCGCAGCTCTCGATTCCCCCCTCTCTTTCGCACCCTCCATGTCATATTCCGCTCCAGGAGCTCCATCATAGCTCCTTGCTGTCGCTGGGAGGATGTTTTCTCCTCCGCTCGCCCCTTCCACCGTCATTTTCTCTCTACCCACCCTTGCCTCCTTTTCCGCGCAGCTCTCGATTCCCCCCTCTCTTTCGCACCCTCCATGTCATATTCCGCTCCAGGAGTTCCATCATAGCTCCTCACTGTCGCTGGGAGGATGTTTTCTCCTCCGCTCGCCCCTTCCACCGTCATTTTCTCTCTACCCACCCTTGCCTCCTTTTCCGCGCAGCTCTCGATTCCCCCCTCTCTTTCGCACCCTCCATGTCATATTCCGCTCCAGGAGTTCCATCATAGCTCCTCACTGTCGCTGGGAGGATGTTTTCTCCTCCGCTCGCCCCTTCCACCGTCATTTTCTCTCTACCCACCCTTGCCTCCTTCTCCGCGCAGCTCTCGATTCCCCCCTCTCTTTCGCACCCTCCATGTCATATTCCGCTCCAGGAGCTCCATCATAGCTCCTCGCTGTCGCTGGGAGGATGTTTTCTCCTCCGCTCGCCCCTTCCACCGTCATTTTCTCTCTACCCACCCTTGCCTCCTTTTCCGCGCAGCTCTCGATTCCCCCCTCTCTTTCGCACCCTCCATGTCATATTCCGCTCCAGGAGTTCCATCATAGCTCCTCACTGTCGCTGGGAGGATGTTTTCTCCTCCGCTCGCCTCTTCCACCGTCATTTTCTCTCTACCCACCCTTGCCTCCTTTTCCGCGCAGCTCTCGATTCCCCCCTCTCTTTCGCACCCTCCATGTCATATTCCGCTCCAGGAGTTCCATCATAGCTCCTCACTGTCACTGGGAGGAAGTTTTCTCCTCCGCTCGCCCCTTCCACCGTCATTTTCTCTCTACCCACCCTTGCCTCCTTTTCCGCGCAGCTCTCGATTCCCCCCTCTCTTTCGCACCCTCCATGTCATATTCCGCTCCAGGAGCTCCATCATAGCTCGTCGCAAGGAGGATGTTTTCTCCTCCGCTCGCCCCTTCCACCGTCATTTTCTCTCTACCCACCCTTGCCTCCTTTTCCGCGCAGCTCTCGATTCCCCCCTCTCTTTCGCACCCTCCATGTCATATTCCGCTCCAGGAGTTCCATCATAGCTCCTCACTGTCGCTGGGAGGATGTTTTCTCCTCCGCTCGCCCCTTCCACCGTCATTTTCTCTCTACCCACCCTTGCCTCCTTTTCCGCGCAGCTCTCGATTCCCCCCTCTCTTTCGCACCCTCCATGTCATATTCCGCTCCAGGAGTTCCATCATAGCTCCTCACTGTCGCTGGGAGGAAGTTTTCTCCTCCGCTCGCCCCTTCCACCTTCATTTTCTCTCTACACACCCTTGCCTCCTTTTCCGCGCAGCTCTCGATTCCCCCCTCTCTTTCGCACCCTCCATGTCATATTCCGCTCCAGGAGCTCCATCATAGCTCCTTGCTGTCGCTGGGAGGATGTTTTCTCCTCCGCTCGCCCCTTCCACCGTCATTTTCTCTCTACCCACCCTTGCCTCCTTTTCCGCGCAGCTCTCGATTCCCCCCTCTCTTTCGCACCCTCCATGTCATATTCCGCTCCAGGAGTTCCATCATAGCTCCTCACTGTTGCAGGGAGGATGTTTTCTCCTCCGCTCGCCCCTTCCACCGTCATTTTCTCTCTACCCACCCTTGCCTCCTTCTCCGCGCAGCTCTCGATTCCCCCCTCTCTTTCGCACCCTCCATGTCATATTCCGCTCCAGGAGCTCCATCATAGCTAATCGCTGTCGCTGGGAGGATGTTTTCTCCTCCGCTCGCCCCTTCCACCGTCATTTTCTCTCTACCCACCCTTGCCTCCTTTTCCGCGCAGCTCTCGATTCCCCCCTCTCTTTCGCACCCTCCATGTCATATTCCGCTCCAGGAGTTCCATCATAGCTCCTCACTGTCGCTGGGAGGATGTTTTCTCCTCCGCTCGCCCCTTCCACCGTCATTTTCTCTCTACCCACCCTTGCCTCCTTTTCCGCGCAGCTCTCGATTCCCCCCTCTCTTTCGCACCCTCCATGTCATATTCCGCTCCAGGAGTTCCATCATAGCTCCTCACTGTCGCTGGGAGGATGTTTTCTCCTCCGCTCGCCCCTTCCACCGTCATTTTCTCTCTACCCACCCTTGCCTCCTTTTCCGCGCAGCTCTCGATTCCCCCCTCTCTTTCGCACCCTCCATGTCATATTCCGCTCCAGGAGTTCCATCATAGCTCCTCACTGTCGCTGGGAGGATGTTTTCTCCTCCGCTCGCCCCTTCCACCGTCATTTTCTCTCTACCCACCCTTGCCTCCTTTTCCGCGCAGCTCTCGATTCCCCCCTCTCTTTCGCACCCTCCATGTCATATTCCGCTCCAGGAGTTCCATCATAGCTCCTCACTGTCGCTGGGAGGATGTTTTCTCCTCCGCTCGCCCCTTCCACCGTCATTTTCTCTCTACCCACCCTTGCCTCCTTTTCCGCGCAGCTCTCGATTCCCCCCTCTCTTTCGCACCCTCCATGTCATATTCCGCTCCAGGAGCTCCATCATAGCTCCTTGCTGTCGCTGGGAGGATGTTTTCTCCTCCGCTCGCCCCTTCCACCGTCATTTTCTCTCTACCCACCCTTGCCTCCTTTTCCGCGCAGCTCTCGATTCCCCCCTCTCTTTCGCACCCTCCATGTCATATTCCACTCCAGGAGTTCCATCATAGCTCCTCACTGTCGCTGGGAGGATGTTTTCTCCTCCGCTCGCCCCTTCCACCGTCATTTTCTCTCTACCCACCCTTGCCTCCTTTTCCGTGCAGCTCTCGATTCCCCCCTCTCTTTCGCACACTCCATGTCATATTCCGCTCCAGGAGTTCCATCATAGCTCCTCACTGTCGCTGGGAGGATGTTTTCTCCTCCGCTCGCCCCTTCCACCGTAATTTTCTCTCTACCCACCCTTGCCTCCTTTTCCGCGCAGCTCTCGATTCCCCCCTCTTTTTCGCACCCTCCATGTCATATTCCGCTCCAGGAGCTCCATCATAGCTCCTCGCTGTCGCTGGGAGGATGTTTTCTCCTCCGCTCGCCCCTTCCACCGTCATTTTCTCTCTACCCACCCTTGCCTACTTTTCCGCGCAGCTCTCGATTCCCCCCTCTCTTTCGCACCCTCCATGTCATATTCCGCTCCAGGAGCTCCATCATAGCTCCTTGCTGTCGCTGGGAGGATGTTTTCTCCTCCGCTCGCCCCTTCCACCGTCATTTTCTCTCTACCCACCCTTGCCTCCTTTTCCGCGCAGCTCTCGATTCCCCCCTCTCTTTCGCACCCTCCATGTCATATTCCACTCCAGGAGTTCCATCATAGCTCCTCACTGTCGCTGGGAGGATGTTTTCTCCTCCGCTCGCCCCTTCCACCGTCATTTTCTCTCTACCCACCCTTGCCTCCTTTTCCGTGCAGCTCTCGATTCCCCCCTCTCTTTCGCACACTCCATGTCATATTCCGCTCCAGGAGTTCCATCATAGCTCCTCACTGTCGCTGGGAGGATGTTTTCTCCTCCGCTCGCCCCTTCCACCGTAATTTTCTCTCTACCCACCCTTGCCTCCTTTTCCGCGCAGCTCTCGATTCCCCCCTCTCTTTCGCACCCTCCATGTCATATTCCGCTCCAGGAGCTCCATCATAGCTCCTTGCTGTCGCTGGGAGGATGTTTTCTCCTCCGCTCGCCCCTTCCACCGTCATTTTCTCTCTACCCACCCTTGCCTCCTTTTCCGCGCAGCTCTCGATTCCCCCCTCTCTTTCGCACCCTCCATGTCATATTCCGCTCCAGGAGTTCCATCATAGCTCCTCACTGTCGCTGGGAGGATGTTTTCTCCTCCGCTCGCCCCTTCCACCGTCATTTTCTCTCTACCCACCCTTGCCTCCTTTTCCGCGCAGCTCTCGATTCCCCCCTCTCTTTCGCACCCTCCATGTCATATTCCGCTCCAGGAGTTCCATCATAGCTCCTCACTGTCGCTGGGAGGATGTTTTCTCCTCCGCTCGCCCCTTCCACCGTCATTTTCTCTCTACCCACCCTTGCCTCCTTTTCCGCGCAGCTCTCGATTCCCCCCTCTCTTTCGCACCCTCCATGTCATATTCCGCTCCAGGAGTTCCATCATAGCTCCTCACTGTCGCTGGGAGGATGTTTTCTCCTCCGCTCGCCCCTTCCACCGTCATTTTCTCTCTACCCACCCTTGCCTCCTTTTCCGCGCAGCTCTCGATTCCCCCCTCTCTTTCGCACCCTCCATGTCATATTCCGCTCCAGGAGCTCCATCATAGCTCCTTGCTGTCGCTGGGAGGATGTTTTCTCCTCCGCTCGCCCCTTCCACCGTCATTTTCTCTCTACCCACCCTTGCCTCCTTTTCCGCGCAGCTCTCGATTCCCCCCTCTCTTTCGCACCCTCCATGTCATATTCCGCTCCAGGAGCTCCATCATAGCTCCTTGCTGTCGCTGGGAGGATGTTTTCTCCTCCGCTCGCCCCTTCCACCGTCATTTTCTCTCTACCCACCCTTGCCTCCTTTTCCGCGCAGCTCTCGATTCCCCCCTCTCTTTCGCACCCTCCATGTCATATTCCGCTCCAGGAGTTCCATCATAGCTCCTCACTGTCGCTGGGAGGATGTTTTCTCCTCCGCTCGCCCCTTCCACCGTCATTTTCTCTCTACCCACCCTTGCCTCCTTTTCCGCGCAGCTCTCGATTCCCCCCTCTCTTTCGCACCCTCCATGTCATATTCCGCTCCAGGAGTTCCATCATAGCTCCTCACTGTCGCTGGGAGGATGTTTTCTCCTCCGCTCGCCCCTTCCACCGTCATTTTCTCTCTACCCACCCTTGCCTCCTTTTCCGCGCAGCTCTCGATTCCCCCCTCTCTTTCGCACCCTCCATGTCATATTCCGCTCCAGGAGTTCCATCATAGCTCCTCACTGTCGCTGGGAGGAAGTTTTCTCCTCCGCTCGCCCCTTCCACCTTCATTTTCTCTCTACCCACCCTTGCCTCCTTTTCCGCGCAGCTCTCGATTCCCCCCTCTCTTTCGCACCCTCCATGTCATATTCCGCTCCAGGAGCTCCATCATAGCTCCTTGCTGTCGCTGGGAGGATGTTTTCTCCTCCGCTCGCCCCTTCCACCGTCATTTTCTCTCTACCCACCCTTGCCTCCTTTTCCGCGCAGCTCTCGATTCCCCCCTCTCTTTCGCACCCTCCATGTCATATTCCGCTCCAGGAGTTCCATCATAGCTCCTCACTGTCGCTGGGAGGATGTTTTCTCCTCCGCTCGCCCCTTCCACCGTCATTTTCTCTCTACCCACCCTTGCCTCCTTCTCCGCGCAGCTCTCGATTCCCCCCTCTCTTTCGCACCCTCCATGTCATATTCCGCTCCAGGAGCTCCATCATAGCTAATCGCTGTCGCTGGGAGGATGTTTTCTCCTCCGCTCGCCCCTTCCACCGTCATTTTCTCTCTACCCACCCTTGCCTCCTTTTCCGCGCAGCTCTCGATTCCCCCCTCTCTTTCGCACCCTCCATGTCATATTCCGCTCCAGGAGTTCCATCATAGCTCCTCACTGTCGCTGGGAGGATGTTTTCTCCTCCGCTCGCCCCTTCCACCGTCATTTTCTCTCTACCCACCCTTGCCTCCTTTTCCGCGCAGCTCTCGATTCCCCCCTCTCTTTCGCACCCTCCATGTCATATTCCGCTCCAGGAGTTCCATCATAGCTCCTCACTGTCGCTGGGAGGAAGTTTTCTCCTCCGCTCGCCCCTTCCACCGTCATTTTCTCTCTACCCACCCTTGCCTCCTTTTCCGCGCAGCTCTCGATTCCCCCCTCTCTTTCGCACCCTCCATGTCATATTCCACTCCAGGAGCTCCATCATAGCTCCTTGCTGTCGCTGGGAGGATGTTTTCTCCTCCGCTCGCCCCTTCCACCGTCATTTTCTCTCTACCCACCCTTGCCTCCTTTTCCGCGCAGCTCTCGATTCCCCCCTCTCTTTCGCACCCTCCATGTCATATTCCGCTCCAGGAGTTCCATCATAGCTCCTCACTGTCGCTGGGAGGATGTTTTCTCCTCCGCTCGCCCCTTCCACCGTCATTTTCTCTCTACCCACCCTTGCCTCCTTTTCCGCGCAGCTCTCGATTCCCCCCTCTCTTTCGCACCCTCCATGTCATATTCCGCTCCAGGAGCTCCATCATAGCTCCTCACTGTCGCTGGGAGGATGTTTTCTCCTCCGCTCGCCCCTTCCACCGTCATTTTCTCTCTACCCACCCTTGCCTACTTTTCCGCGCAGCTCTCGATTCCCCCCTCTCTTTCGCACCCTCAATGTCATATTCCGCTCCAGGAGTTCCATCATAGCTCCTCACTGTTGCTGGGAGGATGTTTTCTCCTCCGCTCGCCCCTTCCACCGTCATTTTCTCTCTACCCACCCTTGCCTCCTTTTCCGCGCAGCTCTCGATTCCCCCCTCTCTTTCGCACCCTCCATGTCATATTCCGCTCCAGGAGTTCCATCATAGCTCCTCACTGTCGCTGGGAGGAAGTTTTCTCCTCCGCTCGCCCCTTCCACCGTCATTTTCTCTCTACCCACCCTTGCCTCCTTTTCCGCGCAGCTCTCGATTCCCCCCTCTCTTTCGCACCCTCCATGTCATATTCCGCTCCAGGAGCTCCATCATAGCTCCTTGCTGTCGCTGGGAGGATGTTTTCTCCTCCGCTCGCCCCTTCCACCGTCATTTTCTCTCTACCCACCCTTGCCTCCTTTTCCGCGCAGCTCTCGATTCCCCCCTCTCTTTCGCAGCCTCCATGTCATATTCCGCTCCAGGAGTTCCATCATAGCTCCTCACTGTCGCTGGGAGGATGTTTTCTCCTCCGCTCGCCCCTTCCACCATCATTTTCTCTCTACCCACCCTTGCCTCCTTTTCCGCGCAGCTCTCGATTCCCTCCTCTCTTTCGCACCCTCCATGTCATATTCCGCTCCAGGAGTTCCATCATAGCTCCTCACTGTCGCTGGGAGGAAGTTTTCTCCTCCGCTCGCCCCTTCCACCGTCATTTTCTCTCTACCCACCCTTGCCTCCTTTTCCGCGCAGCTCTCGATTCCCCCCTCTCTTTCGCACCCTCCATGTCATATTCCGCTCCAGGAGCTCCATCATAGCTCCTTGCTGTCGCTGGGAGGATGTTTTCTCCTCCGCTCGCCCCTTCCACCGTCATTTTCTCTCTACCCACCCTTGCCTCCTTTTCCGCGCAGCTCTCGATTCCCCCCTCTCTTTCGCACCCTCCATGTCATATTCCGCTCCAGGAGTTCCATCATAGCTCCTCACTGTCGCTGGGAGGATGTTTTCTCCTCCGCTCGCCCCTTCCACCGTCATTTTCTCTCTACCCACCCTTGCCTCCTTCTCCGCGCAGCTCTCGATTCCCCCCTCTCTTTCGCACCCTCCATGTCATATTCCGCTCCAGGAGCTCCATCATAGCTAATCGCTGTCGCTGGGAGGATGTTTTCTCCTCCGCTCGCCCCTTCCACCGTCATTTTCTCTCTACCCACCCTTGCCTCCTTTTCCGCGCAGCTCTCGATTCCCCCCTCTCTTTCGCACCCTCCATGTCATATTCCGCTCCAGGAGTTCCATCAAAGCTCCTCACTGTCGTTGGGAGGATGTTTTCTCCTCCGCTCGCCCCTTCCACCGTCATTTTCTCTCTACCCACCCTTGCCTCCTTTTCCGCGCAGCTCTCGATTCCCCCCTCTCTTTCGCACCCTCCATGTCATATTCCGCTCCAGGAGCTCCATCATAGCTCCTTGCTGTCGCTGGGAGGATGTTTTCTCCTCCGCTCGCCTCTTCCACCGTCATTTTCTCTCTACCCACCCTTGCCTCCTTTTCCGCGCAGCTCTCGATTCCCCCCTCTCTTTCACACCCTCCATGTCATATTCCGCTCCAGGAGTTCCATCATAGCTCCTCACTGTCGCTGGGAGGAAGTTTTCTCCTCCGCTCGCCCCTTCCACCGTCATTTTCTCTCTACCCACCCTTGCCTCCTTTTCCGCGCAGCTCTCGATTCCCCCCTCTCTTTCGCACCCTCCATGTCATATTCCGTTCCAGGAGCTCCATCATAGCTCCTTGCTGTCGCTGGGAGGATGTTTTCTCCTCCGCTCGCCCCTTCCACCGTCATTTTCTCTCTACCCACCCTTGCCTCCTTTTCCGCGCAGCTCTCGATTCCCCCCTCTCTTTCGCACCCTCCATGTCATATTCCGCTCCAGGAGTTCCATCATAGCTCCTCACTGTCGCTGGGAGGATGTTTTCTCCTCCGCTCGCCCCTTCCACCGTCATTTTCTCTCTACCCACCCTTGCCTCCTTTTCCGCGCAGCTCTCGATTCCCCCCTCTCTTTCGCACCCTCCATGTCATATTCCGCTCCAGGAGCTCCATCATAGCTCCTCGCTGTCGCTGGGAGGATGTTTTCTCCTCCGCTCGCCCCTTCCACCGTCATTTTCTCTCTACCCACCCTTGCCTCCTTTTCCGCGCAGCTCTCGATTCCCCCCTCTCTTTCGCACCCTCAATGTCATATTCCGCTCCAGGAGTTCCATCATAGCTCCTCACTGTCGCTGGGAGGATGTTTTCTCCTCCGCTCGCCCCTTCCACCGTCATTTTCTCTCTACCCACCCTTGCCTCCTTTTCCGCGCAGCTCTCGATTCCCCCCTCTCTTTCGCACCCTCCATGTCATATTCCGCTCCAGGAGTTCCATCATAGCTCCTCACTGTCGCTGGGAGGAAGTTTTCTCCTCCGCTCGCCCCTTCCACCGTCATTTTCTCTCTACCCACCCTTGCCTCCTTTTCTGCGCAGCTCTCGATTCCCCCCTCTCTTTCGCACCCTCCATGTCATATTCCGCTCCAGGAGCTCCATCATAGCTCCTTGCTGTCGCTGGGAGGATGTTTTCTCCTCCGCTCGCCCCTTCCACCGTCATTTTCTCTCTACCCACCCTTGCCTCCTTTTCCGCGCAGCTCTCGATTCCCCCCTCTCTTTCGCACCCTCCATGTCATATTCCGCTCCAGGAGTTCCATCATAGCTCCTCACTGTCGCTGGGAGGATGTTTTCTCCTCCGCTCGCCCCTTCCACCGTCATTTTCTCTCTACCCACCCTTGCCTCCTTTTCTGCGCAGCTCTCGATTCCCCCCTCTCTTTCGCACCCTCCATGTCATATTCCGCTCCAGGAGTTCCATCATAGCTCCTCACTGTCGCTGGGAGGATGTTTTCTCCTCCGCTCGCCCCTTCCACCGTCATTTTCTCTCTACCCACCCTTGCCTCCTTCTCCGCGCAGCTCTCGATTCCCCCCTCTCTTTCGCACCCTCCATGTCATATTCCGCTCCAGGAGCTCCATCATAGCTCCTCGCTGTCGCTGGGAGGATGTTTTCTCCTCCGCTCGCCCCTTCCACCGTCATTTTCTCTCTACCCACCCTTGCCTCCTTTTCCGCGCAGCTCTCGATTCCCCCCTCTCTTTCGCACCCTCCATGTCATATTCCGCTCCAGGAGTTCCATCATAGCTCCTCACTGTCGCTGGGAGGATGTTTTCTCCTCCGCTCGCCTCTTCCACCGTCATTTTCTCTCTACCCACCCTTGCCTCCTTTTCCGCGCAGCTCTCGATTCCCCCCTCTCTTTCGCACCCTCCATGTCATATTCCGCTCCAGGAGTTCCATCATAGCTCCTCACTGTCGCTGGGAGGATGTTTTCTCCTCCGCTCGCCCCTTCCACCGTCATTTTCTCTCTACCCACCCTTGCCTCCTTTTCCGCGCAGCTCTCGATTCCCCCCTCTCTTTCGCACCCTCCATGTCATATTCCGCTCCAGGAGTTCCATCATAGCTCCTCACTGTCGCTGGGAGGATGTTTTCTCCTCCGCTCGCCCCTTCCACCGTCATTTTCTCTCTACCCACCCTTGCCTCCTTTTCCGCGCAGCTCTCGATTCCCCCCTCTCTTTCGCACCCTCCATGTCATATTCCGCTCCAGGAGCTCCATCATAGCTCCTTGCTGTCGCTGGGAGGATGTTTTCTCCTCCGCTCGCCCCTTCCACCGTCATTTTCTCTCTACCCACCCTTGCCTCCTTTTCCGCGCAGCTCTCGATTCCCCCCTCTCTTTCGCACCCTCCATGTCATATTCCGCTCCAGGAGTTCCATCATAGCTCCTCACTGTCGCTGGGAGGATGTTTTCTCCTCCGCTCGCCCCTTCCACCGTCATTTTCTCTCTACCCACCCTTGCCTCCTTTTCCGCGCAGCTCTCGATTCCCCCCTCTCTTTCGCACCCTCCATGTCATATTCCGCTCCAGGAGTTCCATCATAGCTCCTCACTGTCGCTGGGAGGATGTTTTCTCCTCCGCTCGCCCCTTCCACCGTCATTTTCTCTCTACCCACCCTTGCCTCCTTCTCCGCGCAGCTCTCAATTCCCCCCTCTCTTTCGCACCCTCCATGTCATATTCCGCTCCAGGAGCTCCATCATAGCTAATCGCTGTCGCTGGGAGGATGTTTTCTCCTCCGCTCGCCCCTTCCACCGTCATTTTCTCTCTACCCACCCTTGCCTCCTTTTCCGCGCAGCTCTCGATTCCCCCCTCTCTTTCGCACCCTCCATGTCATATTCCGCTCCAGGAGTTCCATCATAGCTCCTCACTGTCGCTGGGAGGATGTTTTCTCCTCCGCTCGCCCCTTCCACCGTCATTTTCTCTCTACCCACCCTTGCCTCCTTTTCCGCGCAGCTCTCGATTCCCCCCTCTCTTTCGCACCCTCCATGTCATATTCCGCTCCAGGAGCTCCATCATAGCTCCTTGCTGTCGCTGGGAGGATGTTTTCTCCTCCGCTCGCCCCTTCCACCGTCATTTTCTCTCTACCCACCCTTGCCTCCTTTTCCGCGCAGCTCTCGATTCCCCCCTCTCTTTCGCACCCTCCATGTCATATTCCGCTCCAGGAGTTCCATCATAGCTCCTCACTGTCGCTGGGAGGATGTTTTCTCCTCCGCTCGCCCCTTCCACCGTCATTTTCTCTCTACCCACCCTTGCCTCCTTTTCCGCGCAGCTCTCGATTCCCCCCTCTCTTTCGCACCCTCCATGTCATATTCCGCTCCAGGAGCTCCATCATAGCTCCTTGCTGTCGCTGGGAGGATGTTTTCTCCTCCGCTCGCCCCTTCCACCGTCATTTTCTCTCTACCCACCCTTGCCTCCTTTTCCGCGCAGCTCTCGATTCCCCCCTCTCTTTCGCACCCTCAATGTCATATTCCGCTCCAGGAGTTCCATCATAGCTCCTCACTGTCGCTGGGAGGATGTTTTCTCCTCCGCTCGCCCCTTCCACCGTCATTTTCTCTCTACCCACCCTTGCCTCCTTTTCCGCGCAGCTCTCGATTCCCCCCTCTCTTTCGCACCCTCCATGTCATATTCCGCTCCAGGAGTTCCATCATAGCTCCTCACTGTCGCTGGGAGGAAGTTTTCTCCTCCGTTCGCCCCTTCCACCGTCATTTTCTCTCTACCCACCCTTGCCTCCTTTTCTGCGCAGCTCTCGATTCCCCCCTCTCTTTCGCACCCTCCATGTCATATTCCGCTCCAGGAGCTCCATCATAGCTCCTTGCTGTCGCTGGGAGGATGTTTTCTCCTCCGCTCGCCCCTTCCACCGTCATTTTCTCTCTACCCACCCTTGCCTCCTTTTCCGCGCAGCTCTCGATTCCCCCCTCTCTTTCGCACCCTCCATGTCATATTCCGCTCCAGGAGTTCCATCATAGCTCCTCACTGTCGCTGGGAGGATGTTTTCTCCTCCGCTCGCCTCTTCCACCGTCATTTTCTCTCTACCCACCCTTGCCTCCTTTTCCGCGCAGCTCTCGATTCCCCCCTCTCTTTCGCACCCTCCATGTCATATTCCGCTCCAGGAGTTCCATCATAGCTCCTCACTGTCACTGGGAGGAAGTTTTCTCCTCCGCTCGCCCCTTCCACCGTCATTTTCTCTCTACCCACCCTTGCCTCCTTTTCCGCGCAGCTCTCGATTCCCCCCTCTCTTTCGCACCCTCCATGTCATATTCCGCTCCAGGAGCTCCATCATAGCTCGTCGCAAGGAGGATGTTTTCTCCTCCGCTCGCCCCTTCCACCGTCATTTTCTCTCTACCCACCCTTGCCTCCTTTTCCGCGCAGCTCTCGATTCCCCCCTCTCTTTCGCACCCTCCATGTCATATTCCGCTCCAGGAGTTCCATCATAGCTCCTCACTGTCGCTGGGAGGATGTTTTCTCCTCCGCTCGCCCCTTCCACCGTCATTTTCTCTCTACCCACCCTTGCCTCCTTTTCCGCGCAGCTCTCGATTCCCCCCTCTCTTTCGCACCCTCCATGTCATATTCCGCTCCAGGAGCTCCATCATAGCTCCTCGCTGTCGCTGGGAGGATGTTTTCTCCTCCGCTCGCCCCTTCCACCGTCATTTTCTCTCTACCCACCCTTGCCTCCTTTTCCGCGCAGCTCTCGATTCCCCCCTCTCTTTCGCACCCTCAATGTCATATTCCGCTCCAGGAGTTCCATCATAGCTCCTCACTGTCGCTGGGAGGATGTTTTCTCCTCCGCTCGCCCCTTCCACCGTCATTTTCTCTCTACCCACCCTTGCCTCCTTTTCCGCGCAGCTCTCGATTCCCCCCTCTCTTTCGCACCCTCCATGTCATATTCCGCTCCAGGAGTTCCATCATAGCTCCTCACTGTCGCTGGGAGGATGTTTTCTCCTCCGCTCGCCCCTTCCACCGTCATTTTCTCTCTACCCACCCTTGCCTCCTTTTCCGCGCAGCTCTCGATTCCCCCCTCTCTTTCGCACCCTCCATGTCATATTCCGCTCCAGGAGCTCCATCATAGCTCCTTGCTGTCGCTGGGAGGATGTTTTCTCCTCCGCTCGCCCCTTCCACCGTCATTTTCTCTCTACCCACCCTTGCCTCCTTTTCCGCGCAGCTCTCGATTCCCCCCTCTCTTTCGCACCCTCCATGTCATATTCCGCTCCAGGAGTTCCATCATAGCTCCTCACTGTCGCTGGGAGGATGTTTTCTCCTCCGCTCGCCCCTTCCACCATCATTTTCTCTCTACCCACCCTTGCCTCCTTTTCCGCGCAGCTCTCGATTCCCCCCTCTCTTTCGCACCCTCCATGTCATATTCCGCTCCAGGAGTTCCATCATAGCTCCTCACTGTCGCTGGGAGGAAGTTTTCTCCTCCGCTCGCCCCTTCCACCGTCATTTTCTCTCTACCCACCCTTGCCTCCTTTTCCGCGCAGCTCTCGATTCCCCCCTCTCTTTCGCACCCTCCATGTCATATTCCGCTCCAGGAGCTCCATCATAGCTCCTTGCTGTCGCTGGGAGGATGTTTTCTCCTCCGCTCGCCCCTTCCACCGTCATTTTCTCTCTACCCACCCTTGCCTCCTTTTCCGCGCAGCTCTCGATTCCCCCCTCTCTTTCGCACCCTCCATGTCATTTTCCGCTCCAGGAGTTCCATCATAGCTCCTCACTGTCGCTGGGAGGATGTTTTCTCCTCCGCTCGCCCCTTCCACCGTCATTTTCTCTCTACCCACCCTTGCCTCCTTCTCCGCGCAGCTCTCAATTCCCCCCTCTCTTTCGCACCCTCCATGTCATATTCCGCTCCAGGAGCTCCATCATAGCTAATCGCTGTCGCTGGGAGGATGTTTTCTCCTCCGCTCGCCCCTTCCACCGTCATTTTCTCTCTACCCACCCTTGCCTCCTTTTCCGCGCAGCTCTCGATTCCCCCCTCTCTTTCGCACCCTCCATGTCATATTCCGCTCCAGGAGCTCCATCATAGCTCCTTGCTGTCGCTGGGAGGATGTTTTCTCCTCCGCTCGCCCCTTCCACCGTCATTTTCTCTCTACCCACCCTTGCCTCCTTTTCCGCGCAGCTCTCGATTCCCCCCTCTCTTTCGCACCCTCCATGTCATATTCCGCTCCAGGAGTTCCATCATAGCTCCTCACTGTCGCTGGGAGGATGTTTTCTCCTCCGCTCGCCCTTTCCACCGTCATTTTCTCTCTACCCACCCTTGCCTCCTTTTCCGCGCAGCTCTCGATTCCCCCCTCTCTTTCGCACCCTCCATGTCATATTCCGCTCCAGGAGCTCCATCATAGCTCCTCGCTGTCGCTGGGAGGATGTTTTCTCCTCCGCTCGCCCCTTCCACCGTCATTTTCTCTCTACCCACCCTTGCCTCCTTTTCCGCGCAGCTCTCGATTCCCCCCTCTCTTTCGCACCCTCAATGTCATATTCCGCTCCAGGAGTTCCATCATAGCTCCTCACTGTCGCTGGGAGGATGTTTTCTCCTCCGCTCGCCCCTTCCACCGTCATTTTCTCTCTACCCACCCTTGCCTCCTTTTCCGCGCAGCTCTCGATTCCCCCCTCTCTTTCGCACCCTCCATGTCATATTCCGCTCCAGGAGTTCCATCATAGCTCCTCACTGTCGCTGGGAGGAAGTTTTCTCCTCCGCTCGCCCCTTCCACCGTCATTTTCTCTCTACCCACCCTTGCCTCCTTTTCCGCGCAGCTCTCGATTCCCCCCTCTCTTTCGCACCCTCCATGTCATATTCCGCTCCAGGAGCTCCATCATAGCTCCTTGCTGTCGCTGGGAGGATGTTTTCTCCTCCGCTCGCCCCTTCCACCGTCATTTTCTCTCTACCCACCCTTGCCTCCTTCTCCGCGCAGCTCTCGATTCCCCCCTCTCTTTCGCACCCTCCATGTCATATTCCGCTCCAGGAGTTCCATCATAGCTCCTCACTGTCGCTGGGAGGATGTTTTCTCCTCCGCTCGCCCCTTCCACCGTCATTTTCTCTCTACCCACCCTTGCCTCCTTTTCCGCGCAGCTCTCGATTCCCCCCTCTCTTTCGCACCCTCCATGTCATATTCCGCTCCAGGAGTTCCATCATAGCTCCTCACTGTCGCTGGGAGGATGTTTTCTCCTCCGCTCGCCCCTTCCACCGTCATTTTCTCTCTACCCACCCTTGCCTCCTTTTCCGCGCAGCTCTCGATTCCCCCCTCTCTTTCGCACCCTCCATGTCATATTCCGCTCCAGGAGTTCCATCATAGCTCCTCACTGTCGCTGGGAGGATGTTTTCTCCTCCGCTCGCCTCTTCCACCGTCATTTTCTCTCTACCCACCCTTGCCTCCTTTTCCGCGCAGCTCTCGATTCCCCTCTCTCTTTCGCACCCTCCATGTCATATTCCGCTCCAGGAGTTCCATCATAGCTCCTCACTGTCGCTGGGAGGAAGTTTTCTCCTCCGCTCGCCCCTTCCACCGTCATTTTCTCTCTACCCACCCTTGCCTCCTTTTCCGCGCAGCTCTCGATTCCCCCCTCTCTTTCGCACCCTCCATGTCATATTCCGCTCCAGGAGCTCCATCATAGCTCCTTGCTGTCGCTGGGAGGATGTTTTCTCCTCCGCTCGCCCCTTCCACCGTCATTTTCTCTCTACCCACCCTTGCCTCCTTTTCCGCGCAGCTCTCGATTCCCCCCTCTCTTTCGCACCCTCCATGTCATATTCCGCTCCAGGAGTTCCATCATAGCTCCTCACTGTCGCTGGGAGGATGTTTTCTCCTCCGCTCGCCCCTTCCACCGTCATTTTCTCTCTACCCACCCTTGCCTCCTTTTCCGCGCAGCTCTCGATTCCCCCCTCTCTTTCGCACCCTCCATGTCATATTCCGCTCCAGGAGCTCCATCATAGCTCCTCGCTGTCGCTGGGAGGATGTTTTCTCCTCCGCTCGCCCCTTCCACCATCATTTTCTCTCTACCCACCCTTGCCTCCTTTTCCGCGCAGCTCTCGATTACCCCTCTCTTTCGCACCCTCAATGTCATATTCCGCTCCAGGAGTTCCATCATAGCTCCTCACTGTCGCTGGGAGGATGTTTTCTCCTCCGCTCGCCCCTTCCACCGTCATTTTCTCTCTACCCACCCTTGCCTACTTTTCCGAGCAGCTCTCGATTCCCCCCTCTCTTTCGCACCCTCCATGTCATATTCCGCTCCAGGAGTTCCATCATAGCTCCTCACTGTCGCTGGGAGGAAGTTTTCTCCTCCGCTCGCCCCTTCCACCGTCATTTTCTCTCTACCCACCCTTGCCTCCTTTTCCGCGCAGCTCTCGATTCCCCCCTCTCTTTCGCACCCTCCATGTCATATTCCGCTCCAGGAGCTCCATCATAGCTCCTTGCTGTCGCTGGGAGGATGTTTTCTCCTCCGCTCGCCCCTTCCACCGTCATTTTCTCTCTACCCACCCTTGCCTCCTTTTCCGCGCAGCTCTCGATTCCCCCCTCTCTTTCGCACCCTCCATGTCATATTCCGCTCCAGGAGTTCCATCATAGCTCCTCACTGTCGCTGGGAGGATGTTTTCTCCTCCGCTCGCCCCTTCCACCGTCATTTTCTCTCTACCCACCCTTGCCTCCTTTTCCGCGCAGCTCTCGATTCCCCCCTCTCTTTCGCACCCTCCATGTCATATTCCGCTCCAGGAGTTCCATCATAGCTCCTCACTGTCGCTGGGAGGATGTTTTCTCCTCCGCTCGCCCCTTCCACCGTCATTTTCTCTCTACCCACCCTTGCCTCCTTTTCCGCGCAGCTCTCGATTCCCCCCTCTCTTTCGCACCCTCAATGTCATATTCCACTCCAGGAGTTCCATCATAGCTCCTCACTGTCGCTGGGAGGATGTTTTCTCCTCCGCTCGCCCCTTCCACCGTCATTTTCTCTCTACCCACCCTTGCCTCCTTTTCCGCGCAGCTCTCGATTCCCCCCTCTCTTTCGCACCCTCCATGTCATATTCCGCTCCAGGAGTTCCATCATAGCTCCTCACTGTCGCTGGGAGGAAGTTTTCTCCTCCGCTCGCCCCTTCCACCGTCATTTTCTCTCTACCCACCCTTGCCTCCTTTTCCGCGCAGCTCTCGATTCCCCCCTCTCTTTCGCACCCTCCATGTCATATTCCGCTCCAGGAGTTCCATCATAGCTCCTCACTGTCGCTGGGAGGATGTTTTCTCCTCCGCTCGCCCCTTCCACCGTAATTTTCTCTCTACCCACCCTTGCCTCCTTTTCCGCGCAGCTCTCGATTCCCCCCTCTCTTTCGCACCCTCCATGTCATATTCCGCTCCAGGAGTTCCATCATAGCTCCTCACTGTCGCTGGGAGGATGTTTTCTCCTCCGCTCGCCCCTTCCACCGTCATTTTCTCTCTACCCACCCTTGCCTCCTTTTCCGCGCAGCTCTCGATTCCCCCCTCTCTTTCGCACCCTCCATGTCATATTCCGCTCCAGGAGCTCCATCATAGCTCCTTGCTGTCGCTGGGAGGATGTTTTCTCCTCCGCTCGCCCCTTCCACCGTCATTTTCTCTCTACCCACCCTTGCCTCCTTTTCCGCGCAGCTCTCGATTCCCCCCTCTCTTTCGCACCCTCCATGTCATATTCCGCTCCAGGAGCTCCATCATAGCTCCTTGCTGTCGCTGGGAGGATGTTTTCTCCTCCGCTCGCCCCTTCCACCGTCATTTTCTCTCTACCCACCCTTGCCTCCTTTTCCGCGCAGCTCTCGATTCCCCCCTCTCTTTCGCACCCTCCATGTCATATTCCGCTCCAGGAGTTCCATCATAGCTCCTCACTGTCGCTGGGAGGATGTTTTCTCCTCCGCTCGCCCCTTCCACCGTCATTTTCTCTCTACCCACCCTTGCCTCCTTTTCCGCGCAGCTCTCGATTCCCCCCTCTCTTTCGCACCCTCCATGTCATATTCCGCTCCAGGAGTTCCATCATAGCTCCTCACTGTCGCTGGGAGGATGTTTTCTCCTCCGCTCGCCCCTTCCACCGTCATTTTCTCTCTACCCACCCTTGCCTCCTTTTCCGCGCAGCTCTCGATTCCCCCCTCTCTTTCGCACCCTCCATGTCATATTCCGCTCCAGGAGCTCCATCATAGCTCCTTGCTGTCGCTGGGAGGATGTTTTCTCCTCCGCTCGCCCCTTCCACCGTCATTTTCTCTCTACCCACCCTTGCCTCCTTTTCCGCGCAGCTCTCGATTCCCCCCTCTCTTTCGCACCCTCCATGTCATATTCCGCTCCAGGAGTTCCATCATAGCTCCTCACTGTCGCTGGGAGGATGTTTTCTCCTCCGCTCGCCCCTTCCACCGTCATTTTCTCTCTACCCACCCTTGCCTCCTTTTCCGCGCAGCTCTCGATTCCCCCCTCTCTTTCGCACCCTCCATGTCATATTCCGCTCCAGGAGTTCCATCATAGCTCCTCACTGTCGCTGGGAGGATGTTTTCTCCTCCGCTCGCCCCTTCCACCGTAATTTTCTCTCTACCCACCCTTGCCTCCTTTTCCGCGCAGCTCTCGATTCCCCCCTCTCTTTCGCACCCTCCATGTCATATTCCGCTCCAGGAGTTCCATCATAGCTCCTCACTGTCGCTGGGAGGATGTTTTCTCCTCCGCTCGCCCCTTCCACCGTCATTTTCTCTCTACCCACCCTTGCCTCCTTTTCCGCGCAGCTCTCGATTCCCCCCTCTCTTTCGCACCCTCCATGTCATATTCCGCTCCAGGAGCTCCATCATAGCTCCTTGCTGTCGCTGGGAGGATGTTTTCTCCTCCGCTCGCCCCTTCCACCGTCATTTTCTCTCTACCCACCCTTGCCTCCTTTTCCGCGCAGCTCTCGATTCCCCCCTCTCTTTCGCACCCTCCATGTCATATTCCGCTCCAGGAGCTCCATCATAGCTCCTTGCTGTCGCTGGGAGGATGTTTTCTCCTCCGCTCGCCCCTTCCACCGTCATTTTCTCTCTACCCACCCTTGCCTCCTTTTCCGCGCAGCTCTCGATTCCCCCCTCTCTTTCGCACCCTCAATGTCATATTCCACTCCAGGAGTTCCATCATAGCTCCTCACTGTCGCTGGGAGGATGTTTTCTCCTCCGCTCGCCCCTTCCACCGTCATTTTCTCTCTACCCACCCTTGCCTCCTTTTAAGCGCAGCTCTCGATTCCCCCCTCTCTTTCGCACCCTCCATGTCATATTCCGCTCCAGGAGTTCCATCATAGCTCCTCACTGTCGCTGGGAGGAAGTTTTCTCCTCCGCTCGCCCCTTCCACTGTCATTTTCTCTCTACCCACCCTTGCCTCCTTTTCCGCGCAGCTCTCGATTCCCCCCTCTCTTTCGCACCCTCCATGTCATATTCCGCTCCAGGAGCTCCATCATAGCTCCTTGCTGTCGCTGGGAGGATGTTTTCTCCTCCGCTCGCCCCTTCCACCGTCATTTTCTCTCTACCCACCCTTGCCTCCTTTTCCGCGCAGCTCTCGATTCCCCCCTCTCTTTCGCACCCTCCATGTCATATTCCGCTCCAGGAGTTCCATCATAGCTCCTCACTGTCGCTGGGAGGATGTTTTCTCCTCCGCTCGCCCCTTCCACCGTCATTTTCTCTCTACCCACCCTTGCCTCCTTTTCCGCGCAGCTCTCGATTCCCCCCTCTCTTTCGCACCCTCCATGTCATATTCCGCTCCAGGAGTTCCATCATAGCTCCTCACTGTCGCTGGGAGGATGTTTTCTCCTCCGCTCGCCCCTTCCACCGTAATTTTCTCTCTACCCACCCTTGCCTCCTTTTCCGCGCAGCTCTCGATTCCCCCCTCTCTTTCGCACCCTCCATGTCATATTCCGCTCCAGGAGTTCCATCATAGCTCCTCACTGTCGCTGGGAGGATGTTTTCTCCTCCGCTCGCCCCTTCCACCGTCATTTTCTCTCTACCCACCCTTGCCTCCTTTTCCGCGCAGCTCTCGATTCCCCCCTCTCTTTCGCACCCTCCATGTCATATTCCGCTCCAGGAGCTCCATCATAGCTCCTTGCTGTCGCTGGGAGGATGTTTTCTCCTCCGCTCGCCCCTTCCACCGTCATTTTCTCTCTACCCACCCTTGCCTCCTTTTCCGCGCAGCTCTCGATTCCCCCCTCTCTTTCGCACCCTCCATGTCATATTCCGCTCCAGGAGCTCCATCATAGCTCCTTGCTGTCGCTGGGAGGATGTTTTCTCCTCCGCTCGCCCCTTCCACCGTCATTTTCTCTCTACCCACCCTTGCCTCCTTTTCCGCGCAGCTCTCGATTCCCCCCTCTCTTTCGCACCCTCCATGTCATATTCCGCTCCAGGAGTTCCATCATAGCTCCTCACTGTCGCTGGGAGGATGTTTTCTCCTCCGCTCGCCCCTTCCACCGTCATTTTCTCTCTACCCACCCTTGCCTCCTTTTCCGCGCAGCTCTCGATTCCCCCCTCTCTTTCGCACCCTCCATGTCATATTCCGCTCCAGGAGCTCCATCATAGCTCCTTGCTGTCGCTGGGAGGATGTTTTCTCCTCCGCTCTCCCCTTCCACCGTCATTTTCTCTCTACCCACCCTTGCCTCCTTTTCCGCGCAGCTCTCGATTCCCCCCTCTCTTTCGCACCCTCCATGTCATATTCCGCTCCAGGAGTTCCATCATAGCTCCTCACTGTCGCTGGGAGGATGTTTTCTCCTCCGCTCGCCCCTTCCACCGTCATTTTCTCTCTACCCACCCTTGCCTCCTTTTCCGCGCAGCTCTCGATTCCCCCCTCTCTTTCGCACCCTCCATGTCATATTCCGCTCCAGGAGCTCCATCATAGCTCCTTGCTGTCGCTGGGAGGATGTTTTCTCCTCCGCTCGCCCCTTCCACCGTCATTTTCTCTCTACCCACCCTTGCCTCCTTTTCCGCGCAGCTCTCGATTCCCCCCTCTCTTTCGCACCCTCCATGTCATATTCCGCTCCAGGAGTTCCATCATAGCTCCTCACTGTCGCTGGGAGGAAGTTTTCTCCTCCGCTCGCCCCTTCCACTGTCATTTTCTCTCTACCCACCCTTGCCTCCTTTTCCGCGCAGCTCTCGATTCCCCCCTCTCTTTCGCACCCTCCATGTCATATTCCGCTCCAGGAGCTCCATCATAGCTCCTTGCTGTCGCTGGGAGGATGTTTTCTCCTCCGCTCGCCCCTTCCACCGTCATTTTCTCTCTACCCACCCTTGCCTCCTTTTCCGCGCAGCTCTCGATTCCCCCCTCTCTTTCGCACCCTCCATGTCATATTCCGCTCCAGGAGTTCCATCATAGCTCCTCACTGTCGCTGGGAGGATGTTTTCTCCTCCGCTCGCCCCTTCCACCGTCATTTTCTCTCTACCCACCCTTGCCTCCTTTTCCGCGCAGCTCTCGATTCCCCCCTCTCTTTCGCACCCTCCATGTCATATTCCGCTCCAGGAGTTCCATCATAGCTCCTCACTGTCGCTGGGAGGATGTTTTCTCCTCCGCTCGCCCCTTCCACCGTAATTTTCTCTCTACCCACCCTTGCCTCCTTTTCCGCGCAGCTCTCGATTCCCCCCTCTCTTTCGCACCCTCCATGTCATATTCCGCTCCAGGAGTTCCATCATAGCTCCTCACTGTCGCTGGGAGGATGTTTTCTCCTCCGCTCGCCCCTTCCACCGTCATTTTCTCTCTACCCACCCTTGCCTCCTTTTCCGCGCAGCTCTCGATTCCCCCCTCTCTTTCGCACCCTCCATGTCATATTCCGCTCCAGGAGCTCCATCATAGCTCCTTGCTGTCGCTGGGAGGATGTTTTCTCCTCCGCTCGCCCCTTCCACCGTCATTTTCTCTCTACCCACCCTTGCCTCCTTTTCCGCGCAGCTCTCGATTCCCCCCTCTCTTTCGCACCCTCCATGTCATATTCCGCTCCAGGAGCTCCATCATAGCTCCTTGCTGTCGCTGGGAGGATGTTTTCTCCTCCGCTCGCCCCTTCCACCGTCATTTTCTCTCTACCCACCCTTGCCTCCTTTTCTGCGCAGCTCTCGATTCCCCCCTCTCTTTCGCACCCTCCATGTCATATTCCGCTCCAGGAGTTCCATCATAGCTCCTCACTGTCGCTGGGAGGATGTTTTCTCCTCCGCTCGCCCCTTCCACCGTCATTTTCTCTCTACCCACCCTTGCCTCCTTTTCCGCGCAGCTCTCAAATCCCCCCTCTCTTTCGCACCCTCCATGTCATATTCCGCTCCAGGAGCTCCATCATAGCTCCTTGCTGTCGCTGGGAGGATGTTTTCTCCTCCGCTCTCCCCTTCCACCGTCATTTTCTCTCTACCCACCCTTGCCTCCTTTTCCGCGCAGCTCTCGATTCCCCCCTCTCTTTCGCACCCTCCATGTCATATTCCGCTCCAGGAGTTCCATCATAGCTCCTCACTGTCGCTGGGAGGATGTTTTCTCCTCCGCTCGCCCCTTCCACCGTCATTTTCTCTCTACCCACCCTTGCCTCCTTTTCCGCGCAGCTCTCGATTCCCCCCTCTCTTTCGCACCCTCCATGTCATATTCCGCTCCAGGAGTTCCATCATAGCTCCTCACTGTCGCTGGGAGGATGTTTTCTCCTCCGCTCGCCCCTTCCACCGTAATTTTCTCTCTACCCACCCTTGCCTCCTTTTCCGCGCAGCTCTCGATTCCCCCCTCTCTTTCGCACCCTCCATGTCATATTCCGCTCCAGGAGTTCCATCATAGCTCCTCACTGTCGCTGGGAGGATGTTTTCTCCTCCGCTCGCCCCTTCCACCGTCATTTTCTCTCTACCCACCCTTGCCTCCTTTTCCGCGCAGCTCTCGATTCCCCCCTCTCTTTCGCACCCTCCATGTCATATTCCGCTCCAGGAGCTCCATCATAGCTTCTTGCTGTCGCTGGGAGGATGTTTTCTCCTCCGCTCGCCCCTTCCACCGTCATTTTCTCTCTACCCACCCTTGCCTCCTTTTCCGCGCAGCTCTCGATTCCCCCCTCTCTTTCGCACCCTCCATGTCATATTCCGCTCCAGGAGCTCCATCATAGCTCCTTGCTGTCGCTGGGAGGATGTTTTCTCCTCCGCTCGCCCCTTCCACCGTCATTTTCTCTCTACCCACCCTTGCCTCCTTTTCCGCGCAGCTCTCGATTCCCCCCTCTCTTTCGCACCCTCCATGTCATATTCCGCTCCAGGAGTTCCATCATAGCTCCTCACTGTCGCTGGGAGGATGTTTTCTCCTCCGCTCGCCCCTTCCACCGTCATTTTCTCTCTACCCACCCTTGCCTCCTTTTCCGCGCAGCTCTCGATTCCCCCCTCTCTTTCGCACCCTCCATGTCATATTCCGCTCCAGGAGTTCCATCATAGCTCCTCACTGTCGCTGGGAGGATGTTTTCTCCTCCGCTCGCCCCTTCCACCGTCATTTTCTCTCTACCCACCCTTGCCTCCTTTTCCGCGCAGCTCTCGATTCCCCCCTCTCTTTCGCACCCTCCATGTCATATTCCGCTCCAGGAGTTCCATCATAGCTCCTCACTGTCGCTGGGAGGAAGTTTTCTCCTCCGCTCGCCCCTTCCACCTTCATTTTCTCTCTACCCACCCTTGCCTCCTTTTCCGCGCAGCTCTCGATTCCCCCCTCTCTTTCGCACCCTCCATGTCATATTCCGCTCCAGGAGCTCCATCATAGCTCCTTGCTGTCGCTGGGAGGATGTTTTCTCCTCCGCTCGCCCCTTCCACCGTCATTTTCTCTCTACCCACCCTTGCCTCCTTTTCCGCGCAGCTCTCGATTCCCCCCTCTCTTTCGCACCCTCCATGTCATATTCCGCTCCAGGAGTTCCATCATAGCTCCTCACTGTCGCTGGGAGGATGTTTTCTCCTCCGCTCGCCCCTTCCACCGTCATTTTCTCTCTACCCACCCTTGCCTCCTTCTCCGCGCAGCTCTCGATTCCCCCCTCTCTTTCGCACCCTCCATGTCATATTCCGCTCCAGGAGCTCCATCATAGCTAATCGCTGTCGCTGGGAGGATGTTTTCTCCTCCGCTCGCCCCTTCCACCGTCATTTTCTCTCTACCCACCCTTGCCTCCTTTTCCGCGCAGCTCTCGATTCCCCCCTCTCTTTCGCACCCTCCATGTCATATTCCGCTCCAGGAGTTCCATCATAGCTCCTCACTGTCGCTGGGAGGATGTTTTCTCCTCCGCTCGCCCCTTCCACCGTCATTTTCTCTCTACCCACCCTTGCCTCCTTTTCCGCGCAGCTCTCGATTCCCCCCTCTCTTTCGCACCCTCCATGTCATATTCCGCTCCAGGAGTTCCATCATAGCTCCTCACTGTCGCTGGGAGGAAGTTTTCTCCTCCGCTCGCCCCTTCCACCGTCATTTTCTCTCTACCCACCCTTGCCTCCTTTTCCGCGCAGCTCTCGATTCCCCCCTCTCTTTCGCACCCTCCATGTCATATTCCACTCCAGGAGCTCCATCATAGCTCCTTGCTGTCGCTGGGAGGATGTTTTCTCCTCCGCTCGCCCCTTCCACCGTCATTTTCTCTCTACCCACCCTTGCCTCCTTTTCCGCGCAGCTCTCGATTCCCCCCTCTCTTTCGCACCCTCCATGTCATATTCCGCTCCAGGAGTTCCATCATAGCTCCTCACTGTCGCTGGGAGGATGTTTTCTCCTCCGCTCGCCCCTTCCACCGTCATTTTCTCTCTACCCACCCTTGCCTCCTTTTCCGCGCAGCTCTCGATTCCCCCCTCTCTTTCGCACCCTCCATGTCATATTCCGCTCCAGGAGTTCCATCATAGCTCCTCACTGTCGCTGGGAGGATGTTTTCTCCTCCGCTCGCCCCTTCCACCGTCATTTTCTCTCTACCCACCCTTGCCTCCTTTTCCGCGCAGCTCTCGATTCCCCCCTCTCTTTCGCACCCTCCATGTCATATTCCGCTCCAGGAGCTCCATCATAGCTCCTTGCTGTCGCTGGGAGGATGTTTTCTCCTCCGCTCGCCCCTTCCACCGTCATTTTCTCTCTACCCACCCTTGCCTCCTTTTCCGCGCAGCTCTCGATTCCCCCCTCTCTTTCGCACCCTCCATGTCATATTCCGCTCCAGGAGCTCCATCATAGCTCCTTGCTGTCGCTGGGAGGATGTTTTCTCCTCCGCTCGCCCCTTCCACCGTCATTTTCTCTCTACCCACCCTTGCCTCCTTTTCCGCGCAGCTCTCGATTCCCCCCTCTCTTTCGCACCCTCCATGTCATATTCCGCTCCAGGAGTTCCATCATAGCTCCTCACTGTCGCTGGGAGGATGTTTTCTCCTCCGCTCGCCCCTTCCACCGTCATTTTCTCTCTACCCACCCTTGCCTCCTTTTCCGCGCAGCTCTCGATTCCCCCCTCTCTTTCGCACCCTCCATGTCATATTCCGCTCCAGGAGTTCCATCATAGCTCCTCACTGTCGCTGGGAGGAAGTTTTCTCCTCCGCTCGCCCCTTCCACCTTCATTTTCTCTCTACCCACCCTTGCCTCCTTTTCCGCGCAGCTCTCGATTCCCCCCTCTCTTTCGCACCCTCCATGTCATATTCCGCTCCAGGAGCTCCATCATAGCTCCTTGCTGTCGCTGGGAGGATGTTTTCTCCTCCGCTCGCCCCTTCCACCGTCATTTTCTCTCTACCCACCCTTGCCTCCTTTTCCGCGCAGCTCTCGATTCCCCCCTCTCTTTCGCACCCTCCATGTCATATTCCGCTCCAGGAGTTCCATCATAGCTCCTCACTGTCGCTGGGAGGATGTTTTCTCCTCCGCTCGCCCCTTCCACCGTCATTTTCTCTCTACCCACCCTTGCCTCCTTCTCCGCGCAGCTCTCGATTCCCCCCTCTCTTTCGCACCCTCCATGTCATATTCCGCTCCAGGAGCTCCATCATAGCTAATCGCTGTCGCTGGGAGGATGTTTTCTCCTCCGCTCGCCCCTTCCACCGTCATTTTCTCTCTACCCACCCTTGCCTCCTTTTCCGCGCAGCTCTCGATTCCCCCCTCTCTTTCGCACCCTCCATGTCATATTCCGCTCCAGGAGTTCCATCATAGCTCCTCACTGTCGCTGGGAGGATGTTTTCTCCTCCGCTCGCCCCTTCCACCGTCATTTTCTCTCTACCCACCCTTGCCTCCTTTTCCGCGCAGCTCTCGATTCCCCCCTCTCTTTCGCACCCTCCATGTCATATTCCGCTCCAGGAGTTCCATCATAGCTCCTCACTGTCGCTGGGAGGAAGTTTTCTCCTCCGCTCGCCCCTTCCACCGTCATTTTCTCTCTACCCACCCTTGCCTCCTTTTCCGCGCAGCTCTCGATTCCCCCCTCTCTTTCGCACCCTCCATGTCATATTCCACTCCAGGAGCTCCATCATAGCTCCTTGCTGTCGCTGGGAGGATGTTTTCTCCTCCGCTCGCCCCTTCCACCGTCATTTTCTCTCTACCCACCCTTGCCTCCTTTTCCGCGCAGCTCTCGATTCCCCCCTCTCTTTCGCACCCTCCATGTCATATTCCGCTCCAGGAGTTCCATCATAGCTCCTCACTGTCGCTGGGAGGATGTTTTCTCCTCCGCTCGCCCCTTCCACCGTCATTTTCTCTCTACCCACCCTTGCCTCCTTTTCCGCGCAGCTCTCGATTCCCCCCTCTCTTTCGCACCCTCCATGTCATATTCCGCTCCAGGAGCTCCACCATAGCTCCTCGCTGTCGCTGGGAGGATGTTTTCTCCTCCGCTCGCCCCTTCCACCGTCATTTTCTCTCTACCCACCCTTGCCTACTTTTCCGCGCAGCTCTCGATTCCCCCCTCTCTTTCGCACCCTCAATGTCATATTCCGCTCCAGGAGTTCCATCATAGCTCCTCACTGTCGCTGGGAGGATGTTTTCTCCTCCGCTCGCCCCTTCCACCGTCATTTTCTCTCTACCCACCCTTGCCTCCTTTTCCGCGCAGCTCTCGATTCCCCCCTCTCTTTCGCACCCTCCATGTCATATTCCGCTCCAGGAGTTCCATCATAGCTCCTCACTGTCGCTGGGAGGAAGTTTTCTCCTCCGCTCGCCCCTTCCACCGTCATTTTCTCTCTACCCACCCTTGCCTCCTTTTCCGCGCAGCTCTCGATTCCCCCCTCTCTTTCGCACCCTCCATGTCATATTCCGCTCCAGGAGCTCCATCATAGCTCCTTGCTGTCGCTGGGAGGATGTTTTCTCCTCCGTTCGCCCCTTCCACCGTCATTTTCTCTCTACCCACCCTTGCCTCCTTTTCCGCGCAGCTCTCGATTCCCCCCTCTCTTTCGCAGCCTCCATGTCATATTCCGCTCCAGGAGTTCCATCATAGCTCCTCACTGTCGCTGGGAGGATGTTTTCTCCTCCGCTCGCCCCTTCCACCATCATTTTCTCTCTACCCACCCTTGCCTCCTTTTCCGCGCAGCTCTCGATTCCCTCCTCTCTTTCGCACCCTCCATGTCATATTCCGCTCCAGGAGTTCCATCATAGCTCCTCACTGTCGCTGGGAGGAAGTTTTCTCCTCCGCTCGCCCCTTCCACCGTCATTTTCTCTCTACCCACCCTTGCCTCCTTTTCCGCGCAGCTCTCGATTCCCCCCTCTCTTTCGCACCCTCCATGTCATATTCCGCTCCAGGAGCTCCATCATAGCTCCTTGCTGTCGCTGGGAGGATGTTTTCTCCTCCGCTCGCCCCTTCCACCGTCATTTTCTCTCTACCCACCCTTGCCTCCTTTTCCGCGCAGCTCTCGATTCCCCCCTCTCTTTCGCACCCTCCATGTCATATTCCGCTCCAGGAGTTCCATCATAGCTCCTCACTGTCGCTGGGAGGATGTTTTCTCCTCCGCTCGCCCCTTCCACCGTCATTTTCTCTCTACCCACCCTTGCCTCCTTCTCCGCGCAGCTCTCGATTCCCCCCTCTCTTTCGCACCCTCCATGTCATATTCCGCTCCAGGAGCTCCATCATAGCTAATCGCTGTCGCTGGGAGGATGTTTTCTCCTCCGCTCGCCCCTTCCACCGTCATTTTCTCTCTACCCACCCTTGCCTCCTTTTCCGCGCAGCTCTCGATTCCCCCCTCTCTTTCGCACCCATTATGTCATATTCCGCTCCAGGAGCTCCATCATAGCTCCTCGCTGTCGCTGGGAGGATGTTTTCTCCTCCGCTCGCCCCTTCCACCGTCATTTTCTCTCTACCCACCCTTGCCTCCTTTTCCGCGCAGCTCTCGATTCCCCCCTCTCTTTCGCACCCTCAATGTCATATTCCGCTCCAGGAGTTCCATCATAGCTCTTCACTGTCGCTGGGAGGATGTTTTCTCCTCCGCTCGCCCCTTCCACCGTCATTTTCTCTCTACCCACCCTTGCCTCCTTTTCCGCGCAGCTCTCGATTCCCCCCTCTCTTTCGCACCCTCCATGTCATATTCCGCTCCAGGAGTTCCATCATAGCTCCTCACTGTCGCTGGGAGGAAGTTTTCTCCTCCGCTCGCCCCTTCCACCGTCATTTTCTCTCTACCCACCCTTGCCTCCTTTTCCGCGCAGCTCTCGATTCCCCCCTCTCTTTCGCACCCTCCATGTCATATTCCGCTCCAGGAGTTCCATCATAGCTCCTCACTGTCGCTGGGAGGAAGTTTTCTCCTCCGCTCGCCCCTTCCACCGTCATTTTCTCTCTACCCACCCTTGCCTCCTTTTCCGCGCAGCTCTCGATTCCCCCCTCTCTTTCGCACCCTCCATGTCATATTCCGCTCCAGGAGCTCCATCATAGCTCCTTGCTGTCGCTGGGAGGATGTTTTCTCCTCCGCTCGCCCCTTCCACCGTCATTTTCTCTCTACCCACCCTTGCCTCCTTTTCCGCGCAGCTCTCGATTCCCCCCTCTCTTTCGCACCCTCCATGTCATATTCCGCTCCACGAGTTCCATCATAGCTCCTCACTGTCGCTGGGAGGATGTTTTCTCCTCCGCTCGCCCCTTCCACCGTCATTTTCTCTCTACCCACCCTTGCCTCCTTTTCCGCGCAGCTCTCGATTCCCCCCTCTCTTTCGCACCCTCCATGTCATATTCCGCTCCAGGAGTTCCATCATAGCTCCTCACTGTCGCTGGGAGGATGTTTTCTCCTCCGCTCGCCCCTTCCACCGTCATTTTCTCTCTACCCACCCTTGCCTCCTTCTCCGCGCAGCTCTCGATTCCCCCCTCTCTTTCGCACCCTCCATGTCATATTCCGCTCCAGGAGCTCCATCATAGCTCCTCGCTGTCGCTGGGAGGATGTTTTCTCCTCCGCTCGCCCCTTCCACCGTCATTTTCTCTCTACCCACCCTTGCCTCCTTTTCCGCGCAGCTCTCGATTCCCCCCTCTCTTTCGCACCCTCCATGTCATATTCCGCTCCAGGAGTTCCATCATAGCTCCTCACTGTCGCTGGGAGGATGTTTTCTCCTCCGCTCGCCCCTTCCACCGTCATTTTCTCTCTACCCACCCTTGCCTCCTTCTCCGCGCAGCTCTCGATTCCCCCCTCTCTTTCGCACCCTCCATGTCATATTCCGCTCCAGGAGCTCCATCATAGCTCCTCGCTGTCGCTGGGAGGATGTTTTCTCCTCCGCTCGCCCCTTCCACCGTCATTTTCTCTCTACCCACCCTTGCCTCCTTTTCCGCGCAGCTCTCGATTCCCCCCTCTCTTTCGCACCCTCCATGTCATATTCCGCTCCAGGAGTTCCATCATAGCTCCTCACTGTCGCTGGGAGGATGTTTTCTCCTCCGCTCGCCTCTTCCACCGTCATTTTCTCTCTACCCACCCTTGCTTCCTTTTCCGCGCAGCTCTCGATTCCCCCCTCTCTTTCGCACCCTCCATGTCATATTCCGCTCCAGGAGTTCCATCATAGCTCCTCACTGTCGCTGGGAGGAAGTTTTCTCCTGCGCTCGCCCCTTCCACCGTCATTTTCTCTCTACCCACCCTTGCCTCCTTTTCCGCGCAGCTCTCGATTCCCCCCTCTCTTTCGCACCCTCCATGTCATATTCCGCTCCAGGAGCTCCATCATAGCTCCTTGCTGTCGCTGGGAGGATGTTTTCTCCTCCGCTCGCCCCTTCCACCGTCATTTTCTCTCTACCCACCCTTGCCTCCTTTTCCGCGCAGCTCTCGATTCCCCCCTCTCTTTCGCAGCCTCCATGTCATATTCCGCTCCAGGAGTTCCATCATAGCTCCTCACTGTCGCTGGGAGGATGTTTTCTCCTCCGCTCGCCCCTTCCACCATCATTTTCTCTCTACCCACCCTTGCCTCCTTTTCCGCGCAGCTCTCGATTCCCTCCTCTCTTTCGCACCCTCCATGTCATATTCCGCTCCAGGAGTTCCATCATAGCTCCTCACTGTCGCTGGGAGGAAGTTTTCTCCTCCGCTCGCCCCTTCCACCGTCATTTTCTCTCTACCCACCCTTGCCTCCTTTTCCGCGCAGCTCTCGATTCCCCCCTCTCTTTCGCACCCTCCATGTCATATTCCGCTCCAGGAGCTCCATCATAGCTCCTTGCTGTCGCTGGGAGGATGTTTTCTCCTCCGCTCGCCCCTTCCACCGTCATTTTCTCTCTACCCACCCTTGCCTCCTTTTCCGCGCAGCTCTCGATTCCCCCCTCTCTTTCGCACCCTCCATGTCATATTCCGCTCCAGGAGTTCCATCATAGCTCCTCACTGTCGCTGGGAGGATGTTTTCTCCTCCGCTCGCCCCTTCCACCGTCATTTTCTCTCTACCCACCCTTGCCTCCTTCTCCGCGCAGCTCTCGATTCCCCCCTCTCTTTCGCACCCTCCATGTCATATTCCGCTCCAGGAGCTCCATCATAGCTAATCGCTGTCGCTGGGAGGATGTTTTCTCCTCCGCTCGCCCCTTCCACCGTCATTTTCTCTCTACCCACCCTTGCCTCCTTTTCCGCGCAGCTCTCGATTCCCCCCTCTCTTTCGCACCCATTATGTCATATTCCGCTCCAGGAGCTCCATCATAGCTCCTCGCTGTCGCTGGGAGGATGTTTTCTCCTCCGCTCGCCCCTTCCACCGTCATTTTCTCTCTACCCACCCTTGCCTCCTTTTCCGCGCAGCTCTCGATTCCCCCCTCTCTTTCGCACCCTCAATGTCATATTCCGCTCCAGGAGTTCCATCATAGCTCTTCACTGTCGCTGGGAGGATGTTTTCTCCTCCGCTCGCCCCTTCCACCGTCATTTTCTCTCTACCCACCCTTGCCTCCTTTTCCGCGCAGCTCTCGATTCCCCCCTCTCTTTCGCACCCTCCATGTCATATTCCGCTCCAGGAGTTCCATCATAGCTCCTCACTGTCGCTGGGAGGAAGTTTTCTCCTCCGCTCGCCCCTTCCACCGTCATTTTCTCTCTACCCACCCTTGCCTCCTTTTCCGCGCAGCTCTCGATTCCCCCCTCTCTTTCGCACCCTCCATGTCATATTCCGCTCCAGGAGTTCCATCATAGCTCCTCACTGTCGCTGGGAGGAAGTTTTCTCCTCCGCTCGCCCCTTCCACCGTCATTTTCTCTCTACCCACCCTTGCCTCCTTTTCCGCGCAGCTCTCGATTCCCCCCTCTCTTTCGCACCCTCCATGTCATATTCCGCTCCAGGAGCTCCATCATAGCTCCTTGCTGTCGCTGGGAGGATGTTTTCTCCTCCGCTCGCCCCTTCCACCGTCATTTTCTCTCTACCCACCCTTGCCTCCTTTTCCGCGCAGCTCTCGATTCCCCCCTCTCTTTCGCACCCTCCATGTCATATTCCGCTCCACGAGTTCCATCATAGCTCCTCACTGTCGCTGGGAGGATGTTTTCTCCTCCGCTCGCCCCTTCCACCGTCATTTTCTCTCTACCCACCCTTGCCTCCTTTTCCGCGCAGCTCTCGATTCCCCCCTCTCTTTCGCACCCTCCATGTCATATTCCGCTCCAGGAGTTCCATCATAGCTCCTCACTGTCGCTGGGAGGATGTTTTCTCCTCCGCTCGCCCCTTCCACCGTCATTTTCTCTCTACCCACCCTTGCCTCCTTCTCCGCGCAGCTCTCGATTCCCCCCTCTCTTTCGCACCCTCCATGTCATATTCCGCTCCAGGAGCTCCATCATAGCTCCTCGCTGTCGCTGGGAGGATGTTTTCTCCTCCGCTCGCCCCTTCCACCGTCATTTTCTCTCTACCCACCCTTGCCTCCTTTTCCGCGCAGCTCTCGATTCCCCCCTCTCTTTCGCACCCTCCATGTCATATTCCGCTCCAGGAGTTCCATCATAGCTCCTCACTGTCGCTGGGAGGATGTTTTCTCCTCCGCTCGCCCCTTCCACCGTCATTTTCTCTCTACCCACCCTTGCCTCCTTCTCCGCGCAGCTCTCGATTCCCCCCTCTCTTTCGCACCCTCCATGTCATATTCCGCTCCAGGAGCTCCATCATAGCTCCTCGCTGTCGCTGGGAGGATGTTTTCTCCTCCGCTCGCCCCTTCCACCGTCATTTTCTCTCTACCCACCCTTGCCTCCTTTTCCGCGCAGCTCTCGATTCCCCCCTCTCTTTCGCACCCTCCATGTCATATTCCGCTCCAGGAGTTCCATCATAGCTCCTCACTGTCGCTGGGAGGATGTTTTCTCCTCCGCTCGCCTCTTCCACCGTCATTTTCTCTCTACCCACCCTTGCTTCCTTTTCCGCGCAGCTCTCGATTCCCCCCTCTCTTTCGCACCCTCCATGTCATATTCCGCTCCAGGAGTTCCATCATAGCTCCTCACTGTCGCTGGGAGGAAGTTTTCTCCTGCGCTCGCCCCTTCCACCGTCATTTTCTCTCTACCCACCCTTGCCTCCTTTTCCGCGCAGCTCTCGATTCCCCCCTCTCTTTCGCACCCTCCATGTCATATTCCGCTCCAGGAGCTCCATCATAGCTCCTTGCTGTCGCTGGGAGGATGTTTTCTCCTCCGCTCGCCCCTTCCACCGTCATTTTCTCTCTACCCACCCTTGCCTCCTTTTCCGCGCAGCTCTCGATTCCCCCCTCTCTTTCGCACCCTCCATGTCATATTCCGCTCCAGGAGTTCCATCATAGCTCCTCACTGTCGCTGGGAGGAAGTTTTCTCCTCCGCTCGCCCCTTCCACCGTCATTTTCTCTCTACCCACCCTTGCCTCCTTTTCCGCGTAGCTCTCGATTCCCCCCTCTCTTTCGCACCCTCCATGTCATATTCCGCTCCAGGAGTTCCATCATAGCTCCTCACTGTCGCTGGGAGGAAGTTTTCTCCTCCGCTCGCCCCTTCCACCGTCATTTTCTCTCTACCCACCCTTGCCTCCTTTTCCGCGCAGCTCTCGATTCCCCCCTCTCTTTTGCACCCTCCATGTCATTTTCCGCTCCAGGAGCTCCATCATAGCTCCTTGCTGTCGCTGGGAGGATGTTTTCTCCTCCGCTCGCCCCTTCCACCGTCATTTTCTCTCTACCCACCCTTGCCTCCTTTTCCGCGCAGCTCTCGATTCCCCCCTCTCTTTCGCACCCTCCATGTCATATTCCGCTCCAGGAGCTCCATCATAGCTCCTCGCTGTCGCTGGGAGGATGTTTTCTCCTCCGCTCGCCCCTTCCACCGTCATTTTCTCTCTACCCACCCTTGCCTCCTTTTCCGCGCAGCTCTCGATTCCCCCCTCTCTTTCGCACCCTCCATGTCATATTCCGCTCCAGGAGTTCCATCATAGCTCCTCACTGTCGCTGGGAGGATGTTTTCTCCTCCGCTCGCCTCTTCCACCGTCATTTTCTCTCTACCCACCCTTGCCTCCTTTTCCGCGCAGCTCTCGATTCCCCCCTCTCTTTCGCACCCTCCATGTCATATTCCGCTCCAGGAGTTCCATCATAGCTCCTCACTGTCGCTGGGAGGAAGTTTTCTCCTCCGCTCGCCCCTTCCACCGTCATTTTCTCTCTACCCACCCTTGCCTCCTTTTCCGCGCAGCTCTCGATTCCCCCCTCTCTTTCGCACCCTCCATGTCATATTCCGCTCCAGGAGCTCCATCATAGCTCCTTGTTGTCGCTGGGAGGATGTTTTCTTCTCCGCTCGCCCCTTCCACCGTCATTTTCTCTCTACCCACCCTTGCCTCCTTTTCCGCGCAGCTCTCGATTCCCCCCTCTCTTTCGCACCCTCCATGTCATATTCCGCTCCAGGAGCTCCATCATAGCTCCTTGCTGTCGCTGGGAGGATGTTTTCTCCTCCGCTCGCCCCTTCCACCGTCATTTTCTCTCTACCCACCCTTGCCTCCTTTTCCGCGCAGCTCTCGATTCCCCCCTCTCTTTCGCACCCTCCATGTCATATTCCGCTCCAGGAGTTCCATCATAGCTCCTCACTGTCGCTGGGAGGATGTTTTCTCCTCCGCTCGCCCCTTCCACCGTCATTTTCTCTCTACCCACCCTTGCCTCCTTCTCCGCGCAGCTCTCAATTCCCCCCTCTCTTTCGCACCCTCCATGTCATATTCCGCTCCAGGAGCTCCATCATAGCTAATCGCTGTCGCTGGGAGGATGTTTTCTCCTCCGCTCGCCCCTTCCACCGTCATTTTCTCTCTACCCACCCTTGCCTCCTTTTCCGCGCAGCTCTCGATTCCCCCCTCTCTTTCGCACCCTCCATGTCATATTCCGCTCCAGGAGTTCCATCATAGCTCCTCACTGTCGCTGGGAGGATGTTTTCTCCTCCGCTCGCCCCTTCCACCGTCATTTTCTCTCTACCCACCCTTGCCTCCTTTTCCGCGCAGCTCTCGATTCCCCCCTCTCTTTCGCACCCTCCATGTCATATTCCGCTCCAGGAGCTCCATCATAGCTAATCGCTGTCGCTGGGAGGATGTTTTCTCCTCCGCTCGCCCCTTCCACCGTCATTTTCTCTCTACCCACCCTTGCCTCCTTTTCCGCGCAGCTCTCGATTCCCCCCTCTCTTTCGCACCCTCCATGTCATATTCCGCTCCAGGAGTTCCATCATAGCTCCTCACTGTCGCTGGGAGGAAGTTTTCTCCTCCGCTCGCCCCTTCCACCGTCATTTTCTCTCTACCCACCCTTGCCTCCTTTTCCGCGTAGCTCTCGATTCCCCCCTCTCTTTTGCACCCTCCATGTCATTTTCCGCTCCAGGAGCTCCATCATAGCTCCTTGCTGTCGCTGGGAGGATGTTTTCTCCTCCGCTCGCCCCTTCCACCGTCATTTTCTCTCTACCCACCCTTGCCTCCTTTTCCGCGCAGCTCTCGATTCCCCCCTCTCTTTCGCACCCTCCATGTCATATTCCGCTCCAGGAGTTCCATCATAGCTCCTCACTGTCGCTGGAAGGATGTTTTCTCCTCCGCTCGCCTCTTCCACCGTCATTTTCTCTCTACCCACCCTTGCCTCCTTTTCCGCGCAGCTCTCGATTCCCCCCTCTCTTTCGCACCCTCCATGTCATATTCCGCTCCAGGAGTTCCATCATAGCTCCTCACTGTCGCTGGGAGGAAGTTTTCTCCTCCGCTCGCCCCTTCCACCGTCATTTTCTCTCTACCCACCCTTGCCTCCTTTTCCGCGCAGCTCTCGATTCCCCCCTCTCTTTCGCACCCTCCATGTCATATTCCGCTCCAGGAGCTCCATCATAGCTCCTTGTTGTCGCTGGGAGGATGTTTTCTTCTCCGCTCGCCCCTTCCACCGTCATTTTCTCTCTACCCACCCTTGCCTCCTTTTCCGCGCAGCTCTCGATTCCCCCCTCTCTTTCGCACCCTCCATGTCATATTCCGCTCCAGGAGCTCCATCATAGCTCCTTGCTGTCGCTGGGAGGATGTTTTCTCCTCCGCTCGCCCCTTCCACCGTCATTTTCTCTCTACCCACCCTTGCCTCCTTTTCCGCGCAGCTCTCGATTCCCCCTCTCTTTCGCACCCTCCATGTCATATTCCGCTCCAGGAGTTCCATCATAGCTCCTCACTGTCGCTGGGAGGATGTTTTCTCCTCCGCTAGCCCCTTCCACCATCATTTTCTCTCTACCCACCCTTGCCTCCTTTTCCGCGCAGCTCTCGATTCCCCCCTCTCTTTCGCACCCTCCATGTCATATTCCGCTCCAGGAGTTCCATCATAGCTCCTCACTGTCGCTGGGAGGAAGTTTTCTCCTCCGCTCGCCCCTTCCACCGTCATTTTCTCTCTACCCACCCTTGCCTCCTTTTCCGCGCAGCTCTCGATTCCCCCCTCTCTTTCGCACCCTCCATGTCATATTCCGCTCCAGGAGCTCCATCATAGCTCCTTGCTGTCGCTGGGAGGATGTTTTCTCCTCCGCTCGCCCCTTCCACCGTCATTTTCTCTCTACCCACCCTTGCCTCCTTTTCCGCGCAGCTCTCGATTCCCCCCTCTCTTTCGCACCCTCCATGTCATATTCCGCTCCAGGAGTTCCATCATAGCTCCTCACTGTCGCTGGGAGGATGTTTTCTCCTCCGCTCGCCCCTTCCACCGTCATTTTCTCTCTACCCACCCTTGCCTCCTTCTCCGCGCAGCTCTCAATTCCCCCCTCTCTTTCGCACCCTCCATGTCATATTCCGCTCCAGGAGCTCCATCATAGCTAATCGCTGTCGCTGGGAGGATGTTTTCTCCTCCGCTCGCCCCTTCCACCGTCATTTTCTCTCTACCCACCCTTGCCTCCTTTTCCGCGCAGCTCTCGATTCCCCCCTCTCTTTCGCACCCTCCATGTCATATTCCGCTCCAGGAGTTCCATCATAGCTCCTCACTGTCGCTGGGAGGATGTTTTCTCCTCCGCTCGCCCCTTCCACCGTCATTTTCTCTCTACCCACCCTTGCCTCCTTTTCCGCGCAGCTCTCGATTCCCCCCTCTCTTTCGCACCCTCCATGTCATATTCCGCTCCAGGAGCTCCATCATAGCTAATCGCTGTCGCTGGGAGGATGTTTTCTCCTCCGCTCGCCCCTTCCACCGTCATTTTCTCTCTACCCACCCTTGCCTCCTTTTCCGCGCAGCTCTCGATTCCCCCCTCTCTTTCGCACCCTCCATGTCATATTCCGCTCCAGGAGTTCCATCATAGCTCCTCACTGTCGCTGGGAGGAAGTTTTCTCCTCCGCTCGCCCCTTCCACCGTCATTTTCTCTCTACCCACCCTTGCCTCCTTTTCCGCGTAGCTCTCGATTCCCCCCTCTCTTTTGCACCCTCCATGTCATTTTCCGCTCCAGGAGCTCCATCATAGCTCCTTGCTGTCGCTGGGAGGATGTTTTCTCCTCCGCTCGCCCCTTCCACCGTCATTTTCTCTCTACCCACCCTTGCCTCCTTTTCCGCGCAGCTCTCGATTCCCCCCTCTCTTTCGCACCCTCCATGTCATATTCCGCTCCAGGAGTTCCATCATAGCTCCTCACTGTCGCTGGGAGGATGTTTTCTCCTCCGCTCGCCTCTTCCACCGTCATTTTCTCTCTACCCACCCTTGCCTCCTTTTCCGCGCAGCTCTCGATTCCCCCCTCTCTTTCGCACCCTCCATGTCATATTCCGCTCCAGGAGTTCCATCATAGCTCCTCACTGTCGCTGGGAGGAAGTTTTCTCCTCCGCTCGCCCCTTCCACCGTCATTTTCTCTCTACCCACCCTTGCCTCCTTTTCCGCGCAGCTCTCGATTCCCCCCTCTCTTTCGCACCCTCCATGTCATATTCCGCTCCAGGAGCTCCATCATAGCTCCTTGTTGTCGCTGGGAGGATGTTTTCTTCTCCGCTCGCCCCTTCCACCGTCATTTTCTCTCTACCCACCCTTGCCTCCTTTTCCGCGCAGCTCTCGATTCCCCCCTCTCTTTCGCACCCTCCATGTCATATTCCGCTCCAGGAGCTCCATCATAGCTCCTTGCTGTCGCTGGGAGGATGTTTTCTCCTCCGCTCGCCCCTTCCACCGTCATTTTCTCTCTACCCACCCTTGCCTCCTTTTCCGCGCAGCTCTCGATTCCCCCTCTCTTTCGCACCCTCCATGTCATATTCCGCTCCAGGAGTTCCATCATAGCTCCTCACTGTCGCTGGGAGGATGTTTTCTCCTCCGCTAGCCCCTTCCACCATCATTTTCTCTCTACCCACCCTTGCCTCCTTTTCCGCGCAGCTCTCGATTCCCCCCTCTCTTTCGCACCCTCCATGTCATATTCCGCTCCAGGAGTTCCATCATAGCTCCTCACTGTCGCTGGGAGGAAGTTTTCTCCTCCGCTCGCCCCTTCCACCGTCATTTTCTCTCTACCCACCCTTGCCTCCTTTTCCGCGCAGCTCTCGATTCCCCCCTCTCTTTCGCACCCTCCATGTCATATTCCGCTCCAGGAGCTCCATCATAGCTCCTTGATGTCGCTGGGAGGATGTTTTCTCCTCCGCTCGCCCCTTCCACCGTCATTTTCTCTCTACCCACCCTTGCCTCCTTTTCCGCGCAGCTCTCGATTCCCCCCTCTCTTTCGCACCCTCCATGTCATATTCCGCTCCAGGAGTTCCATCATAGCTCCTCACTGTCGCTGGGAGGATGTTTTCTCCTCCGCTCGCCCCTTCCACCGTCATTTTCTCTCTACCCACCCTTGCCTCCTTCTCCGCGCAGCTCTCAATTCCCCCCTCTCTTTCGCACCCTCCATGTCATATTCCGCTCCAGGAGCTCCATCATAGCTAATCGCTGTCGCTGGGAGGATATTTTCTCCTCCGCTCGCCCCTTCCACCGTCATTTTCTCTCTACCCACCCTTGCCTCCTTTTCCGCGCAGCTCTCGATTCCCCCCTCTCTTTCGCACCCTCCATGTCATATTCCGCTCCAGGAGTTCCATCATAGCTCCTCACTGTCGCTGGGAGGATGTTTTCTCCTCCGCTCGCCCCTTCCACCGTCATTTTCTCTCTACCCACCCTTGCCTCCTTTTCCGTGCAGCTCTCGATTCCCCCCTCTCTTTCGCACCCTCCATGTCATATTCCGCTCCAGGAGCTCCATCATAGCTAATCGCTGTCGCTGGGAGGATGTTTTCTCCTCCGCTCGCCCCTTCCACCGTCATTTTCTCTCTACCCACCCTTGCCTCCTTTTCCGCGCAGCTCTCGATTCCCCCCTCTCTTTCGCACCCTCCATGTCATATTCCGCTCCAGGAGTTCCATCATAGCTCCTCACTGTCGCTGGGAGGATGTTTTCTCCTCCGCTCGCCCCTTCCACCGTCATTTTCTCTCTACCCACCCTTGCCTCCTTTTCCGCGCAGCTCTCGATTCCCCCCTCTCTTTCGCACCCTCCATGTCATATTCCGCTCCAGGAGCTCCATCATAGCTCCTTGCTGTCGCTGGGAGGATGTTTTCTCCTCCGCTCGCCCCTTCCACCGTCATTTTCTCTCTACCCACCCTTGCCTCCTTTTCCGCGCAGCTCTCGATTCCCCCCTCTCTTTCGCACCCTCCATGTCATATTCCGCTCCAGGAGTTCCATCATAGCTCCTCACTGTCGCTGGGAGGATGTTTTCTCCTCCGCTCGCCCCTTCCACCGTCATTTTCTCTCTACCCACCCTTGCATCCTTTTCCGCGCAGCTCTCGATTCCCCCCTCTCTTTCGCACCCTCCATGTCATATTCCACTCCAGGAGTTCCATCATAGCTCCTCACTGTCGCTGGGAGGATGTTTTCTCCTCCGCTCGCCCCTTCCACCGTCATTTTCTCTCTACCCACCCTTGCCTCCTTTTCCGCGCAGCTCTCGATTCCCCCCTCTCTTTCGCACCCTCCATGTCATATTCCGCTCAAGGAGTTCCATCATAGCTCCTCACTGTCGCTGGGAGGATGTTTTCTCCTCCGCTCGCCCCTTCCACCGTCATTTTCTCTCTACCCACCCTTGCCTCCTTTTCCGCGCAGCTCTCGATTTCCGCCTCTCTTTCGCACCCTCCATGTCATATTCCGCTCCAGGAGCTCCATCATAGCTCCTTGCTGTCGCTGGGAGGATGTTTTCTCCTCCGCTCGCCCCTTCCACCGTCATTTTCTCTCTACCCACCCTTGCCTCCTTCTCCGCGCAGCTCTCAATTCCCCCCTCTCTTTCGCACCCTCCATGTCATATTCCGCTCCAGGAGCTCCATCATAGCTAATCGCTGTCGCTGGGAGGATGTTTTCTCCTCCGCTCGCCCCTTCCACCGTCATTTTCTCTCTACCCACCCTTGCCTCCTTTTCCGCGCAGCTCTCGATTCCCCCCTCTCTTTCGCACCCTCCATGTCATATTCCGCTCCAGGAGTTCCATCATAGCTCCTCACTGTCGCTGGGAGGATGTTTTCTCCTCCGCTCGCCCCTTCCACCGTCATTTTCTCTCTACCCACCCTTGCCTCCTTTTCCGCGCAGCTCTCGATTCCCCCCTCTCTTTCGCACCCTCCATGTCATATTCCGCTCCAGGAGCTCCATCATAGCTAATCGCTGTCGCTGGGAGGATGTTTTCTCCTCCGCTCGCCCCTTCCACCGTCATTTTCTCTCTACCCACCCTTGCCTCCTTTTCCGCGCAGCTCTCGATTCCCCCCTCTCTTTCGCACCCTCCATGTCATATTCCGCTCCAGGAGTTCCATCATAGCTCCTCACTGTCGCTGGGAGGATGTTTTCTCCTCCGCTCGCCCCTTCCACCGTCATTTTCTCTCTACCCACCCTTGCCTCCTTTTCCGCGCAGCTCTCGATTCCCCCCTCTCTTTCGCACCCTCCATGTCATATTCCGCTCCAGGAGCTCCATCATAGCTCCTTGCTGTCGCTGGGAGGATGTTTTCTCCTCCGCTCGCCCCTTCCACCGTCATTTTCTCTCTACCCACCCTTGCCTCCTTTTCCGCGCAGCTCTCGATTCCCCCCTCTCTTTCGCACCCTCCATGTCATATTCCGCTCCAGGAGTTCCATCATAGCTCCTCACTGTCGCTGGGAGGATGTTTTCTCCTCCGCTCGCCCCTTCCACCGTCATTTTCTCTCTACCCACCCTTGCATCCTTTTCCGCGCAGCTCTCGATTCCCCCCTCTCTTTCGCACCCTCCATGTCATATTCCACTCCAGGAGTTCCATCATAGCTCCTCACTGTCGCTGGGAGGATGTTTTCTCCTCCGCTCGCCCCTTCCACCGTCATTTTCTCTCTACCCACCCTTGCCTCCTTTTCCGCGCAGCTCTCGATTCCCCCCTCTCTTTCGCACCCTCCATGTCATATTCCGCTCAAGGAGTTCCATCATAGCTCCTCACTGTCGCTGGGAGGATGTTTTCTCCTCCGCTCGCCCCTTCCACCGTCATTTTCTCTCTACCCACCCTTGCCTCCTTTTCCGCGCAGCTCTCGATTTCCGCCTCTCTTTCGCACCCTCCATGTCATATTCCGCTCCAGGAGCTCCATCATAGCTCCTTGCTGTCGCTGGGAGGATGTTTTCTCCTCCGCTCGCCCCTTCCACCGTCATTTTCTCTCTACCCACCCTTGCCTCCTTTTGCGCGCAGCTCTCGATTCCCCCCTCTTTTTCGCACCCTCCATGTCATATTCCGCTCCAGGAGTTCCATCATAGCTCCTCACTGTCGCTGGGAGGATGTTTTCTCCTCCGCTCGCCCCTTCCACCATCATTTTCTCTCTACCCACCCTTGCCTCCTTTTCCGCGCAGCTCTCGATTCCCCCCTCTCTTTCGCACCCTCCATGTCATATTCCGCTCCAGGAGTTCCATCATAGCTCCTCACTGTCGCTGGGAGGAAGTTTTCTCCTCCGCTCGCCCCTTCCACCGTCATTTTCTCTCTACCCACCCTTGCCTCCTTTTCCGCGCAGCTCTCGATTCCCCCCTCTCTTTCGCACCCTCCATGTCATATTCCGCTCCAGGAGCTCCATCATAGCTCCTTGCTGTCGCTGGGAGGATGTTTTCTCCTCCGCTCGCCCCTTCCACCGTCATTTTCTCTCTACCCACCCTTGCCTCCTTTTCCGCGCAGCTCTCGATTCCCCCCTCTCTTTCGCACCCTCCATGTCATATTCCGCTCCAGGAGTTCCATCATAGCTCCTCACTGTCGCTGGGAGGATGTTTTCTCCTCCGCTCGCCCCTTCCACCGTCATTTTCTCTCTACCCACCCTTGCCTCCTTCTCCGCGCAGCTCTCAATTCCCCCCTCTCTTTCGCACCCTCCATGTCATATTCCGCTCCAGGAGCTCCATCATAGCTAATCGCTGTCGCTGGGAGGATGTTTTCTCCTCCGCTCGCCCCTTCCACCGTCATTTTCTCTCTACCCACCCTTGCCTCCTTTTCCGCGCAGCTCTCGATTCCCCCCTCTCTTTCGCACCCTCCATGTCATATTCCGCTCCAGGAGTTCCATCATAGCTCCTCACTGTCGCTGGGAGGATGTTTTCTCCTCCGCTCGCCCCTTCCACCGTCATTTTCTCTCTACCCACCCTTGCCTCCTTTTCCGCGCAGCTCTCGAATCCCCCCTCTCTTTCGCACCCTCCATGTCATATTCCGCTCCAGGAGCTCCATCATAGCTAATCGCTGTCGCTGGGAGGATGTTTTCTCCTCCGCTCACCCCTTCCACCGTCATTTTCTCTCTACCCACCCTTGCCTCCTTTTCCGCGCAGCTCTCGATTCCCCCCTCTCTTTCGCACCCTCCATGTCATATTCCGCTCCAGGAGTTCCATCATAGCTCCTCACTGTCGCTGGGAGGATGTTTTCTCCTCCGCTCGGTCCTTCCACCGTCATTTTCTCTCTACCCACCCTTGCCTCCTTTTCCGCGCAGCTCTCGATTCCCCCCTCTCTTTCGCACCCTCCATGTCATATTCCGCTCCAGGAGCTCCATCATAGCTCCTTGCTGTCGCTGGGAGGATGTTTTCTCCTCCGCTCGCCCCTTCCACCGTCATTTTCTCTCTACCCACCCTTGCCTCCTTTTCCGCGCAGCTCTCGATTCCCCCCTCTCTTTCGCACCCTCCATGTCATATTCCGCTCCAGGAGTTCCATCATAGCTCCTCACTGTCGCTGGGAGGATGTTTTCTCCTCCGCTCGCCCCTTCCACCGTCATTTTCTCTCTACCCACCCTTGCCTCCTTTTCCGCGCAGCTCTCGAATCCCCCCTCTCTTTCGCACCCTCCATGTCATATTCCGCTCCAGGAGCTCCATCATAGCTAATCGCTGTCGCTGGGAGGATGTTTTCTCCTCCGCTCACCCCTTCCACCGTCATTTTCTCTCTACCCACCCTTGCCTCCTTTTCCGCGCAGCTCTCGATTCCCCCCTCTCTTTCGCACCCTCCATGTCATATTCCGCTCCAGGAGTTCCATCATAGCTCCTCACTGTCGCTGGGAGGATGTTTTCTCCTCCGCTCGGTCCTTCCACCGTCATTTTCTCTCTACCCACCCTTGCCTCCTTTTCCGCGCAGCTCTCGATTCCCCCCTCTCTTTCGCACCCTCCATGTCATATTCCGCTCCAGGAGCTCCATCATAGCTCCTTGCTGTCGCTGGGAGGATGTTTTCTCCTCCGCTCGCCCCTTCCACCGTCATTTTCTCTCTACCCACCCTTGCCTCCTTTTCCGCGCAGCTCTCGATTCCCCCCTCTCTTTCGCACCCTCCATGTCATATTCCGCTCCAGGAGTTCCATCATAGCTCCTCACTGTCGCTGGGAGGATGTTTTCTCCTCCGCTCGCCCCTTCCACCGTCATTTTCTCTCTACCCACCCTTGCATCCTTTTCCGCGCAGCTCTCGATTCCCCCCTCTCTTTCGCACCCTCCATGTCATATTCCACTCCAGGAGTTCCATCATAGCTCCTCACTGTCGCTGGGAGGATGTTTTCTCCTCCGCTCGCCCCTTCCACCGTCATTTTCTCTCTACCCACCCTTGCCTCCTTTTCCGCGCAGCTCTCGATTCCCCCCTCTCTTTCGCACCCTCCATGTCATATTCCGCTCCAGGAGTTCCATCATAGCTCCTCACTGTCGCTGGGAGGATGTTTTCTCCTCCGCTCGCCCCTTCCACCGTCATTTTCTCTCTACCCACCCTTGCCTCCTTTTCCGCGCAGCTCTCGATTCCCCCCTCTCTTTCGCACCCTCCATGTCATATTCCGCTCCAGGAGCTCCATCATAGCTCCTTGCTGTCGCTGGGAGGATGTTTTCTCCTCCGCTCGCCCCTTCCACCGTCATTTTCTCTCTACCCACCCTTGCCTCCTTTTCCGCGCAGCTCTCGATTCCCCCCTCTCTTTCGCACCCTCCATGTCATATTCCGCTCCAGGAGTTCCATCATAGCTCCTCACTGTCGCTGGGAGGATGTTTTCTCCTCCGCTCGCCCCTTCCACCGTCATTTTCTCTCTACCCACCCTTGCCTCCTTTTCCGCGCAGCTCTCGATTCCCCCCTCTCTTTCGCACCCTCCATGTCATATTCCGCTCCAGGAGTTCCATCATAGCTCCTCACTGTCGCTGGGAGGATGTTTTCTCCTCCGCTCGCCCCTTCCACCGTCATTTTCTCTCTACCCACCCTTGCCTCCTTTTCCGCGCAGCTCTCGATTCCCCCCTCTCTTTCGCACCCTCCATGTCATATTCCGCTCCAGGAGTTCCATCATAGCTCCTCACTGTCGCTGGGAGGATGTTTTCTCCTCCGCTCGCCCCTTCCACCATCATTTTCTCTCTACCCACCCTTGCCTCCTTTTCCGCGCAGCTCTCGATTCCCCCCTCTCTTTCGCACCCTCAATGTCATATTCCGCTCCAGGAGTTCCATCATAGCTCCTCACTGTCGCTGGGAGGATGTTTTCTCCTCCGCTCGCCCCTTCCACCGTCATTTTCTCTCTACCCACCCTTGCCTCCTTTTCCGCGCAGCTCTCGATTCCCCCCTCTCTTTCGCACCCTCCATGTCATATTCCGCTCCAGGAGCTCCATCATAGCTCCTTGCTGTCGCTGGGAGGATGTTTTCTCCTCCGCTCGCCCCTTCCACCGTCATTTTCTCTCTACCCACCCTTGCCTCCTTTTCCGCGCAGCTCTCGATTCCCCCCTCTCTTTCGCACCCTCCATGTCATATTCCGCTCCAGGAGTTCCATCATAGCTCCTCACTGTCGCTGGGAGGATGTTTTCTCCTCCGCTCGCCCCTTCCACCGTCATTTTCTCTCTACCCACCCTTGCCTCCTTTTCCGCGCAGCTCTCGATTCCCCCCTCTCTTTCGCACCCTCCATGTCATATTCAGCTCCAGGAGTTCCATCATAGCTCCTCACTGTCGCTGGGAGGATGTTTTCTCCTCCGCTCGCCCCTTCCACCGTCATTTTCTCTCTACCCACCCTTGCCTCCTTTTCCGCGCAGCTCTCGATTCCCCCCTCTCTTTCGCACCCTCCATGTCATATTCCGCTCCAGGAGTTCCATCATAGCTCCTCACTGTCGCTGGGAGGATGTTTTCTCCTCCGCTCGCCCCTTCCACCATCATTTTCTCTCTACCCACCCTTGCCTCCTTTTCCGCGCAGCTCTCGATTCCCCCCTCTCTTTCGCACCCTCAATGTCATATTCCGCTCCAGGAGTTCCATCATAGCTCCTCACTGTCGCTGGGAGGATGTTTTCTCCTCCGCTCGCCCCTTCCACCGTCATTTTCTCTCTACCCACCCTTGCCTCCTTTTCCGCGCAGCTCTCGATTCCCCCCTCTCTTTCGCACCCTCCATGTCATATTCCGCTCCAGGAGTTCCATCATAGCTCCTCACTGTCGCTGGGAGGATGTTTTCTCCTCCGCTCGCCCCTTCCACCGTCATTTTCTCTCTACCCACCCTTGCCTCCTTTTCCGCGCAGCTCTCGATTCCCCCCTCTCTTTCGCACCCTCCATGTCATATTCCGCTCCAGGAGCTCCATCATAGCTCCTTGCTGTCGCTGGGAGGATGTTTTCTCCTCCGCTCGCCCCTTCCACCGTCATTTTCTCTCTACCCACCCTTGCCTCCTTTTCCGCGCAGCTCTCGATTCCCCCCTCTCTTTCGCACCCTCCATGTCATATTCCGCTCCAGGAGTTCCATCATAGCTCCTCACTGTCGCTGGGAGGATGTTTTCTCCTCCGCTCGCCCCTTCCACCATCATTTTCTCTCTACCCACCCTTGCCTCCTTTTCCGCGCAGCTCTCGATTCCCCCCTCTCTTTCGCACCCTCCATGTCATATTCCGCTCCAGGAGTTCCATCATAGCTCCTCAGTGTCGCTGGGAGGAAGTTTTCTCCTCCGCTCGCCCCTTCCACCGTCATTTTCTCTCTACCCACCCTTGCCTCCTTTTCCGCGCAGCTCTCGATTCCCCCCTCTCTTTCGCACCCTCCATGTCATATTCCGCTCCAGGAGCTCCATCATAGCTCCTTGCTGTCGCTGGGAGGATGTTTTCTCCTCCGCTCGCCCCTTCCACCGTCATTTTCTCTCTACCCACCCTTGCCTCCTTTTCCGCGCAGCTCTCGATTCCCCCCTCTCTTTCGCACCCTCCATGTCATATTCCGCTCCAGGAGTTCCATCATAGCTCCTCACTGTCGCTGGGAGGATGTTTTCTCCTCCGCTCGCCTCTTCCACCGTCATTTTCTCTCTACCCACCCTTGCCTCCTTTTCCGCGCAGCTCTCGATTCCCCCCTCTCTTTCGCACCCTCCATGTCATATTCCGCTCCAGGAGTTCCATCATAGCTCCTCACTGTCGCTGGGAGGAAGTTTTCTCCTCCGCTCGCCCCTTCCACCGTCATTTTCTCTCTACCCACCCTTGCCTCCTTTTCCGCGCAGCTCTCGATTCCCCCCTCTCTTTCGCACCCTCCATGTCATATTCCGCTCCAGGAGTTCCATCATAGCTCCTCACTGTCGCTGGGAGGAAGTTTTCTCCTCCGCTCGCCCCTTCCACCGTCATTTTCTCTCTACCCACCCTTGCCTCCTTTTCCGCGCAGCTCTCGATTCCCCCCTCTCTTTCGCACCCTCCATGTCATATTCCGCTCCAGGAGTTCCATCATAGCTCCTCACTGTCGCTGGGAGGAAGTTTTCTCCTCCGCTCGCCCCTTCCACCGTCATTTTCTCTCTACCCACCCTTGCCTCCTTTTCCGCGCAGCTCTCGATTCCCCCCTCTCTTTTGCACCCTCCATGTCATATTCCGCTCCAGGAGCTCCATCATAGCTCCTTGCTGTCGCTGGGAGGATGTTTTCTCCTCCGCTCGCCCCTTCCACCGTCATTTTCTCTCTACCCACCCTTGCCTCCTTTTCCGCGCAGCTCTCGATTCCCCCCTCTCTTTCGCACCCTCCATGTCATATTCCGCTCCAGGAGTTCCATCATAGCTCCTCACTGTCGCTGGGAGGATGTTTTCTCCTCCGCTCGCCCCTTCCACCGTCATTTTCTCTCTACCCACCCTTGCCTCCTTCTCCGCGCAGCTCTCGATTCCCCCCTCTCTTTCGCACCCTCCATGTCATATTCCGCTCCAGGAGCTCCATCATAGCTCCTCGCTGTCGCTGGGAGGATGTTTTCTCCTCCGCTCGCCCCTTCCACCGTCATTTTCTCTCTACCCACCCTTGCCTCCTTTTCCGCGCAGCTCTCGATTCCCCCCTCTCTTTCGCACCCTCCATGTCATATTCCGCTCCAGGAGTTCCATCATAGCTCCTCACTGTCGCTGGGAGGATGTTTTCTCCTCCGCTCGCCTCTTCCACCGTCATTTTCTCTCTACCCACCCTTGCCTCCTTTTCCGCGCAGCTCTCGATTCCCCCCTCTCTTTCGCACCCTCCATGTCATATTCCGCTCCAGGAGTTCCATCATAGCTCCTCACTGTCGCTGGGAGGATGTTTTCTCCTCCGCTCGCCCCTTCCACCGTCATTTTCTCTCTACCCACCCTTGCCTCCTTTTCCGCGCAGCTCTCGATTCCCCCCTCTCTTTCGCACCCTCCATGTCATATTCCGCTCCAGGAGTTCCATCATAGCTCCTCACTGTCGCTGGGAGGATGTTTTCTCCTCCGCTCGCCCCTTCCACCGTCATTTTCTCTCTACCCACCCTTGCCTCCTTCTCCGCGCAGCTCTCGATTCCCCCCTCTCTTTCGCACCCTCCATGTCATATTCCGCTCCAGGAGCTCCATCATAGCTCCTTGCTGTCGCTGGGAGGATGTTTTCTCCTCCGCTCGCCCCTTCCACCGTCATTTTCTCTCTACCCACCCTTGCCTCCTTTTCCGCGCAGCTCTCGATTCCCCCCTCTCTTTCGCACCCTCCATGTCATATTCCGCTCCAGGAGTTCCATCATAGCTCCTCACTGTCGCTGGGAGGATGTTTTCTCCTCCGCTCGCCCCTTCCACCGTCATTTTCTCTCTACCCACCCTTGCCTCCTTTTCCGCGCAGCTCTCGATTCCCCCCTCTCTTTCGCACCCATTATGTCCTATTCCGCTCCAGGAGCTCCATCATAGCTCCTCGCTGTCGCTGGGAGGATGTTTTCTCCTCCGCTCGCCCCTTCCACCGTCATTTTCTCTCTACCCACCCTTGCCTCCTTTTCCGCGCAGCTCTCGATTCCCCCCTCTCTTTCGCACCCTCAATGTCATATTCCGCTCCAGGAGTTCCATCATAGCTCCTCACTGTCGCTGGGAGGATGTTTTCTCCTCCGCTCGCCTCTTCCACCGTCATTTTCTCTCTACCCACCCTTGCCTCCTTTTCCGCGCAGCTCTCGATTCCCCCCTCTCTTTCGCACCCTCCATGTCATATTCCGCTCCAGGAGTTCCATCATAGCTCCTCACTGTCGCTGGGAGGAAGTTTTCTCCTCCGCTCGCCCCTTCCACCGTCATTTTCTCTCTACCCACCCTTGCCTCCTTTTCCGCGCAGCTCTCGATTCCCCCCTCTCTTTCGCACCCTCCATGTCATATTCCGCTCCAGGAGTTCCATCATAGCTCCTCACTGTCGCTGGGAGGATGTTTTCTCCTCCGCTCGCCTCTTCCACCGTCATTTTCTCTCTACCCACCCTTGCCTCCTTTTCCGCGCAGCTCTCGATTCCCCCCTCTCTTTCGCACCCTCCATGTCATATTCCGCTCCAGGAGTTCCATCATAGCTCCTCACTGTCGCTGGGAGGAAGTTTTCTCCTCCGCTCGCCCCTTCCACCGTCATTTTCTCTCTACCCACCCTTGCCTCCTTTTCCGCGCAGCTCTCGATTCCCCCCTCTCTTTCGCACCCTCCATGTCATATTCCGCTCCAGGAGTTCCATCATAGCTCCTCACTGTCGCTGGGAGGAAGTTTTCTCCTCCGCTCGCCCCTTCCACCGTCATTTTCTCTCTACCCACCCTTGCCTCCTTTTCCGCGCAGCTCTCGATTCCCCCCTCTCTTTCGCACCCTCCATGTCATATTCCGCTCCAGGAGTTCCATCATAGCTCCTCACTGTCGCTGGGAGGAAGTTTTCTCCTCCGCTCGCCCCTTCCACCGTCATTTTCTCTTTACCCACCCTTGCCTCCTTTTCCGCGCAGCTCTCGATTCCCCCCTCTCTTTCGCACCCTCCATGTCATATTCCGCTCCAGGAGCTCCATCATAGCTCCTTGCTGTCTCTGGGAGGATGTTTTCTCCTCCGCTCGCCCCTTCCACCGTCATTTTCTCTCTACCCACCCTTGCCTCCTTTTCCGCGCAGCTCTCGATTCCCCCCTCTCTTTCGCACCCTCCATGTCATATTCCGCTCCAGGAGTTCCATCATAGCTCCTCACTGTCGCTGGGAGGATGTTTTCTCCTCCGCTCGCCCCTTCCACCGTCATTTTCTCTCTACCCACCCTTGCCTCCTTCTCCGCGCAGCTCTCGATTCCCCCCTCTCTTTTGCACCCTCCATGTCATATTCCGCTCCAGGAGCTCCATCATAGCTCCTCGCTGTCGCTGGGAGGATGTTTTCTCCTCCGCTCGCCCCTTCCACCGTCATTTTCCCTCTACCCACCCTTGCCTCCTTTTCCGCGCAGCTCTCGATTCCCCCCTCTCTTTCGCACCCTCCATGTCATATTCCGCTCCAGGAGTTCCATCATAGCTCCTCACTGTCGCTGGGAGGATGTTTTCTCCTCCGCTCGCCTCTTCCACCGTCATTTTCTCTCTACCCACCCTTGCCTCCTTTTCCGCGCAGCTCTCGATTCCCCCCTCTCTTTCGCACCCTCCATGTCATATTCCGCTCCAGGAGTTCCATCATAGCTCCTCACTGTCGCTGGGAGGATGTTTTCTCCTCCGCTCGCCCCTTCCACCGTCATTTTCTCTCTACCCACCCTTGCCTCCTTTTCCGCGCAGCTCTCGATTCCCCCCTCTCTTTCGCACCCTCCATGTCATATTCCGCTCCAGGAGCTCCATCATAGCTCCTTGCTGTCGCTGGGAGGATGTTTTCTCCTCCGCTCGCCCCTTCCACCGTCATTTTCTCTCTACCCACCCTTGCCTCCTTTTCCGCGCAGCTCTCGATTCCCCCCTCTCTTTCGCACCCTCCATGTCATATTCCGCTCCAGGAGTTCCATCATAGCTCCTCACTGTCGCTGGGAGGATGTTTTCTCCTCCGCTCGCCCCTTCCACTGTCATTTTCTCTCTACCCACCCTTGCCTCCTTCTCCGCGCAGCTCTCAATTCCCCCCTCTCTTTCGCACCCTCCATGTCATATTCCGCTCCAGGAGCTCCATCATAGCTCCTCGCTGTCGCTGGGAGGATGTTTTCTCCTCCGCTCGCCCCTTCCACCGTCATTTTCTCTCTACCCACCCTTGCCTCCTTTTCCGCGCAGCTCTCGATTCCCCCCTCTCTTTCGCACCCTCCATGTCATATTCCGCTCCAGGAGTTCCATCATAGCTCCTCACTGTCGCTGGGAGGATGTTTTCTCCTCCGCTCGCCCCTTCCACCGTCATTTTCTCTCTACCCACCCTTGCCTCCTTCTCCGCGCAGCTCTCGATTCCCCCCTCTCTTTCGCACCCTCCATGTCATATTCCGCTCCAGGAGCTCCATCATAGCTCCTTGCTGTCGCTGGGAGGATGTTTTCTCCTCCGCTCGCCCCTTCCACCGTCATTTTCTCTCTACCCACCCTTGCCTCCTTTTCCGCGCAGCTCTCGATTCCCCCCTCTCTTTCGCACCCTCCATGTCATATTCCGCTCCAGGAGTTCCATCATAGCTCCTCACTGTCGCTGGGAGGATGTTTTCTCCTCCGCTCGCCCCTTCCACCGTCATTTTCTCTCTACCCACCCTTGCCTCCTTTTCCGCGCAGCTCTCGATTCCCCCCTCTCTTTCGCACCCTCAATGTCATATTCCGCTCCAGGAGTTCCATCATAGCTCCTCACTGTCGCTGGGAGGATGTTTTCTCCTCCGCTCGCCCCTTCCACCGTCATTTTCTCTCTACCCACCCTTGCCTCCTTTTCCGCGCAGCTCTCGATTCCCCCCTCTCTTTCGCACCCTCAATGTCATATTCCGCTCCAGGAGTTCCATCATAGCTCCTCACTGTCGCTGGGAGGATGTTTTCTCCTCCGCTCGCCTCTTCCACCGTCATTTTCTCTCTACCCACCCTTGCCTCCTTTTCCGCGCAGCTCTCGATTCCCCCCTCTCTTTCGCACCCTCCATGTCATATTCCGCTCCAGGAGTTCCATCATAGCTCCTCACTGTCGCTGGGAGGAAGTTTTCTCCTCCGCTCGCCCCTTCCACCGTCATTTTCTCTCTACCCACCCTTGCCTCCTTTTCCGCGCAGCTCTCGATTCCCCCCTCTCTTTCGCACCCTCCATGTCATATTCCGCTCCAGGAGTTCCATCATAGCTCCTCACTGTCGCTGGGAGGAAGTTTTCTCCTCCGCTCGCCCCTTCCACCGTCATTTTCTCTCTACCCACCCTTGCCTCCTTTTCCGCGCAGCTCTCGATTCCCCCCTCTCTTTCGCACCCTCCATGTCATATTCCGCTCCAGGAGCTCCATCATAGCTCCTTGCTGTCGCTGGGAGGATGTTTTCTCCTCCGCTCGCCCCTTCCACCGCCATTTTCTCTCTACCCACCCTTGCCTCCTTTTCCGCGCAGCTCTCGATTCCCCCCTCTCTTTCGCACCCTCCATGTCATATTCCGCTCCAGGAGTTCCATCATAGCTCCTCACTGTCGCTGGGAGGATGTTTTCTCCTCCGCTCGCCTCTTCCACCGTCATTTTCTCTCTACCCACCCTTGCCTCCTTTTCCGCGCAGCTCTCGATTCCCCCCTCTCTTTCGCACCCTCCATGTCATATTCCGCTCCAGGAGTTCCATCATAGCTCCTCACTGTCGCTGGGAGGAAGTTTTCTCCTCCGCTCGCCCCTTCCACCGTCATTTTCTCTCTACCCACCCTTGCCTCCTTTTCCGCGCAGCTCTCGATTCCCCCCTCTCTTTCGCACCCTCCATGTCATATTCCGCTCTAGGAGTTCCATCATAGCTCCTCACTGTCGCTGGGAGGAAGTTTTCTCCTCCGCTCGCCCCTTCCACCGTCATTTTCTCTCTACCCACCCTTGCCTCCTTTTCCGCGCAGCTCTCGATTCCCCCCTCTCTTTCGCACCCTCCATGTCATATTCCGCTCCAGGAGTTCCATCATAGCTCCTCACTGTCGCTGGGAGGAAGTTTTCTCCTCCGCTCGCCCCTTCCACCGTCATTTTCTCTCTACCCACCCTTGCCTCCTTTTCCGCGCAGCTCTCGATTCCCCCCTCTCTTTTGCACCCTCCATGTCATATTCCGCTCCAGGAGCTCCATCATAGCTCCTTGCTGTCTCTGGGAGGATGTTTTCTCCTCCGCTCGCCCCTTCCACCGTCATTTTCTCTCTACCTACCCTTGCCTCCTTTTCCGCGCAGCTCTCGATTCCCCCCTCTCTTTCGCACCCTCCATGTCATATTCCGCTCCAGGAGTTCCATCATAGCTCCTCACTGTCGCTGGGAGGATGTTTTCTCCTCCGCTCGCCCCTTCCACCGTCATTTTCTCTCTACCCACCCTTGCCTCCTTCTCCGCGCAGCTCTCGATTCCCCCCTCTCTTTCGCACCCTCCATGTCATATTCCGCTCCAGGAGCTCCATCATAGCTCCTCGCTGTCGCTGGGAGGATGTTTTCTCCTCCGCTCGCCCCTTCCACCGTCATTTTCTCTCTACCCACCCTTGCCTCCTTTTCCGCGCAGCTCTCGATTCCCCCCTCTCTTTCGCACCCTCCATGTCATATTCCGCTCCAGGAGTTCCATCATAGCTCCTCACTGTCGCTGGGAGGATGTTTTCTCCTCCGCTCGCCTCTTCCACCGTCATTTTCTCTCTACCCACCCTTGCCTCCTTTTCCGCGCAGCTCTCGATTCCCCCTCTCTTTCGCACCCTCCATGTCATATTCCGCTCCAGGAGTTCCATCATAGCTCCTCACTGTCGCTGGGAGGAAGTTTTCTCCTCCGCTCGCCCCTTCCACCGTCATTTTCTCTCTACCCACCCTTGCCTCCTTTTCCGCGCAGCTCTCGATTCCCCCCTCTCTTTCGCACCCTCCATGTCATATTCCGCTCCAGGAGCTCCATCATAGCTCCTTGCTGTCGCTGGGAGGATGTTTTCTCCTCCGCTCGCCCCTTCCACCGTCATTTTCTCTCTACCCACCCTTGCCTCCTTTTCCGCGCAGCTCTCGATTCCCCCCTCTCTTTCGCACCCTCCATGTCATATTCCGCTCCAGGAGTTCCATCATAGCTCCTCACTGTCGCTGGGAGGATGTTTTCTCCTCCGCTCGCCCCTTCCACCGTCATTTTCTCTCTACCCACCCTTGCCTCCTTTTCCGCGCAGCTCTCGATTCCCCCCTCTCTTTCGCACCCTCCATGTCATATTCCGCTCCAGGAGCTCCATCATAGCTCCTCGCTGTCGCTGGGAGGATGTTTTCTCCTCCGCTCGCCCCTTCCACCGTCATTTTCTCTCTACCCACCCTTGCCTCCTTTTCCGCGCAGCTCTCGATTCCCCCCTCTCTTTCGCACCCTCAATGTCATATTCCGCTCCAGGAGCTCCATCATAGCTCCTCGCTGTCGCTGGGAGGATGTTTTCTCCTCCGCTCGCCCCTTCCACCGTCATTTTCTCTCTACCCACCCTTGCCTCCTTTTCCGCGCAGCTCTCGATTCCCCCCTCTCTTTCGCACCCTCCATGTCATATTCCGCTCCAGGAGCTCCATCATAGCTCCTTGCTGTCGCTGGGAGGATGTTTTCTCCTCCGCTCGCCCCTTCCACCGTCATTTTCTCTCTACCCACCCTTGCCTCCTTTTCCGCGCAGCTCTCGATTCCCCCCTCTCTTTCGCACCCTCCATGTCATATTCCGCTCCAGGAGTTCCATCATAGCTCCTCACTGTCGCTGGGAGGATGTTTTCTCCTCCGCTCGCCCCTTCCACCATCATTTTCTCTCTACCCACCCTTGCCTCCTTTTCCGCGCAGCTCTCGATTCCCCCCTTTCTTTCGCACCCTCCATGTCATATTCCGCTCCAGGAGTTCCATCATAGCTCCTCACTGTCGCTGGGAGGAAGTTTTCTCCTCCGCTCGCCCCTTCCACCGTCATTTTCTCTCTACCCACCCTTGCCTCCTTTTCCGCGCAGCTCTCGATTCCCCCCTCTCTTTCGCACCCTCCATGTCATATTCTGCTCCAGGAGCTCCATCATAGCTCCTTGCTGTCGCTGGGAGGATGTTTTCTCCTCCGCTCGCCCCTTCCACCGTCATTTTCTCTCTACCCACCCTTGCCTCCTTTTCCGCGCAGCTCTCGATTCCCCCCTCTCTTTCGCACCCTCCATGTCATATTCCGCTCCAGGAGTTCCATCGTAGCTCCTCACTGTCGCTGGGAGGATGTTTTCTCCTCCGCTCGTCCCTTCCACCGTCATTTTCTCTCTACCCACCCTTGCCTCCTTCTCCGCGCAGCTCTCAATTCCCCCCTCTCTTTCGCACCCTCCATGTCATATTCCGCTCCAGGAGCTCCATCATAGCTAATCGCTGTCGCTGGGAGGATGTTTTCTCCTCCGCTCGCCCCTTCCACCGTCATTTTCTCTCTACCCACCCTTGCCTCCTTTTCCGCGCAGCTCTCGATTCCCCCCTCTCTTTCGCACCCTCCATGTCATATTCCGCTCCAGGAGTTCCATCATAGCTCCTCACTGTCGCTGGGAGGATGTTTTCTCCTCCGCTCGCCCCTTCCACCGTCATTTTCTCTCTACCCACCCTTGCCTCCTTTTCCGCGCAGCTCTCGATTCCCCCCTCTCTTTCGCACCCTCCATGTCATATTCCGCTCCAGGAGCTCCATCATAGCTCCTTGCTGTCGCTGGGAGGATGTTTTCTCCTCCGCTCGCCCCTTCCACCGTCATTTTCTCTCTACCCACCCTTGCCTCCTTTTCCGCGCAGCTCTCGATTCCCCCCTCTCTTTCGCACCCTCCATGTCATATTCCGCTCCAGGAGTTCCATCATAGCTCCTCACTGTCGCTGGGAGGATGTTTTCTCCTCCGCTCGCCCCTTCCACCGTCATTTTCTCTCTACCCACCCTTGCATCCTTTTCCGCGCAGCTCTCGATTCCCCCCTCTCTTTCGCACCCTCCATGTCATATTCCACTCCAGGAGTTCCATCATAGCTCCTCACTGTCGCTGGGAGGATGTTTTCTCCTCCGCTCGCCCCTTCCACCGTCATTTTCTCTCTACCCACCCTTGCCTCCTTTTCCGCGCAGCTCTCGATTCCCCCCTCTCTTTCGCACCCTCCATGTCATATTCCGCTCCAGGAGTTCCATCATAGCTCCTCACTGTCGCTGGGAGGATGTTTTCTCCTCCGCTCGCCCCTTCCACCGTCATTTTCTCTCTACCCACCCTTGCCTCCTTTTCCGCGCAGCTCTCGATTCCCCCCTTTCTTTCGCACCCTCCATGTCATATTCCGCTCCAGGAGTTCCATCATAGCTCCTCACTGTCGCTGGGAGGAAGTTTTCTCCTCCGCTCGCCCCTTCCACCGTCATTTTCTCTCTACCCACCCTTGCCTCCTTTTCCGCGCAGCTCTCGATTCCCCCCTCTCTTTCGCACCCTCCATGTCATATTCTGCTCCAGGAGCTCCATCATAGCTCCTTGCTGTCGCTGGGAGGATGTTTTCTCCTCCGCTCGCCCCTTCCACCGTCATTTTCTCTCTACCCACCCTTGCCTCCTTTTCCGCGCAGCTCTCGATTCCCCCCTCTCTTTCGCACCCTCCATGTCATATTCCGCTCCAGGAGTTCCATCATAGCTCCTCACTGTCGCTGGGAGGATGTTTTCTCCTCCGCTCTCCCCTTCCACCGTCATTTTCTCTCTACCCACCCTTGCCTCCTTTTCCGCGCAGCTCTCGATTCCCCCCTCTCTTTCGCACCCTCCATGTCATATTCCGCTCCAGGAGTTCCATCATAGCTCCTCACTGTCGCTGGGAGGATGTTTTCTCCTCCGCTCGCCCCTTCCACCGTCATTTTCTCTCTACCCACCCTTGCCTCCTTTTCCGCGCAGCTCTCGATTCCCCCCTCTCTTTCGCACCCTCCATGTCATATTCCGCTCCAGGAGCTCCATCATAGCTCCTTGCTGTCGCTGGGAGGATGTTTTCTCCTCCGCTCGCCCCTTCCACCGTCATTTTCTCTCTACCCACCCTTGCCTCCTTTTCCGCACAGCTCTCGATTCCCCCCTCTCTTTCGCACCCTCCATGTCATATTCCGCTCCAGGAGTTCCATCATAGCTCCTCACTGTCGCTGGGAGGATGTTTTCTCCTCCGCTCGCCCCTTCCACCGTCATTTTCTCTCTACCCACCCTTGCATCCTTTTCCGCGCAGCTCTCGATTCCCCCCTCACTTTCGCACCCTCCATGTCATATTCCACTCCAGGAGTTCCATCATAGCTCCTCACTGTCGCTGGGAGGATGTTTTCTCCTCCGCTCGCCCCTTCCACCGTCATTTTCTCTCTACCCACCCTTGCCTCCTTTTCCGCGCAGCTCTCGATTCCCCCCTCTCTTTCGCACCCTCCATGTCAAATTCCGCTCCAGGAGTTCCATCATAGCTCCTCACTGTCGCTGGGAGGATGTTTTCTCCTCCGCTCGCCCCTTCCACCGTCATTTTCTCTCTACCCACCCTTGCCTCCTTTTCCGCGCAGCTCTCGATTCCCCCCTCTCTTTCGCACCCTCCATGTCATATTCCACTCCAGGAGCTCCATCATAGCTCCTTGCTGTCGCTGGGAGGATGTTTTCTCCTCCGCTCGCCCCTTCCACCGTCATTTTCTCTCTACCCACCCTTGCCTCCTTTTCCGCGCAGCTCTCGATTCCCCCCTCTCTTTCGCACCCTCCATGTCATATTCCGCTCCAGGAGTTCCATCATAGCTCCTCACTGTCGCTGGGAGGATGTTTTCTCCTCCGCTCGCCCCTTCCACCGTCATTTTCTCTCTACCCACCCTTGCCTCCTTTTCCGCGCAGCTCTCGATTCCCCCCTCTCTTTCGCACCCTCCATGTCATATTCCGCTCCAGGAGTTCCATCATAGCTCCTCACTGTCGCTGGGAGGATGTTTTCTCCTCCGCTCGCCCCTTCCACCGTCATTTTCTCTCTACCCACCCTTGCCTCCTTTTCCGCGCAGCTCTCGATTCCCCCCTCTCTTTCGCACCCTCCATGTCATATTCCGCTCCAGGAGTTCCATCATAGCTCCTCACTGTCGCTGGGAGGATGTTTTCTCCTCCGCTCGCCCCTTCCACCATCATTTTCTCTCTACCCACCCTTGCCTCCTTTTCCGCGCAGCTCTCGATTCCCCCCTCTCTTTCGCACCCTCCATGTCATATTCCGCTCCAGGAGTTCCATCATAGCTCCTCACTGTCGCTGGGAGGAAGTTTTCTCCTCCGCTCGCCCCTTCCACCGTCATTTTCTCTCTACCCACCCTTGCCTCCTTTTCCGCGCAGCTCTCGATTCCCCCCTCTCTTTCGCACCCTCCATGTCATATTCCGCTCCAGGAGCTCCATCATAGCTCCTTGCTGTCGCTGGGAGGATGTTTTCTCCTCCGCTCGCCCCTTCCACGGTCATTTTCTCTCTACCCACCCTTGCCTCCTTTTCCGCGCAGCTCTCGATTCCCCCCTCTCTTTCGCACCCTCCATGTCATATTCCGCTCCAGGAGTTCCATCATAGCTCCTCACTGTCGCTGGGAGGATGTTTTCTCCTCCGCTCGCCCCTTCCACCGTCATTTTCTCTCTACCCACCCTTGCCTCCTTCTCCGCGCAGCTCTCGATTCCCCCCTCTCTTTCGCACCCTCCATGTCATATTCCGCTCCAGGAGCTCCATCATAGCTCCTTGCTGTCGCTGGGAGGATGTTTTCTCCTCCGCTCGCCCCTTCCACCGTCATTTTCTCTCTACCCACCCTTGCCTCCTTTTCCGCGCAGCTCTCGATTCCCCCCTCTCTTTCGCACCCTCCATGTCATATTCCGCTCCAGGAGTTCCATCATAGCTCCTCACTGTCGCTGGGAGGATGTTTTCTCCTCCGCTCGCCCCTTCCACCGTCATTTTCTCTCTACCCACCCTTGCCTCCTTCTCCGCGCAGCTCTCGATTCCCCCCTCTCTTTCGCACCCTCCATGTCATATTCCGCTCCAGGAGCTCCATCATAGCTCCTCGCTGTCGCTGGGAGGATGTTTTCTCCTCCGCTCGCCCCTTCCACCGTCATTTTCTCTCTACCCACCCTTGCCTCCTTTTCCGCGCAGCTCTCGATTCCCCCCTCTCTTTCGCACCCTCCATGTCATATTCCGCTCCAGGAGTTCCATCATAGCTCCTCACTGTCGCTGGGAGGATGTTTTCTCCTCCGCTCGCCTCTTCCACCGTCATTTTCTCTCTACCCACCCTTGCCTCCTTTTCCGCGCAGCTCTCGATTCCCCCCTCTCTTTCGCACCCTCCATGTCATATTCCGCTCCAGGAGTTCCATCATAGCTCCTCACTGTCGCTGGGAGGAAGTTTTCTCCTCCGCTCGCCCCTTCCACCGTCATTTTCTCTCTACCCACCCTTGCCTCCTTTTCCGCGCAGCTCTCGATTCCCCCCTCTCTTTCGCACCCTCCATGTCATATTCCGCTCCAGGAGCTCCATCATAGCTCCTCGCTGTCGCTGGGAGGATGTTTTCTCCTCCGCTCGCCACTTCCACCGTCATTTTCTCTCTACCCACCCTTGCCTCCTTTTCCGCGCAGCTCTCGATTCCCCCCTCTCTTTCGCACCCTCAATGTCATATTCCGCTCCAGGAGTTCCATCATAGCTCCTCACTGTCGCTGGGAGGATGTTTTCTCCTCCGCTCGCCCCTTCCACCGTCATTTTCTCTCTACCCACCCTTGCCTCCTTTTCCGCGCAGCTCTCGATTCCCCCCTCTCTTTCGCACCCTCCATGTCATATTCCGCTCCAGGAGTTCCATCATAGCTCCTCACTGTCGCTGGGAGGATGTTTTCTCCTCCGCTCGCCCCTTCCACCGTCATTTTCTCTCTACCCACCCTTGCCTCCTTTTCCGCGCAGCTCTCGATTCCCCCCTCTCTTTCGCACCCTCCATGTCATATTCCGCTCCAGGAGCTCCATCATAGCTCCTTGCTGTCGCTGGGAGGATGTTTTCTCCTCCGCTCGCCCCTTCCACCGTCATTTTCTCTCTACCCACCCTTGCCTCCTTTTCCGCGCAGCTCTCGATTCCCCCCTCTCTTTCGCACCCTCCATGTCATATTCCGCTCCAGGAGTTCCATCATAGCTCCTCACTGTCGCTGGGAGGATGTTTTCTCCTCCGCTCGCCCCTTCCACCGTCATTTTCTCTCTACCCACCCTTGCCTCCTTTTCCGCGCAGCTCTCGATTCCCCCCTCTCTTTCGCACCCTCCATGTCATATTCCGCTCCAGGAGTTCCATCATAGCTCCTCACTGTCGCTGGGAGGATGTTTTCTCCTCCGCTCGCCCCTTCCACCATCATTTTCTCTCTACCCACCCTTGCCTCCTTTTCCGCGCAGCTCTCGATTCCCCCCTCTCTTTCGCACCCTCCATGTCATATTCCGCTCCAGGAGTTCCATCATAGCTCCTCACTGTCGCTGGGAGGAAGTTTTCTCCTCCGCTCGCCCCTTCCACCGTCATTTTCTCTCTACCCACCCTTGCCTCCTTTTCCGCGCAGCTCTCGATTCCCCCCTCTCTTTCGCACCCTCCATGTCATATTCCGCTCCAGGAGCTCCATCATAGCTCCTTGCTGTCGCTGGGAGGATGTTTTCTCCTCCGCTCGCCCCTTCCACGGTCATTTTCTCTCTACCCACCCTTGCCTCCTTTTCCGCGCAGCTCTCGATTCCCCCCTCTCTTTCGCACCCTCCATGTCATATTCCGCTCCAGGAGTTCCATCATAGCTCCTCACTGTCGCTGGGAGGATGTTTTCTCCTCCGCTCGCCCCTTCCACCGTCATTTTCTCTCTACCCACCCTTGCCTCCTTCTCCGCGCAGCTCTCGATTCCCCCCTCTCTTTCGCACCCTCCATGTCATATTCCGCTCCAGGAGCTCCATCATAGCTCCTTGCTGTCGCTGGGAGGATGTTTTCTCCTCCGCTCGCCCCTTCCACCGTCATTTTCTCTCTACCCACCCTTGCCTCCTTTTCCGCGCAGCTCTCGATTCCCCCCTCTCTTTCGCACCCTCCATGTCATATTCCGCTCCAGGAGTTCCATCATAGCTCCTCACTGTCGCTGGGAGGATGTTTTCTCCTCCGCTCGCCCCTTCCACCGTCATTTTCTCTCTACCCACCCTTGCCTCCTTCTCCGCGCAGCTCTCGATTCCCCCCTCTCTTTCGCACCCTCCATGTCATATTCCGCTCCAGGAGCTCCATCATAGCTCCTCGCTGTCGCTGGGAGGATGTTTTCTCCTCCGCTCGCCCCTTCCACCGTCATTTTCTCTCTACCCACCCTTGCCTCCTTTTCCGCGCAGCTCTCGATTCCCCCCTCTCTTTCGCACCCTCCATGTCATATTCCGCTCCAGGAGTTCCATCATAGCTCCTCACTGTCGCTGGGAGGATGTTTTCTCCTCCGCTCGCCTCTTCCACCGTCATTTTCTCTCTACCCACCCTTGCCTCCTTTTCCGCGCAGCTCTCGATTCCCCCCTCTCTTTCGCACCCTCCATGTCATATTCCGCTCCAGGAGTTCCATCATAGCTCCTCACTGTCGCTGGGAGGAAGTTTTCTCCTCCGCTCGCCCCTTCCACCGTCATTTTCTCTCTACCCACCCTTGCCTCCTTTTCCGCGCAGCTCTCGATTCCCCCCTCTCTTTCGCACCCTCCATGTCATATTCCGCTCCAGGAGCTCCATCATAGCTCCTCGCTGTCGCTGGGAGGATGTTTTCTCCTCCGCTCGCCACTTCCACCGTCATTTTCTCTCTACCCACCCTTGCCTCCTTTTCCGCGCAGCTCTCGATTCCCCCCTCTCTTTCGCACCCTCAATGTCATATTCCGCTCCAGGAGTTCCATCATAGCTCCTCACTGTCGCTGGGAGGATGTTTTCTCCTCCGCTCGCCCCTTCCACCGTCATTTTCTCTCTACCCACCCTTGCCTCCTTTTCCGCGCAGCTCTCGATTCCCCCCTCTCTTTCGCACCCTCCATGTCATATTCCGCTCCAGGAGTTCCATCATAGCTCCTCACTGTCGCTGGGAGGATGTTTTCTCCTCCGCTCGCCCCTTCCACCGTCATTTTCTCTCTACCCACCCTTGCCTCCTTTTCCGCGCAGCTCTCGATTCCCCCCTCTCTTTCGCACCCTCCATGTCATATTCCGCTCCAGGAGCTCCATCATAGCTCCTTGCTGTCGCTGGGAGGATGTTTTCTCCTCCGCTCGCCCCTTCCACCGTCATTTTCTCTCTACCCACCCTTGCCTCATTTTCCGCGCAGCTCTCGATTCCCCCCTCTCTTTCGCACCCTCCATGTCATATTCCGCTCCAGGAGTTCCATCATAGCTCCTCACTGTCGCTGGGAGGATGTTTTCTCCTCCGCTCGCCCCTTCCACCATCATTTTCTCTCTACCCACCCTTGCCTCCTTTTCCGCGCAGCTCTCGATTCCCCCCTTTCTTTCGCACCCTCCATGTCATATTCCGCTCCAGGAGTTCCATCATAGCTCCTCACTGTCGCTGGGAGGAAGTTTTCTCCTCCGCTCGCCCCTTCCACCGTCATTTTCTCTCTACCCACCCTTGCCTCCTTTTCCGCGCAGCTCTCGATTCCCCCCTCTCTTTCGCACCCTCCATGTCATATTCTGCTCCAGGAGCTCCATCATAGCTCCTTGCTGTCGCTGGGAGGATGTTTTCTCCTCCGCTCGCCCCTTCCACCGTCATTTTCTCTCTACCCACCCTTGCCTCCTTCTCCGCGCAGCTCTCAATTCCCCCCTCTCTTTCGCACCCTCCATGTCATATTCCGCTCCAGGAGCTCCATCATAGCTAATCGCTGTCGCTGGGAGGATGTTTTCTCCTCCGCTCGCCCCTTCCACCGTCATTTTCTCTCTACCCACCCTTGCCTCCTTTTCCGCGCAGCTCTCGATTCCCCCCTCTCTTTCGCACCCTCCATGTCATATTCCGCTCCAGGAGTTCCATCATAGCTCCTCACTGTCGCTGGGAGGATGTTTTCTCCTCCGCTCGCCCCTTCCACCGTCATTTTCTCTCTACCCACCCTTGCCTCCTTCTCCGCGCAGCTCTCAATTCCCCCCTCTCTTTCGCACCCTCCATGTCATATTCCGCTCCAGGAGCTCCATCATAGCTAATCGCTGTCGCTGGGAGGATGTTTTCTCCTCCGCTCGCCCCTTCCACCGTCATTTTCTCTCTACCCACCCTTGCCTCCTTTTCCGCGCAGCTCTCGATTCCCCCCTCTCTTTCGCACCCTCCATGTCATATTCCGCTCCAGGAGTTCCATCATAGCTCCTCACTGTCGCTGGGAGGATGTTTTCTCCTCCGCTCGCCCCTTCCACCGTCATTTTCTCTCTACCCACCCTTGCCTCCTTTTCCGCGCAGCTCTCGATTCCCCCCTCTCTTTCGCACCCTCCATGTCATATTCCGCTCCAGGAGCTCCATCATAGCTCCTTGCTGTCGCTGGGAGGATGTTTTCTCCTCCGCTCGCCCCTTCCACCGTCATTTTCTCTCTACCCACCCTTGCCTCCTTTTCCGCGCAGCTCTCGATTCCCCCCTCTCTTTCGCACCCTCCATGTCATATTCCGCTCCAGGAGTTCCATCATAGCTCCTCACTGTCGCTGGGAGGATGTTTTCTCCTCCGCTCGCCCCTTCCACCGTCATTTTCTCTCTACCCACCCTTGCATCCTTTTCCGCGCAGCTCTCGATTCCCCCCTCTCTTTCGCACCCTCCATGTCATATTCCACTCCAGGAGTTCCATCATAGCTCCTCACTGTCGCTGGGAGGATGTTTTCTCCTCCGCTCGCCCCTTCCACCGTCATTTTCTCTCTACCCACCCTTGCCTCCTTTTCTGCGCAGCTCTCGATTCCCCCCTCTCTTTCGCACCCTCCATGTCATATTCCGCTCCAGGAGTTCCATCATAGCTCCTCACTGTCGCTGGGAGGATGTTTTCTCCTCCGCTCGCCCCTTCCACCGTCATTTTCTCTCTACCCACCCTTGCCTCCTTTTCCGCGCAGCTCTCGATTCCCCCCTCTCTTTCGCACCCTCCATGTCATATTCCACTCCAGGAGCTCCATCATAGCTCCTTGCTGTCGCTGGGAGGATGTTTTCTCCTCCGCTCGCCCCTTCCACCGTCATTTTCTCTCTACCCACCCTTGCCTCCTTTTCCGCGCAGCTCTCGATTCCCCCCTCTCTTTCGCACCCTCCATGTCATATTCCGCTCCAGGAGTTCCATCATAGCTCCTCACTGTCGCTGGGAGGATGTTTTCTCCTCCGCTCGCCCCTTCCACCGTCATTTTCTCTCTACCCACCCTTGCCTCCTTTTCCGCGCAGCTCTCGATTCCCCCCTCTCTTTCGCACCCTCCATGTCATATTCCGCTCCAGGAGTTCCATCATAGCTCCTCACTGTCGCTGGGAGGATGTTTTCTCCTCCGCTCGCCCCTTCCACCGTCATTTTCTCTCTACCCACCCTTGCCTCCTTTTCCGCGCAGCTCTCGATTCCCCCCTCTCTTTCGCACCCTCCATGTCATATTCCGCTCCAGGAGTTCCATCATAGCTCCTCACTGTCGCTGGGAGGATGTTTTCTCCTCCGCTCGCCCCTTCCACCATCATTTTCTCTCTACCCACCCTTGCCTCCTTTTCCGCGCAGCTCTCGATTCCCCCCTCTCTTTCGCACCCTCCATGTCATATTCCGCTCCAGGAGTTCCATCATAGCTCCTCACTGTCGCTGGGAGGAAGTTTTCTCCTCCGCTCGCCCCTTCCACCGTCATTTTCTCTCTACCCACCCTTGCCTCCTTTTCCGCGCAGCTCTCGATTCCCCCCTCTCTTTCGCACCCTCCATGTCATATTCCGCTCCAGGAGCTCCATCATAGCTCCTTGCTGTCGCTGGGAGGATGTTTTCTCCTCCGCTCGCCCCTTCCACCGTCATTTTCTCTCTACCCACCCTTGCCTCCTTTTCCGCGCAGCTCTCGATTCCCCCCTCTCTTTCGCACCCTCCATGTCATATTCCGCTCCAGGAGTTCCATCATAGCTCCTCACTGTCGCTGGGAGGATGTTTTCTCCTCCGCTCGCCCCTTCCACCGTCATTTTCTCTCTACCCACCCTTGCCTCCTTCTCCGCGCAGCTCTCGATTCCCCCCTCTCTTTCGCACCCTCCATGTCATATTCCGCTCCAGGAGCTCCATCATAGCTCCTTGCTGTCGCTGGGAGGATGTTTTCTCCTCCGCTCGCCCCTTCCACCGTCATTTTCTCTCTACCCACCCTTGCCTCCTTTTCCACGCAGCTCTCGATTCCCCCCTCTCTTTCGCACCCTCCATGTCATATTCCGCTCCAGGAGTTCCATCATAGCTCCTCACTGTCGCTGGGAGGATGTTTTCTCCTCCGCTCGCCCCTTCCACCGTCATTTTCTCTCTACCCACCCTTGCCTCCTTTTCCGCGCAGCTCTCGATTCCCCCCTCTCTTTCGCACCCTCCATGTCATATTCCGCTCCAGGAGCTCCATCATAGCTCCTTGCTGTCGCTGGGAGGATGTTTTCTCCTCCGCTCGCCCCTTCCACCGTCATTTTCTCTCTACCCACCCTTGCCTCCTTTTCCGCGCAGCTCTCGATTCCCCCCTCTCTTTCGCACCCTCCATGTCATATTCCGCTCCAGGAGTTCCATCATAGCTCCTCACTGTCGCTGGGAGGATGTTTTCTCCTCCGCTCGCCCCTTCCACCGTCATTTTCTCTCTACCCACCCTTGCCTCCTTCTCCGCGCAGCTCTCAATTCCCCCCTCTCTTTCGCACCCTCCATGTCATATTCCGCTCCAGGAGCTCCATCATAGCTAATCGCTGTCGCTGGGAGGATGTTTTCTCCTCCGCTCGCCCCTTCCACCGTCATTTTCTCTCTACCCACCCTTGCCTCCTTTTCCGCGCAGCTCTCGATTCCCCCCTCTCTTTCGCACCCTCCATGTCATATTCCACTCCAGGAGTTCCATCATAGCTCCTCACTGTCGCTGGGAGGATGTTTTCTCCTCCGCTCGCCCCTTCCACCGTCATTTTCTCTCTACCCACCCTTGCCTCCTGTCGGGGTTATTGGGGGTTGATTAAAATAATAATAGGTAAAAAGAAAAATGATTTTAAAAGCCATGTATATTTCATATTATGCATATAAGAGATTCTGAACAGGATGGCGTCCATCTTGTTTTTAAGGTGAAACAAAGTTCATATATATATACTTTGTTAAACAAAATGTCTCTCACAGGCTTACAAAGGGTCTATGGTTTCAACAGAGATCTTTGTATTTCTATGTAATCGTAAATAAGATTTCTTTTGACATCTCGATCAGATAAAACTTAGTCAGTCTGACGCTATGTTAAGGGGGGATATCTCAGTCTGTCTATAAGTATATAACAATGGACAATACCCCAGTATATTCTAGCAGACATTTAAAGATGAACCATATAAGTTTTTATAGATACATTATCATATGTGAGAAGATATTAGCCATAATTATGTCATTATATTATGTAAGGCATATACATATATATTTAGGAATGTTATATCACATTTTGGGTTTATATTCTTACAATAGTAATCTTTCTTAGAATACATTATGTTTTAAGTGTAGGACAGATGTATCTCGCCACTAATTACCTCATTTCAGAGAAGTTTGTGTCGTAAATATTCCCAAACCTAGACTATGTCTGACAGCCCTATGTCACAATCCAAATAAGTAATGGCTATTCACTAGCTAGAGGTCAAGAGGTCATGAGATAAGAAGGATGGGTAATTGTTTCAAATTATGTTAAATACAAAATCTAATGAACGGTACGATACTGCCCTCTGGAGGCGAAATACCAGGTGCAGTCTTGAGATAATTTGAGATATTCCAATATAAAAATATTATATTGTGTTAAATAATATAATTATTGAAATGGCATTACTTGCCAAGATGAATGATGGAAATACAGGTTGACATTTATGTATGTACTGGTAGTCTGGACAAAGTTTTATGTTGTGTTATATGATTAATCTTACATATAGAGGAATCATCCTTAATTTTATTAGACCAAGTATGGGGTTAATTATAAAAAGGGGTGTGTCTCTGACCTCACTAGTTTAGGTATAGAATATCCCGACCAATTGGGATAATGTTTCATCCCTCTGGGTTTTACTCATGGTAATTTTTATAGCTCTTTGTTCTTACCATATAAAAGACCAACCCAGATGAGAGAGAGGACATGACACTTTACACTACTGACAACACACCTCACACTTACACCACACACGCTATTACATTTTTCAATAGACTCATCCAGACATACTTCCTGGTCCATCATTCATCTGAAACTTGAAGGGAATCCACCATCTTAAGAAAGGCATCCATCTTAGGACTCTGGTAACGATTTGAAGCTAGCGGCTATCTTAAGTGTGGTAATTATGCCTTGCTATATTATTTGATTTTATTCAACAATTGTTTATTCCTTCCTTATATGTTTTATATTGCATATTTAAGGGTAATGAGATTACAATCCCAGCCGTATAAACCATGGTAGATTTTTCTCTAAAAAGCTGATTTTTGTTTTTATACATTTTTATTAATATCAGATTAAGTGCATTATTTGCAATTTTAAGTCTTCCGTTTTGCATGGCTTATTCTCATTCCTTCTGCAGTGGAATGACTTTGGGCCCTGTGATTCGCTGACCATTGTAGTCTGTTTATATAGAACATTAATTTATGGCTTATACTATACCTGGGAAGAAATGGTAATCTTGCTTTCATTTTGTTTTGGTTTCACTTTGTTTTAGTTTCACTTTCATTATTGAGCTAAACATCACATTGCATTGATTATTTGAAGTTAGTATTTTTCTGTAGAGTTATCTTTTTGTGTCACTTCTTGTTTGATCATATATTGTGTTTCCATGTCTGGCGAATAAATATTTTTATATATATTCCACACTGTAGACTGAAATCACTAAGATTGGTATATGCTTTTAAAAAGAAATTAATCAATTAAAAAGAATTCAAGACATTGATTTATGGCAATAGGTGAAGACTCTCCTTTTTCACAGATCTTTGCTTATTAACCATAAATACACTGCTATATTCAGAGCAGTATAAATATTCTGATATAATTAAGTACGAGCGCGAGATATTTATTATTAAATATTCTTACACTCCTTTTCCGCGCAGCTCTCGATTCCCCCCTCTCTTTCGCACCCTCCATGTCATATTCCGCTCCAGGAGCTCCATCATAGCTCCTTGCTGTCGCTGGGAGGATGTTTTCTCCTCCGCTCGCCCCTTCCACCGTCATTTTCTCTCTACCCACCCTTGCCTCCTTTTCCGCGCAGCTCTCGATTCCCCCCTCTCTTTCGCACCCTCCATGTCATATTCCGCTCCAGGAGTTCCATCATAGCTCCTCACTGTCGCTGGGAGGATGTTTTCTCCTCCGCTCGCCCCTTCCACCGTCATTTTCTCTCTACCCACCCTTGCATCCTTTTCCGCGCAGCTCTCGATTCCCCCCTCTCTTTCGCACCCTCCATGTCATATTCCACTCCAGGAGTTCCATCATAGCTCCTCACTGTCGCTGGGAGGATGTTTTCTCCTCCGCTCGCCCCTTCCACCGTCATTTTCTCTCTACCCACCCTTGCCTCCTTTTCCGCGCAGCTCTCGATTCCCCCCTCTCTTTCGCACCCTCCATGTCATATTCCGCTCCAGGAGTTCCATCATAGCTCCTCACTGTCGCTGGGAGGATGTTTTCTCCTCCGCTCGCCCCTTCCACCGTCATTTTCTCTCTACCCACCCTTGCCTCCTTTTCCGCGCAGCTCTCGATTCCCCCCTCTCTTTCGCACCCTCCATGTCATATTCCGCTCCAGGAGCTCCATCATAGCTCCTTGCTGTCGCTGGGAGGATGTTTTCTCCTCCGCTCGCCCCTTCCACCGTCATTTTCTCTCTACCCACCCTTGCCTCCTTTTCCGCGCAGCTCTCGATTCCCCCCTCTCTTTCGCACCCTCCATGTCATATTCCGCTCCAGGAGTTCCATCATAGCTCCTCACTGTCGCTGGGAGGATGTTTTCTCCTCCGCTCGCCCCTTCCACCGTCATTTTCTCTCTACCCACCCTTGCCTCCTTTTCCGCGCAGCTCTCGATTCCCCCCTCTCTTTCGCACCCTCCATGTCATATTCCGCTCCAGGAGTTCCATCATAGCTCCTCACTGTCGCTGGGAGGATGTTTTCTCCTCCGCTCGCCCCTTCCACCGTCATTTTCTCTCTACCCACCCTTGCCTCCTTTTCCGCGCAGCTCTCGATTCCCCCCTCTCTTTCGCACCCTCCATGTCATATTCCGCTCCAGGAGTTCCATCATAGCTCCTCACTGTCGCTGGGAGGATGTTTTCTCCTCCGCTCGCCCCTTCCACCGTCATTTTCTCTCTACCCACCCTTGCCTCCTTTTCCGCGCAGCTCTCGATTCCCCCCTCTCTTTCGCACCCTCCATGTCATATTCCGCTCCAGGAGTTCCATCATAGCTCCTCACTGTCGCTGGGAGGATGTTTTCTCCTCCGCTCGCCCCTTCCACCATCATTTTCTCTCTACCCACCCTTGCCTCCTTTTCCGCGCAGCTCTCGATTCCCCCCTCTCTTTCGCACCCTCCATGTCATATTCCGCTCCAGGAGTTCCATCATAGCTCCTCACTGTCGCTGGGAGGAAGTTTTCTCCTCCGCTCGCCCCTTCCACCGTCATTTTCTCTCTACCCACCCTTGCCTCCTTTTCCGCGCAGCTCTCGATTCCCCCCTCTCTTTCGCACCCTCCATGTCATATTCCGCTCCAGGAGCTCCATCATAGCTCCTTGCTGTCGCTGGGAGGATGTTTTCTCCTCCGCTCGCCCCTTCCACCGTCATTTTCTCTCTACCCACCCTTGCCTCCTTTTCCGCGCAGCTCTCGATTCCCCCCTCTCTTTCGCACCCTCCATGTCATATTCCGCTCCAGGAGTTCCATCATAGCTCCTCACTGTCGCTGGGAGGATGTTTTCTCCTCCGCTCGCCCCTTCCACCGTCATTTTCTCTCTACCCACCCTTGCCTCCTTCTCCGCGCAGCTCTCGATTCCCCCCTCTCTTTCGCACCCTCCGTGTCATATTCCGCTCCAGGAGCTCCATCATAGCTCCTCGCTGTCGCTGGGAGGATGTTTTCTCCTCCGCTCGCCCCTTCCACCGTCATTTTCTCTCTACCCACCCTTGCCTCCTTTTCCGCGCAGCTCTCGATTCCCCCCTCTCTTTCGCACCCTCAATGTCATATTCCGCTCCAGGAGTTCCATCATAGCTCCTCACTGTCGCTGGGAGGATGTTTTCTCCTCCGCTCGCCCCTTCCACCGTCATTTTCTCTCTACCCACCCTTGCCTCCTTTTCCGCGCAGCTCTCGATTCCCCCCTCTCTTTCGCACCCTCCATGTCATATTCCGCTCCAGGAGTTCCATCATAGCTCCTCACTGTCGCTGGGAGGAAGTTTTCTCCTCCGCTCGCCCCTTCCACCGTCATTTTCTCTCTACCCACCCTTGCCTCCTTTTCCGCGCAGCTCTCGATTCCCCCCTCTCTTTCGCACCCTCCATGTCATATTCCGCTCCAGGAGCTCCATCATAGCTCCTTGCTGTCGCTGGGAGGATGTTTTCTCCTCCGCTCGCCCCTTCCACCGTCATTTTCTCTCTACCCACCCTTGCCTCCTTTTCCGCGCAGCTCTCGATTCCCCCCTCTCTTTCGCACCCTCCATGTCATATTCCGCTCCAGGAGTTCCATCATAGCTCCTCACTGTCGCTGGGAGGATGTTTTCTCCTCCGCTCGCCCCTTCCACCGTCATTTTCTCTCTACCCACCCTTGCCTCCTTTTCCGCGCAGCTCTCGATTCCCCCCTCTCTTTCGCACCCTCCATGTCATATTCCGCTCCAGGAGTTCCATCATAGCTCCTCACTGTCGCTGGGAGGATGTTTTCTCCTCCGCTCGCCCCTTCCACCGTCATTTTCTCTCTACCCACCCTTGCCTCCTTCTCCGCGCAGCTCTCGATTCCCCCCTCTCTTTCGCACCCTCCATGTCATATTCCGCTCCAGGAGCTCCATCATAGCTCCTCGCTGTCGCTGGGAGGATGTTTTCTCCTCCGCTCGCCCCTTCCACCGTCATTTTCTCTCTACCCACCCTTGCCTCCTTTTCCGCGCAGCTCTCGATTCCCCCCTCTCTTTCGCACCCTCCATGTCATATTCCGCTCCAGGAGTTCCATCATAGCTCCTCACTGTCGCTGGGAGGATGTTTTCTCCTCCGCTCGCCTCTTCCACCGTCATTTTCTCTCTACCCACCCTTGCCTCCTTTTCCGCGCAGCTCTCGATTCCCCCCTCTCTTTCGCACCCTCCATGTTATATTCCGCTCCAGGAGTTCCATCATAGCTCCTCACTGTCGCTGGGAGGAAGTTTTCTCCTCCGCTCGCCCCTTCCACCGTCATTTTCTCTCTACCCACCCTTGCCTCCTTTTCCGCGCAGCTCTCGATTCCCCCCTCTCTTTCGCACCCTCCATGTCATATTCCGCTCCAGGAGCTCCATCATAGCTCCTTGCTGTCGCTGGGAGGATGTTTTCTCCTCCGCTCGCCCCTTCCACCGTCATTTTCTCTCTACCCACCCTTGCCTCCTTTTCCGCGCAGCTCTCGATTCCCCCCTCTCTTTCGCACCCTCCATGTCATATTCCGCTCCAGGAGTTCCATCATAGCTCCTCACTGTCGCTGGGAGGATGTTTTCTCCTCCGCTCGCCCCTTCCACCGTCATTTTCTCTCTACCCACCCTTGCCTCCTTCTCCGCGCAGCTCTCGATTCCCCCCTCTCTTTCGCACCCTCCATGTCATATTCCGCTCCAGGAGCTCCATCATAGCTCCTTGCTGTCGCTGGGAGGATGTTTTCTCCTCCGCTCGCCCCTTCCACCGTCATTTTCTCTCTACCCACCCTTGCCTCCTTTTCCGCGCAGCTCTCGATTCCCCCCTCTCTTTCGCACCCTCCATGTCATATTCCGCTCCAGGAGTTCCATCATAGCTCCTCACTGTCGCTGGGAGGATGTTTTCTCCTCCGCTCGCCCCTTCCACCGTCATTTTCTCTCTACCCACCCTTGCCTCCTTTTCCGCGCAGCTCTCGATTCCCCCCTCTCTTTCGCACCCTCCATGTCATATTCCGCTCCAGGAGTTCCATCATAGCTCCTCACTGTCGCTGGGAGGATGTTTTCTCCTCCGCTCGCCCCTTCCACCGTCATTTTCTCTCTACCCACCCTTGCCTCCTTCTCCGCGCAGCTCTCGATTCCCCCCTCTCTTTCGCACCCTCCATGTCATATTCCGCTCCAGGAGCTCCATCATAGCTCCTCGCTGTCGCTGGGAGGATGTTTTCTCCTCCGCTCGCCCCTTCCACCGTCATTTTCTCTCTACCCACCCTTGCCTCCTTTTCCGCGCAGCTCTCGATTCCCCCCTCTCTTTCGCACCCTCCATGTCATATTCCGCTCCAGGAGTTCCATCATAGCTCCTCACTGTCGCTGGGAGGATGTTTTCTCCTCCGCTCGCCTCTTCCACCGTCATTTTCTCTCTACCCACCCTTGCCTCCTTTTCCGCGCAGCTCTCGATTCCCCCCTCTCTTTCGCACCCTCCATGTTATATTCCGCTCCAGGAGTTCCATCATAGCTCCTCACTGTCGCTGGGAGGAAGTTTTCTCCTCCGCTCGCCCCTTCCACCGTCATTTTCTCTCTACCCACCCTTGCCTCCTTTTCCGCGCAGCTCTCGATTCCCCCCTCTCTTTCGCACCCTCCATGTCATATTCCGCTCCAGGAGTTCCATCATAGCTCCTCACTGTCGCTGGGAGGATGTTTTCTCCTCCGCTCGCCCCTTCCACCGTCATTTTCTCTCTACCCACCCTTGCCTCCTTCTCCGCGCAGCTCTCGATTCCCCCCTCTCTTTCGCACCCTCCATGTCATATTCCGCTCCAGGAGCTCCATCATAGCTCCTTGCTGTCGCTGGGAGGATGTTTTCTCCTCCGCTCGCCCCTTCCACCGTCATTTTCTCTCTACCCACCCTTGCCTCCTTTTCCGCGCAGCTCTCGATTCCCCCCTCTCTTTCGCACCCTCCATGTCATATTCCGCTCCAGGAGTTCCATCATAGCTCCTCACTGTCGCTGGGAGGATGTTTTCTCCTCCGCTCGCCCCTTCCACCGTCATTTTCTCTCTACCCACCCTTGCCTCCTTTTCCGCGCAGCTCTCAATTCCCCCCTCTCTTTCGCACCCTCCATGTCATATTCCGCTCCAGGAGTTCCATCATAGCTCCTCACTGTCGCTGGGAGGATGTTTTCTCCTCCGCTCGCCCCTTCCACCGTCATTTTCTCTCTACCCACCCTTGCCTCCTTCTCCGCGCAGCTCTCGATTCCCCCCTCTCTTTCGCACCCTCCATGTCATATTCCGCTCCAGGAGCTCCATCATAGCTCCTCGCTGTCGCTGGGAGGATGTTTTCTCCTCCGCTCGCCCCTTCCACCGTCATTTTCTCTCTACCCACCCTTGCCTCCTTTTCCGCGCAGCTCTCGATTCCCCCCTCTCTTTCGCACCCTCCATGTCATATTCCGCTCCAGGAGTTCCATCATAGCTCCTCACTGTCGCTGGGAGGATGTTTTCTCCTCCGCTCGCCCCTTCCACCATCATTTTCTCTCTACCCACCCTTGCCTCCTTTTCCGCGCAGCTCTCGATTCCCCCCTCTCTTTCGCACCCTCCATGTCATATTCCGCTCCAGGAGTTCCATCATAGCTCCTCACTGTCGCTGGGAGGAAGTTTTCTCCTCCGCTCGCCCCTTCCACCGTCATTTTCTCTCTACCCACCCTTGCCTCCTTTTCCGCGCAGCTCTCGATTCCCCCCTCTCTTTCGCACCCTCCATGTCATATTCCGCTCCAGGAGCTCCATCATAGCTCCTTGCTGTCGCTGGGAGGATGTTTTCTCCTCCGCTCGCCCCTTCCACCGTCATTTTCTCTCTACCCACCCTTGCCTCCTTTTCCGCGCAGCTCTCGATTCCCCCCTCTCTTTCGCACCCTCCATGTCATATTCCGCTCCAGGAGTTCCATCATAGCTCCTCACTGTCGCTGGGAGGATGTTTTCTCCTCCGCTCGCCCCTTCCACCGTCATTTTCTCTCTACCCACCCTTGCCTCCTTCTCCGCGCAGCTCTCGATTCCCCCCTCTCTTTCGCACCCTCCGTGTCATATTCCGCTCCAGGAGCTCCATCATAGCTCCTCGCTGTCGCTGGGAGGATGTTTTCTCCTCCGCTCGCCCCTTCCACCGTCATTTTCTCTCTACCCACCCTTGCCTCCTTTTCCGCGCAGCTCTCGATTCCCCCCTCTCTTTCGCACCCTCAATGTCATATTCCGCTCCAGGAGTTCCATCATAGCTCCTCACTGTCGCTGGGAGGATGTTTTCTCCTCCGCTCGCCCCTTCCACCGTCATTTTCTCTCTACCCACCCTTGCCTCCTTTTCCGCGCAGCTCTCGATTCCCCCCTCTCTTTCGCACCCTCCATGTCATATTCCGCTCCAGGAGTTCCATCATAGCTCCTCACTGTCGCTGGGAGGAAGTTTTCTCCTCCGCTCGCCCCTTCCACCGTCATTTTCTCTCTACCCACCCTTGCCTCCTTTTCCGCGCAGCTCTCGATTCCCCCCTCTCTTTCGCACCCTCCATGTCATATTCCGCTCCAGGAGCTCCATCATAGCTCCTTGCTGTCGCTGGGAGGATGTTTTCTCCTCCGCTCGCCCCTTCCACCGTCATTTTCTCTCTACCCACCCTTGCCTCCTTTTCCGCGCAGCTCTCGATTCCCCCCTCTCTTTCGCACCCTCCATGTCATATTCCGCTCCAGGAGTTCCATCATAGCTCCTCACTGTCGCTGGGAGGATGTTTTCTCCTCCGCTCGCCCCTTCCACCGTCATTTTCTCTCTACCCACCCTTGCCTCCTTTTCCGCGCAGCTCTCGATTCCCCCCTCTCTTTCGCACCCTCCATGTCATATTCCGCTCCAGGAGTTCCATCATAGCTCCTCACTGTCGCTGGGAGGATGTTTTCTCCTCCGCTCGCCCCTTCCACCGTCATTTTCTCTCTACCCACCCTTGCCTCCTTCTCCGCGCAGCTCTCGATTCCCCCCTCTCTTTCGCACCCTCCATGTCATATTCCGCTCCAGGAGCTCCATCATAGCTCCTCGCTGTCGCTGGGAGGATGTTTTCTCCTCCGCTCGCCCCTTCCACCGTCATTTTCTCTCTACCCACCCTTGCCTCCTTTTCCGCGCAGCTCTCGATTCCCCCCTCTCTTTCGCACCCTCCATGTCATATTCCGCTCCAGGAGTTCCATCATAGCTCCTCACTGTCGCTGGGAGGATGTTTTCTCCTCCGCTCGCCTCTTCCACCGTCATTTTCTCTCTACCCACCCTTGCCTCCTTTTCCGCGCAGCTCTCGATTCCCCCCTCTCTTTCGCACCCTCCATGTTATATTCCGCTCCAGGAGTTCCATCATAGCTCCTCACTGTCGCTGGGAGGAAGTTTTCTCCTCCGCTCGCCCCTTCCACCGTCATTTTCTCTCTACCCACCCTTGCCTCCTTTTCCGCGCAGCTCTCGATTCCCCCCTCTCTTTCGCACCCTCCATGTCATATTCCGCTCCAGGAGCTCCATCATAGCTCCTTGCTGTCGCTGGGAGGATGTTTTCTCCTCCGCTCGCCCCTTCCACCGTCATTTTCTCTCTACCCACCCTTGCCTCCTTTTCCGCGCAGCTCTCGATTCCCCCCTCTCTTTCGCACCCTCCATGTCATATTCCGCTCCAGGAGTTCCATCATAGCTCCTCACTGTCGCTGGGAGGATGTTTTCTCCTCCGCTCGCCCCTTCCACCGTCATTTTCTCTCTACCCACCCTTGCCTCCTTCTCCGCGCAGCTCTCGATTCCCCCCTCTCTTTCGCACCCTCCATGTCATATTCCGCTCCAGGAGCTCCATCATAGCTCCTTGCTGTCGCTGGGAGGATGTTTTCTCCTCCGCTCGCCCCTTCCACCGTCATTTTCTCTCTACCCACCCTTGCCTCCTTTTCCGCGCAGCTCTCGATTCCCCCCTCTCTTTCGCACCCTCCATGTCATATTCCGCTCCAGGAGTTCCATCATAGCTCCTCACTGTCGCTGGGAGGATGTTTTCTCCTCCGCTCGCCCCTTCCACCGTCATTTTCTCTCTACCCACCCTTGCCTCCTTTTCCGCGCAGCTCTCGATTCCCCCCTCTCTTTCGCACCCTCCATGTCATATTCCGCTCCAGGAGTTCCATCATAGCTCCTCACTGTCGCTGGGAGGATGTTTTCTCCTCCGCTCGCCCCTTCCACCGTCATTTTCTCTCTACCCACCCTTGCCTCCTTCTCCGCGCAGCTCTCGATTCCCCCCTCTCTTTCGCACCCTCCATGTCATATTCCGCTCCAGGAGCTCCATCATAGCTCCTCGCTGTCGCTGGGAGGATGTTTTCTCCTCCGCTCGCCCCTTCCACCGTCATTTTCTCTCTACCCACCCTTGCCTCCTTTTCCGCGCAGCTCTCGATTCCCCCCTCTCTTTCGCACCCTCCATGTCATATTCCGCTCCAGGAGTTCCATCATAGCTCCTCACTGTCGCTGGGAGGATGTTTTCTCCTCCGCTCGCCTCTTCCACCGTCATTTTCTCTCTACCCACCCTTGCCTCCTTTTCCGCGCAGCTCTCGATTCCCCCCTCTCTTTCGCACCCTCCATGTTATATTCCGCTCCAGGAGTTCCATCATAGCTCCTCACTGTCGCTGGGAGGAAGTTTTCTCCTCCGCTCGCCCCTTCCACCGTCATTTTCTCTCTACCCACCCTTGCCTCCTTTTCCGCGCAGCTCTCGATTCCCCCCTCTCTTTCGCACCCTCCATGTCATATTCCGCTCCAGGAGTTCCATCATAGCTCCTCACTGTCGCTGGGAGGATGTTTTCTCCTCCGCTCGCCCCTTCCACCGTCATTTTCTCTCTACCCACCCTTGCCTCCTTCTCCGCGCAGCTCTCGATTCCCCCCTCTCTTTCGCACCCTCCATGTCATATTCCGCTCCAGGAGCTCCATCATAGCTCCTTGCTGTCGCTGGGAGGATGTTTTCTCCTCCGCTCGCCCCTTCCACCGTCATTTTCTCTCTACCCACCCTTGCCTCCTTTTCCGCGCAGCTCTCGATTCCCCCCTCTCTTTCGCACCCTCCATGTCATATTCCGCTCCAGGAGTTCCATCATAGCTCCTCACTGTCGCTGGGAGGATGTTTTCTCCTCCGCTCGCCCCTTCCACCGTCATTTTCTCTCTACCCACCCTTGCCTCCTTTTCCGCGCAGCTCTCAATTCCCCCCTCTCTTTCGCACCCTCCATGTCATATTCCGCTCCAGGAGTTCCATCATAGCTCCTCACTGTCGCTGGGAGGATGTTTTCTCCTCCGCTCGCCCCTTCCACCGTCATTTTCTCTCTACCCACCCTTGCCTCCTTCTCCGCGCAGCTCTCGATTCCCCCCTCTCTTTCGCACCCTCCATGTCATATTCCGCTCCAGGAGCTCCATCATAGCTCCTCGCTGTCGCTGGGAGGATGTTTTCTCCTCCGCTCGCCCCTTCCACCGTCATTTTCTCTCTACCCACCCTTGCCTCCTTTTCCGCGCAGCTCTCGATTCCCCCCTCTCTTTCGCACCCTCCATGTCATATTCCGCTCCAGGAGTTCCATCATAGCTCCTCACTGTCGCTGGGAGGATGTTTTCTCCTCCGCTCGCCTCTTCCACCGTCATTTTCTCTCTACCCACCCTTGCCTTCTTTTCCGCGCAGCTCTCGAATACCCCCTCTCTTTCGCACCCTCCATGTCATATTCCGCTCCAGGAGTTCCATCATAGCTCCTCACTGTCGCTGGGAGGATGTTTTCTCCTCCGCTCGCCCCTTCCACCATCATTTTCTCTCTACCCACCCTTGCCTCCTTTTCCGCGCAGCTCTCGATTCCCCCCTCTCTTTCGCACCCTCCATGTCATATTCCGCTCCAGGAGTTCCATCATAGCTCCTCACTGTCGCTGGGAGGATGTTTTCTCCTCCGCTCGCCCCTTCCACCGTCATTTTCTCTCTACCCACCCTTGCCTCCTTCTCCGCGCAGCTCTCGATTCCCCCCTCTCTTTCGCACCCTCCATGTCATATTCCGCTCCAGGAGCTCCATCATAGCTAATCGCTGTCGCTGGGAGATTGTTTTCTCCTCCGCTCGCCCCTTCCACCGTCATTTTCTCTCTACCCACCCTTGCCTCCTTTTCCGCGCAGCTCTCGATTCCCCCCTCTCTTTCGCACCCTCCATGTCATATTCCGCTCCAGGAGTTCCATCATAGCTCCTCACTGTCGCTGGGAGGATGTTTTCTCCTCCGCTCGCCCCTTCCACCGTCATTTTCTCTCTACCCACCCTTGCCTCCTTTTCCGCGCAGCTCTCGATTCCCCCCTCTCTTTCGCACCCTCCATGTCATATTCCGCTCCAGGAGTTCCATCATAGCTCCTCACTGTCGCTGGGAGGATGTTTTCTCCTCCGCTCGCCCCTTCCACCGTCATTTTCTCTCTACCCACCCTTGCCTCCTTCTCCGCGCAGCTCTCGATTCCCCCCTCTCTTTCGCACCCTCCATGTCATATTCCGCTCCAGGAGCTCCATCATAGCTAATCGCTGTCGCTGGGAGGATGTTTTCTCCTCCGCTCGCCCCTTCCACCGTCATTTTCTCTCTACCCACCCTTGCCTCCTTTTCCGCGCAGCTCTCGATTCCCCCCTCTCTTTCGCACCCTCCATGTCATATTCCGCTCCAGGAGTTCCATCATAGCTCCTCACTGTCGCTGGGAGGATGTTTTCTCCTCCGCTCGCCCCTTCCACCGTCATTTTCTCTCTACCCACCCTTGCCTCCTTTTCCGCGCAGCTCTCGATTCCCCCCTCTCTTTCGCACCCTCCATGTCATATTCCGCTCCAGGAGTTCCATCATAGCTCCTCACTGTCGCTGGGAGGATGTTTTCTCCTCCGCTCGCCCCTTCCACCGTCATTTTCTCTCTACCCACCCTTGCCTCCTTCTCCGCGCAGCTCTCGATTCCCCCCTCTCTTTCGCACCCTCCATGTCATATTCCGCTCCAGGAGCTCCATCATAGCTCCTCGCTGTCGCTGGGAGGATGTTTTCTCCTCCGCTCGCCCCTTCCACCGTCATTTTCTCTCTACCCACCCTTGCCTCCTTTTCCGCGCAGCTCTCGATTCCCCCCTCTCTTTCGCACCCTCCATGTCATATTCCGCTCCAGGAGTTCCATCATAGCTCCTCACTAGCGCTGGGAGGATGTTTTCTCCTCCGCTCGCCTCTTCCACCGTCATTTTCTCTCTACCCACCCTTGCCTCCTTTTCCGCGCAGCTCTCGATTCCCCCCTCTCTTTCGCACCCTCCATGTCATATTCCGCTCCAGGAGTTCCATCATAGCTCCTCACTGTCGCTGGGAGGAAGTTTTCTCCTCCGCTCGCCCCTTCCACCGTCATTTTCTCTCTACCCACCCTTGCCTCCTTTTCCGCGCAGCTCTCGATTCCCCCCTCTCTTTCGCACCCTCCATGTCATATTCCGCTCCAGGAGCTCCATCATAGCTCCTTGCTGTCGCTGGGAGGATGTTTTCTCCTCCGCTCGCCCCTTCCACCGTCATTTTCTCTCTACCCACCCTTGCCTCCTTTTCCGCGCAGCTCTCGATTCCCCCCTCTCTTTCGCATCCTCCATGTCATATTCCGCTCCAGGAGTTCCATCATAGCTCCTCACTGTCGCTGGGAGGATGTTTTCTCCTCCGCTCGCCCCTTCCACCGTCATTTTCTCTCTACCCACCCTTGCCTCCTTCTCCGCGCAGCTCTCGATTCCCCCCTCTCTTTCGCACCCTCCATGTCATATTCCGCTCCAGGAGCTCCATCATAGCTCCTCGCTGTCGCTGGGAGGATGTTTTCTCCTCCGCTCGCCCCTTCCACCGTCATTTTCTCTCTACCCACCCTTGCCTCCTTCTCCGCGCAGCTCTCGATTCCCCCCTCTCTTTCGCACCCTCCATGTCATATTCCGCTCCAGGAGCTCCATCATAGCTCCTCGCTGTCGCTGGGAGGATGTTTTCTCCTCCGCTCGCCCCTTCCACCGTCATTTTCTCTCTACCCACCCTTGCCTCCTTTTCCGCGCAGCTCTCGATTCCCCCCTCTCTTTCGCACCCTCCATGTCATATTCCGCTCCAGGAGTTCCATCATAGCTCCTCACTGTCGCTGGGAGGATGTTTTCTCCTCCGCTCGCCTCTTCCACCGTCATTTTCTCTCTACCCACCCTTGCCTCCTTTTCCGCGCAGCTCTCGATTCCCCCCTCTCTTTCGCACCCTCCATGTCATATTCCGCTCCAGGAGTTCCATCATAGCTCCTCACTGTCGCTGGGAGGATGTTTTCTCCTCCGCTCGCCCCTTCCACCGTCATTTTCTCTCTACCCACCCTTGCCTCCTTTTCCGCGCAGCTCTCGATTCCCCCCTCTCTTTCGCACCCTCCATGTCATTATCCGCTCCAGGAGTTCCATCATAGCTCCTCACTGTCGCTGGGAGGATGTTTTCTCCTCCGCTCGCCCCTTCCACCGTCATTTTCTCTCTACCCACCCTTGCCTCCTTCTCTGCGCAGCTCTCGATTCCCCCCTCTCTTTCGCACCCTCCATGTCATATTCCGCTCCAGGAGCTCCATCATAGCTAATCGCTGTCGCTGAGAGATTGTTTTCTCCTCCGCTCGCCCCTTCCACCGTCATTTTCTCTCTACCCACCCTTGCCTCCTTTTCCGCGCAGCTCTCGATTCCCCCCTCTCTTTCGCACCCTCCATGTCATATTCCGCTCCAGGAGTTCCATCATAGCTCCTCACTGTCGCTGGGAGGATGTTTTCTCCTCCGCTCGCCCCTTCCACCGTCATTTTCTCTCTACCCACCCTTGCCTCCTTTTCCGCGCAGCTCTCGATTCCCCCCTCTCTTTCGCACCCTCCATGTCATATTCCGCTCCAGGAGTTCCATCATAGCTCCTCACTGTCGCTGGGAGGATGTTTTCTCCTCCGCTCGCCCCTTCCACCGTCATTTTCTCTCTACCCACCCTTGCCTCCTTCTCCGCGCAGCTCTCGATTCCCCCCTCTCTTTCGCACCCTCCATGTCATATTCCGCTCCAGGAGCTCCATCATAGCTAATCGCTGTCGCTGGGAGGATGTTTTCTCCTCCGCTCGCCCCTTCCACCGTCATTTTCTCTCTACCCACCCTTGCCTCCTTTTCCGCGCAGCTCTCGATTCCCCCCTCTCTTTCGCACCCTCCATGTCATATTCCGCTCCAGGAGTTCCATCATAGCTCCTCACTGTCGCTGGGAGGATGTTTTCTCCTCCGCTCGCCCCTTCCACCGTCATTTTCTCTCTACCCACCCTTGCCTCCTTCTCCGCGCAGCTCTCGATTCCCCCCTCTCTTTCGCACCCTCCATGTCATATTCCGCTCCAGGAGTTCCATCATAGCTCCTCACTGTCGCTGGGAGGATGTTTTCTCCTCCGCTCGCCTCTTCCACCGTCATTTTCTCTCTACCCACCCTTGCCTTCTTTTCCGCGCAGCTCTCGAATACCCCCTCTCTTTCGCACCCTCCATGTCATATTCCGCTCCAGGAGTTCCATCATAGCTCCTCACTGTCGCTGGGAGGATGTTTTCTCCTCCGCTCGCCCCTTCCACCATCATTTTCTCTCTACCCACCCTTGCCTCCTTTTCCGCGCAGCTCTCGATTCCCCCCTCTCTTTCGCACCCTCCATGTCATATTCCGCTCCAGGAGTTCCATCATAGCTCCTCACTGTCGCTGGGAGGATGTTTTCTCCTCCGCTCGCCCCTTCCACCGTCATTTTCTCTCTACCCACCCTTGCCTCCTTCTCCGCGCAGCTCTCGATTCCCCCCTCTCTTTCGCACCCTCCATGTCATATTCCGCTCCAGGAGCTCCATCATAGCTCCTCGCTGTCGCTGGGAGGATGTTTTCTCCTCCGCTCGCCCCTTCCACCGTCATTTTCTCTCTACCCACCCTTGCCTCCTTTTCCGCGCAGCTCTCGATTCCCCCCTCTCTTTCGCACCCTCCATGTCATATTCCGCTCCAGGAGTTCCATCATAGCTCCTCACTAGCGCTGGGAGGATGTTTTCTCCTCCGCTCGCCTCTTCCACCGTCATTTTCTCTCTACCCACCCTTGCCTCCTTTTCCGCGCAGCTCTCGATTCCCCCCTCTCTTTCGCACCCTCCATGTCATATTCCGCTCCAGGAGTTCCATCATAGCTCCTCACTGTCGCTGGGAGGAAGTTTTCTCCTCCGCTCGCCCCTTCCACCGTCATTTTCTCTCTACCCACCCTTGCCTCCTTTTCCGCGCAGCTCTCGATTCCCCCCTCTCTTTCGCACCCTCCATGTCATATTCCGCTCCAGGAGCTCCATCATAGCTCCTTGCTGTCGCTGGGAGGATGTTTTCTCCTCCGCTCGCCCCTTCCACCGTCATTTTCTCTCTACCCACCCTTGCCTCCTTTTCCGCGCAGCTCTCGATTCCCCCCTCTCTTTCGCATCCTCCATGTCATATTCCGCTCCAGGAGTTCCATCATAGCTCCTCACTGTCGCTGGGAGGATGTTTTCTCCTCCGCTCGCCCCTTCCACCGTCATTTTCTCTCTACCCACCCTTGCCTCCTTCTCCGCGCAGCTCTCGATTCCCCCCTCTCTTTCGCACCCTCCATGTCATATTCCGCTCCAGGAGCTCCATCATAGCTCCTCGCTGTCGCTGGGAGGATGTTTTCTCCTCCGCTCGCCCCTTCCACCGTCATTTTCTCTCTACCCACCCTTGCCTCCTTCTCCGCGCAGCTCTCGATTCCCCCCTCTCTTTCGCACCCTCCATGTCATATTCCGCTCCAGGAGCTCCATCATAGCTCCTCGCTGTCGCTGGGAGGATGTTTTCTCCTCCGCTCGCCCCTTCCACCGTCATTTTCTCTCTACCCACCCTTGCCTCCTTTTCCGCGCAGCTCTCGATTCCCCCCTCTCTTTCGCACCCTCCATGTCATATTCCGCTCCAGGAGTTCCATCATAGCTCCTCACTGTCGCTGGGAGGATGTTTTCTCCTCCGCTCGCCTCTTCCACCGTCATTTTCTCTCTACCCACCCTTGCCTCCTTTTCCGCGCAGCTCTCGATTCCCCCCTCTCTTTCGCACCCTCCATGTCATATTCCGCTCCAGGAGTTCCATCATAGCTCCTCACTGTCGCTGGGAGGATGTTTTCTCCTCCGCTCGCCCCTTCCACCGTCATTTTCTCTCTACCCACCCTTGCCTCCTTTTCCGCGCAGCTCTCGATTCCCCCCTCTCTTTCGCACCCTCCATGTCATTATCCGCTCCAGGAGTTCCATCATAGCTCCTCACTGTCGCTGGGAGGATGTTTTCTCCTCCGCTCGCCCCTTCCACCGTCATTTTCTCTCTACCCACCCTTGCCTCCTTCTCTGCGCAGCTCTCGATTCCCCCCTCTCTTTCGCACCCTCCATGTCATATTCCGCTCCAGGAGCTCCATCATAGCTAATCGCTGTCGCTGGGAGATTGTTTTCTCCTCCGCTCGCCCCTTCCACCGTCATTTTCTCTCTACCCACCCTTGCCTCCTTTTCCGCGCAGCTCTCGATTCCCCCCTCTCTTTCGCACCCTCCATGTCATATTCCGCTCCAGGAGTTCCATCATAGCTCCTCACTGTCGCTGGGAGGATGTTTTCTCCTCCGCTCGCCCCTTCCACCGTCATTTTCTCTCTACCCACCCTTGCCTCCTTTTCCGCGCAGCTCTCGATTCCCCCCTCTCTTTCGCACCCTCCATGTCATATTCCGCTCCAGGAGTTCCATCATAGCTCCTCACTGTCGCTGGGAGGATGTTTTCTCCTCCGCTCGCCCCTTCCACCGTCATTTTCTCTCTACCCACCCTTGCCTCCTTCTCCGCGCAGCTCTCGATTCCCCCCTCTCTTTCGCACCCTCCATGTCATATTCCGCTCCAGGAGCTCCATCATAGCTAATCGCTGTCGCTGGGAGGATGTTTTCTCCTCCGCTCGCCCCTTCCACCGTCATTTTCTCTCTACCCACCCTTGCCTCCTTTTCCGCGCAGCTCTCGATTCCCCCCTCTCTTTCGCACCCTCCATGTCATATTCCGCTCCAGGAGTTCCATCATAGCTCCTCACTGTCGCTGGGAGGATGTTTTCTCCTCCGCTCGCCCCTTCCACCGTCATTTTCTCTCTACCCACCCTTGCCTCCTTCTCCGCGCAGCTCTCGATTCCCCCCTCTCTTTCGCACCCTCCATGTCATATTCCGCTCCAGGAGTTCCATCATAGCTCCTCACTGTCGCTGGGAGGATGTTTTCTCCTCCGCTCGCCTCTTCCACCGTCATTTTCTCTCTACCCACCCTTGCCTTCTTTTCCGCGCAGCTCTCGAATACCCCCTCTCTTTCGCACCCTCCATGTCATATTCCGCTCCAGGAGTTCCATCATAGCTCCTCACTGTCGCTGGGAGGATGTTTTCTCCTCCGCTCGCCCCTTCCACCATCATTTTCTCTCTACCCACCCTTGCCTCCTTTTCCGCGCAGCTCTCGATTCCCCCCTCTCTTTCGCACCCTCCATGTCATATTCCGCTCCAGGAGTTCCATCATAGCTCCTCACTGTCGCTGGGAGGATGTTTTCTCCTCCGCTCGCCCCTTCCACCGTCATTTTCTCTCTACCCACCCTTGCCTCCTTCTCCGCGCAGCTCTCGATTCCCCCCTCTCTTTCGCACCCTCCATGTCATATTCCGCTCCAGGAGCTCCATCATAGCTAATCGCTGTCGCTGGGAGATTGTTTTCTCCTCCGCTCGCCCCTTCCACCGTCATTTTCTCTCTACCCACCCTTGCCTCCTTTTCCGCGCAGCTCTCGATTCCCCCCTCTCTTTCGCACCCTCCATGTCATATTCCGCTCCAGGAGTTCCATCATAGCTCCTCACTGTCGCTGGGAGGATGTTTTCTCCTCCGCTCGCCCCTTCCACCGTCATTTTCTCTCTACCCACCCTTGCCTCCTTTTCCGCGCAGCTCTCGATTCCCCCCTCTCTTTCGCACCCTCCATGTCATATTCCGCTCCAGGAGTTCCATCATAGCTCCTCACTGTCGCTGGGAGGATGTTTTCTCCTCCGCTCGCCCCTTCCACCGTCATTTTCTCTCTACCCACCCTTGCCTCCTTCTCCGCGCAGCTCTCGATTCCCCCCTCTCTTTCGCACCCTCCATGTCATATTCCGCTCCAGGAGCTCCATCATAGCTAATCGCTGTCGCTGGGAGGATGTTTTCTCCTCCGCTCGCCCCTTCCACCGTCATTTTCTCTCTACCCACCCTTGCCTCCTTTTCCGCGCAGCTCTCGATTCCCCCCTCTCTTTCGCACCCTCCATGTCATATTCCGCTCCAGGAGTTCCATCATAGCTCCTCACTGTCGCTGGGAGGATGTTTTCTCCTCCGCTCGCCCCTTCCACCGTCATTTTCTCTCTACCCACCCTTGCCTCCTTTTCCGCGCAGCTCTCGATTCCCCCCTCTCTTTCGCACCCTCCATGTCATATTCCGCTCCAGGAGTTCCATCATAGCTCCTCACTGTCGCTGGGAGGATGTTTTCTCCTCCGCTCGCCCCTTCCACCGTCATTTTCTCTCTACCCACCCTTGCCTCCTTCTCCGCGCAGCTCTCGATTCCCCCCTCTCTTTCGCACCCTCCATGTCATATTCCGCTCCAGGAGCTCCATCATAGCTCCTCGCTGTCGCTGGGAGGATGTTTTCTCCTCCGCTCGCCCCTTCCACCGTCATTTTCTCTCTACCCACCCTTGCCTCCTTTTCCGCGCAGCTCTCGATTCCCCCCTCTCTTTCGCACCCTCCATGTCATATTCCGCTCCAGGAGTTCCATCATAGCTCCTCACTAGCGCTGGGAGGATGTTTTCTCCTCCGCTCGCCTCTTCCACCGTCATTTTCTCTCTACCCACCCTTGCCTCCTTTTCCGCGCAGCTCTCGATTCCCCCCTCTCTTTCGCACCCTCCATGTCATATTCCGCTCCAGGAGTTCCATCATAGCTCCTCACTGTCGCTGGGAGGAAGTTTTCTCCTCCGCTCGCCCCTTCCACCGTCATTTTCTCTCTACCCACCCTTGCCTCCTTTTCCGCGCAGCTCTCGATTCCCCCCTCTCTTTCGCACCCTCCATGTCATATTCCGCTCCAGGAGCTCCATCATAGCTCCTTGCTGTCGCTGGGAGGATGTTTTCTCCTCCGCTCGCCCCTTCCACCGTCATTTTCTCTCTACCCACCCTTGCCTCCTTTTCCGCGCAGCTCTCGATTCCCCCCTCTCTTTCGCATCCTCCATGTCATATTCCGCTCCAGGAGTTCCATCATAGCTCCTCACTGTCGCTGGGAGGATGTTTTCTCCTCCGCTCGCCCCTTCCACCGTCATTTTCTCTCTACCCACCCTTGCCTCCTTCTCCGCGCAGCTCTCGATTCCCCCCTCTCTTTCGCACCCTCCATGTCATATTCCGCTCCAGGAGCTCCATCATAGCTCCTCGCTGTCGCTGGGAGGATGTTTTCTCCTCCGCTCGCCCCTTCCACCGTCATTTTCTCTCTACCCACCCTTGCCTCCTTCTCCGCGCAGCTCTCGATTCCCCCCTCTCTTTCGCACCCTCCATGTCATATTCCGCTCCAGGAGCTCCATCATAGCTCCTCGCTGTCGCTGGGAGGATGTTTTCTCCTCCGCTCGCCCCTTCCACCGTCATTTTCTCTCTACCCACCCTTGCCTCCTTTTCCGCGCAGCTCTCGATTCCCCCCTCTCTTTCGCACCCTCCATGTCATATTCCGCTCCAGGAGTTCCATCATAGCTCCTCACTGTCGCTGGGAGGATGTTTTCTCCTCCGCTCGCCTCTTCCACCGTCATTTTCTCTCTACCCACCCTTGCCTCCTTTTCCGCGCAGCTCTCGATTCCCCCCTCTCTTTCGCACCCTCCATGTCATATTCCGCTCCAGGAGTTCCATCATAGCTCCTCACTGTCGCTGGGAGGATGTTTTCTCCTCCGCTCGCCCCTTCCACCGTCATTTTCTCTCTACCCACCCTTGCCTCCTTTTCCGCGCAGCTCTCGATTCCCCCCTCTCTTTCGCACCCTCCATGTCATTATCCGCTCCAGGAGTTCCATCATAGCTCCTCACTGTCGCTGGGAGGATGTTTTCTCCTCCGCTCGCCTCTTCCACCGTCATTTTCTCTCTACCCACCCTTGCCTCCTTTTCCGCGCAGCTCTCGATTCCCCCCTCTCTTTCGCACCCTCCATGTCATATTCCGCTCCAGGAGTTCCATCATAGCTCCTCACTGTCGCTGGGAGGATGTTTTCTCCTCCGCTCGCCCCTTCCACCGTCATTTTCTCTCTACCCACCCTTGCCTCCTTTTCCGCGCAGCTCTCGATTCCCCCCTCTCTTTCGCACCCTCCATGTCATTATCCGCTCCAGGAGTTCCATCATAGCTCCTCACTGTCGCTGGGAGGATGTTTTCTCCTCCGCTCGCCCCTTCCACCGTCATTTTCTCTCTACCCACCCTTGCCTCCTTCTCTGCGCAGCTCTCGATTCCCCCCTCTCTTTCGCACCCTCCATGTCATATTCCGCTCCAGGAGCTCCATCATAGCTAATCGCTGTCGCTGGGAGATTGTTTTCTCCTCCGCTCGCCCCTTCCACCGTCATTTTCTCTCTACCCACCCTTGCCTCCTTTTCCGCGCAGCTCTCGATTCCCCCCTCTCTTTCGCACCCTCCATGTCATATTCCGCTCCAGGAGTTCCATCATAGCTCCTCACTGTCGCTGGGAGGATGTTTTCTCCTCCGCTCGCCCCTTCCACCGTCATTTTCTCTCTACCCACCCTTGCCTCCTTTTCTGCGCAGCTCTCGATTCCCCCCTCTCTTTCGCACCCTCCATGTCATATTCCGCTCCAGGAGTTCCATCATAGCTCCTCACTGTCGCTGGGAGGATGTTTTCTCCTCCGCTCGCCCCTTCCACCGTCATTTTCTCTCTACCCACCCTTGCCTCCTTCTCCGCGCAGCTCTCGATTCCCCCCTCTCTTTCGCACCCTCCATGTCATATTCCGCTCCAGGAGCTCCATCATAGCTAATCGCTGTCGCTGGGAGGATGTTTTCTCCTCCGCTCGCCCCTTCCACCGTCATTTTCTCTCTACCCACCCTTGCCTCCTTTTCCGCGCAGCTCTCGATTCCCCCCTCTCTTTCGCACCCTCCATGTCATATTCCGCTCCAGGAGTTCCATCATAGCTCCTCACTGTCGCTGGGAGGATGTTTTCTCCTCCGCTCGCCCCTTCCACCGTCATTTTCTCTCTACCCACCCTTGCCTCCTTTTCCGCGCAGCTCTCGATTCCCCCCTCTCTTTCGCACCCTCCATGTCATATTCCGCTCCAGGAGTTCCATCATAGCTCCTCACTGTCGCTGGGAGGATGTTTTCTCCTCCGCTCGCCCCTTCTACCGTCATTTTCTCTCTACCCACCCTTGCCTCCTTCTCCGCGCAGCTCTCGATTCCCCCCTCTCTTTCGCACCCTCCATGTCATATTCCGCTCCAGGAGCTCCATCATAGCTCCTCGCTGTCGCTGGGAGGATGTTTTCTCCTCCGCTCGCCCCTTCCACCGTCATTTTCTCTCTACCCACCCTTGCCTCCTTTTCCGCGCAGCTCTCGATTCCCCCCTCTCTTTCGCATCCTCCATGTCATATTCCGCTCCAGGAGTTCCATCATAGCTCCTCACTGTCGCTGGGAGGATGTTTTCTCCTCCGCTCGCCCCTTCCACCGTCATTTTCTCTCTACCCACCCTTGCCTCCTTCTCCGCGCAGCTCTCGATTCCCCCCTCTCTTTCGCACCCTCCATGTCATATTCCGCTCCAGGAGCTCCATCATAGCTCCTCGCTGTTCCTGGGAGGATGTTTTCTCATCCGCTCGCCCCTTCCACCGTCATTTTCTCTCTACCCACCCTTGCCTCCTTTTCCGCGCAGCTCTCGATTCCCCCCTCTCTTTCGCACCCTCAATGTCATATTCCGCTCCAGGAGTTCCATCATAGCTCCTCACTGTCGCTGGGAGGATGTTTTCTCCTCCGCTCGCCCCTTCCACCGTCATTTTCTCTCTACCCACCCTTGCCTCCTTTTCCGCGCAGCTCTCGATTCCCCCCTCTTTTTCGCACCCTCCATGTCATATTCCGCTCCAGGAGTTCCATCATAGCTCCTCACTGTCGCTGGGAGGAAGTTTTCTCCTCCGCTCGCCCCTTCCACCGTCATTTTCTCTCTACCCACCCTTGCCTCCTTTTCCGCGCAGCTCTCGATTCCCCCCTCTCTTTCGCACCCTCCATGTCATATTCCGCTCCAGGAGCTCCATCATAGCTCCTTGCTGTCGCTGGGAGGATGTTTTCTCCTCCGCTCGCCCCTTCCACCGTCATTTTCTCTCTACCCACCCTTGCCTCCTTTTCCGCGCAGCTCTCGATTCCCCCCTCTCTTTCGCACCCTCCATGTCATATTCCGCTCCAGGAGTTCCATCATAGCTCCTCACTGTGGCTGGGAGGATGTTTTCTCCTCCGCTCGCCCCTTCCACCGTCACTTTCTCTCTACCCACCCTTGCCTCCTTCTCCGCGCAGCTCTCGATTCCCCCCTCTCTTTCGCACCCTCCATGTCATATTCCGCTCCAGGAGCTCCATCATAGCTAATCGCTGTCGCTGGGAGGATGTTTTCTCCTCCGCTCGCCCCTTCCACCGTCATTTTCTCTCTACCCACCCTTGCCTCCTTTTCCGCGCAGCTCTCGATTCCCCCCTCTCTTTCGCACCCTCCATGTCATATTCCGCTCCAGGAGTTCCATCATAGCTCCTCACTGTCGCTGGGAGGATGTTTTCTCCTCCGCTCGCCCCTTCCACCGTCATTTTCTCTCTACCCACCCTTGCCTCCTTCTCCGCGCAGCTCTCGATTCCCCCCTCTCTTTCGCACCCTCCATGTCATATTCCGCTCCAGGAGCTCCATCATAGCTCCTCGCTGTCGCTGGGAGGATGTTTTCTCCTCCGCTCGCCCCTTCCACCGTCATTTTCTCTCTACCCACCCTTGCCTCCTTTTCCGCGCAGCTCTCGATTCCCCCCTCTCTTTCGCACCCTCCATGTCATATTCCGCTCCAGGAGTTCCATCATAGCTCCTCACTGTCGCTGGGAGGATGTTTTCTCCTCCGCTCGCCTCTTCCACCGTCATTTTCTCTCTACCCACCCTTGCCTCCTTTTCCGCGCAGCTCTCGATTCCCCCCTCTCTTTCGCACCCTCCATGTCATATTCCGCTCCAGGAGTTCCATCATAGCTCCTCACTGTCGCTGGGAGGAAGTTTTCTCCTCCGCTCGCCCCTTCCACCGTCATTTTCTCTCTACCCACCCTTGCCTCCTTTTCCGCGCAGCTCTCGATTCCCCCCTCTCTTTCGCACCCTCCATGTCATATTCCGCTCCAGGAGCTCCATCATAGCTCCTTGCTGTCGCTGGGAGGATGTTTTCTCCTCCGCTCGCCCCTTCCACCGTCATTTTCTCTCTACCCACCCTTGCCTCCTTTTCCGCGCAGCTCTCGATTCCCCCCTCTCTTTCGCACCCTCCATGTCGTATTCCGCTCCAGGAGCTCCATCATAGCTCCTTGCTGTCGCTGGGAGGATGTTTTCTCCTCCGCTCGCCCCTTCCACCGTCATTTTCTCTCTACCCACCCTTGCCTCCTTTTCCGCGCAGCTCTCGATTCCCCCCTCTCTTTCGCACCCTCCATGTCATATTCCGCTCCAGGAGTTCCATCATAGCTCCTCACTGTCGCTGGGAGGATGTTTTCTCCTCCGCTCGCCCCTTCCACCGTCATTTTCTCTCTACCCACCCTTGCCTCCTTTTCCGCGCAGCTCTCGATTCCCCCCTCTCTTTCGCACCCTCCATGTCATATTCCGCTCCAGGAGCTCCATCATAGCTCCTCGCTGTCGCTAAGAGGATGTTTTCTCCTCCGCTCGCCCCTTCCACCGTCATTTTCTCTCTACCCACCCTTGCCTCCTTTTCCGCGCAGCTCTCGATTCCCCCCTCTCTTTCGCACCCTCAATGTCATATTCCGCTCCAGGAGTTCCATCATAGCTCCTCACTGTCGCTGGGAGGATGTTTTCTCCTCCGCTCGCCCCTTCCACCGTCATTTTCTCTCTACCCACCCTTGCCTCCTTTTCCGCGCAGCTCTCGATTCCCCCCTCTCTTTCGCACCCTCCATGTCATATTCCGCTCCAGGAGTTCCATCATAGCTCCTCACTGTCGCTGGGAGGAAGTTTTCTCCTCCGCTCGCCCCTTCCACCGTCATTTTCTCTCTACCCACCCTTGCCTCCTTTTCCGCGCAGCTCTCGATTCCCCCCTCTCTTTCGCACCCTCCATGTCATATTCCGCTCCAGGAGCTCCATCATAGCTCCTCGCTGTCGCTGGGAGGATGTTTTCTCCTCCGCTCGCCCCTTCCACCGTCATTTTCTCTCTACCCACCCTTGCCTCCTTTTCCGCGCAGCTCTCGATTCCCCCCTCTCTTTCGCACCCTCCATGTCATATTCCGCTCCAGGAGTTCCATCATAGCTCCTCACTGTCGCTGGGAGGATGTTTTCTCCTCCGCTTGCCCCTTCCACCGTCATTTTCTCTCTACCCACCCTTGCCTCCTTCTCCGCGCAGCTCTCGATTCCCCCCTCTCTTTCGCACCCTCCATGTCATATTCCGCTCCAGGAGCTCCATCATAGCTAATCGCTGTCGCTGGGAGGATGTTTTCTCCTCCGCTCGCCCCTTCCACCGTCATTTTCTCTCTACCCACCCTTGCCTCCTTTTCCGCGCAGCTCTCGATTCCCCCCTCTCTTTCGCACCCTCCATGTCATATTCCGCTCCAGGAGTTCCATCATAGCTCCTCACTGTCGCTGGGAGGATGTTTTCTCCTCCGCTCGCCCCTTCCACCGTCATTTTCTCTCTACCCACCCTTGCCTCCTTTTCCGCGCAGCTCTCGATTCCCCCCTCTCTTTCGCACCCTCCATGTCATATTCCGCTCCAGGAGTTCCATCATAGCTCCTCACTGTCGCTGGGAGGATGTTTTCTCCTCCGCTCGCCCCTTCCACCGTCATTTTCTCTCTACCCACCCTTGCCTCCTTCTCCGCGCAGCTCTCGATTCCCCCCTCTCTTTCGCACCCTCCATGTCATATTCCGCTCCAGGAGCTCCATCATAGCTCCTCGCTGTCGCTGGGAGGATGTTTTCTCCTCCGCTCGCCCCTTCCACCGTCATTTTCTCTCTACCCACCCTTGCCTCCTTTTCCGCGCAGCTCTCGATTCCCCCCTCTCTTTCGCACCCTCCATGTCATATTCCGCTCCAGGAGTTCCATCATAGCTCCTCACTGTCGCTGGGAGGATGTTTTCTCCTCCGCTCGCCCCTTCCACCGTCATTTTCTCTCTACCCACCCTTGCCTCCTTTTCCGCGCAGCTCTCGATTCCCCCCTCTCTTTCGCACCCTCCATGTCATATTCCGCTCCAGGAGCTCCATCATAGCTCCTTGCTGTCGCTGGGAGGATGTTTTCTCCTCCGCTCGCCCCTTCCACCGTCATTTTCTCTCTACCCACCCTTGCCTCCTTCTCCGCGCAGCTCTCGATTCCCCCCTCTCTTTCGCACCCTCCATGTCATATTCCGCTCCAGGAGCTCCATCATAGCTCCTCGCTGTCGCTGGGAGGATGTTTTCTCCTCCGCTCGCCCCTTCCACCGTCATTTTCTCTCTACCCACCCTTGCCTCCTTTTCCGCGCAGCTCTCGATTCCCCCCTCTCTTTCGCACCCTCCATGTCATATTCCGCTCCAGGAGTTCCATCATAGCTCCTCACTGTCGCTGGGAGGATGTTTTCTCCTCCGCTCGCCCCTTCCACCGTCATTTTCTCTCTACCCACCCTTGCCTCCTTTTCCGCGCAGCTCTCGATTCCCCCTCTCTTTCGCACCCTCCATGTCATATTCCACTCCAGGAGCTCCATCATAGCTCCTTGCTGTCGCTGGGAGGATGTTTTCTCCTCCGCTCGCCCCTTCCACCGTCATTTTCTCTCTACCCACCCTTGCCTCCTTCTCCGCGCAGCTCTCGATTCCCCCCTCTCTTTCGCACCCTCCATGTCATATTCCGCTCCAGGAGCTCCATCATAGCTCCTCGCTGTCGCTGGGAGGATGTTTTCTCCTCCGCTCGCCCCTTCCACCGTCATTTTCTCTCTACCCACCCTTGCCTCCTTTTCCGCGCAGCTCTCGATTCCCCCCTCTCTTTCGCACCCTCCATATCATATTCCGCTCCAGGAGTTCCATCATAGCTCCTCACTGTCGCTGGGAGGATGTTTTCTCCTCCGCTCGCCCCTTCCACCGTCATTTTCTCTCTACCCACCCTTGCCTCCTTTTCCGCGCAGCTCTCGATTCCCCCTCTCTTTCGCACCCTCCGTGTCATATTCCGCTCCCGGAGTTCCATCATAGCTCCTCACTGTCGCTGGGAGGAAGTTTTCTCCTCCGCTCGCCCCTTCCACCGTCATTTTCTCTCTACCCACCCTTGCCTCCTTTTCCGCGCAGCTCTCAATTCCCCCCTCTCTTTCGCACCCTCCATGTCATATTCCGCTCCAGGAGCTCCATCATAGCTCCTTGATGTCGCTGGGAGGATGTTTTCTCCTCCGCTCGCCCCTTCCACCGTCATTTTCTCTCTACCCACCCTTGCCTCCTTTTCCGCGCAGCTCTCGATTCCCCCCTCTCTTTCGCACCCTCCATGTCATATTCCGCTCCAGGAGTTCCATCATAGCTCCTCACTGTCGCTGGGAGGATGTTTTCTCCTCCGCTCGCCCCTTCCACCGTCATTTTCTCTCTACCCACCCTTGCCTCCTTTTCCGCGCAGCTCTCGATTCCCCCCTCTCTTTCGCACCCTCCATGTCATATTCCGCTCCAGGAGCTCCATCATAGCTCCTCGCTGTCGCTGGGAGGATGTTTTCTCCTCCGCTCGCTCCTTCCACCGTCATTTTCTCTCTACCCACCCTTGCCTCCTTTTCCGCGCAGCTCTCGATTCCCCCCTCTCTTTCGCACCCTCCATGTCATATTCCGCTCCAGGAGTTCCATCATAGCTCCTCACTGTCGCTGGGAGGAAGTTTTCTCCTCCGCTCGCCCCTTCCACCGTCATTTTCTCTCTACCCACCCTTGCCTCCTTTTCCGCGCAGCTCTCGATTCCCCCTCTCTTTCGCACCCTCCATGTCATATTCCGCTCCAGGAGCTCCATCATAGCTCCTTGCTGTCGCTGGGAGGATGTTTTCTCCTCCGCTCGCCCCTTCCACCGTCATTTTCTCTCTACCCACCCTTGCCTCCTTTTCCGCGCAGCTCTCGATTCCCCCCTCTCTTTCGCACCCTCCATGTCATATTCCGCTCCAGGAGTTCCATCATAGCTCCTCACTGTCGCTGGGAGGATGTTTTCTCCTCCGCTCGCCCCTTCCACCGTCATTTTCTCTCTACCCACCCTTGCCTCCTTTTCCGCGCAGCTCTCGATTCCCCCCTCTCTTTTGCACCCTCCATGTCATATTCCGCTCCAGGAGCTCCATCATAGCTCCTCGCTGTCGCTGGGAGGATGTTTTCTCCTCCGCTCGCCCCTTCCACCGTCATTTTCTCTCTACCCACCCTTGCCTCCTTTTCCACGCAGCTCTCGATTCCCCCCTCTCTTTCGCACCCTCAATGTCATATTCCGCTCCAGGAGTTCCATCATAGCTCCTCACTGTCGCTGGGAGGATGTTTTCTCCTCCGCTCGCCCCTTCCACCGTCATTTTCTCTCTACCCACCCTTGCCTCCTTTTCCGCGCAGCTCTCGATTCCCCCCTCTCTTTCGCACCCTCCATGTCATATTCCGCTCCAGGAGTTCCATCATAGCTCCTCACTGTCGCTGGGAGGAAGTTTTCTCCTCCGCTCGCCCCTTCCACCGTCATTTTCTCTCTACCCACCCTTGCCTCCTTTTCCGCGCAGCTCTCGATTCCCCCCTCTCTTTCGCACCCTCCATGTCATATTCCGCTCCAGGAGCTCCATCATAGCTCCTCGCTGTCGCTGGGAGGATGTTTTCTCCTCCGCTTGCCCCTTCCACCGTCATTTTCTCTCTACCCTCCCTTGCCTCCTTTTCCGCGCAGCTCTCGATTCCCCCCTCTCTTTCGCACCCTCCATGTCATATTCCGCTCCAGGAGTTCCATCATAGCTCCTCACTGTCGCTGGGAGGATGTTTTCTCCTCCGTTCGCCCCTTCCACCGTCATTTTCTCTCTACCCACCCTTGCCTCCTTCTCCGCGCAGCTCTCGATTCCCCCCTCTCTTTCGCACCCTCCATGTCATATTCCGCTCCAGGAGCTCCATCATAGCTAATCGCTGTCGCTGGGAGGATGTTTTCTCCTCCGCTCGCCCCTTCCACCGTCATTTTCTCTCTACCCACCCTTGCCTCCTTTTCCGCGCAGCTCTCGATTCCCCCCTCTCTTTCGCACCCTCCATGTCATATTCCGCTCCAGGAGTTCCATCATAGCTCCTCACTGTCGCTGGGAGGATGTTTTCTCCTCCGCTCGCCCCTTCCACCGTCATTTTCTCTCTACCCACCCTTGCCTCCTTCTCCGCGCAGCTCTCGATTCCCCCCTCTCTTTCGCACCCTCCATGTCATATTCCGCTCCAGGAGCTCCATCATAGCTCCTCGCTGTCGCTGGGAGGATGTTTTCTCCTCCGCTCGCCCCTTCCACCGTCATTTTCTCTCTACCCACCCTTGCCTCCTTTTCCGCGCAGCTCTCGATTCCCCCCTCTCTTTCGCACCCTCCATGTCATATTCCGCTCCAGGAGTTCCATCATAGCTCCTCACTGTCGCTGGGAGGATGTTTTCTCCTCCGCTCGCCCCTTCCACCGTCATTTTCTCTCTACCCACCCTTGCCTCCTTTTCCGCGCAGCTCTCGATTCCCCCCTCTCTTTCGCACCCTCCATGTCATATTCCGCTCCAGGAGCTCCATCATAGCTCCTTGCTGTCGCTGGGAGGATGTTTTCTCCTCCGCTCGCCCCTTCCACCGTCATTTTCTCTCTACCCACCCTTGCCTCCTTCTCCGCGCAGCTCTCGATTCCCCCCTCTCTTTCGCACCCTCCATGTCATATTCCGCTCCAGGAGCTCCATCATAGCTCCTCGCTGTCGCTGGGAGGATGTTTTCTCCTCCGCTCGCCCCTTCCACCGTCATTTTCTCTCTACCCACCCTTGCCTCCTTTTCCGCGCAGCTCTCGATTCCCCCCTCTCTTTCGCACCCTCCATGTCATATTCCGCTCCAGGAGTTCCATCATAGCTCCTCACTGTCGCTGGGAGGATGTTTTCTCCTCCGCTCGCCCCTTCCACCGTCATTTTCTCTCTACCCACCCTTGCCTCCTTTTCCGCGCAGCTCTCGATTCCCCCTCTCTTTCGCACCCTCCATGTCATATTCCGCTCCAGGAGCTCCATCATAGCTCCTTGCTGTCGCTGGGAGGATGTTTTCTCCTCCGCTCGCCCCTTCCACCGTCATTTTCTCTCTACCCACCCTTGCCTCCTTCTCCGCGCAGCTCTCGATTCCCCCCTCTCTTTCGCACCCTCCATGTCATATTCCGCTCCAGGAGCTCCATCATAGCTCCTCGCTGTCGCTGGGAGGATGTTTTCTCCTCCGCTCGCCCCTTCCACCGTCATTTTCTCTCTACCCACCCTTGCCTCCTTTTCCGCGCAGCTCTCGATTCCCCCCTCTCTTTCGCACCCTCCATGTCATATTCCGCTCCAGGAGTTCCATCATAGCTCCTCACTGTCGCTGGGAGGATGTTTTCTCCTCCGCTCGCCCCTTCCACCGTCATTTTCTCTCTACCCACCCTTGCCTCCTTTTCTGCGCAGCTCTCGATTCCCCCTCTCTTTCGCACCCTCCGTGTCATATTCCGCTCCCGGAGTTCCATCATAGCTCCTCACTGTCGCTGGGAGGAAGTTTTCTCCTCCGCTCGCCCCTTCCACCGTCATTTTCTCTCTACCCACCCTTGCCTCCTTTTCCGCGCAGCTCTCAATTCCCCCCTCTCTTTCGCACCCTACATGTCATATTCCGCTCCAGGAGCTCCATCATAGCTCCTTGCTGTCGCTGGGAGGATGTTTTCTCCTCCGCTCGCCCCTTCCACCGTCATTTTCTCTCTACCCACCCTTGCCTCCTTTTCCGCGCAGCTCTCGATTCCCCCCTCTCTTTCGCACCCTCCATGTCATATTCCGCTCCAGGAGTTCCATCATAGCTCCTCACTGTCGCTGGGAGGATGTTTTCTCCTCCGCTCGCCCCTTCCACCGTCATTTTCTCTCTACCCACCCTTGCCTCCTTCTCCGCGCAGCTCTCGATTCCCCCCTCTCTTTCGCACCCTCCATGTCATATTCTGCTCCAGGAGCTCCATCATAGCTCCTTGCTGTCGCTGGGAGGATGTTTTCTCCTCCGCTCGCCCCTTCCACCGTCATTTTCTCTCTACCCACCCTTGCCTCCTTCTCCGCGCAGCTCTCAATTCCCCCCTCTCTTTCGCACCCTCCATGTCATATTCCGCTCCAGGAGCTCCATCATAGCTCCTTGCTGTCGCTGGGAGGATGTTTTCTCCTCCGCTCGCCCCTTCCACTGTCATTTTCTCTCTACCCACCCTTGCCTCCTTCTCCGCGCAGCTCTCGATTCCCCCCTCTCTTTCGCACCCTCCATGTCATATTCCGCTCCAGGAGCTCCATCATAGCTCCTCGCTGTCGCTGGGAGGATGTTTTCTCCTCCGCTCGCCCCTTCCACCGTAATTTTCTCTCTACCCACCCTTGCCTCCTTTTCCGCGCAGCTCTCGATTCCCCCCTCTCTTTCGCACCCTCCATGTCATATTCCGCTCCAGGAGTTCCATCATAGCTCCTCACTGTCGCTGGGAGGATGTTTTCTCCTCCGCTCGCCCCTTCCACCGTCATTTTCTCTCTACCCACCCTTGCCTCCTTCTCCGCGCAGCTCTCGATTCCCCCCTCTCTTTCGCACCCTCCATGTCATATTCCGCTCCAGGAGCTCCATCATAGCTCCTCGCTGTCGCTGGGAGGATGTTTTCTCCTCCGCTCGCCCCTTCCACCGTCATTTTCTCTCTACCCACCCTTGCCTCCTTTTCCGCGCAGCTCTCGATTCCCCCCTCTCTTTCGCACCCTCCATGTCATATTCCGCTCCAGGAGTTCCATCATAGCTCCTCACTGTCGCTGGGAGGATGTTTTCTCCTCCGCTCGCCTCTTCCACCGTCATTTTCTCTCTACCCACCCTTGCCTCCTTTTCCGCGCAGCTCTCGATTCCCCCCTCTCTTTCGCACCCTCCATGTCATATTCCGCTCCAGGAGTTCCATCATAGCTCCTCACTGTCGCTGGGAGGAAGTTTTCTCCTCCGCTCGCCCCTTCCACCGTCATTTTCTCTCTACCCACCCTTGCCTCCTTTTCCGCGCAGCTCTCGATTCCCCCCTCTCTTTCGCACCCTCCATGTCATATTCCGCTCCAGGAGCTCCATCATAGCTCCTTGCTGTCGCTGGGAGGATGTTTTCTCCTCCGCTCGCCCCTTCCACCGTCATTTTCTCTCTACCCACCCTTGCCTCCTTTTCCGCGCAGCTCTCGATTCCCCCCTCTCTTTCGCACCCTCCATGTCATATTCCGCTCCAGGAGTTCCATCATAGCTCCTCACTGTCGCTGGGAGGATGTTTTCTCCTCCGCTCGCCCCTTCCACCGTCATTTTCTCTCTACCCACCCTTGCCTCCTTTTCCGCGCAGCTCTCGATTCCCCCCTCTCTTTCGCACCCTCCATGTCATATTCCGCTCCAGGAGCTCCATCATAGCTCCTCGCTGTCGCTGGGAGGATGTTTTCTCCTCCGCTCGCCCCTTCCACCGTCATTTTCTCTCTACCCACCCTTGCCTCCTTTTCCGCGCAGCTCTCGATTCCCCGCTCTCTTTCGCACCCTCAATGTCATATTCCGCTCCAGGAGTTCCATCATAGCTCCTCACTGTCGCTGGGAGGATGTTTTCTCCTCCGCTCGCCCCTTCCACCGTCATTTTCTCTCTACCCACCCTTGCCTCCTTTTCCGCGCAGCTCTCGATTCCCCGCTCTCTTTCGCACCCTCAATGTCATATTCCGCTCCAGGAGTTCCATCATAGCTCCTCACTGTCGCTGGGAGGATGTTTTCTCCTCCGCTCGCCCCTTCCACCGTCATTTTCTCTCTACCCACCCTTGCCTCCTTTTCCGCGCAGCTCTCGATTCCCCCCTCTCTTTCGCACCCTCCATGTCATATTCCGCTCCAGGAGTTCCATCATAGCTCCTCACTGTCGCTGGGAGGAAGTTTTCTCCTCCGCTCGCCCCTTCCACCGTCATTTTCTCTCTACCCACCCTTGCCTCCTTTTCTGCGCAGCTCTCGATTCCCCCCTCTCTTTCGCACCCTCCATGTCATATTCCGCTCCAGGAGCTCCATCATAGCTCCTCGCTGTCGCTGGGAGGATGTTTTCTCCTCCGCTCGCCCCTTCCACCGTCATTTTCTCTCTACCCACCCTTGCCTCCTTTTCCGCGCAGCTCTCGATTCCCCCCTCTCTTTCGCACCCTCCATGTCATATTCCGCTCCAGGAGTTCCATCATAGCTCCTCACTGTCGCTGGGAGGATGTTTTCTCCTCCGCTCGCCCCTTCCACCGTCATTTTCTCTCTACCCACCCTTGCCTCCTTCTCCGCGCAGCTCTCGATTCCCCCCTCTCTTTCGCACCCTCCATGTCATATTCCGCTCCAGGAGCTCCATCATAGCTAATCGCTGTCGCTGGGAGGATGTTTTCTCCTCCGCTCGCCCCTTCCACCGTCATTTTCTCTCTACCCACCCTTGCCTCCTTTTCCGCGCAGCTCTCGATTCCCCCCTCTCTTTCGCACCCTCCATGTCATATTCCGCTCCAGGAGTTCCATCATAGCTCCTCACTGTCGCTGGGAGGATGTTTTCTCCTCCGCTCGCCCCTTCCACCGTCATTTTCTCTCTACCCACCCTTGCCTCCTTTTCCGCGCAGCTCTCGATTCCCCCCTCTCTTTCGCACCCTCCATGTCATATTCCGCTCCAGGAGCTCCATCATAGCTCCTTGCTGTCGCTGGGAGGATGTTTTCTCCTCCGCTCGCCCCTTCCACCGTCATTTTCTCTCTACCCACCCTTGCCTCCTTCTCCGCGCAGCTCTCGATTCCCCCCTCTCTTTCGCACCCTCCATGTCATATTCTGCTCCAGGAGCTCCATCATAGCTCCTCGCTGTCGCTGGGAGGATGTTTTCTCCTCCGCTCGCCCCTTCCACCGTCATTTTCTCTCTACCCACCCTTGCCTCCTTCTCCGCGCAGCTCTCAATTCCCCCCTCTCTTTCGCACCCTCCATGTCATATTCCGCTCCAGGAGCTCCATCATAGCTCCTTGCTGTCGCTGGGAGGATGTTTTCTCCTCCGCTCGCCCCTTCCACTGTCATTTTCTCTCTACCCACCCTTGCCTCCTTCTCCGCGCAGCTCTCGATTCCCCCCTCTCTTTCGCACCCTCCATGTCATATTCCGCTCCAGGAGCTCCATCATAGCTCCTCGCTGTCGCTGGGAGGATGTTTTCTCCTCCGCTCGCCCCTTCCACCGTCATTTTCTCTCTACCCACCCTTGCCTCCTTTTCCGCGCAGCTCTCGATTCCCCCCTCTCTTTCGCACCCTCCATGTCATATTCCGCTCCAGGAGCTCCATCATAGCTCCTCGCTGTCGCTGGGAGGATGTTTTCTCCTCCGCTCGCCCCTTCCACCGTCATTTTCTCTCTACCCACCCTTGCCTCCTTTTCCGCGCAGCTCTCGATTCCCCCCTCTCTTTCGCACCCTCCATGTCATATTCCGCTCCAGGAGTTCCATCATAGCTCCTCACTGTCGCTGGGAGGATGTTTTCTCCTCCGCTCGCCCCTTCCACCGTCATTTTCTCTCTACCCACCCTTGCCTCCTTCTCCGCGCAGCTCTCGATTCCCCCTCTCTCTCGCACCCTCCATATTACATCCAGCTCCAGGAGCTCCATCATAGCTCCTCGCTGTCGCTGGGAGGATGTTTTCTCCTCTGCTCGCCCCTTCCACCGTCATTTTCTCTCTACCCACCCTTGCCTCCTTCTCCGCGCAGCTCTCGATTCCCCCCTCTCTTTCGCAACCTCCATGTCATATTCCGCTCCAGGAGTTCCATCATAGCTCCTCACTGTCGCTGGGAGGATGTTTTCTCCTCCGCTCGCCCCTTCCACCGTCATTTTCTCTCTACCCACCCTTGCCTCCTTCTCCGCGCAGCTCTCGATTCCCCCCTCTCTTTCGCACCCTCCATGTCATATTCCGCTCCAGGAGCTCCATCATAGCGCCTCGCTGTCGCTGGGAGGATGTTTTCTCCTCCGCTCGCCCCTTCCACCGTCATTTTCTCTCTACCCACCCTTGCCTCCTTCTCCGCGCAGCTCTCGATTCCCCCCTCTCTCTCGCACCCTCCATATTACATCCAGCTCCAGGAGCTCCATCATAGCTCCTCGCTGTCGCTGGGAGGATGTTTTCTCCTCCGCTCGCCCCTTCCACCGTCATTTTCTCTCTACCCACCCTTGCCTCCTTTTCCGCGCAGCTCTCGATTCCCCCCTCTCTTTCGCACCCTCCATGTCATATTCCGCTCCAGGAGCTCCATCATAGCTCCTTGCTGTCGCTGGGAGGATGTTTTCTCCTCCGCTCGCCCCTTCCACCGTCATTTTCTCTCTACCCACCCTTGCCTCCTTCTCCGCGCAGCTCTCGATTCCCCCCTCTCTTTCGCACCCTCCATGTCATATTCCGCTCCAGGAGCTCCATCATAGCTCCTTGCTGTCGCTGGGAGGATGTTTTCTCCTCCGCTCGCCCCTTCCACCGTCATTTTCTCTCTACCCACCCTTGCCTCCTTCTCCGCGCAGCTCTCGATTCCCCCCTCTCTCTCGCACCCTCCATATTACATCCCGCTCCAGGAGCTCCATCATAGCTTCTCGCTGTCGCTGGGAGGATGTTTTCTCCTCCGCTCCCCCTTCCACCGTCATTTTCTCTCTACCCACCCTTGCCTCCTTCTCCGCGCAGCTCTCGATTCCCCCCTCTCTCTCGCACCCTCCATATTACATCCAGCTCCAGGAGCTCCATCATAGCTCCTCGCTGTCGCTGGGAGGATGTTTTCTCCTCCGCTCGCCCCTTCCACCGTCATTTTCTCTCTACCCACCCTTGCCTCCTTCTCCGCGCAGCTCTCGATTCCCCCCTCTCTTTCGCACCCTCCATGTCATATTCCGCTCCAGGAGCTCCATCATAGCTCCTCGCTGTCGCTGGGAGGATGTTTTCTCCTTCGCTCGCCCCTTCCACCGTCATTTTCTCTCTACCCACCCTTGCCTCCTTTTCCGCGCAGCTCTCGATTCCCCCCTCTCTTTCGCACCCTCCATGTCATATTCCGCTCCAGGAGTTCCATCATAGCTCCTCACTGTCGCTGGGAGGAAGTTTTCTCCTCCGCTCGCCCCTTCCACCGTCATTTTCTCTCTACCCACCCTTGCCTCCTTTTCCGCGCAGCTCTCGATTCCCCCCTCTCTTTCGCACCCTCCATGTCATATTCCGCTCCAGGAGCTCCATCATAGCTCCTTGCTGTCGCTGGGAGGATGTTTTCTCCTCCGCTCGCCCCTTCCACCGTCATTTTCACTCTACCCACCCTTGCCTCCTTCTCCGCGCAGCTCTCGATTCCCCCCTCTCTTTCGCACCCTCCATGTCATATTCCGCTCCAGGAGCTCCATCATAGCTCCTTGCTGTCGCTGGGAGGATGTTTTCTCCTCCGCTCGCCCCTTCCACCGTCATTTTCTCTCTACCCACCCTTGCCTCCTTCTCCGCGCAGCTCTCGATTCCCCCCTCTCTCTCGCACCCTCCATATTACATCCAGCTCCAGGAGCTCCATCATAGCTCCTCGCTGTCGCTGGGAGGATGTTTTCTCCTCCGCTCGCCCCTTCCACCGTCATTTTCTCTCCACCCACCCTTGCCTCCTTCTCCGCGCCGCTCTCGATTCCCCCCTCTCTCTCGCACCCTCCATGTCATATCCCGCTCCAGGAGCTCCATCATAGCTCCTCGCTGTCGCTGGGAGGATGTTTTCTCCTCCGCTCCCCCTTCCACCGTCATTTTCTCTCTACCCACCCTTGCCTCCTTCTCCGCGCAGCTCTCGATTCCCCCCTCTCTCTCGCACCCTCCATATTACATCCAGCTCCAGGAGCTCCATCATAGCTCCTCGCTGTCGCTGGGGGGATGTTTTCTCCTCCGCTCGCCCCTTCCACCGTCATTTTCTCTCTACCCACCCTTGCCTCCTTCTCCGCGCAGCTCTCGATTCCCCCCTCTCTTTCGCACCCTCCATGTCATATTCCGCTCCAGGAGCTCCATCATAGCTCCTCGCTGTCGCTGGGAGGATGTTTTCTCCTCCGCTCGCCCCTTCCACCGTCATTTTCTCTCTACCCACCCTTGCCTCCTTCTCCGCGCAGCTCTCGATTCCCCCCTCTCTTTCGCACCCTCCATGTCATATTCCGCTCCAGGAGCTCCATCATAGCTCCTCGCTGTCGATGGGAGGATGTTTTCTCCTCCGCTCGCCCCTTCCACCGTCATTTTCTCTCTACCCACCCTTGCCTCCTTCTCCGCGCAGCTCTCGATTCCCCCCTCTCTTTCTCACCCTCCATGTCATATTCCGCTCCAGGAGCTCCATCATAGCTCCTCGCTGTCGCTGGGAGGATGTTTTCTCCTCCGCTCGCCCCTTCCACCGTCATTTTCTCTCTACCCACCCTTGCCTCCTTTTCCGCGCAGCTCTCGATTCCCCCCTCTCTTTCGCACCCTCCATGTCATATTCCGCTCCAGGAGCTCCATCATAGCTCCTCGCTGTCGCTGGGAGGATGTTTTCTCCTCCGCTCGCCCCTTCCACCGTCATTTTCTCTCTACCCACCCTTGCCTCCTTCTCCGCGCAGCTCTCGATTCCCCCCTCTCTCTCGCACCCTCCATATTACATCCAGCTCCAGGAGCTCCATCATAGCTCCTCGCTGTCGCTGGGAGGATGTTTTCTCCTCCGCTCGCCCCTTCCACCGTCATTTTCTCTCTACCCACCCTTGCCTCCATCTCCGCGCAGCTCTCGATTCCCCCCTCTCTTTCGCACCCTCCATGTCATATTCCGCTCCAGGAGTTCCATCATAGCTCCTCACTGTCGCTGGGAGGATGTTTTCTCCTCCGCTCGCCCCTTCCACCGTCATTTTCTCTCTACCCACCCTTGCCTCCTTCTCCGCGCAGCTCTCGATTCCCCCCTCTCTTTTGCACCCTCCATGTCATATTCCGCTCCAGGAGCTCCATCATAGCTCCTCGCTGTCGCTGGGAGGATGTTTTCTCCTCCGCTCGCCCCTTCCACCGTCATTTTCTCTCTACCCACCCTTGCCTCCATCTCCGCGCAGCTCTCGATTCCCTCCTCTCTCTCGCACCCTCCATTTTACATCCAGCTCCAGGAGCTCCATCATAGCTCCTCGCTGTCGCTGGGAGGATGTTTTCTCCTCTGCTCGCCGCTTCCACCGTCATTTTCTCTCCACCCACCCTTGCCTCCTTCTCCGCGCCACTCTCGATTCCCCCCTCTCTCTCGCACCCACCATGTCATATCCCGCTCCAGGAGCTCCATCATAGCTCCTCGCTGTCGCTGGGAGGATGTTTTCTCCTCCGCTCGCCCCTTCCACCGTCATTTTCTCTCTACCCACCCTTGCCTCCTTCTCCGCGCAGCTCTCGATTCCTCCCTCTCTCTCGCACCCTCCATATTACATCCAGCTCCAGGAGCTCCATCATAGCTCCTCGCTGTCGCTGGGAGGATGTTTTCTCCTCCGCTCGCCCCTTCCACCGTCATTTTCTCTCTAGCCACCCTTGCCTCCTTCTCCGCGCAGCTCTCGATTCCCCCCTCTCTTTCGCACCCTCCATGTCATATTCCGCTCCAGGAGCTCCATCATAGCTCCTCGCTGTCGCTGGGAGGATGTTTTCTCCTCCGCTCGCCCCTTCCACCGTCATTTTCTCTCTACCCACCCTTGCCTCCTTCTCCGCGCAGCTCTCGATTCCCCCCTCTCTCTCGCACCCTCCATATTACATCCAGCTCCAGGAGCTCCATCATAGCTCCTCGCTGTCGCTGGGAGGATGTTTTCTCCTCCGCTCGCCCCTTCCACCGTCATTTTCTCTCTACCCACCCTTGCCTCCTTTTCCGCGCAGCTCTCGATTCCCCCCTCTCTTTCGCACCCTCCATGTCATATTCCGCTCCAGGAGTTCCATCATAGCTCCTCACTGTCGCTGGGAGGATGTTTTCTCCTCCGCTCGCCCCTTCCACCGTCATTTTCTCTCTACCCACCCTTGCCTCCTTCTCCACGCAGCTCTCGATTCCCCCCTCTCTTTCGCACCCTCCATGTCATATTCCGCTCCAGGAGCTCCATCATAGCTCCTCGCTGTCGCTGGGAGGATGTTTTCTCCTCCGCTCGCCCCTTCCACCGTCATTTTCTCTCTACCCACCCTTGCCTCCTTTTCCGCGCAGCTCTCGATTCCCCCCTCTCTTTCGCACCCTCCATGTCATATTCCGCTCCAGGAGTTCCATCATAGCTCCTCACTGTCGCTGGGAGGAAGTTTTCTCCTCCGCTCGCCCCTTCCACCGTCATTTTCTCTCTACCCACCCTTGCCTCCTTTTCCGCGCAGCTCTCGATTCCCCCCTCTCTTTCGCACCCTCCATGTCATATTCCGCTCCAGGAGCTCCATCATAGCTCCTTGCTGTCGCTGGGAGGATGTTTTCTCCTCCGCTCGCCCCTTCCACCGTCATTTTCTCTCTACCCACCCTTGCCTCCTTTTCCGCGCAGCTCTCGATTCCCCCCTCTCTTTCGCACCCTCCATGTCATATTCCGCTCCAGGAGTTCCATCATAGCTCCTCACTGTCGCTGGGAGGATGTTTTCTCCTCCGCTCGCCACTTCCACCGTCATTTTCTCTCTACCCACCCTTGCCTCCTTCTCCGCGCAGCTCTCGATTCCCCCCTCTCTTTCGCACCCTCCATGTCATATTCCGCTCCAGGAGCTCCATCATAGCTCCTCGCTGTCGCTGGGAGGATGTTTTCTCCTCCGCTCGCCCCTTCCACCGTCATTTTCTCTCTACCCACCCTTGCCTCCTTTTCCGCGCAGCTCTCGATTCCCCCCCTCTCTTTCGCACCCTCCATGTCATATTCCGCTCCAGGAGTTCCATCATAGCTCCTCACTGTCGCTGGGAGGATGTTTTCTCCTCCGCTCGCCCCTTCCACCGTCATTTTCTCTCTACCCACCCTTGCCTCCTTTTCCGCGCAGCTCTCGATTCCCCCCTCTCTTTCGCACCCTCCATGTCATATTCCGCTCCAGGAGTTCCATCATAGCTCCTCACTGTCGCTGGGAGGATGTTTTCTCCTCCGCTCGCCACTTCCACCGTCATTTTCTCTCTACCCACCCTTGCCTCCTTCTCCGCGCAGCTCTCGATTCCCCCCTCTCTTTCGCACCCTCCATGTCATATTCCGCTCCAGGAGCTCCATCATAGCTCCTCGCTGTCGCTGGGAGGATGTTTTCTCCTCCGCTCGCCCCTTCCACCGTCATTTTCTCTCTACCCACCCTTGCCTCCTTTTCCGCGCAGCTCTCGATTCCCCCCTCTCTTTCGCACCCTCCATGTCATATTCCGCTCCAGGAGTTCCATCATAGCTCCTCACTGTCGCTGGGAGGATGTTTTCTCCTCCGCTCGCCCCTTCCACCGTCATTTTCTCTCTACCCACCCTTGCCTCCTTTTCCGCGCAGCTCTCGATTCCCCCCTCTCTTTCGCACCCTCCATGTCATATTCCGCTCCAGGAGTTCCATCATAGCTCCTCACTGTCGCTGGGAGGAAGTTTTCTCCTCCGCTCGCCCCTTCCACCGTCATTTTCTCTCTACCCACCCTTGCATCCTTTTCCGCGCAGCTCTCGATTCCCCCCTCTCTTTCGCACCCTCCATGTCATATTCCGCTCCAGGAGTTCCATCATAGCTCCTCACTGTCGCTGGGAGGATGTTTTCTCCTCCGCTCACCCCTTCCACCGTCATTTTCTCTCTACCCACCCTTGCCTCCTTCTCCGCACAGCTCTCGATTCCCCCCTCTCTTTCGCACCCTCCATGTCATATTCCACTCCAGGAGCTCCATCATAGCTCCTCGCTGTCGCTGGGAGGATGTTTTCTCCTCCGCTCGCCCCTTCCACCGTCATTTTCTCTCTACCCACCCTTGCCTCCTTTTCCGCGCAGCTCTCGATTTCCCCCTCTCTTTCGCACCCTCCATGTCATATTCCGCTCCAGGAGTTCCATCATAGCTCCTCGCTGTCACTGGGAGGATGTTTTCTCCTCCGCTCGCCCCTTCCACCGTCATTTTCTCTCTACCCACCCTTGCCTCCTTCTCCGCGCAGCTCTCGATTCCCCCCTCTCTTTCGCACCCTCCATGTCATATTCCGCTCCAGGAGCTCCATCATAGCTCCTCGCTGTCGCTGGGAGGATGTTTTCTCCTCCGCTCGCCCCTTCCACCGTCATTTTCTCTCTACCCACCCTTGCCTCCTTCTCCGCGCAGCTCTCGATTCCCCCCTCTCTCTCGCACCCTCCATATTACATCCAGCTCCAGGAGCTCCATCATAGCTCCTCGCTGTCGCTGGGAGGATGTTTTCTCCTCTGCTCGCCCCTTCCACCGTCATTTTCTCTCTACCCACCCTTGCCTCCTTCTCCGCGCAGCTCTCGATTCCCCCCTCTCTTTCGCACCCTCCATGTCATATTCCGCTCCAGGAGCTCCATCATAGCTCCTCGCTGTCGCTGGGAGGATGTTTTCTCCTCCGCTCGCCCCTTCCACCGTCATTTTCTCTCTACCCACCCTTGCCTCCTTTTCCGCGCAGCTCTCGATTCCCCCCTCTCTTTCGCACCCTCCATGTCATATTCCGCTCCAGGAGTTCCATCATAGCTCCTCACTGTCGCTGGGAGGATGTTTTCTCCTCCGCTCACCCCTTCCACCGTCATTTTCTCTCTACCCACCCTTGCCTCCTTCTCCGCACAGCTCTCGATTCCCCCCTCTCTTTCGCACCCTCCATGTCATATTCCACTCCAGGAGCTCCATCATAGCTCCTCGCTGTCGCTGGGAGGATGTTTTCTCCTCCGCTCGCCCCTTCCACCGTCATTTTCTCTCTACCCACCCTTGCCTCCTTTTCCGCGCAGCTCTCGATTTCCCCCTCTCTTTCGCACCCTCCATGTCATATTCCGCTCCAGGAGCTCCATCATAGCTCCTCGCTGTCGCTGGGAGGATGTTTTCTCCTCCGCTCGCCCCTTCCACCGTCATTTTCTCTCTACCCACCCTTGCCTCCTTCTCCGCGCAGCTCTCGATTCCCCCCTCTCTTTCGCACCCTCCATGTCATATTCCGCTCCAGGAGCTCCATCATAGCTCCTCGCTGTCGCTGGGAGGATGTTTTCTCCTCCGCTCGCCCCTTCCACCGTCATTTTCTCTCTACCCACCCTTGCCTCCTTCTCCGCGCAGCTCTCGATTCCCCCCTCTCTCTCGCACCCTCCATATTACATCCAGCTCCAGGAGCTCCATCATAGCTCCTCGCTGTCGCTGGGAGGATGTTTTCTCCTCTGCTCGCCCCTTCCACCGTCATTTTCTCTCTACCCACCCTTGCCTCCTTCTCCGCGCAGCTCTCGATTCCCCCCTCTCTTTCGCACCCTCCATGTCATATTCCGCTCCAGGAGTTCCATCATAGCTCCTCACTGTCGCTGGGAGGATGTTTTCTCCTCCGCTCGCCCCTTCCACCGTCATTTTCTCTCTACCCACCCTTGCCTCCTTCTCCGCGCAGCTCTCGATTCCCCCCTCTCTTTCGCACCCTCCATGTCATATTCCGCTCCAGGAGTTCCATCATAGCTCCTCACTGTCGCTGGGAGGATGTTTTCTCCTCCGCTCGCCACTTCCACCGTCATTTTCTCTCTACCCACCCTTGCCTCCTTCTCCGCGCAGCTCTCGATTCCCCCCTCTCTTTCGCACCCTCCATGTCATATTCCGCTCCAGGAGCTCCATCATAGCTCCTCGCTGTCGCTGGGAGGATGTTTTCTCCTCCGCTCGCCCCTTCCACCGTCATTTTCTCTCTACCCACCCTTGCCTCCTTTTCCGCGCAGCTCTCGATTCCCCCCTCTCTTTCGCACCCTCCATGTCATATTCCGCTCCAGGAGTTCCATCATAGCTCCTCACTGTCGCTGGGAGGATGTTTTCTCCTCCGCTCGCTCCTTCCACCGTCATTTTCTCTCTACCCACCCTTGCCTCCTTTTCCGCGCAGCTCTCGATTCCCCCCTCTCTTTCGCACCCTCCATGTCATATTCCGCTCCAGGAGTTCCATCATAGCTCCTCACTGTCGCTGGGAGGAAGTTTTCTCCTCCGCTCGCCCCTTCCACCGTCATTTTCTCTCTACCCACCCTTGCATCCTTTTCCGCGCAGCTCTCGATTCCCCCCTCTCTTTCGCACCCTCCATGTCATATTCCGCTCCAGGAGTTCCATCATAGCTCCTCACTGTCGCTGGGAGGATGTTTTCTCCTCCGCTCACCCCTTCCACCGTCATTTTCTCTCTACCCACCCTTGCCTCCTTCTCCGCACAGCTCTCGATTCCCCCCTCTCTTTCGCACCCTCCATGTCATATTCCACTCCAGGAGCTCCATCATAGCTCCTCGCTGTCGCTGGGAGGATGTTTTCTCCTCCGCTCGCCCCTTCCACCGTCATTTTCTCTCTACCCACCCTTGCCTCCTTTTCCGCGCAGCTCTCGATTTCCCCCTCTCTTTCGCACCCTCCATGTCATATTCCGCTCCAGGAGTTCCATCATAGCTCCTCGCTGTCACTGGGAGGATGTTTTCTCCTCCGCTCGCCCCTTCCACCGTCATTTTCTCTCTACCCACCCTTGCCTCCTTCTCCGCGCAGCTCTCGATTCCCCCCTCTCTTTCGCACCCTCCATGTCATATTCCGCTCCAGGAGCTCCATCATAGCTCCTCGCTGTCGCTGGGAGGATGTTTTCTCCTCCGCTCGCCCCTTCCACCGTCATTTTCTCTCTACCCACCCTTGCCTCCTTCTCCGCGCAGCTCTCGATTCCCCCCTCTCTCTCGCACCCTCCATATTACATCCAGCTCCAGGAGCTCCATCATAGCTCCTCGCTGTCGCTGGGAGGATGTTTTCTCCTCTGCTCGCCCCTTCCACCGTCATTTTCTCTCTACCCACCCTTGCCTCCTTCTCCGCGCAGCTCTCGATTCCCCCCTCTCTTTCGCACCCTCCATGTCATATTCCGCTCCAGGAGCTCCATCATAGCTCCTCGCTGTCGCTGGGAGGATGTTTTCTCCTCCGCTCGCCCCTTCCACCGTCATTTTCTCTCTACCCACCCTTGCCTCCTTTTCCGCGCAGCTCTCGATTCCCCCCTCTCTTTCGCACCCTCCATGTCATATTCCGCTCCAGGAGTTCCATCATAGCTCCTCACTGTCGCTGGGAGGATGTTTTCTCCTCCGCTCACCCCTTCCACCGTCATTTTCTCTCTACCCACCCTTGCCTCCTTCTCCGCACAGCTCTCGATTCCCCCCTCTCTTTCGCACCCTCCATGTCATATTCCACTCCAGGAGCTCCATCATAGCTCCTCGCTGTCGCTGGGAGGATGTTTTCTCCTCCGCTCGCCCCTTCCACCGTCATTTTCTCTCTACCCACCCTTGCCTCCTTTTCCGCGCAGCTCTCGATTTCCCCCTCTCTTTCGCACCCTCCATGTCATATTCCGCTCCAGGAGCTCCATCATAGCTCCTCGCTGTCGCTGGGAGGATGTTTTCTCCTCCGCTCGCCCCTTCCACCGTCATTTTCTCTCTACCCACCCTTGCCTCCTTCTCCGCGCAGCTCTCGATTCCCCCCTCTCTTTCGCACCCTCCATGTCATATTCCGCTCCAGGAGCTCCATCATAGCTCCTCGCTGTCGCTGGGAGGATGTTTTCTCCTCCGCTCGCCCCTTCCACCGTCATTTTCTCTCTACCCACCCTTGCCTCCTTCTCCGCGCAGCTCTCGATTCCCCCCTCTCTCTCGCACCCTCCATATTACATCCAGCTCCAGGAGCTCCATCATAGCTCCTCGCTGTCGCTGGGAGGATGTTTTCTCCTCTGCTCGCCCCTTCCACCGTCATTTTCTCTCTACCCACCCTTGCCTCCTTCTCCGCGCAGCTCTCGATTCCCCCCTCTCTTTCGCACCCTCCATGTCATATTCCGCTCCAGGAGTTCCATCATAGCTCCTCACTGTCGCTGGGAGGATGTTTTCTCCTCCGCTCGCCCCTTCCACCGTCATTTTCTCTCTACCCACCCTTGCCTCCTTCTCCGCGCAGCTCTCGATTCCCCCCTCTCTTTCGCACCCTCCATGTCATATTCCGCTCCAGGAGCTCCATCATAGCTCCTCGCTGTCGCTGGGAGGATGTTTTCTCCTCCGCTCGCCCCTTCCACCGTCATTTTCTCTCTACCCACCCTTGCCTCCTTCTCCGCGCAGCTCTCAATTCCCTCCTCTCTCTCGCACCCTCCATATTACATCCAGCTCCAGGAGCTCCATCATAGCTCCTCGCTGTCGCTGGGAGGATGTTTTCTCCTCTGCTCGCCGCTTCCACCGTCATTTTCTCTCCACCCACCCTTGCCTCCTTCTCCGCGCCGCTCTCGATTCCCCCCTCTCTCTCGCACCCACCATGTCATATCCCGCTCCAGGAGCTCCATCATAGCTCCTCGCTGTCGCTGGGAGGATGTTTTCTCCTCCGCTCGCCCCTTCCACCGTCATTTTCTCTCTACCCACAATTGCCTCCTTCTCCGCGCAGCTCTCGATTCCCCCCTCTCTCTCGCACCCTCCATATTACATCCAGCTCCAGGAGCTCCATCATAGCTCCTCGCTGTCGCTGGGAGGATGTTTTCTCCTCCGCTCGCCCCTTCCACCGTCATTTTCTCTCTACCCACCCTTGCCTCCTTCTCCGCGCAGCTCTCAACTCCCCCCTCTCTTTCGCACCCTCCATGTCATATTCCGCTCCAGGAGCTCCATCATAGCTCCTCGCTGTCGCTGGGAGGATGTTTTCTCCTCCGCTCGCCCCTTCCACCGTCATTTTCTCTCTACCCACCCTTGCCTCCTTCTCCGCGCCGCTCTCGATTCCCCCCTCTCTCTCGCACCCTCCATATTACATCCAGCTCCAGGAGCTCCATCATAGCTCCTCGCTGTCGCTGGGAGGATGTTTTCTCCTCCGCTCGCCCCTTCCACCGTCATTTTCTCTCTACCCACCCTTGCCTCCTTTTCCGCGCAGCTCTCGATTCCCCCCTCTCTTTTGCACCCTCCATGTCATATTCCGCTCCAGGAGTTCCATCATAGCTCCTCACTGTCGCTGGGAGGATGTTTTCTCCTCCGCTCGCCCCTTCCACCGTCATTTTCTCTCTACCCACCCTTGCCTCCTTCTCCGCGCAGCTCTCGATTCCCCCTCTCTTTCGCACCCTCCATGTCATATTCCGCTCCAGGAGCTCCATCATAGCTCCTCGCTGTCGCTGGGAGGATGTTTTCTCCTTCGCTCGCCCCTTCCACCGTCATTTTCTCTCTACCCACCCTTGCCTCCTTTTCCGCGCAGCTCTCGATTCCCCCCTCTCTTTCGCACCCTCCATGTCATATTCCGCTCCAGGAGTTCCATCATAGCTCCTCACTGTCGCTGGGAGGATGTTTTCTCCTCCGCTCGCCCCTTCCACCGTCATTTTCTCTCTACCCACCCTTGCCTCCATCTCCGCGCAGCTCTCGATTCCCTCCTCTCTCTCGCACCCTCCATTTTACATCCAGCTCCAGGAGCTCCATCATAGCTCCTCGCTGTCGCTGGGAGGATGTTTTCTCCTCTGCTCGCCGCTTCCACCGTCATTTTCTCTCCACCCACCCTTGCCTCCTTCTCCGCGCCGCTCTCGATTCCCCCCTCTCTCTCGCACCCACCATGTCATATCCCGCTCCAGGAGCTCCATCATAGCTCCTCGCTGTCGCTGGGAGGATGTTTTCTCCTCCGCTCGCCCCTTCCACCGTCATTTTCTCTCTACCCACCCTTGCCTCCTTCTCCGCGCAGCTCTCGATTCCTCCCTCTCTCTCGCACCCTCCATATTACATCCAGCTCCAGGAGCTCCATCATAGCTCCTCGCTGTCGCTGGGAGGATGTTTTCTCCTCCGCTCGCCCCTTCCACCGTCATTTTCTCTCTAGCCACCCTTGCCTCCTTCTCCGCGCAGCTCTCGATTCCCCCCTCTCTCTCGCACCCTCCATATTACATCCAGCTCCAGGAGCTCCATCATAGCTCCTCGCTGTCGCTGGGAGGATGTTTTCTCCTCCGCTCGCCCCTTCCACCGTCATTTTCTCTCTACCCACCCTTGCCTCCTTTTCCGCGCAGCTCTCGATTCCCCCCTCTCTTTCGCACCCTCCATGTCATATTCCGCTCCAGGAGTTCCATCATAGCTCCTCACTGTCGCTGGGAGGATGTTTTCTCCTCCGCTCGCCCCTTCCACCGTCATTTTCTCTCTACCCACCCTTGCCTCCTTCTCCACGCAGCTCTTTATTCCCCCCTCTCTTTCGCACCCTCCATGTCATATTCCGCTCCAGGAGCTCCATCATAGCTCCTCGCTTTCGCTGGGAGGATGTTTTCTCCTCCGCTCGCCCCTTCCACCGTCATTTTCTCTCTACCCACCCTTGCCTCCTTTTCCGCGCAGCTCTCGATTCCCCCCTCTCTTTCGCACCCTCCATGTCATATTCCGCTCCAGGAGTTTCATCATAGCTCCTCACTGTCGCTGGGAGGAAGTTTTCTCCTCCGCTCGCCCCTTCCACCGTCATTTTCTCTCTACCCACCCTTGCCTCCTTTTCCGCGCAGCTCTCGATTCCCCCCTCTCTTTCGCACCCTCCATGTCATATTCCGCTCCAGGAGCTCCATCATAGCTCCTTGCTGTCGCTGGGAGGATGTTTTCTCCTCCGCTCGCCCCTTCCACCGTCATTTTCTCTCTACCCACCCTTGCCTCCTTTTCCGCGCAGCTCTCGATTCCCCCCTCTCTTTCGCACCCTCCATGTCATATTCCGCTCCAGGAGTTCCATCATAGCTCCTCACTGTCGCTGGGAGGATGTTTTCTCCTCCGCTCACCACTTCCACCGTCATTTTCTCTCTACCCACCCTTGCCTCCTTCTCCGCGCAGCTCTCGATTCCCCCCTCTCTTTCGCACCCTCCATGTCATATTCCGCTCCAGGAGCTCCATCATAGCTCCTCGCTGTCGCTGGGAGGATGTTTTCTCCTCCGCTCGCCCCTTCCACCGTCATTTTCTCTCTACCCACCCTTGCCTCCTTTTCCGCGCAGCTCTCGATTTCCCCCTCTCTTTCGCACCCTCCATGTCATATTCCGCTCCAGGAGTTCCATCATAGCTCCTCACTGTCGCTGGGAGGATGTTTTCTCCTCCGCTCGCCCCTTCCACCGTCATTTTCTCTCTACCCACCCTTGCCTCCTTCTCCGCGCAGCTCTCGATTCCCCCCTCTCTTTCGCACCCTCCATGTCATATTCCGCTCCAGGAGCTCCATCATAGCTCCTCGCTGTCGCTGGGAGGATGTTTTCTCCTCCGCTCGCCCCTTCCACCGTCATTTTCTCTCTACCCACCCTTGCCTCCTTCTCCGCGCAGCTCTCGATTCCCCCCTCTCTCTCGCACCCTCCATATTACATCCAGCTCCAGGAGCTCCATCATAGCTCCTCGCTGTCGCTGGGAGGATGTTTTCTCCTCTGCTCGCCCCTTCCACCGTCATTTTCTCTCTACCCACCCTTGCCTCCTTCTCCGCGCAGCTCTCGATTCCCCCCTCTCTTTCGCACCCTCCATGTCATATTCCGCTCCAGGAGTTCCATCATAGCTCCTCACTGTCGCTGGGAGGATGTTTTCTCCTCCGCTCGCCCCTTCCACCGTCATTTTCTCTCTACCCACCCTTGCCTCCTTCTCCGCGCAGCTCTCGATTCCCCCCTCTCTTTCGCACCCTCCATGTCATATTCCGCTCCAGGAGCTCCATCATAGCTCCTCGCTGTCGCTGGGAGGATGTTTTCTCCTCCGCTCGCCCCTTCCACCGTCATTTTCTCTCTACCCACCCTTGCCTCCTTCTCCGCGCAGCTCTCAATTCCCTCCTCTCTCTCGCACCCTCCATATTACATCCAGCTCCAGGAGCTCCATCATAGCTCCTCGCTGTCGCTGGGAGGATGTTTTCTCCTCTGCTCGCCGCTTCCACCGTCATTTTCTCTCCACCCACCCTTGCCTCCTTCTCCGCGCCGCTCTCGATTCCCCCCTCTCTCTCGCACCCACCATGTCATATCCCGCTCCAGGAGCTCCATCATAGCTCCTCGCTGTCGCTGGGAGGATGTTTTCTCCTCCGCTCGCCCCTTCCACCGTCATTTTCTCTCTACCCACAATTGCCTCCTTCTCCGCGCAGCTCTCGATTCCCCCCTCTCTCTCGCACCCTCCATATTACATCCAGCTCCAGGAGCTCCATCATAGCTCCTCGCTGTCGCTGGGCGGATGTTTTCTCCTCCGCTCGCACCTTCCATCGTTATTTTCTCTCTACCCACCCTTGCCTCCTTCTCCGCGCAGCTCTCAATTCCCCCCTCTCTTTCGCACCCTCCATGTCATATTCCGCTCCAGGAGCTCCATCATAGCTCCTCGCTGTCGCTGGGAGGATATTTTCTCCTCCGCTCGCCCCTTCCACCGTCATTTTCTCTCTACCCACCCTTGCCTCCTTCTCCGCGCAGCTCTCGATTCCCCCCTCTCTCTCGCACCCTCCATATTACATCCAGCTCCAGGAGCTCCATCATAGCTCCTCGCTGTCGCTGGGAGGATGTTTTCTCCTCCGCTCGCCCCTTCCACCGTCATTTTCTCTCTACCCACCCTTGCCTCCTTTTCCGCGCAGCTCTCGATTCCCCCCTCTCTTTTGCACCCTCCATGTCATATTCCGCTCCAGGAGTTCCATCATAGCTCCTCACTGTCGCTGGGAGGATGTTTTCTCCTCCGCTCGCCCCTTCCACCGTCATTTTCTCTCTACCCACCCTTGCCTCCTTCTCCGCGCAGCTCTCGATTCCCCCTCTCTTTCGCACCCTCCATGTCATATTCCGCTCCAGGAGCTCCATCATAGCTCCTCGCTGTCGCTGGGAGGATGTTTTCTCCTCCGCTCGCCCCTTCCACCGTCATTTTCTCTCTACCCACCCTTGCCTCCTTTTCCGCGCAGCTCTCGATTCCCCCCTCTCTTTCGCACCCTCCATGTCATATTCCGCTCCAGGAGCTCCATCATAGCTCCTTGCTGTCGCTGGGAGGATGTTTTCTCCTCCGCTCGCCCCTTCCACCGTCATTTTCTCTCTACCCACCCTTGCCTCCTTCTCCGCGCAGCTCTCGATTCCCCCCTCTCTTTCGCACCCTCCATGTCATATTCCACTCCAGGAGCTCCATCATAGCTCCTTGCTGTCGCTGGGAGGATGTTTTCTCCTCCGCTCGCCCCTTCCACCGTCATTTTCTCTCTACCCACCCTTGCCTCCTTTTCCGCGCAGCTCTCGATTCCCCCCTCTCTTTCGCACCCTCCATGTCATATTCCGCTCCAGGAGTTCCATCATAGCTCCTCACTGTCGCTGGGAGGATGTTTTCTCCTCCGCTCGCCCCTTCCACCGTCATTTTCTTTCTACCCACCCTTGCCTCCTTTTCCGCGCAGCTCTCGATTCCCCCCTCTCTTTCGCACCCTCCATGTCATATTCCGCTCCAGGAGCTCCATCATAGCTCCTTGCTGTCGCTGGGAGGATGTTTTCTCCTCCGCTCGCCCCTTCCACCGTCATTTTCTCTCTACCCACCCTTGCCTCCTTCTCCGCGCAGCTCTCGATTCCCCCCTCTCTTTCGCACCCTCCATGTCATATTCCACTCCAGGAGCTCCATCATAGCTCCTTGCTGTCGCTGGGAGGATGTTTTCTCCTCCGCTCGCCCCTTCCACCGTCATTTTCTCTCTACCCACCCTTGCCTCCTTCTCCGCGCAGCTCTCGATTCCCCCTCTCTTTCGCACCCTCCATGTCATATTCCGCTCCAGGAGCTCCATCATAGCTCCTCGCTGTCGCTGGGAGGATGTTTTCTCCTTCGCTCGCCCCTTCCACCGTCATTTTCTCTCTACCCACCCTTGCCTCCTTTTCCGCGCAGCTCTCGATTCCCCCCTCTCTTTCGCACCCTCCATGTCATATTCCGCTCCAGGAGTTCCATCATAGCTCCTCACTGTCGCTGGGAGGATGTTTTCTCCTCCGCTCGCCCCTTCCACCGTCATTTTCTCTCTACCCACCCTTGCCTCCATCTCCGCGCAGCTCTCGATTCCCTCCTCTCTCTCGCACCCTCCATTTTACATCCAGCTCCAGGAGCTCCATCATAGCTCCTCGCTGTCGCTGGGAGGATGTTTTCTCCTCTGCTCGCCGCTTCCACCGTCATTTTCTCTCCACCCACCCTTGCCTCCTTCTCCGCGCCGCTCTCGATTCCCCCCTCTCTCTCGCACCCACCATGTCATATCCCGCTCCAGGAGCTCCATCATAGCTCCTCGCTGTCGCTGGGAGGATGTTTTCTCCTCCGCTCGCCCCTTCCACCGTCATTTTCTCTCTACCCACCCTTGCCTCCTTCTCCGCGCAGCTCTCGATTCCTCCCTCTCTCTCGCACCCTCCATATTACATCCAGCTCCAGGAGCTCCATCATAGCTCCTCGCTGTCGCTGGGAGGATGTTTTCTCCTCCGCTCGCCCCTTCCACCGTCATTTTCTCTCTAGCCACCCTTGCCTCCTTCTCCGCGCAGCTCTCGATTCCCCCCTCTCTCTCGCACCCTCCATATTACATCCAGCTCCAGGAGCTCCATCATAGCTCCTCGCTGTCGCTGGGAGGATGTTTTCTCCTCCGCTCGCCCCTTCCACCGTCATTTTCTCTCTACCCACCCTTGCCTCCTTTTCCGCGCAGCTCTCGATTCCCCCCTCTCTTTCGCACCCTCCATGTCATATTCCGCTCCAGGAGTTCCATCATAGCTCCTCACTGTCGCTGGGAGGATGTTTTCTCCTCCGCTCGCCCCTTCCACCGTCATTTTCTCTCTACCCACCCTTGCCTCCTTCTCCACGCAGCTCTTTATTCCCCCCTCTCTTTCGCACCCTCCATGTCATATTCCGCTCCAGGAGCTCCATCATAGCTCCTCGCTTTCGCTGGGAGGATGTTTTCTCCTCCGCTCGCCCCTTCCACCGTCATTTTCTCTCTACCCACCCTTGCCTCCTTTTCCGCGCAGCTCTCGATTCCCCCCTCTCTTTCGCACCCTCCATGTCATATTCCGCTCCAGGAGTTTCATCATAGCTCCTCACTGTCGCTGGGAGGAAGTTTTCTCCTCCGCTCGCCCCTTCCACCGTCATTTTCTCTCTACCCACCCTTGCCTCCTTTTCCGCGCAGCTCTCGATTCCCCCCTCTCTTTCGCACCCTCCATGTCATATTCCGCTCCAGGAGCTCCATCATAGCTCCTTGCTGTCGCTGGGAGGATGTTTTCTCCTCCGCTCGCCCCTTCCACCGTCATTTTCTCTCTACCCACCCTTGCCTCCTTTTCCGCGCAGCTCTCGATTCCCCCCTCTCTTTCGCACCCTCCATGTCATATTCCGCTCCAGGAGTTCCATCATAGCTCCTCACTGTCGCTGGGAGGATGTTTTCTCCTCCGCTCACCACTTCCACCGTCATTTTCTCTCTACCCACCCTTGCCTCCTTCTCCGCGCAGCTCTCGATTCCCCCCTCTCTTTCGCACCCTCCATGTCATATTCCGCTCCAGGAGCTCCATCATAGCTCCTCGCTGTCGCTGGGAGGATGTTTTCTCCTCCGCTCGCCCCTTCCACCGTCATTTTCTCTCTACCCACCCTTGCCTCCTTTTCCGCGCAGCTCTCGATTTCCCCCTCTCTTTCGCACCCTCCATGTCATATTCCGCTCCAGGAGTTCCATCATAGCTCCTCACTGTCGCTGGGAGGATGTTTTCTCCTCCGCTCGCCCCTTCCACCGTCATTTTCTCTCTACCCACCCTTGCCTCCTTCTCCGCGCAGCTCTCGATTCCCCCCTCTCTTTCGCACCCTCCATGTCATATTCCGCTCCAGGAGCTCCATCATAGCTCCTCGCTGTCGCTGGGAGGATGTTTTCTCCTCCGCTCGCCCCTTCCACCGTCATTTTCTCTCTACCCACCCTTGCCTCCTTCTCCGCGCAGCTCTCGATTCCCCCCTCTCTCTCGCACCCTCCATATTACATCCAGCTCCAGGAGCTCCATCATAGCTCCTCGCTGTCGCTGGGAGGATGTTTTCTCCTCTGCTCGCCCCTTCCACCGTCATTTTCTCTCTACCCACCCTTGCCTCCTTCTCCGCGCAGCTCTCGATTCCCCCCTCTCTTTCGCACCCTCCATGTCATATTCCGCTCCAGGAGTTCCATCATAGCTCCTCACTGTCGCTGGGAGGATGTTTTCTCCTCCGCTCGCCCCTTCCACCGTCATTTTCTCTCTACCCACCCTTGCCTCCTTCTCCGCGCAGCTCTCGATTCCCCCCTCTCTTTCGCACCCTCCATGTCATATTCCGCTCCAGGAGCTCCATCATAGCTCCTCGCTGTCGCTGGGAGGATGTTTTCTCCTCCGCTCGCCCCTTCCACCGTCATTTTCTCTCTACCCACCCTTGCCTCCTTCTCCGCGCAGCTCTCAATTCCCTCCTCTCTCTCGCACCCTCCATATTACATCCAGCTCCAGGAGCTCCATCATAGCTCCTCGCTGTCGCTGGGAGGATGTTTTCTCCTCTGCTCGCCGCTTCCACCGTCATTTTCTCTCCACCCACCCTTGCCTCCTTCTCCGCGCCGCTCTCGATTCCCCCCTCTCTCTCGCACCCACCATGTCATATCCCGCTCCAGGAGCTCCATCATAGCTCCTCGCTGTCGCTGGGAGGATGTTTTCTCCTCCGCTCGCCCCTTCCACCGTCATTTTCTCTCTACCCACAATTGCCTCCTTCTCCGCGCAGCTCTCGATTCCCCCCTCTCTCTCGCACCCTCCATATTACATCCAGCTCCAGGAGCTCCATCATAGCTCCTCGCTGTCGCTGGGAGGATGTTTTCTCCTCCGCTCGCCCCTTCCACCGTCATTTTCTCTCTACCCACCCTTGCCTCCTTCTCCGCGCAGCTCTCAATTCCCCCCTCTCTTTCGCACCCTCCATGTCATATTCCGCTCCAGGAGCTCCATCATAGCTCCTCGCTGTCGCTGGGAGGATATTTTCTCCTCCGCTCGCCCCTTCCACCGTCATTTTCTCTCTACCCACCCTTGCCTCCTTCTCCGCGCAGCTCTCGATTCCCCCCTCTCTCTCGCACCCTCCATATTACATCCAGCTCCAGGAGCTCCATCATAGCTCCTCGCTGTCGCTGGGAGGATGTTTTCTCCTCCGCTCGCCCCTTCCACCGTCATTTTCTCTCTACCCACCCTTGCCTCCTTTTCCGCGCAGCTCTCGATTCCCCCCTCTCTTTTGCACCCTCCATGTCATATTCCGCTCCAGGAGTTCCATCATAGCTCCTCACTGTCGCTGGGAGGATGTTTTCTCCTCCGCTCGCCCCTTCCACCGTCATTTTCTCTCTACCCACCCTTGCCTCCTTCTCCGCGCAGCTCTCGATTCCCCCTCTCTTTCGCACCCTCCATGTCATATTCCGCTCCAGGAGCTCCATCATAGCTCCTCGCTGTCGCTGGGAGGATGTTTTCTCCTCCGCTCGCCCCTTCCACCGTCATTTTCTCTCTACCCACCCTTGCCTCCTTTTCCGCGCAGCTCTCGATTCCCCCCTCTCTTTCGCACCCTCCATGTCATATTCCGCTCCAGGAGCTCCATCATAGCTCCTTGCTGTCGCTGGGAGGATGTTTTCTCCTCCGCTCGCCCCTTCCACCGTCATTTTCTCTCTACCCACCCTTGCCTCCTTCTCCGCGCAGCTCTCGATTCCCCCCTCTCTTTCGCACCCTCCATGTCATATTCCACTCCAGGAGCTCCATCATAGCTCCTTGCTGTCGCTGGGAGGATGTTTTCTCCTCCGCTCGCCCCTTCCACCGTCATTTTCTCTCTACCCACCCTTGCCTCCTTTTCCGCGCAGCTCTCGATTCCCCCCTCTCTTTCGCACCCTCCATGTCATATTCCGCTCCAGGAGTTCCATCATAGCTCCTCACTGTCGCTGGGAGGATGTTTTCTCCTCCGCTCGCCCCTTCCACCGTCATTTTCTTTCTACCCACCCTTGCCTCCTTTTCCGCGCAGCTCTCGATTCCCCCCTCTCTTTCGCACCCTCCATGTCATATTCCGCTCCAGGAGCTCCATCATAGCTCCTTGCTGTCGCTGGGAGGATGTTTTCTCCTCCGCTCGCCCCTTCCACCGTCATTTTCTCTCTACCCACCCTTGCCTCCTTCTCCGCGCAGCTCTCGATTCCCCCCTCTCTTTCGCACCCTCCATGTCATATTCCACTCCAGGAGCTCCATCATAGCTCCTTGCTGTCGCTGGGAGGATGTTTTCTCCTCCGCTCGCCCCTTCCACCGTCATTTTCTCTCTACCCACCCTTGCCTCCTTCTCCGCGCAGCTCTCGATTCCCCCCTCTCTCTCGCACCCTCCATATTACATCCAGCTCCAGGAGCTCCATCATAGCTCCTCGCTGTCGCTGGGAGGATGTTTTCTCCTCCGCTCGCCCCTTCCACCGTCATTTTCTCTCTACCCACCCTTGCCTCCTTCTCCGCGCAGCTCTCGATTCCCCCCTCTCTTTCGCACCCTCCATGTCATATTCCGCTCCAGGAGCTCCATCATAGCTCCTCGCTTTCGCTGGGAGGATGTTTTCTCCTCCGCTCGCCCCTTCCACCGTCATTTTCTCTATACCCACCCTTGCCTCCTTCTCTGCGCAGCTCTTGATTCCCCCCTCTCTCTTGCACCCTCCATATTACATCCAGCTCCAGGAGCTCCATCATAGCTCCTCGCTGTCGCTGGGAGGATGTTTTCTCCTCCGCTCGCCCCTTCCACCGTCATTTTCTCTCTACCCACCCTTGCCTCCTTTTCCGCGCAGCTCTCGATTCCCCCCTCTCTTTCGCACCCTCCATGTCATATTCCGCTCCAGGAGTTCCATCATAGCTCCTCGCTGTCGCTGGGAGGATGTTTTCTCCTCTGCTCGCCCCTTCCACCATCATTTTCTCTCTACCCACCCTTGCCTCCTTCTCCGCGCAGCTCTCGATTCCCCCCTCTCTTTCGCACCCTCCATGTCATATTCCGCTCCAGGAGCTCCATCATAGCTCCTCGCTGTCGATGGGAGGATGTTTTCTCCTCCGCTCGCCCCTTCCACCGTCATTTTCTCTCTACCCACCCTTGCCTCCTTTTCCGCGCAGCTCTCAATTCCCCCCTCTCTTTCGCACCCTCCATGTCATATTCCGCTCCAGGAGCTCCATCATAGCTCCTCGCTGTCGCTGGGAGGATGTTTTCTCCTCCGCTCGCCCCTTCCACCGTCATTTTCTCTCTACCCACCCTTGCCTCCTTCTCCGCGCAGCTCTCGATTCCCCCCTCTCTTTCGCACCCTCCATGTCATATTCCGCTCCAGGAGCTCCATCATAGCTCCTCGCTGTCGCTGGGAGGATATTTTCTCCTCCGCTCGCCCCTTCCACCGTCATTTTCTCTCTACCCACCCTTGCCTCCTTCTCCGCGCAGCTCTCGATTCCCCCCTCTCTCTCGCACCCTCCATATTACATCCAGCTCCAGGAGCTCCATCATAGCTCCTCGCTGTCGCTGGGAGGATGTTTTCTCCTCCGCTCGCCCCTTCCACCGTCATTTTCTCTCTACCCACCCTTGCCTCCATCTCCGCGCAGCTCTCGATTCCCCCCTCTCTTTCGCACCCTCCATGTCATATTCCGCTCCAGGAGTTCCATCATAGCTCCTCACTGTCGCTGGGAGGATGTTTTCTCCTGCGCTCGCCCCTTCCACCGTCATTTTCTCTCTACCCACCCTTGCCTCCTTCTCCGCGCAGCTCTCGATTCCCCCCTCTCTTTCGCACCCTCCATGTCATATTCCGCTCCAGGAGCTCCATCATAGCTCCTCGCTGTCGCTGGGAGGATGTTTTCTCCTCCGCTCGCCCCTTCCACCGTCATTTTCTCTCTACCCACCCTTGCCTCCTTCTCCGCGCAGCTCTCGATTCCCTCCTCTCTCTCGCACCCTCCATTTTACATCCAGCTCCAGGAGCTCCATCATAGCTCCTCGCTGTCGCTGGGAGGATGTTTTCTCCTCTGCTCGCCGCTTCCACCGTCATTTTCTCTCCACCCACCCTTGCCTCCTTCTCCGCGCCGCTCTCGATTCCCCCCTCTCTCTCGCACCCACTATGTCATATCCCGCTCCAGGAGCTCCATCATAGCTCCTCGCTGTCGCTGGGAGGATGTTTTCTCCTCCGCTCGCCCCTTCCACCGTCATTTTCTCTCTACCCACCCTTGCCTCCTTCTCCGCGCAGCTCTCGATTCCTCCCTCTCTCTCGCACCCTCCATATTACATCCAGCTCCAGGAGCTCCATCATAGCTCCTCGCTGTCGCTGGGAGGATGTTTTCTCCTCCGCTCGCCCCTTCCACCGTCATTTTCTCTCTACCCACCCTTGCCTCCTTCTCCGCGCAGCTCTCGATTCCCCCCTCTCTCTCGCACCCTCCATATTACATCCAGCTCCAGGAGCTCCATCATAGCTCCTCGCTGTCGCTGGGAGGATGTTTTCTCCTCCGCTCGCCCCTTCCACCGTCATTTTCTCTCTACCCACCCTTGCCTCCTTTTCCGCGCAGCTCTCGATTCCCCCCTCTCTTGCGCACCCTCCATGTCATATTCCGCTCCAGGAGTTCCATCATAGCTCCTCACTGTCGCTGGGAGGATGTTTTCTCCTCCGCTCGCCCCTTCCACCGTCATTTTCTCTCTACCCACCCTTGCCTCCTTTTCCGCGCAGCTCTCGATTCCCCCCTCTCTTTCGCACCCTCCATGTCATATTCCGCTCCAGGAGTTCCATCATAGCTCCTCACTGTCGCTGGGAGGAAGTTTTCTCCTCCGCTCGCCCCTTCCACCGTCATTTTCTCTCTACCCACCCTTGCCTCCTTTTCCGCGCAGCTCTCGATTCCCCCCTCTCTTTCGCACCCTCCATGTCATATTCCGCTCCAGGAGCTCCATCATAGCTCCTTGCTGTCGCTGGGAGGATGTTTTCTCCTCCGCTCGCCCCTTCCACCGTCATTTTCTCTCTACCCACCCTTGCCTCCTTTTCCGCGCAGCTCTCGATTCCCCCCTCTCTTTCGCACCCTCCATGTCATATTCCGCTCCAGGAGTTCCATCATAGCTCCTCACTGTCGCTGGGAGGAAGTTTTCTCCTCCGCTCGCCCCTTCCACCGTCATTTTCTCTCTACCCACCCTTGCCTCCTTCTCCGTGCAGCTCTCGATTCCCCCCTCTCTTTCGCACCCTCCATGTCATATTCTGCTCCAGGAGCTCCATCATAGCTCCTCGCTGTCGCTGGGAGGATGTTTTCTCCTCCGCTCGCCCCTTCCACCGTCATTTTCTCTCTACCCACCCTTGCCTCCTTCTCCGCGCAGCTCTCGATTCCCCCCTCTCTCTCGCACCCTCCATATTACATCCAGCTCCAGGAGCTCCATCATAGCTCCTCGCTGTCGCTGGGAGGATGTTTTCTCCTCTGCTCGCCCCTTCCACCGTCATTTTCTCTCTACCCACCCTTGCCTCCTTCTCCGCGCAGCTCTCGATTCCCCCCTCTCTTTCGCACCCTCCATGTCATATTCCGCTCCAGGAGCTCCATCATAGCTCCTCGCTGTCTCTGGGAGGATGTTTTCTCCTCCGCTCGCCCCTTCCACCGTCATTTTCTCTCTACCCACCCTTGCCTCCTTCTCCGCGCAGCTCTCGATTCCCCCCTCTCTTTCGCACCCTCCATGTCATATTCCGCTCCAGGAGTTCCATCATAGCTCCTCACTGTCGCTGGGAGGATGTTTTCTCCTCCGCTCGCCCCTTCCACCGTCATTTTCTCTCTACCCACCCTTGCCTCCTTTTCCGCGCAGCTCTCGATTCCCCCCTCTCTTTCGCACCCTCCATGTCATATTCCGCTCCAGGAGTTCCATCATAGCTCCTCACTGTCGCTGGGAGGAAGTTTTCTCCTCCGCTCGCCCCTTCCACCGTCATTTTCTCTCTACCCACCCTTGCATCCTTTTCCGCGCAGCTCTCGAATACCCCCTCTCTTTCGCACCCTCCATGTCATATTCCGCTCCAGGAGTTCCATCATAGCTCCTCACTGTCGCTGGGAGGATGTTTTCTCCTCCGCTCGCCCCTTCCACCGTCATTTTCTCTCTACCCACCCTTGCCTCCTTCTCCGCACAGCTCTCGATTCCACCCTCTCTTTCGCACCCTCCATGTCATATTCCACTCCAGGAGCTCCATCATAGCTCCTCGCTGTCGCTGGCAGGATGTTTTCTCCTCCGCTCGCCCCTTCCACCGTCATTTTCTCTCTACCCACCCTTGCCTCCTTTTCCGCGCAGCTCTCGATTTCCCCCTCTCTTTCGCACCCTCCATGTCATATTCCGCTCCAGGAGCTCCATCATAGCTCCTCGCTGTCGCTGGGAGGATGTTTTCTCCTCCGCTCGCCCCTTCCACCGTCATTTTCTCTCTACCCACCCTTGCCTCCTTCTCCGCGCAGCTCTCGATTCCCCCCTCTCTTTCGCACCCTCCATGTCATATTCCGCTCCAGGAGCTCCATCATAGCTCCTCGCTGTCGCTGGGAGGATGTTTTCTCCTCCGCTCGCCCCTTCCACCGTCATTTTCTCTCTACCCACCCTTGCCTCCTTCTCCGCGCAGCTCTCGATTCCCCCCTCTCTCTCGCACCCTCCATATTACATCCAGCTCCAGGAGCTCCATCATAGCTCCTCGCTGTCGCTGGGAGGATGTTTTCTCCTCTGCTCGCCCCTTCCACCGTCATTTTCTCTCTACCCACCCTTGCCTCCTTCTCCGCGCAGCTCTCGATTCCCCCCTCTCTTTCGCACCCTCCATGTCATATTCCGCTCCAGGAGTTCCATCATAGCTCCTCACTGTCGCTGGGAGGATGTTTTCTCCTCCGCTCGCCCCTTCCACCGTCATTTTCTCTCTACCCACCCTTGCCTCCTTCTCCGCGCAGCTTTTGATTCCCCCCTCTCTTTCGCACCCTCCATGTCATATTCCGCTCCAGGAGCTCCATCATAGCTCCTCGCTGTCGCTGGGAGGATGTTTTCTCCTCCGCTCGCCCCTTCCACCGTCATTTTCTCTCTACCCACCCTTGCCTCCTTCTCCGCGCAGCTCTCGATTCCCTCCTCTCTCTCGCACCCTCCATATTACATCCAGCTCCAGGAGCTCCATCATAGCTCCTCGCTGTCGCTGGGAGGATGTTTTCTCCTCTGCTCGCCACTTCCACCGTCATTTTCTCTCCACCCACCCTTGCCTCCTTCTCCGCGCCGCTCTCGATTCCCCCCTCTCTCTCGCACCCACCATGTCATATCCCGCTCCAGGAGCTCCATCATAGCTCCTCGCTGTCGCTGGGAGGATGTTTTCTCCTCCGCTCGCCCCTTCCACCGTCATTTTCTCTCTACCCACCCTTGCCTCCTTCTCCGCGTAGCTCTCGATTCCCCCCTCTCTTTCGCACCCTCCATGTCATATTCCGCTCCAGGAGCTCCATCATAGCTCCTCGCTGTCGCTGGGAGGATGTTTTCTCCTTCGCTCGCCCCTTCCACCGTCATTTTCTCTCTACCCACCCTTGCCTCCTTTTCCGCGCAGCTCTCGATTCCCCCCTCTCTTTCGCACCCTCCATGTCATATTCCGCTCCAGGAGTTCCATCATAGCTCCTCACTGTCCCTGGGAGGATATTTTCTCCTCCGCTCGCCCCTTTCACCGTCATTTTCTCTCTACCCACCCTTTCCTCCTTCTCCGCGCAGCTCTCGATTCCCCCCTCTCTTTCGCACCCTCCATGTCATATTCCGCTCCAGGAGCTCCATCATAGCTCCTCGCTGTCGCTGGGAGGATGTTTTCTCCTTCGCTCGCCCCTTCCACCGTCATTTTCTCTCTACCCACCCTTGCCTCCTTTTCCGCGCAGCTCTCGATTCCCCCCTCTCTTTCGCACCCTCCATGTCATATTCCGCTCCAGGAGTTCCATCATAGCTCCTCACTGTCGCTGGGAGGATGTTTTCTCCTCCGCTCGCCCCTTCCACCGTCATTTTCTCTCTACCCACCCTTGCCTCCTTTTCCGTGCAGCTCTCGATTCCCCCCTCTCTTTCGCACCCTCCATGTCATATTCCGCTCCAGGAGTTCCATCATAGCTTCTCACTGTCGCTGGGAGGAAGTTTTCTCCTCCGCTCGCCCCTTCCACCGTCATTTTCTCTCTACCCACCCTTGCCTCCTTTTCCGCGCAGCTCTTGATTCCCCCCTCTCTTTCGCACCCTCTATGTCATATTCCGCTCCAGGAGCTCCATCATAGCTCCTTGCTGTCGCTGGGAGGATGTTTTCTCCTCCGCTCGCCCCTTCCACCGTCATTTTCTCTCTACCCACCCTTGCCTCCTTCTCCGCGCAGCTCTCGATTCCCCCCTCTCTTTCGCACCCTCCATGTCATATTCCGCTCCAGGAGCTCCATCATAGCTCCTTGCTGTCGCTGGGAGGATGTTTTCTCCTCCGCTCGCCCCTTCCACCGTCATTTTCTCTCTACCCACCCTTGCCTCCTTCTCCGCGCAGCTCTCGATTCCCCCCTCTCTCTCGCACCCTCCATATTACATCCAGCTCCAGGAGCTCCATCATAGCTCCTCGCTGTCGCTGGGAGGATGTTTTCTCCTCCGCTCGCCCCTTCCACCGTCATTTTCTCTCCACCCACCCTTGCCTCCTTCTCCGCGCCGCTCTCGATTCCCCCCTCTCTCTCGCACCCACCAGGTCATATCCCGCTCCAGGAGCTCCATCATAGCTCCTCGCTGTCGCTGGGAGGATGTTTTCTCCTCCGCTCGTCCCTTCCACCGTCATTTTCTCTCTACCCACCCTTGCCTCCTTCTCCGCGCAGCTCTCGATTCCCCCCTCTCTCTCGCACCCTCCATATTACATCCAGCTCCAGGAGCTCCATCATAGCTCCTCGCTTTCGCTGGGAGGATGTTTTCTCCTCCGCTCGCCCCTTCCAAGATCATTTTCTCTCTACCCACCCTTGCCTCCTTCTCCGCGCAACTCTCGATTCCCCCCTCTCTTTCGCACCCTCCATGTCATATTCCGCTCCAGGAGCTCCATCATAGCTCCTCGCTGTCGCTGGGAGGATGTTTTCTCCTTCGCTCGCCCCTTCCACCGTCATTTTCTCTCTACCCACCCTTGCCTCCTTTTCCGCGCAGCTCTCGATTCCCCCCTCTCTTTCGCACCCTCCATGTCATATTCCGCTCCAGGAGTTCCATCATAGCTCCTCACTGTCGCTGGGAGGATGTTTTCTCCTCCGCTCGCCCCTTCCACCGTCATTTTCTCTCTACCCACCCTTGCCTCCTTTTCCGTGCAGCTCTCGATTCCCCCCTCTCTTTCGCACCCTCCATGTCATATTCCGCTCCAGGAGTTCCATCATAGCTTCTCACTGTCGCTGGGAGGAAGTTTTCTCCTCCGCTCGCCCCTTCCACCGTCATTTTCTCTCTACCCACCCTTGCCTCCTTTTCCGCGCAGCTCTTGATTCCCCCCTCTCTTTCGCACCCTCTATGTCATATTCCGCTCCAGGAGCTCCATCATAGCTCCTTGCTGTCGCTGGGAGGATGTTTTCTCCTCCGCTCGCCCCTTCCACCGTCATTTTCTCTCTACCCACCCTTGCCTCCTTCTCCGCGCAGCTCTCGATTCCCCCCTCTCTTTCGCACCCTCCATGTCATATTCCGCTCCAGGAGCTCCATCATAGCTCCTTGCTGTCGCTGGGAGGATGTTTTCTCCTCCGCTCGCCCCTTCCACCGTCATTTTCTCTCTACCCACCCTTGCCTCCTTCTCCGCGCAGCTCTCGATTCCCCCCTCTCTCTCGCACCCTCCATATTACATCCAGCTCCAGGAGCTCCATCATAGCTCCTCGCTGTCGCTGGGAGGATGTTTTCTCCTCCGCTCGCCCCTTCCACCGTCATTTTCTCTCCACCCACCCTTGCCTCCTTCTCCGCGCCGCTCTCGATTCCCCCCTCTCTCTCGCACCCACCAGGTCATATCCCGCTCCAGGAGCTCCATCATAGCTCCTCGCTGTCGCTGGGAGGATGTTTTCTCCTCCGCTCGTCCCTTCCACCGTCATTTTCTCTCTACCCACCCTTGCCTCCTTCTCCGCGCAGCTCTCGATTCCCCCCTCTCTCTCGCACCCTCCATATTACATCCAGCTCCAGGAGCTCCATCATAGCTCCTCGCTTTCGCTGGGAGGATGTTTTCTCCTCCGCTCGCCCCTTCCAAGATCATTTTCTCTCTACCCACCCTTGCCTCCTTCTCCGCGCAACTCTCGATTCCCCCCTCTCTTTCGCACCCTCCATGTCATATTCCGCTCCAGGAGCTCCATCATAGCTCCTCGCTGTCGCTGGGAGGATGTTTTCTCCTCCGCTCGCCCCTTCCACCGTCATTTTCTCTCTACCCACCCTTGCCTCCTTCTCCGCGCAGCTCTTGATTCCCCCCTCTCTCTTGCACCCTCCATATTACATCCAGCTCCAGGAGCTCCATCATAGCTCCTCGCTGTCGCTGGGAGGATGTTTTCTCCTCCGCTCGCCCCTTCCACCGTCATTTTCTCTCTACCCACCCTTGCCTCCTTTTCCGCGCAGCTCTCGATTCCCCCCTCTCTTTCGCACCCTCCATGTCATATTCCGCTCCAGGAGATCCATCATAGCTCCTCGCTGTCGCTGGGAGGATGTTTTTTCCTCTGCTCGCCCCTTCCACCGTCATTTTCTCTCTACCCACCCTTGCCTCCTTCTCCGCGCAGCTCTCGATTCCCCCCTCTCTTTCGCACCCTCCATGTCATATTCCGCTCCAGGAGCTCCATCATAGCTCCTCGCTGTCGATGGGAGGATGTTTTCTCCTCCGCTCGCCCCTTCCACCGTCATTTTCTCTCTACCCACCCTTGCCTCCTTCTCCGCGCAGCTCTCGATTCCCCCCTCTCTTTCGCACCCTCCATGTCATATTCCGCTCCAGGAGCTCCATCATAGCTCCTCGCTGTCGCTGGGAGGATGTTTTCTCCTCCGCTCGCCCCTTCCACCGTCATTTTCTCTCTACCCACCCTTGCCTCCTTTTCCGCGCAGCTCTCGATTCCCCCCTCTCTTTCGCACCCTCCATGTCATATTCCGCTCCAGGAGCTCCATCATAGCTCCTCGCTGTCGCTGGGAGGATGTTTTCTCCTCCGCTCGCCCCTTCCTCCGTCATTTTCTCTCTACCCACCCTTGCCTCCTTCTCCGCGCAGCTCTCGATTCCCCCCTCTCTCTCGCACCCTCCATATTACATCCAGCTCCAGGAGCTCCATCATAGCTCCTCGCTGTCGCTGGGAGGATGTTTTCTCCTCCGCTCGCCCCTTCCACCGTCATTTTCTCTCTACCCACCCTTGCCTCCTTCTCCGCGCAGCTCTCGATTCCCCCCTCTCTTTCGCACCCTCCATGTCATATTCCGCTCCAGGAGCTCCATCATAGCTCCTCGCTGTCGCTGGGAGGATGTTTTCTCCTCCGCTCGCCCCTTCCACCGTCATTTTCTCTCTACCCACCCTTGCCTCCTTTTCCGCGCAGCTCTCGATTCCCCCCTCTCTTTCGCACCCTCCATGTCATATTCCGCTCCAGGAGCTCCATCATAGCTCCTCGCTGTCGCTGGGAGGATGTTTTCTCCTCCGCTCGCCCCTTCCACCGTTATTTTCTCTCTACCCACCCTTGCCTCCTTCTCCGCGCAGCTCTCGATTCCCCCCTCTCTTTCGCACCCTCCATGTCATATTCCGCTCCAGGAGCTCCATCATAGCTCCTCGCTGTCGCTGGGAGGATGTTTTCTCCTCCGCTCGCCCCTTCCACCGTCATTTTCTCTCTACCCACCCTTGCCTCCTTCTCCGCGCAGCTCTCGATTCCCCCCTTTCTCTCGCACCCTCCATATTACATCCAGCTCCAGGAGCTCCATCATAGCTCCTCGCTGTCGCTGGGAGGATGTTTTCTCCTCCGCTCGCCCCTTCCACCGTCATTTTCTCTCTACCCACCCTTGCCTCCTTCTCCGCGCAGCTCTCGATTCCCCCCTCTCTTTCGCACCCTCCATGTCATATTCCGCTCCAGGAGTTCCATCATAGCTCCTCACTGTCGCTGGGAGGATGTTTTCTCCTCCGCTCGCCCCTTCCACCGTCATTTTCTCTCTACCCACCCTTGCCTCCTTCTCCGCGCAGCTCTCGATTCCCCCCTCTCTTTCGCACCCTCCATGTCATATTCCGCTCCAGGAGCTCCATCATAGCTCCTCGCTGTCGCTGGGAGGATGTTTTCTCCTTCGCTCGCCCCTTCCACCGTCATTTTCTCTCTACCCACCCTTGCCTCCTTCTCCGCGCAGCTCTCGATTCCCCCCTCTCTCTCGCACCCTCCATATTACATCCAGCTCCAGGAGCTCCATCATAGCTCCTCGCTGTCGCTGGGAGGATGTTTTCTCCTCCGCTCGCCCCTTCCACCGTCATTTTCTCTCTACCCACCCTTGCCTCCTTCTCCGCGCAGCTCTCGATTCCCCCCTCTCTTTCGCACCCTCCATGTCATATTCCGCTCCAGGAGCTCCATCATAGCTCCTCGCTGTCGCTGGGAGGATGTTTTCTCCTCCGCTCGCCCCTTCCACCGTCATTTACTCTCTACCCACCCTTGCCTCCTTCTCCGCGCAGCTCTCGATTCCCTCCTCTCTCTCGCACCCTCCATATTACATCCAGCTCCAGGAGCTCCATCATAGCTCCTCGCTGTCGCTGGGAGGATGTTTTCTCCTCCGCTCGCCCCTTCCACCGTCATTTTCTCTCTACCCACCCTTGCCTCCTTTTCCGCGCAGCTCTCGATTCCCCCCTCTCTTTCGCACCCTCCATGTCATATTCCGCTCCAGGAGTTCCATCATAGCTCCTCACTGTCGCTGGGAGGATGTTTTCTCCTCCGCTAGCCCCTTCCACCGTCATTTTCTCTCTACCCACCCTTGCCTCCTTCTCCGCGCAGCTCTCGATTCCCCCCTCTCTTTCGCACCCTCCATGTCATATTCCGCTCCAGGAGCTCCATCATAGCTCCTCGCTGTCGCTGGGAGGATGTTTTCTCCTCCGCTCGCCCCTTCCACCGTCATTTTCTCTCTACCCACCCTTGCCTCCTTCTCCGCGCAGCTCTCGATTCCTCCCTCTCTCTCGCACCCTCCATATTACATCCAGCTCCAGGAGCTCCATCATAGCTCCTCGCTGTCGCTGGGAGGATGTTTTCTCCTCCGCTCGCCCCTTCCACCGTCATTTTCTCTCTACCCACCCTTGCCTCCTTTTCCGCGCAGCTCTCGATTCCCCCCTCTCTTTCGCACCCTCCATGTCATATTCCGCTCCAGGAGTTCCATCATAGCTCCTCACTGTCGCTGGGAGGATGTTTTCTCCTCCGCTAGCCCCTTCCACCGTCATTTTCTCTCTACCCACCCTTGCCTCCTTCTCCGCGCAGCTCTCGATTCCCCCCTCTCTTTCGCACCCTCCATGTCATATTCCGCTCCAGGAGCTCCATCATAGCTCCTCGCTGTCGCTGGGAGGATGTTTTCTCCTCCGCTCGCCCCTTCCACCGTCATTTTCTCTCTACCCACCCTTGCCTCCTTCTCCGCGCAGCTCTCGATTCCCCCCTCTCTCTCGCACCCTCCATATTACATCCAGCTCCAGGAGCTCCATCATAGCTCCTCGCTGTCGCTGGGAGGATGTTTTCTCCTCCGCTCGCCCCTTCCACCGTCATTTTCTCTCTACCCACCCTTGCCTCCTTCTCCGCGCAGCTCTCGATTCCTCCCTCTCTCTCGCACCCTCCATATTACATCCAGCTCCAGGAGCTCCATCATAGCTCCTCGCTGTCGCTGGGAGGATGTTTTCTCCTCCGCTCGCCCCTTCCACCGTCATTTTCTCTCTACCCACCCTTGCCTCCTTTTCCGCGCAGCTCTCGATTCCCCCCTCTCTTTCGCACCCTCCATGTCATATTCCGCTCCAGGAGTTCCATCATAGCTCCTCACTGTCGCTGGGAGGATGTTTTCTCCTCCGCTAGCCCCTTCCACCGTCATTTTCTCTCTACCCACCCTTGCCTCCTTCTCCGCGCAGCTCTCGATTCCCCCCTCTCTTTCGCACCCTCCATGTCATATTCCGCTCCAGGAGCTCCATCATAGCTCCTCGCTGTCGCTGGGAGGATGTTTTCTCCTCCGCTCGCCCCTTCCACCGTCATTTTCTCTCTACCCACCCTTGCCTCCTTCTCCGCGCAGCTCTCGATTCCTCCCTCTCTCTCGCACCCTCCATATTACATCCAGCTCCAGGAGCTCCATCATAGCTCCTCGCTGTCGCTGGGAGGATGTTTTCTCCTCCGCTCGCCCCTTCCACCGTCATTTTCTCTCTACCCACCCTTGCCTCCTTTTCCGCGCAGCTCTCGATTCCCCCCTCTCTTTCGCACCCTCCATGTCATATTCCGCTCCAGGAGTTCCATCATAGCTCCTCACTGTCGCTGGGAGGATGTTTTCTCCTCCGCTAGCCCCTTCCACCGTCATTTTCTCTCTACCCACCCTTGCCTCCTTCTCCGCGCAGCTCTCGATTCCCCCCTCTCTTTCGCACCCTCCATGTCATATTCCGCTCCAGGAGCTCCATCATAGCTCCTCGCTGTCGCTGGGAGGATGTTTTCTCCTCCGCTCGCCCCTTCCACCGTCATTTTCTCTCTACCCACCCTTGCCTCCTTCTCCGCGCAGCTCTCGATTCCCCCCTCTCTTTCGCACCCTCCATGTCATATTCCGCTCCAGGAGCTCCATCATAGCTCCTCGCTGTCGCTGGGAGGATGTTTTCTCCTCCGCTCGCCCCTTCCACCGTCATTTTCTCTCTACCCACCCTTGCCTCCTTTTCCGCCTAGCTCTCGATTCCCCCCTCTCTTTCGCACCCTCCATGTCATATTCCGCTCCAGGAGTTCCATCATAGCTCCTCACTGTCGCTGGGAGGATGTTTTCTCCTCCGCTCGCCCCTTCCACCGTCATTTTCTCTCTACCCACCCTTGCCTCCTTTTCCGCGCAGCTCTCGATTCCCCCCTCTCTTTCGCACCCTCCATGTCATATTCCGCTCCAGGAGTTCCATCATAGCTCCTCACTGTCGCTGGGAGGATGTTTTCTCCTCCGCTCGCCCCTTCCACCGTCATTTTCTCTCTACCCACCCTTGCCTCCTTTTCCGCGCAGCTCTCGATTCCCCCCTCTCTTTCGCACCCTCCATGTCATATTCCGCTCCAGGAGTTCCATCATAGCTCCTCACTGTCGCTGGGAGGATGTTTTCTCCTCCGCTCGCCCCTTCCACCGTCATTTTCTCTCTACACACCCTTGCCTTCTTTCTCCGTGCAGCTCTCGATTCCCCCCTCTCTTTCGCACCCTCCATGTCATATTCCGCTCCAGGAGTTCCATCATAGCTCCTTGCTGTCGCTGGGAGGATGTTTTCTCCTCCGCTCGCCCCTTCCACCGTCATTTTCTCTCTACCCACCCTTGCCTGCTTCTCCGCGCAGCTCTCGATTCCCCCCTCTCTTTCGCACCCTCCATGTCATATTCCGCTCCAGGAGCTCCATCATAGCTCCTCGCTGTCGCTGGGAGGATGTTTTCTCCTCCGCTCGCCCCTTCCACCGTCATTTTCTCTCTACCCACCCTTGCCTCCTTTTCCGCGCAGCTCTCGATTCCCCCCTCTCTTTCGCACCCTCCATGTCATATTCCGCTCCAGGAGTTCCATCATAGCTCCTCACTGTCGCTGGGAGGAAGTTTTCTCCTCCGCTCGCCCCTTCCACCGTCATTTTCTCTCTACCCACCCTTGCCTCCTTTTCCGCGCAGCTCTCGATTCCCCCCTCTCTTTCGCACCCTCCATGTCATATTCCGCTCCAGGAGTTCCATCATAGCTCCTCACTGTCGCTGGGAGGATGTTTTCTCCTCTGCTCGCCCCTTCCACCGTCATTTTCTCTCTACCCACCCTTGCCTCCATTTCCGCGCAGCTCTCGATTCCCCCCTCTCTTTCGCACCCTCCATGTCATATTCCGCTCCAGGAGTTCCATCATAGCTCCTCACTGTCGCTGGGAGGATGTTTTCTCCTCCGCTCGCCCCTTCCACCGTCATTTTCTCTCTACCCACCCTTGCCTCCTTCTCCGCGCAGCTCTCGATTCCCCCCTCTCTTTCGCACCCTCCATGTCATATTCCGCTCCAGGAGCTCCATCATAGCTCCTCGCTGTCGCTGGGAGGATGTTTTCTCCTCCGCTCGCCCCTTCCACCGTCATTTTCTCTCTACCCACCCTTGCCTCCTTTTCCGCGCAGCTCTCGATTCCCCCCTCTCTTTCGCACCCTCCATGTCATATTCCGCTCCAGGAGTTCCATCATAGCTCCTCACTGTCGCTGGGAGGATGTTTTCTCCTCCGCTCGCCCCTTCCACCGTCATTTTCTCTCTACCCACCCTTGCCTCCTTTTCCGCGCAGCTCTCGATTCCCCCCTCTCTTTCGCACCCTCCATGTCATATTCCGCTCCAGGAGTTCCATCATAGCTCCTCACTGTCGCTGGGAGGATGTTTTCTCCTCCGCTCGCCCCTTCCACCGTCATTTTCTCTCTACCCACCCTTGCCTCCTTTTCCGCGCAGCTCTCGATTCCCCCCTCTCTTTCGCACCCTCCATGTCATATTCCGCTCCAGGAGTTCCATCATAGCTCCTCACTGTCGCTGGGAGGAAGTTTTCTCCTCCGCTCGCCCCTTCCACCGTCATTTTCTCTCTACCCACCCTTGCCTCCTTTTCCGCGCAGCTCTCGATTCCCCCCTCTCTTTCGCACCCTCCATGTCATATTCCGCTCCAGGAGCTCCATCATAGCTCCTTGCTGTCGCTGGGAGGATGTTTTCTCCTCCGCTCGCCCCTTCCACCGTCATTTTCTCTCTACCCACCCTTGCCTCCTTTTCCGCGCAGCTCTCGATTCCCCCCTCTCTTTCGCACCCTCCATGTCATATTCCGCTCCAGGAGTTCCATCATAGCTCCTCACTGTCGCTGGGAGGATGTTTTCTCCTCCGCTCGCCCCTTCCACCGTCATTTTCTCTCTACCCACCCTTGCCTCCTTCTCCGCGCAGCTCTCGATTCCGCCCTCTCTTTCGCACCCTCCATGTCATATTCTGCTCCAGGAGCTCCATCATAGCTCCTCGCTGTCGCTGGGAGGATGTTTTCTCCTCCGCTCGCCCCTTCCACCGTCATTTTCTCTCTACCCACCCTTGCCTCCTTCTCCGCGCAGCTCTCGATTCCCCCCTCTCTTTCGCACCCTCCATGTCATATTCCGCTCCAGGAGCTCCATCATAGCTCCTTGCTGTCGCTGGGAGGATGTTTTCTCCTCCGCTCGCCCCTTCCACCGTCATTTTCTCTCTACCCACCCTTGCCTCCTTCTCCGCGCAGCTCTCGATTCCCCCCTCTCTTTCGCACCCTCCATGTCATATTCCGCTCCAGGAGCTCCATCATAGCTCCTCGCTGTCGCTGGGAGGATGTTTTCTCCTCCGCTCGCCCCTTCCACCGTCATTTTCTCTCTACCCACCCTTGCCTCCTTCTCCGCGCAGCTCTCGATTCCGCCCTCTCTCTCGCACCCTCCATATTACATCCAGCTCCAGGAGCTCCATCATAGCTCCTCGCTGTCGCTGGGAGGATGTTTTCTCCTCCGCTCGCCCCTTCCACCGTCATTTTCTCTCTACCCACCCTTGCCTCCTTCTCCGCGCAGTTCTCGATTCCCCCCTCTCTTTCGCACCCTCCATGTCATATTCCGCTCCAGGAGCTCCATCATAGCTCCTCGCTGTCGCTGGGAGGATGTTTTCTCCTCCGCTCGCCCCTTCCACCGTCATTTTCTCTCTACCCACCCTTGCCTCCTTCTCCGCGCAGCTCTCGATTCCCCCCTCTCTCTCGCACCCTCCATATTACATCCAGCTCCAGGAGCTCCATCATAGCTCCTCGCTGTCGCTGGGAGGATGTTTTCTCCTCCGCTCGCCCCTTCCACCGTCATTTTCTCTCTACCCACCCTTGCCTCCTTCTCCGCGCAGCTCTCGATTCCCCCCTCTCTTTCGCACCCTCCATGTCATATTCTGCTCCAGGAGCTCCATCATAGCTCCTCGCTGTCGCTGGGAGGATGTTTTCTCCTCCGCTCGCCCCTTCCACCGTCATTTTCTCTCTACCCACCCTTGCCTCCTTCTCCACGCAGCTCTCGATTCCCCCCTCTCTTTCGCACCCTCCATGTCATATTCCGCTCCAGGAGCTCCATCATAGCTCCTTGCTGTCGCTGGGAGGATGTTTTCTCCTCCGCTCGCCCCTTCCACCGTCATTTTCTCTCTACCCACCCTTGCCTCCTTCTCCGCGCAGCTCTCGATTCCCCCCTCTCTTTCGCACCCTCCATGTCATATTCCGCTCCAGGAGCTCCATCATAGCTCCTCGCTGTCGCTGGGAGGATGTTTTCTCCTCCGCTCGCCCCTTCCACCGTCATTTTCTCTCTACCCACCCTTGCCTCCTTCTCCGCGCAGTTCTCGATTCCCCCCTCTCTTTCGCACCCTCCATGTCATATTCCGCTCCAGGAGCTCCATCATAGCTCCTCGCTGTCGCTGGGAGGATGTTTTTTCCTCCGCTCGCCCCTTCCACCGTCATTTTCTCTCTACCCACCCTTGCCTCCTTCTCCGCGCAGCTCTCGATTCCCCCCTCTCTCTCGCACCCTCCATATTACATCCAGCTCCAGGAGCTCCATCATAGCTCCTCGCTGTCGCTGGGATAATGTTTTCTCCTCCGCTCGCCCCTTCCACCGTCATTTTCTCTCTACCCACCCTTGCCTCCTTTTCCGCGCAGCTCTCGATTCCCCCTTCTCTTTCGCACCCTCCATGTCATATTCCGCTCCAGGAGTTCCATCATAGCTCCTCACTGTCGCGGGGAGGATGTTTTCTCCTCCGCTCGCCCCTTCCACCGTCATTTTCTCTCTACCCACCCTTGCCTCCTTTTCCGCGCAGCTCTCGATTCCCCCCTCTCTTTCGCACCCTCCATGTCATATTCCGCTCCAGGAGTTCCATCATAGCTCCTCACTGTCGCTGGGAGGAAGTTTTCTCCTCCGCTCGCCCCTTCCACCGTCATTTTCTCTCTACCCACCCTTTCCTCCTTTTCCGCGCAGCTCTCGATTCCCCCCTCTCTTTCGCACCCTCCATGTCATATTCCGCTCCAGGAGCTCCATCATAGCTCCTCGCTGTCGCTGGGAGGATGTTTTCTCCTCCGCTCGCCCCTTCCACCGTCATTTTCTCTCTACCCACCCTTGCCTCCTTCTCCGCGCAGCTCTCGATTCCCCCCTCTCTTTCGCACCCTCCATGTCATATTCCGCTCCAGGAGCTCCATCATAGCTCCTCGCTGTCGCTGGGAGGATGTTTTCTCCTCCGCTCGCCCCTTCCACCGTCATTTTCTCTCTACCCACCCTTGCCTCCTTCTCCGCGCAGCTCTCGATTCCCCCCTCTCTTTCGCACCCTCCATGTCATATTCTGCTCCAGGAGCTCCATCATAGCTCCTCGCTGTCGCTGGGAGGATGTTTTCTCCTCCGCTCGCCCCTTCCACCGTCATTTTCTCTCTACCCACCCTTGCCTCCTTCTCCGCGCAGCTCTCGATTCCCCCCTCTCTTTCGCACCCTCCATGTCATATTCCGCTCCAGGAGCTCCATCATAGCTCCTCGCTGTCGCTGGGAGGATGTTTTCTCCTCCGCTCGCCCCTTCCACCGTCATTTTCTCTCTACCCACCCTTGCCTCCTTCTCCGCGCAGCTCTCGATTCCCCCCTCTCTCTCGCACCCTCCATATTACATCCAGCTCCAGGAGCTCCATCATAGCTCCTCGCTGTCGCTGGGAGGATGTTTTCTCCTCCGCTCGCCCCTTCCACCGTCATTTTCTCTCTACCCACCCTTGCCTCCTTCTCCGCGCAGCTCTCGATTCCCCCCTCTCTTTCGCATCCTCCATGTCATATTCCGCTCCAGGAGTTCCATCATAGCTCCTCACTGTCGCTGGGAGGATGTTTTCTCCTCCGCTCGCCCCTTCCACCGTCATTTTCTCTCTACCCACCCTTGCCTCCTTTTCCGCGCAGCTCTCGATTCCCCCCTCTCTTTCGCACCCTCCATGTCATATTCCGCTCCAGGAGTTCCATCATAGCTCCTCACTGTCGCTGGGAGGAAGTTTTCTCCTCCGCTCGCCCCTTCCACCGTCATTTTCTCTCTACCCACCCTTGCCTCCTTTTCCGCGCAGCTCTCGATTCCCCCCTCTCTTTCGCACCCTCCATGTCATATTCCGCTCCAGGAGTTCCATCATAGCTCCTCACTGTCGCTGGGAGGATGTTTTCTCCTCCGCTCGCCCCTTCCACCGTCATTTTCTCTCTACCCACCCTTGCCTCCTTCTCCGCGCAGCTCTCGATTCCGCCCTCTCTTTCGCACCCTCCATGTCATATTCTGCTCCAGGAGCTCCATCATAGCTCCTCGCTGTCGCTGGGAGGATGTTTTCTCCTCCGCTCGCCCCTTCCACCGTCATTTTCTCTCTACCCACCCTTGCCTCCTTCTCCGCGCAGCTCTCGATTCCCCCCTCTCTTTCGCACCCTCCATGTCATATTCCGCTCCAGGAGCTCCATCATAGCTCCTTGCTGTCGCTGGGAGGATGTTTTCTCCTCCGCTCGCCCCTTCCACCGTCATTTTCTCTCTACCCACCCTTGCCTCCTTCTCCGCGCAGCTCTCGATTCCCCCTCTCTTTCGCACCCTCCATGTCATATTCCGCTCCAGGAGCTCCATCATAGCTCCTCGCTGTCGCTGGGAGGATGTTTTCTCCTCCGCTCGCCCCTTCCACCGTCATTTTCTCTCTACCCACCCTTGCCTCCTTCTCCGCGCAGCTCTCGATTCCGCCCTCTCTCTCGCACCCTCCATATTACATCCAGCTCCAGGAGCTCCATCATAGCTCCTCGCTGTCGCTGGGAGGATGTTTTCTCCTCCGCTCGCCCCTTCCACCGTCATTTTCTCTCTACCCACCCTTGCCTCCTTCTCCGCGCAGTTCTCGATTCCCCCCTCTCTTTCGCACCCTCCATGTCATATTCCGCTCCAGGAGCTCCATCATAGCTCCTCGCTGTCGCTGGGAGGATGTTTTCTCCTCCGCTCGCCCCTTCCACCGTCATTTTCTCTCTACCCACCCTTGCCTCCTTCTCCGCGCAGCTCTCGATTCCCCCCTCTCTCTCGCACCCTCCATATTACATCCAGCTCCAGGAGCTCCATCATAGCTCCTCGCTGTCGCTGGGAGGATGTTTTCTCCTCCGCTCGCCCCTTCCACCGTCATTTTCTCTCTACCCACCCTTGCCTCCTTCTCCGCGCAGCTCTCGATTCCCCCCTCTCTTTCGCACCCTCCATGTCATATTCTGCTCCAGGAGCTCCATCATAGCTCCTCGCTGTCGCTGGGAGGATGTTTTCTCCTCCGCTCGCCCCTTCCACCGTCATTTTCTCTCTACCCACCCTTGCCTCCTTCTCCGCGCAGCTCTCGATTCCCCCCTCTCTTTCGCACCCTCCATGTCATATTCCGCTCCAGGAGCTCCATCATAGCTCCTTGCTGTCGCTGGGAGGATGTTTTCTCCTCCGCTCGCCCCTTCCACCGTCATTTTCTCTCTACCCACCCTTGCCTCCTTCTCCGCGCAGCTCTCGATTCCCCCCTCTCTTTCGCACCCTCCATGTCATATTCCGCTCCAGGAGCTCCATCATAGCTCCTCGCTGTCGCTGGGAGGATGTTTTCTCCTCCGCTCGCCCCTTCCACCGTCATTTTCTCTCTACCCACCCTTGCCTCCTTCTCCGCGCAGCTCTCGATTCCCCCCTCTCTCTCGCACCCTCCATATTACATCCAGCTCCAGGAGCTCCATCATAGCTCCTCGCTGTCGCTGGGAGGATGTTTTCTCCTCCGCTCGCCCCTTCCACCGTCATTTTCTCTCTACCCACCCTTGCCTCCTTCTCCGCGCAGTTCTCGATTCCCCCCTCTCTTTCGCACCCTCCATGTCATATTCCGCTCCAGGAGCTCCATCATAGCTCCTCGCTGTCGCTGGGAGGATGTTTTTTCCTCCGCTCGCCCCTTCCACCGTCATTTTCTCTCTACCCACCCTTGCCTCCTTTTCCGCGCAGCTCTCGATTCCCCCCTCTCTTTCGCACCCTCCATGTCATATTCCGCTCCAGGAGTTCCATCATAGCTCCTCGCTGTCGCTGGGAGGATGTTTTCTCCTCCGCTCGCCCCTTCCACCGTCATTTTCTCTCTACCCACCCTTGCCTCCTTCTCCGCGCAGCTCTCGATTCCCCCCTCTCTTTCGCACCCTCCATGTCATATTCCGCTCCAGGAGCTCCATCATAGCTCCTCGCTGTCGCTGGGAGGATGTTTTCTCCTCCGCTCGCCCCTTCCACCGTCATTTTCTCTCTACCCACCCTTGCCTCCTTCTCCGCGCAGCTCTCGATTCCCCCCTCTCTTTCGCACCCTCCATGTCATATTCTGCTCCAGGAGCTCCATCATAGCTCCTCGCTGTCGCTGGGAGGATGTTTTCTCCTCCGCTCGCCCCTTCCACCGTCATTTTCTCTCTACCCACCCTTGCCTCCTTCTCCGCGCAGCTCTCGATTCCCCCCTCTCTTTCGCACCCTCCATGTCATATTCCGCTCCAGGAGCTCCATCATAGCTCCTCGCTGTCGCTGGGAGGATGTTTTCTCCTCCGCTCGCCCATTCCACCGTCATTTTCTCTCTACCCACCCTTGCCTCCTTCTCCGCGCAGCTCTCGATTCCCCCCTCTCTCTCGCACCCTCCATATTACATCCAGCTCCAGGAGCTCCATCATAGCTCCTCGCTGTCGCTGGGAGGATGTTTTCTCCTCCGCTCGCCCCTTCCACCGTCATTTTCTCTCTACCCACCCTTGCCTCCTTCTCCGCGCAGCTCTTGATTCCCCCTCTCTTTCGCACCCTCCATGTCATATTCCGCTCCAGGAGCTCCATCATAGCTCCTCGCTGTCGCTGGGAGGATGTTTTCTCCTCCGCTCGCCCCTTCCACCGTCATTTTCTCTCTACCCACCCTTGCCTCCTTCTCCGCGCAGCTCTCGATTCCGCCCTCTCTCTCGCACCCTCCATATTACATCCAGCTCCAGGAGCTCCATCATAGCTCCTCGCTGTCGCTGGGAGGATGTTTTCTCCTCCGCTCGCCCCTTCCACCGTCATTTTCTCTCTACCCACCCTTGCCTCCTTCTCCGCGCAGCTCTCGATTCCCCCCTCTCTTTCGCACCCTCCATGTCATATTCTGCTCCAGGAGCTCCATCATAGCTCCTCGCTGTCGCTGGGAGGATGTTTTCTCCTCCGCTCGCCCCTTCCACCGTCATTTTCTCTCTACCCACCCTTGCCTCCTTCTCCGCGCAGCTCTCGATTCCCCCCTCTCTTTCGCACCCTCCATGTCATATTCCGCTCCAGGAGCTCCATCATAGCTCCTCGCTGTCGCTGGGAGGATGTTTTCTCCTCCGCTCGCCCCTTCCACCGTCATTTTCTCTCTACCCACCCTTGCCTCCTTCTCCGCGCAGCTCTCGATTCCCCCCTCTCTCTCGCACCCTCCATATTACATCCAGCTCCAGGAGCTCCATCATAGCTCCTCGCTGTCGCTGGGAGGATGTTTTCTCCTCCGCTCGCCCCTTCCACCGTCATTTTCTCTCTACCCACCCTTGCCTCCTTCTCCGCGCAGCTCTCGATTCCCCCCTCTCTTTCGCATCCTCCATGTCATATTCCGCTCCAGGAGTTCCATCATAGCTCCTCACTGTCGCTGGGAGGATGTTTTCTCCTCCGCTCGCCCCTTCCACCGTCATTTTCTCTCTACCCACCCTTGCCTCCTTTTCCGCGCAGCTCTCGATTCCCCCCTCTCTTTCGCACCCTCCATGTCATATTCCGCTCCAGGAGTTCCATCATAGCTCCTCACTGTCGCTGGGAGGAAGTTTTCTCCTCCGCTCGCCCCTTCCACCGTCATTTTCTCTCTACCCACCCTTGCCTCCTTCTCCGCGCAGCTCTCGATTCCCCCCTCTCTTTCGCATCCTCCATGTCATATTCCGCTCCAGGAGTTCCATCATAGCTCCTCACTGTCGCTGGGAGGATGTTTTCTCCTCCGCTCGCCCCTTCCACCGTCATTTTCTCTCTACCCACCCTTTCCTCCTTTTCCACGCAGCTCTCGATTCCCCCCTCTCTTTCGCACCCTCCATGTCATATTCCGCTCCAGGAGTTCCATCATAGCTCCTCACTGTCGCTGGGAGGAAGTTTTCTCCTCCGCTCGCCCCTTCCACCGTCATTTTCTCTCTACCCACCCTTGCCTCCTTTTCCGCGCAGCTCTCGATTCCCCCCTCTCTTTCGCACCCTCCATGTCATATTCCGCTCCAGGAGTTCCATCATAGCTCCTCACTGTCGCTGGGAGGATGTTTTCTCCTCCGCTCGCCCCTTCCACCGTCATTTTCTCTCTACCCACCCTTGCCTCCTTCTCCGCGCAGCTCTCGATTCCGCCCTCTCTTTCGCACCCTCCATGTCATATTCTGCTCCAGGAGCTCCATCATAGCTCCTCGCTGTCGCTGGGAGGATGTTTTCTCCTCCGCTCGCCCCTTCCACCGTCATTTTCTCTCTACCCACCCTTGCCTCCTTCTCCGCGCAGCTCTCGATTCCGCCCTCTCTCTCGCACCCTCCATATTACATCCAGCTCCAGGAGCTCCATCATAGCTCCTCGCTGTCGCTGGGAGGATGTTTTCTCCTCCGCTCGCCCCTTCCACCGTCATTTTCTCTCTACCCACCCTTGCCTCCTTCTCCGCGCAGTTCTCGATTCCCCCCTCTCTTTCGCACCCTCCATGTCATATTCTGCTCCAGGAGCTCCATCATAGCTCCTCGCTGTCGCTGGGAGGATGTTTTCTCCTCCGCTCGCCCCTTCCACCGTCATTTTCTCTCTACCCACCCTTGCCTCCTTCTCCGCGCAGCTCTCGATTCCCCCCTCTCTTTCGCACCCTCCATGTCATATTCCGCTCCAGGAGCTCCATCATAGCTCCTTGCTGTCGCTGGGAGGATGTTTTCTCCTCCGCTCGCCCCTTCCACCGTCATTTTCTCTCTACCCACCCTTGCCTCCTTCTCCGCGCAGCCTTGATTCCCCCCTCTCTTTCGCACCCTCCATGTCATATTCCGCTCCAGGAGCTCCATCATAGCTCCTCGCTGTCGCTGGGAGGATGTTTTCTCCTCCGCTCGCCCCTTCCACCGTCATTTTCTCTCTACCCACCCTTGCCTCCTTCTCCGCGCAGCTCTCGATTCCCCCCTCTCTCTCGCACCCTCCATATTACATCCAGCTCCAGGAGCTCCATCATAGCTCCTCGCTGTCGCTGGGAGGATGTTTTCTCCTCCGCTCGCCCCTTCCACCGTCATTTTCTCTCTATCCACCCTTGCCTCCTTCTCCGCGCAGTTCTCGATTCCCCCCTCTCTTTCGCACCCTCCATGTCATATTCCGCTCCAGGAGCTCCATCATAGCTCCTCGCTGTCGCTGGGAGGATGTTTTTTCCTCCGCTCGCCCCTTACACCGTCATTTTCTCTCTACCCACCCTTGCCTCCTTCTCCGCGCAGCTCTCGATTCCCCCCTCTCTCTCGCACCCTCCATATTACATCCAGCTCCAGGAGCTCCATCATAGCTCCTCGCTGTCGCTGGGATAATGTTTTCTCCTCCGCTCGCCCCTTCCACCGTCATTTTCTCTCTACCCACCCTTGCCTCCTTTTCCGTGCAGCTCTCGATTCCCCCTTCTCTTTCGCACCCTCCATGTCATATTCCGCTCCAGGAGTTCCATCATAGCTCCTCACTGTCGCTGGGAGGATGTTTTCTCCTCCGCTCGCCCCTTCCACCGTCATTTTCTCTCTACCCACCCTTGCCTCCTTTTCCGCGCAGCTCTCGATTCCCCCCTCTCTTTCGCACCCTCCATGTCATATTCCGCTCCAGGAGTTCCATCATAGCTCCTCACTGTCGCTGGGAGGAAGTTTTCTCCTCCGCTCGCCCCTTCCACCGTCATTTTCTCTCTACCCACCCTTTCCTCCTTTTCCGCGCAGCTCTCGATTCCCCCCTCTCTTTCGCACCCTCCATGTCATATTCCGCTCCAGGAGCTCCATCATAGCTCCTCGCTGTCGCTGGGAGGATGTTTTCTCCTCCGCTCGCCCCTTCCACCGTCATTTTCTCTCTACCCACCCTTGCCTCCTTCTCCGCGCAGCTCTCGATTCCCCCCTCTCTTTCGCACCCTCCATGTCATATTCCGCTCCAGGAGCTCCATCATAGCTCCTCGCTGTCGCTGGGAGGATGTTTTCTCCTCCGCTCGCCCCTTCCACCGTCATTTTCTCTCTACCCACCCTTGCCTCCTTCTCCGCGCAGCTCTCGATTCCCCCCTCTCTTTCGCACCCTCCATGTCATATTCTGCTCCAGGAGCTCCATCATAGCTCCTCGCTGTCGCTGGGAGGATGTTTTCTCCTCCGCTCGCCCCTTCCACCGTCATTTTCTCTCTACCCACCCTTGCCTCCTTCTCCGCGCAGCTCTCGATTCCCCCCTCTCTTTCGCACCCTCCATGTCATATTCCGCTCCAGGAGCTCCATCATAGCTCCTCGCTGTCGCTGGGAGGATGTTTTCTCCTCCGCTCGCCCCTTCCACCGTCATTTTCTCTCTACCCACCCTTGCCTCCTTCTCCGCGCAGCTCTCGATTCCCCCCTCTCTCTCGCACCCTCCATATTACATCCAGCTCCAGGAGCTCCATCATAGCTCCTCGCTGTCGCTGGGAGGATGTTTTCTCCTCCGCTCGCCCCTTCCACCGTCATTTTCTCTCTACCCACCCTTGCCTCCTTCTCCGCGCAGCTCTCGATTCCCCCCTCTCTTTCGCACCCTCCATGTCATATTCCGCTCCAGGAGTTCCATCATAGCTCCTCACTGTCGCTGGGAGGATGTTTTCTCCTCCGCTCGCCCCTTCCACCGTCATTTTCTCTCTACCCACCCTTGCCTCCTTCTCCGCGCAGCTCTCGATTCCCCCCTCTCTTTCGCACCCTCCATGTAATATTCCGCTCCAGGAGCTCCATCATAGCTCCTCGCTGTCGCTGGGAGGATGTTTTCTCCTCCGCTCGCCCCTTCCACCGTCATTTTCTCTCTACCCACCCTTGCCTCCTTCTCCGAGCAGCTCTCGATTCCCCCCTCTCTCTCGCACCCTCCATATTACATCCAGCTCCAGGAGCTCCATCATAGCTCCTCGCTGTCGCTGGGAGGATGTTTTCTCCTCCGCTCGCCCCTTCCACCGTCATTTTCTCTCTACCCACCCTTGCCTCCTTTTCCGCGCAGCTCTCGATTCCCCCCTCTCTTTCGCACCCTCCATGTCATATTCCGCTCCAGGAGTTCAATCATAGCTCCTCACTGTCGCTGGGAGGATGTTTTCTCCTCCGCTCGCCCCTTCCACCGTCATTTTCTCTCTACCCACCCTTGCCTCCTTCTCCGCGCAGCTCTCGATTCCCCCCTCTCTTTCGCACCCTCCATGTCATATTCCGCTCCAGGAGCTCCATCATAGCTCCTCGCTGTCGCTGGGAGGATGTTTTCTCCTCCGCTCGCCCCTTCCACCGTCATTTTCTCTCTACCCACCCTTGCCTCCTTTTCCGCGCAGCTCTCGATTCCCCCCTCTCTTTCGCACCCTCCATGTCATATTCCGCTCCAGGAGTTCCATCATAGCTCCTCACTGTCGCTGGGAGGATGTTTTCTCCTCCGCTCGCCCCTTCCACTGTCATTTTCTCTCTACCCACCCTTGCCTCCTTTTCCGCGCAGCTCTCGATTCCCCCCTCTCTTTCGCACCATCCATGTCATATTCCGTTCCAGGAGTTCCATCATAGCTCCTCACTGTCGCTGGGAGGAAGTTTTCTCCTCCGCTCGCCCCTTCCACCGTCATTTTCTCTCTACCCACCCTTGCCTCCTTTTCCGCGCAGCTCTCGATTCCCCCCTCTCTTTCGCACCCTCCATGTCATATTCCGCTCCAGGAGCTCCATCATAGCTCCTTGCTGTCGCTGGGAGGATGTTTTCTCCTCCGCTCGCCCCTTCCACCGTCATTTTCTCTCTACCCACCCTTGCCTCCTTCTCCGCGCAGCTCTCGATTCCCCCCTCTCTTTCGCACCCTCCATGTCATATTCCGCTCCAGGAGCTCCATCATAGCTCCTTGCTGTCGCTGGGAGGATGTTTTCTCCTCCGCTCGTCCCTTCCACCGTCATTTTCTCTCTACCCACCCTTGCCTCCTTCTCCGCGCAGCTCTCGATTCCCCCCTCTCTTTCGCACCCTCCATGTCATATTCCGCTCCAGGAGCTCCATCATATCTCCTTGCTGTCGCTGGGAGGATGTTTTCTCCTCCGCTCGCCCCTTCCACCGTCATTTTCTCTCTACCCACCCTTGCCTCCTTCTCCGCGCAGCTCTCGATTCCCCCCTTTCTCTCGCACCCTCCATATTACATCCAGCTCCAGGAGCTCCATCATAGCTCCTCGCTGTCGCTGGGAGGATGTTTTCTCCTCCGCTCGCCCCTTCCACCGTCATTTTCTCTCTACCCACCCTTGCCTCCTTTTCCGCGCAGCTCTCGATTCCCCCCTCTCTTTCGCACCCTCCATGTCATATTCCGCTCCAGGAGTTCCATCATAGCTCCTCACTGTCGCTGGGAGGATGTTTTCTCCTCCGCTCGCCCCTTCCACCGTCATTTTCTCTCTACCCACCCTTGCCTCCTTCTCCGCGCAGCTCTCGATTCCCCCCTCTCTTTCGCACCCTCCATGTCATATTCCGCTCCAGGAGCTCCATCATAGCTCCTTGCTGTCGCTGGGAGGATGTTTTCTCCTCCGCTCGCCCCTTCCACCGTCATTTTCTCTCTACCCACCCTTGCCTCCTTTTCCGCGCAGCTCTCGATTCCCCCCTCTCTTTCGCACCCTCCATGTCATATTCCGCTCCAGGAGTTCCATCATAGCTCCTCACTGTCGCTGGGAGGATGTTTTCTCCTCCGCTCGCCCCTTCCACCGTCATTTTCTCTCTACCCACCCTTGCCTCCTTTTCCGCGCAGCTCTCGATTCCCCCCTCTCTTCCGCACCCTCCATGTCATATTCCGCTCCAGGAGTTCCATCATAGCTCCTCACTGTCGCTGGGAGGAAGTTTTCTCCTCCGCTCGCCCCTTCCACCGTCATTTTCTCTCTACCCACCCTTGCCTCCTTTTCCGCGCAGCTCTCGATTCCCCCCTCTCTTTCGCACCCTCCATGTCATATTCCGCTCTAGGAGCTCCATCATAGCTCCTTGCTGTCGCTGGGAGGATGTTTTCTCCTCCGCTCGCCCCTTCCACCGTCATTTTCTCTCTACCCACCCTTGCCTCCTTTTCCGCGCAGCTCTCGATTCCCCCCTCTCTTTCGCACCCTCCATGTCATATTCCGCTCCAGGAGTTCCATCATAGCTCCTCACTGTCGCTGGGAGGATGTTTTCTCCTCCGCTCGCCCCTTCCACCGTCATTTTCTCTCTACCCACCCTTGCCTCCTTCTCCGCGCAGCTCTCGATTCCCCCTTCTCTTTCGCACCCTCCATGTCATATTCTGCTCCAGGAGCTCCATCATAGCTCCTCGCTGTCGCTGGGAGGATGTTTTCTCCTCCGCTCGCCCCTTCCACCGTCATTTTCTCTCTACCCACCCTTGCCTCCTTCTCCGCGCAGCTCTCGATTCCCTCCTCTCTCTCGCACCCTCCATATTACATCCAGCTCCAGGAGCTCCATCATAGCTCCTCGCTGTCGCTGGGAGGATGTTTTCTCCTCTGCTCGCCGCTTCCACCGTCATTTTCTCTCCACCCACCCTTGCCTCCTTCTCCGCGCCGCTCTCGATTCCCCCCTCTCTCTCGCACCCACCATGTCATATCCCGCTCCAGGAGCTCCATCATAGCTCCTCGCTGTCGCTGGGAGGATGTTTTCTCCTCCGCTCGCCCCTTCCACCGTCATTTTCTCTCTACCCACCCTTGCCTCCTTCTCCGTGCAGCTCTCGATTCCCCCCTCTCTCTCGCACCCTCCATATTACATCCAGCTCCAGGAGCTCCATCATAGCTCCTCGCTGTCGCTGGGAGGATGTTTTCTCCTCCGCTCGCCCCTTCCACCGTCATTTTCTCTCTACCCACCCTTGCCTCCTTCTCCGCGCAGCTCTCGATTCCCCCCTCTCTTTCGCACCCTCCATGTCATATTCCGCTCCAGGAGCTCCATCATAGCTCCTCGCTGTCGCTGGGAGGATGTTTTCTCCTCCGCTCGCCCCTTCCACCGTCATTTTCTCTCTACCCACCCTTGCCTCCTTCTCCGCGCAGCTCTCGATTCCCCCCTCTCTCTCGCACCCTCCATATTACATCCAGCTCCAGGAGCTCCATCATAGCTCCTCGCTGTCGCTGGGAGGATGTTTTCTCCTCCGCTCACCCCTTCCACCGTCATTTTCTCTCTACCCACCCTTGCCTCCTTCTCCGCGCAGCTCTGGATTCCCCCCTCTCTCTCGCACCCTCCATATTACATCCAGCTCCAGGAGCTCCATCATAGCTCCTCGCTGTCGCTGGGAGGATGTTTTCTCCTCCGCTCGCCCCTTCCACCGTCATTTTCTCTCTACCCACCCTTGCCTCCTTTTCCGCGCAGCTCTCGATTCCCCCCTCTCTTTCGCACCCTCCATGTCATATTCCGCTCCAGGAGTTCCATCATAGCTCCTCACTGTCGCTGGGAGGATGTTTTCTCCTCTGCTCGCCCCTTCCACCGTCATTTTCTCTCTACCCACCCTTGCCTCCTTCTCCGCGCAGCTCTCGATTCCCCCCTCTCTTTCGCACCCTCCATGTCATATCCCGCTCCAGGAGCTCCATTATAGCTCCTGACTGTCGCTGGGAGGATGTTTTCTCCTCCGCTCGCCCCTTCCACCGTCATTTTCTCTCTACCCACCCTTGCCTCCTTCTCCGCGCAGCTCTCGATTCCCCCCTCTCTTTCGCACCCTCCATGTCATATTCCGCTCCAGGAGCTCCATCATAGCTCCTCGCTGTCGCTGGGAGGATGTTTTCTCCTCCGCTCGCCCCTTCCACCGTCATTTTCTCTCTACCCACCCTTGCCTCCTTCTCCGCGCAGCTCTCGATTCCCCCCTCTCTTTCGCACCCTCCATGTCATATTCCGCTCCAGGAGCTCCATCATAGCTCCTCGCTGTCGCTGGGAGGATGTTTTCTCCTCCGCTCGCCCCTTCCCCCGTCATTTTCTCTCTACCCACCCTTGCCTCCTTTTCCGCGCAGCTCTCGATTCCCCCCTCTCTTTCGCACCCTCCATGTCATATTCCGCTCCAGGAGCTCCATCATAGCTCCTCGCTGTCGCTGGGAGGATGTTTTCTCCTCCACTCGCCCCTTCCACCGTCATTTTCTCTCTACCCACCCTTGCCTCCTTCTCCGCGCAGCTCTCGATTCCCCCCTCTCTTTCGCACCCTCCATGTCATATTCCGCTCCAGGAGCTCCATCATAGCTCCTCGCTGTCACTGGGAGGATGTTTTCTCCTCCGCTCGCCCCTTCCACCGTCATTTTCTCTCTACCCACCCTTGCCTCCTTCTCCGCGCAGCTCTGGATTCCCCCCTCTCTCTCGCACCCTCCATATTACATCCAGCTCCAGGAGCTCCATCATAGCTCCTCGCTGTCGCTGGGAGGATGTTTTCTCCTCCGCTCGCCCCTTCCACCGTCATTTTCTCTCTACCCACCCTTGCCTCCTTCTCCGCGCAGCTCTCGATTCCCCCCTCTCTTTCACACCCTCCATGTCATATTCCGCTCCAGGAGCTCCATCATAGCTCCTCGCTGTCGCTGGGAGGATGTTTTCTCCTCCGCTCGCCCCTTCCACCGTCATTTTCTCTCTACCCACCCTTGCCTCCTTTTCCGCGCAGCTCTCGATTCCTCCCTCTCTTTCGCACCCTCCATGTCATATTTCGCTCCAGGAGTTCCATCATAGCTCCTCACTGTCGCTGGGAGGATGTTTTCTCCTCCGCTCGCCCCTTCCACCGTCATTTTCTCTCTACCCACCCTTGCCTCCTTCTCCGCGCAGCTCTCGATTCCCCCCTCTCTTTTGCACCCTCCATGTCATATTCTGCTCCAGGAGCTCCATCGTAGCTCCTCGCTGTCGCTGGGAGGATGTTTTCTCCTCCGCTCGCCCCTTCCACTGTCATTTTCTCTCTACCCACCCTTGCCTCCTTCTCCGCGCAGCTCTCGATTCCCCCCTCTCTCTCGCACCCTCCATATTACATCCAGCTCCAGGAGCTCCATCATAGCTCCTCGCTGTCGCTGGGAGGATGTTTTCTCCTCTGCTCGCCGCTTCCACCGTCATTTTCTCTCCACCCACCCTTGCCTCCTTCTCCGCGCCGCTCTCGATTCCCCCCTCTCTCTCGCACCCACCATGTCATATCCCGCTCCAGGAGCTCCATCATAGCTCCTCGCTGTCGCTGGGAGGATGTTTTCTCCTCCGCTCGCCCCTTCCACCGTCATTTTCTCTCTACCCACCCTTGCCTCCTTCTCCGTGCAGCTCTCGATTCCCCCCTCTCTCTCGCACCCTCCATATTACATCCAGCTCCAGGAGCTCCATCATAGCTCCTCGCTGTCGCTGGGAGGATGTTTTCTCCTCCGCTCGCCCCTTCCACCGTCATTTTCTCTCTACCCACCCTTGCCTCCTTCTCCGCGCAGCTCTCGATTCCCCCCTCTCTTTCGCACCCTCCATGTCATATTCCGCTCCAGGAGCTCCATCATAGCTCCTCGCTGTCGCTGGGAGGATGTTTTCTCCTCCGCTCGCCCCTTCCACCGTCATTTTCTCTCTACCCACCCTTGCCTCCTTCTCCGCGCAGCTCTCGATTCCCCCCTCTCTCTCGCACCCTCCATATTACATCCAGCTCCAGGAGCTCCATCATAGCTCCTCGCTGTCGCTGGGAGGATGTTTTCTCCTCCGCTCACCCCTTCCACCGTCATTTTCTCTCTACCCACCCTTGCCTCCTTCTCCGCGCAGCTCTGGATTCCCCCCTCTCTCTCGCACCCTCCATATTACATCCAGCTCCAGGAGCTCCATCATAGCTCCTCGCTGTCGCTGGGAGGATGTTTTCTCCTCCGCTCGCCCCTTCCACCGTCATTTTCTCTCTACCCACCCTTGCCTCCTTTTCCGCGCAGCTCTCGATTCCCCCCTCTCTTTCGCACCCTCCATGTCATATTCCGCTCCAGGAGTTCCATCATAGCTCCTCACTGTCGCTGGGAGGATGTTTTCTCCTCTGCTCGCCCCTTCCACCGTCATTTTCTCTCTACCCACCCTTGCCTCCTTCTCCGCGCAGCTCTCGATTCCCCCCTCTCTTTCGCACCCTCCATGTCATATCCCGCTCCAGGAGCTCCATTATAGCTCCTGACTGTCGCTGGGAGGATGTTTTCTCCTCCGCTCGCCCCTTCCACCGTCATTTTCTCTCTACCCACCCTTGCCTCCTTCTCCGCGCAGCTCTCGATTCCCCCCTCTCTTTCGCACCCTCCATGTCATATTCCGCTCCAGGAGCTCCATCATAGCTCCTCGCTGTCGCTGGGAGGATGTTTTCTCCTCCGCTCGCCCCTTCCACCGTCATTTTCTCTCTACCCACCCTTGCCTCCTTCTCCGCGCAGCTCTCGATTCCCCCCTCTCTTTCGCACCCTCCATGTCATATTCCGCTCCAGGAGCTCCATCATAGCTCCTCGCTGTCGCTGGGAGGATGTTTTCTCCTCCGCTCGCCCCTTCCCCCGTCATTTTCTCTCTACCCACCCTTGCCTCCTTTTCCGCGCAGCTCTCGATTCCCCCCTCTCTTTCGCACCCTCCATGTCATATTCCGCTCCAGGAGCTCCATCATAGCTCCTCGCTGTCGCTGGGAGGATGTTTTCTCCTCCACTCGCCCCTTCCACCGTCATTTTCTCTCTACCCACCCTTGCCTCCTTCTCCGCGCAGCTCTCGATTCCCCCCTCTCTTTCGCACCCTCCATGTCATATTCCGCTCCAGGAGCTCCATCATAGCTCCTCGCTGTCACTGGGAGGATGTTTTCTCCTCCGCTCGCCCCTTCCACCGTCATTTTCTCTCTACCCACCCTTGCCTCCTTCTCCGCGCAGCTCTGGATTCCCCCCTCTCTCTCGCACCCTCCATATTACATCCAGCTCCAGGAGCTCCATCATAGCTCCTCGCTGTCGCTGGGAGGATGTTTTCTCCTCCGCTCGCCCCTTCCACCGTCATTTTCTCTCTACCCACCCTTGCCTCCTTCTCCGCGCAGCTCTCGATTCCCCCCTCTCTTTCACACCCTCCATGTCATATTCCGCTCCAGGAGCTCCATCATAGCTCCTCGCTGTCGCTGGGAGGATGTTTTCTCCTCCGCTCGCCCCTTCCACCGTCATTTTCTCTCTACCCACCCTTGCCTCCTTTTCCGCGCAGCTCTCGATTCCCCCCTCTCTTTCGCACCCTCCATGTCATATTCCGCTCCAGGAGTTCCATCATAGCTCCTCACTGTCGCTGGGAGGATGTTTTCTCCTCCGCTCGCCCCTTCCACCGTCATTTTCTCTCTACCCACCCTTGCCTCCTTTTCCGCGCAGCTCTCGATTCCCCCCTCTCTTTCGCACACTCCATGTCATATTCCGCTCCAGGAGTTCCATCATAGCTCCTCACTGTCGCTGGGAGGAAGTTTTCTCCTCCGCTCGCCCCTTCCACCGTCATTTTCTCTCTACCCACCCTTGCCTCCTTTTCCGCGCAGCTCTCGATTCCCCCCTCTCTTTCACACCCTCCATGTCATATTCCGCTCCAGGAGCTCCATCATAGCTCCTTGCTGTCGCTGGGAGGATGTTTTCTCCTCCGCTCGCCCCTTCCACCGTCATTTTCTCTCTACCCACCCTTGCCTCCTTTTCCGCGCAGCTCTCGATTCCTCCCTCTCTTTCGCACCCTCCATGTCATATTTCGCTCCAGGAGTTCCATCATAGCTCCTCACTGTCGCTGGGAGGATGTTTTCTCCTCCGCTCGCCCCTTCCACCGTCATTTTCTCTCTACCCACCCTTGCCTCCTTCTCCGCGCAGCTCTCGATTCCCCCCTCTCTTTTGCACCCTCCATGTCATATTCTGCTCCAGGAGCTCCATCGTAGCTCCTCGCTGTCGCTGGGAGGATGTTTTCTCCTCCGCTCGCCCCTTCCACTGTCATTTTCTCTCTACCCACCCTTGCCTCCTTCTCCGCGCAGCTCTCGATTCCCCCCTCTCTCTCGCACCCTCCATATTACATCCAGCTCCAGGAGCTCCATCATAGCTCCTCGCTGTCGCTGGGAGGATGTTTTCTCCTCCGCTCGCCCCTTCCACCGTCATTTTCTCTCTATCCACCCTTGCCTCCTTTTCCGCGCAGCTCTCGATTCCCCCCTCTCTTTCGCACCCTCCATGTCATATTCCGCTCCAGGAGTTCCATCATAGCTCCTCGCTGTCGCTGGAAGGATGTTTTCTCCTCTGCTCGCCCCTTCCACCGTCATTTTCTCTCTACCCACCCTTGCCTCCTTCTCCGCGCAGCTCTCGATTCCCCCCTCTCTTTCGCACCCTCCATGTCAAATTCCGCTCCAGGAGCTCCATCATAGCTCCTCGCTGTCTCTGGGAGGATGTTTTCTCCTCCGCTCGCCCCTTCCACCGTCATTTTCTCTCTACCCACCCTTGCCTCCTTCTTCGCGCAGCTCTCGATTCCCCCCTCTCTTTCGCACCCTCCATGTCATATTCCGCTCCAGGAGCTCCATCATAGCTCCTCGCTGTCGCTGGGAGGATGTTTTCTCCTCCGCTCGCCCCTTCCACCGTCATTTTCTCTCTACCCACCCTTGCCTCCTTTTCCGCGCAGCTCTCGATTCCCCCCTCTCTTTCGCACCCTCCATGTCATATTCCGCTCCAGGAGCTCCATCATAGCTCCTCGCTGTCGCTGGGAGGATGTTTTCTCCTCCGCTCGCCCCTTCCACCGTCATTTTCTCTCTACCCACCCTTGCCTCCTTCTCCGCGCAGCTCTCGATTCCCCCCTCTCTTTCGCACCCTCCATGTCATATTCCGCTCCAGGAGCTCCATCATAGCTCCTCGCTGTCGCTGGGAGGATGTTTTCTCCTCCGCTCGCCCCTTCCACCGTCATTTTCTCTCTACCCACCCTTGCCTCCTTCTCCGCGCAGCTCTCGATTCCCCCCTCTCTCTCGCACCCTCCATATTACATCCAGCTCCAGGAGCTCCATCATAGCTCCTCGCTGTCGCTGGGAGGATGTTTTCTCCTCCGCTCGCCCCTTCCACCGTCATTTTCTCTCTACCCACCCTTGCCTCCTTCTCCGCGCAGCTCTCGATTCCCCCCTCTCTTTCGCACCCTCCATGTCATATTCCGCTCCAGGAGTTCCATCATAGCTCCTCGCTGTCGCTGGGAGGATGTTTTCTCCTCCGCTCGCCCCTTCCACCGTCATTTTCTCTCTACCCACCCTTGCCTCCTTCTCCGCGCAGCTCTCGATTCCCCCCTCTCTTTCGCACCCTCCATGTCATATTCCGCTCCAGGAGCTCCATCATAGCTCCTCGCTGTCGCTGGGAGGATGTTTTCTCCTCCGCTCGCCCCTTCCACCGTCATTTTCTCTCTACCCACCCTTGCCTCCTTCTCCGCGCAGCTCTGGATTCCCCCCTCTCTCTCGCACCCTCCATATTACATCCAGCTCCAGGAGCTCCATCATAGCTCCTCGCTGTCGCTGGGAGGATGTTTTCTCCTCCGCTCGCCCCTTCCACCGTCATTTTCTCTCTACCCACCCTTGCCTCCTTCTCCGCGCAGCTCTCGATTCCTCCCTCTCTTTCACACCCTCCATGTCATATTCCGCTCCAGGAGCTCCATCATAGCTCCTCGCTGTCGCTGGGAGGATGTTTTCTCCTCCGCTCGCCCCTTCCACCGTCATTTTCTCTCTACCCACCCTTGCCTCCTTTTCCGCGCAGCTCTCGATTCCCCCCTCTCTTTCGCACCCTCCATGTCATATTCCGCTCCAGGAGTTCCATCATAGCTCCTCACTGTCGCTGGGAGGATGTTTTCTCCTCCGCTCGCCCCTTCCACCGTCATTTTCTCTCTACCCACCCTTGCCTCCTTTTCCGCGCAGCTCTCGATTCCCCCCTCTCTTTCGCACACTCCATGTCATATTCCGCTCCAGGAGTTCCATCATAGCTCCTCACTGTCGCTGGGAGGAAGTTTTCTCCTCCGCTCGCCCCTTCCACCGTCATTTTCTCTCTACCCACCCTTGCCTCCTTTTCCGCGCAGCTCTCGATTCCCCCCTCTCTTTCACACCCTCCATGTCATATTCCGCTCCAGGAGCTCCATCATAGCTCCTTGCTGTCGCTGGGAGGATGTTTTCTCCTCCGCTCGCCCCTTCCACCGTCATTTTCTCTCTACCCACCCTTGCCTCCTTTTCCGCGCAGCTCTCGATTCCTCCCTCTCTTTCGCACCCTCCATGTCATATTTCGCTCCAGGAGTTCCATCATAGCTCCTCACTGTCGCTGGGAGGATGTTTTCTCCTCCGCTCGCCCCTTCCACCGTCATTTTCTCTCTACCCACCCTTGCCTCCTTCTCCGCGCAGCTCTCGATTCCCCCCTCTCTTTTGCACCCTCCATGTCATATTCTGCTCCAGGAGCTCCATCGTAGCTCCTCGCTGTCGCTGGGAGGATGTTTTCTCCTCCGCTCGCCCCTTCCACTGTCATTTTCTCTCTACCCACCCTTGCCTCCTTCTCCGCGCAGCTCTCGATTCCCCCCTCTCTCTCGCACCCTCCATATTACATCCAGCTCCAGGAGCTCCATCATAGCTCCTCGCTGTCGCTGGGAGGATGTTTTCTCCTCCGCTCGCCCCTTCCACCGTCATTTTCTCTCTACCCACCCTTGCCTCCTTTTCCGCGCAGCTCTCGATTCCCCCCTCTCTTTCGCACCCTCCATGTCATATTCCGCTCCAGGAGTTCCATCATAGCTCCTCGCTGTCGCTGGGAGGATGTTTTCTCCTCTGCTCGCCCCTTCCACCGTCATTTTCTCTCTACCCACCCTTGCCTCCTTCTCCGCGCAGCTCTCGATTCCCCCCTCTCTTTCGCACCCTCCATGTCAAATTCCGCTCCAGGAGCTCCATCATAGCTCCTCGCTGTCTCTGGGAGGATGTTTTCTCCTCCGCTCGCCCCTTCCACCGTCATTTTCTCTCTACCCACCCTTGCCTCCTTCTTCGCGCAGCTCTCGATTCCCCCCTCTCTTTCGCACCCTCCATGTCATATTCCGCTCCAGGAGCTCCATCATAGCTCCTCGCTGTCGCTGGGAGGATGTTTTCTCCTCCGCTCTCCCCTTCCACCGTCATTTTCTCTCTACCCACCCTTGCCTCCTTTTCCGCGCAGCTCTCGATTCCCCCCTCTCTTTCGCACCCTCCATGTCATATTCCGCTCCAGGAGCTCCATCATAGCTCCTCGCTGTCGCTGGGAGGATGTTTTCTCCTCCGCTCGCCCCTTCCACCGTCATTTTCTCTCTACCCACCCTTGCCTCCTTCTCCGCGCAGCTCTCGATTCCCCCCTCTCTTTCGCACCCTCCATGTCATATTCCGCTCCAGGAGCTCCATCTTAGCTCCTCGCTGTCGCTGGGAGGATGTTTTCTCCTCCGCTCGCCCCTTCCACCGTCATTTTCTCTCTACCCACCCTTGCCTCCTTCTCCGCGCAGCTCTCGATTCCCCCCTCTCTCTCGCACCCTCCATATTACATCCAGCTCCAGGAGCTCCATCATAGCTCCTCGCTGTCGCTGGGAGGATGTTTTCTCCTCCGCTCGCCCCTTCCACCGTCATTTTCTCTCTACCCACCCTTGCCTCCTTCTCCGCGCAGCTCTCGATTCCCCCCTCTCTTTCGCACCCTCCATGTCATATTCCGCTCCAGGAGTTCCATCATAGCTCCTCGCTGTCGCTGGGAGGATGTTTTCTCCTCCGCTCGCCCCTTCCACCGTCATTTTCTCTCTACCCACCCTTGCCTCCTTCTCCGCGCAGCTCTCGATTCCCCCCTCTCTTTCGCACCCTCCATGTCATATTCCGCTCCAGGAGCTCCATCATAGCTCCTCGCTGTCGCTGGGAGGATGTTTTCTCCTCCGCTCGCCCCTTCCACCGTCATTTTCTCTCTACCCACCCTTGCCTCCTTCTCCGCGCAGCTCTCGATTCCCTCCTCTCTCTCGCACCCTCCATATTACATCCAGCTCCAGGAGCTCCATCATAGCTCCTCGCTGTCGCTGGGAGGATGTTTTCTCCTCCGCTCGCCCCTTCCACCGTCATTTTCTCTCTACCCACCCTTGCCTCCTTCTCCGCGCAGCTCTCGATTCCCCCCTCTCTTTCGCACCCTCCATGTCATATTCCGCTCCAGGAGCTCCATCATAGCTCCTCGCTGTCGCTGGGAGGATGTTTTCTCCTCCGCTCGCCCCTTCCACCGTCATTTTCTCTCTACCCACCCTTGCCTCCTTCTCCGCGCAGCTCTCGATTCCCCCCTCTCTCTCGCACCCTCCATATTACATCCAGCTCCAGGAGCTCCATCATAGCTCCTCGCTGTCGCTGGGAGGATGTTTTCTCCTCCGCTCGCCCCTTCCACCGTCATTTTCTCTCTACCCACCCTTGCCTCCTTCTCCGCGCAGCTCTCGATTCCCCCCTCTCTTTTGCACCCTCCATGTCATATTCCGCTCCAGGAGCTCCATCATAGCTCCTTGCTGTTGATGGGAGGATGTTTTCTCCTCCGCTCGCCCCTTCCACCGTCATTTTCTCTCTACCCACCCTTGCCTCCTTTTCCGCGCAGCTCTCGATTCCCCCCTCTCTTTCGCACCCTACATGTCATATTCCGCTCCAGGAGTTCCATCATAGCTCCTCACTGTCGCTGGGAGGATGTTTTCTCCTCCGCTCGCCCCTTCCACCGTCATTTTCTCTCTACCCACCCTTGCCTCCTTCTCCGCGCAGCTCTCGATTCCCCCCTCTCTTTCGCACCCTCCATGTCATATTCCGCTCCAGGAGTTCCATCATAGCTCCTCACTGTCGCTGGGAAGATGTTTTCTCCTCCGCTCGCCCCTTCCACCGTCATTTTCTCTCTACCCACCCTTGCCTCCTTCTCCGCGCAGCTCTCGATTCCCCCCTCTCTTTCGCACCCTCCATGTCATATTCCGCTCCAGGAGCTCCATCATAGCTCCTCGCTGTCGCTGGGAGGATGTTTTCTCCTCCGCTCGCCCCTTCCACCGTCATTTTCTCTCTACCCACCCTTGCCTCCTTTTCCGCGCAGCTCTCGATTCCCCCCTCTCTTTCGCACCCTCCATGTCATAATCCTGCTCCAGGAGTTCCATCATAGCTCCTCACTGTCGCTGGGAGGATGTTTTCTCCTCCGCTCGCCCCTTCCACCGTCATTTTCTCTCTACCCACCCTTGCCTCCTTTTCCGCGCAGCTCTCGATTCCCCCCTCTCTTTCGCACCCTCCATGTCATATTCCACTCCAGGAGTTGCATCATAGCTCCTCACTGTCGCTGGGAGGAAGTTTTCTCCTCCGCTCGCCCCTTCCACCGTCATTTTCTCTCTACCCACCCTTGCCTCCTTTTCCGCGCAGCTCTCGATTCCCCCCTCTCTTTCGCACCCTCCATGTCATATTCCGCTCCAGGAGCTCCATCATAGCTCCTCGCTGTCGCTGGGAGGATGTTTTCTCCTCCGCTCGCCCCTTCCACCGTCATTTTCTCTCTACCCACCCTTGCCTCCTTCTCCGCGCAGCTCTCGATTCCCCCCTCTCTCTCGCACCCTCCATATTACATCCAGCTCCAGGAGCTCCATCATAGCTCCTCGCTGTCGCTGGGAGGATGTTTTCTCCTCCGCTCGCCCCTTCCACCGTCATTTTCTCTCTACCCACCCTTGCCTCCTTCTCCGCGCAGCTCTCGATTCCCCCCTCTCTTTCGCACCCTCCATGTCATATTCCGCTCCAGGAGTTCCATCATAGCTCCTCACTGTCGCTGGGAGGATGTTTTCTCCTCCGCTCGCCCCTTCCACCGTCATTTTCTCTCTACCCACCCTTGCCTCCTTTTCCGCGCAGCTCTCGATTCCCCCCTCTCTTTCGCACCCTCCATGTCATATTCCGCTCCAGGAGCTCCATCATAGCTCCTCGCTGTCGCTGGGAGGATGTTTTCTCCTCCGCTCGCCCCTTCCACCGTCATTTTATCTCTACCCACCCTTGCCTCCTTCTCCGCGCAGCTCTCGATTCCCCCCTCTCTCTCGCAACCTCCATATTACATCCAGCTCCAGGAGCTCCATCATAGCTCCTCGCTGTCGCTGGGAGGATGTTTTCTCCTCCGCTCGCCCCTTCCACCGTCATTTTCTCTCTACCCACCCTTGCCTCCTTCTCCGCGCAGCTCTCGATTCCCCCCTCTCTTTCGCACCCTCCATGTCATATTCCGCTCCAGGAGTTCCATCATAGCTCCTCACTGTCGCTGGGAGGATGTTTTCTCCTCCGCTCGCCCCTTCCACCGTCATTTTCTCTCTACCCACCCTTGCCTCCTTCTCCGCGCAGCTCTCGATTCCCCCCTCTCTTTCGCACCCTCCATGTCATATTCCGCTCCAGGAGCTCCATCATAGCTCCTCGCTGTCGCTGGGAGGATGTTTTCTCCTCCGCTCGCCCCTTCCACCGTCATTTTCTCTCTACCCACCCTTGCCTCCTTCTCCGCGCAGCTCTCGATTCCCCCCTCTCTTTCGCACCCTCCATGTCATATTCCGCTCCAGGAGCTCCATCATAGCTCCTCGCTGTCGCTGGGAGGATGTTTTCTCCTCCGCTCGCCCCTTCCACCGTCATTTTCTCTCTACCCACCCTTGCCTCCTTCTCCGCGCAGCTCTCGATTCCCCCCTCTCTCTCGCACCCTCCATATTACATCCAGCTCCAGGAGCTCCATCATAGCTCCTCGCTGTAGCTGGGAGGATGTTTTCTCCTCCGCTCGCCCCTTCCACCGTCATTTTCTCTCTACCCACCCTTGCCTCCTTCTCCGCGCAGCTCTCGATTCCCCCCTCTCTTTCGCACCCTCCATGTCATATTCCGCTCCAGGAGTTCCATCATAGCTCCTCACTGTCGCTGGGAGGATGTTTTCTCCTCCGCTCGCCCCTTCCACCGTCATTTTCTCTCTACCCACCCTTGCCTCCTTTTCCGCGCAGCTCTCGATTCCCCCCTCTCTTTCGCACCCTCCATGTCATATTCCGCTCCAGGAGCTCCATCATAGCTCCTCGCTGTCGCTGGGAGGATGTTTTCTCCTCCGCTCGCCCCTTCCACCGTCATTTTATCTCTACCCACCCTTGCCTCCTTCTCCGCGCAGCTCTCGATTCCCCCCTCTCTCTCGCAACCTCCATATTACATCCAGCTCCAGGAGCTCCATCATAGCTCCTCGCTGTCGCTGGGAGGATGTTTTCTCCTCCGCTCGCCCCTTCCACCGTCATTTTCTCTCTACCCACCCTTGCCTCCTTCTCCGCGCAGCTCTCGATTCCCCCCTCTCTTTCGCACCCTCCATGTCATATTCCGCTCCAGGAGTTCCATCATAGCTCCTCACTGTCGCTGGGAGGATGTTTTCTCCTCCGCTCGCCCCTTCCACCGTCATTTTCTCTCTACCCACCCTTGCCTCCTTCTCCGCGCAGCTCTCGATTCCCCCCTCTCTTTCGCACCCTCCATGTCATATTCCGCTCCAGGAGCTCCATCATAGCTCCTCGCTGTCGCTGGGAGGATGTTTTCTCCTCCGCTCGCCCCTTCCACCGTCATTTTCTCTCTACCCACCCTTGCCTCCTTCTCCGCGCAGCTCTCGATTCCCCCCTCTCTTTCGCACCCTCCATGTCATATTCCGCTCCAGGAGCTCCATCATAGCTCCTCGCTGTCGCTGGGAGGATGTTTTCTCCTCCGCTCGCCCCTTCCACCGTCATTTTCTCTCTACCCACCCTTGCCTCCTTCTCCGCGCAGCTCTCGATTCCCCCCTCTCTCTCGCACCCTCCATATTACATCCAGCTCCAGGAGCTCCATCATAGCTCCTCGCTGTAGCTGGGAGGATGTTTTCTCCTCCGCTCGCCCCTTCCACCGTCATTTTCTCTCTACCCACCCTTGCCTCCTTTTCCGCGCAGCTCTCGATTCCCCCCTCTCTTTCGCACCCTAAATGTCATATTCCGCTCCAGGAGTTCCATCATAGCTCCTCACTGTCGCTGGGAGGATGTTTTCTCCTCCGCTCGCCCCTTCCACCGTCATTTTCTCTCTACCCACCCTTGCCTCCTTCTCCGCGCAGCTCTCGATTCCCCCCTCTCTTTCGCACCCTCCATGTCATATTCCGCTCCAGGAGCTCCATCATAGCTCCTCGCTGTCGCTGGGAGGATGTTTTCTCCTCCGCTCGCCCCTTCCACCGTCATTTTCTCTCTACCCACCCTTGCCTCCTTTTCCGCGCAGCTCTCGATTCCCCCCTCTCTTTCGCACCCTCCATGTCATATTCCGCTCCAGGAGTTCCATCATAGCTCCTCACTGTCGCTGGGAGGATGTTTTCTCCTCCGCTCGCCCCTTCCACCGTCATTTTCTCTCTACCCACCCTTGCCTCCTTTTCCGCGCAGCTCTCGATTCCCCCCTCTCTTTCGCACCCTCCATGTCATATTCCGCTCCAGGAGTTCCATCATAGCTCCTCACGGTCGCTGGGAGGAAGTTTTCTCCTCCGCTCGCCCCTTCCACCGTCATTTTCTCTCTACCCACCCTTGCCTCCTTTTCCGCGCAGCTCTTGATTCCCCCCTCTCTTTCGCACCCTCCATGTCATATTCCGCTCCAGGAGCTCCATCATAGCTCCTTGCTGTCGCTGGGAGGATGTTTTCTCCTCCGCTCGCCCCTTCCACCGTCATTTTCTCTCTACCCACCCTTGCCTCCTTCTCCGCGCAGCTCTCGATTCCCCCCTCTCTTTCGCACCCTCCATGTCATATTCCGCTCCAGGAGCTCCATCATAGCTCCTTGCTGTCGCTGGGAGGATGTTTTCTCCTCCGCTCGCCCCTTCCACCGTCATTTTCTCTCTACCCACCCTTGCCTCCTTCTCCGCGCAGCTCTCGATTCCCCCCTCTCTTTCGCACCCTCCATGTCATATTCCGCTCCAGGAGCTCCATCATAGCTCCTTGCTGTCGCTGGGAGGATGTTTTCTCCTCCGCTCGCCCCTTCCACCGTCATTTTCTCTCTACCCACCCTTGCCTCCTTCTCCGCGCAGCTCTCGATTCCCCCCTTTCTCTCGCACCCTCCATATTACATCCAGCTCCAGGAGCTCCATCATAGCTCCTCGCTGTCGCTGGGAGGATGTTTTCTCCTCCGCTCGCCCCTTCCACCGTCATTTTCTCTCTACCCACCCTTGCCTCTTTTTCCGCGCAGCTCTCGATTCCCCCCTCTATTTCGCACCCTCCATGTCATATTCCGCTCCAGGAGTTCCATCATAGCTCCTCACTGTCGCTGGGAGGATGTTTTCTCCTCCGCTCGCCCCTTCCACCGTCATTTTCTCTCTACCCACCCTTGCCTCCTTCTCCGCGCAGCTCTCGATTCCCCCCTCTCTTTCGCACCCTCCATGTCATATTCCGCTCCAGGAGCTCCATCATAGCTCCTTGCTGTCGCTGGGAGGATGTTTTCTCCTCCGCTCGCCCCTTCCACCGTCATTTTCTCTCTACCCACCCTTGCCTCCTTCTCCGCGCTGCTCTCGATTCCCCCCTCTCTTTCGCACCCTCCATGTCATATTCCGCTCCAGGAGCTCCATCATAGCTCCTTGCTGTCGCTGGGAGGATGTTTTCTCCTCCGCTCGCCACTTCCACCGTCATTTTCTCTCTACCCACCCTTGCCTCCTTCTCCGCGCAGCTCTCGATTCCCCCCTCTCTCTCGCACCCTCCATATTACATCCAGCTCCAGGAGCTCCATCATAGCTCCTCGTTGTCGCTGGGAGGATGTTTTCTCCTCCGCTCGCCCCTTCCACCGTCATTTTCTCTCTACCCACCCTTGCCTCCTTCTCCGCGCAGCTCTCGATTCCCCCCTCTCTTTCGCACCCTCCATGTCATATTCCGCTCCAGGAGCTCCATCATAGCTCCTCGCTGTCGCTGGGAGGATGTTTTCTCCTCCGCTCGCCCCTTCCACCGTCATTTTCTCTCTACCCACCCTTGCCTCCTTCTCCGCGCAGCTCTCGATTCCCCCTCTCTCTCGCACCCTCCATATTACATCCAGCTCCAGGAGCTCCATCATAGCTCCTCGCTGTCGCTGGGAGGATGTTTTCTCCTCCGCTCGCCCCTTCCACCGTCATTTTCTCTCTACCCACCCTTGCCTCCTTCTCCGCGCAGCTCTCGATTCCCCCCTCTCTCTCGCACCCTCCATATTACATCCAGCTCCAGGAGCTCCATCATAGCTCCTCGCTGTCGCTGGGAGGATGTTTTCTCCTCCGCTCGCCCCTTCCACCGTCATTTTCTCTCTACCCACCCTTGCCTCCTTCTCCGCGCAGCTCTCGATTCCCCCCTCTCTTTCGCACCCTCCATGTCATATTCCGCTCCAGGAGCTCCATCATAGCTCCTTGCTGTTGATGGGAGGATGTTTTCTCCTCCGCTCGCCCCTTCCACCGTCATTTTCTCTCTACCCACCCTTGCCTCCTTTTCCGCGCAGCTCTCGATTCCCCCCTCTCTTTCGCACCCTACATGTCATATTCCGCTCCAGGAGTTCCATCATAGCTACTCACTGTCGCTGGGAGGATGTTTTCTCCTCCGCTCGCCCCTTCCACCGTCATTTTCTCTCTACCCACCCTTGCCTCCTTCTCCGCGCAGCTCTCGATTCCCCCCTCTCTTTCGCACCCTCCATGTCATATTCCGCTCCAGGAGTTCCATCATAGCTCCTCACTGTCGCTGGGAAGATGTTTTCTCCTCCGCTCGCCCCTTCCACCGTCATTTTCTCTCTACCCACCCTTGCCTCCTTCTCCGCGCAGCTCTCGATTCCCCCCTCTCTTTCGCACCCTCCATGTCATATTCCGCTCCAGGAGCTCCATCATAGCTCCTCGCTGTCGCTGGGAGGATGTTTTCTCCTCCGCTCGCCCCTTCCACCGTCATTTTCTCTCTACCCACCCTTGCCTCCTTTTCCGCGCAGCTCTCGATTCCCCCCTCTCTTTCGCACCCTCCATGTCATAATCCTGCTCCAGGAGTTCCATCATAGCTCCTCACTGTCGCTGGGAGGATGTTTTCTCCTCCGCTCGCCCCTTCCACCGTCATTTTCTCTCTACCCACCCTTGCCTCCTTTTCCGCGCAGCTCTCGATTCCCCCCTCTCTTTCGCACCCTACATGTCATATTCCGCTCCAGGAGTTCCATCATAGCTACTCACTGTCGCTGGGAGGATGTTTTCTCCTCCGCTCGCCCCTTCCACCGTCATTTTCTCTCTACCCACCCTTGCCTCCTTCTCCGCGCAGCTCTCGATTCCCCCCTCTCTTTCGCACCCTCCATGTCATATTCCGCTCCAGGAGTTCCATCATAGCTCCTCACTGTCGCTGGGAAGATGTTTTCTCCTCCGCTCGCCCCTTCCACCGTCATTTTCTCTCTACCCACCCTTGCCTCCTTCTCCGCGCAGCTCTCGATTCCCCCCTCTCTTTCGCACCCTCCATGTCATATTCCGCTCCAGGAGCTCCATCATAGCTCCTCGCTGTCGCTGGGAGGATGTTTTCTCCTCCGCTCGCCCCTTCCACCGTCATTTTCTCTCTACCCACCCTTGCCTCCTTTTCCGCGCAGCTCTCGATTCCCCCCTCTCTTTCGCACCCTCCATGTCATAATCCTGCTCCAGGAGTTCCATCATAGCTCCTCACTGTCGCTGGGAGGATGTTTTCTCCTCCGCTCGCCCCTTCCACCGTCATTTTCTCTCTACCCACCCTTGCCTCCTTTTCCGCGCAGCTCTCGATTCCCCCCTCTCTTTCGCACCCTCCATGTCATATTCCACTCCAGGAGTTCCATCATAGCTCCTCACTGTCGCTGGGAGGAAGTTTTCTCCTCCGCTCGCCCCTTCCACCGTCATTTTCTCTCTACCCACCCTTGCCTCCTTTTCCGCGCAGCTCTCGATTCCCCCCTCTCTTTCGCACCCTCCATGTCATATTCCGCTCCAGGAGCTCCATCATAGCTCCTTGCTGTCGCTGGGAGGATTTTTTCTCCTCCGCTCGCCCCTTCCACCGTCATTTTCTCTCTACCCACCCTTGCCTCCTTTTCCGCGCAGCTCTCGATTCCCCCCTCTCTTTCGCACCCTCCATGTCATATTCCGCTCCAGGAGTTCCATCATAGCTCCTCACTGTCGCTGGGAGGATGTTTTCTCCTCCGCTCGCCCCTTCCACCGTCATTTTCTCTCTACCCACCCTTGCCTCCTTTTCCGCGCAGCTCTCGATTCCCCCCTCTCTTTCGCACCCTCCATGTCATATTCCGCTCCAGGAGCTCCATCATAGCTCCTCGCTGTCGCTGGGAGGATGTTTTCTCCTCCGCTCGCCCCTTCCACCGTCATTTTCTCTCTACCCACCCTTGCCTCCTTCTCCGCGCAGCTCTCGATTCCCCCCTCTCTCTCGCACCCTCCATATTACATCCAGCTCCAGGAGCTCCATCATAGCTCCTCGCTGTCGCTGGGAGGTTGTTTTCTCCTCCGCTCGCCCCTTCCACCGTCATTTTCTCTCTACCCACCCTTGCCTCCTTCTCCGCGCAGCTCTCGATTCCCCCCTCTCTTTCGCACCCTCCATGTCATATTCCGCTCCAGGAGTTCCATCATAGCTCCTCACTGTCGCTGGGAGGATGTTTTCTCCTCCGCTCGCCCCTTCCACCGTCATTTTCTCTCTACCCACCCTTGCCTCCTTTTCCGCGCAGCTCTCGATTCCCCCCTCTCTTTCGCACCCTCCATGTCATATTCCGCTCCAGGAGCTCCATCATAGCTCCTCGCTGTCGCTGGGAGGATGTTTTCTCCTCCGCTCGCCCCTTCCACCGTCATTTTATCTCTACCCACCCTTGCCTCCTTCTCCGCGCAGCTCTCGATTCCCCCTCTCTCTCGCAACCTCCATATTACATCCAGCTCCAGGAGCTCCATCATAGCTCCTCGCTGTCGCTGGGAGGATGTTTTCTCCTCCGCTCGCCCCTTCCACCGTCATTTTCTCTCTACCCACCCTTGCCTCCTTCTCCGCGCAGCTCTCGATTCCCCCCTCTCTCTCGCACCCTCCATATTACATCCAGCTCCAGGAGCTCCATCATAGCTCCTCGCTGTCGCTGGGAGGATGTTTTCTCCTCCGCTCGCCCCTTCCACCGTCATTTTCTCTCTACCCACCCTTGCCTCCTTCTCCGCGCAGCTCTCGATTCCCTCCTCTCTCTCGCACCCTCCATATTACATCCAGCTCCAGGAGCTCCATCATAGCTCCTCGCTGTCGCTGGGAGGATGTTTTCTCCTCTGCTCGCCGCTTCCACCGTCATTTTCTCTCCACCCACCCTTGCCTCCTTCTCCGCGCCGCTCTCGATTCCCCCCTCTCTCTCGCACCCTCCATGTCATATTCCGCTCCAGGAGCTCCATCATAGCTCCTCGCTGTCGCTGGGAGGATGTTTTCTCCTCCGCTCGCCCCTTCCACCGTCATTTTCTCTCTACCCACCCTTGCCTCCTTCTCCGCGCAGCTCTCGATTCCCCCCTCTCGCTTGCACCCTCCATATTACATCCAGCTCCAGGAGCTCCATCATAGCTCCTCGCTGTCGCTGGGAGGATGTTTTCTCCTCCGCTCGCCCCTTCCACCGTCATTTTCTCTCTACCCACACTTGCCTCCTTTTCCGCGCAGCTCTCGATTCCCCCCTCTCTTTCGCACCCTCCATGTCATATTCCGCTCCAGGAGTTCCATCATAGCTCCTCACTGTCGCTGGGAGGATGTTTTCTCCTCTGCTCGCCCCTTCCACCGTCATTTTCTCTCTACCCACCCTTGCCTCCTTCTCCGCGCAGCTCTCGATTCCCCCCTCTCTTTCGCACCCTCCATGTCATATCCCGCTCCAGGAGCTCCATTATAGCTCCTGACTGTCGCTGGGAGGATGTTTTCTCCTCCGCTCGCCCCTTCCACCGTCATTTTCTCTCTACCCACCCTTGCCTCCTTCTCCGCGCAGCTCTCGATTCCCCCCTCTCTTTCGCACCCTCCATGTCATATTCCGCTCCAGGAGCTCCATCATAGCTCCTCGCTGTCGCTGGGAGGATGTTTTCTCCTCCGCTCGCCCCTTCCACCGTCATTTTCTCTCTACCCACCCTTGCCTCCTTCTCCGCGCAGCTCTCGATTCCCCCCTCTCTTTCGCACCCTCCATGTCATATTCCGCTCCAGGAGCTCCATCATAGCTCCTTGCTGTCGCTGGGAGGATGTTTTCTCCTCCGCTCGCCCCTTCCACCGTCATTTTCTCTCTACCCACCCTTGCCTCCTTCTCCGCGCTGCTCTCGATTCCCCCCTCTCTTTCGCACCCTCCATGTCATATTCCGCTCCAGGAGCTCCATCATAGCTCCTTGCTGTCGCTGGGAGGATGTTTTCTCCTCCGCTCGCCCCTTCCACCGTCATTTTCTCTCTACCCACCCTTGCCTCCTTCTCCGCGCAGCTCTCGATTCCCCCCTCTCTCTCGCACCCTCCATATTACATCCAGCTCCAGGAGCTCCATCATAGCTCCTCGCTGTCGCTGGGAGGATGTTTTCTCCTCCGCTCGCCCCTTCCACCGTCATTTTCTCTCTACCCACCCTTGTCTCCTTCTCCGCGCAGATCTCGATTCCCCCCTCTCTTTCGCACCCTCCATGTCATATCCCGCTCCAGGAGCTCCATTATAGCTCCTCGCTGTCGCTGGGAGGATGTTTTCTCCTCCGCTCGCCCCTTCCACCGTCATTTTCTCTCTACCCACCCTTGCCTCCTTCTCCGCGCAGCTCTCGATTCCCCCCTCTCTCTCGCACCCTCCATATTACATCCAGCTCCAGGAGCTCCATCATAGCTCCTCGCTGTCGCTGGGAGGATGTTTTCTCCTCCGCTCGCCCCTTCCACCGTCATTTTCTCTCTACCCACCCTTGCCTCCTTCTCCGCGCTGCTCTCGATTCCCCCCTCTCTTTCGCACCCTCCATGTCATATTCCGCTCCAGGAGCTCCATCATAGCTCCTTGCTGTCGCTGGGAGGATGTTTTCTCCTCCGCTCGCCCCTTCCACCGTCATGTTCTCTACACCCACCCTTGCCTCCTTCTCCGCGCAGCTCTCGATTCCCCCCTCTCTCTCGCACCCTCCATATTACATCCAGCTCCAGGAGCTCCATCATAGCTCCTCGCTGTCGCTGGGAGGATGTTTTCTCCTCCGCTCGCCCCTTCCACCGTCATTTTCTCTCTACCCACCCTTGCCTCCTTCTCCGCGCAGCTCTCGATTCCCCCCTCTCTTTCGCACCCTCCATGTCATATTCCGCTCCAGGAGCTCCATCATAGCTCCTTGCTGTCGCTGGGAGGATGTTTTCTCCTCCGCTTGCCCCTTCCACCGTCATTTTCTCTCTACCCACCCTTGCCTCCTTCTCCGCGCAGCTCTCGATTCCCCCCTCTCTTTCGCACCCTCCATGTCATATTCCGCTCCAGGAGCTCCATCATAGCTCCTTGCTGTCGCTGGGAGGATGTTTTCTCCTCCGCTCGCCCCTTCCACCGTCATTTTCTCTCTACCCACCCTTGCCTCCTTCTCCGCGCTGCTCTCGATTCCCCCCTCTCTTTCGCACCCTCCATGTCATATTCCGCTCCAGGAGCTCCATCATAGCTCCTTGCTGTCGCTGGGAGGATGTTTTCTCCTCCGCTCGCCCCTTCCACCGTCATTTTCTCTCTACCCACCCTTGCCTCCTTCTCCGCGCAGCTCTCGATTCCCCCCTCTCTCTCGCACCCTCCATATTACATCCAGCTCCAGGAGCTCCATCATAGCTCCTCGCTGTCGCTGGGAGGATGTTTTCTCCTCCGCTCGCCCCTTCCACCGTCATTTTCTCTCTACCCACCCTTGCCTCCTTTTCCGCGCAGCTCTCGATTCCCCCCTCTCTTTCGCACCCTCCATGTCATATTCCGCTCCAGGAGTTCCATCATAGCTCCTCACTGTCGCTGGGAGGATGTTTTCTCCTCTGCTCGCCCCTTCCACCGTCATTTTCTCTCTACCCACCCTTGCCTCCTTCTCCGCGCAGCTCTCGATTCCCCCCTCTCTTTCGCACCCTCCATGTCATATCCCGCTCCAGGAGCTCCATTATAGCTCCTGACTGTCGTTGGGAGGATGTTTTCTCCTCCGCTCGCCCCTTCCACCGTCATTTTCTCTCTACCCACCCTTGCCTCCGTCATTTTCTCTCTACCCACCCTTGCCTCCTTCTCCGCGCAGCTCTCGATTCCCCCCTCTCTTTCGCACCCTCCATGTCATATTCCGCTCCAGGAGCTCCATCATAGCTCCTCGCTGTCGCTGGGAGGATGTTTTCTCCTCCGCTCGCCCCTTCCACCGTCATTTTCTCTCTACCCACCCTTGCCTCCTTCTCCGCGCAGCTCTCGATTCCCCCCTCTCTCTCGCACCCTCCATATTACATCCAGCTCCAGGAGCTCCATCATAGCTCCTCGCTGTCGCTGGGAGGATGTTTTCTCCTCCGCTCGCCCCTTCCACCGTCATTTTCTCTCTACCCACCCTTGCCTCCTTCTCCGCGCTGCTCTCGATTCCCCCCTCTCTTTCGCACCCTCCATGTCATATTCCGCTCCAGGAGCTCCATCATAGCTCCTTGCTGTCGCTGGGAGGATGTTTTCTCCTCCGCTCGCCCCTTCCACCGTCATTTTCTCTCTACCCACCCTTGCCTCCTTCTCCGCGCAGCTCTCGATTCCCCCCTCTCTTTCGCACCCTCCATGTCATATTCCGCTCCAGGAGCTCCATCATAGCTCCTTGCTGTCGCTGGGAGGATGTTTTCTCCTCCGCTCGCCCCTTCCACCGTCATTTTCTCTCTACCCACCCTTGCCTCCTTCTCCGCGCTGCTCTCGATTCCCCCCTCTCTTTCGCACCCTCCATGTCATATTCCGCTCCAGGAGCTCCATCATAGCTCCTTGCTGTCGCTGGGAGGATGTTTTCTCCTCCGCTCGCCCCTTCCACCGTCATTTTCTCTACACCCACCCTTGCCTCCTTCTCCGCGCAGCTCTCAATTCCCCCCTCTCTCTCGCACCCTCCATATTACATCCAGCTCCAGGAGCTCCATCATAGCTCCTCGCTGTCGCTGGGAGGATGTTTTCTCCTCCGCTCGCCCCTTCCACCGTCATTTTCTCTCTAACCAACCTTGCCTCCTTCTCCGCGCAGCTCTCGATTCCCCCCTCTCTTTCGCACCCTCCATGTCATATTCCGCTCCAGGAGCTCCATCATAGCTCCTTGCTGTCGCTGGGAGGATGTTTTCTCCTCCGCTCGCCCCTTCCACCGTCATTTTCTCTCTACCCACCCTTGCCTCCTTCTCCGCGCTGCTCTCGATTCCCCCCTCTCTTTCGCACCCTCCATGTCATATTCCGCTCCAGGAGCTCCATCATAGCTCCTTGCTGTCGCTGGGAGGATGTTTTCTCCTCCGCTCGCCCCTTCCACCGTCATTTTCTCTCTACCCACCCTTGCCTCCTTCTCCGCGCTGCTCTCGATTCCCCCCTCTCTTTCGCACCCTCCATGTCATATTCCGCTCCAGGAGCTCCATCATAGCTCCTTGCTGTCGCTGGGAGGATGTTTTCTCCTCCGCTCGCCCCTTCCACCGTCATTTTCTCTACACCCACCCTTGCCTCCTTCTCCGCGCAGCTCTCGATTCCCCCCTCTCTCTCGCACCCTCCATATTACATCCAGCTCCAGGAGCTCCATCATAGCTCCTCGCTGTCGCTGGGAGGATGTATTCTCCTCCGCTCGCCCCTTCCACCGTCATTTTCTCTCTACCCACCCTTGCCTCCTTCTCCGCGCAGCTCTCGATTCCCCCCTCTCTTTCGCACCCTCCATGTCATATTCCGCTCCAGGAGCTCCATCATAGCTCCTTGCTGTCGCTGGGAGGATGTTTTCTCCTCCGCTCGCCCCTTCCACCGTCATTTTCTCTCTACCCACCCTTGCCTCCTTCTCCGCGCTGCTCTCGATTCCCCCCTCTCTTTCGCACCCTCCATGTCATATTCCGCTCCAGGAGCTCCATCATAGCTCCTTGCTGTCGCTGGGAGGATGTTTTCTCCTCCGCTCGCCCCTTCCACCGTCATTTTCTCTACACCCACCCTTGCCTCCTTCTCCGCGCAGCTCTCGATTCCCCCCTCTCTCTCGCACCCTCCATATTACATCCAGCTCCAGGAGCTCCATCATAGCTCCTCGCTGTCGCTGGGAGGATGTTTTCTCCTCCGCTCGCCCCTTCCACCGTCATTTTCTCTCTACCCACCCTTGCCTCCTTCTCCGCGCAGCTCTCGATTCCCCCCTCTCTTTCGCACCCTCCATGTCATATTCCGCTCCAGGAGCTCCATCATAGCTCCTTGCTGTCGCTGGGAGGATGTTTTCTCCTCCGCTCGCCCCTTCCACCGTCATTTTCTCTCTACCCACCCTTGCCTCCTTCTCCGCGCTGCTCTCGATTCCCCCCTCTCTTTCGCACCCTCCATGTCATATTCCGCTCCAGGAGCTCCATCATAGCTCCTTGCTGTCGCTGGGAGGATGTTTTCTCCTCCGCTCGCCCCTTCCACCGTCATTTTCTCTACACCCACCCTTGCCTCCTTCTCCGCGCAGCTCTCGATTCCCCCCTCTCTCTCGCACCCTCCATATTACATCCAGCTCCAGGAGCTCCATCATAGCTCCTCGCTGTCGCTGGGAGGATGTATTCTCCTCCGCTCGCCCCTTCCACCGTCATTTTCTCTCTACCCACCCTTGCCTCCTTCTCCGCGCAGCTCTCGATTCCCCCCTCTCTTTCGCACCCTCCATGTCATATTCCGCTCCAGGAGCTCCATCATAGCTCCTTGCTGTCGCTGGGAGGATGTTTTCTCCTCCGCTCGCCCCTTCCACCGTCATTTTCTCTCTACCCACCCTTGCCTCCTTCTCCGCGCTGCTCTCGATTCCCCCCTCTCTTTCGCACCCTCCATGTCATATTCCGCTCCAGGAGCTCCATCATAGCTCCTTGCTGTCGCTGGGAGGATGTTTTCTCCTCCGCTCGCCCCTTCCACCGTCATTTTCTCTACACCCACCCTTGCCTCCTTCTCCGCGCAGCTCTCGATTCCCCCCTCTCTCTCGCACCCTCCATATTACATCCAGCTCCAGGAGCTCCATCATAGCTCCTCGCTGTCGCTGGGAGGATGTTTTCTCCTCCGCTCGCCCCTTCCACCGTCATTTTCTCTCTACCCACCCTTGCCTCCTTCTCCGCGCAGCTCTCGATTCCCCCCTCTCTTTCGCACCCTCCATGTCATATTCCGCTCCAGGAGCTCCATCATAGCTCCTTGCTGTCGCTGGGAGGATGTTTTCTCCTCCGCTCGCCCCTTCCACCGTCATTTTCTCTCTACCCACCCTTGCCTCCTTCTCCGCGCTGCTCTCGATTCCCCCCTCTCTTTCGCACCCTCCATGTCATATTCCGCTCCAGGAGCTCCATCATAGCTCCTTGCTGTCGCTGGGAGGATGTTTTCTCCTCCGCTCGCCCCTTCCACCGTCATTTTCTCTCTACCCACCCTTGCCTCCTTCTCCGCGCAGCTCTCGATTTCCCCCTCTCTCTCGCACCCTCCATATTACATCCAGCTCCAGGAGCTCCATCATAGCTCCTCGCTGTCGCTGGGAGGATGTTTTCTCCTCCGCTCGCCCCTTCCACCGTCATTTTCTCTCTACCCACCCTTGCCTCCTTCTCCGCGCAGCTCTCGATTCCCCCCTCTCTCTCGCACCCTCCATATTACATCCAGCTCCAGGAGCTCCATCATAGCTCCTCGCTGTCGCTGGGAGGATGTTTTCTCCTCTGCTCGCCCCTTCCACCGTCATTTTCTCTCTACCCACCCTTGCCTCCTTCTCCGCGCAGCTCTCGATTCCCCCCTCTCTTTCGCACCCTCCATGTCATATTCTGCTCCAGGAGCTCCATCATAGCTCCTCGCTGTCGCTGGGAGGATTTTTTCTCCTCCGCTCGCCCCTTCCACCGTCATTTTCTCTCTACCCACCCTTGCCTCCTTCTCCGCGCAGCTCTCGATTCCCCCTCTCTCTCGCACCCTCCATATTACATCCAGCTCCAGGAGCTCCATCATAGCTCCTCGCTGTCGCTGGGAGGATGTTTTCTCCTCCGCTCGCCCCTTCCACCGTCATTTTCTCTCTACCCACCCTTGCCTCCTTCTCCGCGCAGCTCTCGATTCCCCCCTCTCTCTCGCACCCTCCATATTACATCCAGCTCCAGGAGCTCCATCATAGCTCCTCGCTGTCGCTGGGAGGATGTTTTCTCCTCTGCTCGCCCCTTCCACCGTCATTTTCTCTCTACCCACCCTTGCCTCCTTCTCCGCGCAGCTCTCGATTCCCCCCTCTCTTTCGCACCCTCCATGTCATATTCTGCTCCAGGAGCTCCATCATAGCTCCTCGCTGTCGCTGGGAGGATTTTTTCTCCTCTGCTCGCCCCTTCCACCGTCATTTTCTCTCTACCCACCCTTGCCTCCTTCTCCGCGCAGCTCTCGATTCCCCCCTCTCTTTCGCACCCTCCATGTCATATTCCGCTCCAGGAGCTCCATCATAGCTCCTCGCTGTCGCTGGGAGGATGTTTTCTCCTCCGCTCGCCCCTTCCACCGTCATTTTCTCTCTACCCCCCCTTGCCTCCTTCTCCGCGCAGCTCTCGATTCCCCCTCTCTCTCGCACCCTCCATATTACATCCAGCTCCAGGAGCTCCATCATAGCTCCTCGCTGTCGCTGGGAGGATGTTTTCTCCTCCGCTCGCCCCTTCCACCGTCATTTTCTCTCTACCCACCCTTGCCTCCTTCTCCGCGCAGCTCTCGATTCCCCCCTCTCTCTCGCACCCTCCATATTACATCCAGCTCCAGGAGCTCCATCATAGCTCCTCGCTGTCGCTGGGAGGATGTTTTCTCCTCTGCTCGCCCCTTCCACCGTCATTTTCTCTCTAACCAACCTTGCCTCCTTCTCCGCGCTGCTCTCGATTCCCCCCTCTCTTTCGCACCCTCCATGTCATATTCCGCTCCAGGAGCTCCATCATAGCTCCTTGCTGTCGCTGGGAGGATGTTTTCTCCTCCGCTCGCCCCTTCCACCGTCATTTTCTCTCTACCCACCCTTGCCTCCTTCTCCGCGCAGCTCTCGATTCCCCCCTCTCTTTCGCACCCTCCATGTCATATTCCGCTCCAGGAGCTCCATCATAGCTCCTTGCTGTCGCTGGGAGGATGTTTTCTCCTCCGCTCGCCCCTTCCACCGTCATTTTCTCTACACCCACCCTTGCCTCCTTCTCCGCGCAGCTCTCGATTCCCCCCTCTCTCTCGCACCCTCCATATTACATCCAGCTCCAGGAGCTCCATCATAGCTCCTCGCTGTCGCTGGGAGGATGTTTTCTCCTCCGCTCGCCCCTTCCACCGTCATTTTCTCTCTACCCACCCTTGCCTCCTTCTCCGCGCAGCTCTCGATTCCCCCCTCTCTTTCGCACCCTCCATGTCATATTCCGCTCCAGGAGCTCCATCATAGCTCCTTGCTGTCGCTGGGAGGATGTTTTCTCCTCCGCTCGCCCCTTCCACCGTCATTTTCTCTCTACCCACCCTTGCCTCCTTCTCCGCGCTGCTCTCGATTCCCCCCTCTCTTTCGCACCCTCCATGTCATATTCCGCTCCAGGAGCTCCATCATAGCTCCTTGCTGTCGCTGGGAGGATGTTTTCTCCTCCGCTCGCCCCTTCCACCGTCATTTTCTCTACACCCACCCTTGCCTCCTTCTCCGCGCAGCTCTCGATTCCCCCCTCTCTCTCGCACCCTCCATATTACATCCAGCTCCAGGAGCTCCATCATAGCTCCTCGCTGTCGCTGGGAGGATGTATTCTCCTCCGCTCGCCCCTTCCACCGTCATTTTCTCTCTACCCACCCTTGCCTCCTTCTCCGAGCAGCTCTCGATTCCCCCCTCTCTTTCGCACCCTCCATGTCATATTCCGCTCCAGGAGCTCCATCATAGCTCCTTGCTGTCGCTGGGAGGATGTTTTCTCCTCCGCTCGCCCCTTCCACCGTCATTTTCTCTCTACCCACCCTTGCCTCCTTCTCCGCGCTGCTCTCGATTCCCCCCTCTCTTTCGCACCCTCCATGTCATATTCCGCTCCAGGAGCTCCATCATAGCTCCTTGCTGTCGCTGGGAGGATGTTTTCTCCTCCGCTCGCCCCTTCCACCGTCATTTTCTCTACACCCACCCTTGCCTCCTTCTCCGCGCAGCTCTCGATTCCCCCCTCTCTCTCGCACCCTCCATATTACATCCAGCTCCAGGAGCTCCATCATAGCTCCTCGCTGTCGCTGGGAGGATGTTTTCTCCTCCGCTCGCCCCTTCCACCGTCATTTTCTCTCTACCCACCCTTGCCTCCTTCTCCGCGCAGCTCTCGATTCCCCCCTCTCTTTCGCACCCTCCATGTCATATTCCGCTCCAGGAGCTCCATCATAGCTCCTTGCTGTCGCTGGGAGGATGTTTTCTCCTCCGCTCGCCCCTTCCACCGTCATTTTCTCTCTACCCACCCTTGCCTCCTTCTCCGCGCTGCTCTCGATTCCCCCCTCTCTTTCGCACCCTCCATGTCATATTCCGCTCCAGGAGCTCCATCATAGCTCCTTGCTGTCGCTGGGAGGATGTTTTCTCCTCCGCTCGCCCCTTCCACCGTCATTTTCTCTCTACCCACCCTTGCCTCCTTCTCCGCGCAGCTCTCGATTCCCCCCTCTCTCTCGCACCCTCCATATTACATCCAGCTCCAGGAGCTCCATCATAGCTCCTCGCTGTCGCTGGGAGGATGTTTTCTCCTCCGCTCGCCCCTTCCACCGTCATTTTCTCTCTACCCACCCTTGCCTCCTTCTCCGCGCAGCTCTCGATTCCCCCCTCTCTCTCGCACCCTCCATATTACATCCAGCTCCAGGAGCTCCATCATAGCTCCTCGCTGTCGCTGGGAGGATGTTTTCTCCTCTGCTCGCCCCTTCCACCGTCATTTTCTCTCTACCCACCCTTGCCTCCTTCTCCGCGCAGCTCTCGATTCCCCCCTCTCTTTCGCACCCTCCATGTCATATTCTGCTCCAGGAGCTCCATCATAGCTCCTCGCTGTCGCTGGGAGGATTTTTTCTCCTCCGCTCGCCCCTTCCACCGTCATTTTCTCTCTACCCACCCTTGCCTCCTTCTCCGCGCAGCTCTCGATTCCCCCCTCTCTTTCGCACCCTCCATGTCATATTCCGCTCCAGGAGCTCCATCATAGCTCCTCGCTGTCGCTGGGAGGATGTTTTCTCCTCCGCTCGCCCCTTCCACCGTCATTTTCTCTCTACCCACCCTTGCCTCCTTCTCCGCGCAGCTCTCGATTCCCCCTCTCTCTCGCACCCTCCATATTACATCCAGCTCCAGGAGCTCCATCATAGCTCCTCGCTGTCGCTGGGAGGATGTTTTCTCCTCCGCTCGCCCCTTCCACCGTCATTTTCTCTCTACCCACCCTTGCCTCCTTCTCCGCGCAGCTCTCGATTCCCCCCTCTCTCTCGCACCCTCCATATTACATCCAGCTCCAGGAGCTCCATCATAGCTCCTCGCTGTCGCTGGGAGGATGTTTTCTCCTCTGCTCGCCCCTTCCACCGTCATTTTCTCTCTACCCACCCTTGCCTCCTTCTCCGCGCAGCTCTCGATTCCCCCCTCTCTTTCGCACCCTCCATGTCATATTCTGCTCCAGGAGCTCCATCATAGCTCCTCGCTGTCGCTGGGAGGATTTTTTCTCCTCTGCTCGCACCTTCCACCGTCATTTTCTCTCTACCCACCCTTGCCTCCTTCTCCGCGCAGCTCTCGATTCCCCCCTCTCTTTCGCACCCTCCATGTCATATTCCGCTCCAGGAGCTCCATCATAGCTCCTCGCTGTCGCTGGGAGGATGTTTTCTCCTCCGCTCGCCCCTTCCACCGTCATTTTCTCTCTACCCACCCTTGCCTCCTTCTCCGCGCAGCTCTCGATTCCCCCTCTCTCTCGCACCCTCCATATTACATCCAGCTCCAGGAGCTCCATCATAGCTCCTCGCTGTCGCTGGGAGGATGTTTTCTCCTCCGCTCGCCCCTTCCACCGTCATTTTCTCTCTACCCACCCTTGCCTCCTTCTCCGCGCAGCTCTCGATTCCCCCCCTCTCTCTCGCACCCTCCATATTACATCCAGCTCCAGGAGCTCCATCATAGCTCCTCGCTGTCGCTGGGAGGATGTTTTCTCCTCTGCTCGCCCCTTCCACCGTCATTTTCTCTCTACCCACCCTTGCCTCCTTCTCCGCGCAGCTCTCGATTCCCCCCTCTCTTTCGCACCCTCCATGTCATATTCTGCTCCAGGAGCTCCATCATAGCTCCTCGCTGTCGCTGGGAGGATTTTTTCTCCTCCGCTCGCCCCTTCCACCGTCATTTTCTCTCTACCCACCCTTGCCTCCTTCTCCGCGCAGCTCTCGATTCCCCCCTCTCTTTCGCACCCTCCATGTCATATTCCGCTCCAGGAGCTCCATCATAGCTCCTCGCTGTCGCTGGGAGGATGTTTTCTCCTCCGCTCGCCCCTTCCACCGTCATTTTCTCTCTACCCACCCTTGCCTCCTTCTCCGCGCAGCTCTCGATTCCCCCCTCTCTCTCGCACCCTCCATATTACATCCAGCTCCAGGAGCTCCATCATAGCTCCTCGCTGTCGCTGGGAGGATGTTTTCTCCTCCGCTCGCCCCTTCCACCGTCATTTTCTCTCTACCCACCCTTGCCTCCTTTTCCGCGCAGCTCTCGATTCCCCCCTCTCTTTCGCACCCTCCATGTCATATTCCGCTCCAGGAGTTCCATCATAGCTCCTCACTGTCGCTGGGAGGATGTTTTCTCCTCTGCTCGCCCCTTCCACCGTCATTTTCTCTCTACCCACCCTTGCCTCCTTCTCCGCGCAGCTCTCGATTCCCCCCTCTCTTTCGCACCCTCCATGTCATATCCCGCTCCAGGAGCTCCATTATAGCTCCTGACTGTCGCTGGGAGGATGTTTTCTCCTCCGCTCGCCCCTTCCACCGTCATTTTCTCTCTACCCACCCTTGCCTCCTTCTCCGCGCAGCTCTCGATTCCCCCCTCTCTTTCGCACCCTCCATGTCATATTCCGCTCCAGGAGCTCCATCATAGCTCCTCGCTGTCGCTGGGAGGATGTTTTCTCCTCCGCTCGCCCCTTCCACCGTCATTTTCTCTCTACCCACCCTTGCCTCTTTCTCCACGCAGCTCTCGATTCCCCCCTCTCTTTCACACCCTCCATGTCATATTCCGCTCCAGGAGCTCCATCATAGCTCCTCGCTGTCGCTGGGAGGATGTTTTCTCCTCCGCTCGCCCCTTCCACCGTCATTTTCTCTCTACCCACCCTTGCCTCCTTCTCCGCGCAGCTCTCGATTCACCCCTCTCTTTCGCACCCTCCATGTCATATTCCGCTCCAGGAGCTCCATCATAGCTCCTCGCTGTCGCTGGGAGGATGTTTTCTCCTCCGCTCGCCCCTTCCACCGTCATTTTCTCTCTACCCACCCTTGCCTACTTTTCCGCGCAGCTCTCGATTCCCCCCTCTCTTTCGCACCCTCCATGTCATATTCCGCTCCAGGAGTTCCATCATAGCTCCTCACTGTCGCTGGGAGGATGTTTTCTCCTCTGCTCGCCCCTTCCACCGTCATTTTCTCTCTACCCACCCTTGCCTCCTTCTCCGCGCAGCTCTCGATTCCCCCCTCTCTTTCGCACCCTCCATGTCATATCCCGCTCCAGGAGCTCCATTATAGCTCCTGACTGTCGCTGGGAGGATGTTTTCTCCTCCGCTCGCCCCTTCCACCGTCATTTTCTCTCTACATACCCTTGCCTCCTTCTCCGCGCAGCTCTCGATTCCCCCCTCTCTTTCGCACCCTCCATGTCATATTCCGCTCCAGGAGCTCCATCATAGCTCCTCGCTGTCGCTGGGAGGATGTTTTCTCCTCCGCTCGCCCCTTCCACCGTCATTTTCTCTCTACCCACCCTTGCCTCTTTCTCCGCGCAGCTCTCGATTCCCCCCTCTCTTTCACACCCTCCATGTCATATTCCGCTCCAGGAGCTCCATCATAGCTCCTCGCTGTCGCTGGGAGGATGTTTTCTCCTCCGCTCGCCCCTTCCACCGTCATTTTCTCTCTACCCACCCTTTCCTCCTTTTCCGCGCAGCTCTCGATTCCCCCCTCTCTTTCGCACCCTCCATGTCATATTCCGCTCCAGGAGCTCCATCATAGCTCCTCGCTGTCGCTGGGAGGATGTTTTCTCCTCCGCTCGCCCCTTCCACCGTCATTTTCTCTCTACCCACCCTTGCCTCCTTCTCCGCGCAGCTCTCGATTCCCCCCTCTCTTTCGCACCCTCCATGTCATATTCCGCTCCAGGAGCTCCATCATAGCTCCTCGCTGTCGCTGGGAGGATGTTTTCTCCTCCGCTCGCCCCTTCCACCGTCATTTTCTCTCTACCCACCCTTGCCTCCTTCTCCGCGCAGCTCTCGATTCCCCCCTCTCTCTCGCACCCTCCATATTACATCCAGCTCCAGGAGCTCCATCATAGCTCCTCGCTGTCGCTGGGAGGATGTTTTCTCCTCCGCTCGCCCCTTCCACCGTCATTTTCTCTCTACCCACCCTTGCCTCCTTCTCCGCGCAGCTCTCGATTCCCCCCTCTCTTTCGCACCCTCCATGTCATATTCCGCTCCAGGAGCTCCATCATAGCTCCTTGCTGTCGCTGGGAGGATGTTTTCTCCTCCGCTCGCCCCTTCCACCGTCATTTTCTCTCTACCCACCCTTGCCTCCTTCTCCGCGCTGCTCTCGATTCCCCCCTCTCTTTCGCACCCTCCATGTCATATTCCGCTCCAGGAGCTCCATCATAGCTCCTTGCTGTCGCTGGGAGGATGTTTTCTCCTCCGCTCGCCCCTTCCACCGTCATTTTCTCTCTACATACCCTTGCCTCCTTCTCCGCGCAGCTCTCGATTCCCCCCTCTCTCTCGCACCCTCCATATTACATCCAGCTCCAGGAGCTCCATCATAGCTCCTCGCTGTCGCTGGGAGGATGTTTTCTCCTCCGCTCGCCCCTTCCACCGTCATTTTCTCTCTACCCACCCTTGCCTCCTTCTCCGCGCAGCTCTCGATTCCCCCCTCTCTTTCGCACCCTCCATGTCATATTCCGCTCCAGGAGCTCCATCATAGCTCCTTGCTGTCGCTGGGAGGATGTTTTCTCCTCCGCTCGCCCCTTCCACCGTCATTTTCTCTCTACCCACCCTTGCCTCCTTCTCCGCGCTGCTCTCGATTCCCCCCTCTCTTTCGCACCCTCCATGTCATATTCCGCTCCAGGAGCTCCATCATAGCTCCTTGCTGTCGCTGGGAGGATGTTTTCTCCTCCGCTCGCCCCTTCCACCGTCATTTTCTCTCTACCCACCCTTGCCTCCTTCTCCGCGCAGCTCTCGATTCCCCCCTCTCTTTCGCACCCTCCATGTCATATTCCGCTCCAGGAGCTCCATCATAGCTCCTTGCTGTCGCTGGGAGGATGTTTTCTCCTCCGCTCGCCCCTTCCACCGTCATTTTCTCTCTACCCACCCTTGCCTCCTTCTCCGCGCTGCTCTCGATTCCCCCCTCTCTTTCGCACCCTCCATGTCATATTCCGCTCCAGGAGCTCCATCATAGCTCCTTGCTGTCGCTGGGAGGATGTTTTCTCCTCCGCTCGCCCCTTCCACCGTCATTTTCTCTCTACCCACCCTTGCCTCCTTCTCCGCGCAGCTCTCGATTCCCCCCTCTCTCTCGCACCCTCCATATTACATCCAGCTCCAGGAGCTCCATCATAGCTCCTCGCTGTCGCTGGGAGGATGTTTTCTCCTCCGCTCGCCCCTTCCACCGTCATTTTCTCTCTACCCACCCTTGCCTCCTTTTCCGCGCAGCTCTCGATTCCCCCCTCTCTTTCGCACCCTCCATGTCATATTCCGCTCCAGGAGTTCCATCATAGCTCCTCACTGTCGCTGGGAGGATGTTTTCTCCTCTGCTCGCCCCTTCCACCGTCATTTTCTCTCTACCCACCCTTGCCTCCTTCTCCGCGCAGCTCTCGATTCCCCCCTCTCTTTCGCACCCTCCATGTCATATCCCGCTCCAGGAGCTCCATTATAGCTCCTGACTGTCGTTGGGAGGATGTTTTCTCCTCCGCTCGCCCCTTCCACCGTCATTTTCTCTCTACCCACCCTTGCCTCCGTCATTTTCTCTCTACCCACCCTTGCCTCCTTCTCCGCGCAGCTCTCGATTCCCCCCTCTCTTTCGCACCCTCCATGTCATATTCCGCTCCAGGAGCTCCATCATAGCTCCTCGCTGTCGCTGGGAGGATGTTTTCTCCTCCGCTCGCCCCTTCCACCGTCATTTTCTCTCTACCCACCCTTGCCTCCTTCTCCGCGCAGCTCTCGATTCCCCCCTCTCTCTCGCACCCTCCATATTACATCCAGCTCCAGGAGCTCCATCATAGCTCCTCGCTGTCGCTGGGAGGATGTTTTCTCCTCCGCTCGCCCCTTCCACCGTCATTTTCTCTCTACCCACCCTTGCCTCCTTCTCCGCGCTGCTCTCGATTCCCCCCTCTCTTTCGCACCCTCCATGTCATATTCCGCTCCAGGAGCTCCATCATAGCTCCTTGCTGTCGCTGGGAGGATGTTTTCTCCTCCGCTCGCCCCTTCCACCGTCATTTTCTCTCTACCCACCCTTGCCTCCTTCTCCGCGCAGCTCTCGATTCCCCCCTCTCTTTCGCACCCTCCATGTCATATTCCGCTCCAGGAGCTCCATCATAGCTCCTTGCTGTCGCTGGGAGGATGTTTTCTCCTCCGCTCGCCCCTTCCACCGTCATTTTCTCTCTACCCACCCTTGCCTCCTTCTCCGCGCTGCTCTCGATTCCCCCCTCTCTTTCGCACCCTCCATGTCATATTCCGCTCCAGGAGCTCCATCATAGCTCCTTGCTGTCGCTGGGAGGATGTTTTCTCCTCCGCTCGCCCCTTCCACCGTCATTTTCTCTACACCCACCCTTGCCTCCTTCTCCGCGCAGCTCTCGATTCCCCCCTCTCTCTCGCACCCTCCATATTACATCCAGCTCCAGGAGCTCCATCATAGCTCCTCGCTGTCGCTGGGAGGATGTTTTCTCCTCCGCTCGCCCCTTCCACCGTCATTTTCTCTCTACCCACCCTTGCCTCCTTCTCCGCGCAGCTCTCGATTCCCCCCTCTCTTTCGCACCCTCCATGTCATATTCCGCTCCAGGAGCTCCATCATAGCTCCTTGCTGTCGCTGGGAGGATGTTTTCTCCTCCGCTCGCCCCTTCCACCGTCATTTTCTCTCTACCCACCCTTGCCTCCTTCTCCGCGCTGCTCTCGATTCCCCCCTCTCTTTCGCACCCTCCATGTCATATTCCGCTCCAGGAGCTCCATCATAGCTCCTTGCTGTCGCTGGGAGGATGTTTTCTCCTCCGCTCGCCCCTTCCACCGTCATTTTCTCTCTACCCACCCTTGCCTCCTTCTCCGCGCTGCTCTCGATTCCCCCCTCTCTTTCGCACCCTCCATGTCATATTCCGCTCCAGGAGCTCCATCATAGCTCCTTGCTGTCGCTGGGAGGATGTTTTCTCCTCCGCTCGCCCCTTCCACCGTCATTTTCTCTACACCCACCCTTGCCTCCTTCTCCGCGCAGCTCTCGATTCCCCCCTCTCTCTCGCACCCTCCATATTACATCCAGCTCCAGGAGCTCCATCATAGCTCCTCGCTGTCGCTGGGAGGATGTATTCTCCTCCGCTCGCCCCTTCCACCGTCATTTTCTCTCTACCCACCCTTGCCTCCTTCTCCGCGCAGCTCTCGATTCCCCCCTCTCTTTCGCACCCTCCATGTCATATTCCGCTCCAGGAGCTCCATCATAGCTCCTTGCTGTCGCTGGGAGGATGTTTTCTCCTCCGCTCGCCCCTTCCACCGTCATTTTCTCTCTACCCACCCTTGCCTCCTTCTCCGCGCAGCTCTCGATTCCCCCCTCTCTTTCGCACCCTCCATGTCATATTCCGCTCCAGGAGCTCCATCATAGCTCCTTGCTGTCGCTGGGAGGATGTTTTCTCCTCCGCTCGCCCCTTCCACCGTCATTTTCTCTCTACCCACCCTTGCCTCCTTCTCCGCGCTGCTCTCGATTCCCCCCTCTCTTTCGCACCCTCCATGTCATATTCCGCTCCAGGAGCTCCATCATAGCTCCTTGCTGTCGCTGGGAGGATGTTTTCTCCTCCGCTCGCCCCTTCCACCGTCATTTTCTCTACACCCACCCTTGCCTCCTTCTCCGCGCAGCTCTCGATTCCCCCCTCTCTCTCGCACCCTCCATATTACATCCAGCTCCAGGAGCTCCATCATAGCTCCTCGCTGTCGCTGGGAGGATGTTTTCTCCTCCGCTCGCCCCTTCCACCGTCATTTTCTCTCTACCCACCCTTGCCTCCTTCTCCGCGCAGCTCTCGATTCCCCCCTCTCTTTCGCACCCTCCATGTCATATTCCGCTCCAGGAGCTCCATCATAGCTCCTTGCTGTCGCTGGGAGGATGTTTTCTCCTCCGCTCGCCCCTTCCACCGTCATTTTCTCTCTACCCACCCTTGCCTCCTTCTCCGCGCTGCTCTCGATTCCCCCCTCTCTTTCGCACCCTCCATGTCATATTCCGCTCCAGGAGCTCCATCATAGCTCCTTGCTGTCGCTGGGAGGATGTTTTCTCCTCCGCTCGCCCCTTCCACCGTCATTTTCTCTACACCCACCCTTGCCTCCTTCTCCGCGCAGCTCTCGATTCCCCCCTCTCTCTCGCACCCTCCATATTACATCCAGCTCCAGGAGCTCCATCATAGCTCCTCGCTGTCGCTGGGAGGATGTATTCTCCTCCGCTCGCCCCTTCCACCGTCATTTTCTCTCTACCCACCCTTGCCTCCTTCTCCGCGCAGCTCTCGATTCCCCCCTCTCTTTCGCACCCTCCATGTCATATTCCGCTCCAGGAGCTCCATCATAGCTCCTTGCTGTCGCTGGGAGGATGTTTTCTCCTCCGCTCGCCCCTTCCACCGTCATTTTCTCTCTACCCACCCTTGCCTCCTTCTCCGCGCTGCTCTCGATTCCCCCCTCTCTTTCGCACCCTCCATGTCATATTCCGCTCCAGGAGCTCCATCATAGCTCCTTGCTGTCGCTGGGAGGATGTTTTCTCCTCCGCTCGCCCCTTCCACCGTCATTTTCTCTACACCCACCCTTGCCTCCTTCTCCGCGCAGCTCTCGATTCCCCCCTCTCTCTCGCACCCTCCATATTACATCCAGCTCCAGGAGCTCCATCATAGCTCCTCGCTGTCGCTGGGAGGATGTTTTCTCCTCCGCTCGCCCCTTCCACCGTCATTTTCTCTCTACCCACCCTTGCCTCCTTCTCCGCGCAGCTCTCGATTCCCCCCTCTCTTTCGCACCCTCCATGTCATATTCCGCACCAGGAGCTCCATCATAGCTCCTTGCTGTCGCTGGGAGGATGTTTTCTCCTCCGCTCGCCCCTTCCACCGTCATTTTCTCTCTACCCACCCTTGCCTCCTTCTCCGCGCTGCTCTCGATTCCCCCCTCTCTTTCGCACCCTCCATGTCATATTCCGCTCCAGGAGCTCCATCATAGCTCCTTGCTGTCGCTGGGAGGATGTTTTCTCCTCCGCTCGCCCCTTCCACCGTCATTTTCTCTCTACCCACCCTTGCCTCCTTCTCCGCGCAGCTCTCGATTTCCCCCTCTCTCTCGCACCCTCCATATTACATCCAGCTCCAGGAGCTCCATCATAGCTCCTCGCTGTCGCTGGGAGGATGTTTTCTCCTCCGCTCGCCCCTTCCACCATCATTTTCTCTCTACCCACCCTTGCCTCCTTCTCCGCGCAGCTCTCGATTCCCCCCTCTCTCTCGCACCCTCCATATTACATCCAGCTCCAGGAGCTCCATCATAGCTCCTCGCTGTCGCTGGGAGGATGTTTTCTCCTCTGCTCGCCCCTTCCACCGTCATTTTCTCTCTACCCACCCTTGCCTCCTTCTCCGCGCAGCTCTCGATTCCCCCCTCTCTTTCGCACCCTCCATGTCATATTCTGCTCCAGGAGCTCCATCATAGCTCCTCGCTGTCGCTGGGAGGATTTTTTCTCCTCCGCTCGCCCCTTCCACCGTCATTTTCTCTCTACCCACCCTTGCCTCCTTCTCCGCGCAGCTCTCGATTCCCCCTCTCTCTCGCACCCTCCATATTACATCCAGCTCCAGGAGCTCCATCATAGCTCCTCGCTATCGCTGGGAGGATGTTTTCTCCTCCGCTCGCCCCTTCCACCGTCATTTTCTCTCTACCCACCCTTGCCTCCTTCTCCGCGCAGCTCTCGATTCCCCCCTCTCTCTCGCACCCTCCATATTACATCCAGCTCCAGGAGCTCCATCATAGCTCCTCGCTGTCGCTGGGAGGATGTTTTCTCCTCTGCTCGCCCCTTCCACCGTCATTTTCTCTCTACCCACCCTTGCCTCCTTCTCCGCGCAGCTCTCGATTCCCCCCTCTCTTTCGCACCCTCCATGTCATATTCTGCTCCAGGAGCTCCATCATAGCTCCTCGCTGTCGCTGGGAGGATTTTTTCTCCTCTGCTCGCCCCTTCCACCGTCATTTTCTCTCTACCCACCCTTGCCTCCTTCTCCGCGCAGCTCTCGATTCCCCCCTCTCTTTCGCACCCTCCATGTCATATTCCGCTCCAGGAGCTCCATCATAGCTCCTCGCTGTCGCTGGGAGGATGTTTTCTCCTCCGCTCGCCCCTTCCACCGTCATTTTCTCTCTACCCACCCTTGCCTCCTTTTCCGCGCAGCTCTCGATTCCCCCCTCTCTCTCGCACCCTCCATATTACATCCAGCTCCAGGAGCTCCATCATAGCTCCTCGCTGTCGCTGGGAGGATGTTTTCTCCTCTGCTCGCCCCTTCCACCGTCATTTTCTCTCTACCCACCCTTGCCTCCTTCTCCGCGCAGCTCTCGATTCCCCCCTCTCTTTCGCACCCTCCATGTCATATTCTGCTCCAGGAGCTCCATCATAGCTCCTCGCTGTCGCTGGGAGGATTTTTTCTCCTCTGCTCGCCCCTTCCACCGTCATTTTCTCTCTACCCACCCTTGCCTCCTTCTCCGCGCAGCTCTCGATTCCCCCCTCTCTTTCGCACCCTCCATGTCATATTCCGCTCCAGGAGCTCCATCATAGCTCCTCGCTGTCGCTGGGAGGATGTTTTCTCCTCCGCTCGCCCCTTCCACCGTCATTTTCTCTCTACCCACCCTTGCCTCCTTCTCCGCGCAGCTCTCGATTCCCCCTCTCTCTCGCACCCTCCATATTACATCCAGCTCCAGGAGCTCCATCATAGCTCCTCGCTGTCGCTGGGAGGATGTTTTCTCCTCCGCTCGCCCCTTCCACCGTCATTTTCTCTCTACCCACCCTTGCCTCCTTCTCCGCGCAGCTCTCGATTCCCCCCTCTCTCTCGCACCCTCCATATTACATCCAGCTCCAGGAGCTCCATCATAGCTCCTCGCTGTCGCTGGGAGGATGTTTTCTCCTCTGCTCGCCCCTTCCACCGTCATTTTCTCTCTACCCACCCTTGCCTCCATCTCCGCGCTGCTCTCGATTCCCCCCTCTCTTTCGCACCCTCCATGTCATATTCCGCTCCAGGAGCTCCATCATAGCTCCTTGGTGTCGCTGGGAGGATGTTTTCTCCTCCGCTCGCCCCTTCCACCGTCATTTTCTCTCTACCCACCCTTGCCTCCTTCTCCGCGCAGCTCTCGATTCCCCCCTCTCTTTCGCACCCTCCATGTCATATTCCGCTCCAGGAGCTCCATCATAGCTCCTTGCTGTCGCTGGGAGGATGTTTTCTCCTCCGCTCGCCCCTTCCACCGTCATTTTCTCTACACCCACCCTTGCCTCCTTCTCCGCGCAGCTCTCGATTCCCCCCTCTCTCTCGCACCCTCCATATTACATCCAGCTCCAGGAGCTCCATCATAGCTCCTCGCTGTCGCTGGGAGGATGTATTCTCCTCCGCTCGCCCCTTCCACCGTCATTTTCTCTCTACCCACCCTTGCCTCCTTCTCCGCGCAGCTCTCGATTCCCCCCTCTCTCTCGCACCCTCCATATTACATCCAGCTCCAGGAGCTCCATCATAGCTCCTCGCTATCGCTGGGAGGATGTTTTCTCCTCCGCTCGCCCCTTCCACCGTCATTTTCTCTCTACCCACCCTTGCCTCCTTCTCCGCGCAGCTCTCGATTCCCCCCTCTCTTTCGCACCCTCCATGTCATATTCCGCTCCAGGAGCTCCATCATAGCTCCTTGCTGTCGCTGGGAGGATGTTTTCTCCTCCGCTCGCCCCTTCCACCGTCATTTTCTCTCTACCCACCCTTGCCTCCTTCTCCGCGCTGCTCTCGATTCCCCCCTCTCTTTCGCACCCTCCATGTCATATTCCGCTCCAGGAGCTCCATCATAGCTCCTTGCTGTCGCTGGGAGGATGTTTTCTCCTCCGCTCGCCCCTTCCACCGTCATTTTCTCTACACCCACCCTTGCCTCCTTCTCCGCGCAGCTCTCGATTCCCCCCTCTCTCTCGCACCCTCCATATTACATCCAGCTCCAGGAGCTCCATCATAGCTCCTCGCTGTCGCTGGGAGGATGTATTCTCCTCCGCTCGCCCCTTCCACCGTCATTTTCTCTCTACCCACCCTTGCCTCCTTCTCCGAGCAGCTCTCGATTCCCCCCTCTCTTTCGCACCCTCCATGTCATATTCCGCTCCAGGAGCTCCATCATAGCTCCTTGCTGTCGCTGGGAGGATGTTTTCTCCTCCGCTCGCCCCTTCCACCGTCATTTTCTCTCTACCCACCCTTGCCTCCTTCTCCGCGCTGCTCTCGATTCCCCCCTCTCTTTCGCACCCTCCATGTCATATTCCGCTCCAGGAGCTCCATCATAGCTCCTTGCTGTCGCTGGGAGGATGTTTTCTCCTCCGCTCGCCCCTTCCACCGTCATTTTCTCTACACCCACCCTTGCCTCCTTCTCCGCGCAGCTCTCGATTCCCCCCTCTCTCTCGCACCCTCCATATTACATCCAGCTCCAGGAGCTCCATCATAGCTCCTCGCTGTCGCTGGGAGGATGTTTTCTCCTCCGCTCGCCCCTTCCACCGTCATTTTCTCTCTACCCACCCTTGCCTCCTTCTCCGCGCAGCTCTCGATTCCCCCCTCTCTTTCGCACCCTCCATGTCATATTCCGCTCCAGGAGCTCCATCATAGCTCCTTGCTGTCGCTGGGAGGATGTTTTCTCCTCCGCTCGCCCCTTCCACCGTCATTTTCTCTCTACCCACCCTTGCCTCCTTCTCCGCGCTGCTCTCGATTCCCCCCTCTCTTTCGCACCCTCCATGTCATATTCCGCTCCAGGAGCTCCATCATAGCTCCTTGCTGTCGCTGGGAGGATGTTTTCTCCTCCGCTCGCCCCTTCCACCGTCATTTTCTCTCTACCCACCCTTGCCTCCTTCTCCGCGCAGCTCTCGATTCCCCCCTCTCTCTCGCACCCTCCATATTACATCCAGCTCCAGGAGCTCCATCATAGCTCCTCGCTGTCGCTGGGAGGATGTTTTCTCCTCCGCTCGCCCCTTCCACCGTCATTTTCTCTCTACCCACCCTTGCCTCCTTCTCCGCGCAGCTCTCGATTCCCCCCTCTCTCTCGCACCCTCCATATTACATCCAGCTCCAGGAGCTCCATCATAGCTCCTCGCTGTCGCTGGGAGGATGTTTTCTCCTCTGCTCGCCCCTTCCACCGTCATTTTCTCTCTACCCACCCTTGCCTCCTTCTCCGCGCAGCTCTCGATTCCCCCCTCTCTTTCGCACCCTCCATGTCATATTCTGCTCCAGGAGCTCCATCATAGCTCCTCGCTGTCGCTGGGAGGATTTTTTCTCCTCCGCTCGCCCCTTCCACCGTCATTTTCTCTCTACCCACCCTTGCCTCCTTCTCCGCGCAGCTCTCGATTCCCCCCTCTCTTTCGCACCCTCCATGTCATATTCCGCTCCAGGAGCTCCATCATAGCTCCTCGCTGTCGCTGGGAGGATGTTTTCTCCTCCGCTCGCCCCTTCCACCGTCATTTTCTCTCTACCCACCCTTGCCTCCTTCTCCGCGCAGCTCTCGATTCCCCCTCTCTCTCGCACCCTCCATATTACATCCAGCTCCAGGAGCTCCATCATAGCTCCTCGCTGTCGCTGGGAGGATGTTTTCTCCTCCGCTCGCCCCTTCCACCGTCATTTTCTCTCTACCCACCCTTGCCTCCTTCTCCGCGCAGCTCTCGATTCCCCCCTCTCTCTCGCACCCTCCATATTACATCCAGCTCCAGGAGCTCCATCATAGCTCCTCGCTGTCGCTGGGAGGATGTTTTCTCCTCTGCTCGCCCCTTCCACCGTCATTTTCTCTCTACCCACCCTTGCCTCCTTCTCCGCGCAGCTCTCGATTCCCCCCTCTCTTTCGCACCCTCCATGTCATATTCTGCTCCAGGAGCTCCATCATAGCTCCTCGCTGTCGCTGGGAGGATTTTTTCTCCTCTGCTCGCCCCTTCCACCGTCATTTTCTCTCTACCCACCCTTGCCTCCTTCTCCGCGCAGCTCTCGATTCCCCCCTCTCTTTCGCACCCTCCATGTCATATTCCGCTCCAGGAGCTCCATCATAGCTCCTCGCTGTCGCTGGGAGGATGTTTTCTCCTCCGCTCGCCCCTTCCACCGTCATTTTCTCTCTACCCACCCTTGCCTCCTTCTCCGCGCAGCTCTCGATTCCCCCTCTCTCTCGCACCCTCCATATTTCATCCAGCTCCAGGAGCTCCATCATAGCTCCTCGCTGTCGCTGGGAGGATGTTTTCTCCTCCGCTCGCCCCTTCCACCGTCATTTTCTCTCTACCCACCCTTGCCTCCTTCTCCGCGCAGCTCTCGATTCCCCCCCTCTCTCTCGCACCCTCCATATTACATCCAGCTCCAGGAGCTCCATCATAGCTCCTCGCTGTCGCTGGGAGGATGTTTTCTCCTCTGCTCGCCCCTTCCACCGTCATTTTCTCTCTACCCACCCTTGCCTCCTTCTCCGCGCAGCTCTCGATTCCCCCCTCTCTTTCGCACCCTCCATGTCATATTCTGCTCCAGGAGCTCCATCATAGCTCCTCGCTGTCGCTGGGAGGATTTTTTCTCCTCCGCTCGCCCCTTCCACCGTCATTTTCTCTCTACCCACCCTTGCCTCCTTCTCCGCGCAGCTCTCGATTCCCCCCTCTCTTTCGCACCCTCCATGTCATATTCCGCTCCAGGAGCTCCATCATAGCTCCTCGCTGTCGCTGGGAGGATGTTTTCTCCTCCGCTCGCCCCTTCCACCGTCATTTTCTCTCTACCCACCCTTGCCTCCTTCTCCGCGCAGCTCTCGATTCCCCCCTCTCTCTCGCACCCTCCATATTACATCCAGCTCCAGGAGCTCCATCATAGCTCCTCGCTGTCGCTGGGAGGATGTTTTCTCCTCTGCTCGCCCCTTCCACTGTCATTTTCTCTCTACCCACCCTTGCCTCCTTCTCCGCGCAGCTCTCGATTCCCCCCTCTCTTTCGCACCCTCCATGTCATATTCTGCTCCAGGAGCTCCATCATAGCTCCTCGCTGTCGCTGGGAGGATTTTTTCTCCTCTGCTCGCCCCTTCCACCGTCATTTTCTCTCTACCCACCCTTGCCTCCTTCTCCGCGCAGCTCTCGATTCACCCCTCTCTTTCGCACCCTCCATGTCATATTCCGCTCCAGGAGCTCCATCATAGCTCCTCGCTGTCGCTGGGAGGATGTTTTCTCCTCCGCTCGCCCCTTCCACCGTCATTTTCTCTCTACCCACCCTTGCCTCCTTTTCCGCGCAGCTCTCGATTCCCCCCTCTCTTTCGCACCCTCCATGTCATATTCCGCTCCAGGAGTTCCATCATAGCTCCTCACTGTCGCTGGGAGGATGTTTTCTCCTCTGCTCGCCCCTTCCACCGTCATTTTCTCTCTACCCACCCTTGCCTCCTTCTCCGCGCAGCTCTCGATTCCCCCCTCTCTTTCGCACCCTCCATGTCATATCCCGCTCCAGGAGCTCCATTATAGCTCCTGACTGTCGCTGGGAGGATGTTTTCTCCTCCGCTCGCCCCTTCCACCGTCATTTTCTCTCTACATACCCTTGCCTCCTTCTCCGCGCAGCTCTCGATTCCCCCCTCTCTTTCGCACCCTCCATGTCATATTCCGCTCCAGGAGCTCCATCATAGCTCCTCGCTGTCGCTGGGAGGATGTTTTCTCCTCCGCTCGCCCCTTCCACCGTCATTTTCTCTCTACCCACCCTTGCCTCTTTCTCCGCGCAGCTCTCGATTCCCCCCTCTCTTTCACACCCTCCATGTCATATTCCGCTCCAGGAGCTCCATCATAGCTCCTCGCTGTCGCTGGGAGGATGTTTTCTCCTCCGCTCGCCCCTTCCACCGTCATTTTCTCTCTACCCACCCTTTCCTCCTTTTCCGCGCAGCTCTCGATTCCCCCCTCTCTTTCGCACCCTCCATGTCATATTCCGCTCCAGGAGCTCCATCATAGCTCCTCGCTGTCGCTGGGAGGATGTTTTCTCCTCCGCTCGCCCCTTCCACCGTCATTTTCTCTCTACCCACCCTTGCCTCCTTCTCCGCGCAGCTCTCGATTCCCCCCTCTCTTTCGCACCCTCCATGTCATATTCCGCTCCAGGAGCTCCATCATAGCTCCTCGCTGTCGCTGGGAGGATGTTTTCTCCTCCGCTCGCCCCTTCCACCGTCATTTTCTCTCTACCCACCCTTGCCTCCTTCTCCGCGCAGCTCTCGATTCCCCCCTCTCTCTCGCACCCTCCATATTACATCCAGCTCCAGGAGCTCCATCATAGCTCCTCGCTGTCGCTGGGAGGATGTTTTCTCCTCCGCTCGCCCCTTCCACCGTCATTTTCTCTCTACCCACCCTTGCCTCCTTCTCCGCGCAGCTCTCGATTCCCCCCTCTCTTTCGCACCCTCCATGTCATATTCCGCTCCAGGAGCTCCATCATAGCTCCTTGCTGTCGCTGGGAGGATGTTTTCTCCTCCGCTCGCCCCTTCCACCGTCATTTTCTCTCTACCCACCCTTGCCTCCTTCTCCGCGCTGCTCTCGATTCCCCCCTCTCTTTCGCACCCTCCATGTCATATTCCGCTCCAGGAGCTCCATCATAGCTCCTTGCTGTCGCTGGGAGGATGTTTTCTCCTCCGCTCGCCCCTTCCACCGTCATTTTCTCTCTACATACCCTTGCCTCCTTCTCCGCGCAGCTCTCGATTCCCCCCTCTCTCTCGCACCCTCCATATTACATCCAGCTCCAGGAGCTCCATCATAGCTCCTCGCTGTCGCTGGGAGGATGTTTTCTCCTCCGCTCGCCCCTTCCACCGTCATTTTCTCTCTACCCACCCTTGCCTCCTTCTCCGCGCAGCTCTCGATTCCCCCCTCTCTTTCGCACCCTCCATGTCATATTCCGCTCCAGGAGCTCCATCATAGCTCCTTGCTGTCGCTGGGAGGATGTTTTCTCCTCCGCTCGCCCCTTCCACCGTCATTTTCTCTCTACCCACCCTTGCCTCCTTCTCCGCGCTGCTCTCGATTCCCCCCTCTCTTTCGCACCCTCCATGTCATATTCCGCTCCAGGAGCTCCATCATAGCTCCTCGCTGTCGCTGGGAGGATGTTTTCTCCTCCGCTCGCCCCTTCCACCGTCATTTTCTCTCTACCCACCCTTGCCTCCTTCTCCGCGCAGCTCTCGATTCCCCCCTCTCTCTCGCACCCTCCATATTACATCCAGCTCCAGGAGCTCCATCATAGCTCCTCGCTGTCGCTGGGAGGATGTTTTCTCCTCCGCTCGCCCCTTCCACCGTCATTTTCTCTCTACCCACCCTTGCCTCCTTCTCCGCGCAGCTCTCGATTCCCCCCTCTCTTTCACACCCTCCATGTCATATTCCGCTCCAGGAGCTCCATCATAGCTCCTTGCTGTCGCTGGGAGGATGTTTTCTCCTCCGCTCGCCCCTTCCACCGTCATTTTCTCTCTACCCACCCTTGCCTCCTTCTCCGCGCTGCTCTCGATTCCCCCCTCTCTTTCGCACCCTCCATGTCATATTCCGCTCCAGGAGCTCCATCATAGCTCCTTGCTGTCGCTGGGAGGATGTTTTCTCCTCCGCTCGCCCCTTCCACCGTCATTTTCTCTCTACCCACCCTTGCCTCCTTCTCCGCGCAGCTCTCGATTCCCCACTCTCTCTCGCACCCTCCATATTACATCCAGCTCCAGGAGCTCCATCATAGCTCCTCGCTGTCGCTGGGAGGATGTTTTCTCCTCCGCTCGCCCCTTCCACCGTCATTTTCTCTCTACCCACCCTTGCCTCCTTCTCCGCGCAGCTCTCGATTCCCCCCTCTCTTTCGCACCCTCCATGTCATATTCCGCTCCAGGAGCTCCATCATAGCTCCTTGCTGTCGCTGGGAGGATGTTTTCTCCTCCGCTCGCCCCTTCCACCGTAATTTTCTCTCTACCCACCCTTGCCTCCTTCTCCGAGCTGCTCTCGATTCCCCCCTCTCTTTCGCACCCTCCATGTCATATTCCGCTCCAGGAGCTCCATCATAGCTCCTTGCTGTCGCTGGGAGGATGTTTTCTCCTCCGCTCGCCCCTTCCACCGTCATTTTCTCTCTACCCACCCTTGCCTCCTTCTCCGCGCAGCTCTCGATTCCCCCCTCTCTCTCGCACCCTCCATATTACATCCAGCTCCAGGAGCTCCATCATAGCTCCTCGCTGTCGCTGGGAGGATGTTTTCTCCTCCGCTCGCCCCTTCCACCGTCATTTTCTCTCTACCCACCCTTGCCTCCTTCTCCGCGCAGCTCTCGATTCCCCCCTCTCTTTCGCACCCTCCATGTCATATTCTGCTCCAGGAGCTCCATCATAGCTCCTCGCTGTCGCTGGGAGGATGTTTTCTCCTCCGCTCGCCCCTTCCACCGTCATTTTCTCTCTACCCACCCTTGCCTCCTTCTCCGCGCAGCTCTCGATTCCCCCCTCTCTTTCGCACCCTCCATGTCATATTCCGCTCCAGGAGCTCCATCATAGCTCCTCGCTGTCGCTGGGAGTATGTTTTCTCCTCCGCTCGCCCCTTCCACCGTCATTTTCTCTCTACCCACCCTTGCCTCCTTCTCCGCGCAGCTCTCGATTCCCCCCTCTCTTTCGCACCCTCCATGTCATATTCCGCTCCAGGAGCTCCATCATAGCTCCTCGCTGTCGCTGGGAGTATGTTTTCTCCTCCGCTCGCCCCTTCCACCGTCATTTTCTCTCTACCCACCCTTGCCTCCTTCTCCGCGCAGCTCTCGATTCCCCCCTCTCTTTCGCACCCTCCATGTCATATTCCGCTCCAGGAGCTCCATCATAGCTCCTCGCTGTCGCTGGGAGGATGTTTTCTCCTCCGCTCGCCCCTTCCACCGTCATTTTCTCTCTACCCACCCTTGCCTCCTTCTCCGCGCAGCTCTCGATTCCCCCTCTCTCTCGCACCCTCCATATTACATCCAGCTCCAGGAGCTCCATCATAGCTCCTCGCTGTCGCTGGGAGGATGTTTTCTCCTCCGCTCGCCCCTTCCACCGTCATTCTCTCTCTACCCACCCTTGCCTCCTTCTCCGCGCAGCTCTCGATTCCCCCCTCTCTCTCGCACCCTCCATATTACATCCAGCTCCAGGAGCTCCATCATAGCTCCTCGCTGTCGCTGGGAGGATGTTTTCTCCTCCGCTCGCCCCTTCCACCGTCATTTTCTCTCTACCCACCCTTGCCTCCTTTTCCGCGCAGCTCTCGATTCCCCCCTCTCTTTTGCACCCTCCATGTCATATTCCGCTCCAGGAGTTCCATCATAGCTCCTCACTGTCGCTGGGAGGATGTTTTCTCCTCTGCTCGCCCCTTCCACCGTCATTTTCTCTCTACCCACCCTTGCCTCCTTCTCCGCGCAGCTCTCGATTCCCCCCTCTCTTTCGCACCCTCCATGTCATATTCTGCTCCAGGAGCTCCATCATAGCTCCTCGCTGTCGCTGGGAGGATGTTTTCTCCTCCGCTCGCCCCTTCCACCGTCATTTTCTCTCTACCCACCCTTGCCTCCTTCTCCGCGCAGTTCTGGATTCCCCCCTCTCTTTCGCACCCTCCATGTCATATTCCGCTCCAGGAGTTCCATCATAGCTCCTCACTGTCGCTGGGAGGATGTTTTCTCCTCTGCTCGCCCCTTCCACCGTCATTTTCTCTCTACCCACCCTTGCCTCCTTCTCCGCGCAGCTCTCGATTCCCCCCTCTCTTTCGCACCCTCCATGTCATATTCTGCTCCAGGAGCTCCATCATAGCTCCTCGCTGTCGCTGGGAGGATGTTTGCTCCTCCGCTCGCCCCTTCCACCGTCATTCTCTCTCTACCCACCCTTGCCTCCTTCTCCGCGCAGCTCTCGATTCCCCCCTCTCTCTCGCACCCTCCATATTACATCCAGCTCCAGGAGCTCCATCATAGCTCCTCGCTGTCGCTGGGAGGATGTTTTCTCCTCCGCTCGCCCCTTCCACCGTCATTTTCTCTCTACCCACCCTTGCCTCCTTTTCCGCGCAGCTCTCGATTCCCCCCTCTCTTTTGCACCCTCCATGTCATATTCTGCTCCAGGAGCTCCATCATAGCTCCTCGCTGTCGCTGGGAGGATGTTTTCTCCTCCGCTCGCCCCTTCCACCGTCATTTTCTCTCTACCCACCCTTGCCTCCTTCTCCGCGCAGCTCTCGATTCCCCCCTCTCTTTCGCACCCTCCATGTCATATTGCGCTCCAGGAGCTCCATCATAGCTCCTCGCTGTCGCTGGGAGGATGTTTTCTCCTCCGCTCGCCCCTTCCACCGTCATTTTCTCTCTACCCACCCTTGCCTCCTTCTCCGCGCAGCTCTCGATTCCCCCTCTCTCTCGCACCCTCCATATTACATCCAGCTCCAGGAGCTCCATCATAGCTCCTCGCTGTCGCTGGGAGGATGTTTTCTCCTCCGCTCGCCCCTTCCACCGTCATTTTCTCTCTACCCACCCTTGCCTCCTTCTTCGCGCAGCTCTCGATTCCCCCCTCTCTTTCGCACCCTCCATGTCATATTCCGCTCCAGGAGTTCCATCATAGCTCCTCACTGTCGCTGGGAGGATGTTTTCTCCTCCGCTCGCCCCTTCCACCGTCATTTTCTCTCTACCCACCCTTGCCTCCTTCTCCGCGCAGCTCTCGATTCCCCCCTCTCTTTCGCACCCTCCATGTCATATTCCGCTCCAGGAGCTCCATCATAGATCCTCGCTGTCGCTGGGAGGATGTTTTCTCCTCCGCTCGCCCCTTCCACCGACATTTTCTCTCTACCCACCCTTGCCTCCTTCTCCGCGCAGCTCTCGATTCCCTCCTCTCTCTCGCACCCTCCATATTACATCCAGCTCCAGGAGCTCCATCATAGCTCCTCGCTGTCGCTGGGAGGATGTTTTCTCCTCTGCTCGCCGCTTCCACCGTCATTTTCTCTCCACCCACCCTTGCCTCCTTCTCCGCGCCGCTCTCGATTCCCCCCTCTCTCTCGCACCCACCATGTCATATCCCGCTCCAGGAGCTCCATCATAGCTCCTCGCTGTCACTGGGAGGATGTTTTCTCCTCCGCTCGCCCCTTTCACCGTCATTTTCTCTCTACCCACCCTTGCCTCCTTCTCCGCGCAGCTCTCGATTCCCCCCTCTCTCTCGCACCCTCCATATTACTTCCAGCTCCAGGAGCTCCATAATAGCTCCTCGCTGTCGCTGGGAGGATGTTTTCTCCTCCGCTCGCCCCTTCCACCGTCATTTTCTCTCTACCCACCCTTGCCTCCTTTTCCGCGCAGCTCTCGATTCCCCCCTCTCTTTCGCACCCTCCATGTCATATTCCGCTCCAGGAGTTCCATCATAGCTCCTCACTGTCGCTGGGAGGATGTTTTCTCCTCTGCTCGCCCCTTCCACCGTCATTTTCTCTCTACCCACCCTTGCCTCCTTCTCCGCGCAGCTCTCGATTCCCCCCTCTCTTTCGCACCCTCCATGTCATATCCCGCTCCAGGAGCTCCATTATAGCTCCTGACTGTCGCTGGGAGGATGTTTTCTCCTCCGCTCGCCCCTTCCACCGTCATTTTCTCTCTACCCACCCTTGCCTCCTTCTCCGCGCAGCTCTCGATTCCCCCCTCTCTTTCGCACCCTCCATGTCATATTCCGCTCCAGGAGCTCCATCATAGCTCCTCGCTGTCGCTGGGAGGATGTTTTCTCCTCCGCTCGCCCCTTCCACCGTCATTTTCTCTCTACCCACCCTTGCCTCCTTCTCCGCGCAGCTCTCGATTCCCCCCTCTCTCTCGCACCCTCCATATTACATCCAGCTCCAGGAGCTCCATCATAGCTCCTCGCTGTCGCTGGGAGGATGTTTTCTCCTCCGCTCGCCCCTTCCACCGTCATTTTCTCTCTACCCACCCTTGCCTCCTTCTCCGCGCAGCTCTCGATTCCCCCCTCTCTTTCGCACCCTCCATGTCATATTCCGCTCCAGGAGCTCCATCATAGCTCCTTGCTGTCGCTGGGAGGATGTTTTCTCCTCCGCTCGCCCCTTCCACCGTCATTTTCTCTCTACCCACCCTTGCCTCCTTCTCCGCGCTGCTCTCGATTCCCCCCTCTCTTTCGCACCCTCCATGTCATATTCCGCTCCAGGAGCTCCATCATAGCTCCTTGCTGTCGCTGGGAGGATGTTTTCTCCTCCGCTCGCCCCTTCCACCGTCATTTTCTCTACACCCACCCTTGCCTCCTTCTCCGCGCAGCTCTCGATTCCCCCCTCTCTCTCGCACCCTCCATATTACATCCAGCTCCAGGAGCTCCATCATAGCTCCTCGCTGTCGCTGGGAGGATGTTTTCTCCTCCGCTCGCCCCTTCCACCGTCATTTTCTCTCTACCCACCCTTGCCTCCTTCTCCGCGCAGCTCTCGATTCCCCCCTCTCTTTCGCACCCTCCATGTCATATTCCGCTCCAGGAGCTCCATCATAGATCCTCGCTGTCGCTGGGAGGATGTTTTCTCCTCCGCTCGCCCCGTCCACCGACATTTTCTCTCTACCCACCCTTGCCTCCTTCTCCGCGCAGCTCTCGATTCCCTCCTCTCTCTCGCACCCTCCATATTACATCCAGCTCCAGGAGCTCCATCATAGCTCCTCGCTGTCGCTGGGAGGATGTTTTCTCCTCTGCTCGCCGCTTCCACCGTCATTTTCTCTCCACCCACCCTTGCCTCCTTCTCCGCGCCGCTCTCGATTCCCCCCTCTCTCTCGCACCCACCATGTCATATCCCGCTCCAGGAGCTCCATCATAGCTCCTCGCTGTCGCTGGGAGGATGTTTTCTCCTCCGCTCGCCCCTTCCACCGTCATTTTCTCTCTACCCACCCTTGCCTCCTTCTCCGCGCAGCTCTCGATTCCCCCCTCTCTCTCGCACCCTCCATATTACTTCCAGCTCCAGGAGCTCCATCATAGCTCCTCGCTGTCGCTGGGAGGATGTTTTCTCCTCCGCTCGCCCCTTCCACCGTCATTTTCTCTCTACCCACCCTTGCCTCCTTTTCCGCGCAGCTCTCGATTCCCCCCTCTCTTTCGCACCCTCCATGTCATATTCCGCTCCAGGAGTTCCATCATAGCTCCTCACTGTCGCTGGGAGGATGTTTTCTCCTCTGCTCGCCCCTTCCACCGTCATTTTCTCTCTACCCACCCTTGCCTCCTTCTCCGCGCAGCTCTCGATTCCCCCCTCTCTTTCGCACCCTCCATGTCATATCCCGCTCCAGGAGCTCCATTATAGCTCCTGACTGTCGCTGGGAGGATGTTTTCTCCTCCGTTCGCCCCTTCCACCGTCATTTTCTTTCTACCCACCCTTGCCTCCTTCTCCGCGCAGCTCTCGATTCCCCCCTCTCTTTCGCACCCTCCATGTCATATTCCGCTCCAGGAGCTCCATCATAGCTCCTCGCTGTCGCTGGGAGGATGTTTTCTCCTCCGCTCGCCCCTTCCACCGTCATTTTCTCTCTACCCACCCTTGCCTCCTTCTCCGCGCAGCTCTCGATTCCCCCCTCTCTCTCGCACCCTCCATATTACATCCAGCTCCAGGAGCCCCATCATAGCTCCTCGCTGTCGCTGGGAGGATGTTTTCTCCTCCGCTCGCCCCTTCCACCGTCATTTTCTCTCTACCCACCCTTGCCTCCTTCTCCGCGCAGCTCTCGATTCCCCCCTCTCTTTCGCACCCTCCATGTCATATTCCGCTCCAGGAGCTCCATCATAGCTCCTTGCTGTCGCTGGGAGGATGTTTTCTCCTCCGCTCGCCCCTTCCACCGTCATTTTCTCTCTACCCACCCTTGCCTCCTTCTCCGCGCAGCTCTCGATTCCCCCCTCTCTTTCGCACCCTCCATGTCATATTCCGCTCCAGGAGCTCCATCATAGCTCCTCGCTGTCGCTGGGAGGATGTTTTCTCCTCCGCTCGCCCCTTCCACCGTCATTTTCTCTCTACCCACCCTTGCCAACTTCTCCGCGCAGCTCTCGATTCCCCCTCTCTCTCGCACCCTCCATATTACATCCAGCTCCAGGAGCTCCATCATAGCTCCTCGCTGTCGCTGGGAGGATGTTTTCTCCTCCGCTCGCCCCTTCCACCGTCATTTTCTCTCTACCCACCCTTGCCTCCTTCTCCGCGCAGCTCTCGATTCCCCCCTCTCTCTCGCACCCTCCATATTACATCCAGCTCCAGGAGCTCCATCATAGCTCCTCGCTGTCGCTGGGAGGATGTTTTCTCCTCCGCTCGCCCCTTCCACCGTCATTTTCTCTCTACCCACCCTTGCCTCCTTTTCCGCGCAGCTCTCGATTCCCCCCTCTCTTTCGCACCCTCCATGTCATATTCCGCTCCAGGAGTTCCATCATAGCTCCTCACTGTCGCTGGGAGGATGTTTTCTCCTCTGCTCGCCCCTTCCACCGTCATTTTCTCTCTACCCACCCTTGCCTCCTTCTCCGCGCAGCTCTCGATTCCCCCCTCTCTTTCGCACCCTCCATGTCATATTCTGCTCCAGGAGCTCCATCATAGCTCCTCGCTGTCGCTGGGAGGATGTTTTCTCCTCCGCTCGCCCCTTCCACCGTCATTTTCTCTCTACCCACCCTTGCCTCCTTCTCCGTGCAGCTCTCGATTCCCCCCTCTCTTTCGCACCCTCCATGTCATATTCCGCTCCAGGAGCTCCATCATAGCTCCTCGCTGTCGCTGGGAGTATGTTTTCTCCTCCGCTCGCCCCTTCCACCGTCATTTTCTCTCTACCCACCCTTGCCTCCTTCTCCGCGCAGCTCTCGATTCCCCCCTCTCTTTCGCACCCTCCATGTCATATTCCGCTCCAGGAGCTCCATCATAGCTCCTCGCTGTCGCTGGGAGTATGTTTTCTCCTCCGCTCGCCCCTTCCACCGTCATTTTCTCTCTACCCACCCTTGCCTCCTTCTCCGCGCAGCTCTCGATTCCCCCCTCTCTTTCGCACCCTCCATGTCATATTCCGCTCCAGGAGCTCCATCATAGCTCCTCGCTGTCGCTGGGAGGATGTTTTCTCCTCCGCTCGCCCCTTCCACCGTCATTTTCTCTCTACCCACCCTTGCCTCCTTCTCCGCGCAGCTCTCGATTCCCCCCTCTCTCTCGCACCCTCCATATTACATCCAGCTCCAGGAGCTCCATCATAGCTCCTCGCTGTCGCTGGGAGGATGTTTTCTCCTCCGCTCGCCCCTTCCACCGTCATTTTCTCTCTACCCACCCTTGCCTCCTTCTCCGTGCAGCTCTCGATTCCCCCCTCTCTTTCGCACCCTCCATGTCATATTCCGCTCCAGGAGCTCCATCATAGCTCCTCGCTGTCGCTGGGAGTATGTTTTCTCCTCCGCTCGCCCCTTCCACCGTCATTTTCTCTCTACCCACCCTTGCCTCCTTCTCCGCGCAGCTCTCGATTCCCCCCTCTCTTTCGCACCCTCCATGTCATATTCCGCTCCAGGAGCTCCATCATAGCTCCTCGCTGTCGCTGGGAGTATGTTTTCTCCTCCGCTCGCCCCTTCCACCGTCATTTTCTCTCTACCCACCCTTGCCTCCTTCTCCGCGCAGCTCTCGATTCCCCCCTCTCTTTCGCACCCTCCATGTCATATTCCGCTCCAGGAGCTCCATCATAGCTCCTCGCTGTCGCTGGGAGGATGTTTTCTCCTCCGCTCGCCCCTTCCACCGTCATTTTCTCTCTACCCACCCTTGCCTCCTTCTCCGCGCAGCTCTCGATTCCCCCCTCTCTTTCGCACCCTCCATGTCATATTCCGCTCCAGGAGCTCCATCATAGCTCCTCGCTGTCGCTGGGAGGATGTTTTCTCCTCCGCTCGCCCCTTCCACCGTCATTTTCTCTCTACCCACCCTTGCCTCCTTCTCCGCGCAGCTCTCGATTCCCCCTCTCTCTCGCACCCTCCATATTACATCCAGCTCCAGGAGCTCCATCATAGCTCCTCGCTGTCGCTGGGAGGATGTTTTCTCCTCCGCTCGCCCCTTCCACCGTCATTTTCTCTCTACCCACCCTTGCCTCCTTCTTCGCGCAGCTCTCGATTCCCCCCTCTCTTTCGCACCCTCCATGTCATATTCCGCTCCAGGAGTTCCATCATAGCTCCTCACTGTCGCTGGGAGGATGTTTTCTCCTCCGCTCGCCCCTTCCACCGTCATTTTCTCTCTACCCACCCTTGCCTCCTTCTCCGCGCAGCTCTCGATTCCCCCCTCTCTTTCGCACCCTCCATGTCATATTCCGCTCCAGGAGCTCCATCATAGATCCTCGCTGTCGCTGGGAGGATGTTTTCTCCTCCGCTCGCCCCTTCCACCGACATTTTCTCTCTACCCACCCTTGCCTCCTTCTCCGCGCAGCTCTCGATTCCCTCCTCTCTCTCGCACCCTCCATATTACATCCAGCTCCAGGAGCTCCATCATAGCTCCTCGCTGTCGCTGGGAGGATGTTTTCTCCTCTGCTCGCCGCTTCCACCGTCATTTTCTCTCCACCCACCCTTGCCTCCTTCTCCGCGCCGCTCTCGATTCCCCCCTCTCTCTCGCACCCACCATGTCATATCCCGCTCCAGGAGCTCCATCATAGCTCCTCGCTGTCACTGGGAGGATGTTTTCTCCTCCGCTCGCCCCTTTCACCGTCATTTTCTCTCTACCCACCCTTGCCTCCTTCTCCGCGCAGCTCTCGATTCCCCCCTCTCTTTCGCACCCTCCATATTACATCCAGCTCCAGGAGCTCCATCATAGCTCCTCGCTGTCGCTGGGAGGATGTTTTCTCCTCCGCTCGCCCCTTCCACCGTCATTTTCTCTCTACCCACCCTTGCCTCCTTCTCCGCGCAGCTCTCGATTCCCCCCTCTCTTTCGCACCCTCCATGTCATATTCCGCTCCAGGAGCTCCATCATAGCTCCTTGCTGTCGCTGGGAGGATGTTTTCTCCTCCGCTCGCCCCTTCCACCGTCATTTTCTCTCTACCCACCCTTGCCTCCTTCTCCGCGCTGCTCTCGATTCCCCCCTCTCTTTCGCACCCTCCATGTCATATTCCGCTCCAGGAGCTCCATCATAGCTCCTTGCTGTCGCTGGGAGGATGTTTTCTCCTCCGCTCGCCCCTTCCACCGTCATTTTCTCTACACCCACCCTTGCCTCCTTCTCCGCGCAGCTCTCGATTCCCCCCTCTCTCTCGCACCCTCCATATTACATCCAGCTCCAGGAGCTCCATCATAGCTCCTCGCTGTCGCTGGGAGGATGTTTTCTCCTCCGCTCGCCCCTTCCACCGTCATTTTCTCTCTACCCACCCTTGCCTCCTTCTCCGCGCAGCTCTCGATTCCCCCCTCTCTTTCGCACCCTCCATGTCATATTCCGCTCCAGGAGCTCCATCATAGATCCTCGCTGTCGCTGGGAGGATGTTTTCTCCTCCGCTCGCCCCGTCCACCGACATTTTCTCTCTACCCACCCTTGCCTCCTTCTCCGCGCAGCTCTCGATTCCCTCCTCTCTCTCGCACCCTCCATATTACATCCAGCTCCAGGAGCTCCATCATAGCTCCTCGCTGTCGCTGGGAGGATGTTTTCTCCTCTGCTCGCCGCTTCCACCGTCATTTTCTCTCCACCCACCCTTGCCTCCTTCTCCGCGCCGCTCTCGATTCCCCCCTCTCTCTCGCACCCACCATGTCATATCCCGCTCCAGGAGCTCCATCATAGCTCCTCGCTGTCGCTGGGAGGATGTTTTCTCCTCCGCTCGCCCCTTCCACCGTCATTTTCTCTCTACCCACCCTTGCCTCCTTCTCCGCGCAGCTCTCGATTCCCCCCTCTCTCTCGCACCCTCCATATTACTTCCAGCTCCAGGAGCTCCATCATAGCTCCTCGCTGTCGCTGGGAGGATGTTTTCTCCTCCGCTCGCCCCTTCCACCATCATTTTCTCTCTACCCACCCTTGCCTCCTTTTCCGCGCAGCTCTCGATTCCCCCCTCTCTTTCGCACCCTCCATGTCATATTCCGCTCCAGGAGTTCCATCATAGCTCCTCACTGTCGCTGGGAGGATGTTTTCTCCTCTGCTCGCCCCTTCCACCGTCATTTTCTCTCTACCCACCCTTGCCTCCTTCTCCGCGCAGCTCTTGATTCCCCCCTCTCTTTCGCACCCTCCATGTCATATCCCGCTCCAGGAGCTCCATTATAGCTCCTGACTGTCGCTGGGAGGATGTTTTCTCCTCCGCTCGCCCCTTCCACCGTCATTTTCTTTCTACCCACCCTTGCCTCCTTCTCCGCGCAGCTCTCGATTCCCCCCTCTCTTTCGCACCCTCCATGTCATATTCCGCTCCAGGAGCTCCATCATAGCTCCTCGCTGTCGCTGGGAGGATGTTTTCTCCTCCGCTCGCCCCTTCCACCGTCATTTTCTCTCTACCCACCCTTGCCTCCTTCTCCGCGCAGCTCTCGATTCCCCCCTCTCTCTCGCACCCTCCATATTACATCCAGCTCCAGGAGCCCCATCATAGCTCCTCGCTGTCGCTGGGAGGATGTTTTCTCCTCCGCTCGCCCCTTCCACCGTCATTTTCTCTCTACCCACCCTTGCCTCCTTCTCCGCGCAGCTCTCGATTCCCCCCTCTCTTTCGCACCCTCCATGTCATATTCCGCTCCAGGAGCTCCATCATAGCTCCTTGCTGTCGCTGGGAGGATGTTTTCTCCTCCGCTCGCCCCTTCCACCGTCATTTTCTCTCTACCCACCCTTGCCTCCTTCTCCGCGCTGCTCTCGATTCCCCCCTCTCTTTCGCACCCTCCATGTCATATTCCGCTTCAGGAGCTCCATCATAGCTCCTTGCTGTCGCTGGGAGGATGTTTTCTCCTCCGCTCGCCCCTTCCACCGTTATTTTCTCTACACCCACCCTTGCCTCCTTCTCCGCGCAGCTCTCGATTCCCCCCTCTCTCTCGCACCCTCCATATTACATCCAGCTCCAGGAGCTCCATCATAGCTCCTCGCTGTCGCTGGGAGGATGTTTTCTCCTCCGCTCGCCCCTTCCACCGTCATTTTCTCTCTACCCACCCTTGCCTCCTTCTCCGCGCAGCTCTCGATTCCCCCCTCTCTTTCGCACCCTCCATGTCATATTCCGCTCCAGGAGCTCCATCATAGATCCTCGCTGTCGCTGGGAGGATGTTTTCTACTCCGCTCGCCCCGTCCACCGACATTTTCTCTCTACCCACCCTTGCCTCCTTCTCCGCGCAGCTCTCGATTCCCTCCTCTCTCTCGCACCCTCCATATTACATCCAGCTCCAGGAGCTCCATCATAGCTCCTCGCTGTCGCTGGGAGGATGTTTTCTCCTCTGCTCGCCGCTTCCACCGTCATTTTCTCTCCACCCACCCTTGCCTCCTTCTCCGCGCCGCTCTCGATTCCCCCCTCTCTCTCGCACCCACCATGTCATATCCCGCTCCAGGAGCTCCATCATAGCTCCTCGCTGTCGCTGGGAGGATGTTTTCTCCTCCGCTCGCCCCTTCCACCGTCATTTTCTCTCTACCCACCCTTGCCTCCTTCTCCGCGCAGCTCTCGATTCCCCCCTCTCTCTCGCACCCTCCATATTACTTCCAGCTCCAGGAGCTCCATCATAGCTCCTCGCTGTCGCTGGGAGGATGTTTTCTCCTCCGCTCGCCCCTTCCACCATCATTTTCTCTCTACCCACCCTTGCCTCCTTTTCCGCGCAGCTCTCGATTCCCCCCTCTCTTTCGCACCCTCCATGTCATATTCCGCTCCAGGAGTTCCATCATAGCTCCTCACTGTCGCTGGGAGGATGTTTTCTCCTCTGCTCGCCCCTTCCACCGTCATTTTCTCTCTACCCACCCTTGCCTCCTTCTCCGCGCAGCTCTCGATTCCCCCCTCTCTTTCGCACCCTCCATGTCATATCCCGCTCCAGGAGCTCCATTATAGCTCCTGACTGTCGCTGGGAGGATGTTTTCTCCTCCGCTCGCCCCTTCCACCGTCATTTTCTTTCTACCCACCCTTGCCTCCTTCTCCGCGCAGCTCTCGATTCCCCCCTCTCTTTCGCACCCTCCATGTCATATTCCGCTCCAGGAGCTCCATCATAGCTCCTCGCTGTCGCTGGGAGGATGTTTTCTCCTCCGCTCGCCCCTTCCACCGTCATTTTCTCTCTACCCACCCTTGCCTCCTTCTCCGCGCAGCTCTCGATTCCCCCCTCTCTCTCGCACCCTCCATATTACATCCAGCTCCAGGAGCCCCATCATAGCTCCTCGCTGTCGCTGGGAGGATGTTTTCTCCTCCGCTCGCCCCTTCCACCGTCATTTTCTCTCTACCCACCCTTGCCTCCTTCTCCGCGCAGCTCTCGATTCCCCCCTCTCTTTCGCACCCTCCATGTCATATTCCGCTCCAGGAGCTCCATCATAGCTCCTTGCTGTCGCTGGGAGGATGTTTTCTCCTCCGCTCGCCCCTTCCACCGTCATTTTCTCTCTACCCACCCTTGCCTCCTTCTCCGCGCTGCTCTCGATTCCCCCCTCTCTTTCGCACCCTCCATGTCATATTCCGCTCCAGGAGCTCCATCATAGCTCCTTGCTGTCGCTGGGAGGATGTTTTCTCCTCCGCTCGCCCCTTCCACCGTTATTTTCTCTACACCCACCCTTGCCTCCTTCTCCGCGCAGCTCTCGATTCCCCCCTCTCTCTCGCACCCTCCATATTACATCCAGCTCCAGGAGCTCCATCATAGCTCCTCGCTGTCGCTGGGAGGATGTTTTCTCCTCCGCTCGCCCCTTCCACCGTCATTTTCTCTCTACCCACCCTTGCCTCCTTCTCCGCGCAGCTCTCGATTCCCCCCTCTCTTTCGCACCCTCCATGTCATATTCCGCTCCAGGAGCTCCATCATAGCTCCTCGCTGTCGCTGGGAGGATGTTTTCTCCTCCGCTCGCCCCTTCCACCGTCATTTTCTCTCTACCCACCCTTGCCAACTTCTCCGCGCAGCTCTCGATTCCCCCTCTCTCTCGCACCCTCCATATTACATCCAGCTCCAGGAGCTCCATCATAGCTCCTCGCTGTCGCTGGGAGGATGTTTTCTCCTCCGCTCGCCCCTTCCACCGTCATTTTCTCTCTACCCACCCTTGCCTCCTTCTCCGCGCAGCTCTCGATTCCCCCCTCTCTCTCGCACCCTCCATATTACATCCAGCTCCAGGAGCTCCATCATAGCTCCTCGCTGTCGCTGGGAGGATGTTTTCTCCTCCGCTCGCCCCTTCCACCGTCATTTTCTCTCTACCCACCCTTGCCTCCTTTTCCGCGCAGCTCTCGATTCCCCCCTCTCTTTCGCACCCTCCATGTCATATTCCGCTCCAGGAGTTCCATCATAGCTCCTCACTGTCGCTGGGAGGATGTTTTCTCCTCTGCTCGCCCCTTCCACCGTCATTTTCTCTCTACCCACCCTTGCCTCCTTCTCCGCGCAGCTCTCGATTCCCCCCTCTCTTTCGCACCCTCCATGTCATATTCTGCTCCAGGAGCTCCATCATAGCTCCTCGCTGTCGCTGGGAGGATGTTTTCTCCTCCGCTCGCCCCTTCCACCGTCATTTTCTCTCTACCCACCCTTGCCTCCTTCTCCGCGCAGCTCTCGATTCCCCCCTCTCTTTCGCACCCTCCATGTCATATTCCGCTCCAGGAGCTCCATCATAGCTCCTCGCTGTCGCTGGGAGGATGTTTTCTCCTCCGCTCGCCCCTTCCACCGTCATTTTCTCTCTACCCACCCTTGCCTCCTTCTCCGCGCAGCTCTCGATTCCCCCCTCTCTTTCGCACCCTCCATGTCATATTCCGCTCCAGGAGCTCCATCATAGCTCCTCCCTGTCGCTGGGAGGATGTTTTCTCCTCCGCTCGCCCCTTCCACCGTCATTTTCTCTCTACCCACCCTTGCCTCCTTCTCTGCGCAGCTCTCGATTCCCCCCTCTCTTTCGCACCCTCCATGTCATATTCCGCTCCAGGAGCTCCATCATAGCTCCTCGCTGTCGCTGGGAGGATGTTTTCTCCTCCGCTCGCCCCTTCCACCGTCATTTTCTCTCTACCCACCCTTGCCTCCTTCTCCGCGCAGCTCTCGATTCCCCCTCTCTCTCGCACCCTCCATATTACATCCAGCTCCAGGAGCTCCATCATAGCTCCTCGCTGTCGCTGGGAGGATGTTTTCTCCTCCGCTCGCCCCTTCCACCGTCATTTTCTCTCTACCCACCCTTGCCTCCTTCTCCGCGCAGCTCTCGATTCCCCCCTCTCTTTCGCACCCTCCATGTCATATTCCGCTCCAGGAGTTCCATCATAGCTCCTCACTGTCGCTGGGAGGATGTTTTCTCCTCCGCTCGCCCCTTCCACCGTCATTTTCTCTCTACCCACCCTTGCCTCCTTCTCCGCGCAGCTCTCGATTCCCCCCTCTCTTTCGCACCCTCCATGTCATATTCCGCTCCAGGAGCTCCATCATAGATCCTCGCTGTCGCTGGGAGGATGTTTTCTCCTCCGCTCGCCCCTTCCACCGACATTTTCTCTCTACCCACCCTTGCCTCCTTCTCCGCGCAGCTCTCGATTCCCTCCTCTCTCTCGCACCCTCCATATTACATCCAGCTCCAGGAGCTCCATCATAGCTCCTCGCTGTCGCTGGGAGGATGTTTTCTCCTCTGCTCGCCGCTTCCACCGTCATTTTCTCTCCACCCACCCTTGCCTCCTTCTCCGCGCCGCTCTCGATTCCCCCCTCTCTCTCGCACCCACCATGTCATATCCCGCTCCAGGAGCTCCATCATAGCTCCTCGCTGTCGCTGGGAGGATGTTTTCTCCTCCGCTCGCCCCTTCCACCGTCATTTTCTCTCTACCCACCCTTGCCTCCTTCTCCACGCAGCTCTCGATTCCCTCCTCTCTCTCGCACCCTCCATATTACATCCAGCTCCAGGAGTTCCATCATAGCTCCTTGCTGTCGCTGGGAGGATGTTTTCTCCTCCGCTCGCCCCTTCCACCGTCATTTTCTCTCTACCCACCCTTGCCTCCTTCTCCGCGCTGCTCTCGATTCCCCCCTCTCTTTCGCACCCTCCATGTCATATTCCGCTCCAGGAGCTCCATCATAGCTCCTTGCTGTCGCTGGGAGGATGTTTTCTCCTCCGCTCGCCCCTTCCACCGTCATTTTCTCTCTACCCACCCTTGCCTCCTTCTCCGCGCAGCTCTCGATTCCCCCCTCTCTCTCGCACCCTCCATATTACATCCAGCTCCAGGAGCTCCATCATAGCTCCTCGCTGTTGCTGGGAGGATGTTTTCTCCTCCGCTCGCCCCTTCCACCGTCATTTTCTCTCTACCCACCCTTGCCTCCTTTTCCGCGCAGCTCTCGATTCCCCCCTCTCTTTCGCACCCTCCATGTCATATTCCGCTCCAGGAGCTCCATCATAGCTCCTTGCTGTCGCTGGGAGGATGTTTTCTCCTCCGCTCGCCCCTTCCACCGTCATTTTCTCTCTACCCACCCTTGCCTCCTTCTCCGCACTGCTCTCGATTCCCCCCTCTCTTTCGCACCCTCCATGTCATATTCCGCTCCAGGAGCTCCATCATAGCTCCTTGCTGTCGCTGGGAGGATGTTTTCTCCTCCGCTCGCCCCTTCCACCGCCATTTTCTCTACACCCACCCTTGCCTCCTTCTCCGCGCAGCTCTCGATTCCCCCCTCTCTCTCGCACCCTCCATATTACATCCAGCTCCAGGAGCTCCATCATAGCTCCTCGCTGTCGCTGGGAGGATTTTTTCTCCTCCGCTCGCCCCTTCCACCGTCATTTTCTCTCTACCCACCCTTGCCTCCTTCTCCGCGCAGCTCTCGATTCCCCCCTCTCTTTCGCACCCTCCATGTCATATTCCGCTCCAGGAGCTCCATCATAGCTCCTCGCTGTCGCTGGGAGGATGTTTTCTCCTCCGCTCGCCCCTTCCACCGTCATTTTCTCTCTACCCACCCTTGCCTCCTTCTCCGCGCAGCTCTCGATTCCCCCTCTCTCTCGCACCCTCCATATTACATCCAGCTCCAGGAGCTCCATCATAGCTCCTCGCTGTCGCTGGGAGGATGTTTTCTCCTCCGCTCGCCCCTTCCACCGTCATTTTCTCTCTACCCACCCTTGCCTCCTTCTCCGCGCAGCTCTCGATTCCCCCCTCTCTCTCGCACCCTCCATATTACATCCAGCTCCAGGAGCTCCATCATAGCTCCTCGCTGTCGCTGGGAGGATGTTTTCTCCTCCGCTCGCCCCTTCCACCGTCATTTTCTCTCTACCCACCCTTGCCTCCTTTTCCGCGCAGCTCTCGATTCCCCCCTCTCTTTCGCACCCTCCATGTCATATTCCGCTCCAGGAGTTCCATCATAGCTCCTCACTGTCGCTGGGAGGATGTTTTCTCCTCTGCTCGTCCCTTCCACCGTCATTTTCTCTCTACCCACCCTTGCCTCCTTCTCCGCGCAGCTCTCGATTCCCCCCTCTCTTTCGCACCCTCCATGTCATATTCCGCTCCAGGAGCTCCATCATAGATCCTCGCTGTCGCTGGGAGGATGTTTTCTCCTCCGCTCGCCCCTTCCACCGTCATTTTCTCTCTACCCACCCTTGCCTCCTTCTCCGCGCAGCTCTCGATTCCCCCCTCTCTCTCGCACCCTCAATATTACATCCAGCTCCAGGAGCTCCATCATAGCTCCTCGCTGTCGCTGGGAGGATGTTTTCTCCTCCGCTCGCCCCTTCCACCGTCATTTTCTCTCTACCCACCCTTGCCTCCTTCTCCGCGCAGCTCTCGATTCCCCCCTCTCTTTCGCACCCTCCATGTCATATTCCGCTCCAGGAGCTCCATCATAGATCCTCGCTGTCGCTGGGAGGATGTTTTCTCCTCCGCTCGCCCCTTCCACCGTCATTTTCTCTCTACCCACCCTTGCCTCCTTCTCCGCGCAGCTCTCGATTCCCCCCTCTCTCTCGCACCCTCCATATTACATCCAGCTCCAGGAGCTCCATCATAGCTCCTCGCTGTTGCTGGGAGGATGTTTTCTCCTCCGCTCGCCCCTTCCACCGTCATTTTCTCTCTACCCACCCTTGCCTCCTTTTCCGCGCAGCTCTCGATTCCCCCCTCTCTTTCGCACCCTCCATGTCATATTCCGCTCCAGGAGTTCCATCATAGCTCCTCACTGTCGCTGGGAGGATGTTTTCTCCTCTGCTCGCCCCTTCCACCGTCATTTTCTCTCTACCCACCCTTGCCTCCTTCTCCGCGCAGCTCTCGATTCCCCCCTCTCTTTCGCACCCTCCATGTCATATTCTGCTCCAGGAGCTCCATCATAGCTCCTCGCTGTCACTGGGAGGATGTTTCCTCCTCCGCTCGCCCCTTCCACCGTCATTTTCTCTCTACCCACCCTTGCCTCCTTCTCCGCGCAGCTCTCGATTCCCCCCTCTCTTTCGCACCCTCCATGTCATATTCCGCTCCAGGAGCTCCATCATAGCTCCTCGCTGTCGCTGGGAGGATGTTTTCTCCTCCGCTCGCCCCTTCCACCGTCATTTTCTCTCTACCCACCCTTGCCTCCTTCTCCGCGCAGCTCTCGATTCCCCCCTCTCTTTCGCACCCTCCATGTCATATTCCGCTCCAGGAGCTCCATCATAGCTCCTCGCTGTCGCTGGGAGGATGTTTTCTCCTCCGCTCGCCCCTTCCACCGTCATTTTCTCTCTACCCACCCTTGCCTCCTTCTCCGCGCAGCTCTCGATTCCCCCCTCTCTTTCGCACCCTCCATGTCATATTCCGCTCCAGGAGCTCCATCATAGCTCCTCGCTGTCGCTGGGAGGATGTTTTCTCCTCCGCTCGCCCCTTCCACCGTCATTTTCTCTCTACCCACCCTTGCCTCCTTCTCCGCGCAGCTCTCGATTCCCCCCTCTCTTTCGCACCCTCCATGTCATATTCCGCTCCAGGAGCTCCATCATAGCTCCTCGCTGTCGCTGGGAGGATGTTTTCTCCTCCGCTCGCCCCTTCCACCGTCATTTTCTCTCTACCCACCCTTGCCTCCTTCTCCGCGCATCTCTCGATTCCCCCCTCTCTCTCGCACCCTCCATATTACATCCAGCTCCAGGAGCTCCATCATAGCTCCTCGCTGTCGCTGGGAGGATGTTTTCTCCTCCGCTCGCCCCTTCCACCGTCATTTTCTCTCTACCCACCCTTGCCTCCTTTTCCGCGCAGCTCTCGATTCCCCCCTCTCTTTCGCACCCTCCATGTCATATTCCGCTCCAGGAGTTCCATCATAGCTTCTCACTGTCGCTGGGAGGATGTTTTCTCCTCTGCTCGCCCCTTCCACCGTCATTTTCTCTCTACCCACCCTTGCCTCCTTCTCCGCGCAGCTCTCGATTCCCCCCTCTCTTTCGCACCCTCCATGTCATATTCTGCTCCAGGAGCTCCATCATAGCTCCTCGCTGTCGCTGGGAGGATGTTTTCTCCTCCGCTCGCCCCTTCCACCGTCATTTTCTCTCTACCCACCCTTGCCTCCTTCTCCGCGCAGCTCTCGATTCCCCCCTCTCTTTCGCACCCTCCATGTCATATTCCGCTCCAGGAGCTCCATCATAGCTCCTCGCTGTCGCTGGGAGGATGTTTTCTCCTCCGCTCGCCCCTTCCACCGTCATTTTCTCTCTACCCATCCTTGCCTCCTTCTCCGCGCAGCTCTCGATTCCCCCCTCTCTTTCGCACCCTCCATGTCATATTCCGCTCCAGGAGCTCCATCATAGCTCCTCGCTGTTGCTGGGAGGATGTTTTCTCCTCCGCTCGCCCCTTCCACCGTCATTTTCTCTCTACCCACCCTTGCCTCCTTCTCCGCGCAGCTCTCGATTCCCCCTCTCTCTCGCACCCTCCATATTACATCCAGCTCCAGGAGCTCCATCATAGCTCCTCGCTGTCGCTGGGAGGATGTTTTCTCCTCCGCTCGCCCCTTCCACCGTCATTTTCTCTCTACCCACCCTTGCCTCCTTCTCCGCGCAGCTCTCGATTCCCCCCTCTCTTTCGCACCCTCCATGTCATATTCCGCTCCAGGAGTTCCATCATAGCTCCTCACTGTCGCTGGGAGGATGTTTTTTCCTCCGCTCACCCCTTCCACCGTCATTTTCTCTCTACCCACCCTTGCCTCCTTCTCCGCGCAGCTCTCGATTCCCCCCTCTCTTTCGCACCCTCCATGTCATATTCCGCTCCAGGAGCTCCATCATAGATCCTCGCTGTCGCTGGGAGGATGTTTTCTCCTCCGCTCGCCCCTTCCACCGACATTTTCTCTCTACCCACCCTTGCCTCCTTCTCCGCGCAGCTCTCGATTCCCTCCTCTCTCTCGCACCCTCCATATTACATCCAGCTCCAGGAGCTCCATCATAGCTCCTCGCTGTCGCTGGGAGGATGTTTTCTCCTCTGCTCGCCGCTTCCACCGTCATTTTCTCTCCACCCACCCTTGCCTCCTTCTCCGCGCCGCTCTCGATTCCCCCCTCTCTCTCGCACCCACCATGTCATATCCCGCTCCAGGAGCTCCATCATAGCTCCTCGCTGTCGCTGGGAGGATGTTTTCTCCTCCGCTCGCCCCTTCCACCGTCATTTTCTCTCTACCCACCCTTGCCTCCTTTTCCGCGCAGCTCTCGATTCCCCCCTCTCTTTCGCACCCTCCATGTCATATTCCGCTCCAGGAGTTCCATCATAGCTCCTCACTGTCGCTGGGAGGATGTTTTCTCCTCCGCTCGCCCCTTCCACCGTCATTTTCTCTCTACCCACCCTTGCCTCCTTTTCCGCGCAGCTCTCGATTCCCCCCTCTCTTTCGCACCCTCCATGTCATATTCCGCTCCAGGAGTTCCATCATAGCTCCTCACTGTCGCTGGGAGGAAGTTTTCTCCTCCGCTCGCCCCTTCCACCGTCATTTTCTCTCTACCCACCCTTGCCTCCTTTTCCGTGCAGCTCTCGATTCCCCCCTCTCTTTCGCACCCTCCATGTCATATTCCGCTCCAGGAGCTCCATCATAGCTCCTTGCTGTCGCTGGGAGGATGTTTTCTCCTCCGCTCGCCCCTTCCACCGTCATTTTCTCTCTACCCACCCTTGCCTCCTTCTCCGCGCAGCTCTCGATTCCCCCCTCTCTTTCGCACCCTCCATGTCATATTCCACTCCAGGAGCTCCATCATAGCTCCTTGCTGTCGCTGGGAGGATGTTTTCTCCTCCGCTCGCCCCTTCCACCGTCATTTTCTCTCTACCCACCCTTGCCTCCTTCTCCGCGCTGCTCTCGATTCCCCCCTCTCTTTCGCACCCTCCATGTCATATTCCGCTCCAGGAGCTCCATCATAGCTCCTTGCTGTCGCTGGGAGGATGTTTTCTCCTCCGCTCGCCCCTTCCACCGTCATTTTCTCTCTACCCACCCTTGCCTCCTTCTCCGCGCAGCTCTCGATTCCCCCCTCTCTTTCGCACCCTCCATGTCATATTCCGCTCCAGGAGCTCCATCATAGCTCCTTGCTGTCGCTGGGAGGATGTTTTCTCCTCCGCTCGCCCCTTCCACCGTCATTTTCTCTTTACCCACCCTTGCCTCCTTCTCCGCGCTGCTCTCGATTCCCCCCTCTCTCTCGCACCCTCCATATTACATCCAGCTCCAGGAGCTCCATCATAGCTCCTCGCTGTCGCTGGGAGGATGTTTTCTCCTCCGCTCGCCCCTTCCACCGTCATTTTCTCTCTACCCACCCTTGCCTCCTTCTCCGCGCAGCTCTCGATTCCCCCTTCTCTCTCGCACCCTCCATGTCATATCCCGCTCCAGGATTTCCATCATAGCTCCTCACTGTCGCTGGGAGGATGTTTTCTCCTCCGCTCGCCCCTTCCACCGTCATTTTCTCTCTACCCACCCTTGCCTCCTTCTCCGCGCAGCTCTTGATTCCCCCCTCTCTTTCGCACCCTCCATGTCATATTCCGCTCCAGGAGCTCCATCATAGCTCCTTGCTGCCGCTGGGAGGATGTTTTCTCCTCCGCTCGTCCCTTCCACCGTCATTTTCTCTCTACCCACCCTTGCCTCCTTTTCCGCGCAGCTCTCGATTCCCCCCTCTCTTTCGCACCCTCCATGTCATATTCCGCTCCAGGAGTTCCATCATAGCTCCTCACTGTCGCTGGGAGGATGTTTTCTCCTCCGCTCGCCCCTTCCACCGTCATTTTCTCTCTACCCACCCTTGCCTCCTTCTCCGCGCAGCTCTTGATTCCCCCCTCTCTTTCGCACCCTCCATGTCATATTCCGCTCCAGGAGCTCCATCATAGCTCCTTGCTGCCGCTGGGAGGATGTTTTCTCCTCCGCTCGCCCCTTCCACCGTCATTTTCTCTCTACCCACCCTTGCCTCCTTTTCCGCGCAGCTCTCGATTCCCCCCTCTCTTTCACATCCTCCATGTCATATTCCGCTCCAGGAGTTCCATCATAGCTCCTCACTGTCGCTGGGAGGATGTTTTCTCCTCCGCTCGCCGCTTCCACCGTCATTTTCTCTCTACCCACCCTTGCCTCCTTCTCCGCGCAGCTCTCGATTCCCCCCTCTCTTTCGCACCCTCCATGTCATATTCCGCTCCAGGAGCTCCATCATAGCTCCTCACTGTCGCTGGGAGGATGTTTTCTCCTCCGCTCGCCGCTTCCACCGTCATTTTCTCTCTACCCACCCTTGCCTCCTTCTCCGCGCAGCTCTCGATTCCCCCCTCTCTTTCGCACCCTCCATGTCATATTCCGCTCCAGGAGCTCCATCATAGCTCCTCGCTGTCGCTGGGAGGATGTTTTCTCCTCCGCTCGCCCCTTCCACCGTCATTTTCTCTCTACCCACCCTTGCCTCCTTCTCCGCGCAGCTCTCGATTCCCCCCTCTCTTTCGCACCCTCCATGTCATATTCCGCTCCAGGAGCTCCATCATAGCTCCTCGCTGTCGCTGGGAGGATGTTTTCTCCTCCGCTCGCCCCTTCCACCGTCATTTTCTCTCTACCCACCCTTGCCTCCTTCTCCGCGCAGCTCTCGATTCCCCCCTCTCTCTCGCACCCTCCATATTACATCCAGCTCCAGGAGCTCCATCATAGCTCCTCGCTGTCACTGGGAGGATGTTTTCTCCTCCGCTCGCCCCTTCCACCGTCATTTTCTCTCTACCCACCCTTGCCTCCTTTTCCGCGCAGCTCTCGATTCCCCCCTCTCTTTCGCACCCTCCATGTCATATTCCGCTCCAGGAGCTCCATCATAGCTCCTTGCTGTCGCTGGGAGGATGTTTTCTCCTCCGCTCGCCCCTTCCACCTTCATTTTCTCTCTACCCACCCTTGCCTCCTTCTCCGCGCAGCTCTCGATTCCCCCCTCTCTTTCGCACCCTCCATGTCATATTCCGCTCCAGGAACTCCATCATAGCTCCTTGCTGTCGCTGGGAGGATGTTTTCTCCTACGCTCGCCCCTTCCACCGTCATTTTCTCTCTACCCACCCTTGCCTCCTTCTCCGCGCAGCTCTCGATTCCCCCCTCTCTCTCGCACCCTCCATATTATATCCAGCTCCAGGAGCTCCATCATAGCTCCTTGCTGTCGCTGGGAGGATGTTTTCTCCTCCGCTCGCCCCTTCCACCGTCATTTTCTCTCTACCCACCCTTGCCTCCTTCTCCGCGCAGCTCTCGATTCCCCCCTCTCTTTCGCACCCTCCATGTCATATTCCGCTCCAGGATCTCCATCATAGCTCCTTGCTGTCGCTGGGAGGATGTTTTCTCCTCCGCTCGCCCCTTCCACCGTCATTTTCTCTCTACCCACCCTTGCCTCCTTCTCCGCGCTGCTCTCGATTCCCCCCTCTCTTTCGCACCCTCCATGTCATATTCCGCTCCAGGAGTTCCATCATAGCTCCTCACTGTCGCTGGGAGGATGTTTTTTCCTCCGCTCACCCCTTCCACCGTCATTTTCTCTCTACCCACCCTTGCCTCCTTCTCCGCGCAGCTCTCGATTCCCCCCTCTCTTTCGCACCCTCCATGTCATATTCCGCTCCAGGAGCTCCATCATAGATCCTCGCTGTCGCTGGGAGGATGTTTTCTCCTCCGCTCGCCCCTTCCACCGACATTTTCTCTCTACCCACCCTTGCCTCCTTCTCCGCGCAGCTCTCGATTCCCTCCTCTCTCTCGCACCCTCCATATTACATCCAGCTCCAGGAGCTCCATCATAGCTCCTCGCTGTCGCTGGGAGGATGTTTTCTCCTCCGCTCGCCCCTTCCACCGTCATTTTCTCTCTACCCACCCTTGCCTCCTTTTCCGCGCAGCTCTCGATTCCCCCCTCTCTTTCGCACCCTCCATGTCATATTCCGCTCCAGGAGTTCCATCATAGCTCCTCACTGTCGCTGGGAGGATGTTTTCTCCTCCGCTCACCCCTTCCACCGTCATTTTCTCTCTACCCACCCTTGCCTCCTTCTCCGCGCAGCTCTCGATTCCCCCCTCTCTTTCGCACCCTCCATGTCATATTCCGCTCCAGGAGCTCCATCATAGATCCTCGCTGTCGCTGGGAGGATGTTTTCTCCTCCGCTCGCCCCTTCCACCGTCATTTTCTCTCTACCCACCCTTGCCTCCTTCTCCGCGCAGCTCTCGATTCCCCCCTCTCTCTCGCACCCTCCATATTACATCCAGCTCCAGGAGCTCCATCATAGCTCCTCGCTGTTGCTGGGAGGATGTTTTCTCCTCCGCTCGCCCCTTCCACCGTCATTTTCTCTCTACCCACCCTTGCCTCCTTTTCCGCGCAGCTCTCGATTCCCCCCTCTCTTTCGCACCCTCCATGTCATATTCCGCTCCAGGAGTTCCATCATAGCTCCTCACTGTCGCTGGGAGGATGTTTTCTCCTCTGCTCGCCCCTTCCACCGTCATTTTCTCTCTACCCACCCTTGCCTCCTTCTCCGCGCAGCTCTCGATTCCCCCCTCTCTTTCGCACCCTCCATGTCATATTCTGCTCCAGGAGCTCCATCATAGCTCCTCGCTGTCACTGGGAGGATGTTTCCTCCTCCGCTCGCCCCTTCCACCGTCATTTTCTCTCTACCCACCCTTGCCTCCTTCTCCGCGCAGCTCTCGATTCCCCCCTCTCTTTCGCACCCTCCATGTCATATTCCGCTCCAGGAGCTCCATCATAGCTCCTCGCTGTCGCTGGGAGGATGTTTTCTCCTCCGCTCGCCCCTTCCACCGTCATTTTCTCTCTACCCACCCTTGCCTCCTTCTCCGCGCAGCTCTCGATTCCCCCCTCTCTTTCGCACCCTCCATGTCATATTCCGCTCCAGGAGCTCCATCATAGCTCCTCGCTGTCGCTGGGAGGATGTTTTCTCCTCCGCTCGCCCCTTCCACCGTCATTTTCTCTCTACCCACCCTTGCCTCCTTCTACGCGCAGCTCTCGATTCCCTCTCTCTTTCGCACCCTCCATGTCATATTCCGCTCCAGGAGCTCCATCATAGCTCCTCGCTGTCGCTGGGAGGATGTTTTCTCCTCCGCTCGCCCCTTCCACCGTCATTTTCTCTCTACCCACCCTTGCCTCCTTCTCCGCGCATCTCTCGATTCCCCCCTCTCTCTCGCACCCTCCATATTACATCCAGCTCCAGGAGCTCCATCATAGCTCCTCGCTGTCGCTGGGAGGATGTTTTCTCCTCCGCTCGCCCCTTCCACCGTCATTTTCTCTCTACCCACCCTTGCCTCCTTTTCCGCGCAGCTCTCGATTCCCCCCTCTCTTTCGCACCCTCCATGTCATATTCCGCTCCAGGAGTTCCATCATAGCTTCTCACTGTCGCTGGGAGGATGTTTTCTCCTCTGCTCGCCCCTTCCACCGTCATTTTCTCTCTACCCACCCTTGCCTCCTTCTCCGCGCAGCTCTCGATTCCCCCCTCTCTTTCGCACCCTCCATGTCATATTCTGCTCCAGGAGCTCCATCATAGCTCCTCGCTGTCGCTGGGAGGATGTTTTCTCCTCCGCTCGCCCCTTCCACCGTCATTTTCTCTCTACCCACCCTTGCCTCCTTCTCCGCGCAGCTCTCGATTCCCCCCTCTCTTTCGCACCCTCCATGTCATATTCCGCTCCAGGAGCTCCATCATAGCTCCTCGCTGTCGCTGGGAGGATGTTTTCTCCTCCGCTCGCCCCTTCCACCGTCATTTTCTCTCTACCCACCCTTGCCTCCTTCTCCGCGCAGCTCTCGATTCCCCCCTCTCTTTCGCACCCTCCATGTCATATTCCGCTCCAGGAGCTCCATCATAGCTCCTCGCTGTTGCTGGGAGGATGTTTTCTCCTCCGCTCGCCCCTTCCACCGTCATTTTCTCTCTACCCACCCTTGCCTCCTTCTCCGCGCAGCTCTCGATTCCCCCTCTCTCTCGCACCCTCCATATTACATCCAGCTCCAGGAGCTCCATCATAGCTCCTCGCTGTCGCTGGGAGGATGTTTTCTCCTCCGCTCGCCCCTTCCACCGTCATTTTCTCTCTACCCACCCTTGCCTCCTTCTCCGCGCAGCTCTCGATTCCCCCCTCTCTTTCGCACCCTCCATGTCATATTCCGCTCCAGGAGCTCCATCATAGATCCTCGCTGTCGCTGGGAGGATGTTTTCTCCTCCGCTCGCCCCTTCCACCGACATTTTCTCTCTACCCACCCTTGCCTCCTTCTCCGCGCAGCTCTCGATTCCCTCCTCTCTCTCGCACCCTCCATATTACATCCAGCTCCAGGAGCTCCATCATAGCTCCTCGCTGTCGCTGGGAGGATGTTTTCTCCTCTGCTCGCCGCTTCCACCGTCATTTTCTCTCCACCCACCCTTGCCTCCTTCTCCGCGCCGCTCTCGATTCCCCCCTCTCTCTCGCACCCACCATGTCATATCACGCTCCAGGAGCTCCATCATAGCTCCTCGCTGTCGCTGGGAGGATGTTTTCTCCTCCGCTCGCCCCTTCCACCGTCATTTTCTCTCTACCCACCCTTGCCTCCTTTTCCGCGCAGCTCTCGATTCCCCCCTCTCTTTCGCACCCTCCATGTCATATTCCGCTCCAGGAGTTCCATCATAGCTCCTCACTGTCGCTGGGAGGATGTTTTCTCCTCCGCTCGCCCCTTCCACCGTCATTTTCTCTCTACCCACCCTTGCCTCCTTCTCCGCGCAGCTCTCGATTCCCCCCTCTCTTTCGCACCCTCCATGTCATGTTCCGCTCCAGGAGCTCCATCATAGCTCCTCGCTGTCGCTGGGAGGATGTTTTCTCCTCCGCTCGCCCCTTCCACCGTCATTTTCTCTCTACCCACCCTTGCCTCCTTTTCCGCGCAGCTCTCGATTCCCCCCTCTCTTTCGCACCCTCCATGTCATATTCCGCTCCAGGAGTTCCATCATAGCTCCTCACTGTCGCTGGGAGGATTTTTTCTCCTCCGCTCGCCCCTTCCACCGTCATTTTCTCTCTACCCACCCTTGCCTCCTTTTCCGCGCAGCTCTCGATTCCCCCCTCTCTTTCGCACCCTCCATGTCATATTCCGCTCCAGGAGTTCCATCATAGCTCCTCACTGTCGCTGGGAGGAAGTTTTCTCCTCCGCTCGCCCCTTCCACCGTCATTTTCTCTCTACCCACCCTTGCCTCCTTTTCCGTGCAGCTCTCGATTCCCCCCTCTCTTTCGCACCCTCCATGTCATATTCCGCTCCAGGAGCTCCATCATAGCTCCTTGCTGTCGCTGGGAGGATGTTTTCTCCTCCGCTCGCCCCTTCCACCGTCATTTTCTCTCTACCCACCCTTGCCTCCTTCTCCGCGCAGCTCTCGATTCCCCCCTTTCTTTCGCACCCTCCATGTCATATTCCACTCCAGGAGCTCCATCATAGCTCCTTGCTGTCGCTGGGAGGATGTTTTCTCCTCCGCTCGCCCCTTCCACCGTCATTTTCTCTCTACCCACCCTTGCCTCCTTCTCCGCGCTGCTCTCGATTCCCCCCTCTCTTTCGCACCCTCCATGTCATATTCCGCTCCAGGAGCTCCATCATAGCTCCTTGCTGTCGCTGGGAGGATGTTTTCTCCTCCGCTCGCCCCTTCCACCGTCATTTTCTCTCTACCCACCCTTGCCTCCTTCTCCGCGCAGCTCTCGATTCCCCCCTCTCTTTCGCACCCTCCATGTCATATTCCGCTCCAGGAGCTCCATCATAGCTCCTTGCTGTCGCTGGGAGGATGTTTTCTCCTCCGCTCGCCCCTTCCACCGTCATTTTCTCTTTACCCACCCTTGCCTCCTTCTCCGCGCTGCTCTCGATTCCCCCCTCTCTCTCGCACCCTCCATATTACATCCAGCTCCAGGAGCTCCATCATAGCTCCTCGCTGTCGCTGGGAGGATGTTTTCTCCTCCGCTCGCCCCTTCCACCGTCATTTTCTCTCTACCCACCCTTGCCTCCTTCTCCGCGCAGCTCTCGATTCCCCCTTCTCTCTCGCACCCTCCATGTCATATCCCGCTCCAGGATTTCCATCATAGCTCCTCACTGTCGCTGGGAGGATGTTTTCTCCTCCGCTCGCCCCTTCCACCGTCATTTTCTCTCTACCCACCCTTGCCTCCTTCTCCGCGCAGCTCTTGATTCCCCCCTCTCTTTCGCACCCTCCATGTCATATTCCGCTCCAGGAGCTCCATCATAGCTCCTTGCTGCCGCTGGGAGGATGTTTTCTCCTCCGCTCGTCCCTTCCACCGTCATTTTCTCTCTACCCACCCTTGCCTCCTTTTCCGCGCAGCTCTCGATTCCCCCCTCTCTTTCGCACCCTCCATGTCATATTCCGCTCCAGGAGTTCCATCATAGCTCCTCACTGTCGCTGGGAGGATGTTTTCTCCTCCGCTCGCCCCTTCCACCGTCATTTTCTCTCTACCCACCCTTGCCTCCTTCTCCGCGCAGCTCTTGATTCCCCCCTCTCTTTCGCACCCTCCATGTCATATTCCGCTCCAGGAGCTCCATCATAGCTCCTTGCTGCCGCTGGGAGGATGTTTTCTCCTCCGCTCGCCCCTTCCACCGTCATTTTCTCTCTACCCACCCTTGCCTCCTTTTCCGCGCAGCTCTCGATTCCCCCCTCTCTTTCACATCCTCCATGTCATATTCCGCTCCAGGAGTTCCATCATAGCTCCTCACTGTCGCTGGGAGGATGTTTTCTCCTCCGCTCGCCGCTTCCACCGTCATTTTCTCTCTACCCACCCTTGCCTCCTTCTCCGCGCAGCTCTCGATTCCCCCCTCTCTTTCGCACCCTCCATGTCATATTCCGCTCCAGGAGCTCCATCATAGCTCCTCACTGTCGCTGGGAGGATGTTTTCTCCTCCGCTCGCCGCTTCCACCGTCATTTTCTCTCTACCCACCCTTGCCTCCTTCTCCGCGCAGCTCTCGATTCCCCCCTCTCTTTCGCACCCTCCATGTCATATTCCGCTCCAGGAGCTCCATCATAGCTCCTCGCTGTCGCTGGGAGGATGTTTTCTCCTCCGCTCGCCCCTTCCACCGTCATTTTCTCTCTACCCACCCTTGCCTCCTTCTCCGCGCAGCTCTCGATTCCCCCCTCTCTTTCGCACCCTCCATGTCATATTCCGCTCCAGGAGCTCCATCATAGCTCCTCGCTGTCGCTGGGAGGATGTTTTCTCCTCCGCTCGCCCCTTCCACCGTCATTTTCTCTCTACCCACCCTTGCCTCCTTCTCCGCGCAGCTCTCGATTCCCCCCTCTCTCTCGCACCCTCCATATTACATCCAGCTCCAGGAGCTCCATCATAGCTCCTCGCTGTCACTGGGAGGATGTTTTCTCCTCCGCTCGCCCCTTCCACCGTCATTTTCTCTCTACCCACCCTTGCCTCCTTTTCCGCGCAGCTCTCGATTCCCCCCTCTCTTTCGCACCCTACAAGTCATATTCCGCTCCAGGAGCTCCATCATAGCTCCTTGCTGTCGCTGGGAGGATGTTTTCTCCTCCGCTCGCCCCTTCCACCTTCATTTTCTCTCTACCCACCCTTGCCTCCTTCTCCGCGCAGCTCTCGATTCCCCCCTCTCTTTCGCACCCTCCATGTCATATTCCGCTCCAGGAACTCCATCATAGCTCCTTGCTGTCGCTGGGAGGATGTTTTCTCCTCCGCTCGCCCCTTCCACCGTCATTTTCTCTCTACCCACCCTTGCCTCCTTCTCCGCGCTGCTCTCGATTCCCCCCTCTCTTTCGCACCCTCCATGTCATATTCCGCTACAGGAGCTCCATCATAGCTCCTTGCTATCGCTGGGAGGATGTTTTCTCCTCCGCTCGCCCCTTCCACCGTCATTTTCTCTCTACCCACCCTTGCCTCCTTCTCCGCGCAGCTCTCGATTCCCCCCTCTCTCTCGCACCCTCCATATTATATCCAGCTCCAGGAGCTCCATCATAGCTCCTTGCTGTCGCTGGGAGGATGTTTTCTCCTCCGCTCGCCCCTTCCACCGTCATTTTCTCTCTACCCACCCTTGCCTCCTTCTCCGCGCAGCTCTCGATTCCCCCCTCTCTTTCGCACCCTCCATGTCATATTCCGCTCCAGGAGCTCCATCATAGCTCCTTGCTGTCGCTGGGAGGATGTTTTCTCCTCCGCTCGCCCCTTCCACCGTCATTTTCTCTCTACCCACCCTTGCCTCCTTCTCCGCGCTGCTCTCGATTCCCCCCTCTCTTTCGCACCCTCCATGTCATATTCCGCTCCAGGAGTTCCATCATAGCTCCTCACTGTCGCTGGGAGGATGTTTTTTCCTCCGCTCACCCCTTCCACCGTCATTTTCTCTCTACCCACCCTTGCCTCCTTCTCCGCGCAGCTCTCGATTCCCCCCTCTCTTTCGCACCCTCCATGTCATATTCCGCTCCAGGAGCTCCATCATAGATCCTCGCTGTCGCTGGGAGGATGTTTTCTCCTCCGCTCGCCCCTTCCACCGACATTTTCTCTCTACCCACCCTTGCCTCCTTCTCCGCGCAGCTCTCGATTCCCTCCTCTCTCTCGCACCCTCCATATTACATCCAGCTCCAGGAGCTCCATCATAGCTCCTCGCTGTCGCTGGGAGGATGTTTTCTCCTCCGCTCGCCCCTTCCACCGTCATTTTCTCTCTACCCACCCTTGCCTCCTTTTCCGCGCAGCTCTCGATTCCCCCCTCTCTTTCGCACCCTCCATGTCATATTCCGCTCCAGGAGTTCCATCATAGCTCCTCACTGTCGCTGGGAGGATGTTTTCTCCTCCGCTCACCCCTTCCACCGTCATTTTCTCTCTACCCACCCTTGCCTCCTTCTCCGCGCAGCTCTCGATTCCCCCCTCTCTTTCGCACCCTCCATGTCATATTCCGCTCCAGGAGCTCCATCATAGATCCTCGCTGTCGCTGGGAGGATGTTTTCTCCTCCGCTCGCCCCTTCCACCGTCATTTTCTCTCTACCCACCCTTGCCTCCTTCTCCGCGCAGCTCTCGATTCCCCCCTCTCTCTCGCACCCTCCATATTACATCCAGCTCCAGGAGCTCCATCATAGCTCCTCGCTGTTGCTGGGAGGATGTTTTCTCCTCCGCTCGCCCCTTCCACCGTCATTTTCTCTCTACCCACCCTTGCCTCCTTTTCCGCGCAGCTCTCGATTCCCCCCTCTCTTTCGCACCCTCCATGTCATATTCCGCTCCAGGAGTTCCATCATAGCTCCTCACTGTCGCTGGGAGGATGTTTTCTCCTCTGCTCGCCCCTTCCACCGTCATTTTCTCTCTACCCACCCTTGCCTCCTTCTCCGCGCAGCTCTCGATTCCCCCCTCTCTTTCGCACCCTCCATGTCATATTCTGCTCCAGGAGCTCCATCATAGCTCCTCGCTGTCACTGGGAGGATGTTTCCTCCTCCGCTCGCCCCTTCCACCGTCATTTTCTCTCTACCCACCCTTGCCTCCTTCTCCGCGCAGCTCTCGATTCCCCCCTCTCTTTCGCACCCTCCATGTCATATTCCGCTCCAGGAGCTCCATCATAGCTCCTCGCTGTCGCTGGGAGGATGTTTTCTCCTCCGCTCGCCCCTTCCACCGTCATTTTCTCTCTACCCACCCTTGCCTCCTTCTCCGCGCAGCTCTCGATTCCCCCCTCTCTTTCGCACCCTCCATGTCATATTCCGCTCCAGGAGCTCCATCATAGCTCCTCGCTGTCGCTGGGAGGATGTTTTCTCCTCCGCTCGCCCCTTCCACCGTCATTTTCTCTCTACCCACCCTTGCCTCCTTCTCCGCGCAGCTCTCGATTCCCCCCTCTCTTTCGCACCCTCCATGTCATATTCCGCTCCAGGAGCTCCATCATAGCTCCTCGCTGTCGCTGGGAGGATGTTTTCTCCTCCGCTCGCCCCTTCCACCGTCATTTTCTCTCTACCCACCCTTGCCTCCTTCTCCGCGCAGCTCTCGATTCCCCCCTCTCTTTCGCACCCTCCATGTCATATTCCGCTCCAGGAGCTCCATCATAGCTCCTCGCTGTCGCTGGGAGGATGTTTTCTCCTCCGCTCGCCCCTTCCACCGTCATTTTCTCTCTACCCACCCTTGCCTCCTTCTCCGCGCAGCTCTCGATTCCCCCCTCTCTTTCGCACCCTCCATGTTATATTCCGCTCCAGGAGCTCCATCATAGCTCCTCGCTGTCGCTGGGAGGATGTTTTCTCCTCCGCTCGCCCCTTCCACCGTCATTTTCTCTCTACCCACCCTTGCCTCCTTCTCCGCGCAGCTCTCGATTCCCCCCTCTCTCTCGCACCCTCCATATTACATCCAGCTCCAGGAGCTCCATCATAGCTCCTCGCTGTCACTGGGAGGATGTTTTCTCCTCCGCTCGCCCCTTCCACCGTCATTTTCTCTCTACCCACCCTTGCCTCCTTTTCCGCGCAGCTCTCGATTCCCCCCTCTCTTTCGCACCCTCCATGTCATATTCCGCTCCAGGAGCTCCATCATAGCTCCTTGCTGTCGCTGGGAGGATGTTTTCTCCTCCGCTCGCCCCTTCCACCTTCATTTTCTCTCTACCCACCCTTGCCTCCTTCTCCGCGCAGCTCTCGATTCCCCCCTCTCTTTCGCACCCTCCATGTCATATTCCGCTCCAGGAACTCCATCATAGCTCCTTGCTGTCGCTGGGAGGATGTTTTCTCCTCCGCTCGCCCCTTCCACCGTCATTTTCTCTCTACCCACCCTTGCCTCCTTCTCCGCGCTGCTCTCGATTCCCCCCTCTCTTTCGCACCCTCCATGTCATATTCCGCTACAGGAGCTCCATCATAGCTCCTTGCTATCGCTGGGAGGATGTTTTCTCCTCCGCTCGCCCCTTCCACCGTCATTTTCTCTCTACCCACCCTTGCCTCCTTCTCCGCGCAGCTCTCGATTCCCCCCTCTCTCTCGCACCCTCCATATTATATCCAGCTCCAGGAGCTCCATCATAGCTCCTTGCTGTCGCTGGGAGGATGTTTTCTCCTCCGCTCGCCCCTTCCACCGTCATTTTCTCTCTACCCACCCTTGCCTCCTTCTCCGCGCAGCTCTCGATTCCCCCCTCTCTTTCGCACCCTCCATGTCATATTCCGCTCCAGGAGCTCCATCATAGCTCCTTGCTGTCGCTGGGAGGATGTTTTCTCCTCCGCTCGCCCCTTCCACCGTCATTTTCTCTCTACCCACCCTTGCCTCCTTCTCCGCGCTGCTCTCGATTCCCCCCTCTCTTTCGCACCCTCCATGTCATATTCCGCTCCAGGAGTTCCATCATAGCTCCTCACTGTCGCTGGGAGGATGTTTTTTCCTCTGCTCACCCCTTCCACCGTCATTTTCTCTCTACCCACCCTTGCCTCCTTCTCCGCGCAGCTCTCGATTCCCCCCTCTCTTTCGCACCCTCCATGTCATATTCCGCTCCAGGAGCTCCATCATAGCTCCTCGCTGTCGCTGGGAGGATGTTTTCTCCTCCGCTCGCCCCTTCCACCGTCATTTTCTCTCTACCCACCCTTGCCTCCTTCTCCGCGCAGCTCTCGATTCCCCCCTCTCTCTCGCACCCTCCATATTACATCCAGCTCCAGGAGCTCCATCATAGCTCCTCGCTGTCACTGGGAGGATGTTTTCTCCTCCGCTCGCCCCTTCCACCGTCATTTTCTCTCTACCCACCCTTGCCTCCTTTTCCGCGCAGCTCTCGATTCCCCCCTCTCTTTCGCACCCTACAAGTCATATTCCGCTCCAGGAGCTCCATCATAGCTCCTTGCTGTCGCTGGGAGGATGTTTTCTCCTCCGCTCGCCCCTTCCACCTTCATTTTCTCTCTACCCACCCTTGCCTCCTTCTCCGCGCAGCTCTCGATTCCCCCCTCTCTTTCGCACCCTCCATGTCATATTCCGCTCCAGGAACTCCATCATAGCTCCTTGCTGTCGCTGGGAGGATGTTTTCTCCTCCGCTCGCCCCTTCCACCGTCATTTTCTCTCTACCCACCCTTGCCTCCTTCTCCGCGCTGCTCTCGATTCCCCCCTCTCTTTCGCACCCTCCATGTCATATTCCGCTACAGGAGCTCCATCATAGCTCCTTGCTATCGCTGGGAGGATGTTTTCTCCTCCGCTCGCCCCTTCCACCGTCATTTTCTCTCTACCCACCCTTGCCTCCTTCTCCGCGCAGCTCTCGATTCCCCCCTCTCTCTCGCACCCTCCATATTATATCCAGCTCCAGGAGCTCCATCATAGCTCCTTGCTGTCGCTGGGAGGATGTTTTCTCCTCCGCTCGCCCCTTCCACCGTCATTTTCTCTCTACCCACCCTTGCCTCCTTCTCCGCGCAGCTCTCGATTCCCCCCTCTCTTTCGCACCCTCCATGTCATATTCCGCTCCAGGAGCTCCATCATAGCTCCTTGCTGTCGCTGGGAGGATGTTTTCTCCTCCGCTCGCCCCTTCCACCGTCATTTTCTCTCTACCCACCCTTGCCTCCTTCTCCGCGCTGCTCTCGATTCCCCCCTCTCTTTCGCACCCTCCATGTCATATTCCGCTCCAGGAGTTCCATCATAGCTCCTCACTGTCGCTGGGAGGATGTTTTTTCCTCCGCTCACCCCTTCCACCGTCATTTTCTCTCTACCCACCCTTGCCTCCTTCTCCGCGCAGCTCTCGATTCCCCCCTCTCTTTCGCACCCTCCATGTCATATTCCGCTCCAGGAGCTCCATCATAGATCCTCGCTGTCGCTGGGAGGATGTTTTCTCCTCCGCTCGCCCCTTCCACCGACATTTTCTCTCTACCCACCCTTGCCTCCTTCTCCGCGCAGCTCTCGATTCCCTCCTCTCTCTCGCACCCTCCATATTACATCCAGCTCCAGGAGCTCCATCATAGCTCCTCGCTGTCGCTGGGAGGATGTTTTCTCCTCCGCTCGCCCCTTCCACCGTCATTTTCTCTCTACCCACCCTTGCCTCCTTTTCCGCGCAGCTCTCGATTCCCCCCTCTCTTTCGCACCCTCCATGTCATATTCCGCTCCAGGAGTTCCATCATAGCTCCTCACTGTCGCTGGGAGGATGTTTTCTCCTCCGCTCACCCCTTCCACCGTCATTTTCTCTCTACCCACCCTTGCCTCCTTCTCCGCGCAGCTCTCGATTCCCCCCTCTCTTTCGCACCCTCCATGTCATATTCCGCTCCAGGAGCTCCATCATAGATCCTCGCTGTCGCTGGGAGGATGTTTTCTCCTCCGCTCGCCCCTTCCACCGTCATTTTCTCTCTACCCACCCTTGCCTCCTTCTCCGCGCAGCTCTCGATTCCCCCCTCTCTCTCGCACCCTCCATATTACATCCAGCTCCAGGAGCTCCATCATAGCTCCTCGCTGTTGCTGGGAGGATGTTTTCTCCTCCGCTCGCCCCTTCCACCGTCATTTTCTCTCTACCCACCCTTGCCTCCTTTTCCGCGCAGCTCTCGATTCCCCCCTCTCTTTCGCACCCTCCATGTCATATTCCGCTCCAGGAGTTCCATCATAGCTCCTCACTGTCGCTGGGAGGATGTTTTCTCCTCTGCTCGCCCCTTCCACCGTCATTTTCTCTCTACCCACCCTTGCCTCCTTCTCCGCGCAGCTCTCGATTCCCCCCTCTCTTTCGCACCCTCCATGTCATATTCTGCTCCAGGAGCTCCATCATAGCTCCTCGCTGTCACTGGGAGGATGTTTCCTCCTCCGCTCGCCCCTTCCACCGTCATTTTCTCTCTACCCACCCTTGCCTCCTTCTCCGCGCAGCTCTCGATTCCCCCCTCTCTTTCGCACCCTCCATGTCATATTCCGCTCCAGGAGCTCCATCATAGCTCCTCGCTGTCGCTGGGAGGATGTTTTCTCCTCCGCTCGCCCCTTCCACCGTCATTTTCTCTCTACCCACCCTTGCCTCCTTCTCCGCGCAGCTCTCGATTCCCCCCTCTCTTTCGCACCCTCCATGTCATATTCCGCTCCAGGAGCTCCATCATAGCTCCTCGCTGTCGCTGGGAGGATGTTTTCTCCTCCGCTCGCCCCTTCCACCGTCATTTTCTCTCTACCCACCCTTGCCTCCTTCTCCGCGCAGCTCTCGATTCCCCCCTCTCTTTCGCACCCTCCATGTCATATTCCGCTCCAGGAGCTCCATCATAGCTCCTCGCTGTCGCTGGGAGGATGTTTTCTCCTCCGCTCGCCCCTTCCACCGTCATTTTCTCTCTACCCACCCTTGCCTCCTTCTCCGCGCAGCTCTCGATTCCCCCCTCTCTTTCGCACCCTCCATGTCATATTCCGCTCCAGGAGCTCCATCATAGCTCCTCGCTGTCGCTGGGAGGATGTTTTCTCCTCCGCTCGCCCCTTCCACCGTCATTTTCTCTCTACCCACCCTTGCCTCCTTCTCCGCGCAGCTCTCGATTCCCCCCTCTCTTTCGCACCCTCCATGTTATATTCCGCTCCAGGAGCTCCATCATAGCTCCTCGCTGTCGCTGGGAGGATGTTTTCTCCTCCGCTCGCCCCTTCCACCGTCATTTTCTCTCTACCCACCCTTGCCTCCTTCTCCGCGCAGCTCTCGATTCCCCCCTCTCTCTCGCACCCTCCATATTACATCCAGCTCCAGGAGCTCCATCATAGCTCCTCGCTGTCACTGGGAGGATGTTTTCTCCTCCGCTCGCCCCTTCCACCGTCATTTTCTCTCTACCCACCCTTGCCTCCTTTTCCGCGCAGCTCTCGATTCCCCCCTCTCTTTCGCACCCTCCATGTCATATTCCGCTCCAGGAGCTCCATCATAGCTCCTTGCTGTCGCTGGGAGGATGTTTTCTCCTCCGCTCGCCCCTTCCACCTTCATTTTCTCTCTACCCACCCTTGCCTCCTTCTCCGCGCAGCTCTCGATTCCCCCCTCTCTTTCGCACCCTCCATGTCATATTCCGCTCCAGGAACTCCATCATAGCTCCTTGCTGTCGCTGGGAGGATGTTTTCTCCTCCGCTCGCCCCTTCCACCGTCATTTTCTCTCTACCCACCCTTGCCTCCTTCTCCGCGCTGCTCTCGATTCCCCCCTCTCTTTCGCACCCTCCATGTCATATTCCGCTACAGGAGCTCCATCATAGCTCCTTGCTATCGCTGGGAGGATGTTTTCTCCTCCGCTCGCCCCTTCCACCGTCATTTTCTCTCTACCCACCCTTGCCTCCTTCTCCGCGCAGCTCTCGATTCCCCCCTCTCTCTCGCACCCTCCATATTATATCCAGCTCCAGGAGCTCCATCATAGCTCCTTGCTGTCGCTGGGAGGATGTTTTCTCCTCCGCTCGCCCCTTCCACCGTCATTTTCTCTCTACCCACCCTTGCCTCCTTCTCCGCGCAGCTCTCGATTCCCCCCTCTCTTTCGCACCCTCCATGTCATATTCCGCTCCAGGAGCTCCATCATAGCTCCTTGCTGTCGCTGGGAGGATGTTTTCTCCTCCGCTCGCCCCTTCCACCGTCATTTTCTCTCTACCCACCCTTGCCTCCTTCTCCGCGCTGCTCTCGATTCCCCCCTCTCTTTCGCACCCTCCATGTCATATTCCGCTCCAGGAGTTCCATCATAGCTCCTCACTGTCGCTGGGAGGATGTTTTTTCCTCTGCTCACCCCTTCCACCGTCATTTTCTCTCTACCCACCCTTGCCTCCTTCTCCGCGCAGCTCTCGATTCCCCCCTCTCTTTCGCACCCTCCATGTCATATTCCGCTCCAGGAGCTCCATCATAGATCCTCGCTGTCGCTGGGAGGATGTTTTCTCCTCCGCTCGCCCCTTCCACCGACATTTTCTCTCTACCCACCCTTGCCTCCTTCTCCGCGCAGCTCTCGATTCCCTCCTCTCTCTCGCACCCTCCATATTACATCCAGCTCCAGGAGCTCCATCATAGCTCCTCGCTGTCGCTGGGAGGATGTTTTCTCCTCCGCTCGCCCCTTCCACCGTCATTTTCTCTCTACCCACCCTTGCCTCCTTTTCCGCGCAGCTCTCGATTCCCCCCTCTCTTTCGCACCCTCCATGTCATATTCCGCTCCAGGAGTTCCATCATAGCTCCTCACTGTCGCTGGGAGGATGTTTTCTCCTCCGCTCACCCCTTCCACCGTCATTTTCTCTCTACCCACCCTTGCCTCCTTCTCCGCGCAGCTCTCGATTCCCCCCTCTCTTTCGCACCCTCCATGTCATATTCCGCTCCAGGAGCTCCATCATAGATCCTCGCTGTCGCTGGGAGGATGTTTTCTCCTCCGCTCGCCCCTTCCACCGTCATTTTCTCTCTACCCACCCTTGCCTCCTTCTCCGCGCAGCTCTCGATTCCCCCCTCTCTCTCGCACCCTCCATATTACATCCAGCTCCAGGAGCTCCATCATAGCTCCTCGCTGTTGCTGGGAGGATGTTTTCTCCTCCGCTCGCCCCTTCCACCGTCATTTTCTCTCTACCCACCCTTGCCTCCTTTTCCGCGCAGCTCTCGATTCCCCCCTCTCTTTCGCACCCTCCATGTCATATTCCGCTCCAGGAGTTCCATCATAGCTCCTCACTGTCGCTGGGAGGATGTTTTCTCCTCTGCTCGCCCCTTCCACCGTCATTTTCTCTCTACCCACCCTTGCCTCCTTCTCCGCGCAGCTCTCGATTCCCCCCTCTCTTTCGCACCCTCCATGTCATATTCTGCTCCAGGAGCTCCATCATAGCTCCTCGCTGTCACTGGGAGGATGTTTCCTCCTCCGCTCGCCCCTTCCACCGTCATTTTCTCTCTACCCACCCTTGCCTCCTTCTCCGCGCAGCTCTCGATTCCCCCCTCTCTTTCGCACCCTCCATGTCATATTCCGCTCCAGGAGCTCCATCATAGCTCCTCGCTGTCGCTGGGAGGATGTTTTCTCCTCCGCTCGCCCCTTCCACCGTCATTTTCTCTCTACCCACCCTTGCCTCCTTCTCCGCGCAGCTCTCGATTCCCCCCTCTCTTTCGCACCCTCCATGTCATATTCCGCTCCAGGAGCTCCATCATAGCTCCTCGCTGTCGCTGGGAGGATGTTTTCTCCTCCGCTCGCCCCTTCCACCGTCATTTTCTCTCTACCCACCCTTGCCTCCTTCTCCGCGCAGCTCTCGATTCCCCCCTCTCTTTCGCACCCTCCATGTCATATTCCGCTCCAGGAGCTCCATCATAGCTCCTCGCTGTCGCTGGGAGGATGTTTTCTCCTCCGCTCGCCCCTTCCACCGTCATTTTCTCTCTACCCACCCTTGCCTCCTTCTCCGCGCAGCTCTCGATTCCCCCCTCTCTTTCGCACCCTCCATGTCATATTCCGCTCCAGGAGCTCCATCATAGCTCCTCGCTGTCGCTGGGAGGATGTTTTCTCCTCCGCTCGCCCCTTCCACCGTCATTTTCTCTCTACCCACCCTTGCCTCCTTCTCCGCGCATCTCTCGATTCCCCCCTCTCTCTCGCACCCTCCATATTACATCCAGCTCCAGGAGCTCCATCATAGCTCCTCGCTGTCGCTGGGAGGATGTTTTCTCCTCCGCTCGCCCCTTCCACCGTCATTTTCTCTCTACCCACCCTTGCCTCCTTTTCGGCGCAGCTCTCGATTCCCCCCTCTCTTTCGCACCCTCCATGTCATATTCCGCTCCAGGAGTTCCATCATAGCTTCTCACTGTCGCTGGGAGGATGTTTTCTCCTCTGCTCGCCCCTTCCACCGTCATTTTCTCTCTACCCACCCTTGCCTCCTTCTCCGCGCAGCTCTCGATTCCCCCCTCTCTTTCGCACCCTCCATGTCATATTCTGCTCCAGGAGCTCCATCATAGCTCCTCGCTGTCGCTGGGAGGATGTTTTCTCCTCCGCTCGCCCCTTCCACCGTCATTTTCTCTCTACCCACCCTTGCCTCCTTCTCCGCGCAGCTCTCGATTCCCCCCTCTCTTTCGCACCCTCCATGTCATATTCCGCTCCAGGAGCTCCATCATAGCTCCTCGCTGTCGCTGGGAGGATGTTTTCTCCTCCGCTCGCCCCTTCCACCGTCATTTTCTCTCTACCCACCCTTGCCTCCTTCTCCGCGCAGCTCTCGATTCCCCCCTCTCTTTCGCACCCTCCATGTCATATTCCGCTCCAGGAGCTCCATCATAGCTCCTCGCTGTTGCTGGGAGGATGTTTTCTCCTCCGCTCGCCCCTTCCACCGTCATTTTCTCTCTACCCACCCTTGCCTCCTTCTCCGCGCAGCTCTCGATTCCCCCTCTCTCTCGCACCCTCCATATTACATCCAGCTCCAGGAGCTCCATCATAGCTCCTCGCTGTCGCTGGGAGGATGTTTTCTCCTCCGCTCGCCCCTTCCACCGTCATTTTCTCTCTACCCACCCTTGCCTCCTTCTCCGCGCAGCTCTCGATTCCCCCCTCTCTTTCGCACCCTCCATGTCATATTCCGCTCCAGGAGTTCCATCATAGCTCCTCACTGTCGCTGGGAGGAAGTTTTCTCCTCCGCTCGCCCCTTCCACCGTCATTTTCTCTCTACCCACCCTTGCCTCCTTTTCCGTGCAGCTCTCGATTCCCCCCTCTCTTTCGCACCCTCCATGTCATATTCCGCTCCAGGAGCTCCATCATAGCTCCTTGCTGTCGCTGGGAGGATGTTTTCTCCTCCGCTCGCCCCTTCCACCGTCATTTTCTCTCTACCCACCCTTGCCTCCTTCTCCGCGCAGCTCTCGATTCCCCCCTCTCTTTCGCACCCTCCATGTCATATTCCACTCCAGGAGCTCCATCATAGCTCCTTGCTGTCGCTGGGAGGATGTTTTCTCCTCCGCTCGCCCCTTCCACCGTCATTTTCTCTCTACCCACCCTTGCCTCCTTCTCCGCGCTGCTCTCGATTCCCCCCTCTCTTTCGCACCCTCCATGTCATATTCCGCTCCAGGAGCTCCATCATAGCTCCTTGCTGTCGCTGGGAGGATGTTTTCTCCTCCGCTCGCCCCTTCCACCGTCATTTTCTCTCTACCCACCCTTGCCTCCTTCTCCGCGCAGCTCTCGATTCCCCCCTCTCTTTCGCACCCTCCATGTCATATTCCGCTCCAGGAGCTCCATCATAGCTCCTTGCTGTCGCTGGGAGGATGTTTTCTCCTCCGCTCGCCCCTTCCACCGTCATTTTCTCTTTACCCACCCTTGCCTCCTTCTCCGCGCTGCTCTCGATTCCCCCCTCTCTCTCGCACCCTCCATATTACATCCAGCTCCAGGAGCTCCATCATAGCTCCTCGCTGTCGCTGGGAGGATGTTTTCTCCTCCGCTCGCCCCTTCCACCGTCATTTTCTCTCTACCCACCCTTGCCTCCTTCTCCGCGCAGCTCTCGATTCCCCCTTCTCTCTCGCACCCTCCATGTCATATCCCGCTCCAGGATTTCCATCATAGCTCCTCACTGTCGCTGGGAGGATGTTTTCTCCTCCGCTCGCCCCTTCCACCGTCATTTTCTCTCTACCCACCCTTGCCTCCTTCTCCGCGCAGCTCTTGATTCCCCCCTCTCTTTCGCACCCTCCATGTCATATTCCGCTCCAGGAGCTCCATCATAGCTCCTTGCTGCCGCTGGGAGGATGTTTTCTCCTCCGCTCGTCCCTTCCACCGTCATTTTCTCTCTACCCACCCTTGCCTCCTTTTCCGCGCAGCTCTCGATTCCCCCCTCTCTTTCGCACCCTCCATGTCATATTCCGCTCCAGGAGTTCCATCATAGCTCCTCACTGTCGCTGGGAGGATGTTTTCTCCTCCGCTCGCCCCTTCCACCGTCATTTTCTCTCTACCCACCCTTGCCTCCTTCTCCGCGCAGCTCTTGATTCCCCCCTCTCTTTCGCACCCTCCATGTCATATTCCGCTCCAGGAGCTCCATCATAGCTCCTTGCTGCCGCTGGGAGGATGTTTTCTCCTCCGCTCGCCCCTTCCACCGTCATTTTCTCTCTACCCACCCTTGCCTCCTTTTCCGCGCAGCTCTCGATTCCCCCCTCTCTTTCACATCCTCCATGTCATATTCCGCTCCAGGAGTTCCATCATAGCTCCTCACTGTCGCTGGGAGGATGTTTTCTCCTCCGCTCGCCGCTTCCACCGTCATTTTCTCTCTACCCACCCTTGCCTCCTTCTCCGCGCAGCTCTCGATTCCCCCCTCTCTTTCGCACCCTCCATGTCATATTCCGCTCCAGGAGCTCCATCATAGCTCCTCACTGTCGCTGGGAGGATGTTTTCTCCTCCGCTCGCCGCTTCCACCGTCATTTTCTCTCTACCCACCCTTGCCTCCTTCTCCGCGCAGCTCTCGATTCCCCCCTCTCTTTCGCACCCTCCATGTCATATTCCGCTCCAGGAGCTCCATCATAGCTCCTCGCTGTCGCTGGGAGGATGTTTTCTCCTCCGCTCGCCCCTTCCACCGTCATTTTCTCTCTACCCACCCTTGCCTCCTTCTCCGCGCAGCTCTCGATTCCCCCCTCTCTTTCGCACCCTCCATGTCATATTCCGCTCCAGGAGCTCCATCATAGCTCCTCGCTGTCGCTGGGAGGATGTTTTCTCCTCCGCTCGCCCCTTCCACCGTCATTTTCTCTCTACCCACCCTTGCCTCCTTCTCCGCGCAGCTCTCGATTCCCCCCTCTCTCTCGCACCCTCCATATTACATCCAGCTCCAGGAGCTCCATCATAGCACCTCGCTGTCATTCGGAGGATGTTTTCTCCTCCGCTCGCCCCTTCCACCGTCATTTTCTCTCTACCCACCCTTGCCTCCTTTTCCGCGCAGCTCTCGATTCCCCCCTCTCTTTCGCACCCTCCATGTCATATTCCGCTCCAGGAGCTCCATCATAGCTCCTTGCTGTCGCTGGGAGGATGTTTTCTCCTCCGCTCGCCCCTTCCACCTTCATTTTCTCTCTACCCACCCTTGCCTCCTTCTCCGCGCAGCTCTCGATTCCCCCCTCTCTTTCGCACCCTCCATGTCATATTCCGCTCCAGGAACTCCATCATAGCTCCTTGCTGTCGCTGGGAGGATGTTTTCTCCTCCGCTCGCCCCTTCCACCGTCATTTTCTCTCTACCCACCCTTGCCTCCTTCTCCGCGCTGCTCTCGATTCCCCCCTCTCTTTCGCACCCTCCATGTCATATTCCGCTACAGGAGCTCCATCATAGCTCCTTGCTATCGCTGGGAGGATGTTTTCTCCTCCGCTCGCCCCTTCCACCGTCATTTTCTCTCTACCCACCCTTGCCTCCTTCTCCGCGCAGCTCTCGATTCCCCCCTCTCTCTCGCACCCTCCATATTATATCCAGCTCCAGGAGCTCCATCATAGCTCCTTGCTGTCGCTGGGAGGATGTTTTCTCCTCCGCTCGCCCCTTCCACCGTCATTTTCTCTCTACCCACCCTTGCCTCCTTCTCCGCGCAGCTCTCGATTCCCCCCTCTCTTTCGCACCCTCCATGTCATATTCCGCTCCAGGAGCTCCATCATAGCTCCTTGCTGTCGCTGGGAGGATGTTTTCTCCTCCGCTCGCCCCTTCCACCGTCATTTTCTCTCTACCCACCCTTGCCTCCTTCTCCGCGCTGCTCTCGATTCCCCCCTCTCTTTCGCACCCTCCATGTCATATTCCGCTACAGGAGCTCCATCATAGCTCCTTGCTGTCGCTGGGAGGATGTTTTCTCCTCCGCTCGCCCCTTCCACCGTCATTTTCTCTCTACCCACCCTTGCCTCCTTCTCCGTGCAGCTCTCGATTCCCCCCTCTCTCTCGCACCCTCCATATTAAATCCAGCTCCAGGAGCTCCATCATAGCTCCTCGCTGTCGCTGGGAGGATGTTTTCTCCTCCGCTCGCCCCTTCCACCGTCATTTTCTCTCTACCCACCCTTGCCTCCTTCTCCGCGCAGCTCTCGATTCCCCCTTCTCTCTCGCACCCTCCATGTCATATCCCGCTCCAGGAGTTCCATCATAGCTCCTCACTGTCGCTGGGAGGATGTTTTCTCCTCCGCTCGCCCCTTCCACCGTCATTTTCTCTCTACCCACCCTTGCCTCCTTCTCCGCGCAGCTCTTGATTCCCCCCTCTCTTTCGCACCCTCCATGTCATATTCAGCTCCAGGAGCTCCATCATAGCTCCTTGCTGCCGCTGGGAGGATGTTTTCTCCTCCGCTTGCCCCTTCCACCGTTATTTTCTCTCTACCCACCCTTGCCTCCTTTTCCGCGCAGCTCTCGATTCCCCCCTCTCTTTCGCACCCTCCATGTCATATTCCGCTCCAGGAGTTCCATCATAGCTCCTCACTGTCGCTGGGAGGATGTTTTCTCCTCCGCTCGCCCCTTCCACCGTCATTTTCTCTCTACCCACCCTTGCCTCCTTCTCCGCGCAGCTCTTGATTCCCCCCTCTCTTTCGCACCCTCCATGTCATATTCCGCTCCAGGAGCTCCATCATAGCTCCTTGCTGTCGCTGGGAGGATGTTTTCTCCTCCGCTCGCCCCTTCCACCGTCATTTTCTCTCTACCCACCCTTGCCTCCTTCTCCACGCTGCTCACGATTCCCCCCTCTCTTTCGCACCCTCCATGTCATATTCCGCTACAGGAGCTCCATCATAGCTCCTTGCTGTCGCTGGGAGGATGTTTTCTCCTCCGCTCGCCCCTTCCACCGTCATTTTCTCTCTACCCACCCTTGCCTCCTTCTCCGTGCAGCTCTCGATTCCCCCCTCTCTCTCGCACCCTCCATATTACATCCAGCTCCAGGAGCTCCATCATAGCTCCTCGCTGTCACTGGGAGGATGTTTTCTCCTCCGCTCGCCCCTTCCACCGTCATTTTCTCTCTACCCACCCTTGCCTCCTTCTCCGCGCAGCTCTCGATTCCCCCCTCTCTTTCGCACCCTCCATGTCATATTCCGCTCCAGGAGCTCCATCATAGCTCCTTGCTGTCGCTGGGAGGATGTTTTCTCCTCCGCTCGCCCCTTCCACCGTCATTTTCTCTCTACCCACCCTTGCCTCCTTCTCCGCGCAGCTCTCGATTCCCCCCTCTCTCTCGCACCCTCCATATTACATCCAGCTCCAGGAGCTCCATCATAGCTCCTTGCTGTCGCTGGGAGGATGTTTTCTCCTCCGCTCGCCCCTTCCACCGTCATTTTCTCTCTACCCACCCTTGCCTCCTTCTCCGCGCAGCTCTTGATTCCCCCCTCTCTTTCGCACCCTCCATGTCATATTCCGCTCCAGGAGCTCCATCATAGCTCCTTGCTGTCGCTGGGAGGATGTTTTCTCCTCCGCTCGCCCCTTCCACCGTCATTTTCTCTCTACCCACCCTTGCCTCCTTCTCCACGCTGCTCTCGATTCCCCCCTCTCTTTCGCACCCTCCATGTCATATTCCGCTACAGGAGCTCCATCATAGCTCCTTGCTGTCGCTGGGAGGATGTTTTCTCCTCCGCTCGCCCCTTCCACCGTCATTTTCTCTCTACCCACCCTTGCCTCCTTCTCCGTGCAGCTCTCGATTCCCCCCTCTCTCTCGCACCCTCCATATTACATCCAGCTCCAGGATTTCCATCATAGCTCCTCGCTGTCGCTGGGAGGATGTTTTCTCCTCCGCTCGCCCCTTCCACCGTCATTTTCTCTCTACCCACCCTTGCCTCCTTCTCCGCGCAGCTCTCGATTCCCCCTTCTCTCTCGCACCCTCCATGTCATATCCCGCTCCAGGAGTTCCATCATAGCTCCTCACTGTCGCTGGGAGGATGTTTTCTCCTCCGCTCACCCCTTCCACCGTCATTTTCTCTCTACCCACCCTTGCCTCCTTTTCCGTGCAGCTCTCGATTCCCCCCTCTCTTTCGCACCCTCCATGTCATATTCCGCTCCAGGAGTTCCATCATAGCTCCTCACTGTCGCTGGGAGGATGTTTTCTCCTCCGCTCGCCGCTTCCACCGTCATTTTCTCTCTTCCCACCCTTGCCTCCTTCTCCGCGCAGCTCTCGATTCCCCCCTCTCTTTCGCACCCTCCATGTCATATTCCGCTCCAGGAGCTCCATCATAGCTCCTCGCTGTCGCTGGGAGGATGTTTTCTCCTCCGCTCTCCCCTTCCACCGTCATTTTCTCTCTACCCACCCTTGCCTCCTTCTCCGCGCAGCTCTCGATTCCCCCCTCTCTTTCGCACCCTCCATGTCATATTCCGCTCCAGGAGCTCCATCATAGCTCCTCGCTGTCGCTGGGAGGATGTTTTCTCCTCCGCTCGCCCCTTCCACCGTCATTTTCTCTCTACCCACCCTTGCCTCCTTCTCCGCGCAGCTCTCGATTCCCCCCTCTCTCTCGCACCCTCCATATTACATCCAGCTCCAGGAGCTCCATCATAGCTCCTCGCTGTCACTGGGAGGATGTTTTCTCCTCCGCTCGCCCCTTCCACCGTCATTTTCTCTCTACCCACCCTTGCCTCCTTTTCCGCGCAGCTCTCGATTCCCCCCTCTCTTTCGCACCCTCCATGTCATATTCCGCTCCAGGAGTTCCATCATAGCTCCTCACTGTCTCTGGGAGGATGTTTTCTCCTCCGCTCGCCCCTTCCACCGTCATTTTCTCTCTACCCACCCTTGCCTCCTTCTCCGCGCAGCTCTCGATTCCCCCCTCTCTTTCGCACCCTCCATGTCATATTCCGCTCCAGGAGCTCCATCATAGCTCCTCGCTGTCGCTGGGAGGATGTTTTCTCCTCCGCTCGCCCCTTCCACCGTCATTTTCTCTCTACCCACCCTTGCCTCCTTCTCCGCGCAGCTCTCGATTCCCCCCTCTCTTTCGCACCCTCCATGTCATATTCCGCTCCAGGAGCTCCATCATAGCTCCTCGCTGTCGCTGGGAGGATGTTTTCTCCTCCGCTCGCCCCTTCCACCGTCATTTTCTCTCTACCCACCCTTGCCTCCTTCTCCGCGCAGCTCTCGATTCCCCCCTCTCTTTCGCACCCTCCATGTCATATTCCACTCCAGGAGCTCCATCATAGCTCCTCACTGTCGCTGGGAGGATGTTTTCTCCTCCGATCGCCCCTTCCACCTTCATTTTCTCTCTACCCACCCTTGCCTCCTTCTCCGCGCAGCTCTCGATTCCCCCCTCTCTTTCGCACCCTCCATGTCATATTCCGCTCCAGGAGCTCCATCATAGCTCCTCGCTGTCGCTGGGAGTATGTTTTCTCCTCCGCTCGCTTCTTCCACCGTCATTTTCTCTCTACCCACCCTTGCCTCCTTTTCCGCGCAGCTCTCGATTCCCCCCTCTCTTTCGCACCCTCCATGTCATATTCCGCTCCAGGAGCTCCATCATAGTGTAACAATCCTACAGGCTCACCTGAGTCAGAGGACTGCTGGCCGGAGGTAGGAGTGGAGCCCAGTGGCAAAGACCGCAGGCAGTTAGTAGGTGCTGGATACCGGATGGACACTGCGTAATACTCTGAGGACACGGGTTCACCTGAGGTGCGGAAACTAAGTGCTAGCTGGTTTTCACTAGAGCCCCAGATGGTGGGGATAGACTGCGCTGCAAGCTAACACCAGGACGCGGTCCTCAGGATCACCCAGCCAGGCAGAGTGTAGGTTCGGTCCGAAGGCAGAGGAGCAGACAAGGGATAACCAGAGAGAAGTCAGACGAGCCAAAGGTCGGGGCGGGCAGCAGTAAGCGTGGTCAGACAATCCGGATCGGCAACAGAGGTAACAGTTCAGTAGGTAGGGACAAAGCAGAAGAGTAGTCGGTAGTCAATTCCTGGTCAGCGTTGGATCTGTGGTAGTAGATAAGAGCAGCAGGTGAGGAGTAGCTTGATCAAGGCTCAGGAGCTCAATAATCAGCAAACTGGAGTGCAAGGGGCTGGACTTATATAGGGAAGTACCAGGTGTGGGGAATCAAGGGTGATGAGCAAGGCTTGGCAAGACTAAGGTTGAAATAATAGGCTTCAGGGAAGAATGTTCAGGGAGGAATGTTCAGGGAGGAATGTTCAGAGCGGACGGTAGCCTAGTAAGCAGGGCTACCGCCTGGGATGTGGCTGGTCACAGGTTCGAATCCCAACACATAGCTCCTTGCTGTCGCTGGGAGGATGTTTTCTCCTCCGCTCGCCCCTTCCACCGTCATTTTCTCTCTACCCACCCTTGCCTCCTTCTCCGCGCAGCTCTCGATTCCCCCCTCTCTTTCGCACCCTCCATGTCATATTCCGCTCCAGGAGCTCCATCATAGCTCCTTGCTGTCGCTGGGAGGATGTTTTCTCCTCCGCTCGCCCCTTCCACCGTCATTTTCTCTCTACCCACCCTTGCCTCCTTCTCCGCGCTGCTCTCGATTCCCCCCTCTCTTTCGCACCCTCCATGTCATATTCTGCTACAGGAGCTCCATCATAGCTCCTTGCTGTCGCTGGGAGGATGTTTTCTCCTCCGCTCGCCCCTTCCACCGTCATTTTCTCTCTACCCACCCTTGCCTCCTTCTCCGTGCAGCTCTCGATTCCCCCCTCTCTCTCGCACCCTCCATATTACATCCAGCTCCAGGAGCTCCATCATAGCTCCTCGCTGTCGCTGGGAGGATGTTTTCTCCTCCGCTCGCCCCTTCCACCGTCATTTTCTCTCTACCCACCCTTGCCTCCTTCTCCGCGCAGCTCTCGATTCCCCCTTCTCTCTCGCACCCTCCATGTCATATCCCACTCCAGGATTTCCATCATAGCTCCTCACTGTCGCTGGGAGGATGTTTTCTCCTCCGCTCGCCCCTTCCACCGTCATTTTCTCTCTACCCACCCTTGCCTCCTTCTCCGCGCAGCTCTTGATTCCCCCCTCTCTTTCGCACCCTCCATGTCATATTCCGCTCCAGGAGCTCCATCATAGCTCCTTGCTGCCGCTGGGAGGATGTTATCTCCTCCGCTCGCCCCTTCCACCGTCATTTTCTCTCTACCCACCCTTGCCTCCTTTTCCGCGCAGCTCTCGATTCCCCCCTCTCTTTCACATCCTCCATGTCATATTCCGCTCCAGGAGCTCCATCATAGCTCCTTGCTGCCGCTGGGAGGATGTTTTCTCCTCCGCTCGTCCCTTCCACCGTCATTTTCTCTCTACCCACCCTTGCCTCCTTTTCCGCGCAGCTCTCGATTCCCCCCTCTCTTTCACATCCTCCATGTCATATTCCGCTCCAGGAGTTCCATCATAGCTCCTCACTGTCGCTGGGAGGATGTTTTCTCCTCCGCTCGCCGCTTCCACCGTCATTTTCTCTCTACCCACCCTTGCCTCCTTCTCCGCGCAGCTCTCGATTCCCCCCTCTCTTTCGCACCCTCCATGTCATATTCCGCTCCAGGAGCTCCATCATAGCTCCTCACTGTCGCTGGGAGGATGTTTTCTCCTCCGCTCGCCGCTTCCACCGTCATTTTCTCTCTACCCACCCTTGCCTCCTTCTCCGCGCAGCTCTCGATTCCCCCCTCTCTTTCGCACCCTCCATGTCATATTCCGCTCCAGGAGCTCCATCATAGCTCCTCGCTGTCGCTGGGAGGATGTTTTCTCCTCCGCTCGCCCCTTCCACCGTCATTTTCTCTCTACCCACCCTTGCCTCCTTCTCCGCGCAGCTCTCGATTCCCCCCTCTCTTTCGCACCCTCCATGTCATATTCCGCTCCAGGAGCTCCATCATAGCTCCTCGCTGTCGCTGGGAGGATGTTTTCTCCTCCGCTCGCCCCTTCCACCGTCATTTTCTCTCTACCCACCCTTGCCTCCTTCTCCGCGCAGCTCTCGATTCCCCCCTCTCTCTCGCACCCTCCATATTACATCCAGCTCCAGGAGCTCCATCATAGCTCCTCGCTGTCACTGGGAGGATGTTTTCTCCTCCGCTCGCCCCTTCCACCGTCATTTTCTCTCTACCCACCCTTGCCTCCTTTTCCGCGCAGCTCTCGATTCCCCCCTCTCTTTCGCACCCTCCATGTCATATTCCGCTCCAGGAGCTCTATCATAGCTCCTTGCTGTCGCTGGGAGGATGTTTTCTCCTCCGCTCGCCCCTTCCACCTTCATTTTCTCTCTACCCACCCTTGCCTCCTTCTCCGCGCAGCTCTCGATTCCCCCCTCTCTTTCGCACCCTCCATGTCATATTCCGCTCCAGGAACTCCATCATAGCTCCTTGCTGTCGCTGGGAGGATGTTTTCTCCTCCGCTCGCCCCTTCCACCGTCATTTTCTCTCTACCCACCCTTGCCTCCTTCTCCGCGCTGCTCTCGATTCCCCCCTCTCTTTCGCACCCTCCATGTCATATTCCGCTACAGGAGCTCCATCATAGCTCCTTGCTATCGCTGGGAGGATGTTTTCTCCTCCGCTCGCCCCTTCCACCGTCATTTTCTCTCTACCCACCCTTGCCTCCTTCTCCGCGCAGCTCTCGATTCCCCCCTCTCTCTCGCACCCTCCATATTATATCCAGCTCCAGGAGCTCCATCATAGCTCCTTGCTGTCGCTGGGAGGATGTTTTCTCCTCCGCTCGCCCCTTCCACCGTCATTTTCTCTCTACCCACCCTTGCCTCCTTCTCCGCGCAGCTCTCGATTCCCCCCTCTCTTTCGCACCCTCCATGTCATATTCCGCTCCAGGAGCTCCATCATAGCTCCTTGCTGTCGCTGGGAGGATGTTTTCTCCTCCGCTCGCCCCTTCCACCGTCATTTTCTCTCTACCCACCCTTGCCTCCTTCTCCGCGCTGCTCTCGATTCCCCCCTCTCTTTCGCACCCTCCATGTCATATTCCGCTACAGGAGCTCCATCATAGCTCCTTGCTGTCGCTGGGAGGATGTTTTCTCCTCCGCTCGCCCCTTCCACCGTCATTTTCTCTCTACCCACCCTTGCCTCCTTCTCCGTTCAGCTCTCGATTCCCCCCTCTCTCTCGCACCCTCCATATTAAATCCAGCTCCAGGAGCTCCATCATAGCTCCTCGCTGTCGCTGGGAGGATGTTTTCTCCTCCGCTCGCCCCTTCCACCGTCATTTTCTCTCTACCCACCCTTGCCTCCTTCTCCGCGCAGCTCTCGATTCCCCCTTCTCTCTCGCACCCTCCATGTCATATCCCGCTCCAGGAGTTCCATCATAGCTCCTCACTGTCGCTGGGAGGATGTTTTCTCCTCCGCTCGCCCCTTCCACCGTCATTTTCTCTCTACCCACCCTTGCCTCCTTTTCCGCGCAGCTCTCGATTCCCCCCTCTCTTTCGCACCCTCCATGTCATATTCCGCTCCAGGAGTTCCATCATAGCTCCTCACTGTCGCTGGGAGGATGTTTTCTCCTCCGCTCGCCCCTTCCACCGTCATTTTCTCTCTACCCACCCTTGCCTCCTTTTCCGCGCAGCTCTCGATTCCCCCCTCTCTTTCGCACCCTCCATGTCATATTCCGCTCCAGGAGTTCCATCATAGCTCCTCACTGTCGCTGGGAGGATGTTTTCTCCTCCGCTCGCCCCTTCCACCGTCATTTTCTCTCTACCCACCCTTGCCTCCTTCTCCGCGCAGCTCTTGATTCCCCCCTCTCTTTCGCACCCTCCATGTCATATTCCGCTCCAGGAGCTCCATCATAGCTCCTTGCTGCCGCTGGGAGGATGTTTTCTCCTCCGCTCGCCCCTTCCACCGTCATTTTCTCTCTACCCACCCTTGCCTCCTTTTCCGCGCAGCTCTCGATTCCCCCCTCTCTTTCGCACCCTCCATGTCATATTCCGCTCCAGGAGTTCCATCATAGCTCCTCACTGTCGCTGGGAGGATGTTTTCTCCTCCGCTCGCCGCTTCCACCGTAATTTTCTCTCTACCCACCCTTGCCTCCTTCTCCGCGCAGCTCTCGATTCCCCCCTCTCTTTCGCACCCTCCATGTCATATTCCGCTCCAGGAGCTCCATCATAGCTCCTCGCTGTCGCTGGGAGGATGTTTTCTCCTCCGCTCGCCCCTTCCACCGTCATTTTCTCTCTACCCACCCTTGCCTCCTTCTCCGCGCAGCTCTCGATTCCCCCCTCTCTTTCGCACCCTCCATGTCATATTCCGCTCCAGGAGCTCCATCATAGCTCCTCGCTGTCGCTGGGAGGATGTTTTCTCCTCCGCTCGCCCCTTCCACCGTCATTTTCTCTCTACCCACCCTTGCCTCCTTCTCCGCGCAGCTCTCGATTCCCCCCTCTCTCTCGCACCCTCCATATTACATCCAGCTCCAGGAGCTCCATCATAGCTCCTCGCTGTCACTGGGAGGATGTTTTCTCCTCCGCTCGCCCCTTCCACCGTCATTTTCTCTCTACCCACCCTTGCCTCCTTCTCCGCGCAGCTCTCGATTCCCCCCTCTCTTTCGCACCCTCCATGTCATATTCCGCTCCAGGAGCTCCATCATAGCTCCTTGCTGTCGCTGGGAGGATGTTTTCTCCTCCGCTCGCCCCTTCCACCGTCATTTTCTCTCTACCCACCCTTGCCTCCTTCTCCGCGCAGCTCTCGATTCCCCCCTCTCTCTCGCACCCTCCATATTACATCCAGCTCCAGGAGCTCCATCATAGCTCCTTGCTGTCGCTGGGAGGATGTTTTCTCCTCCGCTCGCCCCTTCCACCGTCATTTTCTCTCTACCCACCCTTGCCTCCTTCTCCGCGCAGCTCTCGATTCCCCCCTCTCTTTCGCACCCTCCATGTCATATTCCGCTCCAGGAGCTCCATCATAGCTCCTTGCTGTCGCTGGGAGGATGTTTTCTCCTCCGCTCGCCCCTTCCACCGTCATTTTCTCTCTACCCACCCTTGCCTCCTTCTCCACGCTGCTCTCGATTCCCCCCTCTCTTTCGCACCCTCCATGTCATATTCCGCTACAGGAGCTCCATCATAGCTCCTTGCTGTCGCTGGGAGGATGTTTTCTCCTCCGCTCGCCCCTTCCACCGTCATTTTCTCTCTACCCACCCTTGCCTCCTTCTCCGCGCAGCTCTCGATTCCCCCCTCTCTTTCGCACCCTCCATGTCATATTCCGCTCCAGGAGCTCCATCATAGCTCCTTGCTGTCGCTGGGAGGATGTTTTCTCCTCCGCTCGCCCCTTCCACCGTCATTTTCTCTCTACCCACCCTTGCCTCCTTCTCCACGCTGCTCTCGATTCCCCCCTCTCTTTCGCACCCTCCATGTCATATTCCGCTACAGGAGCTCCATCATAGCTCCTTGCTGTCGCTGGGAGGATGTTTTCTCCTCCGCTCGCCCCTTCCACCGTCATTTTCTCTCTACCCACCCTTGCCTCCTTCTCCGTGCAGCTCTCGATTCCCCCCTCTCTCTCGCACCCTCCATAATACATCCAGCTCCAGGAGCTCCATCATAGCTCCTCGCTGTCGCTGGGAGGATGTTTTCTCCTCCGCTCGCCCCTTCCACCGTCATTTTCTCTCTACCCACCCTTGCCTCCTTCTCCGCGCAGCTCTCGATTCCCCCTTCTCTCTCGCACCCTCCATGTCATATCCCGCTCCAGGAGTTCCATCATAGCTCCTCACTGTCGCTGGTAGGATGTTTTCTCCTCCGCTCGCCCCTTCCACCGTCATTTTCTCTCTACCCACCCTTGCCTCCTTTTCCGCGCAGCTCTCGATTCCCCCCTCTCTTTCGCACCCTCCATGTCATATTCCGCTCCAGGAGTTCCATCATAGCTCCTCACTGTCGCTGGGAGGATGTTTTCTCCTCCGCTCGCCGCTTCCACCGTCATTTTCTCTCTACCCACCCTTGCCTCCTTCTCCGCGCAGCTCTCGATTCCCCCCTCTCTTTCGCACCCTCCATGTCATATTCCGCTCCAGGAGCTCCATCATAGCTCCTCGCTGTCGCTGGGAGGATGTTTTCTCCTCCGCTCTCCCCTTCCACCGTCATTTTCTCTCTACCCACCCTTGCCTCCTTCTCCGCGCAGCTCTCGATTCCCCCCTCTCTTTCGCACCCTCCATGTCATATTCCGCTCCAGGAGCTCCATCATAGCTCCTCGCTGTCGCTGGGAGGATGTTTTCTCCTCCGCTCGCCCCTTCCACCGTCATTTTCTCTCTACCCACCCTTGCCTCCTTCTCCGCGCAGCTCTCGATTCCCCCCTCTCTCTCGCACCCTCCATATTACATCCAGCTCCAGGAGCTCCATCATAGCTCCTCGCTGTCACTGGGAGGATGTTTTCTCCTCCGCTCGCCCCTTCCACCGTCATTTTCTCTCTACCCACCCTTGCCTCCTTTTCCGCGCAGCTCTCGATTCCCCCCTCTCTTTCGCACCCTCCATGTCATATTCCGCTCCAGGAGTTCCATCATAGCTCCTCACTGTCTCTGGGAGGATGTTTTCTCCTCCGCTCGCCCCTTCCACCGTCATTTTCTCTCTACCCACCCTTGCCTCCTTCTCCGCGCAGCTCTCGATTCCCCCCTCTCTTTCGCACCCTCCATGTCATATTCCGCTCCAGGAGCTCCATCATAGCTCCTCGCTGTAGCTGGGAGGATGTTTTCTCCTCCGCTCACCCCTTCCACCGTCATTTTCTCTCTACCCACCCTTGCCTCCTTCTCCGCGCAGCTCTCGATTCCCCCCTCTCTTTCGCACCCTCCATGTCATATTCCGCTCCAGGAGCTCCATCATAGCTCCTCGCTGTCGCTGGGAGGATGTTTTCTCCTCCGCTCGCCCCTTCCACCGTCATTTTCTCTCTACCCACCCTTGCCTCCTTCTCCGCGCAGCTCTCGATTCCCCCCTCTCTTTCGCACCCTCCATGTCATATTCCACTCCAGGAGCTCCATCATAGCTCCTCACTGTCGCTGGGAGGATGTTTTCTCCTCCGATCGCCCCTTCCACCTTCATTTTCTCTCTACCCACCCTTGCCTCCTTCTCCGCGCAGCTCTCGATTCCCCCCTCTCTTTCGCACCCTCCATGTCATATTCCGCTCCAGGAGCTCCATCATAGCTCCTCGCTGTCGCTGGGAGGATGTTTTCTCCTCCGCTCGCTTCTTCCACCGTCATTTTCTCTCTACCCACCCTTGCCTCCTTTTCCGCGCAGCTCTCGATTCCCCCCTCTCTTTCGCACCCTCCATGTCATATTCCGCTACAGGAGCTCCATCATAGCTCCTTGCTGTCGCTGGGAGGATGTTTTCTCCTCCGCTCGCCCCTTCCACCGTCATTTTCTCTCTACCCACCCTTGCCTCCTTCTCCGCGCAGCTCTCGATTCCCCCCTCTCTCTCGCACCCTCCATATTACATCCAGCTCCAGGAGCTCCATCATAGCTCCTCGCTGTCGCTGGGAGGATGTTTTCTCCTCCGCTCGCCCCTTCCACCGTCATTTTCTCTCTACCCACCCTTGCCTCCTTTTCCGCGCAGCTCTCGATTCCCCCCTCTCTTTCGCACCCTCCATGTCATATTCCGCTCCAGGAGTTCCATCATAGCTCCTCACTGTCGCTGGGAGGATGTTTTCTCCTCCGCTCGCCCCTTCCACCGTCATTTTCTCTCTACCCACCCTTGCCTCCTTCTCCGCGCAGCTCTTGATTCCCCCCTCTCTTTCGCACCCTCCATGTCATATTCCGCTCCAGGAGCTCCATCATAGCTCCTTGCTGCCGCTGGGAGGATGTTTTCTCCTCCGCTCGCCCCTTCCACCGTCATTTTCTCTCTACCCACCCTTGCCTCCTTTTCCGCGCAGCTCTCAATTCCCCCCTCTCTTTCGCACCCTCCATGTCATATTCCGCTCCAGGAGTTCCATCATAGCTCCTCACTGTCGCTGGGAGGATGTTTTCTCCTCCGCTCGCCGCTTCCACCGTCATTTTCTCTCTACCCACCCTTGCCTCCTTCTCCGCGCAGCTCTCGATTCCCCCCTCTCTTTCGCACCCTCCATGTCATATTCCGCTCCAGGAGCTCCATCATAGCTCCTCGCTGTCGCTGGGAGGATGTTTTCTCCTCCGCTCGCCCCTTCCACCGTCATTTTCTCTCTACCCACCCTTGCCTCCTTCTCCGCGCAGCTCTCGATTCCCCCCTCTCTTTCGCACCCTCCATGTCATATTCCGCTCCAGGAGCTCCATCATAGCTCCTCGCTGTCGCTGGGAGGATGTTTTCTCCTCCGCTCGCCCCTTCCACCGTCATTTTCTCTCTACCCACCCTTGCCTCCTTCTCCGCGCAGCTCTCGATTCCCCCCTCTCTCTCGCACCCTCCATATTACATCCAGCTCCAGGAGCTCCATCATAGCTCCTCGCTGTCACTGGGAGGATGTTTTCTCCTCCGCTCGCCCCTTCCACCGTCATTTTCTCTCTACCCACCCTTGCCTCCTTTTCCGCGCAGCTCTCGATTCCCCCCTCTCTTTCGCACCCACCATGTCATATTCCGCTCCAGGAGTTCCATCATAGCTCCTCACTGTCGCTGGGAGGATGTTTTCTCCTCCGCTCGCCCCTTCCACCGTCATTTTCTCTCTACCCACCCTTGCCTCCTTCTCCGCGCAGCTCTCGATTCCCCCCTCTCTTTCGCACCCTCCATGTCATATTCCGCTCCAGGAGCTCCATCATAGCTCCTCGCTGTCGCTGGGAGGATGTTTTCTCCTCCGCTCGCCTCTTCCACCGTCATTTTCTCTCTACCCACCCTTGCCTCCTTTTCCGCGCAGCTCTCGATTCCCCCCTCTCTTTCGCACCCTCCATGTCATATTCCGCTCCAGGAGTTCCATCATAGCTCCTCACTGTCGCTGGGAGGATGTTTTCTCCTCCGCTCGCCCCTTCCACCGTCATTTTCTCTCTACCCACCCTTGCCTCCTTTTCCGCGCAGCTCTCGATTCCCCCCTCTCTTTCGCACCCTCCATGTCATATTCCGCTCCAGGAGTTCCATCATAGCTCCTCACTGTCGCTGGGAGGAAGTTTTCTCCTCCGCTCGCCCCTTCCACCGTCATTTTCTCTCTACCCACCCTTGCCTCCTTTTCCGCGCAGTTTTCGATTCCCCCCTCTCTTTCGCACCCTCCATGTCATATTCCGCTCCAGGAGCTCCATCATAGCTCCTTGCTGTCGCTGGGAGGATGTTTTCTCCTCCGCTCGCCCCTTCCACCGTCATTTTCTCTCTACCCACCCTTGCCTCCTTCTCCGCGCAGCTCTCGATTCCCCCCTCTCTTTCGCACCCTCCATGTCATATTCCGCTACAGGAGCTCCATCATAGCTCCTTGCTGTCGCTGGGAGGATGTTTTCTCCTCCGCTCGCCCCTTCCACCGTCATTTTCTCTCTACCCACCCTTGCCTCCTTTTCCGCGCAGCTCTCGATTCCCCCCTCTCTTTCGCACCCTCCATGTCATATTCCGCTCCAGGAGTTCCATCATAGCTCCTCACTGTCGCTGGGAGGATGTTTTCTCCTCCGCTCGCCCCTTCCACCGTCATTTTCTCTCTACCCACCCTTGCCTCCTTTTCCGCGCAGCTCTCGATTCCCCCCTCTCTTTCGCACCCTCCATGTCATATTCCGCTCCAGGAGTTTCATCATAGCTCCTCACTGTCGCTGGGAGGATGTTTTCTCCTCCGCTCGCCCCTTCCACCGTCATTTTCTCTCTACCCACCCTTGCCTCCTTTTCCGCGCAGCTCTCGATTCCCCCCTCTCTTTCGCACCCTCCATGTCATATTCCGCTCCAGGAGTTCCATCATAGCTCCTCACTGTCGCTGGGAGGAAGTTTTCTCCTCCGCTCGCCCCTTCCACCGTCATTTTCTCTCTACCCACCCTTGCCTCCTTTTCCGCGCAGTTTTCGATTCCCCCCTCTCTTTCGCACCCTCCATGTCATATTCCGCTCCAGGAGCTCCATCATAGCTCCTTGCTGTCGCTGGGAGGATGTTTTCTCCTCCGCTCGCCCCTTCCACCGTCATTTTCTCTCTACCCACCCATGCCTCCTTCTCCGCGCAGCTCTCGATTCCCCCCTCTCTTTCGCACCCTCCATGTCATATTCCGCTCCAGGAGCTCCATCATAGCTCCTCGCTGTCGCTGGGAGGATGTGTTCTCCTCCGCTCGCCCCTTCCACCGTCATTTTCTCTCTACCCACCCTTGCCTCCTTCTCCGCGCAGCTCTCGATTCCCCCCTCTCTCTCGCACCCTCCATATTACATCCAGCTCCAGGAGCTCCATCATAGCTCCTCGCTGTCACTGGGAGGATGTTTTCTCCTCCGCTCGCCCCTTCCACCGTCATTTTCTCTCTACCCACCCTTGCCTCCTTTTCCGCGCAGCTCTCGATTCCCCCCTCTCTTTCGCACCCTCCATGTCATATTCCGCTCCAGGAGTTCCATCATAGCTCCTCACTGTCGCTGGGAGGATGTTTTCTCCTCCGCTCGCCCCTTCCACCGTCATTTTCTCTCTACCCACCCTTGCCTCCTTCTCCGCGCAGCTCTCGATTCCCCCCTCTCTTTCGCACCCTCCATGTCATATTCCGCTCCAGGAGCTCCATCATAGCTCCTCGCTGTCGCTGGGAGGATGTTTTCTCCTCCGCTCGCCTCTTCCACCGTCATTTTCTCTCTACCCACCCTTGCCTCCTTTTCCGCGCAGCTCTCGATTCCCCCCTCTCTTTCGCACCCTCCATGTCATATTCCGCTCCAGGAGTTCCATCATAGCTCCTCACTGTCGCTGGGAGGATGTTTTCTCCTCCGCTCGCCCCTTCCACCGTCATTTTCTCTCTACCCACCCTTGCCTCCTTTTCCGCGCAGCTCTCGATTCCCCCCTCTCTTTCGCACCCTCCATGTCATATTCCGCTCCAGGAGTTCCATCATAGCTCCTCACTGTCGCTGGGAGGAAGTTTTCTCCTCCGCTCGCCCCTTCCACCGTCATTTTCTCTCTACCCACCCTTGCCTCCTTTTCCGCGCAGTTTTCGATTCCCCCCTCTCTTTCGCACCCTCCATGTCATATTCCGCTCCAGGAGCTCCATCATAGCTCCTTGCTGTCGCTGGGAGGATGTTTTCTCCTCCGCTCGCCCCTTCCACCGTCATTTTCTCTCTACCCACCCTTGCCTCCTTCTCCGCGCAGCTCTCGATTCCCCCCTCTCTTTCGCACCCTCCATGTCATATTCCGCTACAGGAGCTCCATCATAGCTCCTTGCTGTCGCTGGGAGGATGTTTTCTCCTCCGCTCGCCCCTTCCACCGTCATTTTCTCTCTACCCACCCTTGCCTCCTTCTCCGCGCAGCTCTCGATTCCCCCCTCTCTTTCGCACCCTCCATGTCATATTCCGCTCCAGGAGCTCCATCATAGCTCCTCGCTGTCGCTGGGAGGATGTTTTCTCCTCCGCTCGCCCCTTCCACCGTCATTTTCTCTCTACCCACCCTTGCCTCCTTCTCCGCGCAGCTCTCGATTCCCCCCTCTCTTTCGCACCCTCCATGTCATATTCCGCTCCAGGAGCTCTATCATAGCTCCTCGCTGTCGCTGGGAGGATGTTTTCTCCTCCGCTCGCCCCTTCCACCGTCATTTTCTCTCTACCCACCCTTGCCTCCTTCTCCGCGCAGCTCTCGATTCCCCCCTCTCTTTCGCACCCTCCATGTCATATTCCGCTCCAGGAGCTCCATCATAGCTCCTTGCTGTCGCTGGCAGGATGTTTTCTCCTCCGCTCGCCCCTTCCACCGTCATTTTCTCTCTACCCACCCTTGCCTCCTTCTCCGCGCAGCTCTCGATTCCCTCCTCTCTCTCGCACCCTCCATATTACATCCAGCTCCAGGAGCTCCATCATAGCTCCTCGCTGTCGCTGGGAGGATGTTTTCTCCTCCGCTCGCCCCTTCCACCGTCATTTTCTCTCTACCCACCCTTGCCTCCTTTTCCGCGCAGCTCTCGATTCCCCCCTCTCTTTCGCACCCTCCATGTCATATTCCGCTCCAGGAGCTCCATCATAGCTCCTTGCTGTCGCTGGGAGGATGTTTTCTCCTCCGCTCGCCCCTTCCACCGTCATTATCTCTCTACCCACCCTTGCCTCCTTCTCCGCGCAGCTCTCGATTCCCCCCTCTCTCTCGCACCCTCCATATTACATCCAGCTCCAGGAGCTCCATCATAGCTCCTCGCTGTCGCTGGGAGGATGTTTTCTCCTCCGCTCGCCCCTTCCACCGTCATTTTCTCTCTACCCACCCTTGCCTCCTTTTCCGCGCAGCTCTCGATTCCCCCCTCTCTTTCGCACCCTCCATGTCATATTCCGCTCCAGGAGTTCCATCATAGCTCCTCACTGTCGCTGGGAGGATGTTTTCTCCTCCGCTCGCCCCTTCCACCGTCATTTTCTCTCTACCCACCCTTGCCTCCTTTTCCGCGCAGCTCTCGATTCCCCCCTCTCTTTCGCACCCTCCATGTCATATTCCGCTCCAGGAGCTCCATCATAGCTCCTTGCTGTCGCTGGGAGGATGTTTTCTCCTCCGCTCGCCCCTTCCACCGTCATTATCTCTCTACCCACCCTTGCCTCCTTCTCCGCGCAGCTCTCGATTCCCCCCTCTCTCTCGCACCCTCCATATTACATCCAGCTCCAGGAGCTCCATCATAGCTCCTCGCTGTCGCTGGGAGGATGTTTTCTCCTCCGCTCGCCCCTTCCACCGTCATTTTCTCTCTACCCACCCTTGCCTCCTTTTCCGCGCAGCTCTCGATTCCCCCCTCTCTTTCGCACCCTCCATGTCATATTCCGCTCCAGGAGTTCCATCATAGCTCCTCACTGTCGCTGGGAGGATGTTTTCTCCTCCGCTCGCCCCTTCCACCGTCATTTTCTCTCTACCCACCCTTGCCTCCTTCTCCGCGCAGCTCTCGATTCCCCCCTCTCTTTCGCACCCTCCATGTCATATTCCGCTCCAGGAGCTCCATCATAGCTCCTCACTGTCGCTGGGAGGATGTTTTCTCCTCCGCTCGCCCCTTCCACCGTCATTTTCTCTCTACCCACCCTTGCCTCCTTCTCCGCGCAGCTCTCGATTCCCTCCTCTCTCTCGCACCCTCCATATTACATCCAGCTCCAGGAGCTCCATCATAGCTCCTCGCTGTCGCTGGGAGGATGTTTTCTCCTCCGCTCGCCCCTTCCACCGTCATTTTCTCTCTACCCACCCTTGCCTCCTTCTCCGCGCAGCTCTCGATTCCCTCCTCTCTCTCGCACCCTCCATATTACATCCAGCTCCAGGAGCTCCATCATAGCTCCTCGCTGTCGCTGGGAGGATGTTTTCTCCTCCGCTCGCCCCTTCCACCGTCATTTTCTCTCTACCCACCCTTGCCTCCTTTTCCGCGCAGCTCTCGATTCCCCCCTCTCTTTCGCACCCTCCATGTCATATTCCGCTCCAGGAGCTCCATCATAGCTCCTTGCTGTCGCTGGGAGGATGTTTTCTTCTCCGCTCGCCCCTTCCACCGTCATTTTCTCTCTACCCACCCTTGCCTCCTTCTCCGCGCAGCTCTCGATTCCCCCCTCTCTTTCGCACCCTCCATGTCATATTCCGCTCCAGGAGCTCCATCATAGCTCCTCGCTGTCGCTGGGAGGATGTTTTCTCCTCCGCTCGCCCCTTCCACCGTCATTTTCTCTCTACCCACCCTTGCCTCCTTTTCCGCGCAGCTCTCGATTCCCCCCTCTCTTTCGCACCCTCCATGTCATATTCCGCTCCAGGAGTTCCATCATAGCTCCTCACTGTCGCTGGGAGGAAGTTTTCTCCTCCGCTCGCCCCTTCCACCGTCATTTTCTCTCTACCCACCCTTGCCTCCTTTTCCGCGCAGCTCTCGATTCCCCCCTCTCTTTCGCACCCTCCATGTCATATTCCGCTCCAGGAGCTCCATCATAGCTCCTTGCTGTCGCTGGGAGGATGTTTTCTCCTCCGCTCGCCCCTTCCACCGTCATTTTCTCTCTACCCACCCTTGCCTCCTTCTCCGCGCAGCTCTCGATTCCCCCCTCTCTTTCGCACCCTCCATGTCATATTCCGCTCCAGGAGCTCCATCATAGCTCCTTGCTGTCGCTGGGAGGATGTTTTCTCCTCCGCTCGCCCCTTCCACCGTCATTTTCTCTCTACCCACCCTTGCCTCCTTCTCCGCGCTGCTCTCGATTCCCCCCTCTCTTTCGCACCCTCCATGTCATATTCCGCTACAGGAGCTCCATCATAGCTCCTTGCTGTCGCTGGGAGGATGTTTTCTCCTCCGCTCGCCCCTTCCACCGTCATTTTCTCTCTACCCACCCTTGCCTCCTTCTCCGCGCAGCTCTCGATTCCCCCCTCTCTCTCGCACCCTCCATATTACATCCAGCTCCAGGAGCTCCATCATAGCTCCTCGCTGTCGCTGGGAGGATGTTTTCTCCTCCGCTCGCCCCTTCCACCGTCATTTTCTCTCTACCCACCCTTGCCTCCTTTTCCGCGCAGCTCTCGATTCCCCCCTCTCTTTCGCACCCTCCATGTCATATTCCGCTCCAGGAGTTCCATCATAGCTCCTCACTGTCGCTGGGAGGATGTTTTCTCCTCCGCTCGCCCCTTCCACCGTCATTTTCTCTCTACCCACCCTTGCCTCCTCCGCGCAGCTCTCGATTCCCAACTCTCTTTCGCACCCTCCATGTCATATTCCGCTCCAGGAGCTCCATCATAGCTCCTTGCTGTCGCTGGGAGGATGTTTTCTCCTCCGCTCGCCCCTTCCACCGTCATTTTCTCTCTACCCACCCTTGCCTCCTTTTCCGCGCAGCTCTCGATTCCCCCCTCTCTTTCGCACCCTCCATGTCATATTCCGCTCCAGGAGTTCCATCATAGCTCCTCACTGTCGCTGGGAGGATGTTTTCTCCTCTGCTCGCCCCTTCCACCGTCATTTTCTCTCTACCCACCCTTGCCTCCTTTTCCGCGCAGCTCTCGATTCCCCCCTCTCTTTCGCACCCTCCATGTCATATTCCACTCCAGGAGCTCCATCATAGCTCCTTGCTGTCGCTGGGAGGATGTTTTCTCCTCCGCTCGCCCCTTCCACCGTCATTTTCTCTCTACCCACCCTTGCCTCCTTTTCCGCGCAGCTCTCGATTCCCCCCTCTCTTTCGCACCCTCCATGTCATATTCCGCTCCAGGAGCTCCATCATAGCTCCTTGCTGTCGCTGGGAGGATGTTTTCTCCTCCGCTCGCCCCTTCCACCGTCATTTTCTCTCTACCCACCCTTGCCTCCTTCTCCGCGCAGCTCTCGATTCCCTCCTCTCTCTCGCACCCTCCATATTACATCCAGCTCCAGGAGCTCCATCATAGCTCCTCGCTGTCGCTGGGAGGATGTTTTCTCCTCCGCTCGCCCCTTCCACCGTCATTTTCTCTCTACCCACCCTTGCCTCCTTCTCCGCGCAGCTCTCGATTCCCCCCTCTCTTTCGCACCCTCCATGTCATATTCTGCTCCAGGAGCTCCATCATAGCTCCTCGCTGTCGCTGGGAGGATGTTTTCTCCTCCGCTCGCCCCTTCCACCGTCATTTTCTCTCTACCCACCCTTGCCTCCTTCTCCGCGCAGCTCTCGATTCCCTCCTCTCTCTCGCACCCTCCATATTACATCCAGCTCCAGGAGCTCCATCATAGCTCCTCGCTGTCGCTGGGAGGATGTTTTCTCCTCCGCTCGCCCCTTCCACCGTCATTTTCTCTCTACCCAACCTTGCCTCCTTCTCCGCGCAGCTCTCAATTCCCCCCTCTCTCTCGCACCCTCCATATTACATCCAGCTCCAGGAGCTCCATCATAGCTCCTCGCTGACGCTGGGAGGATGTTTTCTCCTCCGCTCGCCCCTTCCACCGTCATTTTCTCCCTACCCACCCTTGCCTCCTTCTCCGCGCAGCTCTCGATTCCCCCCTCTCTTTCGCACCCTCCATGTCATATTCCGCTCCAGGAGCTCCATCATAGCTCCTCGCTGTCGCTGGGAGGATGTTTTCTCCTCCGCTCGCCCCTTCCACCGTCATTTTCTCTCTACCCACCCTTGCCTCCTTCTCCGCGCAGCTCTCGATTCCCCCCTCTTTCTCGCACCCTCCATATTACATCCAGCTCCAGGAGCTCCATCATAGCTCCTCGCTGTCGCTGGGAGGATGTTTTCTCCTCCGCTCGCCCCTTCCACCGTCATTTTCTCTCTACCCACCCTTGCCTCCTTTTCCGCGCAGCTCTCGATTCCCCCCTCTCTTTCGCACCCTCCATGTCATATTCCGCTCCAGGAGTTCCATCATAGCTCCTCACTGTCGCTGGGAGGATGTTTTCTCCTCTGCTCGCCCCTTCCACTGTCATTTTCTCTCTACCCACCCTTGCCTCCTTCTCCGCGCAGCTCTCGATTCCCCCCTCTCTTTCGCACCCTCCATGTCATATTCTGCTCCAGGAGCTCCATCATAGCTCCTCGCTGTCGCTGGGAGGATGTTTTCTCCTCCGCTCGCCCCTTCCACCGTCATTTTCTCTCTACCCACCCTTGCCTCCTTCTCCGCGCAGCTCTCGATTCCCCCCTCTCTTTCGCACCCTCCATGTCATATTCCGCTCCAGGAGCTCCATCATAGCTCCTCGCTGTCGCTGGGAGGATGTTTTCTCCTCCGCTCGCCCCTTCCACCGTCATTTTCTCTCTACCCACCCTTGCCTCCTTCTCCGCGCAGCTCTCGATTCCCCCCTCTCTTTCGCACCCTCCATGTCATATTCCGCTCCAGGAGCTCCATCATAGCTCCTCGCTGTCGCTGGGAGGATGTTTTCTCCTCCGCTCGCCCCTTCCACCGTCATTTTCTCTCTACCCACCCTTGCCTCCTTCTCCGCGCAGCTCTCGATTCCCCCTCTCTCTCGCACCCTCCATATTACATCCAGCTCCAGGAGCTCCATCATAGCTCCTCGCTGTCGCTGGGAGGATGTTTTCTCCTCCGCTCGCCCCTTCCACCGTCATTTTCTTTCTACCCACCCTTGCCTCCTTCTCCGCGCAGCTCTCGATTCCCCCCTCTCTTTCGCACCCTCCATGTCATATTCCGCTCCAGGAGTTCCATCATAGCTCCTCACTGTCGCTGGGAGGATGTTTTCTCCTCCGCTCGCCCCTTCCACCGTCATTTTCTCTCTACCCACCCTTGCCTCCTTCTCCGCGCAGCTCTCGATTCCCCCCTCTCTTTCGCATCCTCCATGTCATATTCCGCTCCAGGAGCTCCATCATAGATCCTCGCTGTCGCTGGGAGGATGTTTTCTCCTCCGCTTGCCCCTTCCACCGTCATTTTCTCTCTACCCACCCTTGCCTCCTTCTCCGCGCAGCTCTCGATTCCCTCCTCTCTCTCGCACCCTCCATATTACATCCAGCTCCAGGAGCTCCATCATAGCTCCTCGCTGTCGCTGGGAGGATGTTTTCTCCTCTGCTCCCCGCTTCCACCGTCATTTTCTCTCCACCCACCCTTGCCTCCTTCTCCGCGCCGCTCTCGATTCCCCCCTCTCTCTCGCACCCACCATGTCATATCCCGCTCCAGGAGCTCCATCATAGCTCCTCGCTGTCGCTGGGAGGATGTTTTCTCCTCCGCTCGCCCCTTCCACCGTCATTTTCTCTCTACCCACCCTTGCCTCCTTCTCCGCGCAGCTCTCGATTCCCCCCTCTCTCTCGCACCCTCCATATTACATCCAGCTCCAGGAGCTCCATCATAGCTCCTCGCTGTCGCTGGGAGGATGTTTTCTCCTCCGCTCGCCCCTTCCACCGTCATTTTCTCTCTACCCACCCTTGCCTCCTTTTCCGCGCAGCTCTCGATTCCCCCCTCTCTTTCGCACCCTCCATGTCATATTCCGCTCCAGGAGTTCCATCATAGCTCCTCACTGTCGCTGGGAGGATGTTTTCTCCTCCGCTCGCCCCTTCCACCGTCATTTTCTCTCTACCCACCCTTGCCTCCTTTTCCGCGCAGCTCTCGATTCCCCCCTCTCTTTCGCACCCTCCATGTCATATTCCGCTCCAGGAGTTCCATCATAGCTCCTTGCTGTCGCTGGGAGGATGTTTTCTCCTCCGCTCGCCCCTTCCACCGTCATTTTCTCTCTACCCACCCTTGCCTCCTTTTCCGCGCAGCTCTCGATTCCCCCCTCTCTTTCGCACCCTCCATGTCATATTCCGCTCCAGGAGCTCCATCATAGCTCCTTGCTGTCGCTGGGAGGATGTTTTCTCCTCCGCTCGCCCCTTCCACCGTCATTTTCTCTCTACCCACCCTTGCCTCCTTCTCCGCGCAGCTCTCGATTCCCTCCTCTCTCTCGCACCCTCCATATTACATCCAGCTCCAGGAGCTCCATCATAGCTCCTCGCTGTCGCTGGGAGGATGTTTTCTCCTCCGCTCGCCCCTTCCACCGTCATTTTCTCTCTACCCACCCTTGCCTCCTTCTCCGCGCAGCTCTCGATTCCCCCCTCTCTTTCGCACCCTCCATGTCATATTCTGCTCCAGGAGCTCCATCATAGCTCCTCGCTGTCGCTGGGAGGATGTTTTCTCCTCCGCTCGCCCCTTCCACCGTCATTTTCTCTCTACCCACCCTTGCCTCCTTCTCCGCGCAGCTCTCGATTCCCTCCTCTCTCTCGCACCCTCCATATTACATCCAGCTCCAGGAGCTCCATCATAGCTCCTCGCTGTCGCTGGGAGGATGTTTTCTCCTCCGCTCGCCCCTTCCACCGTCATTTTCTCTCTACCCAACCTTGCCTCCTTCTCCGCGCAGCTCTCAATTCCCCCCTCTCTCTCGCACCCTCCATATTACATCCAGCTCCAGGAGCTCCATCATAGCTCCTCACTGTCGCTGGGAGGATGTTTTCTCCTCTGCTCGCCCCTTCCACTGTCATTTTCTCTCTACCCACCCTTGCCTCCTTCTCCGCGCAGCTCTCGATTCCCCCCTCTCTTTCGCACCCTCCATGTCATATTCTGCTCCAGGAGCTCCATCATAGCTCCTCGCTGTCGCTGGGAGGATGTTTTCTCCTCCGCTCGCCCCTTCCACCGTCATTTTCTCTCTACCCACCCTTGCCTCCTTCTCCGCGCAGCTCTCGATTCCCCCCTCTCTTTCGCACCCTCCATGTCATATTCCGCTCCAGGAGCTCCATCATAGCTCCTCGCTGTCGCTGGGAGGATGTTTTCTCCTCCGCTCGCCCCTTCCACCGTCATTTTCTCTCTACCCACCCTTGCCTCCTTCTCCGCGCAGCTCTCGATTCCCCCCTCTCTTTCGCACCCTCCATGTCATATTCCGCTCCAGGAGCTCCATCATAGCTCCTCGCTGTCGCTGGGAGGATGTTTTCTCCTCCGCTCGCCCCTTCCACCGTCATTTTCTCTCTACCCACCCTTGCCTCCTTCTCCGCGCAGCTCTCGATTCCCCCTCTCTCTCGCACCCTCCATATTACATCCAGCTCCAGGAGCTCCATCATAGCTCCTCGCTGTCGCTGGGAGGATGTTTTCTCCTCCGCTCGCCCCTTCCACCGTCATTTTCTCTCTACCCACCCTTGCCTCCTTCTCCGCGCAGCTCTCGATTCCCCCCTCTCTTTCGCACCCTCCATGTCATATTCCGCTCCAGGAGTTCCATCATAGCTCCTCACTGTCGCTGGGAGGATGTTTTCTCCTCCGCTCGCCCCTTCCACCGTCATTTTCTCTCTACCCACCCTTGCCTCCTTCTCCGCGCAGCTCTCGATTCCCCCCTCTCTTTCGCATCCTCCATGTCATATTCCGCTCCAGGAGCTCCATCATAGATCCTCGCTGTCGCTGGGAGGATGTTTTCTCCTCCGCTTGCCCCTTCCACCGTCATTTTCTCTCTACCCACCCTTGCCTCCTTCTCCGCGCAGCTCTCGATTCCCTCCTCTCTCTCGCACCCTCCATATTACATCCAGCTCCAGGAGCTCCATCATAGCTCCTCGCTGTCGCTGGGAGGATGTTTTCTCCTCTGCTCGCCGCTTCCACCGTCATTTTCTCTCCACCCACCCTTGCCTCCTTCTCCGCGCCGCTCTCGATTCCCCCCTCTCTCTCGCACCCACCATGTCATATCCCGCTCCAGGAGCTCCATCATAGCTCCTCGCTGTCGCTGGGAGGATGTTTTCTCCTCCGCTCGCCCCTTCCACCGTCATTTTCTCTCTACCCACCCTTGCCTCCTTCTCCGCGCAGCTCTCGATTCCCCCCTCTCTCTCGCACCCTCCATATTACATCCAGCTCCAGGAGCTCCATCATAGCTCCTCGCTGTCGCTGGGAGGATGTTTTCTCCTCCGCTCGCCCCTTCCACCGTCATTTTCTCTCTACCCACCCTTGCCTCCTTCTCCGCGCAGCTCTCGATTCCCCCCTCTCTTTCGCACCCTCCATGTCATATTCCGCTCCAGGAGTTCCATCATAGCTCCTCACTGTCGCTGGGAGGATGTTTTCTCCTCCGCTCGCCCCTTCCACCGTCATTTTCTCTCTACCCACCCTTGCCTCCTTCTCCGCGCAGCTCTCGATTCCCCCCTCTCTTTCGCATCCTCCATGTCATATTCCGCTCCAGGAGCTCCATCATAGATCCTCGCTGTCGCTGGGAGGATGTTTTCTCCTCCGCTTGCCCCTTCCACCGTCATTTTCTCTCTACCCACCCTTGCCTCCTTCTCCGCGCAGCTCTCGATTCCCTCCTCTCTCTCGCACCCTCCATATTACATCCAGCTCCAGGAGCTCCATCATAGCTCCTCGCTGTCGCTGGGAGGATGTTTTCTCCTCTGCTCGCCGCTTCCACCGTCATTTTCTCTCCACCCACCCTTGCCTCCTTCTCCGCGCCGCTCTCGATTCCCCCCTCTCTCTCGCACCCACCATGTCATATCCCGCTCCAGGAGCTCCATCATAGCTCCTCGCTGTCGCTGGGAGGATGTTTTCTCCTCCGCTCGCCCCTTCCACCGTCATTTTCTCTCTACCCACCCTTGCCTCCTTCTCCGCGCAGCTCTCGATTCCCCCCTCTCTCTCGCACCCTCCATATTACATCCAGCTCCAGGAGCTCCATCATAGCTCCTCGCTGTCGCTGGGAGGATGTTTTCTCCTCCGCTCGCCCCTTCCACCGTCATTTTCTCTCTACCCACCCTTGCCTCCTTTTCCGCGCAGCTCTCGATTCCCCCCTCTCTTTCGCACCCTCCATGTCATATTCCGCTCCAGGAGTTCCATCATAGCTCCTCACTGTCGCTGGGAGGATGTTTTCTCCTCCGCTCGCCCCTTCCACCGTAATTTTCTCTCTACCCACCCTTGCCTCCTTTTCCGCGCAGCTCTCGATTCCCCCCTCTCTTTCGCACCCTCCATGTCATATTCCGCTCCAGGAGTTCCATCATAGCTCCTCACTGTCGCTAGGAGGAAGTTTTCTCCTCCGCACGCCCCTTCCACCGTCATTTTCTCTCTACCCACCCTTGCCTCCTTTTCCGCGCAGCTCTCGATTCCCCCCTCTCTTTCGCACCCTCCATGTCATATTCCGCTTCAGGAGCTCCATCATAGCTCCTTGCTGCCGCTGGGAGAATGTTTTCTCCTCCGCTCGCCCCTTCCACCGTCATTTTCTCTCTACCCACCCTTGCCTCCTTTTCCGCGCAGCTCTCGATTCCCCCCTCTCTTTCGCACCCTCCATGTCATATTCCGCTCCAGGAGTTCCATCATAGCTCCTCACTGTCGCTGGGAGGATGTTTTCTCCTCCGCTCGCCCCTTCCACCGTCATTTTCTCTCTACCCACCCTTGCCTCCTTCTCCGCGCAGCTCTCGATTCCCCCCTCTCTTTCGCACCCTCCATGTCATATTCCGCTCCAGGAGCTCCATCATAGCTCCTCGCTGTCGCTGGGAGGATGTTTTCTCCTCTGCTCGCCCCTTCCACCGTCATTTTCTCTCTACCCACCCTTGCCTCCTTCTCCGCGCAGCTCTCGATTCCCCCCTCTCTCTCGCACCCTCCATATTACATCCAGCTCCAGGAGCTCCATCATAGCTCCTCGCTGTCGCTGGGAGGATGTTTTCTCCTCCGCTCGCCCCTTCCACCGTCATTTTCTCTCTACCCACCCTTGCCTCCTTCTCCGCGCAGCTCTCGATTCCCTCCTCTCTTTCGCACCCTCCATGTCATATTCCGCTCCAGGAGCTCCATCATAGCTCCTCGCTGTCGCTGGGAGGATGTTTTCTCCTCCGCTCGCCCCTTCCACCGTCATTTTCTCTCTACCCACCCTTGCCTCCTTTTCCGCGCAGCTCTCGATTCCCCCCTCTCTCTCGCACCCACCATGTCATATCCCGCTCCAGGAGCTCCATTATAGCTCCTCACTGTCGCTGGGAGGATGTTTTCTCCTCCGCTCGCCCCTTCCACCGTCATTTTCTCTCTACCCACCCTTGCCTCCTTCTCCGCGCCGCTCTCGATTCCCCCCTCTCTTTCGCACCTTCCATGTCATATCCCGCTCCAGGAGCTCCATCATAGCTCCTCGCTGTCGCTGGGAGGATGTTTTCTCCTCCGCTCGCCCCTTCCACCGTCATTTTCTCTCTACCCACCCTTGCCTCCTTTTCCGCGCAGCTCTCGATTCCCTCCTCTCTCTCGCACCCTCCATATTACATCCAGCTCCAGGAGCTCTATCATAGCTCCTCGCTGTCGCTGGGAGGATGTTTTCTCCTCCGCTCGCCCCTTCCACCGTCATTTTCTCTCTACCCACCCTTGCCTCCTTCTCCGCGCAGCTCTCGATTCCCTCCTCTCTCTCGCACCCTCCATATTACATCCAGCTCCAGGAGCTCCATCATAGCTCCTCGCTGTCGCTGGGAGGATGTTTTCTCCTCCGCTCGCCCCTTCCACCGTCATTTTCTCTCTACTTACCCTTGCCTCCTTCTCCGCGCAGCTCTCGATTCCCCCCTCTCTTTCGCACCCTCCATGTCATATTCCGCTCCAGGAGCTCCATCATAGCTCCTCGCTGTCGCTGGGAGGATGTTTTCTCCTCCGCTCGCCCCTTCCACCGTCATTTTCTCTCTACCCACCCTTGCCTCCTTCTCCGCGCAGCTCTCGATTCCCCCCTCTCTCTCGCACCCTCCATATTACATCCAGCTCCAGGAGCTCCATCATAGCTCCTCGCTGTCGCTGGGAGGATGTTTTCTCCTCCGCTCGCCCCTTCCACCGTCATTTTCTCTCTACCCACCCTTGCCTCCTTCTCCGCGCAGCTCTCGATTCCCCCCTCTCTTTCGCACCCTCCATGTCATATTCCGCTCCAGGAGCTCCATCATAGCTCCTCGCTGTCGCTGGGAGGATGTTTTCTCCTCCGCTCGCCCCTTCCACCGTTATTTTCTCTCTACCCACCCTTGCCTCCTTTTCCGCGCAGCTCTCGATTCCCCCCTCTCTTTCGCACCCTCCATGTCATATTCCGCTCCAGGAGCTCCATCATAGCTCCTTGCTGTCGCTGGGAGGATGTTTTCTCCTCCGCTCGCCCCTTCCACCGTCATTTTCTCTCTACCCACCCTTGCCTCCTTCTCCGCGCAGCTCTCAATTCCCTCCTCTCTCTCGCACCCTCCATATTACATCCAGCTCCAGGAGCTCCATCATAGCTCCTCGCTGTCGCTGGGAGGATGTTTTCTCCTCCGCTCGCCCCTTCCACCGTCATTTTCTCTCTACCCACCCTTGCCTCCTTCTCCGCGCAGCTCTCGATTCCCTCCTCTCTCTCGCACCCTCCATAGTACATCCAGCTCCAGGAGCTCCATCATAGCTCCTCGCTGTCGCTGGGAGGATGTTTTCTCCTCCGCTCGCCCCTTCCACCGTTATTTTCTCTCTACCCACCCTTGCCTCCTTTTCCGCGCAGCTCTCGATTCCCCCCTCTCTTTCGCACCCTCCATGTCATATTCCGCTCCAGGAGCTCCATCATAGCTCCTTGCTGTCGCTGGGAGGATGTTTTCTCCTCCGCTCGCCCCTTCCACCGTCATTTTCTCTCTACCCACCCTTGCCTCCTTCTCCGCGCAGCTCTCAATTCCCTCCTCTCTCTCGCACCCTCCATATTACATCCAGCTCCAGGAGCTCCATCATAGCTCCTCGCTGTCGCTGGGAGGATGTTTTCTCCTCCGCTCGCCCCTTCCACCGTCATTTTCTCTCTACCCACCCTTGCCTCCTTCTCCGCGCAGCTCTCGATTCCCTCCTCTCTCTCGCACCCTCCATATTACATCCAGCTCCAGGAGCTCCATCATAGCTCCTCGCTGTCGCTGGGAGGATGTTTTCTCCTCCGCTCGCCCCTTCCACCGTCATTTTCTCTCTACCCACCCTTGCCTCCTTTTCCGCGCAGCTCTCGATTCCCCCCTCTCTTTCGCACCCTCCATGTCATATTCCGCTCCAGGAGCTCCATCATAGCTCCTTGCTGTCGCTGGGAGGATGTTTTCTCCTCCGCTCGCCCCTTCCACCGTCATTTTCTCTCTACCCACCCTTGCCTCCTTCTCCGCGCTGCTCTTGATTCCCCCCTCTCTTTCGCACCCTCCATGTCATATTCCGCTACAGGAGCTCCATCATAGCTCCTTGCTGTTGCTGGGAGGATGTTTTCTCCTCCGCTCGCCCCTTCCACCGTCATTTTCTCTCTACCCACCCTTGCCTCCTTCTCCGCGCAGCTCTCGATTCCCCCCTCTCTCTCGCACCCTCCATATTACATCCAGCTCCAGGAGCTCCATCATAGCTCCTCGCTGTCGCTGGGAGGATGTTTTCTCCTCCGCTCGCCCCTTCCACCGTCATTTTCTCTCTACCCACCCTTGCCTCCTTTTCCGCACAGCTCTCGATTCCCCCCTCTCTTTCGCACCCTCCATGTCATATTCCGCTCCAGGAGTTCCATCATAGCTCCTCACTGTCGCTGGGAGGATGTTTTCTCCTCCGCTCGCCCCTTCCACCGTCATTTTCTCTCTACCCACCCTTGCCTCCTTCTCCGTGCAGCTCTCGATTCCCCCCTCTCTTTCGCACCCTCCATGTCATATTTCGCTCCAGGAGCTCCATCATAGCTCCTTGCTGTCGCTGGGAGGATGTTTTCTCCTCCGCTCGCCCCTTCCACCGTCATTTTCTCTCTACCCACCCTTGCCTCCTTTTCCGCGCAGCTCTCGATTCCCCCCTCTCTTTCGCACCCTCCATGTCATATTCCGCTCCAGGAGTTCCATCATAGCTCCTCACTGTCGCTGGGAGGATGTTTTCTCCTCTGCTCGCCCCTTCCACCGTCATTTTCTCTCTACCCACCCTTGCCTCCTTTTCCACGCAGCTCTCGATTCCCCCCTCTCTTTCGCACCCTCCATGTCATATTCCGCTCCAGGAGCTCCATCATAGCTCCTTGCTGTCGCTGGGAGGATGTTTTCTCCTCCGCTCGCCCCTTCCACCGTCATTTTCTCTCTACCCACCCTTGCCTCCTTTTCCGCGCAGCTCTCGATTCCCCCCTCTCTTTCGCACCCTCCATGTCATATTCCGCTCCAGGAGCTCCATCATAGCTCCTTGCTGTCGCTGGGAGGATGTTTTCTCCTCCGCTCGCCCCTTCCACCGTCATTTTCTCTCTACCCACCCTTGCCTCCTTTTCCGTGCAGCTCTCGATTCCCCCCTCTCTTTCGCACCCTCCATGTCATATTCCGCTCCAGGAGCTCCATCATAGCTCCTTGCTGTCGCTGGGAGGATGTTTTCTCCTCCGCTCGCCCCTTCCACCGTCATTTTCTCTCTACCCACCCTTGCCTCCTTCTCCGCGCAGCTCTCGATTCCCTCCTCTCTCTCGCACCCTCCATATTACATCCAGCTCCAGGAGCTCCATCATAGCTCCTCGCTGTCGCTGGGAGGATGTTTTCTCCTCCGCTCGCCCCTTCCACCGTCATTTTCTCTCTACCCACCCTTGCCTCCTTCTCCGCGCAGCTCTCGATTCCCCCCTCTCTTTCGCACCCTCCTCTCTTTCGCACCCTCCATGTCATATTCTGCTCCAGGAGCTCCATCATAGCTCCTCGCTGTCGCTGGGAGGATGTTTTCTCCTCCGCTCGCCCCTTCCACCGTCATTTTCTCTCTACCCACCCTTGCCTCCTTCTCCGCGCAGCTCTCGATTCCCTCCTCTCTCTCGCACCCTCCATATTACATCCAGCTCCAGGAGCTCCATCATAGCTCCTCGCTGTCGCTGGGAGGATGTTTTCTCCTCTGCTCGCCGCTTCCACCGTCATTTTCTCTCCACCCACCCTTGCCTCCTTCTCCGCGCCGCTCTCGATTCCTCCCTCTCTCTCGCACCCACCATGTCATATCCCGCTCCAGGAGCTCCATCATAGCTCCGCGCTGTCGCTGGGAGGATGTTTTCTCCTCCGCTCGCCCCTTCCACCGTCATTTTCTCTCTACCCACCCTTGCCTCCTTCTCCGCGCAGCTCTCGATTCCCCCCTCTCTCTCGCACCCTCCATATTACATCCAGCTCCAGGAGCTCCATCATAGCTCCTCGCTGACGCTGGGAGGATGTTTTCTCCTCCGCTCGCCCCTTCCACCGTCATTTTCTCTCTACCCACCCTTGCCTCCTTCTCCGCGCAGCTCTCGATTCCCCCCTCTCTTTCGCACCCTCCATGTCATATTCCGCTCCAGGAGCTCCATCATAGCTCCTCGCTGTCGCTGGGAGGATGTTTTCTCCTCCGCTCGCCCCTTCCACCGTCATTTTCTCTCTACCCACCCTTGCCTCCTTCTCCGCGCAGCTCTCGATTCCCCCCTCTCTCTCGCACCCTCCATATTACATCCAGCTCCAGGAGCTCCATCATAGCTCCTCGCTGTCGCTGGGAGGATGTTTTCGCCTCCGCTCGCCCCTTCCACCGTCATTTTCTCTCTACCCACCCTTGCCTCCTTTTCCGCGCAGCTCTCGATTCCCCCCTCTCTTTCGCACCCTCCATGTCATATTCTGCTCCAGGAGCTCCATCATAGATCCTCGCTGTCGCTGGGAGGATGTTTTCTCCTCCGCTTGCCCCTTGCACCGTCATTTTCTCTCTACCCACCCTTGCCTTCTTCTCCGCGCAGCTCTCGATTCCCTCCTCTCTCTCGCACCCTCCATATTATATCCAGCTCCAGGAGCTCCATCATAGCTCCTCGCTGTCGCTGGGAGGATGTTTTCTCCTCTGCTCGCCGCTTCCACCATCATTTTCTCTCCACCCACCCTTGCCTCCTTCTCCGCGCCGCTCTCGATTCCCCCCTCTCTCTCGCACCCACCATGTCATATCCCGCTCCAGGAGCTCCATCATAGCTCCTCGCTGTCGCTGGGAGGATGTTTTCTCCTCCGCTCGCCCCTTCCACCGTCATTTTCTCTCTACCCACCCTTGCCTCCTTCTCCGCGCAGCTCTCGATTCCCCCCTCTCTCTCGCACCCTCCATATTACATCCAGCTCCAGGAGCTCCATCATAGCTCCTCGCCTTTGCTGGGAGGATGTTTTCTCCTCCGCTCGCCCCTTCCACCGTCATTTTCTCTCTACCCACCCTTGCCTCCTTTTCCGCGCAGCTCTCGATTCCCCCCTCTCTTTCGCACCCTCCATGTCATATTCCGCTCCAGGAGTTCCATCATAGCTCCTCACTGTCGCTGGGAGGATGTTTTCTCCTCCGCTCGCCCCTTCCACCGTCATTTTCTCTCTACCCACCCTTGCCTCCTTCTCCGCGCAGCTCTCGATTCCCCACCTCTCTTTCGCACCCTCCATGTCATATTCCGCTCCAGGAGCTCCATCATAGCTCCTCGCTGTCGCTGGGAGGATGTTTTCTCCTCCGCTCGCCCCTTCCACCGTCATTTTCTCTCTACCCACCCTTGCCTCCTTTTCCGCGCAGCTCTCGATTCCCCCCTCTCTTTCGCACCCTCCATGTCATATTCCGCTCCAGGAGTTCCATCATAGCTCCTCACTGTCGCTGGGAGGAAGTTTTCTCCTCCGCTCGCCCCTTCCACTGTCATTTTCTCTCTACCCACCCTTGCCTCCTTTTCCGCGCAGCTCTCGATTCCCCCCTCTCTTTCGCACCCTCCATGTCATATTCCGCTCCAGGAGCTCCATCATAGCTCCTTGCTGCCGCTGGGAGAATGTTTTCTCCTCCGCTCGCCCCTTCCACCGTCATTTTCTCTCTACCCACCCTTGCCTCCTTTTCCGCGCAGCTCTCGATTCCCCCCTCTCTTTCGCACCCTCCATGTCATATTCCGCTCCAGGAGTTCCATCATAGCTCCTCACTGTCGCTGGGAGGATGTTTTCTCCTCCGCTCGCCCCTTCCACCGTCATTTTCTCTCTACCCACCCTTGCCTCCTTCTCCGCGCAGCTCTTGATTCCCCCCTCTCTTTCGCACCCTCCATGTCATATTCCGCTCCAGGAGCTCCATCATAGCTCCTTGCTGCCGCTGGGAGGATGTTTTCTCCTCCGCTCGCCCCTTCCACCGTCATTTTCTCTCTACCCACCCTTGCCTCCTTTTCCGCGCAGCTCTCGATTCCCCCCTCTCTTTCGCACCCTCCATGTCATATTCCGCTCCAGGAGTTCCATCATAGCTCCTCACTGTCGCTGGGAGGATGTTTTCTCCTCCGCTCGCCCCTTCCACCGTCATTTTCTCTCTACCCACCCTTGCCTCCTTCTCCGCGCAGCTCTCGATTCCCCACCTCTCTTTCGCACCCTCCATGTCATATTCCGCTCCAGGAGCTCCATCATAGCTCCTCGCTGTCGCTGGGAGGATGTTTTCTCCTCCGCTCGCCCCTTCCACCGTCATTTTCTCTCTACCCACCCTTGCCTCCTTTTCCGCGCAGCTCTCGATTCCCCCCTCTCTTTCGCACCCTCCATGTCATATTCCGCTCCAGGAGTTCCATCATAGCTCCTCACTGTCGCTGGGAGGAAGTTTTCTCCTCCGCTCGCCCCTTCCACTGTCATTTTCTCTCTACCCACCCTTGCCTCCTTTTCCGCGCAGCTCTCGATTCCCCCCTCTCTTTCGCACCCTCCATGTCATATTCCGCTCCAGGAGCTCCATCATAGCTCCTTGCTGCCGCTGGGAGAATGTTTTCTCCTCCGCTCGCCCCTTCCACCGTCATTTTCTCTCTACCCACCCTTGCCTCCTTTTCCGCGCAGCTCTCGATTCCCCCCTCTCTTTCGCACCCTCCATGTCATATTCCGCTCCAGGAGTTCCATCATAGCTCCTCACTGTCGCTGGGAGGATGTTTTCTCCTCCGCTCGCCCCTTCCACCGTCATTTTCTCTCTACCCACCCTTGCCTCCTTCTCCGCGCAGCTCTTGATTCCCCCCTCTCTTTCGCACCCTCCATGTCATATTCCGCTCCAGGAGCTCCATCATAGCTCCTTGCTGCCGCTGGGAGGATGTTTTCTCCTCCGCTCGCCCCTTCCACCGTCATTTTCTCTCTACCCACCCTTGCCTCCTTTTCCGCGCAGCTCTCGATTCCCCCCTCTCTTTCGCACCCTCCATGTCATATTCCGCTCCAGGAGTTCCATCAAAGCTCCTCACTGTCGCTGGGAGGATGTTTTCTCCTCCGCTCGCCCCTTCCACCGTCATTTTCTCTCTAACCACCCTTGCCTCCTTCTCTGCGCAGCTCTTGATTCCCCCCTCTCTTTCGCACCCTCCATGTCATATTCCGCTCCAGGAGCTCCATCATAGCTCCTCGCTGTCGCTGGGAGGATGTTTTCTCCTCCGCTCGCCACTTCCACCGTCATTTTCTCTCTACCCACCCTTGCCTCCTTCTCCGCGCAGCTCTCGATTCCCCCCTCTCTTTCGCACCCTCCATGTCATATTCCGCTCCAGGAGCTCCATCATAGCTCCTCGCTGTCGCTGGGAGGATGTTTTCTCCTCCGCTCGCCCCTTCCACCGTCATTTTCTCTCTACCCACCCTTGCCTCCTTCTCCGCGCAGCTCTCGATTCCCCCCTCTCTTTCGCACCCTCCATGTCATATTCCGCTCCAGGAGCTCCATCATAGCTCCTCGCTGTCGCTGGGAGGATGTTTTCTCCTCCGCTCGCCCCTTCCACCGTCATTTTCTCTCTACCCACCCTTGCCTCCTTTTCCGCGCAGCTCTCGATTCCCCCCTCTCTTTCGCACCCTCCATGTCATATTCCGCTCCAGGAGTTCCATCATAGCTCCTCACTGTCTGTGAGAGGATGTTTTCTCCTCCGCTCGCCCCTTCCACCGTCATTTTCTTTCTACCCACCCTTGCCTCCTTTTCCGCGCAGCTCTCGATTCCCCCCTCTCTTTCGCACCCTCCATGTCATATTCCGCTCCAGGAGCTCCATCATAGCTCCTCGCTGTCGCTGGGAGGATGTTTTCTCCTCCGCTCGCCCCTTCCACCGTCATTTTCTCTCTACCCACCCTTGCCTCCTTTTCCGCGCAGCTCTCGATTCCCCCCTCTCTTTCGCACCCTCCATGTCATATTCCGCTCCAGGAGTTCCATCATAGCTCCTCACTGTCGCTGGGAGGATGTTTTCTCCTCCGCTCGCCCCTTCCACCGTCATTTTCTCTCTACCCACCCTTGCCTCCTTCTCCGCGCAGCTCTCGATTCCCCCCTCTCTTTCGCATCCTCCATGTCATATTCCGCTCCAGGAGCTCCATCATAGATCCTCGCTGTCGCTGGGAGGATGTTTTCTCCTCCGCTTGCCCCTTCCACCGTCATTTTCTCTCTACCCACCCTTGCCTCCTTCTCCACGCAGCTCTCGATTCCCTCCTCTCTCTCGCACCCTCCATATTACATCCAGCTCCAGGAGCTCCATCATAGCTCCTCGCTGTCGCTGGGAGGATGTTTTCTCCTCTGCTCGCCGCTTCCACCGTCATTTTCTCTCCACCCACCCTTGCCTCCTTCTCCGCGCCGCTCTCGATTCCCCCCTCTCTCTCGCACCCACCATGTCATATCCCGCTCCAGGAGCTCCATCATAGCTCCTCGCTGTCGCTGGGAGGATGTTTTCTCCTCCGCTCGCCCCTTCCACCGTCATTTTCTCTCTACCCACCCTTGCCTCCTTCTCCGCGCAGCTCTCGATTCCCCCCTCTCTCTCGCACCCTCCATATTACATCCAGCTCCAGGAGCTCCATCATAGCTCCTCGCTGTCGCTGGGAGGATGTTTTCTCCTCCGCTCGCCCCTTCCACCGTCATTTTCTCTCTACCCACCCTTGCCTCCTTTTCCGCGCAGCTCTCGATTCCCCCCTCTCTTTCGCACCCTCCATGTCATATTCCGCTCCAGGAGTTCCATCATAGCTCCTCACTGTCGCTGGGAGGATGTTTTCTCCTCCGCTCGCCCCTTCCACCGTCATTTTCTCTCTACCCACCCTTGCCTCCTTCTCCGCGCAGCTCTCGATTCCCCCCTCTCTTTCGCACCCTCCATGTCATATTCCGCTCCAGGAGCTCCATCATAGCTCCTCGCTGTCGCTGGGAGGATGTTTTCTCCTCCGCTCGCCCCTTCCACCGTCATTTTCTCTCTACCCACCCTTGCCTCCTTTTCCGCGCAGCTCTCGATTCCCCTCTCTCTTTCGCACCCTCCATGTCATATTCCGCTCCAGGAGTTCCATCATAGCTCCTCACTGTCGCTGGGAGGATGTTTTCTCCTCCGCTCGCCCCTTCCACCGTCATTTTCTCTCTACCCACCCTTGCCTCCTTTTCCGCGCAGCTCTCGATTCCCCCCTCTCTTTCGCACCCTCCATGTCATATTCCGCTCCAGGAGTTCCATCATAGCTCCTCACTGTCGCTGGGAGGAAGTTTTCTCCTCCGCTCGCCCCTTCCACCGTCATTTTCTCTCTACCCACCCTTGCCTCCTTTTCCGCGCAGCTCTCGATTCCCCCCTCTCTTTCGCACCCTCCATGTCATATTCCGCTCCAGGAGCTCCATCATAGCTCCTTGCTGCCGCTGGGAGAATGTTTTCTCCTCCGCTCGCCCCTTCCACTGTCATTTTCTCTCTACCCACCCTTGCCTCCTTTTCCGCGCAGCTCTCGATTCCCCCCTCTCTTTCGCACCCTCCATGTCATATTCCGCTCCAGGAGTTCCATCATAGCTCCTCACTGTCGCTGGGAGGATGTTTTCTCCTCCGCTCGCCCCTTCCACCGTCATTTTCTCTCTACCCACCCTTGCCTCCTTCTCCGCGCAGCTCTTGATTCCCCCCTCTCTTTCGCACCCTCCATGTCATATTCCGCTCCAGGAGCTCCATCATAGCTCCTTGCTGCCGCTGGGAGGATGTTTTCTCCTCCGCTCGCCCCTTCCACCGTCATTTTCTCTCTACCCACCCTTGCCTCCTTTTCCGCGCAGCTCTCGATTCCCCCCTCTCTTTCGCACCCTCCATGTCATATTCTGCTCCAGGAGCTCCATCATAGCTGCTCGCTGTCGCTGGGAGGATGTTTTCTCCTCCGCTCGCCCCTTCCACCGTCATTTTCTCTCTACCCACCCTTGCCTCCTTCTCCGCGCAGCTCTCGATTCCCCCCTCTCTTTCGCACCCTCCATGTCATATTCCGCTCCAGGAGCTCCATCATAGCTCCTCGCTGTCGCTGGGAGGATGTTTTCTCCTCCGCTCGCACCTTCCACCGTCATTTTCTCTCTACCCACCCTTGCCTCCTTCTCCGCGCAGCTCTCGATTCCCCCCTCTCTTTCGCACCCTCCATGTCATATTCCGCTCCAGGAGCTCCATCATAGCTCCTCGCTGTCGCTGGGAGGATGTTTTCTCCTCCGCTCGCCCCTTCCACCGTCATTTTCTCTCTACCCACCCTTGCCTCCTTCTCCGCGCAGCTCTCGATTCCCCCTCTCTCTCGCACCCTCCATATTACATCCAGCTCCAGGAGCTCCATCATAGCTCCTCGCTGTCGCTGGGAGGATGTTTTCTCCTCCGCTCGCCCCTTCCACCGTCATTTTCTCTCTACCCACCCTTGCCTCCTTCTCCGCGCAGCTCTCGATTCCCCCCTCTCTTTCGCACCCTCCATGTCATATTCCGCTCCAGGAGTTCCATCATAGCTCCTCACTGTCGCTGGGAGGATGTTTTCTCCTCCGCTCGCCCCTTCCACCGTCATTTTCTCTCTACCCACCCTTGCCTCCTTCTCCGCGCAGCTCTTGATTCCCCCCTCTCTTTCGCACCCTCCATGTCATATTCCGCTCCAGGAGCTCCATCATAGCTCCTTGCTGCCGCTGGGAGGATGTTTTCTCCTCCGCTCGCCCCTTCCACCGTCATTTTCTCTCTACCCACCCTTGCCTCCTTTTCCGCGCAGCTCTCGATTCCCCCCTCTCTTTCGCACCCTCCATGTCATATTCCGCTCCAGGAGTTCCATCATAGCTCCTCACTGTCGCTGGGAGGATGTTTTCTCCTCCGCTCGCCCCTTCCACCGTCATTTTCTCTCTACCCACCCTTGCCTCCTTCTCCGCGCAGCTCTCGATTCCCCACCTCTCTTTCGCACCCTCCATGTCATATTCCGCTCCAGGAGCTCCATCATAGCTCCTCGCTGTCGCTGGGAGGATGTTTTCTCCTCCGCTCGCCCCTTCCACCGTCATTTTCTCTCTACCCACCCTTGCCTCCTTTTCCGCGCAGCTCTCGATTCCCCCCTCTCTTTCGCACCCTCCATGTCATATTCCGCTCCAGGAGTTCCATCATAGCTCCTCACTGTCGCTGGGAGGAAGTTTTCTCCTCCGCTCGCCCCTTCCACTGTCATTTTCTCTCTACCCACCCTTGCCTCCTTTTCCGCGCAGCTCTCGATTCCCCCCTCTCTTTCGCACCCTCCATGTCATATTCCGCTCCAGGAGCTCCATCATAGCTCCTTGCTGCCGCTGGGAGAATGTTTTCTCCTCCGCTCGCCCCTTCCACCGTCATTTTCTCTCTACCCACCCTTGCCTCCTTTTCCGCGCAGCTCTCGATTCCCCCCTCTCTTTCGCACCCTCCATGTCATATTCCGCTCCAGGAGTTCCATCATAGCTCCTCACTGTCGCTGGGAGGATGTTTTCTCCTCCGCTCGCCCCTTCCACCGTCATTTTCTCTCTACCCACCCTTGCCTCCTTCTCCGCGCAGCTCTTGATTCCCCCCTCTCTTTCGCACCCTCCATGTCATATTCCGCTCCAGGAGCTCCATCATAGCTCCTTGCTGCCGCTGGGAGGATGTTTTCTCCTCCGCTCGCCCCTTCCACCGTCATTTTCTCTCTACCCACCCTTGCCTCCTTTTCCGCGCAGCTCTCGATTCCCCCCTCTCTTTCGCACCCTCCATGTCATATTCCGCTCCAGGAGTTCCATCAAAGCTCCTCACTGTCGCTGGGAGGATGTTTTCTCCTCCGCTCGCCCCTTCCACCGTCATTTTCTCTCTAACCACCCTTGCCTCCTTCTCTGCGCAGCTCTTGATTCCCCCCTCTCTTTCGCACCCTCCATGTCATATTCCGCTCCAGGAGCTCCATCATAGCTCCTCGCTGTCGCTGGGAGGATGTTTTCTCCTCCGCTCGCCACTTCCACCGTCATTTTCTCTCTACCCACCCTTGCCTCCTTCTCCGCGCAGCTCTCGATTCCCCCCTCTCTTTCGCACCCTCCATGTCATATTCCGCTCCAGGAGCTCCATCATAGCTCCTCGCTGTCGCTGGGAGGATGTTTTCTCCTCCGCTCGCCCCTTCCACCGTCATTTTCTCTCTACCCACCCTTGCCTCCTTCTCCGCGCAGCTCTCGATTCCCCCCTCTCTTTCGCACCCTCCATGTCATATTCCGCTCCAGGAGCTCCATCATAGCTCCTCGCTGTCGCTGGGAGGATGTTTTCTCCTCCGCTCGCCCCTTCCACCGTCATTTTCTCTCTACCCACCCTTGCCTCCTTTTCCGCGCAGCTCTCGATTCCCCCCTCTCTTTCGCACCCTCCATGTCATATTCCGCTCCAGGAGTTCCATCATAGCTCCTCACTGTCTGTGAGAGGATGTTTTCTCCTCCGCTCGCCCCTTCCACCGTCATTTTCTTTCTACCCACCCTTGCCTCCTTTTCCGCGCAGCTCTCGATTCCCCCCTCTCTTTCGCACCCTCCATGTCATATTCCGCTCCAGGAGCTCCATCATAGCTCCTCGCTGTCGCTGGGAGGATGTTTTCTCCTCCGCTCGCCCCTTCCACCGTCATTTTCTCTCTACCCACCCTTGCCTCCTTTTCCGCGCAGCTCTCGATTCCCCCCTCTCTTTCGCACCCTCCATGTCATATTCCGCTCCAGGAGTTCCATCATAGCTCCTCACTGTCGCTGGGAGGATGTTTTCTCCTCCGCTCGCCCCTTCCACCGTCATTTTCTCTCTACCCACCCTTGCCTCCTTCTCCGCGCAGCTCTCGATTCCCCCCTCTCTTTCGCATCCTCCATGTCATATTCCGCTCCAGGAGCTCCATCATAGATCCTCGCTGTCGCTGGGAGGATGTTTTCTCCTCCGCTTGCCCCTTCCACCGTCATTTTCTCTCTACCCACCCTTGCCTCCTTCTCCACGCAGCTCTCGATTCCCTCCTCTCTCTCGCACCCTCCATATTACATCCAGCTCCAGGAGCTCCATCATAGCTCCTCGCTGTCGCTGGGAGGATGTTTTCTCCTCTGCTCGCCGCTTCCACCGTCATTTTCTCTCCACCCACCCTTGCCTCCTTCTCCGCGCCGCTCTCGATTCCCCCCTCTCTCTCGCACCCACCATGTCATATCCCGCTCCAGGAGCTCCATCATAGCTCCTCGCTGTCGCTGGGAGGATGTTTTCTCCTCCGCTCGCCCCTTCCACCGTCATTTTCTCTCTACCCACCCTTGCCTCCTTCTCCGCGCAGCTCTCGATTCCCCCCTCTCTCTCGCACCCTCCATATTACATCCAGCTCCAGGAGCTCCATCATAGCTCCTCGCTGTCGCTGGGAGGATGTTTTCTCCTCCGCTCGCCCCTTCCACCGTCATTTTCTCTCTACCCACCCTTGCCTCCTTTTCCGCGCAGCTCTCGATTCCCCCCTCTCTTTCGCACCCTCCATGTCATATTCCGCTCCAGGAGTTCCATCATAGCTCCTCACTGTCGCTGGGAGGATGTTTTCTCCTCCGCTCGCCCCTTCCACCGTCATTTTCTCTCTACCCACCCTTGCCTCCTTCTCCGCGCAGCTCTCGATTCCCCCCTCTCTTTCGCACCCTCCATGTCATATTCCGCTCCAGGAGCTCCATCATAGCTCCTCGCTGTCGCTGGGAGGATGTTTTCTCCTCCGCTCGCCCCTTCCACCGTCATTTTCTCTCTACCCACCCTTGCCTCCTTTTCCGCGCAGCTCTCGATTCCCCTCTCTCTTTCGCACCCTCCATGTCATATTCCGCTCCAGGAGTTCCATCATAGCTCCTCACTGTCGCTGGGAGGATGTTTTCTCCTCCGCTCGCCCCTTCCACCGTCATTTTCTCTCTACCCACCCTTGCCTCCTTTTCCGCGCAGCTCTCGATTCCCCCCTCTCTTTCGCACCCTCCATGTCATATTCCGCTCCAGGAGTTCCATCATAGCTCCTCACTGTCGCTGGGAGGAAGTTTTCTCCTCCGCTCGCCCCTTCCACCGTCATTTTCTCTCTACCCACCCTTGCCTCCTTTTCCGCGCAGCTCTCGATTCCCCCCTCTCTTTCGCACCCTCCATGTCATATTCCGCTCCAGGAGCTCCATCATAGCTCCTTGCTGCCGCTGGGAGAATGTTTTCTCCTCCGCTCGCCCCTTCCACTGTCATTTTCTCTCTACCCACCCTTGCCTCCTTTTCCGCGCAGCTCTCGATTCCCCCCTCTCTTTCGCACCCTCCATGTCATATTCCGCTCCAGGAGTTCCATCATAGCTCCTCACTGTCGCTGGGAGGATGTTTTCTCCTCCGCTCGCCCCTTCCACCGTCATTTTCTCTCTACCCACCCTTGCCTCCTTCTCCGCGCAGCTCTTGATTCCCCCCTCTCTTTCGCACCCTCCATGTCATATTCCGCTCCAGGAGCTCCATCATAGCTCCTTGCTGCCGCTGGGAGGATGTTTTCTCCTCCGCTCGCCCCTTCCACCGTCATTTTCTCTCTACCCACCCTTGCCTCCTTTTCCGCGCAGCTCTCGATTCCCCCCTCTCTTTCGCACCCTCCATGTCATATTCTGCTCCAGGAGCTCCATCATAGCTGCTCGCTGTCGCTGGGAGGATGTTTTCTCCTCCGCTCGCCCCTTCCACCGTCATTTTCTCTCTACCCACCCTTGCCTCCTTCTCCGCGCAGCTCTCGATTCCCCCCTCTCTTTCGCACCCTCCATGTCATATTCCGCTCCAGGAGCTCCATCATAGCTCCTCGCTGTCGCTGGGAGGATGTTTTCTCCTCCGCTCGCACCTTCCACCGTCATTTTCTCTCTACCCACCCTTGCCTCCTTCTCCGCGCAGCTCTCGATTCCCCCCTCTCTTTCGCACCCTCCATGTCATATTCCGCTCCAGGAGCTCCATCATAGCTCCTCGCTGTCGCTGGGAGGATGTTTTCTCCTCCGCTCGCCCCTTCCACCGTCATTTTCTCTCTACCCACCCTTGCCTCCTTCTCCGCGCAGCTCTCGATTCCCCCTCTCTCTCGCACCCTCCATATTACATCCAGCTCCAGGAGCTCCATCATAGCTCCTCGCTGTCGCTGGGAGGATGTTTTCTCCTCCGCTCGCCCCTTCCACCGTCATTTTCTCTCTACCCACCCTTGCCTCCTTCTCCGCGCAGCTCTCGATTCCCCCCTCTCTTTCGCACCCTCCATGTCATATTCCGCTCCAGGAGTTCCATCATAGCTCCTCACTGTCGCTGGGAGGATTTTTTCTCCTCCGCTTGCCCCTTCCACCGTCATTTTCTCTCTACCCACCCTTGCCTCCTTCTCCGCGCAGCTCTCGATTCCCCCCTCTCTTTCGCATCCTCCATGTCATATTCCGCTCCAGGAGCTCCATCATAGATCCTCGCTGTCGCTGGGAGGATGTTTTCTCCTCTGCTCGCCGCTTCCACCGTCATTTTCTCTCCACCCACCCTTGCCTCCTTCTCCGCGCCGCTCTCGATTCCCCCCTCTCTCTCGCACCCACCATGTCATATCCCGCTCCAGGAGCTCCATCATAGCTCCTCGCTGTCGCTGGGAGGATGTTTTCTCCTCCGCTCGCCCCTTCCACCGTCATTTTCTCTCTACTCACCCTTGCCTCCTTCTCCGCGCAGCTCTCGATTCCCCCCTCTCTCTCGCACCCTCCATATTACATCCAGCTCCAGGAGCTCCATCATAGCTCCTCGCTGTCGCTGGGAGGATGTTTTCTCCTCCGCTCGCCCCTTCCACCGTCATTTTCTCTCTACCCACCCTTGCCTCCTTTTCCGCGCAGCTCTGGATTCCCCCCTCTCTTTCGCACCCTCCATGTCATATTCCGCTCCAGGAGTTCCATCATAGCTCCTCACTGTCGCTGGGAGGATGTTTTCTCCTCCGCTCGCCCCTTCCACCGTCATTTTCTCTCTACCCACCCTTGCCTCCTTCTCCGCGCAGCTCTCGATTCCCCCCTCTCTTTCGCACCCTCCATGTCATATTCCGTTCCAGGAGCTCCATCATAGCTCCTCGCTGTCGCTGGGAGGATGTTTTCTCCTCCGCTCGCCCCTTCCACCGTCATTTTCTCTCTACCCACCCTTGCCTCCTTCTCCGCGCAGCTCTCGATTCCCCCCTCTCTTTCGCACCCTCCATGTCATATTCCGCTCCAGGAGCTCCATCATAGCTCCTTGCTGTCGCTGGGAGGATGTTTTCTCCTCCGCTCGCCCCTTCCACCGTCATTTTCTCTCTACCCACCCTTGCCTCCTTCTCCGCGCAGCTCTCGATTCCCCCTCTGTCTCGCACCCTCCATATTACATCCAGCTCCAGGAGCTCCATCATAGCTCCTCGCTGTCGCTGGGAGGATGTTTTCTCCTCCGCTCGCCCCTTCCACCGTCATTTTCTCTCTACCCACCCTTGCCTCCTTCTCCGCGCAGCTCTCGATTCCCCCCTCTCTTTCGCACCCTCCATGTCATATTCCGCTCCAGGAGTTCCATCATAGCTCCTCACTGTCGCTGGGAGGATGTTTTCTCCTCCGCTCGCCCCTTCCACCGTCATTTTCTCTCTAACCACCCTTGCCTCCTTCTCCGCGCAGCTCTTGATTCCCCCCTCTCTTTCGCACCCTCCATGTCATATTCCGCTCCAGGAGTTCCATCATAGCTCCTCACTGTCGCTGGGAGGATGTTTTCTCCTCCGCTCGCCCCTTCCACCGTCATTTTCTCTCTAACCACCCTTGCCTCCTTCTCCGCGCAGCTCTCGATTCCCCCCTCTCTTTCGCACCCTCCATGTCATATTCCGCTCCAGGAGTTCCATCATAGCTCCTCACTGTCGCTGGGAGGATGTTTTCTCCTCCGCTCGCCCCTTCCACCGTCATTTTCTCTCTAACCACCCTTGCCTCCTTCTCTGCGCAGCTCTTGATTCCCCCCTCTCTTTCGCACCCTCCATGTCATATTCCGCTCCAGGAGCTCCATCATAGCTCCTCGCTGTCGCTGGGAGGATGTTTTCTCCTCCGCTCGCCCCTTCCACCGTCATTTTCTCTCTACCCACCCTTGCCTCCTTCTCCGCGCAGCTCTCGATTCCCCCCTCTCTTTCGCACCCTCCATGTCATATTCCGCTCCAGGAGCTCCATCATAGCTCCTCGCTGTCGCTGGGAGGATGTTTTCTCCTCCGCTCGCCCCTTCCACCGTCATTTTCTCTCTACCCACCCTTGCCTCCTTTTCCGCGCAGCTCTCGATTCCCCCCTCTCTTTCGCACCCTCCATGTCATATTCTGCTCCAGGAGCTCCATCATAGCTGCTCGCTGTCGCTGGGAGGATGTTTTCTCCTCCGCTCGCCCCTTCCACCGTCATTTTCTCTCTACCCACCCTTGCCTCCTTCTCCGCGCAGCTCTCGATTCCCCCCTCTCTTTCACACCCAACATGTCATATTCCGCTCCAGGAGCTCCATCATAGCTCCTCGCTGTCGCTGGGAGGATGTTTTCTCCTCCGCTCGCCCCTTCCACCGTCATTTTCTCTCTACCCACCCTTGCCTCCTTCTCCGCGCAGCTCTCGATTCCCCCCTCTCTTTCGCACCCTCCATGTCATATTCTGCTCCAGGAGCTCCATCATAGCTCCTCGCTGTCGCTGGGAGGATGTTTTCTCCTCCGCTCGCCCCTTCCACCGTCATTTTCTCTCTACCCACCCTTGCCTCCTTCTCCGCGCAGCTCTCGATTCCCCCCTCTCTTTCGCACCCTCCATGTCATATTCCGCTCCAGGAGCTCCATCATAGCTCCTCGCTGTCGCTGGGAGGATGTTTTCTCCTCCGCTCGCCCCTTCCACCGTCATTTTCTCTCTACCCACCCTTGCCTCCTTCTCCGCGCAGCTCTCGATTCCCCCCTCTCTTTCGCACCCTCCATGTCATATTCCGCTCCAGGAGCTCCATCATAGCTCCTCGCTGTCGCTGGGAGGATGTTTTCTCCTCCGCTCGCCCCTTCCACCGTCATTTTCTCTCTACCCACCCTTGCCTCCTTCTCCGCGCAGCTCTCGATTCCCCCTCTCTCTCGCACCCTCCATATTACATCCAGCTCCAGGAGCTCCATCATAGCTCCTCGCTGTCGCTGGGAGGATGTTTTCTCCTCCGCTCGCCCCTTCCACCGTCATCTTCTCTCTACCCACCCTTGCCTCCTTCTCCGCGCAGCTCTCGATTCCCCCCTCTCTTTCGCACCCTCCATGTCATATTCCGCTCCAGGAGTTCCATCATAGCTCCTCACTGTCGCTGGGAGGATGTTTTCTCCTCCGCTTGCCCCTTCCACCGTCATTTTCTCTCTACCCACCCTTGCCTCCTTCTCCGCGCAGCTCTCGATTCCCCCCTCTCTTTCGCATCCTCCATGTCATATTCCGCTCCAGGAGCTCCATCATAGATCCTCGCTGTCGCTGGGAGGATGTTTTCTCCTCTGCTCGCCGCTTCCACCGTCATTTTCTCTCCACCCACCCTTGCCTCCTTCTCCGCGCCGCTCTCGATTCCCCCCTCTCTCTCGCACCCACCATGTCATATCCCGCTCCAGGAGCTCCATCATAGCTCCTCGCTGTCGCTGGGAGGATGTTTTCTCCTCCGCTCGCCCCTTCCACCGTCATTTTCTCTCTACTCACCCTTGCCTCCTTCTCCGCGCAGCTCTCGATTCCCCCCTCTCTCTCGCACCCTCCATATTACATCCAGCTCCAGGAGCTCCATCATAGCTCCTCGCTGTCGCTGGGAGGATGTTTTCTCCTCCGCTCGCCCCTTCCACCGTCATTTTCTCTCTACCCACCCTTGCCTCCTTTTCCGCGCAGCTCTGGATTCCCCCCTCTCTTTCGCACCCTCAATGTCATATTCCGCTCCAGGAGTTCCATCATAGCTCCTCACTGTCGCTGGGAGGATGTTTTCTCCTCCGCTCGCCCCTTCCACCGTCATTTTCTCTCTACCCACCCTTGCCTCCTTCTCCGCGCAGCTCTCGATTCCCCCCTCTCTTTCGCACCCTCCATGTCATATTCCGCTCCAGGAGCTCCATCATAGCTCCTCGCTGTCGCTGGGAGGATGTTTTCTCCTCCGCTCGCCCCTTCCACCGTCATTTTCTCTCTACCCACCCTTGCCTCCTTCTCCGCGCAGCTCTCGATTCCCCCCTCTCTTTCGCACCCTCCATGTCATATTCCGCTCCAGGAGCTCCATCATAGCTCCTTGCTGTCGCTGGGAGGATGTTTTCTCCTCCGCTCGCCCCTTCCACCGTCATTTTCTCTCTACCCACCCTTGCCTCCTTCTCCGCGCAGCTCTCGATTCCCCCTCTGTCTCGCACCCTCCATATTACATCCAGCTCCAGGAGTTCCATCATAGCTCCTCGCTGTCGCTGGGAGGATGTTTTCTCCTCCGCTTGCCCCTTCCACCGTCATTTTCTCTCTACCCACCCTTGCCTCCTTCTCCGCGCAGCTCTCGATTCCCCCCTCTCTTTCGCATCCCCCATGTCATATTCCGCTCCAGGAGCTCCATCATAGATCCTCGCTGTCGCTGGGAGAATGTTTTCTCCTCCGCTTGCCCCTTCCACCGTCATTTTCTCTCTACCCACCCTTGCCTCCTTCTCAGCGCAGCTCTCGATTCCCTCCTCTCTCTCGCACCCTCCATATTACATCCAGCTCCAGGAGCTCCATCATAGCTCCTCGCTGTCGCTGGGAGGATGTTTTCTCCTCCGCTCGCCCCTTCCACCGTCATTTTCTCTCTACCCACCCTTGCCTCCTTTTCCGCGCAGCTCTCGATTCCCCCCTCTCTTTCGCACCCTCCATGTCATATTCCGCTCCAGGAGTTCCATCATAGCTCCTCACTGTCGCTGGGAGGATGTTTTCTCCTCCGCTCGCGCCTTCCACCGTCATTTTCTCTCTACCCACCCTTGCCTCCTTCTCCGCGCAGCTCTCGATTCCCCCCTCTCTTTCGCACCCTCCATGTCATATTCCGCTCCAGGAGTTCCATCATAGCTCCTCACTGTCGCTGGGAGGATGTTTTCTCCTCCGCTCGCCCCTTCCACCGTCATTTTCTCTCTACCCACCCTTGCCTCCTTTTCCGCGCAGCTCTCGATTCCCCCCTCTCTTTCGCACCCTCCATGTCATATTCCGCTCCAGGAGTTCCATCATAGCTCCTCACTGTCGCTGGGAGGAAGTTTTCTCCTCCGCTCGCCCCTTCCACCGTCATTTTCTCTCTACCCACCCTTGCCTCCTTTTCCGCGCAGCTCTCGATTCCCCCCTCTCTTTCGCACCCTCCATGTCATATTCCGCTCCAGGAGCTCCATCATAGCTCCTTGCTGCCGCTGGGAGAATGTTTTCTCCTCCGCTCGCCCCTTCCACCGTCATTTTCTCTCTACCCACCCTTGCCTCCTTCTCCGCGCAGCTCTTGATTCCCCCCTCTCTTTCGCACCCTCCATGTCATATTCCGCTCCAGGAGTTCCATCATAGCTCCTTGCTGCCGCTGGGAGGATGTTTTCTCCTCCGCTCGCCCCTTCCACCGTCATTTTCTCTCTACCCACCCTTGCCTCCTTTTCCGCGCAGCTCTCGATTCCCCCCTCTCTTTCGCACCCTCCATGTCATATTCCGCTCCAGGAGTTCCATCATAGCTCCTCACTGTCGCTGGGAGGATGTTTTCTCCTCCGCTCGCCCCTTCCACCGTCATTTTCTCTCTAACCACCCTTGCCTCCTTCTCCGCGCAGCTCTTGATTCCCCCCTCTCTTTCGCTCCCTCCATGTCATATTCCGCTCCAGGAGCTCCATCATAGCTCCTCGCTGTCGCTGGGAGGATGTTTTCTCCTCCGCTCGCCCCTTCCACCGTCATTTTCTCTCTACCCACCCTTGCCTCCTTCTCCGCGCAGCTCTCGATTCCCCCCTCTCTTTCGCACCCTCCATGTCATATTCCGCTCCAGGAGCTCCATCATAGCTCCTCGCTGTCGCTGGGAGGATGTTTTCTCCTCCGCTCGCCCCTTCCACCGTCATTTTCTCTCTACCCACCCTTGCCTCCTTCTCCGCGCAGCTCTCGATTCCCCCCTCTCTTTCGCACCCTCCATGTCATATTCCGCTCCAGGAGCTCCATCATAGCTCCTCGCTGTCGCTGGGAGGATGTTTTCTCCTCCGCTCGCCCCTTCCACCGTCATTTTCTCTCTACCCACCCTTGCCTCCTTTTCCGCGCAGCTCTCGATTCCCCCCTCTCTTTCGCACCCTCCATGTCATATTCTGCTCCAGGAGCTCCATCATAGCTGCTCGCTGTCGCTGGGAGGATGTTTTCTCCTCCGCTCGCCCCTTCCACCGTCATTTTCTCTCTACCCACCCTTGCCTCCTTCTCCGCGCAGCTCTCGATTCCCCCCTCTCTTTCGCACCCTCCATGTCATATTCCGCTCCAGGAGCTCCATCATAGCTCCTCGCTGTCGCTGGGAGGATGTTTTCTCCTCCGCTCGCCCCTTCCACCGTCATTTTCTCTCTACCCACCCTTGCCTCCTTCTCCGCGCAGCTCTCGATTCCCCCCTCTCTCTCGCACCCTCCATATTACATCCAGCTCCAGGAGCTACATCATAGCTCCTCGCTGTCGCTGGGAGGATGTTTTCTCCTCCGCTCGCCCCTTCCACCGTCATTTTCTCTCTACCCACCCTTGCCTCCTTCTCCGCGCAGCTCTCGATTCCCTCCTCTCTCTCGCACCCTGCATATTACATCCAGCTCCAGGAGCTCCATCATAGCTCCTCGCTGTCGCTGGGAGGATGTTTTCTCCTCTGCTCCCTGCTTCCGCCGTCATTTTCTCTCCACCCACCCTTGCCTCCTTCTCCGCGCCGCTCTCGATTCCCCCCTCTCTCTCGCACCCACCATGTCATATCCCGCTCCAGGAGCTCCATTATAGCTCCTCACTGTCGCTGGGAGGATGTTTTCTCCTCCGCTCGCCCCTTCCACCGTCATTTTCTCTCTACCCACCCTTGCCTCCTTCTCCGCGCAGCTCTCGATTCCCTCCTCTCTCTCGCACCCTCCATATTACATCCAGCTCCAGGAGCTCCATCATAGCTCCTCGCTGTCGCTGGGAGGATGTTTTCTCCTCCGCTCGCCCCTTCCACCGTCATTTTCTCTCTACCCACCCTTGCCTCCTTCTCCGCGCAGCTCTCGATTCCCCCCTCTCTTTCGCACCCTCCATGTCATATTCCGCTCCAGGAGCTCCATCATAGCTCCTCGCTGTCGCTGGGAGGATGTTTTCTCCTCCGCTCGCCCCTTCCACCGTCATTTTCTCTCTACCCACCCTTGCCTCCTTCTCCGCGCCGCTCTCGATTCCCCCCTCTCTTTCGCACCTTCCATGTCATATCCCGCTCCAGGAGCTCCATCATAGCTCCTCGCTGTCGCTGGGAGGATGTTTTCTCCTCCGCTCGCCCCTTCCACCGTCATTTTCTCTCTACCCACCCTTGCCTCCTTTTCCGCGCAGCTCTCGATTCCCTCCTCTCTCTCGCACCCTCCATATTACATCCAGCTCCAGGAGCTCTATCATAGCTCCTCGCTGTCGCTGGGAGGATGTTTTCTCCTCCGCTCGCCCCTTCCACCGTCATTTTCTCTCTACCCACCCTTGCCTCCTTCTCCGCGCAGCTCTCGATTCCCTCCTCTCTCTCGCACCCTCCATATTACATCCAGCTCCAGGAGCTCCATCATAGCTCCTCGCTGTCGCTGGGAGGATGTTTTCTCCTCCGCTCGCCCCTTCCACCGTCATTTTCTCTCTACCCACCCTTGCCTCCTTCTCCGCGCAGCTCTCGATTCCCCCCTCTCTTTCGCACCCTCCATGTCATATTCCGCTCCAGGAGCTCCATCATAGCTCCTCGCTGTCGCTGGGAGGATGTTTTCTCCTCCGCTCGCCCCTTCCACCGTCATTTTCTCTCTACCCACCCTTGCCTCCTTCTCCGCACAGCTCTCGATTCCCCCCTCTCTCTCGCACCCTCCATATTACATCCAGCTCCAGGAGCTCCATCATAGCTCCTCGCTGTCGCTGGGAGGATGTTTTCTCCTCCGCTCGCCCCTTCCACCGTAATTTTCTCTCTACCCACCCTTGCCTCCTTCTCCGCGCAGCTCTCGATTCCCTCCTCTCTCTCGCACCCTCCATATTACATCCAGCTCCAGGAGCTCCATCATAGCTCCTCGCTGTCGCTGGGAGGATGTTTTCTCCTCTGCTCGCCGCTTCCGCTGTCATTTTCTCTCCACCCACCCTTGCCTCCTTCTCCGCGCCGCTCTCGATTCCCCCCTCTCTCTCGCACCCACCATGTCATATCCCGCTCCAGGAGCTCCATCATAGCTCCTCGCTGTCGCTGGGAGGATGTTTTCTCCTCCGCTCGCCCCTTCCCCCGTCATTTTCTCTCTACCCACCCTTGCCTCCTTCTCCGCGCAGCTCTCGATTCCCCCCTCTCTTTCGCACCCTCCATGTCATATTCCGCTCCAGGAGTTCCATCATAGCTCCTCACTGTCGCTGGGAGGATGTTTTCTCCTCCGCTCGCCCCTTCCACCGTCATTTTCTCTCTACCCACCCTTGCCTCCTTCTCCGCGCAGCTCTCGATTCCCCCCTCTCTTTCGAATCCTCCATGTCATATTCCGCTCCAGGATCTCCATCATAGCTCCTCGCTGTCGCTGGGAGGATGTTTTCTCCTCCGCTCGCCCCTTCCACCGTCATTTTCTCTCTACCCACCCTTGCCTCCTTTTCCGGGCAGCTCTCGATTCCCCCCTCTCTTTCGCACCCTCCATGTCATATTCCGCTCCAGGAGTTCCATCATAGCTCCTCACTGTCGCTGGGAGGATGTTTTCTCCTCCGCTCGCCCCTTCCACCGTCATTTTCTCTCTACCCACCCTTGCCTCCTTCTCCGCGCAGCTCTCGATTCCCTCCTCTCTCTCGCACCCTCCATATTACATCCAGCTCCAAGAGCTCCATCATAGCTCCTCGCTGTCGCTGGGAGGATGTTTTCTCCTCTGCTTGCCGCTTCCGCCGTCATTTTCTCTCCACCCACCCTTGCCTCCTTTTCCGCGCAGCTCTCGATTCCCCCCTCTCTTTCGCACCCTCCATGTCATATTCCGCTCCAGGAGTTCCATCATAGCTCCTCACTGTCGCTGGGAGGATGTTTTCTCCTCCGCTCGCCCCTTCCCCCGTCATTTTCTCTCTACCCACCCTTGCCTCCTTCTCCGCGCAGCTCTCGATTCCCCCCTCTCTTTCGCACCCTCCATGTCATATTCCGCTCCAGGAGTTCCATCATAGCTCCTCACTGTTGCTGGGAGGATGTTTTCTCCTCCGCTCGCCCCTTCCACCGTCATTTTCTCTCTACCCACCCTTTCCTCCTTTTCCGCGCAGCTCTCGATTCCCCCCTCTCTTTCGCACCCTCCATGTCATATTCCGCTCCAGGAGCTCCATCATAGCTCCTCGCTGTCGCTGGGAGGATGTTTTCTCCTCCGCTCGCCCCTTCCACCGTCATTTTCTCTCTACCCACCCTTGCCTCCTTCTCCGCGCCGCTCTCGATTCCCCCCTCTCTTTCGCACCTTCCATGTCATATCCCGCTCCAGGAGCTCCATCATAGCTCCTCGCTGTCGCTGGGAGGATGTTTTCTCCTCCGCTCGCCCCTTCCACCGTCATTTTCTCTCTACCCACCCTTGCCTCCTTTTCCGCGCAGCTCTCGATTCCCTCCTCTCTCTCGCACCCTCCATATTACATCCAGCTCCAGGAGCTCTATCATAGCTCCTCGCTGTCGCTGGGAGGATGTTTTCTCCTCCGCTCGCCCCTTCCACCGTCATTTTCTCTCTACCCACCCTTGCCTCCTTCTCCGCGCAGCTCTCGATTCCCTCCTCTCTCTCGCACCCTCCATATTACATCCAGCTCCAGGAGCTCCATCATAGCTCCTCGCTGTCGCTGGGAGGATGTTTTCTCCTCCGCTCGCCCCTTCCACCGTCATTTTCTCTCTACCCACCCTTGCCTCCTTCTCCGCGCAGCTCTCGATTCCCCCCTCTCTTTCGCACCCTCCATGTCATATTCCGCTCCAGGAGCTCCATCATAGCTCCTCGCTGTCGCTGGGAGGATGTTTTCTCCTCCGCTCGCCCCTTCCACCGTCATTTTCTCTCTACCCACCCTTGCCTCCTTCTCCGCACAGCTCTCGATTCCCCCCTCTCTCTCGCACCCTCCATATTACATCCAGCTCCAGGAGCTCCATCATAGCTCCTCGCTGTCGCTGGGAGGATGTTTTCTCCTCCGCTCGCCCCTTCCACCGTAATTTTCTCTCTACCCACCCTTGCCTCCTTCTCCGCGCAGCTCTCGATTCCCTCCTCTCTCTCGCACCCTCCATATTACATCCAGCTCCAGGAGCTCCATCATAGCTCCTCGCTGTCGCTGGGAGGATGTTTTCTCCTCTGCTCGCCGCTTCCGCTGTCATTTTCTCTCCACCCACCCTTGCCTCCTTCTCCGCGCCGCTCTCGATTCCCCCCTCTCTCTCGCACCCACCATGTCATATCCCGCTCCAGGAGCTCCATCATAGCTCCTCGCTGTCGCTGGGAGGATGTTTTCTCCTCCGCTCGCCCCTTCCCCCGTCATTTTCTCTCTACCCACCCTTGCCTCCTTCTCCGCGCAGCTCTCGATTCCCCCCTCTCTTTCGCACCCTCCATGTCATATTCCGCTCCAGGAGTTCCATCATAGCTCCTCACTGTCGCTGGGAGGATGTTTTCTCCTCCGCTCGCCCCTTCCACCGTCATTTTCTCTCTACCCACCCTTGCCTCCTTCTCCGCGCAGCTCTCGATTCCCCCCTCTCTTTCGAATCCTCCATGTCATATTCCGCTCCAGGATCTCCATCATAGCTCCTCGCTGTCGCTGGGAGGATGTTTTCTCCTCCGCTCGCCCCTTCCACCGTCATTTTCTCTCTACCCACCCTTGCCTCCTTTTCCGGGCAGCTCTCGATTCCCCCCTCTCTTTCGCACCCTCCATGTCATATTCCGCTCCAGGAGTTCCATCATAGCTCCTCACTGTCGCTGGGAGGATGTTTTCTCCTCCGCTCGCCCCTTCCACCGTCATTTTCTCTCTACCCACCCTTGCCTCCTTCTCCGCGCAGCTCTCGATTCCCTCCTCTCTCTCGCACCCTCCATATTACATCCAGCTCCAAGAGCTCCATCATAGCTCCTCGCTGTCGCTGGGAGGATGTTTTCTCCTCTGCTTGCCGCTTCCGCCGTCATTTTCTCTCCACCCACCCTTGCCTCCTTTTCCGCGCAGCTCTCGATTCCCCCCTCTCTTTCGCACCCTCCATGTCATATTCCGCTCCAGGAGTTCCATCATAGCTCCTCACTGTCGCTGGGAGGATGTTTTCTCCTCCGCTCGCCCCTTCCCCCGTCATTTTCTCTCTACCCACCCTTGCCTCCTTCTCCGCGCAGCTCTCGATTCCCCCCTCTCTTTCGCACCCTCCATGTCATATTCCGCTCCAGGAGTTCCATCATAGCTCCTCACTGTTGCTGGGAGGATGTTTTCTCCTCCGCTCGCCCCTTCCACCGTCATTTTCTCTCTACCCACCCTTTCCTCCTTTTCCGCGCAGCTCTCGATTCCCCCCTCTCTTTCGCACCCTCCATGTCATATTCCGCTCCAGGAGCTCCATCATAGCTCCTCGCTGTCGCTGGGAGGATCTTTTCTCCTCCGCTCGCCCCTTCCACCGTCATTTTCTCTCTACCCACCCTTGCCTCCTTCTCCGCGAAGCTCTCGATTCCCCCCTCTCTCTCGCACCCTCCATATTACATCCAGCTCCAGGAGCTCCATCATAGCTCCTCGCTGTCGCTGGGAGGATGTTTTCTCCTCCGCTCGCCCCTTCCACCGTCATTTTCTCTCTACCCACCCTTGCCTCCTTCTCCGCGCAGCTCTCGATTCCCCCCTCTCTCTCGCACCCTCCATATTACATCCAGCTCCAGGAGCTCCATCATAGCTCCTCGCTGTCGCTGGGAGGATGTTTTCTCCTCCGCTCGCCCCTTCCACCGTCATTTTCTCTCTACCCATTCTTGCCTCCTTTCCCGCGCAGCTCTCGATTCCCCCCTCTCTTTCGCACCCTCCATGTCATATTCCGCTCCAGGAATTCCATCATAGCTCCTCACTGTCGCTGGGAGGATGTTTTCTCCTCCGCTCGCCCCTTCCACCGTCATTTTCTCTCTACCCATCCTTGCCTCCTTTTCCGCGCAGCTCTCGATTCCCCCCTCTCTTTCGCACCCTCCATGTCATATTCCGCTCCAGGAGCTCCATCATAGCTCCTCGCTGTCGCTGGGAGGATGTTTTCTCCTCCGCTCGCCCCTTCCACCGTCATTTTCTCTCTACCCACCCTTGCCTCCTTTTCCGCGCAGCTCTCGATTCCCCCATCTCTTTCGCACCCTCCATGTCATATTCCGCTCCAGGAGTTCCATCATAGCTCCTCGCTGTCGCTGGGAGGATGTTTTCTCCTCCGCTCGCCCCTTCCACCGTCATTTTCTCTCTACCCACCCTTGCCTCCTTCTCCGCGCAGCTCTCGATTCCCCCCTCTCTTTCGCACCCTCCATGTCATATTCCGCTCCAGGAGCTCCATCATAGCTCCTCGCTGTCGCTGGGAGGAAGTTTTCTCCTCCGCTCGCCCCTTCCACCGTCATTTTCTCTCTACCCACCCTTGCCTCCTTCTCCGCGCAGCTCTCGATTCCCCCCTCTCTCTCGCACCCTCCATATTACATCCAGCTCCAGGAGCTCCATCATAGCTCCTCGCTGTCGCTGGGAGGATGTTTTCTCCTCCGCTCGCCCCTTCCACCGTCATTTTCTCTCTACCCACCCTTGCCTCCTTCTCCGCGCAGCTCTCGATTCCCTCCTCTCTCTCGCACCCTCCATATTACATCCAGCTCCAGGAGCTCCATCATAGCTCCTCGCTGTCGCTGGGAGGATGTTTTCTCCTCTGCTCGCCGCTTCCGCTGTCATTTTCTCTCTACCCACCCTTGCCTCCTTCTCCGCGCAGCTCTCGTTTCCCCCCTCTCTTTCGCACCCTCCATGTCATATTCCGCTCCAGGAGTTCCATCATAGCTCCTCGCTGTCGCTGGGAGGATGTTTTCTCCTCCGCTCGCCCCTTCCACCGTCATTTTCTCTCTACCCACCCTTGCCTCCTTCTCCGCGCAGCTCTCGGTTCCCCCCTCTCTTTCGAACCCTCCATGTCATATTCCGCTCCAGGAGCTCCATCATAGCTCCTCGCTGTCGCTGGGAGGATGTTTTCTCCTCCGCTCGCCCCTTCCACCGTCATTTTCTCTCTACCCACCCTTGCCTCCTTTTCCGCGCAGCTCTCGATTCCCCCCTCTCTTTCGCACCCTCCATGTCATATTCCGCTCCAGGAGTTCCATCATAGCTCCTCACTGTCGCTGGGAGGATGTTTTCTCCTCCGCTCGCCCCTTCCACCGTCATTTTCTCTCTACCCACCCTTGCCTCCTTCTCCGCGCAGCTCTCGATTCCCCCCTCTCTTTCGCACCCTCCATGTCATATTCCGCTCCAGGAGCTCCATCATAGCTCCTCGCTGTCGCTGAGAGGATGTTTTCTCCTCCGCTCGCCCCTTCCACCGTCATTTTCTCTCTACCCACCCTTGCCTCCTTCTCCGCGCAGCTCTCGATTCCCCCCTCTCTCTCGCACCCTCCATATTACATCCAGCTCCAGGAGCTCCATAATAGCTCCTCGCTGTCGCTGGGAGGATGTTTTCTCCTCCGCTCGCCCCTTCCACCGTCATTTTCTCTCTACCCACCCTTGCCTCCTTCTCCGCGCAGCTCTCGATTCCCCCCTCTCTTTCGCACCCTCCATGTCATATTCCGCTCCAGGAGCTCCATCATAGCTCCTCGCTGTCGCTGGGAGGATGTTTTCTCCTCCGCTCGCCCCTTCCACCGTCATTTTCTCTCTACCCACCCTTGCCTCCTTCTCCGCGCAGCTCTCGATTCCCCCCTCTCTCTCGCACCCTCCATATTACATCCAGCTCCAGGAGCTCCATCATAGCTCCTCGCTGTCGCTGGGAGGATGTTTTCTCCTCCGCTCGCCCCTTCCACCGTCATTTTCTCTCTACCCATTCTTGCCTCCTTTCCCGCGCAGCTCTCGATTCCCCCCTCTCTTTCGCACCCTCCATGTCATATTCCGCTCCAGGAGCTCCATCATAGCTCCTCGCTGTCGCTGGGAGGATGTTTTCTCCTCCGCTCGCCCCTTCCACCGTCCTTTTCTCTCTACCCACCCTTGCCTCCTTCTCCGCGCAGCTCTCGATTCCCCCCTCTCTCTCGCACCCTCCATATTACATCCAGCTCCAGGAGCTCCATCATAGATCCTCGCTGTCGCTGGGAGGATGTTTACTCCTCCGCTCGCCCCTTCCACCGTCATTTTCTCTCTACCCACCCTTGCCTCCTTCTCCGAGCAGCTCTCGATTCTCTCCTCTCTCTCGCACCCTCCATATTACATCCAGCTCCAGGAGCTCCATCATAGCTCCTCGCTGTCGCTGGGAGGATGTTTTCTCCTCTGCTCGCCGCTTCCGCCGTCATTTTCTCTCTACCCACCCTTGCCTCCTTCTCCGCGCAGCTCTCGATTCCCCCCTCTCTTTCGCACCCTCCATGTCATATTCCGCTCCAGGAGTTCCATCATAGCTCCTCACTGTCGCTGGGAGGATGTTTTCTCCTCCGCTCGCCCCTTCCACCGTCATTTTCTCTCTACCCACCCTTGCCTCCTTCTCCGCGCAGCTCTCGGTTCCCCCCTCTCTTTCGAACCCTCCATGTCATATTCCGCTCCAGGAGCTCCATCATAGCTCCTCGCTGTCGCTGGGAGGATGTTTTCTCCTCCGCTCGCCCCTTCCACCGTCATTTTCTCTCTACCCACCCTTGCCTCCTTCTCCGCGCAGCTCTCGATTCCCCCCTCTCTTTCACACCCTCCATGTCATATTCCGCTCCAGGAGCTCCATCATAGCTCCTCGCTGTCGCTGGGAGGATGTTTTCTCCTCCGCTCGCCCCTTCCACCGTCATTTTCTCTCTACCCACCCTTGCCTCCTTTTCCGCGCAGCTCTCGATTCCCCCCTCTCTTTCGCACCCTCCATGTCATATTCCGCTCCAGGAGTTCCATCATAGCTCCTCACTGTCGCTGGGAGGATGTTTTCTCCTCCGCTCGCCCCTTCCACCGTCATTTTCTCTCTACCCACCCTTGCCTCCTTTTCCGCGCAGCTCTCGATTCCCCCCTCTCTTTCGCACCCTCCATGTCATATTCCGCTCCAGGAGTTCCATCATAGCTCCTCACTGTCGCTGGGAGGATGTTTTCTCCTCTGCTCGCCCCTTCCACCGTCATTTTCTCTCTACCCACCCTTGCCTCCTTCTCCGCGCAGCTCTCGATTCCCCCCTCTCTTTCGCACCCTCCATGGCATATTCCGCTCCAGGAGCTCCATCATAGCTCCTCGCTTTCGCTGGGAGGATGTTTTCTCCTCCGCTCGCCCCTTCCAACGTCATTTTCTCTCTACCCACCCTTGCCTCCTTCTCCGCGCAGCTCTCGATTCCCCCCTCTCTCTCGCACCCTCCATATTACATCCAGCTCCAGGAGCTCCATCATAGCTCCTCGCTGTCGCTGGGAGGATGTTTTCTCCTCCGCTCGCCCCTTCCACCGTCATTTTCTCTCTACCCACCCTTGCCCCCTTCTCCGCGCAGCTCTTGATTCCCTCCTCTCTCTCGCACCCTCCATATTACATCCAGCTCCAGGAGCTCCATCATAGCTCCTCGCTGTCGCTGGGAGGATGTTTTCTCCTCTGCTCGCCGCTTCCGCCGTCATTTTCTCTCCACCCACCCTTGCCTCCTTCTCCGCGCCGCTCTCGATTCCCCCCTCTCTCTCGCACCCACCATGTCATATCCCGCTCAAGGAGCTCCATCATAGCTCCTCGCTGTCGCTGGGAGGATGTTTTCTCCTCCGCTCGCCCCTTCCACCGTCATTTTCTCTCTACCCACCCTTGCCTCCTTTTCCGCGCAGCTCTCGATTCCCCCCTCTCTTTCGCACCCTCCATGTCATATTCCGCTCCAGGAGTTCCATCATAGCTCCTCACTGTCGCTGGGAGGATGTTTTCTCCTCCGCTCGCCCCTTCCACCGTCATTTTCTCTCTACCCACCCTTGCCTCCTTCTCCGCGCAGCTCTCGATTCCCCCCTCTCTTTCGCACCCTCCATGTCATATTCCGCTCCAGGAGCTCCATCATAGCTCCTCTCTGTCGCTGGGAGGAAGTTTTCTCCTCCGCTCGCCCCTTCCACCGTCATTTTTTCTCTACCCACCCTTGCCTCCTTTTCCGCGCAGCTCTCGATTCCCCCCTCTCTTTCGCACCCTCCATGTCATATTCCGCTCCAGGAGCTCCATCATAGCTCCTTGCTGTCGCTGGGAGGATGTTTTCTCCTCCGCTCGCCCCTTCCACCGTCATTTTCTCTCTACCCACCCTTGCCTCCTTTTCCGCGCAGCTCTCGATTCCCCCCTCTCTTTCGCACCCTCCATGTCATATTCCGCTCCAGGAGCTCCATCATAGCTCCTTGCTGTCGCTGGGAGGATGTTTTCTCCTCCGCTCGCCCCTTCCACCGTCATTTTCTCTCTACCCACCCTTGCCTCCTTTTCCGCGCAGCTCTCGATTCCCCCCTCTCTTTCGCACCCTCCATGTCATATTCCGCTCCAGGAGTTCCATCATAGCTCCTCACTGTCGCTGGGAGGAAGTTTTCTCCTCCGCTCGCCCCTTCCACCGTCATTTTTTCTCTACCCACCCTTGCCTCCTTTTCCGCGCAGCTCTCGATTCCCCCCTCTCTTTCACACCCTCCATGTCATATTCCGCTCCAGGAGCTCCATCATAGCTCCTTGCTGTCGCTGGGAGGATGTTTTCTCCTCCGCTCGCCCCTTCCACCGTCATTTTCTCTCTACCCACCCTTGCCTCCTTTTCCGCGCAGCTCTCGATTCCCCCCTCTCTTTCGCACCCTCCATGTCATATTCCGCTCCAGGAGCTCCATCATAGCTCCTTGCTGTCGCTGGGAGGATGTTTTCTCCTCCGCTCGCCCCTTCCACCGTCATTTTCTCTCTACCCACCCTTGCCTCCTTTTCCGCGCAGCTCTCGATTCCCCCCTCTCTTTCGCACCCTCCATGTCATATTCCGCTCCAGGAGTTCCATCATAGCTCCTCACTGTCGCTGGGAGGAAGTTTTCTCCTCCGCTCGCCCCTTCCACCGTCATTTTCTCTCTACCCACCCTTGCCTCCTTTTCCGCGCAGCTCTCGATTCCCCCCTCTCTTTCGCACCCTCCATGTCATATTCCGCTCCAGGAGCTCCATCATAGCTCCTTGCTGTCGCTGGGAGGATGTTTTCTCCTCCGCTCGCCCCTTCCACCGTCATTTTCTCTCTACCCACCCTTGCCTCCTTTTCCGCGCAGCTCTCGATTCCCCCCTCTCTTTCACACCCTCCATGTCATATTCCGCTCCAGGAGCTCCATCATAGCTCCTTGCTGTCGCTGGGAGGATGTTTTCTCCTCCGCTCGCCCCTTCCACCGTCATTTTCTCTCTACCCACCCTTGCCTCCTTTTCCGCGCAGCTCTCGATTCCCCCCTCTCTTTCGCACCCTCCATGTCATATTCCGCTCCAGGAGCTCCATCATAGCTCCTTGCTGTCGCTGGGAGGATGTTTTCTCCTCCGCTCGCCCCTTCCACCGTCATTTTCTCTCTACCCACCCTTGCCTCCTTTTCCGCGCAGCTCTCGATTCCCCCCTCTCTTTCGCACCCTCCATGTCATATTCCGCTCCAGGAGTTCCATCATAGCTCCTCACTGTCGCTGGGAGGAAGTTTTCTCCTCCGCTCGCCCCTTCCACCGTCATTTTCTCTCTACCCACCCTTGCCTCCTTTTCCGCGCAGCTCTCGATTCCCCCCTCTCTTTCGCACCCTCCATGTCATATTCCGCTCCAGGAGCTCCATCATAGCTCCTTGCTGTCGCTGGGAGGATGTTTTCTCCTCCGCTCGCCCCTTCCACCGTCATTTTCTCTCTACCCACCCTTGCCTCCTTTTCCGCGCAGCTCTCGATTCCCCCCTCTCTTTCTCACCCTCCATGTCATATTCCGCTCCAGGAGTTCCATCATAGCTCCTCACTGTCGCTGGGAGGATGTTTTCTCCTCTGCTCGCCGCTTCCGCCGTCATTTTCTCTCCACCCACCCTTGCCTCCTTCTCCGCGCCGCTCTCGATTCCCCCCTCTCTCTCGCACCCTCCATGTCATATTCCGCTCCAGGAGTTCCATCATAGCTCCTCACTGTCGCTGGGAGGAAGTTTTCTCCTCCGCTCGCCCCTTCCACCGTCATTTTCTCTCTACCCACCCTTGCCTCCTTTTCCGCGCAGCTCTCGATTCCCCCCTCTCTTTCGCACCCTCCATGTCATATTCCGCTCCAGGAGCTCCATCATAGCTCCTTGCTGTCGCTGGGAGGATGTTTTCTCCTCCGCTCGCCCCTTCCACCGTCATTTTCTCTCTACCCACCCTTGCCTCCTTTTCCGCGCAGCTCTCGATTCCCCCCTCTCTTTCGCACCCTCCATGTCATATTCAGCTCCAGGAGCTCCATCATAGCTCCTTGCTGTCGCTGGGAGGATGTTTTCTCCTCCGCTCGCCCCTTCCACCGTCATTTTCTCTCTACCCACCCTTGCCTCCTTTTCCGCGCAGCTCTCGATTCCCCCCTCTCTTTCGCACCCTCCATGTCATATTCCGCTCCAGGAGCTCCATCATAGCTCCTTGCTGTCGCTGGGAGGATGTTTTCTCCTCCGCTCGCCCCTTCCACCGTCATTTTCTCTCTACCCACCCTTGCCTCCTTTTCCGCGCAGCTCTCGATTCCCCCCTCTCTTTCGCACCCTCCATGTCATATTCCGCTCCAGGAGTTCCATCATAGCTCCTCACTGTCGCTGGGAGGATGTTTTCTCCTCCGCTCGCCCCTTCCACCGTCATTTTCTCTCTACCCACCCTTGCCTCCTTTTCCGCGCAGCTCTCGATTCCCCCCTCTCTTTCGCACCCTCCATGTCATATTCTGCTCCAGGAGCTCCATCATAGCTCCTTGCTGTCGCTGGGAGGATGTTTTCTCCTCCGCTCGCCCCTTCCACCGTCATTTTCTCTCTACCCACCCTTGCCTCCTTTTCCGCGCAGCTCTCGATTCCCCCCTCTCTTTCTCACCCTCCATGTCATATTCCGCTCCAGGAGTTCCATCATAGCTCCTCACTGTCGCTGGGAGGATGTTTTCTCCTCCGCTCGCCCCTTCCACCGTCATTTTCTCTCTACCCACCCTTGCCTCCTTTTCCGCGCAGCTCTCGATTCCCCCCTCTCTTTCGCACCCTCCATGTCATATTCCGCTCCAGGAGCTCCATCATAGCTCCTCGCTGTCGCTGGGAGGATGTTTTCTCCTCCGCTCGCCCCTTCCACCGTCATTTTCTCTCTACCCACCCTTGCCTCCTTTTCCGCGCAGCTCTCGATTCCCCCTCTCTTTCGCACCCTCAATGTCATATTCCGCTCCAGGAGTTCCATCATAGCTCCTCACTGTCGCTGGGAGGATGTTTTCTCCTCCGCTCGCCCCTTCCACCGTCATTTTCTCTCTACCCACCCTTGCCTCCTTTTCCGCGCAGCTCTCGATTCCCCCCTCTCTTTCGCACCCTCCATGTCATATTCCGCTCCAGGAGTTCCATCATAGCTCCTCACTGTCGCTGGGAGGAAGTTTTCTCCTCCGCTCGCCTCTTCCACCGTCATTTTCTCTCTACCCACCCTTGCCTCCTTTTCCGCGCAGCTCTCGATTCCCCCCTCTCTTTCGCACCCTCCATGTCATATTCCGCTCCAGGAGTTCCATCATAGCTCCTCACTGTCGCTGGGAGGAAGTTTTCTCCTCCGCTCGCCCCTTCCACCGTCATTTTCTCTCTACCCACCCTTGCCTCCTTTTCCGCGCAGCTCTCGATTCCCCCCTCTCTTTCGCACCCTCCATGTCATATTCCGCTCCAGGAGTTCCATCATAGCTCCTCACTGTCGCTGGGAGGAAGTTTTCTCCTCCGCTCGCCCCTTCCACCGTCATTTTCTCTCTACCCACCCTTGCCTCCTTTTCCGCGCAGCTCTCGATTCCCCCCTCTCTTTCGCACCCTCCATGTCATATTCCGCTCCAGGAGCTCCATCATAGCTCCTTGCTGTCGCTGGGAGGATGTTTTCTCCTCCGCTCGCCCCTTCCACCGTCATTTTCTCTCTACCCACCCTTGCCTCCTTTTCCGCGCAGCTCTCGATTCCCCCCTCTCTTTCGCACCCTCCATGTCATATTCCGCTCCAGGAGTTCCATCATAGCTCCTCACTGTCGCTGGGAGGATGTTTTCTCCTCCGCTCGCCCCTTCCACCGTCATTTTCTCTCTACCCACCCTTGCCTCCTTCTCCTCGCAGCTCTCGATTCCCCCCTCTCTTTCGCACCCTCCATGTCATATTCCGCTCCAGGAGCTCCATCATAGCTAATCGCTGTCGCTGGGAGGATGTTTTCTCCTCCGCTCGCCCCTTCCACCGTCATTTTCTCTCTACCCACCCTTGCCTCCTTTTCCGCGCAGCTCTCGATTCCCCCCTCTCTTTCGCACCCTCCATGTCATATTCCGCTCCAGGAGTTCCATCATAGCTCCTCACTGTCGCTGGGAGGATGTTTTCTCCTCCGCTCGCCCCTTCCACCGTCATTTTCTCTCTACCCACCCTTGCCTCCTTTTCCGCGCAGCTCTCGATTCCCCCCTCTCTTTCGCACCCTCCATGTCATATTCCGCTCCAGGAGTTCCATCATAGCTCCTCACTGTCGCTGGGAGGAAGTTTTCTCCTCCGCTCGCCCCTTCCACCGTCATTTTCTCTCTACCCACCCTTGCCTCCTTTTCCGCGCAGCTCTCGATTCCCCCCTCTCTTTCGCACCCTCCATGTCATATTCCGCTCCAGGAGCTCCATCATAGCTCCTTGCTGTCGCTGGGAGGATGTTTTCTCCTCCGCTCGCCCCTTCCACCGTCATTTTCTCTCTACCCACCCTTGCCTCCTTTTCCGCGCAGCTCTCAATTCCCCCCTCTCTTTCGCACCCTCCATGTCATATTCCGCTCCAGGAGTTCCATCATAGCTCCTCACTGTCGCTGGGAGGATGTTTTCTCCTCCGCTCGCCCCTTCCACCGTCATTTTCTCTCTACCCACCCTTGCCTCCTTTTCCGCGCAGCTCTCGATTCCCCCCTCTCTTTCGCACCCTCCATGTCATATTCCGCTCCAGGAGTTCCATCATAGCTCCTCACTGTCGCTGGGAGGATGTTTTCTCCTCCGCTTGCCCCTTCCACCGTCATTTTCTCTCTACCCACCCTTGCCTCCTTTTCCGCGCAGCTCTCGATTCCCCCCTCTCTTTCGCACCCTCCATGTCATATTCCGCTCCAGGAGCTCCATCATAGCTCCTCGCTGTCGCTGGGAGGATGTTTTCTCCTCCGCTCGCCCCTTCCACCGTCATTTTCTCTCTACCCACCCTTGCCTCCTTTTCCGCGCAGCTCTCGATTCCCCCCTCTCTTTCTCACCCTCCATGTCATATTCCGCTCCAGGAGTTCCATCATAGCTCCTCACTGTCGCTGGGAGGATGTTTTCTCCTCCGCTCGCCCCTTCCACAGTCATTTTCTCTCTACCCACCCTTGCCTCCTTTTCCGCGCAGCTCTCGATTCCCCCCTCTCTTTCGCACCCTCCATGTCATATTCCGCTCCAGGAGCTCCATCATAGCTCCTCGCTGTCGCTGGGAGGATGTTTTCTCCTCCGCTCGCCCCTTCCACCGTCATTTTCTCTCTACCCACCCTTGCCTCCTTTTCCGCGCAGCTCTCGATTCCCCCTCTCTTTCGCACCCTCAATGTCATATTCCGCTCCAGGAGTTCCATCATAGCTCCTCACTGTCGCTGGGAGGATGTTTTCTCCTCCGCTCGCCCCTTCCACCGTCATTTTCTCTCTACCCACCCTTGCCTCCTTTTCCGCGCAGCTCTCGATTCCCCCCTCTCTTTCGCACCCTCCATGTCATATTCCGCTCCAGGAGTTCCATCATAGCTCCTCACTGTCGCTGGGAGGAAGTTTTCTCCTCCGCTCGCCTCTTCCACCGTCATTTTCTCTCTACCCACCCTTGCCTCCTTTTCCGCGCAGCTCTCGATTCCCCCCTCTCTTTCGCACCCTCCATGTCATATTCCGCTCCAGGAGTTCCATCATAGCTCCTCACTGTCGCTGGGAGGAAGTTTTCTCCTCCGCTCGCCCCTTCCACCGTCATTTTCTCTCTACCCACCCTTGCCTCCTTTTCCGCGCAGCTCTCGATTCCCCCCTCTCTTTCGCACCCTCCATGTCATATTCCGCTCCAGGAGTTCCATCATAGCTCCTCACTGTCGCTGGGAGGAAGTTTTCTCCTCCGCTCGCCCCTTCCACCGTCATTTTCTCTCTACCCACCCTTGCCTCCTTTTCCGCGCAGCTCTCGATTCCCCCCTCTCTTTCGCACCCTCCATGTCATATTCCGCTCCAGGAGCTCCATCATAGCTCCTTGCTGTCGCTGGGAGGATGTTTTCTCCTCCGCTCGCCCCTTCCACCGTCATTTTCTCTCTACCCACCCTTGCCTCCTTTTCCGCGCAGCTCTCGATTCCCCCCTCTCTTTCGCACCCTCCATGTCATATTCCGCTCCAGGAGTTCCATCATAGCTCCTCACTGTCGCTGGGAGGATGTTTTCTCCTCCGCTCGCCCCTTCCACCGTCATTTTCTCTCTACCCACCCTTGCCTCCTTCTCCGCGCAGCTCTCGATTCCCCCCTCTCTTTCGCACCCTCCATGTCATATTCCGCTCCAGGAGCTCCATCATAGCTAATCGCTGTCGCTGGGAGGATGTTTTCTCCTCCGCTCGCCCCTTCCACCGTCATTTTCTCTCTACCCACCCTTGCCTCCTTTTCCGCGCAGCTCTCGATTCCCCCCTCTCTTTCGCACCCTCCATGTCATATTCCGCTCCAGGAGCTCCATCATAGCTCCTTGCTGTCGCTGGGAGGATGTTTTCTCCTCCGCTCGCCCCTTCCACCGTCATTTTCTCTCTACCCACCCTTGCCTCCTTTTCCGCGCAGCTCTCGATTCCCCCCTCTCTTTCGCACCCTCCATGTCATATTCCGCTCCAGGAGCTCCATCATAGCTCCTCGCTGTCGCTGGGAGGATGTTTTCTCCTCCGCTCGCCCCTTCCACCGTCATTTTCTCTCTACCCACCCTTGCCTCCTTTTCCGCGCAGCTCTCGATTCCCCCCTCTCTTTCTCACCCTCCATGTCATATTCCGCTCCAGGAGTTCCATCATAGCTCCTCACTGTCGCTGGGAGGATGTTTTCTCCTCCGCTCGCCCCTTCCACAGTCATTTTCTCTCTACCCACCCTTGCCTCCTTTTCCGCGCAGCTCTCGATTCCCCCCTCTCTTTCGCACCCTCCATGTCATATTCCGCTCCAGGAGCTCCATCATAGCTCCTCGCTGTCGCTGGGAGGATGTTTTCTCCTCCGCTCGCCCCTTCCACCGTCATTTTCTCTCTACCCACCCTTGCCTCCTTTTCCGCGCAGCTCTCGATTCCCCCTCTCTTTCGCACCCTCAATGTCATATTCCGCTCCAGGAGTTCCATCATAGCTCCTCACTGTCGCTGGGAGGATGTTTTCTCCTCCGCTCGCCCCTTCCACCGTCATTTTCTCTCTACCCACCCTTGCCTCCTTTTCCGCGCAGCTCTCGATTCCCCCCTCTCTTTCGCACCCTCCATGTCATATTCCGCTCCAGGAGTTCCATCATAGCTCCTCACTGTCGCTGGGAGGAAGTTTTCTCCTCCGCTCGCCCCTTCCACCGTCATTTTCTCTCTACCCACCCTTGCCTCCTTTTCCGCGCAGCTCTCGATTCCCCCCTCTCTTTCGCACCCTCCATGTCATATTCCGCTCCAGGAGCTCCATCATAGCTCCTTGCTGTCGCTGGGAGGATGTTTTCTCCTCCGCTCGCCCCTTCCACCGTCATTTTCTCTCTACCCACCCTTGCCTCCTTTTCCGCGCAGCTCTCGATTCCCCCCTCTCTTTCGCACCCTCCATGTCATATTCCGCTCCAGGAGTTCCATCATAGCTCCTCACTGTCGCTGGGAGGATGTTTTCTCCTCCGCTCGCCCCTTCCACCGTCATTTTCTCTCTACCCACCCTTGCCTCCTTCTCCGCGCAGCTCTCGATTCCCCCCTCTCTTTCGCATCCTCCATGTCATATTCCGCTCCAGGAGCTCCATCATAGCTAATCGCTGTCGCTGGGAGGATGTTTTCTCCTCCGCTCGCCCCTTCCACCGTCATTTTCTCTCTACCCACCCTTGCCTCCTTTTCCGCGCAGCTCTCGATTCCCCCCTCTCTTTCGCACCCTCCATGTCATATTCCGCTCCAGGAGTTCCATCATAGCTCCTCACTGTCGCTGGGAGGATGTTTTCTCCTCCGCTTGCCCCTTCCACCGTCATTTTCTCTCTACCCACCCTTGCCTCCTTTTCCGCGCAGCTCTCGATTCCCCCCTCTCTTTCGCACCCTCCATGTCATATTCCGCTCCAGGAGCTCCATCATAGCTCCTTGCTGTCGCTGGGAGGATGTTTTCTCCTCCGCTCGCCCCTTCCACCGTCATTTTCTCTCTACCCACCCTTGCCTCCTTTTCCGCGCAGCTCTCGATTCCCCCCTCTCTTTCGCACCCTCCATGTCATATTCCGCTCCAGGAGTTCCATCATAGCTCCTCACTGTCGCTGGGAGGATGTTTTCTCCTCCGCTCGCCCCTTCCACCGTCATTTTCTCTCTACCCACCCTTGCCTCCTTTTCCGCGCAGCTCTCGATTCCCCCCTCTCTTTCGCACCCTCCATGTCATATTCCGCTCCAGGAGCTCCATCATAGCTCCTTGCTGTCGCTGGGAGGATGTTTTCTCCTCCGCTCGCCCCTTCCACCGTCATTTTCTCTCTACCCACCCTTGCCTCCTTTTCCACGCAGCTCTCGATTCCCCCCTCTCTTTCGCACCCTCCATGTCATATTCCGCTCCAGGAGTTCCATCATAGCTCCTCACTGTCGCTGGGAGGATGTTTTCTCCTCCGCTCGCCCCTTCCACCGTCATTTTCTCTCTACCCACCCTTGCCTCCTTTTCCGCGCAGCTCTCGATTCCCCCCCTCTCTTTCGCACCCTCCATGTCATATTCCGCTCCAGGAGTTCCATCATAGCTTCTCACTGTCGCTGGGAGGATGTTTTCTCCTCCGCTCGCCCCTTCCACCGTCATTTTCTCTCTACCCACCCTTGCCTCCTTTTCCGCGCAGCTCTCGATTCCCCCCTCTCTTTCGCACCCTCCATGTCATATTCCGCTCCAGGAGCTCCATCATAGCTCCTTGCTGTCGCTGGGAGGATGTTTTCTCCTCCGCTCGCCCCTTCCACCGTCATTTTCTCTCTACCCACCCTTGCCTCCTTTTCCGCGCAGCTCTCGATTCCCCCCTCTCTTTCGCACCCTCCATGTCATATTCCGCTCCAGGAGTTCCATCATAGCTCCTCACTGTCGCTGGGAGGATGTTTTCTCCTCCGCTCGCCCCTTCCACCGTCATTTTCTCTCTACCCACCCTTGCCTCCTTTTCCGCGCAGCTCTCGATTCCCCCCTCTCTTTCGCACCCTCCATGTCATATTCCGCTCCAGGAGCTCCATCATAGCTCCTTGCTGTCGCTGGGAGGATGTTTTCTCCTCCGCTCGCCCCTTCCACCGTCATTTTCTCTCTACCCACCCTTGCCTCCTTTTCCACGCAGCTCTCGATTCCCCCCTCTCTTTCGCACCCTCCATGTCATATTCCGCTCCAGGAGTTCCATCATAGCTCCTCACTGTCGCTGGGAGGATGTTTTCTCCTCCGCTCGCCCCTTCCACCGTCATTTTCTCTCTACCCACCCTTGCCTCCTTTTCCGCGCAGCTCTCGATTCCCCCCCTCTCTTTCGCACCCTCCATGTCATATTCCGCTCCAGGAGTTCCATCATAGCTTCTCACTGTCGCTGGGAGGATGTTTTCTCCTCCGCTCGCCCCTTCCACCTTCATTTTCTCTCTACCCACCCTTGCCTCCTTTTCCGCGCAGCTCTCGATTCCCCCCTCTCTTTCGCACCCTCCATGTCATATTCCGCTCCAGGAGCTCCATCATAGCTCCTTGCTGTCGCTGGGAGGATGTTTTCTCCTCCGCTCGCCCCTTCCACCGTCATTTTCTCTCTACCCACCCTTGCCTCCTTTTCCGCGCAGCTCTCGATTCCCCCCTCTCTTTCGCACCCTCCATGTCATATTCCGCTCCAGGAGCTCCATCATAGCTCCTTGCTGTCGCTGGGAGGATGTTTTCTCCTCCGCTCGCCCCTTCCACCGTCATTTTCTCTCTACCCACCCTTGCCTCCTTTTCCGCGCAGCTCTCGATTCCCCCCTCTCTTTCGCACCCTCCATGTCATATTCCGCTCCAGGAGTTCCATCATAGCTCCTCACTGTCGCTGGGAGGATGTTTTCTCCTCCGCTCGCCCCTTCCACCGTCATTTTCTCTCTACCCACCCTTGCCTCCTTTTCCGCGCAGCTCTCGATTCCCCCCTCTCTTTCGCACCCTCCATGTCATATTCCGCTCCAGGAGCTCCATCATAGCTCCTAGCTGTCGCTGGGAGGATGTTTTCTCCTCCGCTCGCCCCTTCCACCGTCATTTTCTCTCTACCCACCCTTGCCTCCTTTTCCACGCAGCTCTCGATTCCCCCCTCTCTTTCGCACCCTCCATGTCATATTCCGCTCCAGGAGTTCCATCATAGCTCCTCACTGTCGCTGGGAGGATGTTTTCTCCTCCGCTCGCCCCTTCCACCGTCATTTTCTCTCTACCCACCCTTGCCTCCTTTTCCGCGCAGCTCTCGATTCCCCCCCTCTCTTTCGCACCCTCCATGTCATATTCCGCTCCAGGAGTTCCATCATAGCTTCTCACTGTCGCTGGGAGGATGTTTTCTCCTCCGCTCGCCCCTTCCACCGTCATTTTCTCTCTACCCACCCTTGCCTCCTTTTCCGCGCAGCTCTCGATTCCCCCCTCTCTTTCGCACCCTCCATGTCATATTCGCTCCAGGAGCTCCATCATAGCTCCTTGCTGTCGCTGGGAGGATGTTTTCTCCTCCGCTCGCCCCTTCCACCGTCATTTTCTCTCTACCCACCCTTGCCTCCTTTTCCGCGCAGCTCTCGATTCCCCCCTCTCTTTCGCACCCTCCATGTCATATTCCGCTCCAGGAGTTCCATCATAGCTCCTCACTGTCGCTGGGAGGATGTTTTCTCCTCCGCTCGCCCCTTCCACCGTCATTTTCTCTCTACCCACCCTTGCCTCCTTTTCCGCGCAGCTCTCGATTCCCCCCTCTCTTTCGCACCCTCCATGTCATATTCCGCTCCAGGAGCTCCATCATAGCTCCTTGCTGTCGCTGGGAGGATGTTTTCTCCTCCGCTCGCCCCTTCCACCGTCATTTTCTCTCTACCCACCCTTGCCTCCTTTTCCACGCAGCTCTCGATTCCCCCCTCTCTTTCGCACCCTCCATGTCATATTCCGCTCCAGGAGTTCCATCATAGCTCCTCACTGTCGCTGGGAGGATGTTTTCTCCTCCGCTCGCCCCTTCCACCGTCATTTTCTCTCTACCCACCCTTGCCTCCTTTTCCGCGCAGCTCTCGATTCCCCCCCTCTCTTTCGCACCCTCCATGTCATATTCCGCTCCAGGAGTTCCATCATAGCTTCTCACTGTCGCTGGGAGGATGTTTTCTCCTCCGCTCGCCCCTTCCACCGTCATTTTCTCTCTACCCACCCTTGCCTCCTTTTCCGCGCAGCTCTCGATTCCCCCCTCTCTTTCGCACCCTCCATGTCATATTCCGCTCCAGGAGTTCCATCATAGCTCCTCACTGTCGCTGGGAGGAAGTTTTCTCCTCCGCTCGCCCCTTCCACCTTCATTTTCTCTCTACCCACCCTTGCCTCCTTTTCCGCGCAGCTCTCGATTCCCCCCTCTCTTTCGCACCCTCCATGTCATATTCCGCTCCAGGAGCTCCATCATAGCTCCTTGCTGTCGCTGGGAGGATGTTTTCTCCTCCGCTCGCCCCTTCCACCGTCATTTTCTCTCTACCCACCCTTGCCTCCTTTTCCGCGCAGCTCTCGATTCCCCCCTCTCTTTCGCACCCTCCATGTCATATTCCGCTCCAGGAGTTCCATCATAGCTCCTCACTGTCGCTGGGAGGATGTTTTCTCCTCCGCTCGCCCCTTCCACCGTCATTTTCTCTCTACCCACCCTTGCCTCCTTCTCCGCGCAGCTCTCGATTCCCCCCTCTCTTTCGCACCCTCCATGTCATATTCCGCTCCAGGAGCTCCATCATAGCTAATCGCTGTCGCTGGGAGGATGTTTTCTCCTCCGCTCGCCCCTTCCACCGTCATTTTCTCTCTACCCACCCTTGCCTCCTTTTCCGCGCAGCTCTCGATTCCCCCCTCTCTTTCGCACCCTCCATGTCATATTCCGCTCAAGGAGTTCCATCATAGCTCCTCACTGTCGCTGGGAGGATGTTTTCTCCTCCGCTCGCCCCTTCCACCGTCATTTTCTCTCTACCCACCCTTGCCTCCTTTTCCGCGCAGCTCTCGATTCCCCCCTCTCTTTCGCACCCTCCATGTCATATTCCGCTCCAGGAGCTCCATCATAGCTCCTTGCTGTCGCTGGGAGGATGTTTTCTCCTCCGCTCGCCCCTTCCACCGTCATTTTCTCTCTACCCACCCTTGCCTCCTTTTCCGCTCAGCTCTCGATTCCCCCCTCTCTTTCGCACCCTCCATGTCATATTCCGCTCCAGGAGTTCCATCATAGCTCCTCACTGTCGCTGGGAGGAAGTTTTCTCCTCCGCTCGCCCCTTCCACCGTCATTTTCTCTCTACCCACCCCTGCCTCCTTTTCCGCGCAGCTCTCGATTCCCCCCTCTCTTTCGCACCCTCCATGTCATATTCCGCTCCAGGAGTTCCATCATAGCTCCTCACTGTCGCTGGGAGGATGTTTTCTCCTCCGCTCGCCCCTTCCACCGTCATTTTCTCTCTACCCACCCTTGCCTCCTTCTCCGCTCAGCTCTTGATTCCCCCCTCTCTTTCGCACCCTCCATGTCATATTCCGCTCCAGGAGCTCCATCATAGCTCCTCGCTGTCGCTGGGAGGATGTTTTCTCCTCCGCTCGCCCCTTCCACCGTCATTTTCTCTCTACCCACCCTTGCCTCCTTTTCCGCGCAGCTCTCGATTCCCCCCTCTCTTTCGCACCCTCCATGTCATATCCCGATCCAGGAGCTCCATCATAGCTCCTCGCTGTCGCTGGGAGGATGTTTTCTCCTCTGCTCGCCCCTTCCACCGTCATTTTCTCTCTACCCACCCTTGCCTCCTTTTCCGCGCAGCTCTCGATTCCCCCCTCTCTTTCGCACCCTCCATGTCATATTCCGCTCCAGGAGTTCCATCATAGCTCCTCACTGTCGCTGGGAGGATGTTTTCTCCTCCGCTCGCCCCTTCCACCGTCATTTTCTCTCTACCCACCCTTGCCTCCTTCTCCGCTCAGCTCTCGATTCCCCCCTCTCTTTCGCACCCTCCATGTCATATTCCGCTCCAGGAGCTCCATCATAGCTCCTCGCTGTCGCTGGGAGGATGTTTTCTCCTCCGCTCGCCCCTTCCACCGTCATTTTCTCTCTACCCACCCTTGCCTCCTTTTCCGCGCAGCTCTCGATTCCCCCCTCTCTTTCGCACCCTCCATGTCATATTCCGCTCCAGGAGCTCCATCATAGCTCCTTGCTGTCGCTGGGAGGATGTTTTCTCCTCCGCTCGCCCCTTCCACCGTCATTTTCTCTCTACCCACCCTTGCCTCCTTTTCCGCGCAGCTCTCGATTCCCCCCTCTCTTTCGCACCCTCCATGTCATATTCCGCTCCAGGAGTTCCATCATAGCTCCTCACTGTCGCTGGGAGGAAGTTTTCTCCTCCGCTCGCCCCTTCCACCGTCATTTTCCCTCTACCCACCCTTGCCTCCTTTTCCGCGCAGCTCTCGATTCCCCCCTCTCTTTCGCACCCTCCATGTCATATTCCGCTCCAGGAGCTCCATCATAGCTCCTTGCTGTCGCTGGGAGGATGTTTTCTCCTCCGCTCGCCCCTTCCACCGCCATTTTCTCTCTACCCACCCTTGCCTCCTTTTCCGCGCAGCTCTCGATTCCCCCCTCTCTTTCGCACCCTCCATGTCATATTCCGCTCCAGGAGTTCCATCATAGCTCCTCACTGTCGCTGGGAGGATGTTTTCTCCTCCGCTCGCCCCTTCCACCGTCATTTTCTCTCTACCCACCCTTGCCTCCTTTTCCGCGCAGCTCTCGATTCCCCCCTCTCTTTCGCACCCTCCATGTCATATTCCGCTCCAGGAGCTCCATCATAGCTCCTCGCTGTCGCTGGGAGGATGTTTTCTCCTCCGCTCACCCCTTCCACCGTCATTTTCTCTCTACCCACCCTTGCCTCCTTTTCCGCGCAGCTCTCGATTCCCCCCTCTCTTTCGCACCCTCCATGTCATATTCCGCTCCAGGAGCTCCATCATAGCTCCTTGCTGTCGCTGGGAGGATGTTTTCTCCTCCGCTCGCCCCTTCCACCGTCATTTTCTCTCTACCCACCCTTGCCTCCTTTTCCGCACAGCTCTCGATTCCCCCCTCTCTTTCGCACCCTCCATGTCATATTCCGCTCCAGGAGTTCCATCATAGCTCCTCACTGTCGCTGGGAGGATGTTTTCTCCTCCGCTCGCCCCTTCCACCATCATTTTCTCTCTACCCACCCTTGCCTCCTTTTCCGCGCAGCTCTCGATTCCCTCCTCTCTTTCGCACCCTCCATGTCATATTCCGCTCCAGGAGTTCCATCATAGCTCCTCACTGTCGCTGGGAGGAAGTTTTCTCCTCCGCTCGCCCCTTCCACCGTCATTTTCTCTCTACCCACCCTTGCCTCCTTTTCCGCGCAGCTCTCGATTCCCCCCTCTCTTTCGCACCCTCCATGTCATATTCCGCTCCAGGAGTTCCATCATAGCTCCTCACTGTCGCTGGGAGGATGTTTTCTCCTCCGCTCGCCCCTTCCACCATCATTTTCTCTCTACCCACCCTTGCCTCCTTCTCTGCGCAGCTCTCGATTCCCCCCTCTCTTTCGCACCCTCCATGTCATATTCCGCTCCAGGAGCTCCATCATAGCTAATCGCTGTCGCTGGGAGGATGTTTTCTCCTCCGCTCGCCCCTTCCACCGTCATTTTCTCTCTACCCACCCTTGCCTCCTTTTCCGCGCAGCTCTCGATTCCCCCCTCTCTTTCGCACCCTCCATGTCATATTCCGCTCCAGGAGTTCCATCATAGCTCCTCACTGTCGCTGGGAGGATGTTTTCTCCTCCGCTCGCCCCTTCCACCGTCATTTTCTCTCTACCCACCCTTGCCTCCTTTTCCGCGCAGCTCTCGATTCCCCCCTCTCTTTCGCACCCTCCATGTCATATTCCGCTCCAGGAGCTCCATCATAGCTCCTCGCTGTCGCTGGGAGGATGTTTTCTCCTCCGCTCGCCCCTTCCACCGTCATTTTCTCTCTACCCACCCTTGCCTCCTTCTCCGCGCAGCTCTCGATTCCCTCCTCTCTCTCGCACCCTCCATATTACATCCAGCTCCAGGAGCTCCATCATAGCTCCTCGCTGTCGCTGGGAGGATGTTTTCTCCTCCGCTCGCCCCTTCCACCGTCATTTTCTCTCTACCCACCCTTGCCTCCATCTCCGCGCAGCTCTCGATTCCCCCCTCTCTTTCGCACCCTCCATGTCATATTCCGCTCCAGGAGTTCCATCATAGCTCCTCACTGTCGCTGGGAGGATGTTTTCTCCTCCGCTCGCCCCTTCCACCATCATTTTCTCTCTACCCACCCTTGCCTCCTTCTCCGCGCAGCTCTCGATTCCCCCCTCTCTTTCGCACCCTCCATGTCATATTCCGCTTCAGGAGCTCCATCATAGCTAATCGCTGTCGCTGGGAGGATGTTTTCTCCTCCGCTCGCCCCTTCCACCGTCATTTTCTCTCTACCCACCCTTGCCTCCTTTTCCGCGCAGCTCTCGATTCCCCCCTCTCTTTCGCACCCTCCATGTCATATTCCGCTCCAGGAGTTCCATCATAGCTCCTCACTGTCGCTGGGAGGATGTTTTCTCCTCCGCTCGCCCCTTCCACCATCATTTTCTCTCTACCCACCCTTGCCTCCTTCTCCGCGCAGCTCTCGATTCCCCCCTCTCTTTCGCACCCTCCATGTCATATTCCGCTCCAGGAGCTCCATCATAGCTAATCGCTGTCGCTGGGAGGATGTTTTCTCCTCCGCTCGCCCCTTCCACCGTCATTTTCTCTCTACCCACCCTTGCCTCCTTTTCCGCGCAGCTCTCGATTCCCCCCTCTCTTTCGCACCCTCCATGTCATATTCCGCTCCAGGAGCTCCATCATAGCTAATCGCTGTCGCTGGGAGGATGTTTTCTCCTCCGCTCGCCCCTTCCACCGTCATTTTCTCTCTACCCACCCTTGCCTCCTTTTCCGCGCAGCTCTCGATTCCCCCCTCTCTTTCGCACCCTCCATGTCATATTCCGCTCCAGGAGTTCCATCATAGCTCCTCACTGTCGCTGGGAGGATGTTTTCTCCTCCGCTCGCCCCTTCCACCGTCATTTTCTCTCTACCCACCCTTGCCTCCTTTTCCGCGCAGCTCTCGATTCCCCCCTCTCTTTCGCACCCTCCATGTCATATTCCGCTCCAGGAGCTCCATCATAGCTCCTCGCTGTCGCTGGGAGGATGTTTTCTCCTCCGCTCGCCCCTTCCACCGTCATTTTCTCTCTACCCACCCTTGCCTCCTTCTCCGCGCAGCTCTCGATTCCCTCCTCTCTCTCGCACCCTCCATATTACATCCAGCTCCAGGAGCTCCATCATAGCTCCTCGCTGTCGCTGGGAGGATGTTTTCTCCTCCGCTCGCCCCTTCCACCGTCATTTTCTCTCTACCCACCCTTGCCTCCATCTCCGCGCAGCTCTCGATTCCCCCCTCTCTTTCGCACCCTCCATGTCATATTCCGCTCCAGGAGTTCCATCATAGCTCCTCACTGTCGCTGGGAGGATGTTTTCTCCTCCGCTCGCCCCTTCCACCATCATTTTCTCTCTACCCACCCTTGCCTCCTTCTCCGCGCAGCTCTCGATTCCCCCCTCTCTTTCGCACCCTCCATGTCATATTCCGCTTCAGGAGCTCCATCATAGCTAATCGCTGTCGCTGGGAGGATGTTTTCTCCTCCGCTCGCCCCTTCCACCGTCATTTTCTCTCTACCCACCCTTGCCTCCTTTTCCGCGCAGCTCTCGATTCCCCCCTCTCTTTCGCACCCTCCATGTCATATTCCGCTCCAGGAGTTCCATCATAGCTCCTCACTGTCGCTGGGAGGATGTTTTCTCCTCCGCTCGCCCCTTCCACCGTCATTTTCTCTCTACCCACCCTTGCCTCCTTTTCCGCGCAGCTCTCGATTCCCCCCTCTCTTTCGCACCCTCCATGTCATATTCCGCTCCAGGAGCTCCATCATAGCTCCTCGCTGTCGCTGGGAGGATGTTTTCTCCTCCGCTCGCCCCTTCCACCGTCATTTTCTCTCTACCCACCCTTGCCTCCTTCTCCGCGCAGCTCTCGATTCCCTCCTCTCTCTCGCACCCTCCATATTACATCCAGCTCCAGGAGCTCCATCATAGCTCCTCGCTGTCGCTGGGAGGATGTTTTCTCCTCCGCTCGCCCCTTCCACCGTCATTTTCTCTCTACCCACCCTTGCCTCCTTTTCCGCGCAGCTCTCGATTCCCCCCTCTCTTTCGCACCCTCCATGTCATATTCCGCTCCAGGAGTTCCATCATAGCTCCTCACTGTCGCTGGGAGGATGTTTTCTCCTCCGCTCGCCCCTTCCACCGTCATTTTCTCTCTACCCACCCTTGCCTCCTTCTCCGCTCAGCTCTCGATTCCCCCCTCTCTTTCGCACCCTCCATGTCATATTCCGCTCCAGGAGCTCCATCATAGCTCCTCGCTGTCGCTGGGAGGATGTTTTCTCCTCCGCTCGCCCCTTCCACCGTCATTTTCTCTCTACCCACCCTTGCCTCCTTTTCCGCGCAGCTCTCGATTCCCCCCTCTCTTTCGCACCCTCCATGTCATATTCCGCTCCAGGAGTTCCATCATAGCTCCTCACTGTCGCTGGGAGGATGTTTTCTCCTCCGCTCGCCCCTTCCACCGTCATTTTCTCTCTACCCACCCTTGCCTCCTTCTCCGCGCAGCTCTCGATTCCCCCCTCTCTTTCGCACCCTCCATGTCATATTCCGCTCCAGGAGCTCCATCATAGCTCCTCGCTGTCGCTGGGAGGATGTTTTCTCCTCCGCTCGCCCCTTCCACCGTCATTTTCTCTCTACCCACCCTTGCCTCCTTCTCCGCGCAGCTCTCGATTCCCCCCTCTCTCTCGCACCCTCCATATTACATCCAGCTCCAGGAGCTCCATCATAGCTCCTCGCTGTCGCTGGGAGGATGTTTTCTCCTCCGCTCGCCCCTTCCACCGTCATTTTCTCTCTACCCACCCTTGCCTCCTTCTCCGCGCAGCTCTCGATTCCCCCCTCTCTCTCGCACCCTCCATATTACATCCAGCTCCAGGAGCTCCATCATAGCTCCTCGCTGTCGCTGGGAGGATGTTTTCTCCTCCGCTCGCCCCTTCCACCGTCATTTTCTCTCTACCCACCCTTGCCTCCTTTTCCGCGCAGCTCTCGATTCCCCCCTCTCTTTCGCACCCTCCATGTCATATTCCGCTCCAGGAGTTCCATCATAGCTCCTCACTGTCGCTGGGAGGATGTTTTCTCCTCCGCTCGCCCCTTCCACCGTCATTTTCTCTCTACCCACCCTTGCCTCCTTTTCCGCGCAGCTCTCGATTCCCCCCTCTCTTTCGCACCCTCCATGTCATATTCCGCTCCAGGAGCTCCATCATAGCTCCTCGCTGTCGCTGGGAGGATGTTTTCTCCTCCGCTCGCCCCTTCCACCGTCATTTTCTCTCTACCCACCCTTGCCTCCTTCTCCGCGCAGCTCTCGATTCCCTCCTCTCTCTCGCACCCTCCATATTACATCCAGCTCCAGGAGCTCCATCATAGCTCCTCGCTGTCGCTGGGAGGATGTTTTCTCCTCCGCTCGCCCCTTCCACCGTCATTTTCTCTCTACCCACCCTTGCCTCCTTTTCCGCGCAGCTCTCGATTCCCCCCTCTCTTTCGCACCCTCCATGTCATATTCCGCTCCAGGAGTTCCATCATAGCTCCTCACTGTCGCTGGGAGGATGTTTTCTCCTCCGCTCGCCCCTTCCACCGTCATTTTCTCTCTACCCACCCTTGCCTCCTTCTCCGCTCAGCTCTCGATTCCCCCCTCTCTTTCGCACCCTCCATGTCATATTCCGCTCCAGGAGCTCCATCATAGCTCCTCGCTGTCGCTGGGAGGATGTTTTCTCCTCCGCTCGCCCCTTCCACCGTCATTTTCTCTCTACCCACCCTTGCCTCCTTTTCCGCGCAGCTCTCGATTCCCCCCTCTCTTTCGCACCCTCCATGTCATATCCCGATCCAGGAGCTCCATCATAGCTCCTCGCTGTCGCTGGGAGGATGTTTTCTCCTCTGCTCGCCCCTTCCACCGTCATTTTCTCTCTACCCACCCTTGCCTCCTTTTCCGCGCAGCTCTCGATTCCCCCCTCTCTTTCGCACCCTCCATGTCATATTCCGCTCCAGGAGTTCCATCATAGCTCCTCACTGTCGCTGGGAGGATGTTTTCTCCTCCGCTCGCCCCTTCCACCGTCATTTTCTCTCTACCCACCCTTGCCTCCTTCTCCGCGCAGCTCTCGATTCCCCCCTCTCTTTCGCACCCTCCATGTCATATTCCGCTCCAGGAGCTCCATCATAGCTCCTCGCTGTCGCTGGGAGGATGTTTTCTCCTCCGCTCGCCCCTTCCACCGTCATTTTCTCTCTACCCACCCTTGCCTCCTTCTCCGCGCAGCTCTCGATTCCCCCCTCTCTCTCGCACCCTCCATATTACATCCAGCTCCAGGAGCTCCATCATAGCTCCTCGCTGTCGCTGGGAGGATGTTTTCTCCTCCGCTCGCCCCTTCCACCGTCATTTTCTCTCTACCCACCCTTGCCTCCTTCTCCGCGCAGCTCTCGATTCCCTCCTCTCTCTCGCACCCTCCATATTACATCCAGCTCCAGGAGCTCCATCATAGCTCCTCGCTGTCGCTGGGAGGATGTTTTCTCCTCTGCTCGCCGCTTCCGCCGTCATTTTCTCTCTACCCACCCTTGCCTCCTTCTCCGCGCAGCTCTCGTTTCCCCCCTCTCTTTCGCACCCTCCATGTCATATTCCGCTCCAGGAGTTCCATCATAGCTCCTCGCTGTCGCTGGGAGGATGTTTTCTCCTCCGCTCGCCCCTTCCACCGTCATTTTCTCTCTACCCACCCTTGCCTCCTTCTCCGCGCAGCTCTCGATTCCCCCCTCTCTTTCGCACCCTCCATGTCATATTCTGCTCCAGGAGCTCCATCATAGCTCCTCGCTGTCGCTGGGAGGATGTTTTCTCCTCCGCTCGCCCCTTCCACCGTTATTTTCTCTCTACCCACCCTTGCCTCCTTCTCCGCGCAGCTCTCGGTTCCCCCCTCTCTTTCGCACCCTCCATGTCATATTCCGCTCCAGGAGCTCCATCATAGCTCCTCGCTGTCGCTGGGAGGATGTTTTCTCCTCCGCTCGCCCCTTCCACCGTCATTTTCTCTCTACCCACCCTTTAATCCTTTTCCGCGCAGCTCTCGATTCCCCCCTCTCTTTCGCACCCTCCATGTCATATTCCGCTCCAGGAGCTCCATCATAGCTCCTCCCTGTCGCTGGGAGGATGTTTTCTCCTCCGCTCGCCCCTTCCACCGTCATTTTCTCTCTACCCACCCTTGCCTCCTTCTCCGCGCAGCTCTCGATTCCCCCCTCTCTTTCGCACCCTCCATATTACATCCAGCTCCAGGAGCTCCATCATAGCTCCTCGCTGTCGCTGGGAGGATGTTTTCTCCTCCGCTCGCCCCTTCCACCGTCATTTTCTCTCTACCCACCCTTGCCTCCTTCTCCGCGCAGCTCTCGATTCCCCCCTCTCTTTCGCACCCTCCATGTCATATTCCGCTCCAGGAGCTCCATCATAGCTCCTCGCTGTCGCTGGGAGGATGTTTTCTCCTCCGCTCGCCCCTTCCACCGTCATTTTCTCTCTACCCACCCTTGCCTCCTTCTCCGCGCAGCTCTCGATTCCCCCCTCTCTTTCGCACCCTCCATGTCATATTCCGCTCCAGGAATTCCATCATAGCTCCTCACTGTCGCTGGGAGGATGTTTTCTCCTCCGCTCGCCCCTTCCACCGTCATTTTCTCTCTACCCATCCTTGCCTCCTTTTCCGCGCAGCTCTCGATTCCCCCCTCTCTTTCGCACCCTCCATGTCATATTCTGCTCCAGGAGCTCCATCATAGCTCCTCGCTGTCGCTGGGTGGATGTTTTCTCCTCCGCTCGCCCCTTCCACCGTCATTTTCTCTCTACCCACCCTTGCCTCCTTCTCCGCGCAGCTCTCGATTCCCCCCTCTCTTTCGCACCCTCCATGTCATATTCCGCTCCAGGAGCTCCATCATAGCTCCTCGCTGTCGCTGGGAGGATGTTTTCTCCTCCGCTCGCCCCTTCCACCGTCATTTTCTCTCTACCCACCCTTGCCTCCTTCTCCGCGCAGCTCTCGATTCCCCCCTCTCTCTCGCACCCTCCATATTACATCCAGCTCCAGGAGCTCCATCATAGCTCCTCGCTGTCGCTGGGAGGATGTTTTCTCCTCCGCTCGCCCCTTCCACCGTCATTTTCTCTCTACCCACCCTTGCCTCCTTCTCCGCGCAGCTCTCGATTCCCTCCTCTCTCTCGCACCCTCCATATTACATCCAGCTCCAGGAGCTCCATCATAGCTCCTCGCTGTCGCTGGGAGGATGTTTTCTCCTCTGCTCGCCGCTTCCGCCGTCATTTTCTCTCTACCCACCCTTGCCTCCTTCTCCGCGCAGCTCTCGTTTCCCCCCTCTCTTTCGCACCCTCCATGTCATATTCCGCTCCAGGAGTTCCATCATAGCTCCTCGCTGTCGCTGGGAGGATGTTTTCTCCTCCGCTCGCCCCTTCCACCGTCATTTTCTCTCTACCCACCCTTGCCTCCTTCTCCGCGCAGCTCTCGATTCCCCCCTCTCTTTCGCACCCTCCATGTCATATTCTGCTCCAGGAGCTCCATCATAGCTCCTCGCTGTCGCTGGGAGGATGTTTTCTCCTCCGCTCGCCCCTTCCACCGTTATTTTCTCTCTACCCACCCTTGCCTCCTTCTCCGCGCAGCTCTCGGTTCCCCCCTCTCTTTCGCACCCTCCATGTCATATTCCGCTCCAGGAGCTCCATCATAGCTCCTCGCTGTCGCTGGGAGGATGTTTTCTCCTCCGCTCGCCCCTTCCACCGTCATTTTCTCTCTACCCACCCTTTAATCCTTTTCCGCGCAGCTCTCGATTCCCCCCTCTCTTTCGCACCCTCCATGTCATATTCCGCTCCAGGAGCTCCATCATAGCTCCTCCCTGTCGCTGGGAGGATGTTTTCTCCTCCGCTCGCCCCTTCCACCGTCATTTTCTCTCTACCCACCCTTGCCTCCTTCTCCGCGCAGCTCTCGATTCCCCCCTCTCTTTCGCACCCTCCATATTACATCCAGCTCCAGGAGCTCCATCATAGCTCCTCGCTGTCGCTGGGAGGATGTTTTCTCCTCCGCTCGCCCCTTCCACCGTCATTTTCTCTCTACCCACCCTTGCCTCCTTCTCCGCGCAGCTCTCGATTCCCCCCTCTCTTTCGCACCCTCCATGTCATATTCCGCTCCAGGAGCTCCATCATAGCTCCTCGCTGTCGCTGGGAGGATGTTTTCTCCTCCGCTCGCCCCTTCCACCGTCATTTTCTCTCTACCCACCCTTGCCTCCTTCTCCGCGCAGCTCTCGATTCCCCCCTCTCTTTCGCACCCTCCATGTCATATTCCGCTCCAGGAATTCCATCATAGCTCCTCACTGTCGCTGGGAGGATGTTTTCTCCTCCGCTCGCCCCTTCCACCGTCATTTTCTCTCTACCCATCCTTGCCTCCTTTTCCGCGCAGCTCTCGATTCCCCCCTCTCTTTCGCACCCTCCATGTCATATTCTGCTCCAGGAGCTCCATCATAGCTCCTCGCTGTCGCTGGGTGGATGTTTTCTCCTCCGCTCGCCCCTTCCACCGTCATTTTCTCTCTACCCACCCTTGCCTCCTTCTCCGCGCAGCTCTCGATTCCCCCCTCTCTTTCGCACCCTCCATGTCATATTCCGCTCCAGGAGCTCCATCATAGCTCCTCGCTGTCGCTGGGAGGATGTTTTCTCCTCCGCTCGCCCCTTCCACCGTCATTTTCTCTCTACCCACCCTTGCCTCCTTCTCCGCGCAGCTCTCGATTCCCCCCTCTCTTTCGCACCCTCCATATTACATCCAGCTCCAGGAGCTCCATCATAGCTCCTCGCTGTCGCTGGGAGGATGTTTTCTCCTCCGCTCGCCCCTTCCACCGTCATTTTCTCTCTACCCACCCTTGCCTCCTTCTCTGCGCAGCTCTCGATTCCCTCCTCTCTCTCGCACCCTCCATATTACATCCAGCTCCAGGAGCTCCATCATAGCTCCTCGCTGTCGCTGGGAGGATGTTTTTTCCTCTGCTCGCCGCTTCCGCCGTCATTTTCTCTCTACCCACCCTTGCCTCCTTCTCCGCGCAGCTCTCGGTTCCCCCCTCTCTTTCGAACCCTCCATGTCATATTCCGCTCCAGGAGCTCCATCATAGCTCCTCGCTGTCGCTGGGAGGATGTTTTCTCCTCCGCTCGCCCCTTCCACCGTCATTTTCTCTCTACCCACCCTTGCCTCCTTTTCCGCGCAGCTCTCGATTCCCCCCTCTCTTTCGCACCCTCCATGTCATATTCCGCTCCAGGAGTTCCATCATAGCTCCTCACTGTCGCTGGGAGGATGTTTTCTCCTCCGCTCGCCCCTTCCACCGTCATTTTCTCTCTACCCACCCTTGCCTCCTTCTCCGCGCAGCTCTCGATTCCCCCCTCTCTTTCGCACCCTCCATGTCATATTCCGCTCCAGGAGCTCCATCATAGCTCCTCGCTGTCGCTGGGAGGATGTTTTCTCCTCCGCTCGCCCCTTCCACCGTCATTTTCTCTCTACCCACCCTTTAATCCTTTTCCGCGCAGCTCTCGATTCCCCCCTCTCTTTCGCACCCTCCATGTCATATTCCGCTCCAGGAGCTCCATCATAGCTCCTCCCTGTTGCTGGGAGGATGTTTTCTCCTCCGCTCGCCCCTTCCACCGTCATTTTCTCTCTACCCACCCTTGCCTCCTTCTCCGCGCAGCTCTCGATTCCCCCCTCTCTTTCGCACCCTCCATATTACATCCAGCTCCAGGAGCTCCATCATAGCTCCTCGCTGTCGCTGGGAGGATGTTTTCTCCTCCGCTCGCCCCTTCCACCGTCATTTTCTCTCTACCCACCCTTGCCTCCTTCTCCGCGCAGCTCTCGATTCCCCCCTCTCTTTCGCACCCTCCATGTCATATTCCGCTCCAGGAGCTCCATCATAGCTCCTCGCTGTCGCTGGGAGGATGTTTTCTCCTCCGCTCGCCCCTTCCACCGTCATTTTCTCTCTACCCACCCTTGCCTCCTTCTCCGCGCAGCTCTCGATTCCCCCCTCTCTTTCGCACCCTCCATGTCATATTCCGCTCCAGGAATTCCATCATAGCTCCTCACTGTCGCTGGGAGGATGTTTTCTCCTCCGCTCGCCCCTTCCACCGTCATTTTCTCTCTACCCATCCTTGCCTCCTTTTCCGCGCAGCTCTCGATTCCCCCCTCTCTTTCGCACCCTCCATGTCATATTCCGCTCCAGGAGCTCCATCATAGCTCCTCGCTGTCGCTGGGTGGATGTTTTCTCCTCCGCTCGCCCCTTCCACCGTCATTTTCTCTCTACCCACCCTTGCCTCCTTCTCCGCGCAGCTCTCGATTCCCCCCTCTCTTTCGCACCCTCCATGTCATATTCCGCTCCAGGAGCTCCATCATAGCTCCTCGCTGTCGCTGGGAGGATGTTTTCTCCTCCGCTCGCCCCTTCCACCGTCATTTTCTCTCTACCCACCCTTGCCTCCTTCTCCGCGCAGCTCTCGATTCCCCCCTCTCTTTCGCACCCTCCATATTACATCCAGCTCCAGGAGCTCCATCATAGCTCCTCGCTGTCGCTGGGAGGATGTTTTCTCCTCCGCTCGCCCCTTCCACCGTCATTTTCTCTCTACCCACCCTTGCCTCCTTCTCTGCGCAGCTCTCGATTCCCTCCTCTCTCTCGCACCCTCCATATTACATCCAGCTCCAGGAGCTCCATCATAGCTCCTCGCTGTCGCTGGGAGGATGTTTTTTCCTCTGCTCGCCGCTTCCGCCGTCATTTTCTCTCTACCCACCCTTGCCTCCTTCTCCGCGCAGCTCTCGGTTCCCCCCTCTCTTTCGAACCCTCCATGTCATATTCCGCTCCAGGAGCTCCATCATAGCTCCTCGCTGTCGCTGGGAGGATGTTTTCTCCTCCGCTCGCCCCTTCCACCGTCATTTTCTCTCTACCCACCCTTGCCTCCTTTTCCGCGCAGCTCTCGATTCCCCCCTCTCTTTCGCACCCTCCATGTCATATTCCGCTCCAGGAGTTCCATCATAGCTCCTCACTGTCGCTGGGAGGATGTTTTCTCCTCCGCTCGCCCCTTCCACCGTCATTTTCTCTCTACCCACCCTTGCCTCCTTCTCCGCGCAGCTCTCGATTCCCCCCTCTCTTTCGCACCCTCCATGTCATATTCCGCTCCAGGAGCTCCATCATAGCTCCTCGCTGTCGCTGAGAGGATGTTTTCTCCTCCGCTCGCCCCTTCCACCGTCATTTTCTCTCTACCCACCCTTGCCTCCTTCTCCGCGCAGCTCTCGATTCCCCCCTCTCTCTCGCACCCTCCATATTACATCCAGCTCCAGGAGCTCCATAATAGCTCCTCGCTGTCGCTGGGAGGATGTTTTCTCCTCTGCTCGCCGCTTCCGCCGTCATTTTCTCTCTACCCACCCTTGCCTCCTTCTCCGCGCAGCTCTCGATTCCCCCCTCTCTTTCGCACCCTCCATGTCATATTCCGCTCCAGAAGTTCCATCATAGCTCCTCACTGTCGCTGGGAGGATGTTTTCTCCTCCGCTCGCCCCTTCCACCGTCATTTTCTCTCTACCCACCCTTGCCTCCTTTTCCGCGCAGCTCTCGATTCCCCCCTCTCTTTCGCACCCTCCATGTCATATCCCGATCCAGGAGCTCCATCATAGCTCCTCGCTGTCGCTGGGAGGATGTTTTCTCCTCTGCTCGCCCCTTCCACCGTCATTTTCTCTCTACCCACCCTTGCCTCCTTTTCCGCGCAGCTCTCGATTCCCCCCTCTCTTTCGCACCCTCCATGTCATATTCCGCTCCAGGAGTTCCATCATAGCTCCTCACTGTCGCTGGGAGGATGTTTTCTCCTCCGCTCGCCCCTTCCACCGTCATTTTCTCTCTACCCACCCTTGCCTCCTTCTCCGCGCAGCTCTCGATTCCCCCCTCTCTTTCGCACCCTCCATGTCATATTCCGCTCCAGGAGCTCCATCATAGCTCCTCGCTGTCGCTGGGAGGATGTTTTCTCCTCCGCTCGCCCCTTCCACCGTCATTTTCTCTCTACCCACCCTTGCCTCCTTCTCCGCGCAGCTCTCGATTCCCCCCTCTCTCTCGCACCCTCCATATTACATCCAGCTCCAGGAGCTCCATCATAGCTCCTCGCTGTCGCTGGGAGGATGTTTTCTCCTCCGCTCGCCCCTTCCACCGTCATTTTCTCTCTACCCACCCTTGCCTCCTTCTCCGCGCAGCTCTCGATTCCCTCCTCTCTCTCGCACCCTCCATATTACATCCAGCTCCAGGAGCTCCATCATAGCTCCTCGCTGTCGCTGGGAGGATGTTTTCTCCTCTGCTCGCCGCTTCCGCCGTCATTTTCTCTCTACCCACCCTTGCCTCCTTCTCCGCGCAGCTCTCGTTTCCCCCCTCTCTTTCGCACCCTCCATGTCATATTCCGCTCCAGGAGTTCCATCATAGCTCCTCGCTGTCGCTGGGAGGATGTTTTCTCCTCCGCTCGCCCCTTCCACCGTCATTTTCTCTCTACCCACCCTTGCCTCCTTTTCCGCGCAGCTCTCGATTCCCCCCTCTCTTTCGCACCCTCCATGTCATATTCCGCTCCAGGAATTCCATCATAGCTCCTCACTGTCGCTGGGAGGATGTTTTCTCCTCCGCTCGCCCCTTCCACCGTCATTTTCTCTCTACCCATCCTTGCCTCCTTTTCCGCGCAGCTCTCGATTCCCCCCTCTCTTTCGCACCCTCCATGTCATATTCCGCTCCAGGAGCTCCATCATAGCTCCTCGCTGTCGCTGGGAGGATGTTTTCTCCTCCGCTCGCCCCTTCCACCGTCATTTTCTCTCTACCCACCCTTGCCTCCTTCTCCGCGCAGCTCTCGATTCCCCCCTCTCTTTCGCACCCTCCATGTCATATTCTGCTCCAGGAGCTCCATCATAGCTCCTCGCTGTCGCTGGGAGGATGTTTTCTCCTCCGCTCGCCCCTTCCACCGTTATTTTCTCTCTACCCACCCTTGCCTCCTTCTCCGCGCAGCTCTCGGTTCCCCCCTCTCTTTCGCACCCTCCATGTCATATTCCGCTCCAGGAGCTCCATCATAGCTCCTCGCTGTCGCTGGGAGGATGTTTTCTCCTCCGCTCGCCCCTTCCACCGTCATTTTCTCTCTACCCACCCTTTAATCCTTTTCCGCGCAGCTCTCGATTCCCCCCTCTCTTTCGCACCCTCCATGTCATATTCCGCTCCAGGAGCTCCATCATAGCTCCTCCCTGTCGCTGGGAGGATGTTTTCTCCTCCGCTCGCCCCTTCCACCGTCATTTTCTCTCTACCCACCCTTGCCTCCTTCTCCGCGCAGCTCTCGATTCCCCCCTCTCTTTCGCACCCTCCATATTACATCCAGCTCCAGGAGCTCCATCATAGCTCCTCGCTGTCGCTGGGAGGATGTTTTCTCCTCCGCTCGCCCCTTCCACCGTCATTTTCTCTCTACCCACCCTTGCCTCCTTCTCCGCGCAGCTCTCGATTCCCCCCTCTCTTTCGCACCCTCCATGTCATATCCCGATCCAGGAGCTCCATCATAGCTCCTCGCTGTCGCTGGGAGGATGTTTTCTCCTCTGCTCGCCCCTTCCACCGTCATTTTCTCTCTACCCACCCTTGCCTCCTTTTCCGCGCAGCTCTCGATTCCCCCCTCTCTTTCGCACCCTCCATGTCATATTCCGCTCCAGGAGTTCCATCATAGCTCCTCACTGTCGCTGGGAGGATGTTTTCTCCTCCGCTCGCCCCTTCCACCGTCATTTTCTCTCTACCCACCCTTGCCTCCTTCTCCGCGCAGCTCTCGATTCCCCCCTCTCTTTCGCACCCTCCATGTCATATTCCGCTCCAGGAGCTCCATCATAGCTCCTCGCTGTCGCTGGGAGGATGTTTTCTCCTCCGCTCGCCCCTTCCACCGTCATTTTCTCTCTACCCACCCTTGCCTCCTTCTCCGCGCAGCTCTCGATTCCCCCCTCTCTCTCGCACCCTCCATATTACATCCAGCTCCAGGAGCTCCATCATAGCTCCTCGCTGTCGCTGGGAGGATGTTTTCTCCTCCGCTCGCCCCTTCCACCGTCATTTTCTCTCTACCCACCCTTGCCTCCTTCTCCGCGCAGCTCTCGATTCCCTCCTCTCTCTCGCACCCTCCATATTACATCCAGCTCCAGGAGCTCCATCATAGCTCCTCGCTGTCGCTGGGAGGATGTTTTCTCCTCTGCTCGCCGCTTCCGCCGTCATTTTCTCTCTACCCACCCTTGCCTCCTTCTCCGCGCAGCTCTCGTTTCCCCCCTCTCTTTCGCACCCTCCATGTCATATTCCGCTCCAGGAGTTCCATCATAGCTCCTCGCTGTCGCTGGGAGGATGTTTTCTCCTCCGCTCGCCCCTTCCACCGTCATTTTCTCTCTACCCACCCTTGCCTCCTTTTCCGCGCAGCTCTCGATTCCCCCCTCTCTTTCGCACCCTCCATGTCATATTCCGCTCCAGGAATTCCATCATAGCTCCTCACTGTCGCTGGGAGGATGTTTTCTCCTCCGCTCGCCCCTTCCACCGTCATTTTCTCTCTACCCATCCTTGCCTCCTTTTCCGCGCAGCTCTCGATTCCCCCCTCTCTTTCGCACCCTCCATGTCATATTCCGCTCCAGGAGCTCCATCATAGCTCCTCGCTGTCGCTGGGAGGATGTTTTCTCCTCCGCTCGCCCCTTCCACCGTCATTTTCTCTCTACCCACCCTTGCCTCCTTCTCCGCGCAGCTCTCGATTCCCCCCTCTCTTTCGCACCCTCCATGTCATATTCTGCTCCAGGAGCTCCATCATAGCTCCTCGCTGTCGCTGGGAGGATGTTTTCTCCTCCGCTCGCCCCTTCCACCGTTATTTTCTCTCTACCCACCCTTGCCTCCTTCTCCGCGCAGCTCTCGGTTCCCCCCTCTCTTTCGCACCCTCCATGTCATATTCCGCTCCAGGAGCTCCATCATAGCTCCTCGCTGTCGCTGGGAGGATGTTTTCTCCTCCGCTCGCCCCTTCCACCGTCATTTTCTCTCTACCCACCCTTTAATCCTTTTCCGCGCAGCTCTCGATTCCCCCCTCTCTTTCGCACCCTCCATGTCATATTCCGCTCCAGGAGCTCCATCATAGCTCCTCCCTGTCGCTGGGAGGATGTTTTCTCCTCCGCTCGCCCCTTCCACCGTCATTTTCTCTCTACCCACCCTTGCCTCCTTCTCCGCGCAGCTCTCGATTCCCCCCTCTCTTTCGCACCCTCCATATTACATCCAGCTCCAGGAGCTCCATCATAGCTCCTCGCTGTCGCTGGGAGGATGTTTTCTCCTCCGCTCGCCCCTTCCACCGTCATTTTCTCTCTACCCACCCTTGCCTCCTTCTCCGCGCAGCTCTCGATTCCCCCCTCTCTTTCGCACCCTCCATGTCATATTCCGCTCCAGGAGCTCCATCATAGCTCCTCGCTGTCGCTGGGAGGATGTTTTCTCCTCCGCTCGCCCCTTCCACCGTCATTTTCTCTCTACCCACCCTTGCCTCCTTCTCCGCGCAGCTCTCGATTCCCCCCTCTCTTTCGCACCCTCCATGTCATATTCCGCTCCAGGAATTCCATCATAGCTCCTCACTGTCGCTGGGAGGATGTTTTCTCCTCCGCTCGCCCCTTCCACCGTCATTTTCTCTCTACCCATCCTTGCCTCCTTTTCCGCGCAGCTCTCGATTCCCCCCTCTCTTTCGCACCCTCCATGTCATATTCCGCTCCAGGAGCTCCATCATAGCTCCTCGCTGTCGCTGGGTGGATGTTTTCTCCTCCGCTCGCCCCTTCCACCGTCATTTTCTCTCTACCCACCCTTGCCTCCTTCTCCGCGCAGCTCTCGATTCCCCCCTCTCTTTCGCACCCTCCATGTCATATTCCGCTCCAGGAGCTCCATCATAGCTCCTCGCTGTCGCTGGGAGGATGTTTTCTCCTCCGCTCGCCCCTTCCACCGTCATTTTCTCTCTACCCACCCTTGCCTCCTTCTCCGCGCAGCTCTCGATTCCCCCCTCTCTTTCGCACCCTCCATATTACATCCAGCTCCAGGAGCTCCATCATAGCTCCTCGCTGTCGCTGGGAGGATGTTTTCTCCTCCGCTCGCCCCTTCCACCGTCATTTTCTCTCTACCCACCCTTGCCTCCTTCTCTGCGCAGCTCTCGATTCCCTCCTCTCTCTCGCACCCTCCATATTACATCCAGCTCCAGGAGCTCCATCATAGCTCCTCGCTGTCGCTGGGAGGATGTTTTTTCCTCTGCTCGCCGCTTCCGCCGTCATTTTCTCTCTACCCACCCTTGCCTCCTTCTCCGCGCAGCTCTCGATTCCCCCCTCTCTTTCGCACCCTCCATGTCATATTCTGCTCCAGGAGTTCCATCATAGCTCCTCACTGTCGCTGGGAGGATGTTTTCTCCTCCGCTCGCCCCTTCCACCGTCATTTTCTCTCTACCCACCCTTGCCTCCTTCTCCGCGCAGCTCTCGGTTCCCCCCTCTCTTTCGAACCCTCCATGTCATATTCCGCTCCAGGAGCTCCATCATAGCTCCTCGCTGTCGCTGGGAGGATGTTTTCTCCTCCGCTCGCCCCTTCCACCGTCATTTTCTCTCTACCCACCCTTGCCTCCTTTTCCGCGCAGCTCTCGATTCCCCCCTCTCTTTCGCACCCTCCATGTCATATTCCGCTCCAGGAGTTCCATCATAGCTCCTCACTGTCGCTGGGAGGATGTTTTCTCCTCCGCTCGCCCCTTCCACCGTCATTTTCTCTCTACCCACCCTTGCCTCCTTCTCCGCGCAGCTCTCGATTCCCCCCTCTCTTTCGCACCCTCCATGTCATATTCCGCTCCAGGAGCTCCATCATAGCTCCTCGCTGTCGCTGAGAGGATGTTTTCTCCTCCGCTCGCCCCTTCCACCGTCATTTTCTCTCTACCCACCCTTGCCTCCTTCTCCGCGCAGCTCTCGATTCCCCCCTCTCTCTCGCACCCTCCATATTACATCCAGCTCCAGGAGCTCCATAATAGCTCCTCGCTGTCGCTGGGAGGATGTTTTCTCCTCTGCTCGCCGCTTCCGCCGTCATTTTCTCTCTACCCACCCTTGCCTCCTTCTCCGCGCAGCTCTCGATTCCCCCCTCTCTTTCGCACCCTCCATGTCATATTCCGCTCCAGAAGTTCCATCATAGCTCCTCACTGTCGCTGGGAGGATGTTTTCTCCTCCGCTCGCCCCTTCCACCGTCATTTTCTCTCTACCCACCCTTGCCTCCTTCTCCGCGCAGCTCTCGATTCCCCCCTCTCTTTCGCACCCTCCATGTCATATTCCGCTCCAGGAGTTCCATCATAGCTCCTCGCTGTCGCTGGGAGGATGTTTTCTCCTCCGCTCGCCCCTTCCACCGTCATTTTCTCTCTACCCACCCTTGCCTCCTTTTCCGCGCAGCTCTCGATTCCCCCCTCTCTTTCGCACCCTCCATGTCATATTCCGCTCCAGGAGTTCCATCATAGCTCCTCACTGTCTCTGGGAGGATGTTTTCTCCTCTGCTCGCCCCTTCCACCGTCATTTTCTCTCTACCCACCCTTGCCTCCTTCTCCGCGCAGCTCTCGATTCCCCCCTCTCTTTCGCACCCTCCATGGCATATTCCGCTCCAGGAGCTCCATCATAGCTCCTCGCTTTCGCTGGGAGGATGTTTTCTCCTCCGCTCGCCCCTTCCACCGTCATTTTCTCTCTACCCACCCTTGCCTCCTTCTCCGCGCAGCTCTCGATTCCCCCCTCTCTCTCGCACCCTCCATATTACATCCAGCTCCAGGAGCTCCATCATAGCTCCTCGCTGTCGCTGGGAGGATGTTTTCTCCTCCGCTCGCCCCTTCCACCGTCATTTTCTCTCTACCCACCCTTGCCCCCTTCTCCGCGCAGCTCTCGATTCCCTCCTCTCTCTCGCACCCTCCATATTACATCCAGCTCCAGGAGCTCCATCATAGCTCCTCGCTGTCGCTGGGAGGATGTTTTCTCCTCTGCTCGCCGCTTCCGCCGTCATTTTCTCTCCACCCACCCTTGCCTCCTTCTCCGCGCCGCTCTCGATTCCCCCCTCTCTTTCGCACCCTCCATGTCATATTCCGCTCCAGGAGCTCCATCATAGCTCCTCACTGTCGCTGGGAGGATGTTTTCTCCTCCGCTCGCCCCTTCCACCATCATTTTCTCTCTACCCACCCTTGCCTCCTTCTCCGCGCAGCTCTCGATTCCCCCCTCTCTTTCGCACCCTCCATGTCATATTCCGCTCCAGGAGCTCCATCATAGCTCCTCGCTGTCGCTGGGAGGATGTTTTCTCCTCCGCTCGCCCCTTCCACCGTCATTTTCTCTCTACCCACCCTTGCCTCCTTTTCCGCGCAGCTCTCGATTCCCCCCTCTCTTTCGCACCCTCCATGTCATATTCCGCTCCAGGAGTTCCATCATAGCTCCTCACTGTCGCTGGGAGGATGTTTTCTCCTCCGCTCGCCTCTTCCACCGTCATTTTCTCTCTACCCACCCTTGCCTCCTTTTCCGCGCAGCTCTCGATTCCCCCCTCTCTTTCGCACCCTCCATGTCATATTCCGCTCCAGGAGTTCCATCATAGCTCCTCACTGTCGCTGGGAGGAAGTTTTCTCCTCCGCTCGCCCCTTCCACCGTCATTTTTTCTCTACCCACCCTTGCCTCCTTTTCCGCGCAGCTCTCGATTCCCCCCTCTCTTTCGCACCCTCCATGTCATATTCCGCTCCAGGAGCTCCATCATAGCTCCTTGCTGTCGCTGGGAGGATGTTTTCTCCTCCGCTCGCCCCTTCCACCGTCATTTTCTCTCTACCCACCCTTGCCTCCTTTTCCGCGCAGCTCTCGATTCCCCCCTCTCTTTCGCACCCTCCATGTCATATTCCGCTCCAGGAGTTCCATCATAGCTCCTCGCTGTCGCTGGGAGGATGTTTTCTCCTCTGCTCGCCGCTTCCGCCGTCATTTTCTCTCCACCCACCCTTGCCTCCTTCTCCGCGCCGCTCTCGATTCCCCCCTCTCTCTCGCACCCACCATGTCATATACCGCTCAAGGAGCTCCATCATAGCTCCTCGCTGTCGCTGGGAGGATGTTTTCTCCTCCGCTCGCCCCTTCCACCGTCATTTTCTCTCTACCCACCCTTGCCTCCTTTTCCGCGCAGCTCTCGATTCCCCCCTCTCTTTCGCACCCTCCATGTCATATTCCGCTCCAGGAGTTCCATCATAGCTCCTCACTGTCGCTGGGAGGATGTTTTCTCCTCCGCTCGCCCCTTCCACCATCATTTTCTCTCTACCCACCCTTGCCTCCTTCTCCGCGCAGCTCTCGATTCCCCCCTCTCTTTCGCACCCTCCATGTCATATTCCGCTCCAGGAGCTCCATCATAGCTCCTCGCTGTCGCTGGGAGGATGTTTTCTCCTCCGCTCGCCCCTTCCACCGTCATTTTCTCTCTACCCACCCTTGCCTCCTTTTCCGCGCAGCTCTCGATTCCCCCCTCTCTTTCGCACCCTCCATGTCATATTCCGCTCCAGGAGTTCCATCATAGCTCCTCACTGTCGCTGGGAGGATGTTTTCTCCTCCGCTCGCCTCTTCCACCGTCATTTTCTCTCTACCCACCCTTGCCTCCTTTTCCGCGCAGCTCTCGATTCCCCCCTCTCTTTCGCACCCTCCATGTCATATTCCGCTCCAGGAGTTCCATCATAGCTCCTCACTGTCGCTGGGAGGAAGTTTTCTCCTCCGCTCGCCCCTTCCACCGTCATTTTTTCTCTACCCACCCTTGCCTCCTTTTCCGCGCAGCTCTCGATTCCCCCCTCTCTTTCGCACCCTCCATGTCATATTCCGCTCCAGGAGCTCCATCATAGCTCCTTGCTGTCGCTGGGAGGATGTTTTCTCCTCCGCTCGCCCCTTCCACCGTCATTTTCTCTCTACCCACCCTTGCCTCCTTTTCCGCGCAGCTCTCGATTCCCCCCTCTCTTTCGCACCCTCCATGTCATATTCCGCTCCAGGAGTTCCATCATAGCTCCTCACTGTCGCTGGGAGGATGTTTTCTCCTCCGCTCGCCTCTTCCACCGTCATTTTCTCTCTACCCACCCTTGCCTCCTTTTCCGCGCAGCTCTCGATTCCCCCCTCTCTTTCGCACCCTCCATGTCATATTCCGCTCCAGGAGTTCCATCATAGCTCCTCACTGTCGCTGGGAGGAAGTTTTCTCCTCCGCTCGCCCCTTCCACCGTCATTTTTTCTCTACCCACCCTTGCCTCCTTTTCCGCGCAGCTCTCGATTCCCCCCTCTCTTTCGCACCCTCCATGTCATATTCCGCTCCAGGAGCTCCATCATAGCTCCTTGCTGTCGCTGGGAGGATGTTTTCTCCTCCGCTCGCCCCTTCCACCGTCATTTTCTCTCTACCCACCCTTGCCTCCTTTTCCGCGCAGCTCTCGATTCCCCCCTCTCTTTCGCACCCTCCATGTCATATTCCGCTCCAGGAGCTCCATCATAGCTCCTTGCTGTCGCTGGGAGGATGTTTTCTCCTCCGCTCGCCCCTTCCACCGTCATTTTCTCTCTACCCACCCTTGCCTCCTTTTCCGCGCAGCTCTCGATTCCCCCCTCTCTTTCGCACCCTCCATGTCATATTCCGCTCCAGGAGTTCCATCATAGCTCCTCACTGTCGCTGGGAGGAAGTTTTCTCCTCCGCTCGCCCCTTCCACCGTCATTTTCTCTCTACCCACCCTTGCCTCCTTTTCCGCGCAGCTCTCGATTCCCCCCTCTCTTTCGCACCCTCCATGTCATATTCCGCTCCAGGAGCTCCATCATAGCTCCTTGCTGTCGCTGGGAGGATGTTTTCTCCTCCGCTCGCCCCTTCCACCGTCATTTTCTCTCTACCCACCCTTGCCTCCTTTTCCGCGCAGCTCTCGATTCCCCCCTCTCTTTCGCACCCTCAATGTCATATTCCGCTCCAGGAGTTCCATCATAGCTCCTCACTGTCGCTGGGAGGATGTTTTCTCCTCCGCTCGCCTCTTCCACCGTCATTTTCTCTCTACCCACCCTTGCCTCCTTTTCCGCGCAGCTCTCGATTCCCCCCTCTCTTTCGCACCCTCCATGTCATATTCCGCTCCAGGAGTTCCATCATAGATCCTCACTGTCGCTGGGAGGAAGTTTTCTCCTCCGCTCGCCCCTTCCACCGTCATTTTCTCTCTACCCACCCTTGCCTCCTTTTCCGCGCAGCTCTCGATTCCCCCCTCTCTTTCGCACCCTCCATGTCATATTCCGCTCCAGGAGCTCCATCATAGCTCCTTGCTGTCGCTGGGAGGATGTTTTCTCCTCCGCTCGCCTCTTCCACCGTCATTTTCTCTCTACCCACCCTTGCCTCCTTTTCCGCGCAGCTCTCGATTCCCCCCTCTCTTTCGCACCCTCCATGTCATATTCCGCTCCAGGAGCTCCATCATAGCTCCTTGCTGTCGCTGGGAGGATGTTTTCTCCTCCGCTCGCCCCTTCCACCGTCATTTTCTCTCTACCCACCCTTGCCTCCTTTTCCGCGCAGCTCTCAATTCCCCCCTCTCTTTCGCACCCTCCATGTCATATTCCGCTCCAGGAGTTCCATCATAGCTCCTCACTGTCGCTGGGAGGAAGTTTTCTCCTCCGCTCGCCCCTTCCACCGTCATTTTCTCTCTACCCACCCTTGCCTCCTTTTCCGCGCAGCTCTCGATTCCCCCCTCTCTTTCGCACCCTCCATGTCATATTCCGCTCCAGGAGCTCCATCATAGCTCCTTGCTGTCGCTGGGAGGATGTTTTCTCCTCCGCTCGCCCCTTCCACCGTCATTTTCTCTCTACCCACCCTTGCCTCCTTTTCCGCGCAGCTCTCGATTCCCCCCTCTCTTTCGCACCCTCCATGTCATATTCCGCTCCAGGAGTTCCATCATAGCTCCTCACTGTCGCTGGGAGGATGTTTTCTCCTCCGCTCGCCCCTTCCACCGTCATTTTCTCTCTACCCACCCTTGCCTCCTTTTCCGCGCAGCTCTCGATTCCCCCCTCTCTTTCGCACCCTCCATGTCTTTTTCCGCTCCAGAAGCTCCATCATAGCTCCTTGCTGTCGCTGGGAGGATGTTTTCTCCTCCGCTCGCCCCTTCCACCGTCATTTTCTCTCTACCCACCCTTGCCTCCTTTTCCGCGCAGCTCTCGATTCCCCCCTCTCTTTCTCACCCTCCATGTCATATTCCGCTCCAGGAGTTCCATCATAGCTCCTCACTGTCGCTGGGAGGATGTTTTCTCCTCCGCTCGCCCCTTCCACCGTCATTTTCTCTCTACCCACCCTTGCCTCCTTTTCCGCGCAGCTCTCGATTCCCCCCTCTCTTTCGCACCCTCCATGTCATATTCCGCTCCAGGAGCTCCATCATAGCTCCTCACTGTCGCTGGGAGGATGTTTTCTCCTCCGCTTGCCCCTTCCACCGTCATTTTCTCTCTACCCACCCTTGCCTCCTTTTCTGCGCAGCTCTCGATTCCCCCCTCTCTTTCGCACCCTCAATGTCATATTCCGCTCCAGGAGTTCCATCATAGCTCCTCACTGTCGCTGGGAGGATGTTTTCTCCTCCGCTCGCCCCTTCCACCGTCATTTTCTCTCTACCCACCCTTGCCTCCTTTTCCGCGCAGCTCTCGATTCCCCCCTCTCTTTCGCACCCTCCATGTCATATTCCGCTTCAGGAGTTCCATCATAGCTCCTCACTGTCGCCTGGAGGAAGTTTTCTCCTCCGCTCGCCTCTTCCACCGTCATTTTCTCTCTACCCACCCTTGCCTCCTTTTCCGCGCAGCTCTCGATTCCCCCCTCTCTTTCGCACCCTCCATGTCATATTCCGCTCCAGGAGTTCCATCATAGCTCCTCACTGTCGCTGGGAGGAAGTTTTCTCCTCCGCTCGCCCCTTCCACCGTCATTTTCTCTCTACCCACCCTTGCCTCCTTTTCCGCGCAGCTCTCGATTCCCCCCTCTCTTTCGCACCCTCCATGTCATATTCCGCTCCAGGAGCTCCATCATAGCTCCTTGCTGTCGCTGGGAGGATGTTTTCTCCTCCGCTCGCCCCTTCCACCGTCATTTTCTCTCTACCCACCCTTGCCTCCTTTTCCGCGCAGCTCTCGATTCCCCCCTCTCTTTCGCACCCTACATGTCATATTCCGCTCCAGGAGTTCCATCATAGCTCCTCACTGTCGCTGGGAGGATGTTTTCTCCTCCGCTCGCCCCTTCCACCGTCATTTTCTCTCTACCCACCCTTGCCTCCTTTTCCGCGCAGCTCTCGATTCCCCCCTCTCTTTCGCACCCTCAATGTCATATTCCGCTCCAGGAGTTCCATCATAGCTCCTCACTGTCGCTGGGAGGATGTTTTCTCCTCCGCTCGCCCCTTCCACCGTCATTTTCTCTCTACCCACCCTTGCCTCCTTTTCCGCGCAGCTCTCGATTCCCCCCTCTCTTTCGCACCCTCCATGTCATATTCCGCTCCAGGAGTTCCATCATAGCTCCTCACTGTCGCTGGGAGGAAGTTTTCTCCTCCGCTCGCCCCTTCCACCGTCATTTTCTCTCTACCCACCCTTGCCTCCTTTTCCGCGCAGCTCTCGATTCCCCCCTCTCTTTCGCACCCTCCATGTCATATTCCGCTCCAGGAGCTCCATCATAGCTCCTTGCTGTCGCTGGGAGGATGTTTTCTCCTCCGCTCGCCCCTTCCACCGTCATTTTCTCTCTACCCACCCTTGCCTCCTTTTCCGCGCAGCTCTCGATTCCCCCCTCTCTTTCGCACCCTCCATGTCATATTCCGCTCCAGGAGTTCCATCATAGCTCCTCACTGTCGCTGGGAGGATGTTTTCTCCTCCGCTCGCCCCTTCCACCGTCATTTTCTCTCTACCCACCCTTGCCTCCTTCTCCGCGCAGCTCTCGATTCCCCCCTCTCTTTCGCACCCTCCATGTCATATTCCGCTCCAGGAGCTCCGTCATAGCTCCTCGCTGTCGCTGGGAGGATGTTTTCTCCTCCGCTCGCCCCTTCCACCGTCATTTTCTCTCTACCCACCCTTGCCTCCTTTTCCGCGCAGCTCTCGATTCCCCCCTCTCTTTCGCACCCTCCATGTCATATTCCGCTCCAGGAGTTCCATCATAGCTCCTCACTGTCGCTGGGAGGATGTTTTCTCCTCCGCTCGCCCCTTCCACCGTCATTTTCTCTCTACCCACCCTTGCCTCCTTTTCCACGCAGCTCTCGATTCCCCCCTCTCTTTCGCACCCTCCATGTCATATTCCGCTCCAGGAGCTCCATCATAGCTCCTCGCTGTCGCTGGGAGGATGTTTTCTCCTCCGCTCGCCCCTTCCACCGTCATTTTCTCTCTACCCACCCTTGCCTCCTTTTCCGCGCAGCTCTCGATTCCCCCCTCTCTTTCGCACCCTCCATGTCATATTCCGCTCCAGGAGTTCCATCATAGCTCCTCACTGTCGCTGGGAGGAAGTTTTCTCCTCCGCTCGCCCCTTCCACCGTCATTTTCTCTCTACCCACCCTTGCCTCCTTTTCCGCGCAGCTCTCGATTCCCCCCTCTCTTTCGCACCCTCCATGTCATATTCCGCTCCAGGAGCTCCATCATAGCTCCTTGCTGTCGCTGGGAGGATGTTTTCTCCTCCGCTCGCCCCTTCCACCGTCATTTTCTCTCTACCCACCCTTGCCTCCTTTTCCGCGCAGCTCTCGATTCCCCCCTCTCTTTCGCACCCTCCATGTCATATTCCGCTCCAGGAGTTCCATCATAGCTCCTCACTGTCGCTGGGAGGATGTTTTCTCCTCCGCTCGCCCCTTCCACCGTCATTTTCTCTCTACCCACCCTTGCCTCCTTTTCCGCGCAGCTCTCGATTCCCCCCTCTCTTTCGCACCCTCCATGTCATATTCCGCTCCAGGAGTTCCATCATAGCTCCTCACTGTCGCTGGGAGGATGTTTTCTCCTCCGCTCGCCCCTTCCACCGTCATTTTCTCTCTACCCACCCTTGCCTCCTTTTCCGCGCAGCTCTCGATTCCCCCCTCTCTTTCGCACCCTCCATGTCATATTCCGCTCCAGGAGTTCCATCATAGCTCCTCACTGTCGCTGGGAGGATGTTTTCTCCTCCGCTCGCCCCTTCCACCGTCATTTTCTCTCTACCCACCCTTGCCTCCTTCTCCGCGCAGCTCTCGATTCCCCCCTCTCTTTCGCACCCTCCATGTCATATTCCGCTCCAGGAGCTCCATCATAGCTAATCGCTGTCGCTGGGAGGATGTTTTCTCCTCCGCTCGCCCCTTCCACCGTCATTTTCTCTCTACCCACCCTTGCCTCCTTTTCCGCGCAGCTCTCGATTCCCCCCTCTCTTTCGCACCCTCCATGTCATATTCCGCTCCAGGAGTTCCATCATAGCTCCTCACTGTCGCTGGGAGGATGTTTTCTCCTCCGCTCGCCCCTTCCACCGTCATTTTCTCTCTACCCACCCTTGCCTCCTTTTCCGCGCAGCTCTCGATTCCCCCCTCTCTTTCGCACCCTCCATGTCATATTCCGCTCCAGGAGCTCCATCATAGCTCCTTGCTGTCACTGGGAGGATGTTTTCTCCTCCGCTCGCCCCTTCCACCGTCATTTTCTCTCTACCCACCCTTGCCTCCTTTTCCGCGCAGCTCTCGATTCCCCCCTCTCTTTCGCACCCTCCATGTCATATTCCGCTCCAGGAGTTCCATCATAGCTCCTCACTGTCGCTGGGAGGATGTTTTCTCCTCCGCTCGCCCCTTCCACCGTCATTTTCTCTCTACCCACCCTTGCCTCCTTTTCCGCGCAGCTCTCGATTCCCCCCTCTCTTTCGCACCCTCCATGTCATATTCCGCTCCAGGAGTTCCATCATAGCTCCTCACTGTCGCTGGGAGGATGTTTTCTCCTCCGCTCGCCCCTTCCACCGTCATTTTCTCTCTACCCACCCTTGCCTCCTTTTCCGCGCAGCTCTCGATTCCCCCCTCTCTTTCGCACCCTCCATGTCATATTCCGCTCCAGGAGCTCCATCATAGCTCCTTGCTGTCGCTGGGAGGATGTTTTCTCCTCCGCTCGCCCCTTCCACCGTCATTTTCTCTCTACCCACCCTTGCCTCCTTTTCCACGCAGCTCTCGATTCCCCCCTCTCTTTCGCACCCTCCATGTCATATTCCGCTCCAGGAGTTCCATCATAGCTCCTCACTGTCGCTGGGAGGATGTTTTCTCCTCCGCTCGCCCCTTCCACCGTCATTTTCTCTCTACCCACCCTTGCCTCCTTTTCCGCGCAGCTCTCGATTCCCCCCCTCTCTTTCGCACCCTCCATGTCATATTCCGCTCCAGGAGTTCCATCATAGCTTCTCACTGTCGCTGGGAGGATGTTTTCTCCTCCGCTCGCCCCTTCCACCGTCATTTTCTCTCTACCCACCCTTGCCTCCTTTTCCGCGCAGCTCTCGATTCCCCCCTCTCTTTCGCACCCTCCATGTCATATTCCGCTCCAGGAGTTCCATCATAGCTCCTCACTGTCGCTGGGGGGAAGTTTTCTCCTCCGCTCGCCCCTTCCACCTTCATTTTCTCTCTACCCACCCTTGCCTCCTTTTCCGCGCAGCTCTCGATTCCCCCCTCTCTTTCGCACCCTCCATGTCATATTCCTCTCCAGGAGCTCCATCATAGCTCCTTGCTGTCGCTGGGAGGATGTTTTCTCCTCCGCTCGCCCCTTCCACCGTCATTTTCTCTCTACCCACCCTTGCCTCCTTTTCCGCGCAGCTCTCGATTCCCCCCTCTCTTTCGCACCCTCCATGTCATATTCCGCTCCAGGAGTTCCATCATAGCTCCTCACTGTCGCTGGGAGGATGTTTTCTCCTCCGCTCGCCCCTTCCACCGTCATTTTCTCTCTACCCACCCTTGCCTCCTTTTCCGCGCAGCTCTCGATTCCCCCCTCTCTTTCGCACCCTCCATGTCATATTCCGCTCCAGGAGTTCCATCATAGCTCCTCACTGTCGCTGGGAGGATGTTTTCTCCTCCGCTCGCCCCTTCCACCGTCATTTTCTCTCTACCCACCCTTGCCTCCTTCTCCGCGCAGCTCTCGATTCCCCCCTCTCTTTCGCACCCTCCATGTCATATTCCGCTCCAGGAGCTCCATCATAGCTAATCGCTGTCGCTGGGAGGATGTTTTCTCCTCCGCTCGCCCCTTCCACCGTCATTTTCTCTCTACCCACCCTTGCCTCCTTTTCCGCGCAGCTCTCGATTCCCCCCTCTCTTTCGCACCCTCCATGTCATATTCCGCTCCAGGAGCTCCATCATAGCTAATCGCTGTCGCTGGGAGGATGTTTTCTCCTCCGCTCGCCCCTTCCACCGTCATTTTCTCTCTACCCACCCTTGCCTCCTTTTCCGCGCAGCTCTCGATTCCCCCCTCTCTTTCGCACCCTCCATGTCATATTCCGCTCCAGGAGTTCCATCATAGCTCCTCACTGTCGCTGGGAGGATGTTTTCTCCTCCGCTCGCCCCTTCCACCGTCATTTTCTCTCTACCCACCCTTGCCTCCTTTTCCGCGCAGCTCTCGATTCCCCCCTCTCTTTCGCACCCTCCATGTCATATTCCGCTCCAGGAGCTCCATCATAGCTCCTTGCTGTCGCTGGGAGGATGTTTTCTCCTCCGCTCGCCCCTTCCACCGTCATTTTCTCTCTACCCACCCTTGCCTCCTTTTCCGCGCAGCTCTCGATTCCCCCCTCTCTTTCGCACCCTCAATGTCATATTCCGCTCCAGGAGTTCCATCATAGCTCCTCACTGTCGCTGGGAGGATGTTTTCTCCTCCGCTCGCCCCTTCCACCTTCATTTTCTCTCTACCCACCCTTGCCTCCTTTTCCGCGCAGCTCTCGATTCCCCCCTCTCTTTCGCACCCTCCATGTCATATTCCGCTCCAGGTGCTCCATCATAGCTCCTTGCTGTCGCTGGGAGGATGTTTTCTCCTCCGCTCGCCCCTTCCACCGTCATTTTCTCTCTACCCACCCTTGCCTCCTTTTCCGCGCAGCTCTCGATTCCCCCCTCTCTTTCGCACCCTCCATGTCATATTCCGCTCCAGGAGTTCCATCATAGCTCCTCACTGTCGCTGGGAGGATGTTTTCTCCTCCGCTCGCCCCTTCCACCATCATTTTCTCTCTACCCACCCTTGCCTCCTTTTCCGCGCAGCTCTCGATTCCCTCCTCTCTTTCGCACCCTCCATGTCATATTCCGCTCCAGGAGTTCCATCATAGCTCCTCACTGTCGCTGGGAGGAAGTTTTCTCCTCCGCTCGCCCCTTCCACCGTCATTTTCTCTCTACCCACCCTTGCCTCCTTTTCCGCGCAGCTCTCGATTCCCCCCTCTCTTTCGCACCCTCCATGTCATATTCCGCTCCAGGAGTTCCATCATAGCTCCTCACTGTCGCTGGGAGGATGTTTTCTCCTCCGCTCGCCCCTTCCACCGTCATTTTCTCTCTACCCACCCTTGCCTCCTTCTCCGCGCAGCTCTCGATTCCCCCCTCTCTTTCGCACCCTCCATGTCATATTCCGCTCCAGGAGCTCCATCATAGCTAATCGCTGTCGCTGGGAGGATGTTTTCTCCTCCGCTCGCCCCTTCCACCGTCATTTTCTCTCTACCCACCCTTGCCTCCTTTTCCGCGCAGCTCTCGATTCCCCCCTCTCTTTCGCACCCTCCATGTCATATTCCGCTCCAGGAGTTCCATCATAGCTCCTCACTGTCGCTGGGAGGATGTTTTCTCCTCCGCTCGCCCCTTCCACCGTCATTTTCTCTCTACCCACCCTTGCCTCCTTTTCCGCGCAGCTCTCGATTCCCCCCTCTCTTTCGCACCCTCCATGTCATATTCCGCTCCAGGAGCTCCATCATAGCTCCTCGCTGTCGCTGGGAGGATGTTTTCTCCTCCGCTCGCCCCTTCCACCGTCATTTTCTCTCTACCCACCCTTGCCTCCTTCTCCGCGCAGCTCTCGATTCCCTCCTCTCTCTCGCACCCTCCATATTACATCCAGCTCCAGGAGCTCCATCATAGCTCCTCGCTGTCGCTGGGAGGATGTTTTCTCCTCCGCTCGCCCCTTCCACCGTCATTTTCTCTCTACCCACCCTTGCCTCCTTTTCCGCGCAGCTCTCGATTCCCCCCTCTCTTTCGCACCCTCCATGTCATATTCCGCTCCAGGAGCTCCATCATAGCTCCTCGCTGTCGCTGGGAGGATGTTTTCTCCTCCGCTCGCCCCTTCCACCGTCATTTTCTCTCTACCCACCCTTGCCTCCTTTTCCGCGCAGCTCTCGATTCCCCCCTCTCTTTCGCACCCTCCATGTCATATCCCGATCCAGGAGCTCCATCATAGCTCCTCGCTGTCGCTGGGAGGATGTTTTCTCCTCTGCTCGCCCCTTCCACCGTCATTTTCTCTCTACCCACCCTTGCCTCCTTTTCCGCGCAGCTCTCGATTCCCCCCTCTCTTTCGCACCCTCCATGTCATATTCCGCTCCAGGAGTTCCATCATAGCTCCTCACTGTCGCTGGGAGGATGTTTTCTCCTCCGCTCGCCCCTTCCACCGTCATTTTCTCTCTACCCACCCTTGCCTCCTTCTCCGCTCAGCTCTCGATTCCCCCCTCTCTTTCGCACCCTCCATGTCATATTCCGCTCCAGGAGCTCCATCATAGCTCCTCGCTGTCGCTGGGAGGATGTTTTCTCCTCCGCTCGCCCCTTCCACCGTCATTTTCTCTCTACCCACCCTTGCCTCCTTTTCCGCGCAGCTCTCGATTCCCCCCTCTCTTTCGCACCCTCCATGTCATATTCCGCTCCAGGAGCTCCATCATAGCTCCTTGCTGTCGCTGGGAGGATGTTTTCTCCTCCGCTCGCCCCTTCCACCGTCATTTTCTCTCTACCCACCCTTGCCTCCTTTTCCGCGCAGCTCTCGATTCCCCCCTCTCTTTCGCACCCTCCATGTCATATTCCGCTCCAGGAGTTCCATCATAGCTCCTCACTGTCGCTGGGAGGAAGTTTTCTCCTCCGCTCGCCCCTTCCACCGTCATTTTCTCTCTACCCACCCTTGCCTCCTTTTCCGCGCAGCTCTCGATTCCCCCCTCTCTTTCGCACCCTCCATGTCATATTCCGCTCCAGGAGCTCCATCATAGCTCCTTGCTGTCGCTGGGAGGATGTTTTCTCCTCCGCTCGCCCCTTCCACCGCCATTTTCTCTCTACCCACCCTTGCCTCCTTTTCCGCGCAGCTCTCGATTCCCCCCTCTCTTTCGCACCCTCCATGTCATATTCCGCTCCAGGAGTTCCATCATAGCTCCTCACTGTCGCTGGGAGGATGTTTTCTCCTCCGCTCGCCCCTTCCACCGTCATTTTCTCTCTACCCACCCTTGCCTCCTTTTCCGCGCAGCTCTCGATTCCCCCCTCTCTTTCGCACCCTCCATGTCATATTCCGCTCCAGGAGCTCCATAATAGCTCCTCGCTGTCGCTGGGAGGATGTTTTCTCCTCCGCTCACCCCTTCCACCGTCATTTTCTCTCTACCCACCCTTGCCTCCTTTTCCGCGCAGCTCTCGATTCCCTCTCTCTTTCGCACCCTCAATGTCATATTCCGCTCCAGGAGTTCCATCATAGCTCCTCACTGTCGCTGGGAGGATGTTTTCTCCTCCGCTCGCCCCTTCCACTGTCATTTTCTCTCTACCCACCCTTGCCTCCTTTTCCGCGCAGCTCTCGATTCCCCCCTCTCTTTCGCACCCTCCATGTCATATTCCGCTCCAGGAGTTCCATCATAGCTCCTCACTGTCGCTGGGAGGAAGTTTTCTCCTCCGCTCGCCCCTTCCACCGTCATTTTCTCTCTACCCACCCTTGCCTCCTTTTCCGCGCAGCTCTCGATTCCCCCCTCTCTTTCGCACCCTCCATGTCATATTCCGCTCCAGGAGCTCCATCATAGCTCCTTGCTGTCGCTGGGAGGATGTTTTCTCCTCCGCTCGCCCCTTCCACCGTCATTTTCTCTCTACCCACCCTTGCCTCCTTTTCCGCGCAGCTCTCGATTCCCCCCTCTCTTTCGCACCCTCCATGTCATATTCCGCTCCAGGAGCTCCATCATAGCTCCTCGCTGTCTTTTGGAGGATGTTTTCTCCTCCGCTCGCCCCTTCCACCGTCATTTTCTCTCTACCCACCCTTGCCTCCTTCTCCGCGCAGCTCTCGATTCCCTCCTCTCTCTCGCACCCTCCATATTACATCCAGCTCCAGGAGCTCCATCATAGCTCCTCGCTGTCGCTGGGAGGATGTTTTCTCCTCCGCTCGCCCCTTCCACCGTCATTTTCTCTCTACCCACCCTTGCCTCCTTTTCCGCGCAGCTCTCGATTCCCCCCTCTCTTTCGCACCCTCCATGTCATATTCCGCTCCAGGAGTTCCATCATAGCTCCTCACTGTCGCTGGGAGGATGTTTTCTCCTCCGCTCGCCCCTTCCACCGTCATTTTCTCTCTACCCACCCTTGCCTCCTTCTCCGCTCAGCTCTCGATTCCCCCCTCTCTTTCGCACCCTCCATGTCATATTCCGCTCCAGGAGCTCCATCATAGCTCCTCGCTGTCGCTGGGAGGATGTTTTCTCCTCCACTCGCCCCTTCCACCGTCATTTTCTCTCTACCCACCCTTGCCTCCTTTTCCGCGCAGCTCTCGATTCCCCCCTCTCTTTCGCACCCTCCATGTCATATCCCGATCCAGGAGCTCCATCATAGCTCCTCACTGTCGCTGGGAGGATGTTTTCTCCTCTGCTCGCCCCTTCCACCTTCATTTTCTCTCTACCCACCCTTGCCTCCTTCTCCACGCAGCTCTCGATTCCCCCCTCTCTTTCGCACCCTCCATGGCATATTCCGCTCCAGGAGCTCCATCATAGCTCCTCGCTGTCGCTGGGAGGATGTTTTCTCCTCCGCTCGCCCCTTCCACCGTCATTTTCTCTCTACCCACCCTTGCCTCCTTCTCCGCGCAGCTCTCGATTCCCCCCTCTCTCTCGCACCCTCCATATTACATCCAGCTCCAGGAGCTCCATCATAGCTCCTCGCTGTCGCTGGGAGGATGTTTTCTCCTCCGCTCGCCCCTTCCACCGTCATTTTCTCTCTACCCACCCTTGCCTCCTTCTCCGCGCAGCTCTCGATTCCCCCCTCTCTTTCGCACCCTCCATGTCATATTCCGCTCCAGGAGCTCCATCATAGCTCCTCGCTGTCCTTATGAGGATGTTTTCTCCTCATCTTGCCCCTTCCACCGTCATTTTCTCTCTACCCACCCTTGCCTCCTTTTCCGCGCAGCTCTCGATTTCCCCCTCTCTTTCGCACCCTCCATGTCATATCCCGCTCCAGGAGCTCCATCATAGCTCCTCGCTGTCGCTGGGAGGATGTTTTCTCCTCTGCTCGCCCCTTCCACCGTCATTTTCTCTCTACCCACCCTTGCCTCCTTTTCCGCGCAGCTCTCGATTCCCCCCTCTCTTTCGCACCCTCCATGTCATATTCCGCTCCAGGAGTTCCATCATAGCTCCTCACTGTCGCTGGGAGGATGTTTTCTCCTCCGCTCGCCCCTTCCACCGTCATTTTCTCTCTACCCACCCTTGCCTCCTTTTCCGCGCAGCTCTCGATTCCCCCCTCTCTTTCGCACCCTCCATGTCATATCCCGATCCAGGAGCTCCATCATAGCTCCTCGCTGTCGCTGGGAGGATGTTTTCTCCTCTGCTCGCCCCTTCCACCGTCATTTTCTCTCTACCCACCCTTGCCTCCTTTTCCGCGCAGCTCTCGATTCCCCCCTCTCTTTCGCACCCTCCATGTCATATTCCGCTCCAGGAGTTCCATCATAGCTCCTCACTGTCGCTGGGAGGATGTTTTCTCCTCCGCTCGCCCCTTCCACCGTCATTTTCTCTCTACCCACCCTTGCCTCCTTCTCCGCTCAGCTCTCGATTCCCCCCTCTCTTTCGCACCCTCCATGTCATATTCTGCTCCAGGAGCTCCATCATAGCTCCTCGCTGTCGCTGGGAGGATGTTTTCTCCTCCGCTCGCCCCTTCCACCGTCATTTTCTCTCTACCCACCCTTGCCTCCTTTTCCGCGCAGCTCTCGATTCCCCCCTCTCTTTCGCACCCTCCATGTCATATCCCGATCCATGAGCTTCATCATAGCTCCTCGCTGTCGCTGGGAGGATGTTTTCTCCTCTGCTCGCCCCTTCCACCGTCATTTTCTCTCTACCCACCCTTGCCTCCTTTTCCGCGCAGCTCTCGATTCCCCCCTCTCTTTCGCACCCTCCATGTCATATTCCGCTCCAGGAGTTCCATCATAGCTCCTCACTGTCGCTGGGAGGATGTTTTCTCCTCTGCTCGCCCCTTCCACCTTCATTTTCTCTCTACCCACCCTTGCCTCCTTCTCCACGCAGCTCTCGATTCCCCCCTCTCTTTCGCACCCTCCATGGCATATTCCGCTCTAGGAGCTCCATCATAGCTCCTCGCTGTCGCTGGGAGGATGTTTTCTCCTCCGCTCGCCCCTTCCACCGTCATTTTCTCTCTACCCACCCTTGCCTCCTTCTCCGCGCAGCTCTCGATTCCCCCCTCTCTCTCGCACCCTCCATATTACATCCAGCTCCAGGAGCTCCATCATAGCTCCTCGCTGTCGCTGGGAGGATGTTTTCTCCTCCGCTCGCCCCTTCCACCGTCATTTTCTCTCTACCCACCCTTGCCTCCTTCTCCGCGCAGCTCTCGATTCCCCCCTCTCTTTCGCACCCTCCATGTCATATTCCGCTCCAGGAGCTCCATCATAGCTCCTCGCTGTCGCTGGGAGGATGTTTTCTCCTCCGCTCGCCCCTTCCACCGTCATTTTTTCTCTACCCACCCTTGCCTCCTTCTCCGCGCAGCTCTCGATTCCCCCCTCTCTTTCGCACCCTCCATGTCATATTCCGCTCCAGGAGCTCCATCATAGCTCCTCACTGTCGCTGGGAGGATGTTTTCTCCTCCGCTCGCCCCTTCCACCGTCATTTTCTCTCTACCCACCCTTGCCTCCTTTTCCGCGCAGCTCTCGATTCCCCCCTCTCTTTCGAACCCTCCATGTCATATTCCGCTCCAGGAGTTCCATCATAGCTCCTCACTGTCGCTGGGAGGATGTTTTCTCCTCCGCTCGCCCCTTCCACCGTCATTTTCTCTCTACCCACCCTTGCCTCCTTTTCCGCGCAGCTCTCGATTCCCCCCTCTCTTTCGAACCCTCCATGTCATATTCCACTCCAGGAGTTCCATCATAGCTCCTCACTGTCGCTGGGAGGATGTTTTCTCCTCCGCTCGCCCCTTCCACCGTCATTTTCTCTCTACCCACCCTTGCCTCCTTCTCCGCGCAGCTCTCGATTCCCCCCTCTCTTTCGCACCCTCCATGTCATATTCCGCTCCAGGAGCTCCATCATAGCTCCTCGCTGTCCTTATGAGGATGTTTTCTCCTCATCTTGCCCCTTCCACCGTCATTTTCTCTCTACCCACCCTTGCCTCCTTCTCCACGCAGCTCTCGATTCCCCCCTCTCTTTCGCACCCTCCATGGCATATTCCGCTCTAGGAGCTCCATCATAGCTCCTCGCTGTCGCTGGGAGGATGTTTTCTCCTCCGCTCGCCCCTTCCACCGTCATTTTCTCTCTACCCACCCTTGCCTCCTTCTCCGCGCAGCTCTCGATTCCCCCCTCTCTCTCGCACCCTCCATATTACATCCAGCTCCAGGAGCTCCATCATAGCTCCTCGCTGTCGCTGGGAGGATGTTTTCTCCTCCGCTCGCCCCTTCCACCGTCATTTTCTCTCTACCCACCCTTGCCTCCTTCTCCGCGCAGCTCTCGATTCCCCCCTCTCTTTCGCACCCTCCATGTCATATTCCGCTCCAGGAGCTCCATCATAGTTCCTCGCTGTCGCTGGGAGGATGTTTTCTCCTCCGCTCGCCCCTTCCACCGTCATTTTTTCTCTACCCACCCTTGCCTCCTTCTCCGCGCAGCTCTCGATTCCCCCCTCTCTTTCGCACCCTCCATGTCATATTCCGCTCCAGGAGCTCCATCATAGCTCCTCACTGTCGCTGGGAGGATGTTTTCTCCTCCGCTCGCCCCTTCCACCGTCATTTTCTCTCTACCCACCCTTGCCTCCTTTTCCGCGCAGCTCTCGATTCCCCCCTCTCTTTCGAACCCTCCATGTCATATTCCGCTCCAGGAGTTCCATCATAGCTCCTCACTGTCGCTGGGAGGATGTTTTCTCCTCCGCTCGCCCCTTCCACCGTCATTTTCTCTCTACCCACCCTTGCCTCCTTTTCCGCGCAGCTCTCGATTCCCCCCTCTCTTTCGAACCCTCCATGTCATATTCCACTCCAGGAGTTCCATCATAGCTCCTCACTGTCGCTGGGAGGATGTTTTCTCCTCCGCTCGCCCCTTCCACCGTCATTTTCTCTCTACCCACCCTTGCCTCCTTCTCCGCGCAGCTCTCGATTCCCCCCTCTCTTTCGCACCCTCCATGTCATATTCCGCTCCAGGAGCTCCATCATAGCTCCTCGCTGTCCTTATGAGGATGTTTTCTCCTCATCTTGCCCCTTCCACCGTCATTTTCTCTCTACCCACCCTTGCCTCCTTTTCCGCGCAGCTCTCGATTCCCCCCTCTCTTTCGCACCCTCCATGTCATATTCCGCTCCAGGAGTTCCATCATAGCTCCTCACTGTCGCTGGGAGGATGTTTTCTCCTCCGCTCGCCCCTTCCACCGTCATTTTCTCTCTACCCACCCTTGCCTCCTTCTCCGCGCAGCTCTCGATTCCCCCCTCTCTCTCGCACCCTCCATATTACATCCAGCTCCAGGAGCTCCATCATAGCTCCTCGCTGTCGCTGGGAGGATGTTTTCTCCTCCGCTCGCCCCTTCCACCGTCATTTTCTCTCTACCCACCCTTGTCTCCTTTTCCGCGCAGCTCTCGATTCCCCCCTCTCTTTCGCACCCTCCATGTCATATTCCGCTCCAGGAGTTCCATCATAGCTCCTCACTGTCGCTGGGAGGATGTTTTCTCCTCCGCTCGCCCCTTCCACCGTCATTTTCTCTCTACCCACCCTTGCCTCCTTCTCCGCGCAGCTCTCGATTCCCCCCTCTCTTTCGCACCCTCCATGTCATATTCCGCTCCAGGAGCTCCATCATAGCTCCTCGCTGTCGCTGGGAGGATGTTTTCTCCTCCGCTCGCCCCTTCCACTGTCATTTTCTCTCTACCCACCCTTGCCTCCTTTTCCGCGCAGCTCTCGATTCCCCCCTCTCTTTCGCACCCTCCATGTCATATTCCGCTCCAGGAGCTCCATCATAGCTCCTCGCTGTCCTTATGAGGATGTTTTCTCCTCATCTTGCCCCTTCCACCGTCATTTTCTCTCTACCCACCCTTGCCTCCTTCTCCGCGCAGCTCTCGATTCCCTCCTCTCTCTCGCACCCTCCATATTACATCCAGCTCAAGGAGCTCCATCATAGCTCCTCGCTGTCGCTGGGAGGATGTTTTCTACTCTGCTCGCCGCTTCCGCCGTCATTTTTTCTCTACCCACCCTTGCCTCCTTCTCCGCGCAGCTCTCGATTCCCCCCTCTCTTTCGCACCCTCCATGTCATATTCCGCTCCAGGAGTTCCATCATAGCTCCTCACTGTCGCTGGGAGGATGTTTTCTCCTCCGCTCGCCCCTTCCACCGTCATTTTCTCTCTACCCACCCTTGCCTCCTTCTCCGCGCAGCTCTCGGTTCCCCCCTCTCTTTCGAACCCTCCATGTCATATTCCGCTCCAGGAGCTCCATCATAGCTCCTCGCTGTCGCTGGGAGGATGTTTTCTCCTCCGCTCGCCCCTTCCACCGTCATTTTCTCTCTACCCACCCTTTCCTCCTTTTCCGCGCAGCTCTCGATTCCCCCCTCTCTTTCGCACCCTCCATGTCATATCCCGCTCCAGGAGCTCCATTATAGCTCCTCACTGTCGCTGGGAGGATGTTTTCTCCTCCGCTCGCCCCTTCCACCGTCATTTTCTCTCTACCCACCCTTGCCTCCTTTTCCGCGCAGCTCTCGATTCCCCCCTCTCTTTCGCACCCTCAATGTCATATTCCGCTCCAGGAGTTCCATCATAGCTCCTCACTGTCGCTGGGAGGATGTTTTCTCCTCCGCTCGCCCCTTCCACCGTCATTTTCTCTCTACCCACCCTTGCCTCCTTTTCCGCGCAGCTCTCGATTCCCTCCTCTCTCTCGCACCCTCCATATTACATCCAGCTTCAGGAGCTCCATCATAGCTCCTCGCTGTCGCTGGGAGGATGTTTTCTCCTCCGCTCGCCCCTTCCACCGTCATTTTCTCTCTACCCACCCTTGCCTCCTTCTCCGCGCAGCTCTCGATTCCCCCCTCTCTCTCGCACCCTCCATATTACATCCAGCTCCAGGAGCTACATCATAGCTCCTCGCTGTCGCTGGGAGGATGTTTTCTCCTCCGCTCGCCCCTTCCACCGTCATTTTCTCTCTACCCACCCTTGCCTCCTTCTCCGCGCAGCTCTCGATCCCCCCCCTCTCTTTCGCACCCTCCATGTCATATTCCGCTCCAGGAGCTCCATCATAGCTCCTCGCTGTCGCTGGGAGGATGTTTTCTCCTCCGCTCGCCCCTTCCACCGTCATTTTCTCTCTACCCACCCTTGCCTCCTTCTCTGCGCCGCTCTCGATTCCCCCCTCTCTCTCGCACCCACCATGTCATATCCCGCTCCAGGAGCTCCATTATAGCTCCTCACTGTCGCTGGGAGGATGTTTTCTCCTCCGCTTGCCCCTTCCACCGTCATTTTCTCTCTACCCACCCTTGCCTCCTTCTCCGCGTAGCTCTCGATTCCCCCCTCTCTTTCGCACCCTCCATGTCATATTCCGCTCCAGGAGCTCCATCATAGCTCCTCGCTGTCGCTGGGAGGATGTTTTCTCCTCCGCTCGCCCCTTCCACCGTCATTTTCTCTCTACCCACCCTTGCCTCTTTTTCCGCGCAGCTCTCGATACCCCCCTCTCTTTCGCACCCTCCATGTCATATTCCGCTCCAGGAGCTCCATCATAGCTCCTCGCTGTCGCTGGGAGGATGTTTTCTCCTCCGCTCGCCCCTTCCACCGTCATTTTCTCTCTACCCACCCTTGCCTCCTTCTCCGCGCAGCTCTCGATTCCCTGCTCTCTCTCGCACCCTCCATATTACATCCAGCTCCAGGAGCTCCATCAAAGCTCCTCGCTGTCGCTGGGAGGATGTTTTCTCCTCTGCTCGCCGCTTCCGCCGTCATTTTCTCTCCACCCACCCTTGCCTCCTTCTCCGCGCCGCTCTCGATTCCCCCCTCTCTCTCGCACCCACCATGTCATATCCCGCTCCAGGAGCTCCATCATAGCTCCTCGCTGTTGCTGGGAGGATGTTTTCTCCTCCGCTCGCCCCTTCCACCGTCATTTTCTCTCTACCCACCCTTGCCTCCTTTTCCGCGCAGCTCTCGATTCCCCCCTCTCTTTCGCACCCTCCATGTCATATTCCGCTCCAGGAGCTCCATCATAGCTCCTCACTGTCGCTGGGAGGATGTTTTCTCCTCCGCTCGCCCCTTCCACCGTCATTTTCTCTCTACCCACCCTTGCCTCCTTCTCCGCGCAGCTCTCGATTCCCTCCTCTCTCTCGCACCCTCCATATTACATCCAGCTTCAGGAGCTCCATCATAGCTTCTCGCTGTCGCTGGGAGGATGTTTTCTCCTCCGCTCGCCCCTTCCACCGTCATTTTCTCTCTACCCACCCTTGCCTCCTTCTCCGCGCAACTCTCGATTCCCCCCTCTCTTTCGCACCCTCCATGTCATATTCCGCTCCAGGAGCTCCATCATAGCTCCTCGCTGTCGCTGGGAGGATGTTTTCTCCTCCGCTCGCCCCTTCCACCGTCATTTTCTCTCTACCCACCCTTGCCTCCTTCTCCACGCAGCTCTCGATTCCCTCCTCTCTCTCGCACCCTCCATATTACATCCAGCTCCAGGAGCTCCATCATAGCTCCTCGCTGTCGCTGGGAGGATGTTTTCTCCTCTGCTCGCCGCTTCCGCCGTCATTTTCTCTCTACCCACCCTTGCCTCCTTCTCCGCGCAGCTCTCGATTCCCCCCTCTCTTTCGCACCCTCCATGGCATATTCCGCTCCAGGAGTTCCATCATAGCTCCTCACTGTCGCTGGGAGGATGTTTTCTCCTCCGCTCGCCCCTTCCACCGTCATTTTCTCTCTACCCACCCTTGCCTCCTTCTCCGCGCAGCTCTCGATTCCCCACTCTCTTTCGAACCCTCCATGTCATATTCCGCTCCAGGAGCTCCATCATAGCTCCTCGCTGTCGCTGGGAGGATGTTTTCTCCTCCGCTCGCCCCTTCCACCGTCATTTTCTCTCTACCCACCCTTGCCTCCTTCTCCGTGCAGCTCTCGATTCCCCCCTCTCTTTCGCACCCTCCATGTCATATTCCGCTCCAGGAGCTCCATCATAGCTCCTCGCTGTCGCTGGGAGGATGTTTTCTCCTCCGCTCGCCCCTTCCACCGTCATTTTCTCTCTACCCACCCTTGCCTCCTTCTCCGCGCAGCTCTCGATTCCCTCCTCTCTCTCGCACCCTCCATATTACATCCAGCTTCAGGAGCTCCATCATAGCTCCTCGCTGTCGCTGGGAGGATGTTTTCTCCTCCGCTCGCCCCTTCCACCGTCATTTTCTCTCTACCCACCCTTGCCTCCTTTTCCGCGCAGCTCTCGATTCCCCCCTCTCTTTCGCACCCTCCATGTCATATTCCGCTCCAGGAGTTCCATCATAGCTCCTCACTGTCGCTGGGAGGATGTTTTCTCCTCCGCTCGCCCCTTCCACCGTCATTTTCTCTCTACCCACCCTTGCCTCCTTCTCCGTGCAGCTCTCGATTCCCCCCTCTCTTTCGCACCCTCCATGTCATATTCCGCTCCAGGAGCTCCATCATAGCTCCTCGCTGTCGCTGGGAGGATGTTTTCTCCTCCGCTCGCCCCTTCCACCGTCATTTTCTCTCTACCCACCCTTGCCTCCTTCTCCGCGCAGCTCTCGATTCCCTCCTCTCTCTCGCACCCTCCATATTACATCCAGCTTCAGGAGCTCCATCATAGCTCCTCACTGTCGCTGGGAGGATGTTTTCTCCTCCGCTCGCCCCTTCCCCCGTCATTTTCTCTCTACCCACCCTTGCCTCCTTCTCCGCGCAGCTCTCGATTCCCCCCTCTCTTTCGCACCCTCCATGTCATATTCCGCTCCAGGAGTTCCATCATAGCTCCTCACTGTCGCTGTGAGGATGTTTTCTCCTCCGCTCGCCCCTTCCACCGTCATTTTCTCTCTACCCACCCTTGCCTCCTTCTCCGCGCAGCTCTCGATTCCCCCCTCTCTTTCGAACCCTCCATGTCATATTCCGCTCCAGGAGCTCCATCATAGCTCCTCGCTGTCGCTGGGAGGATGTTTTCTCCTCCGCTCGCCCCTTCCACCGTCATTTTCTCTCTACCCACCCTTGCCTCCTTTTCCGCGCAACTCTCGATTCCCCCCTCTCTTTCGCACCCTCCATGTCATATTCCGCTCCAGGAGCTCCATTATAGCTCCTCGCTGTCGCTGGGAGGATGTTTTCTCCTCCGCTCGCCCCTTCCACCGTCATTTTCTCTCTACCCACCCTTGCCTCCTTCTCCGCGCAGCTCTCAATTCCACCCTCTCTTTCGCACCCTCCATGTCATATTCCGCTCCAGGAGCTCCATCATAGCTCCTCGCTGTCGCTGGGAGGATGTTTTCTCCTCCGCTCGCCCCTTCCACCGTCATTTTCTCTCTACCCACCCTTGCCTCCTTCTCCGCGCAGCTCTCGATTCCCTCCTCTCTCTCGCACCCTCCATATTACATCCAGCTCCAGGAGCTCCATCATAGCTCCTCGCTGTCGCTGGGAGGATGTTTTCTCCTCTGCTCGCCGCTTCCGCCGTCATTTTCTCTCTACCCACCCTTGCCTCCTTCTCCGCGCAGCTCTCGATTCCCCCCTCTCTTTCGCACCCTCCATGTCATATTCCGCTCCAGGAGTTCCATCATAGCTCCTCACTGTCGCTGGGAGGATGTTTTCTCCTCCGCTCGCCCCTTCCACCGTCATTTTCTCTCTACCCACCCTTGCCTCCTTCTCCGCGCAGCTCTCGATTCCCCACTCTCTTTCGAACCCTCCATGTCATATTCCGCTCCAGGAGCTCCATCATAGCTCCTCGCTGTCGCTGGGAGGATGTTTTCTCCTCCGCTCGCCCCTTCCACCGTCATTTTCTCTCTACCCACCCTTTCCTCCTTTTCCGCGCAGCTCTCGATTCCCCCCTCTCTTTCGCACCCTTACATGTCATATTCCGCTCCAGGAGCTCCATCATAGCTCCTCGCTGTCGCTGGGAGGATGTTTTCTCCTCCGCTCGCCCCTTCCACCGTCATTTTCTCTCTACCCACCCTTGCCCCCTTCTCCGCGCAGCTCTCGATTCCCCCCTCTCTTTCGCACCCTCCATGTCATATTCCGCTCCAGGAGCTCCATCATAGCTCCTCGCTGTCGCTGGGAGGATGTTTTCTCCTCCGCTCGCCCCTTCCACCGTCATTTTCTCTCTACCCACCCTTGCCTCCTTTTCCGCGCAGCTCTCGATTCCCCCCTCTCTTTCGCACCCTCCATGTCATATTCCGCTCCAGGAGTTCCATCATAGCTCCTCACTGTCGCTGGGAGGAAGTTTTCTCCTCCGCTCGCCCCTTCCACCGTCATTTTCTCTCTACCCACCCTTGCCTCCTTTTCCGCGCAGCTCTCGATTCCCCCCTCTCTTTCGCACCCTCCATGTCATATTCCGCTCCAGGAGCTCCATCATAGCTCCTTGCTGTCGCTGGGAGGATGTTTTCTCCTCCGCTCGCCCCTTCCACCGTCATTTTCTCTCTACCCACCCTTGCCTCCTTTTCCGCGCAGCTCTCGATTCCCCCCTCTCTTTCGCACCCTCCATGTCATATTCCGCTCCAGGAGTTCCATCATAGCTCCTCACTGTCGCTGGGAGGATGTTTTCTCCTCCGCTCGCCCCTTCCACCGTCATTTTCTCTCTACCCACCCTTGCCTCCTTTTCCGCGCAGCTCTCGATTCCCCCCTCTCTTTCGCACCCTCCATGTCATATTCCGCTCCAGGAGTTCCATCATAGCTCCTCACTGTCGCTGGGAGGATGTTTTCTCCTCCGCTCGCCCCTTCCACCGTCATTTTCTCTCTACCCACCCTTGCCTCCTTCTCCGCGCAGCTCTCGATTCCCCCCTCTCTTTCGCACCCTCCATGTCATATTCCGCTCCAGGAGCTCCATCATAGCTAATCGCTGTCGCTGGGAGGATGTTTTCTCCTCCGCTCGCCCCTTCCACCGTCATTTTCTCTCTACCCACCCTTGCCTCCTTTTCCGCGCAGCTCTCGATTCCCCCCTCTCTTTCGCACCCTCCATGTCATATTCCGCTCCAGGAGTTCCATCATAGCTCCTCACTGTCGCTGGGAGGATGTTTTCTCCTCCGCTCGCCCCTTCCACCGTCATTTTCTCTCTACCCACCCTTGCCTCCTTTTCCGCGCAGCTCTCGATTCCCCCCTCTCTTTCGCACCCTCCATGTCATATTCCGCTCCAGGAGCTCCATCATAGCTCCTTGCTGTCACTGGGAGGATGTTTTCTCCTCCGCTCGCCCCTTCCACCGTCATTTTCTCTCTACCCACCCTTGCCTCCTTTTCCGCGCAGCTCTCGATTCCCCCCTCTCTTTCGCACCCTCCATGTCATATTCCGCTCCAGGAGTTCCATCATAGCTCCTCACTGTCGCTGGGAGGATGTTTTCTCCTCCGCTCGCCCCTTCCACCGTCATTTTCTCTCTACCCACCCTTGCCTCCTTTTCCGCGCAGCTCTCGATTCCCCCCTCTCTTTCGCACCCTCCATGTCATATTCCGCTCCAGGAGTTCCATCATAGCTCCTCACTGTCGCTGGGAGGATGTTTTCTCCTCCGCTCGCCCCTTCCACCGTCATTTTCTCTCTACCCACCCTTGCCTCCTTTTCCGCGCAGCTCGATTCCCCCCTCTCTTTCGCACCCTCCATGTCATATTCCGCTCCAGGAGCTCCATCATAGCTCCTTGCTGTCGCTGGGAGGATGTTTTCTCCTCCGCTCGCCCCTTCCACCGTCATTTTCTCTCTACCCACCCTTGCCTCCTTTTCCACGCAGCTCTCGATTCCCCCCTCTCTTTCGCACCCTCCATGTCATATTCCGCTCCAGGAGTTCCATCATAGCTCCTCACTGTCGCTGGGAGGATGTTTTCTCCTCCGCTCGCCCCTTCCACCGTCATTTTCTCTCTACCCACCCTTGCCTCCTTTTCCGCGCAGCTCTCGATTCCCCCCCTCTCTTTCGCACCCTCCATGTCATATTCCGCTCCAGGAGTTCCATCATAGCTTCTCACTGTCGCTGGGAGGATGTTTTCTCCTCCGCTCGCCCCTTCCACCGTCATTTTCTCTCTACCCACCCTTGCCTCCTTTTCCGCGCAGCTCTCGATTCCCCCCTCTCTTTCGCACCCTCCATGTCATATTCCGCTCCAGGAGTTCCATCATAGCTCCTCACTGTCGCTGGGAGGAAGTTTTCTCCTCCGCTCTCCCCTTCCACCTTCATTTTCTCTCTACCCACCCTTGCCTCCTTTTCCGCGCAGCTCTCGATTCCCCCCTCTCTTTCGCACCCTCCATGTCATATTCCGCTCCAGGAGCTCCATCATAGCTCCTTGCTGTCGCTGGGAGGATGTTTTCTCCTCCGCTCGCCCCTTCCACCGTCATTTTCTCTCTACCCACCCTTGCCTCCTTTTCCGCGCAGCTCTCGATTCCCCCCTCTCTTTCGCACCCTCCATGTCATATTCCGCTCCAGGAGTTCCATCATAGCTCCTCACTGTCGCTGGGAGGATGTTTTCTCCTCCGCTCGCCCCTTCCACCGTCATTTTCTCTCTACCCACCCTTGCCTCCTTTTCCGCGCAGCTCTCGATTCCCCCCTCTCTTTCGCACCCTCCATGTCATATTCCGCTCCAGGAGCTCCATCATAGCTCCTCGCTGTCGCTGGGAGGATGTTTTCTCCTCCGCTCGCCCCTTCCACCGTCATTTTCTCTCTACCCACCCTTGCCTCCTTCTCCGCGCAGCTCTCGATTCCCTCCTCTCTCTCGCACCCTCCATATTACATCCAGCTCCAGGAGCTCCATCATAGCTCCTCGCTGTCGCTGGGAGGATGTTTTCTCCTCCGCTCGCCCCTTCCACCGTCATTTTCTCTCTACCCACCCTTGCCTCCTTTTCCGCGCAGCTCTCGATTCCCCCCTCTCTTTCGCACCCTCCATGTCATATTCCGCTCCGGGAGCTCCATCATAGCTCCTCGCTGTCGCTGGGAGGATGTTTTCTCCTCCGCTCGCCCCTTCCACCGTCATTTTCTCTCTACCCACCCTTGCCTCCTTTTCCGCGCAGCTCTCGATTCCCCCCTCTCTTTCGCACCCTCCATGTCATATCCCGATCCAGGAGCTCCATCATAGCTCCTCGCTGTCGCTGGGAGGATGTTTTCTCCTCTGCTCGCCCCTTCCACCGTCATTTTCTCTCTACCCACCCTTGCCTCCTTTTCCGCGCAGCTCTCGATTCCCCCCTCTCTTTCGCACCCTCCATGTCATATTCCGCTCCAGGAGTTCCATCATAGCTCCTCACTGTCGCTGGGAGGATGTTTTCTCCTCCGCCCGCCCCTTCCACCGTCATTTTCTATCTACCCACCCTTGCCTCCTTCTCCGCTCAGCTCTCGATTCCCCCCTCTCTTTCGCACCCTCCATGTCATATTCCGCTCCAGGAGCTCCATCATAGCTCCTTGCTGTCGCTGGGAGGATGTTTTCTCCTCCGCTCGCCCCTTCCACCGTCATTTTCTCTCTACCCACCCTTGCCTCCTTTTCCGCGCAGCTCTCGATTCCCCCCTCTCTTTCGCACCCTCCATGTCATATTCCGCTCCAGGAGTTCCATCATAGCTCCTCACTGTCGCTGGGAGGAAGTTTTCTCCTCCGCTCGCCCCTTCCACCGTCATTTTCTCTCTACCCACCCTTGCCTCCTTTTCCGCGCAGCTCTCGATTCCCCCCTCTCTTTCGCACCCTCCATGTCATATTCCGCTCCAGGAGCTCCATCATAGCTCCTTGCTGTCGCTGGGAGGATGTTTTCTCCTCCGCTCGCCCCTTCCACCGCCATTTTCTCTCTACCCACCCTTGCCTCCTTTTCCGCGCAGCTCTCGATTCCCCCCTCTCTTTCGCACCCTCCATGTCATATTCCGCTCCAGGAGTTCCATCATAGCTCCTCACTGTCGCTGGGAGGATGTTTTCTCCTCCGCTCGCCCCTTCCACCGTCATTTTCTCTCTACCCACCCTTGCCTCCTTTTCCGCGCAGCTCTCGATTCCCCCCTCTCTTTCGCACCCTCCATGTCATATTCCGCTCCAGGAGCTCCATCATAGCTCCTCGCTGTCGCTGGGAGGATGTTTTCTCCTCCGCTCACCCCTTCCACCGTCATTTTCTCTCTACCCACCCTTGCCTCCTTTTCCGCGCAGCTCTCGATTCCCCCCTCTCTTTCGCACCCTCAATGTCATATTCCGCTCCAGGAGTTCCATCATAGCTCCTCACTGTCGCTGGGAGGATGTTTTCTCCTCCGCTCGCCCCTTCCACTGTCATTTTCTCTCTACCCACCCTTGCCTCCTTTTCCGCGCAGCTCTCGATTCCCCCCTCTCTTTCGCACCCTCCATGTCATATTCCGCTCCAGGAGTTCCATCATAGCTCCTCACTGTCGCTGGGAGGAAGTTTTCTCCTCCGCTCGCCCCTTCCACCGTCATTTTCTCTCTACCCACCCTTGCCTCCTTTTCCGCGCAGCTCTCGATTCCCCCCTCTCTTTCGCACCCTCCATGTCATATTCCGCTCCAGGAGCTCCATCATAGCTCCTTGCTGTCGCTGGGAGGATGTTTTCTCCTCCGCTCGCCCCTTCCACCGTCATTTTCTCTCTACCCACCCTTGCCTCCTTTTCCGCGCAGCTCTCGATTCCCCCCTCTCTTTCGCACCCTCCATGTCATATTCCGCTCCAGGAGCTCCATCATAGCTCCTCGCTGTCTTTGGGAGGATGTTTTCTCCTCCGCTCGCCCCTTCCACCGTCATTTTCTCTCTACCCACCCTTGCCTCCTTCTCCGCGCAGCTCTCGATTCCCTCCTCTCTCTCGCACCCTCCATATTACATCCAGCTCCAGGAGCTCCATCATAGCTCCTCGCTGTCGCTGGGAGGATGTTTTCTCCTCCGCTCGCCCCTTCCACCGTCATTTTCTCTCTACCCACCCTTGCCTCCTTTTCCGCGCAGCTCTCGATTCCCCCCTCTCTTTCGCACCCTCCATGTCATATTCCGCTCCAGGAGTTCCATCATAGCTCCTCACTGTCGCTGGGAGGATGTTTTCTCCTCCGCTCGCCCCTTCCACCGTCATTTTCTCTCTACCCACCCTTGCCTCCTTCTCCGCTCAGCTCTCGATTCCCCCCTCTCTTTCGCACCCTCCATGTCATATTCCGCTCCAGGAGCTCCATCATAGCTCCTCGCTGTCGCTGGGAGGATGTTTTCTCCTCCACTCGCCCCTTCCACCGTCATTTTCTCTCTACCCACCCTTGCCTCCTTTTCCGCGCAGCTCTCGATTCCCCCCTCTCTTTCGCACCCTCCATGTCATATCCCGATCCAGGAGCTCCATCATAGCTCCTCACTGTCGCTGGGAGGATGTTTTCTCCTCCGCTCGCCCCTTCCACCGTCATTTTCTCTCTACCCACCCTTGCCTCCTTCTCCGCGCAGCTCTCGATTCCCCCCTCTCTTTCGCACCCTCCATGTCATATTCCGCTCCAGGAGCTCCATCATAGCTCCTCGCTGTCGCTGGGAGGATGTTTTCTCCTCTGCTCGCCCCTTCCACCGTCATTTTCTCTCTACCCACCCTTGCCTCCTTTTCCGCGCAGCTCTCGATTCCCCCCTCTCTTTCGCACCCTCCATGTCATATTCCGCTCCAGGAGTTCCATCATAGCTCCTCACTGTCGCTGGGAGGATGTTTTCTCCTCCGCTCGCCCCTTCCACCGTCATTTTCTCTCTACCCACCCTTGCCTCCTTTTCCGCGCAGCTCTCGATTCCCCCCTCTCTTTCGCACCCTCCATGTCATATCCCGATCCAGGAGCTCCATCATAGCTCCTCGCTGTCGCTGGGAGGATGTTTTCTCCTCTGCTCGCCCCTTCCACCGTCATTTTCTCTCTACCCACCCTTGCCTCCTTTTCCGCGCAGCTCTCGATTCCCCCCTCTCTTTCGCACCCTCCATGTCATATTCCGCTCCAGGAGTTCCATCATAGCTCCTCACTGTCGCTGGGAGGATGTTTTCTCCTCCGCTCGCCCCTTCCACCGTCATTTTCTCTCTACCCACCCTTGCCTCCTTCTCCGCTCAGCTCTCGATTCCCCCCTCTCTTTCGCACCCTCCATGTCATATTCTGCTCCAGGAGCTCCATCATAGCTCCTCGCTGTCGCTGGGAGGATGTTTTCTCCTCCGCTCGCCCCTTCCACCGTCATTTTCTCTCTACCCACCCTTGCCTCCTTTTCCGCGCAGCTCTCGATTCCCCCCTCTCTTTCGCACCCTCCATGTCATATCCCGATCCAGGAGCTTCATCATAGCTCCTCGCTGTCGCTGGGAGGATGTTTTCTCCTCTGCTCGCCCCTTCCACCGTCATTTTCTCTCTACCCACCCTTGCCTCCTTTTCCGCGCAGCTCTCGATTCCCCCCTCTCTTTCGCACCCTCCATGTCATATTCCGCTCCAGGAGTTCCATCATAGCTCCTCACTGTCGCTGGGAGGATGTTTTCTCCTCTGCTCGCCCCTTCCACCTTCATTTTCTCTCTACCCACCCTTGCCTCCTTCTCCACGCAGCTCTCGATTCCCCCCTCTCTTTCGCACCCTCCATGGCATATTCTGCTCTTGGAGCTCCATCATAGCTCCTCGCTGTCGCTGGGAGGATGTTTTCTCCTCCGCTCGCCCCTTCCACCGTCATTTTCTCTCTACCCACCCTTGCCTCCTTCTCCGCGCAGCTCTCGATTCCCCCCTCTCTCTCGCACCCTCCATATTACATCCAGCTCCAGGAGCTCCATCATAGCTCCTCGCTGTCGCTGGGAGGATGTTTTCTCCTCCGCTCGCCCCTTCCACCGTCATTTTCTCTCTACCCACCCTTGCCTCCTTCTCCGCGCAGCTCTCGATTCCCCCCTCTCTTTCGCACCCTCCATGTCATATTCCGCTCCAGGAGTTCCATCATAGCTCCTCACTGTCGCTGGGAGGATGTTTTCTCCTCCGCTCGCCCCTTCCACCGTCATTTTCTCTCTACCCACCCTTGCCTCCTTTTCCGCGCAGCTCTCGATTCCCCCCTCTCTTTCGCACCCTCCATGTCATATTCCGCTCCAGGAGCTCCATCATAGCTCCTCGCTGTCGCTGGGAGGATGTTTTCTCCTCCGCTCACCCCTTCCACCGTCATTTTCTCTCTACCCACCCTTGCCTCCTTTTCCGCGCAGCTCTCGATTCCCCCCTCTCTTTCGCACCCTCAATGTCATATTCCGCTCCAGGAGTTCCATCATAGCTCCTCACTGTCGCTGGGAGGATGTTTTCTCCTCCGCTCGCCCCTTCCACTGTCATTTTCTCTCTACCCACCCTTGCCTCCTTTTCCGCGCAGCTCTCGATTCCCCCCTCTCTTTCGCACCCTCCATGTCATATTCCGCTCCAGGAGTTCCATCATAGCTCCTCACTGTCGCTGGGAGGAAGTTTTCTCCTCCGCTCGCCCCTTCCACCGTCATTTTCTCTCTACCCACCCTTGCCTCCTTTTCCGCGCAGCTCTCGATTCCCCCCTCTCTTTCGCACCCTCCATGTCATATTCCGCTCCAGGAGCTCCATCATAGCTCCTTGCTGTCGCTGGGAGGATGTTTTCTCCTCCGCTCGCCCCTTCCACCGTCATTTTCTCTCTACCCACCCTTGCCTCCTTTTCCGCGCAGCTCTCGATTCCCCCCTCTCTTTCGCACCCTCCATGTCATATTCCGCTCCAGGAGCTCCATCATAGCTCCTCGCTGTCTTTGGGAGGATGTTTTCTCCTCCGCTCGCCCCTTCCACCGTCATTTTCTCTCTACCCACCCTTGCCTCCTTCTCCGCGCAGCTCTCGATTCCCTCCTCTCTCTCGCACCCTCCATATTACATCCAGCTCCAGGAGCTCCATCATAGCTCCTCGCTGTCGCTGGGAGGATGTTTTCTCCTCCGCTCGCCCCTTCCACCGTCATTTTCTCTCTACCCACCCTTGCCTCCTTTTCCGCGCAGCTCTCGATTCCCCCCTCTCTTTCGCACCCTCCATGTCATATTCCGCTCCAGGAGTTCCATCATAGCTCCTCACTGTCGCTGGGAGGATGTTTTCTCCTCCGCTCGCCCCTTCCACTGTCATTTTCTCTCTACCCACCCTTGCCTCCTTCTCCGCTCAGCTCTCGATTCCCCCCTCTCTTTCGCACCCTCCATGTCATTTTCCGCTCCAGGAGCTCCATCATAGCTCCTCGCTGTCGCTGGGAGGATGTTTTCTCCTCCACTCGCCCCTTCCACCGTCATTTTCTCTCTACCCACCCTTGCCTCCTTTTCCGCGCAGCTCTCGATTCCCCCCTCTCTTTCGCACCCTCCATGTCATATCCCGATCCAGGAGCTCCATCATAGCTCCTCACTGTCGCTGGGAGGATGTTTTCTCCTCTGCTCGCCCCTTCCACCTTCATTTTCTCTCTACCCACCCTTGCCTCCTTCTCCACGCAGCTCTCGATTCCCCCCTCTCTTTCGCACCCTCCATGGCATATTCCGCTCCAGGAGCTCCATCATAGCTCCTCGCTGTCGCCGGGAGGATGTTTTCTCCTCCGCTCGCCCCTTCCACCGTCATTTTCTCTCTACCCACCCTTGCCTCCTTCTCCGCGCAGCTCTCGATTCCCCCCTCTCTCTCGCACCCTCCATATTACATCCAGCTCCAGGAGCTCCATCATAGCTCCTCGCTGTCGCTGGGAGGATGTTTTCTCCTCCGCTCGCCCCTTCCACCGTCATTTTCTCTCTACCCACCCTTGCCTCCTTCTCCGCGCAGCTCTCGATTCCCCCCTCTCTTTCGCACCCTCCATGTCATATTCCGCTCCAGGAGCTCCATCATAGCTCCTCGCTGTCCTTATGAGGATGTTTTCTCCTCATCTTGCCCCTTCCACCGTCATTTTCTCTCTACCCACCCTTGCCTCCTTTTCCGCGCAGCTCTCGATTTCCCCCTCTCTTTCGCACCCCCCATGTCATATCCCGCTCCAGGAGCTCCATCATAGCTCCTCGCTGTCGCTGGGAGGATGTTTTCTCCTCTGCTCGCCCCTTCCACCGTCATTTTCTCTCTACCCACCCTTGCCTCCTTTTCCGCGCAGCTCTCGATTCCCCCCTCTCTTTCGCACCCTCCATGTCATATTCCGCTCCAGGAGTTCCATCATAGCTCCTCACTGTCGCTGGGAGGATGTTTTCTCCTCCGCTCGCCCCTTCCACCGTCATTTTCTCTCTACCCACCCTTGCCTCCTTTTCCGCGCAGCTCTCGATTCCCCCCTCTCTTTCGCACCCTCCATGTCATATCCCGATCCAGGAGCTCCATCATAGCTCCTCGCTGTCGCTGGGAGGATGTTTTCTCCTCTGCTCGCCCCTTCCACCGTCATTTTCTCTCTACCCACCCTTGCCTCCTTTTCCGCGCAGCTCTCGATTCCCCCCTCTCTTTCGCACCCTCCATGTCATATTCCGCTCCAGGAGTTCCATCATAGCTCCTCACTGTCGCTGGGAGGATGTTTTCTCCTCCGCTCGCCCCTTCCACCGTCATTTTCTCTCTACCCACCCTTGCCTCCTTCTCCGCTCAGCTCTCGATTCCCCCCTCTCTTTCGCACCCTCCATGTCATATTCTGCTCCAGGAGCTCCATCATAGCTCCTCGCTGTCGCTGGGAGGATGTTTTCTCCTCCGCTCGCCCCTTCCACCGTCATTTTCTCTCTACCCACCCTTGCCTCCTTTTCCGCGCAGCTCTCGATTCCCCCCTCTCTTTCGCACCCTCCATGTCATATCCCGATCCAGGAGCTTCATCATAGCTCCTCGCTGTAGCTGGGAGGATGTTTTCTCCTCTGCTCGCCCCTTCCACCGTCATTTTCTCTCTACCCACCCTTGCCTCCTTTTCCGCGCAGCTCTCGATTCCCCCCTCTCTTTCGCACCCTCCATGTCATATTCCGCTCCAGGAGTTCCATCATAGCTCCTCACTGTCGCTGGGAGGATGTTTTCTCCTCTGCTCGCCCCTTCCACCTTCATTTTCTCTCTACCCACCCTTGCCTCCTTCTCCACGCAGCTCTCGATTCCCCCCTCTCTTTCGCACCCTCCATGGCATATTCCGCTCTAGGAGCTCCATCATAGCTCCTTGCTGTCGCTGGGAGGATGTTTTCTCCTCCGCTCGCCCCTTCCACCGTCATTTTCTCTCTACCCACCCTTGCCTCCTTCTCCGCGCAGCTCTCGATTCCCCCCTCTCTCTCGCACCCTCCATATTACATCCAGCTCCAGGAGCTCCATCATAGCTCCTCGCTGTCGCTGGGAGGATGTTTTCTCCTCCGCTCGCCCCTTCCACCGTCATTTTCTCTCTACCCACCCTTGCCTCCTTCTCCGCGCAGCTCTCGATTCCCCCCTCTCTTTCGCACCCTCCATGTCATATTCCGCTCCAGGAGCTCCATCATAGCTCCTCGCTGTCGCTGGGAGGATGTTTTCTCCTCCGCTCGCCCCTTCCACCGTCATTTTTTCTCTACCCACCCTTGCCTCCTTCTCCGTGCAGCTCTCGATTCCCCCCTCTCTTTCGCACCCTCCATGTCATATTCCGCTCCAGGAGCTCCATCATAGCTCCTCACTGTCGCTGGGAGGATGTTTTCTCCTCCGCTCGCCCCTTCCACCGTCATTTTCTCTCTACCCACCCTTGCCTCCTTTTCCGCGCAGCTCTCGATTCCCCCCTCTCTTTCGAACCCTCAATGTCATATTCCGCTCCAGGAGTTCCATCATAGCTCCTCACTGTCGCTGGGAGGATGTTTTCTCCTCCGCTCGCCCCTTCCACCGTCATTTTCTCTCTACCCACCCTTGCCTCCTTTTCCGCGCAGCTCTCGATTCCCCCCTCTCTTTCGAACCCTCCATGTCATATTCCACTCCAGGAGTTCCATCATAGCTCCTCACTGTCGCTGGGAGGATGTTTTCTCCTCCGCTCGCCCCTTCCACCGTCATTTTCTCTCTACCCACCCTTGCCTCCTTCTCCGCGCAGCTCTCGATTCCCCCCTCTCTTTCGCACCCTCCATGTCATATTCCGCTCCAGGAGCTCCATCATAGCTCCTCGCTGTCCTTATGAGGATGTTTTCTCCTCATCTTGCCCCTTCCACCGTCATTTTCTCTCTACCCACCCTTGCCTCCTTTTCCGCGCAGCTCTCGATTCCCCCCTCTCTTTCGCACCCTCCATGTCATATTCCGCTCCAGGAGTTCCATCATAGCTCCTCACTGTCGCTGGGAGGATGTTTTCTCCTCCGCTCGCCCCTTCCACCGTCATTTTCTCTCTACCCACCCTTGCCTCCTTCTCCGCGCAGCTCTCGATTCCCCCCTCTCTCTCGCACCCTCCATATTACATCCAGCTCCAGGAGCTCCATCATAGCTCCTCGCTGTCGCTGGGAGGATGTTTTCTCCTCCGCTCGCCCCTTCCACCGTCATTTTCTCTCTACCCACCCTTGTCTCCTTTTCCGCGCAGCTCTCGATTCCCCCCTCTCTTTCGCACCCTCCATGTCATATTCCGCTCCAGGAGTTCCATCATAGCTCCTCACTGTCGCTGGGAGGATGTTTTCTCCTCCGCTCGCCCCTTCCACCGTCATTTTCTCTCTACCCACCCTTGCCTCCTTCTCCGCGCAGCTCTCGATTCCCCCCTCTCTTTCGCACCCTCCATGTCATATTCCGCTCCAGGAGCTCCATCATAGCTCCTCGCTGTCGCAGGGAGGATGTTTTCTCCTCCGCTCGCCCCTTCCACTGTCATTTTCTCTCTACCCACCCTTGCCTCCTTTTCCGCGCAGCTCTCGATTCCCCCCTCTCTTTCGCACCCTCCATGTCATATTCCGCTCCAGGAGCTCCATCATAGCTCCTCGCTGTCCTTATGAGGATGTTTTCTCCTCATCTTGCCCCTTCCACCGTCATTTTCTCTCTACCCACCCTTGCCTCCTTCTCCGCGCAGCTCTCGATTCCCTCCTCTCTCTCGCACCCTCCATATTACATCCAGCTCAAGGAGCTCCATCATAGCTCCTCGCTGTCGCTGGGAGGATGTTTTCTACTCTGCTCGCCGCTTCCGCCGTCATTTTTTCTCTACCCACCCTTGCCTCCTTCTCCGCGCAGCTCTCGATTCCCCCCTCTCTCTCGCACCCTCCATATTACATCCAGCTCCAGGAGCTACATCATAGCTCCTCGCTGTCGCTGGGAGGATGTTTTCTCCTCCGCTCGCCCCTTCCACCGTCATTTTCTCTCTACCCACCCTTGCCTCCTTCTCCGCGCAGCTCTCGATCCCCCCCCTCTCTTTCGCACCCTCCATGTCATATTCCGCTCCAGGAGCTCCATCATAGCTCCTCGCTGTCGCTGGGAGGATGTTTTCTCCTCCGCTCGCCCCTTCCACCGTCATTTTCTCTCTACCCACCCTTGCCTCCTTCTCTGCGCCGCTCTCGATTCCCCCCTCTCTCTCGCACCCACCATGTCATATCCCGCTCCAGGAGCTCCATTATAGCTCCTCACTGTCGCTGGGAGGATGTTTTCTCCTCCGCTTGCCCCTTCCACCGTCATTTTCTCTCTACCCACCCTTGCCTCCTTCTCCGCGTAGCTCTCGATTCCCCCCTCTCTTTCGCACCCTCCATGTCATATTCCGCTCCAGGAGCTCCATCATAGCTCCTCGCTGTCGCTGGGAGGATGTTTTCTCCTCCGCTCGCCCCTTCCACCGTCATTTTCTCTCTACCCACCCTTGCCTCTTTTTCCGCGCAGCTCTCGATACCCCCCTCTCTTTCGCACCCTCCATGTCATATTCCGCTCCAGGAGCTCCATCATAGCTCCTCGCTGTCGCTGGGAGGATGTTTTCTCCTCCGCTCGCCCCTTCCACCGTCATTTTCTCTCTACCCACCCTTGCCTCCTTCTCCGCGCAGCTCTCGATTCCCTGCTCTCTCTCGCACCCTCCATATTACATCCAGCTCCAGGAGCTCCATCAAAGCTCCTCGCTGTCGCTGGGAGGATGTTTTCTCCTCTGCTCGCCGCTTCCGCCGTCATTTTCTCTCCACCCACCCTTGCCTCCTTCTCCGCGCCGCTCTCGATCCCCCCCTCTCTCTCGCACCCACCATGTCATATCCCGCTCCAGGAGCTCCATCATAGCTCCTCGCTGTTGCTGGGAGGATGTTTTCTCCTCCGCTCGCCCCTTCCACCGTCATTTTCTCTCTACCCACCCTTGCCTCCTTTTCCGCGCAGCTCTCGATTCCCCCCTCTCTTTCGCACCCTCCATGTCATATTCCGCTCCAGGAGCTCCATCATAGCTCCTCACTGTCGCTGGGAGGATGTTTTCTCCTCCGCTCGCCCCTTCCACCGTCATTTTCTCTCTACCCACCCTTGCCTCCTTCTCCGCGCAGCTCTCGATTCCCTCCTCTCTCTCGCACCCTCCATATTACATCCAGCTTCAGGAGCTCCATCATAGCTTCTCGCTGTCGCTGGGAGGATGTTTTCTCCTCCGCTCGCCCCTTCCACCGTCATTTTCTCTCTACCCACCCTTGCCTCCTTCTCCGCGCAACTCTCGATTCCCCCCTCTCTTTCGCACCCTCCATGTCATATTCCGCTCCAGGAGCTCCATCATAGCTCCTCGCTGTCGCTGGGAGGATGTTTTCTCCTCCGCTCGCCCCTTCCACCGTCATTTTCTCTCTACCCACCCTTGCCTCCTTCTCCGCGCAGCTCTCGATTCCCTCCTCTCTCTCGCACCCTCCATATTACATCCAGCTCCAGGAGCTCCATCATAGCTCCTCGCTGTCGCTGGGAGGATGTTTTCTCCTCTGCTCGCCGCTTCCGCCGTCATTTTCTCTCCACCCACCCTTGCCTCCTTCTCCGCGCCGCTCTCGATTCCCCCCTCTCTCTCGCACCCACCATGTCATATCCCCCTCCAGGAGCTCCATCATAGCTCCTCGCTGTCGCTGGGAGGATGTTTTCTCCTCCGCTCGCCCCTTCCACCGTCATTTTCTCTCTACCCACGCTTGCCTCCTTTTCCGCGCAGCTCTCGATTCCCCCCTCTATTTCGCACCCTCCATGTCATATTCCGCTCCAGGAGTTCCATCATAGCTCCTCACTGTCGCTGGGAGGATGTTTTCTCCTCCGCTCGCCCCTTCCCCCGTCATTTTCTCTCTACCCACCCTTGCCTCCTTCTCCGCGCAGCTCTCGATTCCCCCCTCTCTTTCGCACCCTCCATGTCATATTCCGCTCCAGGAGTTCCATCATAGCTCCTCACTGTCGCTGGGAGGATGTTTTCTCCTCCGCTCGCCCCTTCCACCGTCATTTTCTCTCTACCCACCCTTGCCTCCTTCTCCGCGCAGCTCTCGATTCCCCCCTCTCTTTCGAACCCTCCATGTCATATTCCGCTCCAGGAGCTCCATCATAGCTCCTCGCTGTCGCTGGGAGGATGTTTTCTCCTCCGCTCGCCCCTTCCACCGTCATTTTCTCTCTACCCACCCTTGCCTCCTTTTCCGCGCAACTCTCGATTCCCCCCTCTCTTTCGCACCCTCCATGTCATATTCCGCTCCAGGAGCTCCATTATAGCTCCTCGCTGTCGCTGGGAGGATGTTTTCTCCTCCGCTCGCCCCTTCCACCGTCATTTTCTCTCTACCCACCCTTGCCTCCTTCTCCGCGCAGCTCTCAATTCCACCCTCTCTTTCGCACCCTCCATGTCATATTCCGCTCCAGGAGCTCCATCATAGCTCCTCGCTGTCGCTGGGAGGATGTTTTCTCCTCCGCTCGCCCCTTCCACCGTCATTTTCTCTCTACCCACCCTTGCCTCCTTCTCCGCGCAGCTCTCGATTCCCTCCTCTCTCTCGCACCCTCCATATTACATCCAGCTCCAGGAGCTCCATCATAGCTCCTCGCTGTCGCTGGGAGGATGTTTTCTCCTCTGCTCGCCGCTTCCGCCGTCATTTTCTCTCTACCCACCCTTGCCTCCTTCTCCGCGCAGCTCTCGATTCCCCACTCTCTTTCGAACCCTCCATGTCATATTCCGCTCCAGGAGCTCCATCATAGCTCCTCGCTGTCGCTGGGAGGATGTTTTCTCCTCCGCTCGCCCCTTCCACCGTCATTTTCTCTCTACCCACCCTTGCCTCCTTCTCCGTGCAGCTCTCGATTCCCCCCTCTCTTTCGCACCCTCCATGTCATATTCCGCTCCAGGAGCTCCATCATAGCTCCTCGCTGTCGCTGGGAGGATGTTTTCTCCTCCGCTCGCCCCTTCCACCGTCATTTTCTCTCTACCCACCCTTGCCTCCTTCTCCGCGCAGCTCTCGATTCCCTCCTCTCTCTCGCACCCTCCATATTACATCCAGCTTCAGGAGCTCCATCATAGCTCCTCGCTGTCGCTGGGAGGATGTTTTCTCCTCCGCTCGCCCCTTCCACCGTCATTTTCTCTCTACCCACCCTTGCCTCCTTTTCCGCGCAGCTCTCGATTCCCCCCTCTCTTTCGCACCCTCCATGTCATATTCCGCTCCAGGAGTTCCATCATAGCTCCTCACTGTCGCTGGGAGGATGTTTTCTCCTCCGCTCGCCCCTTCCACCGTCATTTTCTCTCTACCCACCCTTGCCTCCTTCTCCGTGCAGCTCTCGATTCCCCCCTCTCTTTCGCACCCTCCATGTCATATTCCGCTCCAGGAGCTCCATCATAGCTCCTCGCTGTCGCTGGGAGGATGTTTTCTCCTCCGCTCGCCCCTTCCACCGTCATTTTCTCTCTACCCACCCTTGCCTCCTTCTCCGCGCAGCTCTCGATTCCCTCCTCTCTCTCGCACCCTCCATATTACATCCAGCTTCAGGAGCTCCATCATAGCTCCTCACTGTCGCTGGGAGGATGTTTTCTCCTCCGCTCGCCCCTTCCCCCGTCATTTTCTCTCTACCCACCCTTGCCTCCTTCTCCGCGCAGCTCTCGATTCCCCCCTCTCTTTCGCACCCTCCATGTCATATTCCGCTCCAGGAGTTCCATCATAGCTCCTCACTGTCGCTGGGAGGATGTTTTCTCCTCCGCTCGCCCCTTCCACCGTCATTTTCTCTCTACCCACCCTTGCCTCCTTCTTCGCGCAGCTCTCGATTCCCCCCTCTCTTTCGAACCCTCCATGTCATATTCCGCTCCAGGAGCTCCATCATAGCTCCTCGCTGTCGCTGGGAGGATGTTTTCTCCTCCGCTCGCCCCTTCCACCGTCATTTTCTCTCTACCCACCCTTGCCTCCTTTTCCGCGCAACTCTCGATTCCCCCCTCTCTTTCGCACCCTCCATGTCATATTCCGCTCCAGGAGCTCCATTATAGCTCCTCGCTGTCGCTGGGAGGATGTTTTCTCCTCCGCTCGCCCCTTCCACCGTCATTTTCTCTCTACCCACCCTTGCCTCCTTCTCCGCGCAGCTCTCAATTCCACCCTCTCTTTCGCACCCTCCATGTCATATTCCGCTCCAGGAGCTCCATCATAGCTCCTCGCTGTCGCTGGGAGGATGTTTTCTCCTCCGCTCGCCCCTTCCACCGTCATTTTCTCTCTACCCACCCTTGCCTCCTTCTCCGCGCAGCTCTCGATTCCCTCCTCTCTCTCGCACCCTCCATATTACATCCAGCTCCAGGAGCTCCATCATAGCTCCTCGCTGTCGCTGGGAGGATGTTTTCTCCTCTGCTCGCCGCTTCCGCCGTCATTTTCTCTCTACCCACCCTTGCCTCCTTCTCCGCGCAGCTCTCGATTCCCCCCTCTCTTTCGCACCCTCCATGTCATATTCCGCTCCAGGAGTTCCATCATAGCTCCTCACTGTCGCTGGGAGGATGTTTTCTCCTCCGCTCGCCCCTTCCACCGTCATTTTCTCTCTACCCACCCTTGCCTCCTTCTCCGCGCAGCTCTCGATTCCCCACTCTCTTTCGAACCCTCCATGTCATATTCCGCTCCAGGAGCTCCATCATAGCTCCTCGCTGTCGCTGGGAGGATGTTTTCTCCTCCGCTCGCCCCTTCCACCGTCATTTTCTCTCTACCCACCCTTGCCTCCTTTTCCGCGCAGCTCTCGATTCCCCCCTCTCTTTCGCACCCTCCATGTCATATTCCGCTCCAGGAGCTCCATCATAGCTCCTCGCTGTCGCTGGGAGGATGTTTTCTCCTCCGCTCGCCCCTTCCACCGTCATTTTCTCTCTACCCACCCTTGCCCCCTTCTCCGCGCAGCTCTCGATTCCCCCCTCTCTTTCGCACCCTCCATGTCATATTCCGCTCCAGGAGCTCCATCATAGCTCCTCGCTGTCGCTGGGAGGATGTTTTCTCCTCCGCTCACCCCTTCCACCGTCATTTTCTCTCTACCCACCCTTGCCTCCTTCTCCGCGCAGCTCTCGATTCCCTCCTCTCTCTCGCACCCTCCATATTACATCCAGCTCCAGGAGCTCCATCATAGCTCCTCGCTGTCGCTGGGAGGATGTTTTCTCCTCCGCTCGCCCCTTCCACCGTCATTTTCTCTCTACCCACCCTTGCCTCCTTCTCCGCGCAGCTCTCGATTCCCCCCTCTCTTTCGAACCCTCCATGTCATATTCCGCTCCAGGAGCTCCATCATAGCTCCTCGCTGTCGCTGGGAGGATGTTTTCTCCTCCGCTCGCCCCTTCCACCGTCATTTTCTCTCTACCCACCCTTGCCTCCTTTTCCGCGCAGCTCTCGATTCCCCCCTCTCTTTCGCACCCTCCATGTCATATTCCGCTCCAGGAGCTCCATTATAGCTCCTCGCTGTCGCTGGGAGGATGTTTTCTCCTCCGCTCGCCCCTTCCACCGTCATTTTCTCTCTACCCACCCTTGCCTACTTCTCCGCGCAGCTCTCAATTCCACCCTCTCTTTCGCACCCTCCATGTCATATTCCGCTCCAGGAGCTCCATCATAGCTCCTCGCTGTCGCTGGGAGGATGTTTTCTCCTCCGCTCGCCCCTTCCACCGTCATTTTCTCTCTACCCACCCTTGCCTCCTTCTCCGCGCAGCTCTCGATTCCCTCCTCTCTCTCGCACCCTCCATATTACATCCAGCTCCAGGAGCTCCATCATAGCTCCTCGCTGTCGCTGGGAGGATGTTTTCTCCTCCGCTCGCCCCTTCCACCGTCATTTTCTCTCTACCCACCCTTGCCTCCTTTTCCGCGCAGCTCTCGATTCCCCCCTCTCTTTCGCACCCTCCATGTCACATTCCGCTCCAGGAGTTCCATCATAGCTCCTCACTGTCGCTGGGAGGATGTTTTCTCCTCCGCTCGCCCCTTCCCCCGTCATTTTCTCTCTACCCACCCTTGCCTCCTTCTCCGCGCAGCTCTCGATTCCCCCCTCTCTTTCGCACCCTCCATGTCATATTCCGCTCCAGGAGCTCCATCATAGCTCCTCGCTGTCGCTGGGAGGATGTTTTCTCCTCCGCTCGCCCCTTCCACCGTCATTTTCTCTCTACCCACCCTTTCCTCCTTTTCCGCGCAGCTCTCGATTCCCCCCTCTCTTTCGCACCCTCCATGTCATATTCCGCTACCAGGAGCTCCATCATAGCTCCTCACTGTCGCTGGGAGGATGTTTTCTCCTCCGCTCGCCCCTTCCACCGTCATTTTCTCTCTACCCACCCTTGCCTCCTTTTCCACGCAGCTCTCGATTCCCCCCTCTCTTTCGCACCCTCCATGTCATATTCCGCTACCAGGAGCTCCATCATAGCTCCTCACTGTCGCTGGGAGGATGTTTTCTCCTCCGCTCGCCCCTTCCACCGTCATTTTCTCTCTACCCACCCTTGCCTCCTTTTCCACGCAGCTCTCGATTCCCCCCTCTCTTTCGCACCCTCCATGTCATATTCCGCTCCAGGAGTTCCATCATAGCTCCTCACTGTCGCTGGGAGGATGTTTTCTCCTCCGCTCGCCCCTTCCACCGTCATTTTCTCTCTACCCACCCTTGCCTCCTTCTCCGCGCAGCTCTCGATTCCCCCCTCTCTTTCGCACCCTCCATGTCATATTCCGCTCCAGGAGCTCCATCATAGCTCCTCGCTGTCGCTGGGAGGATGTTTTCTCCTCCGCTCGCCCCTTCCACCGTCATTTTCTCTCTACCCACCCTTTCCTCCTTTTCCGCGCAGCTCTCGATTCCCCCCTCTCTTTCGCACCCTCCATGTCATATTCCGCTCCAGGAGCTCCATCATAGCTCCTCACTGTCGCTGGGAGGATGTTTTCTCCTCCGCTCGCCCCTTCCACCGTCATTTTCTCTCTATCCACCCTTGCCTCCTTTTCCGCGCAGCTCTCGATTCCCCCCTCTCTTTCGCACCCTCCATGTCATATTCCGCTCCAGGAGTTCCATCATAGCTCCTCACTGTCGCTGGGAGGATGTTTTCTCCTCCGCTCGCCCCTTCCACCGTCATTTTCTCTCTACCCACCCTTGCCTCCTTCTCCGTGCAGCTCTCGATTCCCCCCTCTCTTTCGCACCCTCCATGTCATATTCCGCTCCAGGAGCTCCATCATAGCTCCTCGCTGTCGCTGGGAGGATGTTTTCTCCTCCGCTCGCCCCTTCCACCGTCATTTTCTCTCTACCCACCCTTGCCTCCTTCTCCGCGCAGCTCTCGATTCCCTCCTCTCTCTCGCACCCTCCATATTACATCCATCTTCAGGAGCTCCATCATAGCTCCTCGCTGTCGCTGGGAGGATGTTTTCTCCTCCGCTCGCCCCTTCCACCGTCATTTTCTCTCTACCCACCCTTGCCTCCTTTTCCGCGCAGCTCTCGATTCCCCCCTCTCTTTCGCACCCTCCATGTCATATTCCGCTCCAGGAGTTCCATCATAGCTCCTCACTGTCGCTGGGAGGATGTTTTCTCCTCCGCTCGCCCCTTCCACCGTCATTTTCTCTCTACCCACCCTTGCCTCCTTTTCCGCGCACCTCTTATTCCCCCCTCTCTTTCGCACCCTCCATGTCATATTCCGCTCCAGGAGCTCCATCATAGCTCCTCGCTGTCGCTGGGAGGATGTTTTCTCCTCCGCTCGCCCCTTCCACCGTCATTTTCTCTCTACCCACCCTTGCCTCCTTCTCCGCGCAGCTCTCGATTCCCTCCTCTCTCTCGCACCCTCCATATTACATCCAGCTCCAGGAGCTCCATCATAGCTCCTCGCTGTCGCTGGGAGGATGTTTTCTCCTCTGCTCGCCGCTTCCGCCGTCATTTTCTCTCCACCCACCCTTGCCTCCTTCTCCGCGCCGCTCTCGATTCCCCCCTCTCTTTCGCACCCTCCATGTCATATTCCGCTCCAGGAGTTCCATCATAGCTCCTCACTGTCACTGGGAGGATGTTTTCTCCTCCGCTCGCCCCTTCCACCGTCATTTTCTCTCTACCCACCCTTGCCTCCTTCTCCGCGCAGCTCTCGATTCCCTCCTCTCTCTCGCACCCTCCATATTACATCCAGCTCCAGGAGCTCCATCATAGCTCCTCGCTGTCGCTGGGAGGATGTTTTCTCCTCTGCTCGCCGCTTCCGCCGTCATTTTCTCTCCACCCACCCTTGCCTCCTTCTCCGCGCCGCTCTCGATTCCCCCCTCTCTTTCGCACCCTCCATGTCATATTCTGCTCCAGGAGCTCCATCATAGCTCCTCGCTGTCGCTGGGAGGATGTTTTCTCCTCCGCTCGCCCCTTCCACCGTCATTTTCTCTCTACCCACCCTTGCCTCTTTTTCCGCGCAGCTCTCGATTCCCCCCTCTCTTTCGCACCCTCCATGTCATATTCCGCTCCAGGAGCTCCATCATAGCTCCTCGCTGTCGCTGGGAGGATGTTTTCTCCTCCGCTCGCCCCTTCCACCGTCATTTTCTCTCTACCCACCCTTGCCTCCTTCTTCGCGCAGCTCTCGATTCCCCCCTCTCTTTCGAACCCTCCATGTCATATTCCGCTCCAGGAGCTCCATCATAGCTCCTCGCTGTCGCTGGGAGGATGTTTTCTCCTCCGCTCGCCCCTTCCACCGTCATTTTCTCTCTACCCACCCTTGCCTCCTTTTCCGCGCAACTCTCGATTCCCCCCTCTCTTTCGCACCCTCCATGTCATATTCCGCTCCAGGAGCTCCATTATAGCTCCTCGCTGTCGCTGGGAGGATGTTTTCTCCTCCGCTCGCCCCTTCCACCGTCATTTTCTCTCTACCCACCCTTGCCTCCTTCTCCGCGCAGCTCTCAATTCCACCCTCTCTTTCGCACCCTCCATGTCATATTCCGCTCCAGGAGCTCCATCATAGCTCCTCGCTGTCGCTGGGAGGATGTTTTCTCCTCCGCTCGCCCCTTCCACCGTCATTTTCTCTCTACCCACCCTTGCCTCCTTCTCCGCGCAGCTCTCGATTCCCTCCTCTCTCTCGCACCCTCCATATTACATCCAGCTCCAGGAGCTCCATCATAGCTCCTCGCTGTCGCTGGGAGGATGTTTTCTCCTCTGCTCGCCGCTTCCGCCGTCATTTTCTCTCTACCCACCCTTGCCTCCTTCTCCGCGCAGCTCTCGATTCCCCCCTCTCTTTCGCACCCTCCATGTCATATTCCGCTCCAGGAGTTCCATCATAGCTCCTCACTGTCGCTGGGAGGATGTTTTCTCCTCCGCTCGCCCCTTCCACCGTCATTTTCTCTCTACCCACCCTTGCCTCCTTCTCCGCGCAGCTCTCGATTCCCCACTCTCTTTCGAACCCTCCATGTCATATTCCGCTCCAGGAGCTCCATCATAGCTCCTCGCTGTCGCTGGGAGGATGTTTTCTCCTCCGCTCGCCCCTTCCACCGTCATTTTCTCTCTACCCACCCTTGCCTCCTTTTCCGCGCAGCTCTCGATTCCCCCCTCTCTTTCGCACCCTCCATGTCATATTCCGCTCCAGGAGCTCCATCATAGCTCCTCGCTGTCGCTGGGAGGATGTTTTCTCCTCCGCTCGCCCCTTCCACCGTCATTTTCTCTCTACCCACCCTTGCCCCCTTCTCCGCGCAGCTCTCGATTCCCCCCTCTCTTTCGCACCCTCCATGTCATATTCCGCTCCAGGAGCTCCATCATAGCTCCTCGCTGTCGCTGGGAGGATGTTTTCTCCTCCGCTCACCCCTTCCACCGTCATTTTCTCTCTACCCACCCTTGCCTCCTTCTCCGCGCAGCTCTCGATTCCCTCCTCTCTCTCGCACCCTCCATATTACATCCAGCTCCAGGAGCTCCATCATAGCTCCTCGCTGTCGCTGGGAGGATGTTTTCTCCTCCGCTCGCCCCTTCCACCGTCATTTTCTCTCTACCCACCCTTGCCTCCTTCTCCGCGCAGCTCTCGATTCCCCCCTCTCTTTCGAACCCTCCATGTCATATTCCGCTCCAGGAGCTCCATCATAGCTCCTCGCTGTCGCTGGGAGGATGTTTTCTCCTCCGCTCGCCCCTTCCACCGTCATTTTCTCTCTACCCACCCTTGCCTCCTTTTCCGCGCAGCTCTCGATTCCCCCCTCTCTTTCGCACCCTCCATGTCATATTCCGCTCCAGGAGCTCCATTATAGCTCCTCGCTGTCGCTGGGAGGATGTTTTCTCCTCCGCTCGCCCCTTCCACCGTCATTTTCTCTCTACCCACCCTTGCCTACTTCTCCGCGCAGCTCTCAATTCCACCCTCTCTTTCGCACCCTCCATGTCATATTCCGCTCCAGGAGCTCCATCATAGCTCCTCGCTGTCGCTGGGAGGATGTTTTCTCCTCCGCTCGCCCCTTCCACCGTCATTTTCTCTCTACCCACCCTTGCCTCCTTCTCCGCGCAGCTCTCGATTCCCTCCTCTCTCTCGCACCCTCCATATTACATCCAGCTCCAGGAGCTCCATCATAGCTCCTCGCTGTCGCTGGGAGGATGTTTTCTCCTCCGCTCGCCCCTTCCACCGTCATTTTCTCTCTACCCACCCTTGCCTCCTTTTCCGCGCAGCTCTCGATTCCCCCCTCTCTTTCGCACCCTCCATGTCACATTCCGCTCCAGGAGTTCCATCATAGCTCCTCACTGTCGCTGGGAGGATGTTTTCTCCTCCGCTCGCCCCTTCCCCCGTCATTTTCTCTCTACCCACCCTTGCCTCCTTCTCCGCGCAGCTCTCGATTCCCCCCTCTCTTTCGCACCCTCCATGTCATATTCCGCTCCAGGAGCTCCATCATAGCTCCTCGCTGTCGCTGGGAGGATGTTTTCTCCTCCGCTCGCCCCTTCCACCGTCATTTTCTCTCTACCCACCCTTTCCTCCTTTTCCGCGCAGCTCTCGATTCCCCCCTCTCTTTCGCACCCTCCATGTCATATTCCGCTACCAGGAGCTCCATCATAGCTCCTCACTGTCGCTGGGAGGATGTTTTCTCCTCCGCTCGCCCCTTCCACCGTCATTTTCTCTCTACCCACCCTTGCCTCCTTTTCCACGCAGCTCTCGATTCCCCCCTCTCTTTCGCACCCTCCATGTCATATTCCGCTACCAGGAGCTCCATCATAGCTCCTCACTGTCGCTGGGAGGATGTTTTCTCCTCCGCTCGCCCCTTCCACCGTCATTTTCTCTCTACCCACCCTTGCCTCCTTTTCCACGCAGCTCTCGATTCCCCCCTCTCTTTCGCACCCTCCATGTCATATTCCGCTCCAGGAGTTCCATCATAGCTCCTCACTGTCGCTGGGAGGATGTTTTCTCCTCCGCTCGCCCCTTCCACCGTCATTTTCTCTCTACCCACCCTTGCCTCCTTCTCCGCGCAGCTCTCGATTCCCCCCTCTCTTTCGCACCCTCCATGTCATATTCCGCTCCAGGAGCTCCATCATAGCTCCTCGCTGTCGCTGGGAGGATGTTTTCTCCTCCGCTCGCCCCTTCCACCGTCATTTTCTCTCTACCCACCCTTTCCTCCTTTTCCGCGCAGCTCTCGATTCCCCCCTCTCTTTCGCACCCTCCATGTCATATTCCGCTCCAGGAGCTCCATCATAGCTCCTCACTGTCGCTGGGAGGATGTTTTCTCCTCCGCTCGCCCCTTCCACCGTCATTTTCTCTCTATCCACCCTTGCCTCCTTTTCCGCGCAGCTCTCGATTCCCCCCTCTCTTTCGCACCCTCCATGTCATATTCCGCTCCAGGAGTTCCATCATAGCTCCTCACTGTCGCTGGGAGGATGTTTTCTCCTCCGCTCGCCCCTTCCACCGTCATTTTCTCTCTACCCACCCTTGCCTCCTTCTCCGTGCAGCTCTCGATTCCCCCCTCTCTTTCGCACCCTCCATGTCATATTCCGCTCCAGGAGCTCCATCATAGCTCCTCGCTGTCGCTGGGAGGATGTTTTCTCCTCCGCTCGCCCCTTCCACCGTCATTTTCTCTCTACCCACCCTTGCCTCCTTCTCCGCGCAGCTCTCGATTCCCTCCTCTCTCTCGCACCCTCCATATTACATCCATCTTCAGGAGCTCCATCATAGCTCCTCGCTGTCGCTGGGAGGATGTTTTCTCCTCCGCTCGCCCCTTCCACCGTCATTTTCTCTCTACCCACCCTTGCCTCCTTTTCCGCGCAGCTCTCGATTCCCCCCTCTCTTTCGCACCCTCCATGTCATATTCCGCTCCAGGAGTTCCATCATAGCTCCTCACTGTCGCTGGGAGGATGTTTTCTCCTCCGCTCGCCCCTTCCACCGTCATTTTCTCTCTACCCACCCTTGCCTCCTTTTCCGCGCACCTCTTATTCCCCCCTCTCTTTCGCACCCTCCATGTCATATTCCGCTCCAGGAGCTCCATCATAGCTCCTCGCTGTCGCTGGGAGGATGTTTTCTCCTCCGCTCGCCCCTTCCACCGTCATTTTCTCTCTACCCACCCTTGCCTCCTTCTCCGCGCAGCTCTCGATTCCCTCCTCTCTCTCGCACCCTCCATATTACATCCAGCTCCAGGAGCTCCATCATAGCTCCTCGCTGTCGCTGGGAGGATGTTTTCTCCTCTGCTCGCCGCTTCCGCCGTCATTTTCTCTCCACCCACCCTTGCCTCCTTCTCCGCGCCGCTCTCGATTCCCCCCTCTCTTTCGCACCCTCCATGTCATATTCCGCTCCAGGAGTTCCATCATAGCTCCTCACTGTCACTGGGAGGATGTTTTCTCCTCCGCTCGCCCCTTCCACCGTCATTTTCTCTCTACCCACCCTTGCCTCCTTCTCCGCGCAGCTCTCGATTCCCTCCTCTCTCTCGCACCCTCCATATTACATCCAGCTCCAGGAGCTCCATCATAGCTCCTCGCTGTCGCTGGGAGGATGTTTTCTCCTCTGCTCGCCGCTTCCGCCGTCATTTTCTCTCCACCCACCCTTGCCTCCTTCTCCGCGCCGCTCTCGATTCCCCCCTCTCTTTCGCACCCTCCATGTCATATTCTGCTCCAGGAGCTCCATCATAGCTCCTCGCTGTCGCTGGGAGGATGTTTTCTCCTCCGCTCGCCCCTTCCACCGTCATTTTCTCTCTACCCACCCTTGCCTCTTTTTCCGCGCAGCTCTCGATTCCCCCCTCTCTTTCGCACCCTCCATGTCATATTCCGCTCCAGGAGCTCCATCATAGCTCCTCGCTGTCGCTGGGAGGATGTTTTCTCCTCCGCTCGCCCCTTCCACCGTCATTTTCTCTCTACCCACCCTTGCCTCCTTCTCCGCGCCGCTCTCGATTCCCCCCTCTCTTTCGCACCTTCCATGTCATATCCCGCTCCAGGAGCTCCATCATAGCTCCTCGCTATCGCTGGGAGGATGTTTTCTCCTCCGCTCGCCCCTTCCACCGTCATTTTCTCTCTACCCACCCTTGCCTCCTTTTCCGCGCATCTCTCGATTCCCCCCTCTCTTTCGCACCCTCCATGTCATATTCCGCTCCAGGAGTTCCATCATAGCTCCTCACTGTCGCTGGGAGGATGTTTTCTCCTCCGCTCGCCCCTTCCACCGTCATTTTCTCTCTACCCAACCTTGCCTCCTTCTCCGCGCAGCTCTCGATTCCCCCCCTCTCTTTCGCACCCTCCATGTCATATTCCGCTCCAGGAGCTCCATCATAGCTCCTCTCTGTCGCTGGGAGGATGTTTTCTCCTCTGCTCGCCGCTTCCGCCGTCATTTTCTCTCCACCCACCCTTGCCTCCTTCTCCGCGCCGCTCTCGATTCCCCCCTCTCTTTCGCACCCTTCATGTCATATTCCGCTCCAGGAGCTCCATCATAGCTCCTCGCTGTCGCTGGGAGGATGTTTTCTCCTCCGCTCTTTCCTTCCACCGTCATTTTCTCTCTACCCACCCTTGCCTCCTTCTCCGCGCAGCTCTCGATTCCCCCCTCTCTTTCGCACCCTCCATGTCATATTCCGCTCCAGGAGCTCCATCATAGCTCCTCGCTGTCGCTGGGAGGATGTTTTCTCCTCCGCTCGCCCCTTCCACCGTCATTTTCTCTCTACCCACCCTTGCCTCTTTTTCCGCGCAGCTCTCGATTCCCCCCTCTCTTTCGCACCCTCCATGTCATATTCCGCTCCAGGAGCTCCATCATAGCTCCTCGCTGTCGCTGGGAGGATGTTTTCTCCTCCGCTCGCCCCTTCCACCGTCATTTTCTCTCTACCCACCCTTGCCTCCTTCTCCGCGCAGCTCTCGATTCCCCCCTCTCTTTCAAACCCTCCATGTCATATTCCGCTCCAGGAGCTCCATCATAGCTCCTCGCTGTCGCTGGGAGGATGTTTTCTCCTCCGCTCGCCCCTTCCACCGTCATTTTCTCTCTACCCACCCTTTCCTCCTTTTCCGCGCAGCTCTCGATTCCCCCTTCTCTTTCGCACCCTCCATGTCATATTCCGCTCCAGGAGCTCCATCATAGCTCCTCGCTGTCGCTGGGAGGATGTTTTCTCCTCCGCTCGCCCCTTCCACCGTCATTTTCTCTCTACCCACCCTTGCCTCCTTTTCCGCGCAGCTCTCGATTCCCCCCTCTCTTTCGCACCCTCCATGTCATATTCCGCTCCAGGAGTTCCATCATAGCTCCTCACTGTTGCTGGGAGGATGTTTTCTCCTCCGCTCGCCCCTTCCACCGTCATTTTCTCTCTACCCACCCTTGCCTCCTTCTCCGCGCAGCTCTCGATTCCCCCCTCTCTTTCGCACCCTCCATGTCATATTCCGCTCCAGGAGCTCCATCATAGCTCCTCGCTGTCGCTGGGAGGATGTTTTCTCCTCCGCTCGCCCCTTCCACCGTCATTTTCTCTCTACCCACCCTTGCCTCTTTTTCCGCGCAGCTCTCGATTCCCCCCTCTCTTTCGCACCCTCCATGTCATATTCCGCTCCAGGAGCTCCATCATAGCTCCTCGCTGTCGCTGGGAGGATGTTTTCTCCTCCGCTCGCCCCTTCCACCGTCATTTTCTCTCTACCCACCCTTGCCTCCTTCTCCGCGCCGCTCTCGATTCCCCCCTCTCTTTCGCACCTTCCATGTCATATCCCGCTCCAGGAGCTCCATCATAGCTCCTCGCTATCGCTGGGAGGATGTTTTCTCCTCCGCTCGCCCCTTCCACCGTCATTTTCTCTCTACCCACCCTTGCCTCCTTTTCCGCGCATCTCTCGATTCCCCCCTCTCTTTCGCACCCTCCATGTCATATTCCGCTCCAGGAGTTCCATCATAGCTCCTCACTGTCGCTGGGAGGATGTTTTCTCCTCCGCTCGCCCCTTCCACCGTCATTTTCTCTCTACCCAACCTTGCCTCCTTCTCCGCGCAGCTCTCGATTCCCCCCCTCTCTTTCGCACCCTCCATGTCATATTCCGCTCCAGGAGCTCCATCATAGCTCCTCTCTGTCGCTGGGAGGATGTTTTCTCCTCTGCTCGCCGCTTCCGCCGTCATTTTCTCTCCACCCACCCTTGCCTCCTTCTCCGCGCCGCTCTCGATTCCCCCCTCTCTTTCGCACCCTTCATGTCATATTCCGCTCCAGGAGCTCCATCATAGCTCCTCGCTGTCGCTGGGAGGATGTTTTCTCCTCCGCTCTTTCCTTCCACCGTCATTTTCTCTCTACCCACCCTTGCCTCCTTCTCCGCGCAGCTCTCGATTCCCCCCTCTCTTTCGCACCCTCCATGTCATATTCCGCTCCAGGAGCTCCATCATAGCTCCTCGCTGTCGCTGGGAGGATGTTTTCTCCTCCGCTCGCCCCTTCCACCGTCATTTTCTCTCTACCCACCCTTGCCTCTTTTTCCGCGCAGCTCTCGATTCCCCCCTCTCTTTCGCACCCTCCATGTCATATTCCGCTCCAGGAGCTCCATCATAGCTCCTCGCTGTCGCTGGGAGGATGTTTTCTCCTCCGCTCGCCCCTTCCACCGTCATTTTCTCTCTACCCACCCTTGCCTCCTTCTCCGCGCAGCTCTCGATTCCCCCCTCTCTTTCAAACCCTCCATGTCATATTCCGCTCCAGGAGCTCCATCATAGCTCCTCGCTGTCGCTGGGAGGATGTTTTCTCCTCCGCTCGCCCCTTCCACCGTCATTTTCTCTCTACCCACCCTTTCCTCCTTTTCCGCGCAGCTCTCGATTCCCCCTTCTCTTTCGCACCCTCCATGTCATATTCCGCTCCAGGAGCTCCATCATAGCTCCTCGCTGTCGCTGGGAGGATGTTTTCTCCTCCGCTCGCCCCTTCCACCGTCATTTTCTCTCTACCCACCCTTGCCTCCTTTTCCGCGCAGCTCTCGATTCCCCCCTCTCTTTCGCACCCTCCATGTCATATTCCGCTCCAGGAGTTCCATCATAGCTCCTCACTGTTGCTGGGAGGATGTTTTCTCCTCCGCTCGCCCCTTCCACCGTCATTTTCTCTCTACCCACCCTTGCCTCTTTTTCCGCGCAGCTCTCGATTCCCCCCTCTCTTTCGCACCCTCCATGTCATATTCCGCTCCAGGAGCTCCATCATAGCTCCTCGCTGTCGCTGGGAGGATGTTTTCTCCTCCGCTCGCCCCTTCCACCGTCATTTTCTCTCTACCCACCCTTGCCTCTTTTTCCGCGCAGCTCTCGATTCCCCCCTCTCTTTCGCACCCTCCATGTCATATTCCGCTCCAGGAGCTCCATCATAGCTCCTCGCTGTCGCTGGGAGGATGTTTTCTCCTCCGCTCGCCCCTTCCACCGTCATTTTCTCTCTACCCACCCTTGCCTCCTTCTCCGCGCCGCTCTCGATTCCCCCCTCTCTTTCGCACCTTCCATGTCATATCCCGCTCCAGGAGCTCCATCATAGCTCCTCGCTATCGCTGGGAGGATGTTTTCTCCTCCGCTCGCCCCTTCCACCGTCATTTTCTCTCTACCCACCCTTGCCTCCTTTTCCGCGCATCTCTCGATTCCCCCCTCTCTTTCGCACCCTCCATGTCATATTCCGCTCCAGGAGTTCCATCATAGCTCCTCACTGTCGCTGGGAGGATGTTTTCTCCTCCGCTCGCCCCTTCCACCGTCATTTTCTCTCTACCCAACCTTGCCTCCTTCTCCGCGCAGCTCTCGATTCCCCCCCTCTCTTTCGCACCCTCCATGTCATATTCCGCTCCAGGAGCTCCATCATAGCTCCTCTCTGTCGCTGGGAGGATGTTTTCTCCTCTGCTCGCCGCTTCCGCCGTCATTTTCTCTCCACCCACCCTTGCCTCCTTCTCCGCGCCGCTCTCGATTCCCCCCTCTCTTTCGCACCCTTCATGTCATATTCCGCTCCAGGAGCTCCATCATAGCTCCTCGCTGTCGCTGGGAGGATGTTTTCTCCTCCGCTCTTTCCTTCCACCGTCATTTTCTCTCTACCCACCCTTGCCTCCTTCTCCGCGCAGCTCTCGATTCCCCCCTCTCTTTCGCACCCTCCATGTCATATTCCGCTCCAGGAGCTCCATCATAGCTCCTCGCTGTCGCTGGGAGGATGTTTTCTCCTCCGCTCGCCCCTTCCACCGTCATTTTCTCTCTACCCACCCTTGCCTCTTTTTCCGCGCAGCTCTCGATTCCCCCCTCTCTTTCGCACCCTCCATGTCATATTCCGCTCCAGGAGCTCCATCATAGCTCCTCGCTGTCGCTGGGAGGATGTTTTCTCCTCCGCTCGCCCCTTCCACCGTCATTTTCTCTCTACCCACCCTTGCCTCCTTCTCCGCGCAGCTCTCGATTCCCCCCTCTCTTTCAAACCCTCCATGTCATATTCCGCTCCAGGAGCTCCATCATAGCTCCTCGCTGTCGCTGGGAGGATGTTTTCTCCTCCGCTCGCCCCTTCCACCGTCATTTTCTCTCTACCCACCCTTTCCTCCTTTTCCGCGCAGCTCTCGATTCCCCCTTCTCTTTCGCACCCTCCATGTCATATTCCGCTCCAGGAGCTCCATCATAGCTCCTCGCTGTCGCTGGGAGGATGTTTTCTCCTCCGCTCGCCCCTTCCACCGTCATTTTCTCTCTACCCACCCTTGCCTCCTTTTCCGCGCAGCTCTCGATTCCCCCCTCTCTTTCGCACCCTCCATGTCATATTCCGCTCCAGGAGTTCCATCATAGCTCCTCACTGTTGCTGGGAGGATGTTTTCTCCTCCGCTCGCCCCTTCCACCGTCATTTTCTCTCTACCCACCCTTGCCTCCTTCTCCGCGCAGCTCTCGATTCCCCCCTCTCTTTCGCACCCTCCATGTCATATTCCGCTCCAGGAGCTCCATCATAGCTCCTCGCTGTCGCTGGGAGGATGTTTTCTCCTCCGCTCGCCCCTTCCACCGTCATTTTCTCTCTACCCACCCTTGCCTCCTTTTCCGCGCAGCTCTCGATTCCCCCCTCTCTTTCGCACCCTCCATGTCATATCCCGCTCCAGGAGCTCCATCATAGCTCCTCGCTGTCGCTGGGAGGATGTTTTCTCCTCTGCTCGCCCCTTCCACCGTCATTTTCTCTCTACCCACCCTTGCCTCCTTTTCCGCGCAGCTCTTGATTCCCCCCTCTCTTTCGCACCCTCCATGTCATATTCCGCTCCAGGAGTTCCATCATAGCTCCTCACTGTCGCTGGGAGGATGTTTTCTCCTCTGCTCGCCCCTTCCACCGTCATTTTCTCTCTACCCACCCTTGCCTCCTTTTCCGCGCAGCTCTCGATTCCCCCCTCTCTTTCGCACCCTCCATGTCATATTCCGCTCCAGGAGTTCCATCATAGCTCCTCACTGTCGCTGGGAGGATGTTTTCTCCTCCGCTCGCCCCTTCCACCGTCATTTTCTCTCTACCCACCCTTGCCTCCTTCTAAGCGCAGCTCTCGATTCCCCCCTCTCTTTCGCACCCTCCATGTCATATTCCGCTCCAGGAGCTCCATCATAGCTCCTCGCTGTCGCTGGGAGGATGTTTTCTCCTCCGCTCGCCCCTTCCACCGTCATTTTCTCTCTACCCACCCTTGCCTCCTTCTCCGCGCAGCTCTCGATTCCCTCCTCTCTCTCGCACCCTCCATATTACATCCAGCTCCAGGAGCTCCATCATAGCTCCTCGCTGTCGCTGGGAGGATGTTTTCTCCTCCACTCGCCCCTTCCACCGTCATTTTCTCTCTACCCACCCTTGCCTCCTTCTCTGCGCAGCTCTCGATTCCCCCCTCTCTTTCGCACCCTCCATGTCATATTCCGCTCCAGGAGCTCCATCATAGCTCCTCGCTGTCGCTGGGAGGATGTTTTCTCCTCCGCTCGCCACTTCCACCGTCATTTTCTCTCTACCCACCCTTGCCTCCTTCTCCGCGCAGCTCTCGATTCCCTCCTCTCTCTCGCACCCTCCATATTACATCCAGCTCCAGGAGCTCCATCATAGCTCCTCGCTGTCGCTGGGAGGATGTTTTCTTCTGCGCTCGCCCCTTCCACCATCATTTTCTCTCTACCCTCCCTTGCCTCCTTCTCCGCGCAGCTCTCGATTCCCTCCTCTCTCTCGCACCCTCCATATTACATCCAGCTCCAGGAGCTCCATCATAGCTCCTCGCTGTCGCTGGGAGGATGTTGTCTCCTCCGCTCGCCCCTTCCACCGTCATTTTCTCTCTACCCACCCTTGCCTCCTTTTCCGCGCAGCTCTCGATTCCCCCCTCTCTTTCGCACCCTCCATGTCATATTCCGCTCCAGGAGCTCCATCATAGCTCCTCGCTGTCACTGGGAGGATGTTTTCTCCTCCGCTCGCCCCTTCCACCGTCATTTTCTCTCTACCCACCCTTGCCTCCTTCTCCGCGCAGCTCTCGATTCCCCCCTCTCTTTCGCACCCTCCATGTCATATTCCGCTCCAGGAGCTCCATCATAGCTCCTCGCTGTCGCTGGGAGGATGTTTTCTCCTCCGCTCGCCCCTTCCACCGTAATTTTCTCTCTACCCACCCTTGCCTCCTTCTCCGCGCAGCTCTCGATTCCCCCCTCTCTTTCGCACCCTCCATGTCATATTCCGCTCCAGGAGTTCAATCATAGCTGCTCACTGTCGCTGGGAGGATGTTTTCTCCTCCGCTCGCCCCTTCCCCCGTCATTTTCTAACTACCCACCCTTTTCTCCTTCTCCGCGCAGCTCTCGATTCCCCCCTCTCTTTCGCACCCTCCATGTCATATTCCGCTCCAGGAGTTCCATCATAGCTCCTCACTGTCGCTGGGAGGATGTTTTCTCCTCCGCTCGCCCCTTCCACCGTCATTTTCTCTCTACCCACCCTTGCCTCCTTCTCCGCGCAGCTCTCGATTCCCCCCTCTCTTTCGCACCCTCCATGTCATATTCCGCTCCAGGAGTTCCATCATAGCTCCTCACTGTCGCTGGGAGGATGTTTTCTCCTCCGCTCGCCCCTTCCACCGTCATTTTCTCTCTACCCACCCTTGCCTCCTTCTCCGCGCAGCTTTCGATTCCCCCCTCTCTTTCGCACCCTCCATGTCATATTCCGCTCCAGGAGCTCCATCATAGCTCCTCGCTGTCGCTGGGAGGATGTTTTCTCCTCCGCTCGCCCCTTCCACCGTCATTTTCTCTCTACCCACCCTTTCCTCCTTTTCCGCGCAGCTCTCGATTCCCCCCTCTCTTTCGCACCCTCTATGTCATATTCCGCTCCAGGAGCTCCATCATAGCTCCTCGCTGTCGCTGGGAGGATGTTTTCTCCTCCGCTCGCCCCTTCCACCGTCATTTTCTCTCTACCCACCCTAGCCTCCTTCTCCGCGCAGCTCTCGATTCCCCCCTCTCTTTCGCACCCTCCATGTCATATTCCGCTCCAGGAGCTCCATCATAGCTCCTCGCTGTCGCTGGGAGGATGTTTTCTCCTCCGCTCGCCCCTTCCACCGTCATTTTCTCTCTACCCACCCTTGCCTCCTTCTCCACGCAGCTCTCGATTGCCTCCTCTCTCTCGCACCCTCCATATTACATCGAGCTCCAGGAGCTCCATCATAGCTCCTCGCTGTCGCTGGGAGGATGTTTTCTCCTCTGCTCGCCGCTTCCGCCGTCATTTTCTCTCCACCCACCCTTGCCTCCTTCTCCGCGCCGCTCTCGATTCCCCCCTCTCTCTCGCACCCACCATGTCATTTCCCGCTCCAGGAGCTCCATCATAGCTCCTCGCTGTCGCTGGGAGGATGTTTTCTCCTCCGCTCGCCCCTTCCACCGTCATTTTCTCTCTACCCACCCTTGCCTCCTTTTCCGCGCAGCTCTCGATTCCCCCCTCTCTTTCGCACCCTCCATGTCATATTCCGCTCCAGGAGTTCATCATAGCTCCTCACTGTCGCTGGGAGGATGTTTTCTCCTCCGCTCGCCCCTTCCCCCGTCATTTTCTCTCTACCCACCCTTGCCTCCTTCTCCGCGCAGCTCTCGATTCCCCCTCTCTTTCGAACCCTCCATGTCATATTCGGCTCCAGGAGCTCCATCATAGCTCCTCGCTGTCGCTGGGAGGATGTTTTCTCCTCCGCTCGCCCCTTCCACCGTCATTTTCTCTCTACCCACCCTTTCCTCCTTTTCCGCGCAGCTCTCGATTCCCCCTTCTCTTTCGTACCCTCCATGTCATATTCCGCTCCAGGAGTTCCATCATAGCTCCTCACTGTCGCTGGGAGGATGTTTTCTCCACCGCTCGCCCCTTCCACCGTCATTTTCTCTCTACCCACCCTTGCCTCCTTCTCCGCGCAACTCTCGATTCCCCCCTCTCTTTCGCACCCTCCATGTCATATTCCGCTCCAGGAGCTCCATCATAGCTCCTCGCTGTCGCTGGGAGGATGTTTTCTCCTCCGCTCGCCCCTTCCACCGTCATTTTCTCTCTACCCACCCTTGCCTCCTTCTCCGCGCAGCTCTCGATTCCCTCCTCTCTCTCGCACCCTCCATATTACATCCAGCTTCAGGAGCTCCATCATAGCTCCTCGCTGTCGCTGGGAGGATGTTTTCTCCTCCGCTCGCCCCTTCCACCGTCATTTTCTCTCTACCCACCCTTGCCTCCTTCTCCGCGCAGCTCTCGATTCCCTCCTCTCTCTCGCACCCTCCATATTACATCCAGCTCCAGGAGCTCCATCATAGCTCCTCGCTGTCGCTGGGAGGATGTTTTCTCCTCTGCTCGCCGCTTCCGCCGTCATTTTCTCTCCACCCACCCTTGCCTCCTTCTCCGCGCCGCTCTCGATTCCCCCCTCTCTCTCGCACCCACCATGTCATTTCCCGCTCCAGGAGCTCCATCATAGCTCCTCGCTGTCGCTGGGAGGATGTTTTCTCCTCCGCTCGCCCCTTCCACCGTCATTTTCTCTCTACCCACCCTTGCCTCCTTTTCCGCGCAGCTCTCGATTCCCCCCTCTCTTTCGCACCCTCCATGTCATATTCCGCTCCAGGAGTTCATCATAGCTCCTCACTGTCGCTGGGAGGATGTTTTCTCCTCCGCTCGCCCCTTCCCCCGTCATTTTCTCTCTACCCACCCTTGCCTCCTTCTCCGCGCAGCTCTCGATTCCCCCCTCTCTTTCGCACCCTCCATGTCATATTCCGCTCCAGGAGCTCCATTATAGCTCCTCGCTGTCGCTGGGAGGATGTTTTCTCCTCCGCTCGCCCCTTCCACCGTCATTTTCTCTCTACCCACCCTTGCCTCCTTCTCCACGCAGCTCTCGATTCCCTCCTCTCTCTCGCACCCTCCATATTACATCCAGCTCCAGGAGCTCCATCATAGCTCCTCGCTGTCGCTGGGAGGATGTTTTCTCCTCCGCTCGCCCCTTCCACCGTCATTTTCTCTCTACCCACCCTTGCCTCCTTCTCCACGCAGCTCTCGATTCCCTCCTCTCTCTCGCACCCTCCATATTACATCCAGCTCCAGGAGCTCCATCATAGCTCCTCGCTGTCGCTGGGAGGATGTTTTCTCCTCCGCTCGCCCCTTCCACCGTCATTTTCTCTCTACCCACCCTTGCCTCCTTCTCCGCGCAGCTCTCGATTCCCTCCTCTCTCTCGCACCCTCCATATTACATCCAGCTCCAGGAGCTCCATCATAGCTCCTCGCTGTCGCTGGGAGGATGTTTTCTCCTCTGCTCGCCGCTTCCGCCGTCATTTTCTCTCTACCCACCCTTGCCTCCTTCTCCGCGCAGCTCTCGATTCCCCCCTCTCTTTCGCACCCTCCATGTCATATTCCGCTCCAGGAGTTCCATCATAGCTCCTCACTGTCGCTGGGAGGATGTTTTCTCCTCCGCTCGCCCCTTCCACCGTCATTTTCTCTCTACCCACCCTTGCCTCCTTCTCCGCGCAGCTCTCGGTTCCCCCCTCTCTTTCGAACCCTCCATGTCATATTCCGCTCCAGGAGCTCCATCATAGCTCCTCGCTGTCGCTGGGAGGATGTTTTCTCCTCCGCTCGCCCCTTCCCCCGTCATTTTCTCTCTACCCACCCTTGCCTCCTTCTCCGCGCAGCTCTCGATTCCCCCCTCTCTTTCGCACCCTCCATGTCATATTCCGCTCCAGGAGTTCAATCATAGCTCCTCACTGTCGCTGGGAGGATGTTTTCTCCTCCGCTCGCCCCTTCCCCCGTCATTTTCTCTCTACCCACCCTTGCCTCCTTCTCCGCGCAGCTCTCGATTCCCCCCTCTCTTTCGCACCCTCCATGTCATATTCCGCTCCAGGAGTTGCATCATAGCTCCTCACTGTCGCTGGGAGGATGTTTTCTCCTCCGCTCGCCCCTTCCACCGTCATTTTCTCTCTACCCACCCTTGCCTCCTTCTCCGCGCAGCTCTCGATTCCCCCCCTCTCTTTCGAACCCTCCATGTCATATTCCGCTCCAGGAGCTCCATTATAGCTCCTCGCTGTCGCTGGGAGGATGTTTTCTCCTCCGCTCGCCCCTTCCACCGTCATTTTCTCTCTACCCACCCTTTCCTCCTTTTCCGCGCAGCTCTCGATTCCCCCCTCTCTTTCGCACCCTCCATGTCATATTCCGCTCCAGGAGCTCCATCATAGCTCCTCGCTGTCGCTGGGAGGATGTTTTCTCCTCCGCTCGCCCCTTCCACTGTCATTTTCTCTCTACCCAACCTTGCCTCCTTCTCCGCGCAGCTCTCGATTCCCCCCCTCTCTTTCGCACCCTCCATGTCATATTCCGCTCCAGGAGCTCCATCATAGCTCCTCGCTGTTGCTGAGAGGATGTTTTCTCCTCTGCTCGCCGCTTCCGCCGTCATTTTCTCTCCACCCACCCTTGCCTCCTTCTCCGCGCCGCTCTCGATTCCCCCCTCTCTTTCGCACCCTCCATGTCATATTCCGCTCCAGGAGCTCCATCATAGCTCCTCGCTGTCGCTGGGAGGATGTTTTCTCCTCTGCTCGCCCCTTCCACCGTCATTTTCTCTCTACCCACCCTTGCCTCCTTTTCCGCCCAGCTCTCGATTCCCCCCTCTCTTTCGCACCCTCCATGTCATATTCCGCTCCAGGAGCTCCATCATAGCTCCTCGCTGTCGCTGGGAGGATGTCTTCTCCTCCGCTCGCCCCTTCCACCGTCATTTTCTCTCTACCCACCCTTGCCTCCTTCTCCGCGCAGCTCTCGATTCCCTCCTCTCTCTCGCACCCTCCATATTACATCCAGCTCCAGGAGCTCCATCATAGCTCCTCGCTGTCGCTGGGAGGATGTTTTCTCCTCCACTCGCCCCTTCCACCGTCATTTTCTCTCTACCCACCCTTGCCTCCTTCTCTGCGCAGCTCTCGATTCCCCCCTCTCTTTCGCACCCTCCATGTCATATTCCGCTCCAGGAGCTCCATCATAGCTCCTCGCTGTCGCTGGGAGGATGTTTTCTCCTCCGCTCGCCCCTTCCACCGTCATTTTCTCTCTACCCACCCTTGCCTCCTTCTCCGCGCAGCTCTCGATTCCCTCCTCTCTCTCGCACCCTCCATATTACATCCAGCTCCAGGAGCTCCATCATAGCTCCTCGCTGTCGCTGGGAGGATGTTTTCTCCTCCACTCGCCCCTTCCACCGTCATTTTCTCTCTACCCACCCTTGCCTCCTTCTCCGCGCAGCTCTCGATTCCCCCCTCTCTTTCGAACCCTCCATGTCATATTCCGCTCCAGGAGCTCCATCATAGCTCCTCGCTGTCGCTGGGAGGATGTTTTCTCCTCCGCTCGCCCCTTCCACCGTCATTTTCTCTCTACCCACCCTTGCCTCCTTTTCCGCGCAACTCTCGATTCCCCCCTCTCTTTCGCACCCTCCATGTCATATTCCGCTCCAGGAGCTCCATTATAGCTCCTCGCTGTCGCTGGGAGGATGTTTTCTCCTCCGCTCGCCCCTTCCACCGTCATTTTCTCTCTACCCACCCTTGCCTACTTCTCCGCGCAGCTCTCAATTCCACCCTCTCTTTCGCACCCTCCATGTCATATTCCGCTCCAGGAGCTCCATCATAGCTCCTCGCTGTCGCTGGGAGGATGTTTTCTCCTCCGCTCGCCCCTTCCACCGTCATTTTCTCTCTACCCACCCTTGCCTCCTTCTCCGCGCAGCTCTCGATTCCCTCCTCTCTCTCGCACCCTCCATATTACATCCATCTTCAGGAGCTCCATCATAGCTCCTCGCTGTCGCTGGGAGGATGTTTTCTCCTCCGCTCGCCCCTTCCACCGTCATTTTCTCTCTACCCACCCTTGCCTCCTTTTCCGCGCAGCTCTCGATTCCCCCCTCTCTTTCGCACCCTCCATGTCATATTCCGCTCCAGGAGTTCCATCATAGCTCCTCACTGTCGCTGGGAGGATGTTTTCTCCTCCGCTCGCCCCTTCCCCCGTCATTTTCTCTCTACCCACCCTTGCCTCCTTTTCCACGCAGCTCTCGATTCCCCCCTCTCTTTCGCACCCTCCATGTCATATTCCGCTCCAGGAGTTCCATCATAGCTCCTCACTGTCGCTGGGAGGATGTTTTCTCCTCCGCTCGCCCCTTCCACCGTCATTTTCTCTCTACCCACCCTTGCCTCCTTCTCCGCGCAGCTCTCGATTCCCCCCTCTCTTTCGCACCCTCCATGTCATATTCCGCTCCAGGAGTTCCATCATAGCTCCTCACTGTCGCTGGGAGGATGTTTTCTCCTCCGCTCGCCCCTTCCACCGTCATTTTCTCTCTACCCACCCTTGCCTCCTTCTCCGCGCAGCTCTCGATTCCCCCCTCTCTTTCGCACCCTCCATGTCATATTCCGCTCCAGGAGCTCCATCATAGCTCCTCGCTGTCGCTGGGAGGATGTTTTCTCCTCCGCTCGCCCCTTCCACCGTCATTTTCTCTCTACCCACCCTTGCCTCCTTCTCCGCGCAGCTCTCGATTCCCCCCTCTCTTTCGCACCCTCCATGTCATATTCCGCTCCAGGAGCTCCATCATAGCTCCTCACTGTCGCTGGGAGGATGTTTTCTCCTCCGCTCGACCCTTCCACCGTCATTTTCTCTCTATCCACCCTTGCCTCCTTTTCCGCGCAGCTCTCGATTCCCCCCTCTCTTTCGCACCCTCCATGTCATATTCCGCTCCAGGAGCTCCATCATAGCTCCTCGCTGTCGCTGGGAGGATGTTTTCTCCTCCGCTCGCCCCTTCCACCGTCATTTTCTCTCTACCCACCCTTGCCTCCTTCTCCGCGCAGCTCTCGATTCCCTCCTCTCTCTCGCACCCTCCATATTACATCCATCTTCAGGAGCTCCATCATAGCTCCTCGCTGTCGCTGGGAGGATGTTTTCTCCTCCGCTCGCCCCTTCCACCGTCATTTTCTCTCTACCCACCCTTGCCTCCTTTTCCGCGCAGCTCTCGATTCCCCCCTCTCTTTCGCACCCTCCATGTCATATTCCGCTCCAGGAGTTCCATCATAGCTCCTCACTGTCGCTGGGAGGATGTTTTCTCCTCCGCTCGCCCCTTCCACCGTCATTTTCTCTCTACCCACCCTTGCCTCCTTCTCCGCGCAGCTCTCGATTCCTCCCTCTCTTTCGCACCCTCCATGTTATATTCCGCTCCAGGAGCTCCATCATAGCTAATCGCTGTCGCTGGGAGGATGTTTTCTCCTCCGCTCGCCCCTTCCACCGTCATTTTCTCTCTACCCACCCTTGCCTCCTTTTCCGCGCAGCTCTCGATTCCCCCCTCTCTTTCGCACCCTCCATGTCATATTCCGCTCCAGGAGCTCCATCATAGCTCCTCGCTGTCGCTGGGAGGATGTTTTCTCCTCTGCTCGCCCCTTTCACCGTCATTTTCTCTCTACCCACCCTTGCCTCCTTCTCTGCGCAGCTCTCGATTCCCCCCTCTCTTTCGCACCCTCCATGTCATATTCCGCTCCAGGAGTTCCATCATAGCTCCTCACTGTCGCTGGGAGGATGTTTTCTCCTCCGCTCGCCCCTTCCACCGTCATTTTCTCTCTACCCACCCTTGCCTCCTTTTCCGTGCAGCTCTCGATTCCCCCCTCTCTTTCGCACCCTCCATGTCATATTCCGCTCCAGGAGTTCCATCATAGCTCCTCACTGTTGCTGGGAGGATGTTTTCTCCTCCGCTCGCCCCTTCCACCGTCATTTTCTCTCTACCCACCCTTGCCTCCTTCTCCGCGCAGCTCTCGATTCCCCCCTCTCTTTCGCACCCTCTATGTCATATTCCGCTCCAGGAGCTCCATCATAGCTCCTCGCTGTCGCTGGGAGGATGTTTTCTCCTCCGCTCGCCCCTTCCACCGTCATTTTCTCTCTACCCACCCTTGCCTCCTTTTCCGCGCAGCTCTCGATTCCCCCCTCTCTTTCGCACCCTCCATGTCATATTCCGCTCCAGGAGTTCCATCATAGCTCCTCACTGTCGCTGGGAGGATGTTTTCACCTCCGCTCGCCTCTTCCACTGTCATTTTCTCTCTACCCACCCTTGCCTCCTTTTCCGCGCAGCTCTCGATTCCCCCCTCTCTTTCGCACCCTCCATGTCATATTCCGCTCCAGGAGTTCCATCATAGCTCCTCACTGTCGCTGGGAGGAAGTTTTCTCCTCCGCTCGCCCCTTCCACCGTCATTTTCTCTCTACCCACCGTTGCCTCCTTTTCCGCGCAGCTCTCGATTCCCCCCTCTCTTTCGCACCCTCCATGTCATATTCCGCTCCAGGAGCTCCATCATAGCTCCTTGCTGTCGCTGGGAGGATGTTTTCTCCTCCGCTCGCCCCTTCCACCGTCATTTTCTCTCTACCCACCCTTGCCTCCTTTTCCACGCAGCTCTCGATTCCCCCCTCTCTTTCGCACCCTCCATGTCATATTCCACTCCAGGAGCTCCATCATAGCTCCTCGCTGTCGCTGGGAGGATGTTTTCTCCTCCGCTCGCCCCTTCCACCGTCATTTTCTCTCTATCCACCCTTGCCTCCTTTTCCGCGCAGCTCTCGATTCCCCCCTCTCTTTCGCACCCTCCATGTCATATTCCGCTCCAGGAGCTCCATCATAGCTCCTCACTGTCGCTGGGAGGATGTTTTCTCCTCCGCTCGCCCCTTCCACCGTCATTTTCTCTCTACCCACCCTTGCCTCCTTCTCCGTGCAGCTCTCGATTCCCCCCTCTCTTTCGCACCCTCCATGTCATATTCCGCTCCAGGAGCTCCATCATAGCTCCTCGCTGTCGCTGGGAGGATGTTTTCTCCTCCGCTCGCCCCTTCCACCGTCATTTTCTCTCTACCCACCCTTGCCTCCTTCTCCGCGCAGCTCTCGATTCCCTCCTCTCTCTCGCACCCTCCATATTACATCCAGCTTCAGGAGCTCCATCATAGCTCCTCGCTGTCGCTGGGAGGATGTTTTCTCCTCCGCTCGCCCCTTCCACCGTCATTTTCTCTCTACCCACCCTTGCCTCCTTTTCCGCGCAGCTCTCGATTCCCCCCTCTCTTTCGCACCCTCCATGTCATATTCCGCTCCAGGAGTTCCATCATAGCTCCTCACTGTCGCTGGGAGGATGTTTTCTCCTCCGCTCGCCCCTTCCACCGTCATTTTCTCTCTACCCACCCTTGCCTCCTTCTCCGCGCAGCTCTCGATTCCTCCCTCTCTTTCGCACCCTCCATGTTATATTCCGCTCCAGGAGCTCCATCATAGCTAATCGCTGTCGCTGGGAGGATGTTTTCTCCTCCGCTCGCCCCTTCCACCGTCATTTTCTCTCTACCCACCCTTGCCTCCTTTTCCGCGCAGCTCTCGATTCCCCCCTCTCTTTCGCACCCTCCATGTCATATTCCGCTCCAGGAGCTCCATCATAGCTCCTCGCTGTCGCTGGGAGGATGTTTTCTCCTCTGCTCGCCCCTTTCACCGTCATTTTCTCTCTACCCACCCTTGCCTCCTTCTCTGCGCAGCTCTCGATTCCCCCCTCTCTTTCGCATCCTCCATGTCATATTCCGCTCCAGGAGTTCCATCATAGCTCCTCACTGTCGCTGGGAGGATGTTTTCTCCTCCGCTCGCCCCTTCCACCGTCATTTTCTCTCTACCCACCCTTGCCTCCTTTTCCGCGCAGCTCTCGATTCCCCCCTCTCTTTCGCACCCTCCATGTCATATTCCGCTCCAGGAGTTCCATCATAGCTCCTCACTGTTGCTGGGAGGATGTTTTCTCCTCCGCTCGCCCCTTCCACCGTCATTTTCTCTCTACCCACCCTTGCCTCCTTTTCCGCGCAGCTCTCGATTCCCCCCTCTCTTTCGCACCCTCCATGTCATATTCCGCTCCAGGAGCTCCATCATAGCTCCTCGCTGTCGCTGGGAGGATGTTTTCTCCTCCGCTCGCCCCTTCCACCGTCATTTTCTCTCTACCCACCCTTGCCTCCTTTTCAGCGCAGCTCTCGATTCCCCCCTCTCTTTCGCACCCTCAATGTCATATTCCGCTCCAGGAGTTCCATCATAGCTCCTCACTGTCGCTGGGAGGATGTTTTCTCCTCCGCTCGCCCCTTCCACCGTCATTTTCTCTCTACCCACCCTTGCCTCCTTTTCCGCGCAGCTCTCGATTCCCCGCTCTCTTTCGCACCCTCCATGTCATATTCCGCTCCAGGAGTTCCATCATAGCTCCTCACTGTCGCTGGGAGGAAGTTTTCTCCTCCGCTCGCCCCTTCCACCGTCATTTTCTCTCTACCCACCCTTGCCTCCTTTTCCGCGCAGCTCTCGATTCCCCCCTCTCTTTCGCACCCTCCATGTCATATTCCACTCCAGGAGCTCCATCATAGCTCCTTGCTGTCGCTGGGAGGATGTTTTCTCCTCCGCTCGCCCCTTCCACCGTCATTTTCTCTCTACCCACCCTTGCCTCCTTTTCCGCGCAGCTCTCGATTCCCCCCTCTCTTTCACACCCTCCATGTCATATTCCGCTCCAGGAGTTCCATCATAGCTCCTCACTGTCGCTGGGAGGATGTTTTCTCCTCCGCTCGCCCCTTCCACCATCATTTTCTCTCTACCCACCCTTGCCTCCTTTTCCGCGCAGCTCTCGATTCCCCCCTCTCTTTCGCACCCTCCATGTCATATTCCGCTCCAGGAGTTCCATCATAGCTCCTCACTGTCGCTGGGAGGATGTTTTCTCCTCCGCTCGCCCCTTCCACCATCATTTTCTCTCTACCCACCCTTGCCTCCTTTTCCGCGCAGCTCTCGATTCCCCCCTCTCTTTCGCACCCTCCATGTCATATTCCGCTCCAGGAGTTCCATCATAGCTCCTCACTGTCGCTGGGAGGAAGTTTTCTCCTCTGCTCGCCCCTTCCACCGTCATTTTCTCTCTACCCACCCTTGCCTCCTTTTCCGCGCAGCTCTCGATTCCCCCCTCTCTTTCGCACCCTCCATGTCATATTCCGCTCCAGGAGTTCCATCATAGCTCCTCACTGTCGCTGGGAGGATGTTTTCTCCTCCGCTCGCCCCTTCCACCATCATTTTCTCTCTACCCACCCTTGCCTCCTTTTCCGCGCAGCTCTCGATTCCCCCCTCTCTTTCGCACCCTCCATGTCATATTCCGCTCCAGGAGTTCCATCATAGCTCCTCACTGTCGCTGGGAGGATGTTTTCTCCTCCGCTCGCCCCTTCCACCGTCATTTTCTCTCTACCCACCCTTGCCTCCTTCTCCGCGCCGCTCTCGATTCCCCCCTCTCTCTCGCACCCTCCATGTCATATTCCGCTCCAGGAGCTCCATCATAGCTAATCGCTGTCGCTGGGAGGATGTTTTCTCCTCCGCTCGCCCCTTCCACCGTCATTTTCTCTCTACCCACCCTTGCCTCCTTCTCCGCGCAGCTCTCGATTCCCCCCTCTCTCTCGCACCCTCCATATTACATCCAGCTCCAGGAGCTCCATCATAGCTCCTCGCTGTCGCTGGGAGGATGTTTTCTCCTCCGCTCGCCCCTTCCACCGTCATTTTCTCTCTACCCACCCTTGTCTCCTTTTCCGCGCAGCTCTCGATTCCCCCCTCTCTTTCGCACCCTCCATGTCATATTCCGCTCCAGGAGCTCCATCATAGCTCCTCGCTGTCGCTGGGAGGATGTTTTCTCCTCCGCTCGCCCCTTCCACTGTCATTTTCTCTCTACCCACCCTTGCCTCCTTTTCCGCGCAGCTCTCGATTCCCCCCTCTCTTTCGCACCCTCCATGTCATATTCCGCTCCAGGAGTTCCATCATAGCTCCTCACTGTCGCTGGGAGGATGTTTTCTCCTCCGCTCGCCTCTTCCACCGTCATTTTCTCTCTACCCACCCTTGCCTCCTTTTCCGCGCAGCTCTCGATTCCCCCCTCTCTTTCGCACCCTCCATGTCATATTCCGCTCCAGGAGTTCCATCATAGCTCCTCACTGTCGCTGGGAGGAAGTTTTCTCCTCCGCTCGCCCCTTCCACCGTCATTTTCTCTCTACCCACCCTTGCCTCCTTTTCCGCGCAGCTCTCGATTCCCCCCTCTCTTTCGCACCCTCCATGTCATATTCCGCTCCAGGAGCTCCATCATAGCTCCTTGCTGTCGCTGGGAGGATGTTTTCTCCTCCGCTCGCCCCTTCCACCGTCATTTTCTCTCTACCCACCCTTGCCTCCTTTTCCGCGCAGCTCTCGATTCCCCCCTCTCTTTCGCACCCTCCATGTCATATTCCGCTCCAGGAGCTCCATCATAGCTCCTCGCTGTCGCTGGGAGGATGTTTTCTCCTCCCCTCGCCCCTTCCACCGTCATTTTCTCTCTACCCACCCTTGCTTTCTTTTCCGCGCAGCTCTCGATTCCCCCCTCTCTTTCGCACCCTCAATGTCATATTCCGCTCCAGGAGTTCCATCATAGCTCCTCACTGTCGCTGGGAGGATGTTTTCGCCTCCGCTCGCCCCTTCCACCGTCATTTTCTCTCTACCCACCCTTGCCTCCTTTTCCGCGCAGCTCTCGATTCCCCCCTCTCTTTCGCACCCTCCATGTCATATTCCGCTCCAGGAGTTCCATCATAGCTCCTCACTGTCGCTGGGAGGAAGTTTTCTCCTCCGCTCGCCCCTTCCACCGTCATTTTCTCTCTACCCACCCTTGCCTCCTTTTCCGCGCAGCTCTCGATTCCCCCCTCTCTTTCGCACCCTCCATGTCATATTCCGCTCCAGGAGCTCCATCATAGCTCCTTGCTGTCGCTGGGAGGATGTTTTCTCCTCCGCTCGCCCCTTCCACCGTCATTTTCTCTCTACCCACCCTTGCCTCCTTTTCCGCGCAGCTCTCGATTCCCCCCTCTCTTTCGCACCCTCCATGTCATATTCCGCTCCAGGAGTTCCATCATAGCTCCTCACTGTCGCTGGGAGGATGTTTTCTCCTCCGCTCGCCCCTTCCACCATCATTTTCTCTCTACCCACCCTTGCTACCTTTTCCGCGCAGCTCTCGATTCCCCCCTCTCTTTCGCACCCTCCATGTCATATTCCGCTCCAGGAGCTCCATCATAGCTCCTTGCTGTCGCTGGGAGGATGTTTTCTCCTCCGCTCGCCCCTTCCACCGTCATTTTCTCTCTACCCACCCTTGCCTCCTTTTCCGCGCAGCTCTCGATTCCCCCCTCTCTTTCGCACCCTCAATGTCATATTCCGCTCCAGGAGTTCCATCATAGCTCCTCACTGTCGCTGGGAGGATGTTTTCGCCTCCGCTCGCCCCTTCCACCGTCATTTTCTCTCTACCCACCCTTGCCTCCTTTTCCGCGCAGCTCTCGATTCCCCCCTCTCTTTCGCACCCTCCATGTCATATTCCGCTCCAGGAGTTCCATCATAGCTCCTCACTGTCGCTGGGAGGAAGTTTTCTCCTCCGCTCGCCCCTTCCACCGTCATTTTCTCTCTACCCACCCTTGCCTCCTTTTCCGCGCAGCTCTCGATTCCCCCCTCTCTTTCGCACCCTCCATGTCATATTCCGCTCCAGGAGCTCCATCATAGCTCCTTGCTGTCGCTGGGAGGATGTTTTCTCCTCCGCTCGCCCCTTCCACCGTCATTTTCTCTCTACCCACCCTTGCCTCCTTTTCCGCGCAGCTCTCGATTCCCCCCTCTCTTTCGCACCCTCCATGTCATATTCCGCTCCAGGAGTTCCATCATAGCTCCTCACTGTCGCTGGGAGGATGTTTTTTCCTCCGCTCGCCCCTTCCACCATCATTTTCTCTCTACCCACCCTTGCTACCTTTTCCGCGCAGCTCTCGATTCCCCCCTCTCTTTCGCACCCTCCATGTCATATTCCGCTCCAGGAGCTCCATCATAGCTCCTTGCTGTCGCTGGGAGGATGTTTTCTCCTCCGCTCGCCCCTTCCACCGTCATTTTCTCTCTACCCACCCTTGCCTCCTTCTCCGCGCAGCTCTCGATTCCCCCCTCTCTTTCGAACCCTCCATGTCATATTCCGCTCCAGGAGCTCCATTATAGCTCCTCGCTGTCGCTGGGAGGATGTTTTCTCCTCCGCTCGCCCCTTCCACCGTCATTTTCTCTCTACCCACCCTTTCCTCCTTTTCCGCGCAGCTCTCGATTCCCCCCTCTCTTTCGCACCCTCCATGTCATATTCCGCTCCAGGAGCTCCATCATAGCTCCTCGCTGTCGCTGGGAGGATGTTTTCTCCTCCGCTCGCCCCTTCCACCGTCATTTTCTCTCTACCCACCCTTGCCTCCTTTTCCGCGCAGCTCTCGATTCCCCCCTCTCTTTCGCACCCTCCATGTCATATTCCGCTCCAGGAGTTCCATCATAGCTCCTCACTGTCGCTGGGAGGATGTTTTCTCCTCCGCTCGCCCCTTCCACCGTCATTTTCTCTCTACCCACCCTTGCCTCCTTTTCCGCGCAGCTCTCGATTCCCCCCTCTCTTTCGCACCCTCCATGTCATATTCCGCTCCAGGAGTTCCATCATAGCTCCTCACTGTCGCTGGGAGGATGTTTTCTCCTCTGTTTGCCCCTTCCACCGTCATTTTCTCTCTACCCACCCTTGCCTCCTTTTCCGCGCAGCTCTCGATTCCCCCCTCTCTTTCGCACCCTCCATGTCATATTCCGCTCCAGGAGTTCCATCATAGCTCCTCACTGTCGCTGGGAGGATGTTTTCTCCTCTGTTTGCCCCTTCCACCGTCATTTTCTCTCTACCCACCCTTGCCTCCTTTTCCGCGCAGCTCTCGATTCCCCCCTCTCTTTCGCACCCTCCATGTCATATTCCGCTCCAGGAGTTCCATCATAGCTCCTCACTGTCGCTGGGAGGATGTTTTCTCCTCCGCTCGCCCCTTCCACCGTCATTTTCTCTCTACCCACCCTTGCCTCCTTCTAAGCGCAGCTCTCGATTTCCCCCTCTCTTTCGCACCCTCCATGTCATATTCCGCTCCAGGAGCTCCATCATAGCTCCTCGCTGTCGCTGGGAGGATGTTTTCTCCTCCGCTCGCCCCTTCCACCATCATTTTCTCTCTACCCACCCTTGCCTCCTTCTCCGCGCAGCTCTCGATTCCCTCCTCTCTCTCGCACCCTCCATATTACATCCAGCTCCAGGAGCTCCATCATAGCTCCTCGCTGTCGCTGGGAGGATGTTTTCTCCTCCACTCGCCCCTTCCACCGTCATTTTCTCTCTACCCACCCTTGCCTCCTTCTCTGCGCAGCTCTCGATTCCCCCCTCTCTTTCGCACCCTCCATGTCATATTCCGCTCCAGGAGCTCCATCATAGCTCCTCGCTGTCGCTGGGAGGATGTTTTCTCCTCCGCTCGCCCCTTCCACCGTCATTTTCTCTCTACCCACCCTTGCCTCCTTCTCCGCGCAGCTCTCGATTCCCTCCTCTCTCTCGCACCCTCCATATTACATCCAGCTCCAGGAGCTCCATCATAGCTCCTCGCTGTCGCTGGGAGGATGTTTTCTCCTCTGCTCGCCGCTTCCGCCGTCATTTTCTCTCCACCCACCCTTGCCTCCTTCTCTGCGCCGCTCTCGATTCCCCCCTCTCTTTCGCACCCTCCATGTCATATTCTGCTCCAGGAGCTCCATCATAGCTCCTCGCTGTCGCTGGGAGGATGTTTTCTCCTCCGCTCGCCCCTTCCACCGTCATTTTCTCTCTACCCACCCTTGCCTCTTTTTCCGCGCAGCTCTCGATTCCCCCCTCTCTTTCGCACCCTCCATGTCATATTCCGCTCCAGGAGCTCCATCATAGCTCCTCGCTGTCGCTGGGAGGATGTTTTCTCCTCCGCTCGCCCCTTCCACCGTCATTTTCTCTCTACCCACCCTTGCCTCTTTTTCCGCGCAGCTCTCGATTCCCCCCTCTCTTTCGCACCCTCCATGTCATATTCCGCTCCAGGAGCTCCATCATAGCTCCTCGCTGTCGCTGGGAGGATGTTTTCTCCTCCGCTCGCCCCTTCCACCGTCATTTTCTCTCTACCCACCCTTGCCTCTTTTTCCGCGCAGCTCTCGATTCCCCCCTCTCTTTCGCACCCTCCATGTCATATTCCGCTCCAGGAGCTCCATCATAGCTCCTCGCTGTTGCTGGGAGGATGTTTTCTCCTCCGCTCGCCCCTTCCACCGTCATTTTCTCTCTACCCACCCTTGCCTCCTTTTCCGCGCAGCTCTCGATTCCCCCCTCTCTTTCGCACCCTCCATGTCATATTCCGCTCCAGGAGTTCCATCATAGCTCCTCAATGTCGCTGGGAGGATGTTTTCTCCTCCGCTCGCCCCTTCCACCGTCATTTTCTCTCTACCCACCCTTGCCTCCTTCTCCGCGCAGCTCTCGATTCCCCCCTCTCTTTCGCACCCTCCATGTCATATTCCGCTCCAGGAGCTCCATCATAGCTCCTCGCTGTCGCTGGGAGGATGTTTTCTCCTCCGCTCGCCCCTTCCACCGTCATTTTCTCTCTACCCACCCTTGCCTCCTTTTCCGCGCAGCTCTCGATTCCCCCCTCTCTTTCGCACCCTCCATGTCATATCTCGCTCCAGGAGCTCCATCATAGCTCCTCGCTGTCGCTGGGAAGATGTTTTCTCCTCTGCTCGCCCCTTCCACCGTCATTTTCTCTCTACCCACCCTTGCCTCCTTTTCCGCGCAGCTCTCGATTCCCCCCTCTCTTTCGCACCCTCCATGTCATATTCCGCTCCAGGAGTTCCATCATAGCTCCTCACTGTCGCTGGGAGGATGTTTTCTCCTCTGCTCGCCCCTTCCACCGTCATTTTCTCTCTACCCACCCTTGCCTCCTTTTCCGCGCAGCTCTCGATTCCCCCCTCTCTTTCGCACCCTCCATGTCATAATCCGCTCCAGGAGTTCCATCATAGCTCCTCACTGTCGCTGGGAGGATGTTTTCTCCTCCGCTCGCCCCTTCCACCGTCATTTTCTCTCTACCCACCCTTGCCTCCTTCTAAGCGCAGCTCTCGATTCCCCCCTCTCTTTCGCACCCTCCTTGTCATATTCCGCTCCAGGAGCTCCATCATAGCTCCTCGCTGTCGCTGGGAGGATGTTTTCTCCTCCGCTCGCCCCTTCCACCGTCATTTTCTCTCTACCCACCCTTGCCTCCTTCTCCGCGCAGCTCTCGATTCCCTCCTCTCTCTCGCACCCTCCATATTACATCCAGCTCCAGGAGCTCCATCATAGCTCCTCGCTGTCGCTGGGAGGATGTTTTCTCCTCCACTCGCCCCTTCCACCGTCATTTTCTCTCTACCCACCCTTGCCTCCTTCTAAGCGCAGCTCTCGATTCCCCCCTCTCTTTCGCACCCTCCATGTCATATTCCGCTCCAGGAGCTCCATCATAGCTCCTCGCTGTCGCTGGGAGGATGTTTTCTCCTCCGCTCGCCACTTCCACCGTCATTTTCTCTCTACCCACCCTTGCCTCCTTCTCCGCGCAGCTCTCGGTTCCCCCCTCTCTTTCGAACCCTCCATGTCATATTCCGCTCCAGGAGCTCCATCATAGCTCCTCGCTGTCGCTGGGAGGATGTTTTCTCCTCCGCTCGCCCCTTCCCCCGTCATTTTCTCTCTACCCACCCTTGCCTCCTTCTCCGCGCAGCTCTCGATTCCCCCCTCTCTTTCGCACCCTCCATGTCATATTCCGCTCCAGGAGTTGCATCATAGCTCCTCACTGTCGCTGGGAGGATGTTTTCTCCTCCGCTCGCCCCTTCCACCGTCATTTTCTCTCTACCCACCCTTGCCTCCTTCTCCGCGCAGCTCTCGATTCCCCCCCCTCTTTCGAACCCTCCATGTCATATTCCGCTCCAGGAGCTCCATTATAGCTCCTCGCTGTCGCTGGGAGGATGTTTTCTCCTCCGCTCGCCCCTTCCACCGTCATTTTCTCTCTACCCACCCTTTCCTCCTTTTCCGCGCAGCTCTCGATTCCCCCCTCTCTTTCGCACCCTCCATGTCATATTCCGCTCCATGAGCTCCATCATAGCTCCTCGCTGTCGCTGGGAGGATGTTTTCTCCTCCGCTCGCCCCTTCCACCGTCATTTTCTCTCTACCCACCCTTGCCTCCTTTTCCGCGCAGCTCTCGATTCCCCCCTCTCTTTCGCACCCTCCATGTCATATTCCGCTCCAGGAGTTCCATCATAGCTCCTCACTGTCGCTGGGAGGATGTTTTCTCCTCCGTTCGCCCCTTCCACCGTCATTTTCTCTCTACCCAACCTTGCCTCCTTCTCCGCGCAGCTCTCGATTCCCCCCCTCTCTTTCGCACCCTCCATGTCATTTTCCGCTCCAGGAGCTCCATCATAGCTCCTCGCTGTCGCTGGGAGGATGTTTTCTCCTCTGCTCGCCGCTTCCGCCGTCATTTTCTCTCCACCCACCCTTGCCTCCTTCTCCGCGCCGCTCTCGATTCCCCCCTCTCTTTCGCACCCTCCATGTCATATTCCGCTCCAGGAGCTCCATCATAGCTCCTCGCTGTCGCTGGGAGGATGTTTTCTCCTCCGCTCGCCCCTTCCACCGTCATTTTCTCTCTACCCACCCTTTCCTCCTTTTCCGCGCAGCTCTCGATTCCCCCCTCTCTTTCGCACCCTCCATGTCATATTCCGCTCCAGGAGCTCCATCATAGCTCCTCGCTGTCGCTGGGAGGATGTTTTCTCCTCCGCTCGCCCCTTCCACCGTCATTTTCTCTCTACCCACCCTTGCCTCCTTTTCCGCGCAGCTCTCGATTCCCCCCTCTCTTTCGCACCCTCCATGTCATATTCCGCTCCAGGAGTTCCATCATAGCTCCTCACTGTCGCTGGGAGGATGTTTTCTCCTCCGCTCGCCCCTTCCACCGTCATTTTCTCTCTACCCACCCTTGCCTCCTTTTCCGCGCACCTCTTATTCCCCCCTCTCTTTCGCACCCTCCATGTCATATTCCGCTCCAGGAGCTCCATCATAGCTCCTCGCTGTCGCTGGGAGGATGTTTTCTCCTCCGCTCGCCCCTTCCACCGTCATTTTCTCTCTACCCACCCTTGCCTCCTTCTCCGCGCAGCTCTCGATTCCCTCCTCTCTCTCGCACCCTCCATATTACATCCAGCTCCAGGAGCTCCATCATAGCTCCTCGCTGTCGCTGGGAGGATGTTTTCTCCTCTGCTCGCCGCTTCCGCCGTCATTTTCTCTCCACCCACCCTTGCCTCCTTCTCCGCGCCGCTCTCGATTCCCCCCTCTCTTTCGCACCCTCCATGTCATATTCCGCTCCAGGAGTTCCATCATAGCTCCTCACTGTCACTGGGAGGATGTTTTCTCCTCCGCTCGCCCCTTCCACCGTCATTTTCTCTCTACCCACCCTTGCCTCCTTTTCCGCGCACCTCTTATTCCCCCCTCTCTTTCGCACCCTCCATGTCATATTCCGCTCCAGGAGCTCCATCATAGCTCCTCGCTGTCGCTGGGAGGATGTTTTCTCCTCCGCTCGCCCCTTCCACCGTCATTTTCTCTCTACCCACCCTTGCCTCCTTCTCCGCGCAGCTCTCGATTCCCTCCTCTCTCTCGCACCCTCCATATTACATCCAGCTCCAGGAGCTCCATCATAGCTCCTCGCTGTCGCTGGGAGGATGTTTTCTCCTCTGCTCGCCGCTTCCGCCGTCATTTTCTCTCCACCCACCCTTGCCTCCTTCTCCGCGCCGCTCTCGATTCCCCCCTCTCTTTCGCACCCTCCATGTCATATTCTGCTCCAGGAGCTCCATCATAGCTCCTCGCTGTCGCTGGGAGGATGTTTTCTCCTCCGCTCGCCCCTTCCACCGTCATTTTCTCTCTACCCACCCTTGCCTCTTTTTCCGCGCAGCTCTCGATTCCCCCCTCTCTTTCGCACCCTCCATGTCATATTCCGCTCCAGGAGCTCCATCATAGCTCCTCGCTGTCGCTGGGAGGATGTTTTCTCCTCTGCTCGCCCCTTCCACCGTCATTTTCTCTCTACCCACCCTTGCCTCCTTCTCCGCGCCGCTCTCGATTCCCCCCTCTCTTTCGCACCTTCCATGTCATATCCCGCTCCAGGAGCTCCATCATAGCTCCTTGCTATCGCTGGGAGGATGTTTTCTCCTCCGCTCGCCCCTTCCACCGTCATTTTCTCTCTACCCACCCTTGCCTCCTTTTCCGCGCAGCTCTCGATTCCCCCCTCTCTTTCGCACCCTCCATGTCATATTCCGCTCCAGGAGTTCCATCATAGCTCCTCACTGTCGCTGGGAGGATGTTTTCTCCTCCGCTCGCCCCTTCCACCGTCATTTTCTCTCTACCCAACCTTGCCTCCTTCTCCGCGCAGCTCTCGATTCCCCCCCTCTCTTTCGCACCCTCCATGTCATATTCCGCTCCAGGAGCTCCATCATAGCTCCTCTCTGTCGCTGGGAGGATGTTTTCTCCTCTGCTCGCCGCTTCCGCCGTCATTTTCTCTCCACCCACCCTTGCCTCCTTCTCCGCGCCGCTCTCGATTCCCCCCTCTCTTTCGCACCCTTCATGTCATATTCCGCTCCAGGAGCTCCATCATAGCTCCTCGCTGTCGCTGGGAGGATGTTTTCTCCTCCGCTCTTTCCTTCCACCGTCATTTTCTCTCTACCCACCCTTGCCTCCTTCTCTGCGCAGCTCTCGATTCCCCCCTCTCTTTCGCACCCTCCATGTCATATTCCGCTCCAGGAGCTCCATCATAGCTCCTCGCTGTCGCTGGGAGGATGTTTTCTCCTCCGCTCGCCCCTTCCACCGTCATTTTCTCTCTACCCACCCTTGCCTCTTTTTCCGCGCAGCTCTCGATTCCCCCCTCTCTTTCGCACCCTCCATGTCATATTCCGCTCCAGGAGCTCCATCATAGCTCCTCGCTGTCGCTGGGAGGATGTTTTCTCCTCCGCTCGCCCCTTCCACCGTCATTTTCTCTCTACCCACCCTTGCCTCCTTCTCCGCGCAGCTCTCGATTCCCCCCTCTCTTTCAAACCCTCCATGTCATATTCCGCTCCAGGAGCTCCATCATAGCTCCTCGCTGTCGCTGGGAGGATGTTTTCTCCTCCGCTCGCCCCTTCCACCGTCATTTTCTCTCTACCCACCCTTTCCTCCTTTTCCGCGCAGCTCTCGATTCCCCCTTCTCTTTCGCACCCTCCATGTCATATTCCGCTCCAGGAGCTCCATCATAGCTCCTCGCTGTCGCTGGGAGGATGTTTTCTCCTCCGCTCGCCCCTTCCACCGTCATTTTCTCTCTACCCACCCTTGCCTCCTTTTCCGCGCAGCTCTCGATTCCCCCCTCTCTTTCGCACCCTCCATGTCATATTCCGCTCCAGGAGTTCCATCATAGCTCCTCACTGTTGCTGGGAGGATGTTTTCTCCTCCGCTCGCCCCTTCCACCGTCATTTTCTCTCTACCCACCCTTGCCTCCTTCTCCGCGCAGCTCTCGATTCCCCCCTCTCTTTCGCACCCTCCATGTCATATTCCGCTCCAGGAGCTCCATCATAGCTCCTCGCTGTCGCTGGGAGGATGTTTTCTCCTCCGCTCGCCCCTTCCACCGTCATTTTCTCTCTACCCACCCTTGCCTCCTTCTAAGCGCAGCTCTCGATTCCCCCCTCTCTTTCGCACCCTCCTTGTCATATTCCGCTCCAGGAGCTCCATCATAGCTCCTCGCTGTCGCTGGGAGGATGTTTTCTCCTCCGCTCGCCCCTTCCACCGTCATTTTCTCTCTACCCACCCTTGCCTCCTTCTCCGCGCAGCTCTCGATTCCCTCCTCTCTCTCGCACCCTCCATATTACATCCAGCTCCAGGAGCTCCATCATAGCTCCTCGCTGTCGCTGGGAGGATGTTTTCTCCTCCACTCGCCCCTTCCACCGTCATTTTCTCTCTACCCACCCTTGCCTCCTTCTAAGCGCAGCTCTCGATTCCCCCCTCTCTTTCGCACCCTCCATGTCATATTCCGCTCCAGGAGCTCCATCATAGCTCCTCGCTGTCGCTGGGAGGATGTTTTCTCCTCCGCTCGCCACTTCCACCGTCATTTTCTCTCTACCCACCCTTGCCTCCTTCTCCGCGCAGCTCTCGGTTCCCCCCTCTCTTTCGAACCCTCCATGTCATATTCCGCTCCAGGAGCTCCATCATAGCTCCTCGCTGTCGCTGGGAGGATGTTTTCTCCTCCGCTCGCCCCTTCCCCCGTCATTTTCTCTCTACCCACCCTTGCCTCCTTCTCCGCGCAGCTCTCGATTCCCCCCTCTCTTTCGCACCCTCCATGTCATATTCCGCTCCAGGAGTTCAATCATAGCTCCTCACTGTCGCTGGGAGGATGTTTTCTCCTCCGCTCGCCCCTTCCCCCGTCATTTTCTCTCTACCCACCCTTGCCTCCTTCTCCGCGCAGCTCTCGATTCCCCCCTCTCTTTCGCACCCTCCATGTCATATTCCGCTCCAGGAGTTGCATCATAGCTCCTCACTGTCGCTGGGAGGATGTTTTCTCCTCCGCTCGCCCCTTCCACCGTCATTTTCTCTCTACCCACCCTTGCCTCCTTCTCCGCGCAGCTCTCGATTCCCCCCCCTCTTTCGAACCCTCCATGTCATATTCCGCTCCAGGAGCTCCATTATAGCTCCTCGCTGTCGCTGGGAGGATGTTTTCTCCTCCGCTCGCCCCTTCCACCGTCATTTTCTCTCTACCCACCCTTTCCTCCTTTTCCGCGCAGCTCTCGATTCCCCCCTCTCTTTCGCACCCTCCATGTCATATTCCGCTCCATGAGCTCCATCATAGCTCCTCGCTGTCGCTGGGAGGATGTTTTCTCCTCCGCTCGCCCCTTCCACCGTCATTTTCTCTCTACCCACCCTTGCCTCCTTTTCCGCGCAGCTCTCGATTCCCCCCTCTCTTTCGCACCCTCCATGTCATATTCCGCTCCAGGAGTTCCATCATAGCTCCTCACTGTCGCTGGGAGGATGTTTTCTCCTCCGTTCGCCCCTTCCACCGTCATTTTCTCTCTACCCAACCTTGCCTCCTTCTCCGCGCAGCTCTCGATTCCCCCCCTCTCTTTCGCACCCTCCATGTCATTTTCCGCTCCAGGAGCTCCATCATAGCTCCTCGCTGTCGCTGGGAGGATGTTTTCTCCTCTGCTCGCCGCTTCCGCCGTCATTTTCTCTCCACCCACCCTTGCCTCCTTCTCCGCGCCGCTCTCGATTCCCCCCTCTCTTTCGCACCCTCCATGTCATATTCCGCTCCAGGAGCTCCATCATAGCTCCTCGCTGTCGCTGGGAGGATGTTTTCTCCTCCGCTCGCCCCTTCCACCGTCATTTTCTCTCTACCCACCCTTTCCTCCTTTTCCGCGCAGCTCTCGATTCCCCCCTCTCTTTCGCACCCTCCATGTCATATTCCGCTCCAGGAGCTCCATCATAGCTCCTCGCTGTCGCTGGGAGGATGTTTTCTCCTCCGCTCGCCCCTTCCACCGTCATTTTCTCTCTACCCACCCTTGCCTCCTTTTCCGCGCAGCTCTCGATTCCCCCCTCTCTTTCGCACCCTCCATGTCATATTCCGCTCCAGGAGTTCCATCATAGCTCCTCACTGTCGCTGGGAGGATGTTTTCTCCTCCGCTCGCCCCTTCCACCGTCATTTTCTCTCTACCCACCCTTGCCTCCTTTTCCGCGCACCTCTTATTCCCCCCTCTCTTTCGCACCCTCCATGTCATATTCCGCTCCAGGAGCTCCATCATAGCTCCTCGCTGTCGCTGGGAGGATGTTTTCTCCTCCGCTCGCCCCTTCCACCGTCATTTTCTCTCTACCCACCCTTGCCTCCTTCTCCGCGCAGCTCTCGATTCCCTCCTCTCTCTCGCACCCTCCATATTACATCCAGCTCCAGGAGCTCCATCATAGCTCCTCGCTGTCGCTGGGAGGATGTTTTCTCCTCTGCTCGCCGCTTCCGCCGTCATTTTCTCTCCACCCACCCTTGCCTCCTTCTCCGCGCCGCTCTCGATTCCCCCCTCTCTTTCGCACCCTCCATGTCATATTCCGCTCCAGGAGTTCCATCATAGCTCCTCACTGTCACTGGGAGGATGTTTTCTCCTCCGCTCGCCCCTTCCACCGTCATTTTCTCTCTACCCACCCTTGCCTCCTTTTCCGCGCACCTCTTATTCCCCCCTCTCTTTCGCACCCTCCATGTCATATTCCGCTCCAGGAGCTCCATCATAGCTCCTCGCTGTCGCTGGGAGGATGTTTTCTCCTCCGCTCGCCCCTTCCACCGTCATTTTCTCTCTACCCACCCTTGCCTCCTTCTCCGCGCAGCTCTCGATTCCCTCCTCTCTCTCGCACCCTCCATATTACATCCAGCTCCAGGAGCTCCATCATAGCTCCTCGCTGTCGCTGGGAGGATGTTTTCTCCTCTGCTCGCCGCTTCCGCCGTCATTTTCTCTCCACCCACCCTTGCCTCCTTCTCCGCGCCGCTCTCGATTCCCCCCTCTCTTTCGCACCCTCCATGTCATATTCTGCTCCAGGAGCTCCATCATAGCTCCTCGCTGTCGCTGGGAGGATGTTTTCTCCTCCGCTCGCCCCTTCCACCGTCATTTTCTCTCTACCCACCCTTGCCTCTTTTTCCGCGCAGCTCTCGATTCCCCCCTCTCTTTCGCACCCTCCATGTCATATTCCGCTCCAGGAGCTCCATCATAGCTCCTCGCTGTCGCTGGGAGGATGTTTTCTCCTCTGCTCGCCCCTTCCACCGTCATTTTCTCTCTACCCACCCTTGCCTCCTTCTCCGCGCCGCTCTCGATTCCCCCCTCTCTTTCGCACCTTCCATGTCATATCCCGCTCCAGGAGCTCCATCATAGCTCCTTGCTATCGCTGGGAGGATGTTTTCTCCTCCGCTCGCCCCTTCCACCGTCATTTTCTCTCTACCCACCCTTGCCTCCTTTTCCGCGCAGCTCTCGATTCCCCCCTCTCTTTCGCACCCTCCATGTCATATTCCGCTCCAGGAGTTCCATCATAGCTCCTCACTGTCGCTGGGAGGATGTTTTCTCCTCCGCTCGCCCCTTCCACCGTCATTTTCTCTCTACCCAACCTTGCCTCCTTCTCCGCGCAGCTCTCGATTCCCCCCCTCTCTTTCGCACCCTCCATGTCATATTCCGCTCCAGGAGCTCCATCATAGCTCCTCTCTGTCGCTGGGAGGATGTTTTCTCCTCTGCTCGCCGCTTCCGCCGTCATTTTCTCTCCACCCACCCTTGCCTCCTTCTCCGCGCCGCTCTCGATTCCCCCCTCTCTTTCGCACCCTTCATGTCATATTCCGCTCCAGGAGCTCCATCATAGCTCCTCGCTGTCGCTGGGAGGATGTTTTCTCCTCCGCTCTTTCCTTCCACCGTCATTTTCTCTCTACCCACCCTTGCCTCCTTCTCTGCGCAGCTCTCGATTCCCCCCTCTCTTTCGCACCCTCCATGTCATATTCCGCTCCAGGAGCTCCATCATAGCTCCTCGCTGTCGCTGGGAGGATGTTTTCTCCTCCGCTCGCCCCTTCCACCGTCATTTTCTCTCTACCCACCCTTGCCTCTTTTTCCGCGCAGCTCTCGATTCCCCCCTCTCTTTCGCACCCTCCATGTCATATTCCGCTCCAGGAGCTCCATCATAGCTCCTCGCTGTCGCTGGGAGGATGTTTTCTCCTCCGCTCGCCCCTTCCACCGTCATTTTCTCTCTACCCACCCTTGCCTCCTTCTCCGCGCAGCTCTCGATTCCCCCCTCTCTTTCAAACCCTCCATGTCATATTCCGCTCCAGGAGCTCCATCATAGCTCCTCGCTGTCGCTGGGAGGATGTTTTCTCCTCCGCTCGCCCCTTCCACCGTCATTTTCTCTCTACCCACCCTTTCCTCCTTTTCCGCGCAGCTCTCGATTCCCCCTTCTCTTTCGCACCCTCCATGTCATATTCCGCTCCAGGAGCTCCATCATAGCTCCTCGCTGTCGCTGGGAGGATGTTTTCTCCTCCGCTCGCCCCTTCCACCGTCATTTTCTCTCTACCCACCCTTGCCTCCTTTTCCGCGCAGCTCTCGATTCCCCCCTCTCTTTCGCACCCTCCATGTCATATTCCGCTCCAGGAGTTCCATCATAGCTCCTCACTGTTGCTGGGAGGATGTTTTCTCCTCCGCTCGCCCCTTCCACCGTCATTTTCTCTCTACCCACCCTTGCCTCCTTCTCCGCGCAGCTCTCGATTCCCCCCTCTCTTTCGCACCCTCCATGTCATATTCCGCTCCAGGAGCTCCATCATAGCTCCTCGCTGTCGCTGGGAGGATGTTTTCTCCTCCGCTCGCCCCTTCCACCGTCATTTTCTCTCTACCCACCCTTGCCTCCTTTTCCGCGCAGCTCTCGATTCCCCCCTCTCTTTCGCACCCTCCATGTCATATCCCGCTCCAGGAGCTCCATCATAGCTCCTCGCTGTCGCTGGGAGGATGTTTTCTCCTCTGCTCGCCCCTTCCACCGTCATTTTCTCTCTACCCACCCTTGCCTCCTTTTCCGCGCAGCTCTTGATTCCCCCCTCTCTTTCGCACCCTCCATGTCATATTCCGCTCCAGGAGTTCCATCATAGCTCCTCACTGTCGCTGGGAGGATGTTTTCTCCTCTGCTCGCCCCTTCCACCGTCATTTTCTCTCTACCCACCCTTGCCTCCTTTTCCGCGCAGCTCTCGATTCCCCCCTCTCTTTCGCACCCTCCATGTCATATTCCGCTCCAGGAGTTCCATCATAGCTCCTCACTGTCGCTGGGAGGATGTTTTCTCCTCTGCTCGCCCCTTCCACCGTCATTTTCTCTCTACCCACCCTTGCCTCCTTCTAAGCGCAGCTCTCGATTCCCCCCTCTCTTTCGCACCCTCCATGTCATATTCCGCTCCAGGAGCTCCATCATAGCTCCTCGCTGTCGCTGGGAGGATGTTTTCTCCTCCGCTCGCCCCTTCCACCGTCATTTTCTCTCTACCCACCCTTGCCTCCTTCTCCGCGCAGCTCTCGATTCCCTCCTCTCTCTCGCACCCTCCATATTACATCCAGCTCCAGGAGCTCCATCATAGCTCCTCGCTGTCGCTGGGAGGATGTTTTCTCCTCCACTCGCCCCTTCCACCGTCATTTTCTCTCTACCCACCCTTGCCTCCTTCTCTGCGCAGCTCTCGATTCCCCCCTCTCTTTCGCACCCTCCATGTCATATTCCGCTCCAGGAGCTCCATCATAGCTCCTCGCTGTCGCTGGGAGGATGTTTTCTCCTCCGCTCGCCACTTCCACCGTCATTTTCTCTCTACCCACCCTTGCCTCCTTCTCCGCGCAGCTCTCGATTCCCTCCTCTCTCTCGCACCCTCCATATTACATCCAGCTCCAGGAGCTCCATCATAGCTCCTCGCTGTCGCTGGGAGGATGTTTTCTTCTGCGCTCGCCCCTTCCACCATCATTTTCTCTCTACCCTCCCTTGCCTCCTTCTCCGCGCAGCTCTCGATTCCCTCCTCTCTCTCGCACCCTCCATATTACATCCAGCTCCAGGAGCTCCATCATAGCTCCTCGCTGTCGCTGGGAGGATGTTGTCTCCTCCGCTCGCCCCTTCCACCGTCATTTTCTCTCTACCCACCCTTGCCTCCTTCTCCGCGCAGCTCTCGATTCCCCCCTCTCTTTCGCACCCTCCATGTCATATTCCGCTCCAGGAGTTCAATCATAGCTGCTCACTGTCGCTGGGAGGATGTTTTCTCCTCCGCTCGCCCCTTCCCCCGTCATTTTCTCTCTACCCACCCTTTTCTCCTTCTCCGCGCAGCTCTCGATTCCCCCCTCTCTTTCGCACCCTCCATGTCATATTCCGCTCCAGGAGTTCCATCATAGCTCCTCACTGTCGCTGGGAGGATGTTTTCTCCTCCGCTCGCCCCTTCCACCGTCATTTTCTCTCTACCCACCCTTGCCTCCTTCTCCGCGCAGCTCTCGATTCCCCCCTCTCTTTCGCACCCTCCATGTCATATTCCGCTCCAGGAGTTCCATCATAGCTCCTCACTGTCGCTGGGAGGATGTTTTCTCCTCCGCTCGCCCCTTCCACCGTCATTTTCTCTCTACCCACCCTTGCCTCCTTCTCCGCGCAGCTTTCGATTCCCCCCTCTCTTTCGCACCCTCCATGTCATATTCCGCTCCAGGAGCTCCATCATAGCTCCTCGCTGTCGCTGGGAGGATGTTTTCTCCTCCGCTCGCCCCTTCCACCGTCATTTTCTCTCTACCCACCCTTTCCTCCTTTTCCGCGCAGCTCTCGATTCCCCCCTCTCTTTCGCACCCTCTATGTCATATTCCGCTCCAGGAGCTCCATCATAGCTCCTCGCTGTCGCTGGGAGGATGTTTTCTCCTCCGCTCGCCCCTTCCACCGTCATTTTCTCTCTACCCACCCTAGCCTCCTTCTCCGCGCAGCTCTCGATTCCCCCCTCTCTTTCGCACCCTCCATGTCATATTCCGCTCCAGGAGCTCCATCATAGCTCCTCGCTGTCGCTGGGAGGATGTTTTCTCCTCCGCTCGCCCCTTCCACCGTCATTTTCTCTCTACCCACCCTTGCCTCCTTCTCCACGCAGCTCTCGATTGCCTCCTCTCTCTCGCACCCTCCATATTACATCGAGCTCCAGGAGCTCCATCATAGCTCCTCGCTGTCGCTGGGAGGATGTTTTCTCCTCTGCTCGCCGCTTCCGCCGTCATTTTCTCTCCACCCACCCTTGCCTCCTTCTCCGCGCCGCTCTCGATTCCCCCCTCTCTCTCGCACCCACCATGTCATTTCCCGCTCCAGGAGCTCCATCATAGCTCCTCGCTGTCGCTGGGAGGATGTTTTCTCCTCCGCTCGCCCCTTCCACCGTCATTTTCTCTCTACCCACCCTTGCCTCCTTTTCCGCGCAGCTCTCGATTCCCCCCTCTCTTTCGCACCCTCCATGTCATATTCCGCTCCAGGAGTTCATCATAGCTCCTCACTGTCGCTGGGAGGATGTTTTCTCCTCCGCTCGCCCCTTCCCCCGTCATTTTCTCTCTACCCACCCTTGCCTCCTTCTCCGCGCAGCTCTCGATTCCCCCCTCTCTTTCGAACCCTCCATGTCATATTCCGCTCCAGGAGTTCCATCATAGCTCCTAGCTGTCGCTGGGAGGATGTTTTCTCCTCCGCTCGCCCCTTCCACCGTCATTTTCTCTCTACCCACCCTTTCCTCCTTTTCCGCGCAGCTCTCGATTCCCCCTTCTCTTTCGTACCCTCCATGTCATATTCCGCTCCAGGAGTTCCATCATAGCTCCTCACTGTCGCTGGGAGGATGTTTTCTCCACCGCTCGCCCCTTCCACCGTCATTTTCTCTCTACCCACCCTTGCCTCCTTCTCCGCGCAACTCTCGATTCCCCCCTCTCTTTCGCACCCTCCATGTCATATTCCGCTCCAGGAGCTCCATCATAGCTCCTCGCTGTCGCTGGGAGGATGTTTTCTCCTCCGCTCGCCCCTTCCACCGTCATTTTCTCTCTACCCACCCTTGCCTCCTTCTCCGCGCAGCTCTCGATTCCCTCCTCTCTCTCGCACCCTCCATATTACATCCAGCTCCAGGAGCTCCATCATAGCTCCTCGCTGTCGCTGGGAGGATGTTTTCTCCTCCGCTCGCCCCTTCCACCGTCATTTTCTCTCTACCCACCCTTGCCTCCTTCTCTGCGCAGCTCTCGATTCCCCCCTCTCTTTCGCACCCTCCATGTCATATTCCGCTCCAGGAGCTCCATCATAGCTCCTCGCTGTCGCTGGGAGGATGTTTTCTCCTCCGCTCGCCCCTTCCATCGTCATTTTCTCTCTACCCACCCTTGCCTCCTTCTCCACGCAGCTCTCGATTCCCTCCTCTCTCTCGCACCCTCCATATTACATCCAGCTCCAGGAGCTCCATCATAGCTCCTCGCTGTCACTGGGAGGATGTTTTCTCCTCTGCTCGCCGCTTCCGCCGTCATTTTCTCTCCACCCACCCTTGCCTCCTTCTCCGCGCCGCTCTCGATTCCCCCCCTCTCTCTCGCACCCACCATGTCATTTCCCGCTCCAGGAGCTCCATCATAGCTCCTCGCTGTCGCTGGGAGGATGTTTTCTCCTCCGCTCGCCCCTTCCACCGTCATTTTCTCTCTACCCACCCTTGCCTCCTGTTCCGCGCAGCTCTCGATTCCCCCCTCTCTTTCGCACCCTCCATGTCATATTCCGCTCCAGGAGTTCATCATAGCTCCTCACTGTCGCTGGGAGGATGTTTTCTCCTCCGCTCGCCCCTTCCCCCGTCATTTTCTCTCTACCCACCCTTGCCTCCTTCTCCGCGCAGCTCTCGATTCCCCCCTCTCTTTCGCACCCTCCATGTCATATTCCGCTCCAGGAGCTCCATTATAGCTCCTCGCTGTCGCTGGGAGGATGTTTTCTCCTCCGCTCGCCCCTTCCACCGTCATTTTCTCTCTACCCACCCTTGCCTCCTTCTCCACGCAGCTCTCGATTCCCTCCTCTCTCTCGCACCCTCCATATTACATCCAGCTCCAGGAGCTCCATCATAGCTCCTCGCTGTCGCTGGGAGGATGTTTTCTCCTCCGCTCGCCCCTTCCACCGTCATTTTCTCTCTACCCACCCTTGCCTCCTTCTCCACGCAGCTCTCGATTCCCTCCTCTCTCTCGCACCCTCCATATTACATCCAGCTCCAGGAGCTCCATCATAGCTCCTCGCTGTCGCTGGGAGGATGTTTTCTCCTCCACTCGCCCCTTCCACCGTCATTTTCTCTCTACCCACCCTTGCCTCCTTCTCCGCGCAGCTCTCGATTCCCTCCTCTCTCTCGCACCCTCCATATTACATCCAGCTCCAGGAGCTCCATCATAGCTCCTCGCTGTCGCTGGGAGGATGTTTTCTCCTCTGCTCGCCGCTTCCGCCGTCATTTTCTCTCTACCCACCCTTTCCTCCTTCTCCGCGCAGCTCTCGATTCCCCCCTCTCTTTCGCACCCTCCATGTCATATTCCGCTCCAGGAGTTCCATCATAGCTCCTCACTGTCGCTGGGAGGATGTTTTCTCCTCCGCTCGCCCCTTCCACCGTCATTTTCTCTCTACCCACCCTTGCCTCCTTCTCCGCGCAGCTCTCGGTTCCCCCCTCTCTTTCGAACCCTCCATGTCATATTCCGCTCCAGGAGCTCCATCATAGCTCCTCGCTGTCGCTGGGAGGATGTTTTCTCCTCCGCTCGCCCCTTCCCCCGTCATTTTCTCTCTACCCACCCTTGCCTCCTTCTCCGCGCAGCTCTCGATTCCCCCCTCTCTTTCGCACCCTCCATGTCATATTCCGCTCCAGGAGTTCAATCATAGCTCCTCACTGTCGCTGGGAGGATGTTTTCTCCTCCGCTCGCCCCTTCCCCCGTCATTTTCTCTCTACCCACCCTTGCCTCCTTCTCCGCGCAGCTCTCGATTCCCCCCTCTCTTTCGCACCCTCCATGTCATATTCCGCTCCAGGAGTTGCATCATAGCTCCTCACTGTCGCTGGGAGGATGTTTTCTCCTCCGCTCGCCCCTTCCACCGTCATTTTCTCTCTACCCACCCTTGCCTCCTTCTCCGCGCAGCTCTCGATTCCCCCCTCTCTTTCGAACCCTCCATGTCATATTCCGCTCCAGGAGCTCCATTATAGCTCCTCGCTGTCGCTGGGAGGATGTTTTCTCCTCCGCTCGCCCCTTCCACCGTCATTTTCTCTCTACCCACCCTTTCCTCCTTTTCCGCGCAGCTCTCGATTCCCCCCTCTCTTTCGCACCCTCCATGTCATATTCCGCTCCAGGAGCTCCATCATAGCTCCTCGCTGTCGCTGGGAGGATGTTTTCTCCTCCGCTCGCCCCTTCCACTGTCATTTTCTCTCTACCCAACCTTGCCTCCTTCTCCGCGCAGCTCTCGATTCCCCCCCTCTCTTTCGCACCCTCCATGTCATATTCCGCTCCAGGAGCTCCATCATAGCTCCTCGCTGTTGCTGAGAGGATGTTTTCTCCTCTGCTCGCCGCTTCCGCCGTCATTTTCTCTCCACCCACCCTTGCCTCCTTCTCCGCGCCGCTCTCGATTCCCCCCTCTCTTTCGCACCCTCCATGTCATATTCCGCTCCAGGAGCTCCATCATAGCTCCTCGCTGTCGCTGGGAGGATGTTTTCTCCTCTGCTCGCCCCTTCCACCGTCATTTTCTCTCTACCCACCCTTGCCTCCTTTTCCGCGCAGCTCTCGATTCCCCCCTCTCTTTCGCACCCTCCATGTCATATTCCGCTCCAGGAGCTCCATCATAGCTCCTCGCTGTCGCTGGGAGGATGTTTTCTCCTCCGCTCGCCCCTTCCACCGTCATTTTCTCTCTACCCACCCTTGCCTCCTTCTCCGCGCAGCTCTCGATTCCCTCCTCTCTCTCGCACCCTCCATATTACATCCAGCTCCAGGAGCTCCATCATAGCTCCTCGCTGTCGCTGGGAGGATGTTTTCTCCTCCGCTCGCCCCTTCCACCGTCATTTTCTCTCTACCCACCCTTGCCTCCTTCTCTGCGCAGCTCTCGATTCCCCCCTCTCTTTCGCACCCTCCATGTCATATTCCGCTCCAGGAGCTCCATCATAGCTCCTCGCTGTCGCTGGGAGGATGTTTTCTCCTCCGCTCGCCCCTTCCATCGTCATTTTCTCTCTACCCACCCTTGCCTCCTTCTCCACGCAGCTCTCGATTCCCTCCTCTCTCTCGCACCCTCCATATTACATCCAGCTCCAGGAGCTCCATCATAGCTCCTCGCTGTCACTGGGAGGATGTTTTCTCCTCTGCTCGCCGCTTCCGCCGTCATTTTCTCTCCACCCACCCTTGCCTCCTTCTCCGCGCCGCTCTCGATTCCCCCCTCTCTCTCGCACCCACCATGTCATTTCCCGCTCCAGGAGCTCCATCATAGCTCCTCGCTGTCGCTGGGAGGATGTTTTCTCCTCCGCTCGCCCCTTCCACCGTCATTTTCTCTCTACCCACCCTTGCCTCCTGTTCCGCGCAGCTCTCGATTCCCCCCTCTCTTTCGCACCCTCCATGTCATATTCCGCTCCAGGAGTTCATCATAGCTCCTCACTGTCGCTGGGAGGATGTTTTCTCCTCCGCTCGCCCCTTCCCCCGTCATTTTCTCTCTACCCACCCTTGCCTCCTTCTCCGCGCAGCTCTCGATTCCCCCCTCTCTTTCGCACCCTCCATGTCATATTCCGCTCCAGGAGCTCCATTATAGCTCCTCGCTGTCGCTGGGAGGATGTTTTCTCCTCCGCTCGCCCCTTCCACCGTCATTTTCTCTCTACCCACCCTTGCCTCCTTCTCCACGCAGCTCTCGATTCCCTCCTCTCTCTCGCACCCTCCATATTACATCCAGCTCCAGGAGCTCCATCATAGCTCCTCGCTGTCGCTGGGAGGATGTTTTCTCCTCCGCTCGCCCCTTCCACCGTCATTTTCTCTCTACCCACCCTTGCCTCCTTCTCCACGCAGCTCTCGATTCCCTCCTCTCTCTCGCACCCTCCATATTACATCCAGCTCCAGGAGCTCCATCATAGCTCCTCGCTGTCGCTGGGAGGATGTTTTCTCCTCCGCTCGCCCCTTCCACCGTCATTTTCTCTCTACCCACCCTTGCCTCCTTCTCCGCGCAGCTCTCGATTCCCTCCTCTCTCTCGCACCCTCCATGTCATATTCCGCTCCAGGAGCTCCATCATAGCTCCTCGCTGTCGCTGGGAGGATATTTTCTCCTCCGCTCGCCCCTTCCACCGTCATTTTCTCTCTACCCACCCTTGCCTCCTTCTCCGCGCAGCTCTCGGTTCCCCCCTCTCTTTCGAACCCTCCATGTCATATTCCGCTCCAGGAGCTCCATCATAGCTCCTCGCTGTCGCTGGGAGGATGTTTTCTCCTCCGCTCGCCCCTTCCCCCGTCATTTTCTCTCTACCCACCCTTGCCTCCTTCTCCGCGCAGCTCTCGATTCCCCCCTCTCTTTCGCACCCTCCATGTCATATTCCGCTCCAGGAGTTCAATCATAGCTCCTCACTGTCGCTGGGAGGATGTTTTCTCCTCCGCTCGCCCCTTCCCCCGTCATTTTCTCTCTACCCACCCTTGCCTCCTTCTCTGCGCAGCTCTCGATTCCCCCCTCTCTTTCGCACCCTCCATGTCATATTCCGCTCCAGGAGTTGCATCATAGCTCCTCACTGTCGCTGGGAGGATGTTTTCTCCTCCGCTCGCCCCTTCCACCGTCATTTTCTCTCTACCCACCCTTGCCTCCTTCTCCGCGCAGCTCTCGATTCCCCCCTCTCTTTCGAACCCTCCATGTCATATTCCGCTCCAGGAGCTCCATTATAGCTCCTCGCTGTCGCTGGGAGGATGTTTTCTCCTCCGCTCGCCCCTTCCACCGTCATTTTCTCTCTACCCACCCTTTCCTCCTTTTCCGCGCAGCTCTCGATTCCCCCCTCTCTTTCGCACCCTCCATGTCATATTCCGCTCCAGGAGCTCCATCATAGCTCCTCGCTGTCGCTGGGAGGATGTTTTCTCCTCCGCTCGCCCCTTCCACTGTCATTTTCTCTCTACCCAACCTTGCCTCCTTCTCCGCGCAGCTCTCGATTCCCCCCCTCTCTTTCGCACCCTCCATGTCATATTCCGCTCCAGGAGCTCCATCATAGCTCCTCGCTGTTGCTGAGAGGATGTTTTCTCCTCTGCTCGCCGCTTCCGCCGTCATTTTCTCTCCACCCACCCTTGCCTCCTTCTCCGCGCCGCTCTCGATTCCCCCCTCTCTTTCGCACCCTCCATGTCATATTCCGCTCCAGGAGCTCCATCATAGCTCCTCGCTGTCGCTGGGAGGATGTTTTCTCCTCTGCTCGCCCCTTCCACCGTCATTTTCTCTCTACCCACCCTTGCCTCCTTTTCCGCGCAGCTCTCGATTCCCCCCTCTCTTTCGCACCCTCCATGTCATATTCCGCTCCAGGAGCTCCATCATAGCTCCTCGCTGTCGCTGGGAGGATGTTTTCTCCTCCGCTCGCCCCTTCCACCGTCATTTTCTCTCTACCCACCCTTGCCTCCTTCTCCGCGCAGCTCTCGATTCCCTCCTCTCTCTCGCACCCTCCATATTACATCCAGCTCCAGGAGCTCCATCATAGCTCCTCGCTGTCGCTGGGAGGATGTTTTCTCCTCCACTCGCCCCTTCCACCGTCATTTTCTCTCTACCCACCCTTGCCTCCTTCTCTGCGCAGCTCTCGATTCCCCCCTCTCTTTCGCACCCTCCATGTCATATTCCGCTCCAGGAGCTCCATCATAGCTCCTCGCTGTCGCTGGGAGGATGTTTTCTCCTCCGCTCGCCCCTTCCACCGTCATTTTCTCTCTACCCACCCTTGCCTCCTTCTCCGCGCAGCTCTCGATTCCCTCCTCTCTCTCGCACCCTCCATATTACATCCAGCTCCAGGAGCTCCATCATAGCTCCTCGCTGTCGCTGGGAGGATGTTTTCTCCTCTGCTCGCCGCTTCCGCCGTCATTTTCTCTCCACCCACCCTTGCCTCCTTCTCTGCGCCGCTCTCGATTCCCCCCTCTCTTTCGCACCCTCCATGTCATATTCTGCTCCAGGAGCTCCATCATAGCTCCTCGCTGTCGCTGGGAGGATGTTTTCTCCTCCGCTCGCCCCTTCCACCGTCATTTTCTCTCTACCCACCCTTGCCTCTTTTTCCGCGCAGCTCTCGATTCCCCCCTCTCTGTCGCACCCTCCATGTCATATTCCGCTCCAGGAGCTCCATCATAGCTCCTCGCTGTCGCTGGGAGGATGTTTTCTCCTCCGCTCGCCCCTTCCACCGTCATTTTCTCTCTACCCACCCTTGCCTCTTTTTCCGCGCAGCTCTCGATTCCCCCCTCTCTGTCGCACCCTCCATGTCATATTCCGCTCCAGGAGCTACATCATAGCTCCTCGCTGTCGCTGGGAGGATGTTTTCTCCTCCGCTCGCCCCTTCCACCGTCATTTTCTCTCTACCCACCCTTGCCTCCTTCTCCGCGCCGCTCTCGATTCCCCCCTCTCTTTCGCACCTTCCATGTCATATCCCGCTCCAGGAGCTCCATCATAGCTCCTCGCTGTCGCTGGGAGGATGTTTTCTCCTCCGCTCGCCCCTTCCACCGTCATTTTCTCTCTACCCACCCTTGCCTCCTTTTCCGCGCAGCTCTCGATTCCCCCCTCTCTTTCGCACCCTCCATGTCATATTCCGCTCCAGGAGTTCCATCATAGCTCCTCACTGTCGCTGGGAGGATGTTTTCTCCTCCGCTCGCCCCTTCCACCGTCATTTTCTCTCTACCCAACCTTGCCTCCTTCTCCGCGCAGCTCTCGATTCCCCCCTCTCTTTCGCACCCTCCATGTCATATTCCGCTCCAGGAGCTCCATCATAGCTCCTCGCTGTCGCTGGGAGGATGTTTTCTCCTCCGCTCGCCCCTTCCACCGTCATTTTCTCTCTACCCACCCTTGCCTCCTTCTCCGCGCAGCTCTCGATTCCCCCCTCTCTTTCGCACCCTCCATGTCATATTCCGCTCCAGGAGCTCCATCATAGCTCCTCGCTGTCGCTGGGAGGATGTTTTCTCCTCCGCTCGCCCCTTCCACCGTCATTTTCTCTCTACCCACCCTTGCCTCTTTTTCCGCACAGCTCTCGATTCCCCCCTCTCTTTCGCACCCTCCATGTCATATTCCGCTCCAGGAGCTCCATCATAGCTCCTCGCTGTCGCTGGGAGGATGTTTTCTCCTCTGCTCGCCCCTTCCACCGTCATTTTCTCTCTACCCACCCTTGCCTCCTTTTCCGCGCAGCTCTCGATTCCCCCCTCTCTTTCGCACCCTCCATGTCATATTCCACTCCAGGAGCTCCATCATAGCTCCTCGCTGTCGCTGGGAGGATGTTTTCTCCTCCGCTCGCCCCTTCCACCGTCATTTTCTCTCTACCCACCCTTGCCTCCTTCTCCGCGCAGCTCTCGATTCCCTCCTCTCTCTCGCACCCTCCATATTACATCCAGCTCCAGGAGCTCCATCATAGCTCCTCGCTGTCGCTGGGAGGATGTTTTCTCCTCCACTCGCCCCTTCCACCGTCATTTTCTCTCTACCCACCCTTGCCTCCTTCTCTGCGCAGCTCTCGATTCCCCCCTCTCTTTCGCACCCTCCATGTCATATTCCGCTCCAGGAGCTCCATCATAGCTCCTCGCTGTCGCTGGGAGGATGTTTTCTCCTCCGCTCGCCCCTTCCACCGTCATTTTCTCTCTACCCACCCTTGCCTCCTTCTCCGCGCAGCTCTCGATTCCCTCCTCTCTCTCGCACCCTCCATATTACATCCAGCTCCAGGAGCTCCATCATAGCTCCTCGCTGTCGCTGGGAGGATGTTTTCTCCTCTGCTCGCCGCTTCCGCCGTCATTTTCTCTCCACCCACCCTTGCCTCCTTCTCCGCGCCGCTCTCGATTCCCCCCTCTCTTTCGCACCCTCCATGTCATATTCTGCTCCAGGAGCTCCATCATAGCTCCTCGCTGTCGCTGGGAGGATGTTTTCTCCTCCGCTCGCCCCTTCCACCGTCATTTTCTCTCTACCCACCCTTGCCTCTTTTTCCGCGCAGCTCTCGATTCCCCCCTCTCTGTCGCACCCTCCATGTCATATTCCGCTCCAGGAGCTCCATCATAGCTCCTCGCTGTCGCTGGGAGGATGTTTTCTCCTCCGCTCGCCCCTTCCACCGTCATTTTCTCTCTACCCACCCTTGCCTCTTTTTCCGCACAGCTCTCGATTCCCCCCTCTCTTTCGCACCCTCCATGTCATATTCCGCTCCAGGAGCTCCATCATAGCTCCTCGCTGTCGCTGGGAGGATGTTTTCTCCTCTGCTCGCCCCTTCCACCGTCATTTTCTCTCTACCCACCCTTGCCTCCTTTTCCGCGCAGCTCTCGATTCCCCCCTCTCTTTCGCACCCTCCATGTCATATTCCACTCCAGGAGCTCCATCATAGCTCCTCGCTGTCGCTGGGAGGATGTTTTCTCCTCCGCTCGCCCCTTCCACCGTCATTTTCTCTCTACCCACCCTTGCCTCCTTCTCCGCGCAGCTCTCGATTCCCTCCTCTCTCTCGCACCCTCCATATTACATCCAGCTCCAGGAGCTCCATCATAGCTCCTCGCTGTCGCTGGGAGGATGTTTTCTCCTCCACTCGCCCCTTCCACCGTCATTTTCTCTCTACCCACCCTTGCCTCCTTCTCTGCGCAGCTCTCGATTCCCCCCTCTCTTTCGCACCCTCCATGTCATATTCCGCTCCAGGAGCTCCATCATAGCTCCTCGCTGTCGCTGGGAGGATGTTTTCTCCTCCGCTCGCCCCTTCCACCGTCATTTTCTCTCTACCCACCCTTGCCTCCTTCTCCGCGCAGCTCTCGATTCCCTCCTCTCTCTCGCACCCTCCATATTACATCCAGCTCCAGGAGCTCCATCATAGCTCCTCGCTGTCGCTGGGAGGATGTTTTCTCCTCTGCTCGCCGCTTCCGCCGTCATTTTCTCTCCACCCACCCTTGCCTCCTTCTCCGCGCCGCTCTCGATTCCCCCCTCTCTTTCGCACCCTCCATGTCATATTCTGCTCCAGGAGCTCCATCATAGCTCCTCGCTGTCGCTGGGAGGATGTTTTCTCCTCCGCTCGCCCCTTCCACCGTCATTTTCTCTCTACCCACCCTTGCCTCTTTTTCCGCGCAGCTCTCGATTCCCCCCTCTCTGTCGCACCCTCCATGTCATATTCCGCTCCAGGAGCTCCATCATAGCTCCTCGCTGTCGCTGGGAGGATGTTTTCTCCTCCGCTCGCCCCTTCCACCGTCATTTTCTCTCTACCCACCCTTGCCTCTTTTTCCGCGCAGCTCTCGATTCCCCCCTCTCTGTCGCACCCTCCATGTCATATTCCGCTCCAGGAGCTCCATCATAGCTCCTCGCTGTCGCTGGGAGGATGTTTTCTCCTCCGCTCGCCCCTTCCACCGTCATTTTCTCTCTACCCACCCTTTCCTCCTTCTCCGCGCCGCTCTCGATTCCCCCCTCTCTTTCGCACCTTCCATGTCATATCCCGCTCCAGGAGCTCCATCATAGCTCCTCGCTGTCGCTGGGAGGATGTTTTCTCCTCCGCTCGCCCCTTCCACCGTCATTTTCTCTCTACCCAACCTTGCCTCCTTCTCCGCGCAGCTCTCGATTCCCCCCTCTCTTTCGCACCCTCCATGTCATATTCCACTCCAGGAGCTCCATCATAGCTCCTCGCTGTCGCTGGGAGGATGTTTTCTCCTCCGCTCGCCCCTTCCACCGTCATTTTCTCTCTACCCAACCTTGCCTCCTTCTCCGCGCAGCTCTCGATTCCCCCCCTCTCTTTCGCACCCTCCATGTCATATTCCGCTCCAGGAGCTCCATCATAGCTCCTCTCTGTCGCTGGGAGGATGTTTTCTCCTCTGCTCGCCGCTTCCGCCGTCATTTTCTCTCCACCCACCCTTGCCTCCTTCTCCGCGCCACTCTCGATTCCCCCCTCTCTTTCGCACCCTCCATGTCATATTCCGCTCCAGGAGCTCCATCATAGCTCCTCGCTGTCGCTGGGAGGATGTTTTCTCCTCCGCTCGCCCCTTCCACCGTCATTTTCTCTCTACCCACCCTTGCCTCCTTCTCCGCGCAGCTCTCGATTCCCCCCTCTCTTTCGCACCCTCCATGTCATATTCCGCTCCAGGAGCTCCATCATAGCTCCTCGCTGTCGCTGGGAGGATGTTTTCTCCTCCGCTCGCCCCTTCCACCGTCATTTTCTCTCTACCCACCCTTGCCTCCTTCTCCGCGCAGCTCTCGATTCCCCCCTCTCTTTCGCACCCTCCATGTCATATTCCGCTCCAGGAGCTCCATCATAGCTCCTCGCTGTCGCTGGGAGGATGTTTTCTCCTCCGCTCGCCCCTTCCACCGTCATTTTCTCTCTACCCACCCTTGCCTCCTTTTCCGCGCAGCTCTCGATTCCCCCCTCTCTTTCGCACCCTCCATGTCATATTCCGCTCCAGGAGTTCCATCATAGCTCCTCACTGTCGCTGGGAGGATGTTTTCTCCTCCGCTCGCCCCTTCCACCGTCATTTTCTCTCTACCCACCCTTGCCTCCTTCTCCGCGCAGCTCTCGATTCCCCCCTCTCTTTCGCACCCTCCATGTCATATTCCGCTCCAGGAGCTCCATCATAGCTCCTCGCTGTCGCTGGGAGGATGTTTTCTCCTCCGCTCGCCCCTTCCACCGTCATTTTCTCTCTACCCACCCTTGCCTCCTTCTCCGCGCAGCTCTCGATTCCCCCCTCTCTTTCGCACCCTCCATGTCATATCCCGCTCCAGGAGCTCCATCATAGCTCCTCGCTGTCGCTGGGAGGATGTTTTCTCCTCTGCTCGCCCCTTCCACCGTCATTTTCTCTCTACCCACCCTTGCCTCCTTTTCCGCGCAGCTCTCGATTCCCCCCTCTCTTTCGCACCCTCCATGTCATATTCCGCTCCAGGAGTTCCATCATAGCTCCTCACTGTCGCTGGGAGGATGTTTTCTCCTCTGCTCGCCCCTTCCACCGTCATTTTCTCTCTACCCACCCTTGCCTCCTTTTCCGCGCAGCTCTCGATTCCCCCCTCTCTTTCGCACCCTCCATGTCATATTCCGCTCCAGGAGTTCCATCATAGCTCCTCACTGTCGCTGGGAGGATGTTTTCTCCTCCGCCCGCCCCTTCCACCGTCATTTTCTCTCTACCCACCCTTGCCTCCTTCTAAGCGCAGCTCTCGATTCCCCCCTCTCTTTCGCACCCTCCATGTCATATTCCGCTCCAGGAGCTCCATCATAGCTCCTCGCTGTCGCTGGGAGGATTTTTTCTCCTCCGCTCGCCCCTTCCACCGTCATTTTCTCTCTACCCACCCTTGCCTCCTTCTCCGCGCAGCTCTCGATTCCCTCCTCTCTCTCGCACCCTCCATATTACATCCAGCTCCAGGAGCTCCATCATAGCTCCTCGCTGTCGCTGGGAGGATGTTTTCTCCTCCACTCGCCCCTTCCACCGTCATTTTCTCTCTACCCACCCTTGCCTCCTTCTCTGCGCAGCTCTCGATTCCCCCCTCTCTTTCGCACCCTCCATGTCATATTCCGCTCCAGGAGCTCCATCATAGCTCCTCGCTGTCGCTGGGAGGATGTTTTCTCCTCCGCTCGCCCCTTCCACCGTCATTTTCTCTCTACCCACCCTTGCCTCCTTCTCCGCACAGCTCTCGATTCCCTCCTCTCTCTCGCACCCTCCATATTACATCCAGCTCCAGGAGCTCCATCATAGCTCCTCGCTGTCGCTGGGAGGATGTTTTCTCCTCTGCTCGCCGCTTCCGCCGTCATTTTCTCTCCACCCACCCTTGCCTCCTTCTCCGCGCCGCTCTCGATTCCCCCCTCTCTTTCGCACCCTCCATGTCATATTCTGCTCCAGGAGCTCCATCATAGCTCCTCGCTGTCGCTGGGAGGATGTTTTCTCCTCCGCTCGCCCCTTCCATCGTCATTTTCTCTCTACCCACCCTTGCCTCTTTTTCCGCGCAGCTCTCGATTCCCCCCTCTCTTTCGCACCCTCCATGTCATATTCCGCTCCAGGAGCTCCATCATAGCTCCTCGCTGTCGCTGGGAGGATGTTTTCTCCTCCGCTCGCCCCTTCCACCGTCATTTTCTCTCTACCCACCCTTGCCTCCTTCTCCGCGCCGCTCTCGATTCCCCCCTCTCTTTCGCACCTTCCATGTCATATCCCGCTCCAGGAGTTCCATCATAGCTCCTCACTGTCGCTGGGAGGATGTTTTCTCCTCCGCTCGCCCCTTCCACCGTCATTTTCTCTCTACCCAACCTTGCCTCCTTCTAAGCGCAGCTCTCGATTCCCCCCCTCTCTTTCGCACCCTCCATGTCATATTCCGCTCCAGGAGCTCCATCATAGCTCCTCTCTGTCGCTGGGAGGATGTTTTCTCCTCTGCTCGCCGCTTCCGCCGTCATTTTCTCTCCACCCACCCTTGCCTCCTTCTCCGCGCCGCTCTCGATTCCCCCCTCTCTTTCGCACCCTCCATGTCATATTCCGCTCCAGGAGCTCCATCATAGCTCCTCGCTGTCGCTGGGAGGATGTTTTCTCCTCCGCTCGCCCCTTCCACCGTCATTTTCTCTCTACCCACCCTTGCCTCCTTCTCCGCGCAGCTCTCGATTCCCCCTCTCTTTCGCACCCTCCATGTCATATTCCGCTCCAGGAGCTCCATCATAGCTCCTCGCTGTCGCTGGGAGGATGTTTTCTCCTCCGCTCGCCCCTTCCACCGTCATTTTCTCTCTACCCACCCTTGCCTCCTTCTCCGCGCAGCTCTCGATTCCCCCCTCTCTTTCGCACCCTCCATGTCATATTCCGCTCCAGGAGCTCCATCATAGCTCCTCGCTGTCGCTGGGAGGATGTTTTCTCCTCCGCTCGCCCCTTCCACCGTCATTTTCTCTCTACCCACCCTTGCCTCTTTTTCCGCACAGCTCTCGATTCCCCCCTCTCTTTCGCACCCTCCATGTCATATTCCGCTCCAGGAGCTCCATCATAGCTCCTCGCTGTCGCTGGGAGGATGTTTTCTCCTCTGCTCGCCCCTTCCACCGTCATTTTCTCTCTACCCACCCTTGCCTCCTTTTCCGCGCAGCTCTCGATTCCCCCCTCTCTTTCGCACCCTCCATGTCATATTCCGCTCCAGGAGCTCCATCATAGCTCCTCGCTGTCGCTGGGAGGATGTTTTCTCCTCCGCTCGCCCCTTCCACCGTCATTTTCTCTCTACCCACCCTTGCCTCCTTCTCCGCGCAGCTCTCGATTCCCTCCTCTCTCTCGCACCCTCCATATTACATCCAGCTCCAGGAGCTCCATCATAGCTCCTCGCTGTCGCTGGGAGGATGTTTTCTCCTCCACTCGCCCCTTCCACCGTCATTTTCTCTCTACCCACCCTTGCCTCCTTCTCTGCGCAGCTCTCGATTCCCCCCTCTCTTTCGCACCCTCCATGTCATATTCCGCTCCAGGAGCTCCATCATAGCTCCTCGCTGTCGCTGGGAGGATGTTTTCTCCTCCGCTCGCCCCTTCCACCGTCATTTTCTCTCTACCCACCCTTGCCTCCTTCTCCGCGCAGCTCTCGATTCCCCCCTCTCTTTCGCACCCTCCATGTCATATTCCGCTCCAGGAGCTCCATCATAGCTCCTCGCTGTCGCTGGGAGGATGTTTTCTCCTCCGCTCGCCCCTTCCACCGTCATTTTCTCTCTACCCACCCTTGCCTCCTTCTCCGCGCAGCTCTCGATTCCCCCCTCTCTTTCGCACCCTCCATGTCATATTCCGCTCCAGGAGCTCCATCATAGCTCCTCGCTGTCGCTGGGAGGATGTTTTCTCCTCCGCTCGCCCCTTCCACCGTCATTTTCTCTCTACCCACCCTTGCCTCTTTTTCCGCACAGCTCTCGATTCCCCCCTCTCTTTCGCACCCTCCATGTCATATTCCGCTCCAGGAGCTCCATCATAGCTCCTCGCTGTCGCTGGGAGGATGTTTTCTCCTCTGCTCGCCCCTTCCACCGTCATTTTCTCTCTACCCACCCTTGCCTCCTTTTCCGCGCAGCTCTCGATTCCCCCCTCTCTTTCGCACCCTCCATGTCATATTCCGCTCCAGGAGCTCCATCATAGCTCCTCGCTGTCGCTGGGAGGATGTTTTCTCCTCCGCTCGCCCCTTCCACCGTCATTTTCTCTCTACCCACCCTTGCCTCCTTCTCCGCGCAGCTCTCGATTCCCTCCTCTCTCTCGCACCCTCCATATTACATCCAGCTCCAGGAGCTCCATCATAGCTCCTCGCTGTCGCTGGGAGGATGTTTTCTCCTCCACTCGCCCCTTCCACCGTCATTTTCTCTCTACCCACCCTTGCCTCCTTCTCTGCGCAGCTCTCGATTCCCCCCTCTCTTTCGCACCCTCCATGTCATATTCCGCTCCAGGAGCTCCATCATAGCTCCTCGCTGTCGCTGGGAGGATGTTTTCTCCTCCGCTCGCCCCTTCCACCGTCATTTTCTCTCTACCCACCCTTGCCTCCTTCTCCGCGCAGCTCTCGATTCCCTCCTCTCTCTCGCACCCTCCATATTACATCCAGCTCCAGGAGCTCCATCATAGCTCCTCGCTGTCGCTGGGAGGATGTTTTCTCCTCTGCTCGCCGCTTCCGCCGTCATTTTCTCTCCACCCACCCTTGCCTCCTTCTCCGCGCCGCTCTCGATTCCCCCCTCTCTTTCGCACCCTCCATGTCATATTCTGCTCCAGGAGCTCCATCATAGCTCCTCGCTGTCGCTGGGAGGATGTTTTCTCCTCCGCTCGCCCCTTCCACCGTCATTTTCTCTCTACCCACCCTTGCCTCTTTTTCCGCGCAGCTCTCGATTCCCCCCTCTCTGTCGCACCCTCCATGTCATATTCCGCTCCAGGAGCTCCATCATAGCTCCTCGCTGTCGCTGGGAGGATGTTTTCTCCTCCGCTCGCCCCTTCCACCGTCATTTTCTCTCTACCCACCCTTGCCTCTTTTTCCGCGCAGCTCTCGATTCCCCCCTCTCTGTCGCACCCTCCATGTCATATTCCGCTCCAGGAGCTCCATCATAGCTCCTCGCTGTCGCTGGGAGGATGTTTTCTCCTCCGCTCGCCCCTTCCACCGTCATTTTCTCTCTACCCACCCTTGCCTCTTTTTCCGCGCAGCTCTCGATTCCCCCCTCTCTGTCGCACCCTCCATGTCATATTCCGCTCCAGGAGCTCCATCATAGCTCCTCGCTGTCGCTGGGAGGATGTTTTCTCCTCCGCTCGCCCCTTCCACCGTCATTTTCTCTCTACCCACCCTTGCCTCCTTCTCCGCGCCGCTCTCGATTCCCCCCTCTCTTTCGCACCTTCCATGTCATATCCCGCTCCAGGAGCTCCATCATAGCTCCTCGCTGTCGCTGGGAGGATGTTTTCTCCTCCGCTCGCCCCTTCCACCGTCATTTTCTCTCTACCCACCCTTGCCTCCTTTTCCGCGCAGCTCTCGATTCCCCCCTCTCTTTCGCACCCTCCATGTCATATTCCGCTCCAGGAGCTCCATCATAGCTCCTCGCTGTCGCTGGGAGGATGTTTTCTCCTCCGCTCGCCCCTTCCACCGTCATTTTCTCTCTACCCACCCTTGCCTCCTTCTCCGCGCAGCTCTCGATTCCCCCCTCTCTTTCGCACCCTCCATGTCATATTCCGCTCCAGGAGCTCCATCATAGCTCCTCGCTGTCGCTGGGAGGATGTTTTCTCCTCCGCTCGCCCCTTCCACCGTCATTTTCTCTCTACCCACCCTTGCCTCCTTCTCCGCGCAGCTCTCGATTCCCCCCTCTCTTTCGCACCCTCCATGTCATATTCCGCTCCAGGAGCTCCATCATAGCTCCTCGCTGTCGCTGGGAGGATGTTTTCTCCTCCGCTCGCCCCTTCCACCGTCATTTTCTCTCTACCCACCCTTGCCTCTTTTTCCGCACAGCTCTCGATTCCCCCCTCTCTTTCGCACCCTCCATGTCATATTCCGCTCCAGGAGTTCCATCATAGCTCCTCACTGTCGCCGGGAGGATGTTTTCTCCTCCGCTCGCCCCTTCCACCGTCATTTTCTCTCTACCCAACCTTGCCTCCTTCTCCGCGCAGCTCTCGATTCCCCCCCTCTCTTTCGCACCCTCCATGTCATATTCCGCTCCAGGAGCTCCATCATAGCTCCTCTCTGTCGCTGGGAGGATGTTTTCTCCTCTGCTCGCCGCTTCCGCCGTCATTTTCTCTCCACCCACCCTTGCCTCCTTCTCCGCGCCACTCTCGATTCCCCCCTCTCTTTCGCACCCTCCATGTCATATTCCGCTCCAGGAGTTCCATCATAGCTCCTCACTGTCGCTGGGAGGATGTTTTCTCCTCCGCTCGCCCCTTCCACCGTCATTTTCTCTCTACCCACCCTTGCCTCCTTCTCCGCGCAGCTCTCGATTCCCCCCTCTCTTTCGCACCCTCCATGTCATATTCCGCTCCAGGAGCTCCATCATAGCTCCTCGCTGTCGCTGGGAGGATGTTTTCTCCTCCGCTCGCCCCTTCCACCGTCATTTTCTCTCTACCCACCCTTGCCTCCTTTTCCGCGCAGCTCTCGATTCCCCCCTCTCTTTCGCACCCTCCATGTCATATCCCGCTCCAGGAGCTCCATCATAGCTCCTCGCTGTCGCTGGGAGGATGTTTTCTCCTCTGCTCGCCCCTTCCACCGTCATTTTCTCTCTACCCACCCTTGCCTCCTTTTCCGCGCAGCTCTCGATTCCCCCCTCTCTTTCGCACCCTCCATGTCATATTCCGCTCCAGGAGTTCCATCATAGCTCCTCACTGTCGCTGGGAGGATGTTTTCTCCTCTGCTCGCCCCTTCCACCGTCATTTTCTCTCTACCCACCCTTGCCTCCTTTTCCGCGCAGCTCTCGATTCCCCCCTCTCTTTCGCACCCTCCATGTCATATTCCGCTCCAGGAGTTCCATCATAGCTCCTCACTGTCGCTGGGAGGATGTTTTCTCCTCCGCTCGCCCCTTCCACCGTCATTTTCTCTCTACCCACCCTTGCCTCCTTCTAAGCGCAGCTCTCGATTCCCCCCTCTCTTTCGCACCCTCCATGTCATATTCCGCTCCAGGAGCTCCATCATAGCTCCTCGCTGTCGCTGGGAGGATGTTTTCTCCTCCGCTCGCCCCTTCCACCGTCATTTTCTCTCTACCCACCCTTGCCTCCTTCTCCGCGCAGCTCTCGATTCCCCCCTCTCTCTCGCACCCTCCATATTACATCCAGCTCCAGGAGCTCCATCATAGCTCCTCGCTGTCGCTGGGAGGATGTTTTCTCCTCCGCTCGCCCCTTCCATCGTCATTTTCTCTCTACCCACCCTTGCCTCTTTTTCCGCGCAGCTCTCGATTCCCCCCTCTCTTTCGCACCCTCCATGTCATATTCCGCTCCAGGAGCTCCATCATAGCTCCTCGCTGTCGCTGGGAGGATGTTTTCTCCTCCGCTCGCCCCTTCCACCGTCATTTTCTCTCTACCCACCCTTGCCTCCTTCTCCGCGCAGCTCTCGATTCCCCCCTCTCTTTCGCACCCTCCATGTCATATTCCGCTCCAGGAGCTCCATCATAGCTCCTCGCTGTCGCTGGGAGGATGTTTTCTCCTCCGCTCGCCCCTTCCACCGTCATTTTCTCTCTACCCACCCTTGCCTCCTTCTCCGCGCAGCTCTCGATTCCCCCCTCTCTTTCGCACCCTCCATGTCATATTCCGCTCCAGGAGCTCCATCATAGCTCCTCGCTGTCGCTGGGAGGATGTTTTCTCCTCCGCTCGCCCCTTCCACCGTCATTTTCTCTCTACCCACCCTTGCCTCCTTCTCCGAGCAGCTCTCGATTCCCTCCTCTCTCTCGCACCCTCCATATTACATCCAGCTCCAGGAGCTCCATCATAGCTCCTCGCTGTCGCTGGGAGGATGTTTTCTCCTCCGCTCGCCCCTTCCACCGTCATTTTCTCTCTACCCACCCTTGCCTCCTTTTCCGCGCAGCTCTCGATTCCCCCCTCTCTTTCGCACCCTCCATGTCATATTCCGCTCCAGGAGTTCCATCATAGCTCCTCACTGTCGCTGGGAGGATGTTTTCTCCTCCGCTCGCCCCTTCCACCGTCATTTTCTCTCTACCCAACCTTGCCTCCTTCTCCGCGCAGCTCTCGATTCCCCCCCTCTCTTTCGCACCCTCCATGTCATATTCCGCTCCAGGAGCTCCATCATAGCTCCTCTCTGTCGCTGGGAGGATGTTTTCTCCTCTGCTCGCCGCTTCCGCCGTCATTTTCTCTCCACCCACCCTTGCCTCCTTCTCCGCGCCGCTCTCGATTCCCCCCTCTCTTTCGCACCCTCCATGTCATATTCCGCTCCAGGAGCTCCATCATAGCTCCTCGCTGTCGCTGGGAGGATGTTTTCTCCTCCGCTCGCCCCTTCCACCGTCATTTTCTCTCTACCCACCCTTGCCTCCTTCTCCGCGCAGCTCTCGATTCCCCCCTCTCTTTCGCACCCTCCATGTCATATTCCGCTCCAGGAGCTCCATCATAGCTCCTCGCTGTCGCTGGGAGGATGTTTTCTCCTCCGCTCGCCCCTTCCACCGTCATTTTCTCTCTACCCACCCTTGCCTCCTTCTCCGCGCAGCTCTCGATTCCCCCCTCTCTTTCGCACCCTCCATGTCATATTCCGCTCCAGTAGCTCCATCATAGCTCCTCGCTGTCGCTGGGAGGATGTTTTCTCCTCCGCTCGCCCCTTCCACCGTCATTTTCTCTCTACCCACCCTTGCCTCTTTTTCCGCGCAGCTCTCGATTCCCCCCTCTCTTTCGCACCCTCCATGTCATATTCCGCTCCAGGAGCTCCATCATAGCTCCTCGCTGTCGCTGGGAGGATGTTTTCTCCTCCGCTCGCCCCTTCCACCGTCATTTTCTCTCTACCCACCCTTGCCTCCTTCTCCGCGCAGCTCTCGATTCCCCCCTCTCTTTCAAACCCTCCATGTCATATTCCGCTCCAGGAGCTCCATCATAGCTCCTCACTGTCGCTGGGAGGATGTTTTCTCCTCCGCTCGCCCCTTCCACCGTCATTTTCTCTCTACCCACCCTTGCCTCCTTCTCCGCGCAGCTCTCGATTCCCCCCTCTCTTTCGCACCCTCCATGTCATATTCCGCTCCAGGAGCTCCATCATAGCTCCTCGCTGTCGCTGGGAGGATGTTTTCTCCTCCGCTCGCCCCTTCCACCGTCATTTTCTCTCTACCCACCCTTGCCTCCTTTTCCGCGCAGCTCTCGATTCCCCCCTCTCTTTCGCACCCTCCATGTCATATTCTGCTCCAGGAGCTCCATCATAGCTCCTCGCTGTCGCTGGGAGGATGTTTTCTCCTCCGCTCGCCCCTTCCATCGTCATTTTCTCTCTACCCACCCTTGCCTCCTTTTCCGCGCAGCTCTCGATTCCCCCCTCTCTTTCGCACCCTCCATGTCATATTCCGCTCCAGGAGCTCCATCATAGCTCCTCGCTGTCGCTGGGAGGATGTTTTCTCCTCCGCTCGCCCCTTCCACCGTCATTTTCTCTCTACCCACCCTTGCCTCCTTCTCCGCGCCACTCTCGATTCCCCCCTCTCTTTCGCACCTTCCATGTCATATCCCGCTCCAGGAGCTCCATCATAGCTCCTCGCTGTCGCTGGGAGGATGTTTTCTCCTCCGCTCGTCCCTTCCACCGTCATTTTCTCTCTACCCACCCTTGCCTCCTTCTAAGCGCAGCTCTCGATTCCCCCCTCTCTTTCGCACCCTCCATGTCATATTCCGCTCCAGGAGCTCCATCATAGCTCCTCGCTGTCGCTGGGAGGATGTTTTCTCCTCCGCTCGCCCCATCCACCGTCATTTTCTCTCTACCCACCCTTGCCTCCTTCTCCGCGCAGCTCTCGATTCCCTCCTCTCTCTCGCACCCTCCATATTACATCCAGCTCCAGGAGCTCCATCATAGCTCCTCGCTGTCGCTGGGAGGATGTTTTCTCCTCCGCTCGCCCCTTCCATCGTCATTTTCTCTCTACCCACCCTTGCCTCTTTTTCCGCGCAGCTCTCGATTCCCCCCTCTCTTTCGCACCCTCCATGTCATATTCCGCTCCAGGAGCTCCATCATAGCTCCTCGCTGTCGCTGGGAGGATGTTTTCTCCTCCGCTCGCCCCTTCCACCGTCATTTTCTCTCTACCCACCCTTGCCTCCTTCTCCGCGCCACTCTCGATTCCCCCCTCTCTTTCGCACCTTCCATGTCATATCCCGCTCCAGGAGCTCCATCATAGCTCCTCGCTGTCGCTGGGAGGATGTTTTCTCCTCCGCTCGCCCCTTCCACCGTCATTTTCTCTCTACCCACCCTTGCCTCCTTTTCCGCGCAGCTCTCGATTCCCCCCTCTCTTTCGCACCCTCCATGTCATATTCCGCTCCAGGAGTTCCATCATAGCTCCTCACTGTCGCTGGGAGGATGTTTTCTCCTCCGCTCGCCCCTTCCACCGTCATTTTCTCTCTACCCAACCTTGCCTCCTTCTCCGCGCAGCTCTCGATTCCCCCCTCTCTTTCGCACCCTCCATGTCATATTCCGCTCCAGGAGCTCCATCATAGCTCCTCGCTGTCCCTGGGAGGATGTTTTCTCCTCCGCTCGCCCCTTCCACCGTCATTTTCTCTCTACCCACCCTTGCCTCTTTTTCCGTGCAGCTCTCGATTCCCCCCTCTCTTTCGCACCCTCCATGTCATATTCCGCTCCAGGAGCTCCATCATAGCTCCTCGCTGTCGCTGGGAGGATGTTTTCTCCTCTGCTCGCCCCTTCCACCGTCATTTTCTCTCTACCCACCCTTGCCTCCTTCTCCGCGCAGCTCTCGATTCCCCCCTCTCTTTCGCACCCTCCATGTCATATTCCGCTCCAGGAGCTCCATCATAGCTCCTCGCTGTCGCTGGGAGGATGTTTTCTCCTCCGCTCGCCCCTTCCACCGTCATTTTCTCTCTACCCACCCTTGCCTCTTTTTCCGTGCAGCTCTCGATTCCCCCCTCTCTTTCGCACCCTCCATGTCATATTCCGCTCCAGGAGCTCCATCATAGATCCTCGCTGTCGCTGGGAGGATGTTTTCTCCTCCGCTCGCCCCTTCCACCGTCATTTTCTCTCTACCCACCCTTGCCTCCTTTTCCGCGCAGCTCTCGATTCCCCCCTGTCTTTCGCACCCTCCATGTCATATTCCGCTCCAGGAGTTCCATCATAGCTCCTCACTGTCGCTGGGAGGATGTTTTCTCCTCCGCTCGCCCCTTCCACCGTCATTTTCTCTCTACCCAACCTTGCCTCCTTCTCCGCGCAGCTCTCGATTCCCCCCTCTCTTTCGCACCTTCCATGTCATATTCTGCTCCAGGAGCTCCATCATAGCTCCTCGCTGTCGCTGGGAGGATTTTTTCTCCTCCGCTCGCCCCTTCCACCGTCATTTTCTCTCTACCCACCCTTGCCTCCTTCTCCGCGCAGCTCTCGATTCCCCCCTCTCTTTCGCACCCTCCATGTCATATTCCACTCCAGGAGCTCCATCATAGCTCCTCGCTGTCGCTGGGAGGATGTTTTCTCCTCCGCTCGCCCCTTCCACCGTCATTTTCTCTCTACCCACCCTTGCCTCCTTCTCCGCGCAGCTCTCGATTCCCCCCTCTCTTTCGCACCCTCCATGTCATATTCCGCTCCAGGAGCTCCATCATAGCTCCTCGCTGTCGCTGGGAGGATGTTTTCTCCTCCGCTCGCCCCTTCCACCGTCATTTTCTCTCTACCCACCCTTGCCTCCTTCTCCGAGCAGCTCTCGATTCCCTCCTCTCTCTCGCACCCTCCATATTACATCCAGCTCCAGGAGCTCCATCATAGCTCCTCGCTGTCGCTGGGAGGATGTTTTATCCTCTGCTCGCCGCTTCCGCCGTCATTTTCTCTCCACCCACCCTTGCCTCCTTCTCCGCGCCGCTCTCGATTCCCCCCTCTCTCTCGCACCCACCATGTCATATCCCGCTCCAGGAGCTCCATTATAGCTCCTCACTGTCGCTGGGAGGATGTTTTCTCCTCCGCTCGCCCCTTCCACCGTCATTTTCTCTCTACCCACCCTTGCCTCCTTCTCCGCGCCGCTCTCGATTCCCCCCTCTCTTTCGCACCTTCCATGTCATATCCCGCTCCAGGAGCTCCATCATAGCTCCTCACTGTCGCTGGGAGGATGTTTTCTCCTCCGCTCGCCCCTTCCACCGTCATTTTCTCTCTACCCTTCCTTGCCTCCTTCTCCGCGCAGCTCTCGATTCCCCCCTCTCTTTCGCACCCTCCATGTCATATTCCGCTCCAGGAGTTCCATCATAGCTCCTCACTGTCGCTGAGAGGATGTTTTCTCCTCCGCTCGCCCCTTCCCCCGTCATTTTCTCTCTACCCACCCTTGCCTCCTTCTCCGCGCAGCTCTCGATTCCCCCCTCTCTTTCGCACCCTCCATGTCATATTCCGCTCCAGGAGTTCCATCATAGCTCCTCACTGTCGCTGGGAGGATGTTTTCTCCTCCGCTCGCCCCTTCCACCGTCATTTTCTCTCTACCCACCCTTGCCTCCTTCTCCGCGCAGCTCTCGATTCCCCCCTCTCTTTCGCACCCTCCATGTCATATTCCGCTCCAGGAGCTCCATCATAGCTCCTCGCTGTCGCTGGGAGGATGTTTTCTCCTCCGCTCGCCCCTTCCACCGTCATTTTCTCTCTACGCACCCTTGCCTCCTTCTCCGAGCAGCTCTCGATTCCCTCCTCTCTCTCGCACCCTCCATATTACATCCAGCTCCAGGAGCTCCATCATAGCTCCTCGCTGTCGCTGGGAGGATGTTTTCTCCTCTGCTCGCCGCTTCCGCCGTCATTTTCTCTCCACCCACCCTTGCCTCCTTCTCCGTGCCGCTCTCGATTCCCCCCTCTCTCTCGCACCCACCATGTCATATCCCGCTCCAGGAGCTCCATTATAGCTCCTCACTGTCGCTGGGAGGATGTTTTCTCCTCCGCTCGCCCCTTCCACCGTCATTTTCTCTCTACCCACCCTTGCCTCCTTCTCCGCGCCGCTCTCGATTCCCCCCTCTCTTTCGCACCTTCCATGTCATATCCCGCTCCAGGAGCTCCATCATAGCTCCTCGCTGTCGCTGGGAGGATGTTTTCTCCTCCGCTTGCCCCTTCCCCCGTCATTTTCTCTCTACCCACCCTTGCCTCCTTCTCCGCGCAGCTCTCGATTCCCCCCTCTCTTTCGCACCCTCCATGTCATATTCCGCTCCAGGAGTTCCATCATAGCTCCTCACTGTCGCTGGGAGGATGTTTTCTCCTCCGCTCGCCCCTTCCACCGTCATTTTCTCTCTACCCACCCTTGCCTCCTTCTCCGCGCAGCTCTCGATTCCCCCCTCTCTTTCGCACCCTCCATGTCATATTCAGCTCCAGGAGCTCCATCATAGCTCCTCGCTGTCGCTGGGAGGATGTTTTCTCCTCCGCTCGCCCCTTTCACCGTCATTTTTTCTCTACCTACCCTTGCCTCCTTCTCCGCGCAGCTCTCGATTCCCTCCTCTCTCTCGCACCCTCCATATTACATCCAGCTTCAGGAGCTCCATCATAGCTCCTCGCTGTCGCTGGGAGGATGTTTTCTCCTCTGCTCGCCGCTTCCGCCGTCATTTTCTCTCCACCCACCCTTGCCTCCTTCTCCGCGCCGCTCTCGATTCCCCCCTCTCTCTCGCACCCACCATGTCATATCCCGCTCCAGGAGCTCCATCATAGCTCCTCGCTGTCGCTGGGAGGATGTTATCTCCTCCGCTCGCCCCTTCCACCGTCATTTTTTCTCTACCCACCCTTTCCTCCTTTTCCGCGCAGCTCTCGATTCCCCCCTCTCTTTCGCACCCTCCATGTCATATTCTGCTCCAGGAGTTCCATCATAGCTCCTCACTGTCGCTGGGAGGATGTTTTCTCCTCCGCTCGCCCCTTCCACCGTCATTTTCTCTCTACCCACCCTTGCCTCCTTCTCCGCGCAGCTCTCGATTCCCTCCTCTCTCTCGCACCCTCCATATTACATCCAGCTTCAGGAGCTCCATCATAGCTCCTCGCTGTCGCTGGGAGGATGTTTTCTCCTCCGCTCGCCCCTTCCACCGTCATTTTCTCTCTACCCACCCTTGCCTCCTTTTCCGCGCAGCTCTCGATTCCCCCCTGTCTTTCGCACCCTCCATGTCATATTCCGCTCCAGGAGTTCCATCATAGCTCCTCACTGTCGCTGGGAGGATGTTTTCTCCTCCGCTCGCCCCTTCCACCGTCATTTTCTCTCTACCCAACCTTGCCTCCTTCTCCGCGCAGCTCTCGATTCCCCCCTCTCTTTCGCACCCTCCATGTCATATTCCGCCCCAGGAGCTCCATCATAGCTCCTCGCTGTCGCTGGGAGGATGTTTTCTCCTCCGCTCGCTGCTTCCGCCGTCATTTTCTCTCCACCCACCCTTGCCTCCTTCTCCGCGCCGCTCTCGATTCCCCCCTCTCTTTCGCACCCTCCATGTCATATTCTGCTCCAGGAGCTCCATCATAGCTCCTCGCTGTCGCTGGGAGGATCTTTTCTCCTCCGCTCGCCCCTTCCACCGTCATTTTCTCTCTACCCACCCTTGCCTCCTTCTCCGCGCAGCTCTCGATTCCCCCCTCTCTTTCGCACCCTCCATGTCATATTCCGCTCCAGGAGCTCCATCATAGCTCCTCGCTGTCGCTGGGAGGATGTTTTCTCCTCCGCTCGCCCCTTCCACCGTCATTTTCTCTCTACCCACCCTTGCCTCCTTCTCCGCGCAGCTCTCGATTCCCCCCTCTCTTTCGCACCCTCCATGTCATATTCCGCTCCAGGAGCTCCATCATAGCTCCTCGCTGTCGCTGGGAGGATGTTTTCTCCTCCGCTCGCCCCTTCCACCGTCATTTTCTCTCTACTCACCCTTGCCTCCTTCTCCGCGCAGCTCTCGATTCCCCCCTCTCTTTCGCACCCTCCATGTCATATTCCGCTCCAGGAGCTCCATCATAGCTCCTCGCTGTCGCTGGGAGGATGTTTTCTCCTCCGCTCGCCCCTTCCACCGTCATTTTCTCTCTACCCACCCTTGCCTCCTTCTCCGAGCAGCTCTCGATTCCCTCCTCTCTCTCGCACCCTCCATATTACATCAAGCTCCAGGAGCTCCATCATAGCTCCTCGCTGTCGCTGGGAGGATGTTTTTTCCTCTGCTCGCCGCTTCCGCCGTCATTTTCTCTCCACCCACCCTTGCCTCCTTCTCCGCGCAGCTCTCGATTCCCCCCTCTCTTTCGCACCCTCCATGTCATATTCCGCTCCAGGAGCTCCATCATAGCTCCTCGCTGTCGCTGGGAGGATGTTTTCTCCTCCGCTCGCCCCTTCCACCGTCATTTTCTCTCTACCCACCCTTGCCTCCTTTTCCGCGCAGCTCTCGATTCCCTCCTCTCTCTCGCACCCTCCATATTACATCCAGCTCCAGGAGCTCCATCATAGCTCCTCGCTGTCGCTGGGAGGATGTTTTCTCCTCCGCTCGCCCCTTCCACCGTCATTTTCTCTCTACCCACCCTTGCCTCCTTTTCCGCGCAGCTCTCGATTCCCTCCTCTCTCTCGCACCCTCCATATTACATCCAGCTCCAGGAGCTCCATCATAGCTCCTCGCTGTCGCTGGGAGGATGTTTTCTCCTCTGCCCGCCGATTCCACCGTCATTTTCTCTCCACCCACCCTTGCCTCCTTCTCCGCGCCGCTCTCGATTCCCCCCTCTCTTTCGCACCTTCCATGTCATATCCCGCTCCAGGAGCTCCATCATAGCTCCTCGCTGTCGCTGGGAGGATGTTTTCTCCTCCGCTCGCCCCTTCCACCGTCATTTTCTCTCTACCCACCCTTGCCTCCTTCTCCGCGCAGCTCTCGATTCCCTCCTCTCTCTCGCACCCTCCATATTACATCCAGCTCCAGGAGCTCCATCATAGCTCCTCGCTGTTGCTGGGAGGATGTTTTCTCCTCCGCTCGCCCCTTCCACCGTCATTTTCTCTCTACCCACCCTTGCCTCCTTCTCCGCGCAGCTCTCGATTCCCCCCTCTCTTTCGCACCCTCCATGTCATATTCCGCTCCTGGAGCTCCATCATAGCTCCTCACTGTCGCTGGGAGGATGTTTTCTCCTCCGCTCGCCCCTTCCACCGTCATTTTCTCTCTACCCACCCTTGCCTCCTTCTCCGCGCAGCTCTCGAATCCCTCCTCTCTCTCGCACCCTCCATATTACATCCAGCTCCAGGAGCTCCATCATAGCTCCTCGCTGTCGCTGGGAGGATGTTTTCTCCTCTGCCCGCCGATTCCACCGTCATTTTCTCTCCACCCACCCTTGCCTCCTTCTCCGCGCCGCTCTCGATTCCCCCCTCTCTTTCGCACCTTCCATGTCATATCCCGCTCCAGGAGCTCCATCATAGCTCCTCACTGTCGCTGGGAGGATGTTTTCTCCTCTGCTCGCCCCTTCCACCGTCATTTTCTCTCTACCCACCCTTGCCTCCTTCTCCGCGCAGCTCTCGATTCCCCCCTCTCTTTCGCACCCTCCATGTCATATCCCGCTCCAGGAGTTCCATCATAGCTCCTCACTGTCGCTGGGAGGATGTTTTCTCCTCCGCTCGCCCCTTCCCCCATCATTTTCTCTCTACCCACCCTTGCCTCCTTCTCCGCGCAGCTCTCGATTCCCCCCTCTCTTTCGCACCCTCCATGTCATATTCCGCTCCAGGAGCTCCATCATAGCTCCTCGCTGTCGCTGGGAGGATGTTTTCTCCTCCGCTCGCCCCTTCCACCGTCATTTTCTCTCTACCCACCCTTGCCTCCTTCTCCGCGCAGCTCTCGATTCCCTCCTCTCTCTCGCACCCTCCATATTACATCCAGCTCCAGGAGCTCCATCATAGTTCCTCGCTGTCGCTGGGAGGATGTTTTCTCCTCCGCTCGCCCCTTCCACCGTCATTTTCTCTCTACCCACCCTTGCCTCCTTCTCCGCGCAGCTCTCGATTCCCCCCTCTCTTTCGCACCCTCCATGTCATATTCCGCTCCTGGAGCTCCATCATAGCTCCTCACTGTCGCTGGGAGGATGTTTTCTCCTCTGCTCGCCCCTTCCACCGTCATTTTCTCTCTACCCACCCTTGCCTCCTTCTCCGCGCAGCTCTCGATTCCCCCCTCTCTTTCGCACCCTCCATGTCATATTCCGCTCCAGGAGCTCCATCATAGCTCCTCGCTGTCGCTGGGAGGATGTTTTCTCATCCGCTCGCCCCTTCCACCGTCATTTTTTCTCTACCCACCCTTGCCTCCTTTTCCGCGCAGCTCTCGATTCCCCCCTCTCTTTCGCACCCTCCATGTCATATTCCGCTCCAGGAGTTCCATCATAGCTCCTCACTGTCGCTGGGAGGATGTTTTCTCCTCTGCTCGCCGCTTCCGCCGTCATTTTCTCTCCACCCACCCTTGCCTCCTTCTCCGCGCCGCTCTCGATTCCCCCCTCTCTCTCGCACCCACCATGTCATATCCCGCTCCAGGAGCTCCATCATAGCTCCTCGCTGTCGCTGGGAGGATGTTTTCTCCTCCGCTCGCCCCTTCCACCGTCATTTTCTCTCTACCCTCCCTTGCCTCCTTCTCCGCGCAGCTCTCGATTCCCTCCTCTCTCACGCACCCTCCATATTACATCCAGCTCCAGGAGCTCCATCATAGCTCCTCGCTGTCGCTGGGAGGATGTTTTCTCCTCCGCTCGCCCCTTCCACCGTCATTTTCTCTCTACCCACCCTTGCCTCCTTCTCCGCGCAGCTCTCGATTCCCTCCTCTCTCTCGCACCCTCCATATTACATCCAGCTCCAGGAGCTCCATCATAGTTCCTCGCTGTCGCTGGGAGGATGTTTTCTCCTCTGCTCGCCGCTTCCGCCGTCATTTTCTCTCCACCCACCCTTGCCTCCTTCTCCGCGCCGCTCTCGATTCCCCCCTCTCTCTCGCACCCACCATGTCATATCCCGCTCCAGGAGCTCCATCATAACTCCTCGCTGTCGCTGGGAGGATGTTTTCTCCTCCGCTCGCCCCCTTCCACCGTCATTTTCTCTCTACCCACCCTTGCCTCCTTCTCCGCGCAGCTCTCAATTCCCCCCTCTCTTTCGCACCCTCCATGTCATATTCCGCTCCAGGAGCTCCATCATAGCTCCTCGCTGTCGCTGGGAGGATGTTGTCTCCTCCGCTCGCCCCTTCCACCGTCATTTTCTCTCTACCCACCCTTGCCTCCTTCTCCGCGCAGCTCTCGATTCCCTCCTCTCTCTCGCAACCTCCATATTACATCCAGCTCCAGGAGCTCCATCATAGTTCCTCGCTGTCGCTGGGAGGATGTTTTCTACTCCGCTCGCCCCTTCCACCGTCATTTTCTCTCTACCCACCCTTGCCTCCTTCTCCGCGCAGCTCTCGATTCCCCCCTCTCTTTCGCACCCTCCATGTCATATTCCGCTCCAGGAGCTCCATCATAGCTCCTCGCTGTCGCTGGGAGGATGTTTTCTCCTCCGCTCGCCCCTTCCACCGTCATTTTCTCTCTACCCACCCTTGCCTCCTTCTCCACGCAGCTCTCGATTCCCCCCTCTCTCTCTCACCCTCCATATTACATCCAGCTCCAGGAGCTCCATCATAGCTCCTCGCTGTCGCTGGGAGGATGTTTTCTCCTCCGCTCGCCCCTTCCACCGTCATTTTCTCTCTACCCACCCTTGCCTCCTTCTCCACGCAGCTCTCGATTCCCCCCTCTCTCTCGCACCCTCCATATTACATCCAGCTCCAGGAGCTCCATCATAGCTCCTCGCTGTCGCTGGGAGGATGTTTTCTCCTCCGTTCGCCCCTTCCACCGTCATTTTCTCTCTACCCACCCTTGCCTCCTTCTCCGCGCAGCTCTCGGTTTCCCCCTCTCTCTCGCACCCTCCATATTACATCCAGCTCCAGGAGCTCCATCATAGCTCCTCGCTGTCGCTGGGAGGATGTTTTCTCCTTCGCTCGCCCCTTCCACCGTGATTTTCTCTCTACCCACCCTTGTCTCCTTCTCCGCGCAGCTCTCGATTCCCCCCTCTCTTTCGCACCCTCCATGTCATATTCCGCTCCAGGAGCTCCATCATAGCTCCTCGCTGTCGCTGGGAGGATGTTTTCTCCTCCGCTCGCCCCTTACACCGTCATTTTCTCTCTACCCACCCTTGCCTCCTTCTCCACGCAGCTCTCGATTCCCTCCTCTCTCTCGCACCCTCCATATTACATCCAGCTCCAGGAGCTCCATCATAGCTCCTCGCTGTCGCTGGGAGGATGTTTTCTCCTCTGCTCGCCGCTTCCGCCGTCATTTTCTCTCCACCCACCCTTGCCTCCTTCTCCGCGCAGCTCTCGATTCCCCCCTATGATGGAACTCCTGGAGCGGAATATGACATGGAGGGTGCGAAAGAGAGGGGGGAATCGAGAGCTGCGCGGAAAAGGAGGCAAGGGTGGGTAGAGAGAAAATGACGGTGGAAGTGGCGAGCGGAGGAGAAAACATCCTCCCAGCGACAGCGAGGAGCTATGATGGAGCTCCTAGAGCTGGATGTAATATGGAGGGTGCGAGAGAGAGGAGGGAATCGAGAGCTGCGCGGAGAAGGAGGCAAGGGTGGGTAGAGAGAAAATGACGGTGGAAGGGGCGAGCAGAGGAGAAAACATCCTCCCAGCGACAGTGAGGAGCTATGATGGAACTCCTGGAGCGGAATATGACATGGAGGGTGCGAAAGAGAGGGGGGAATCGAGAGCTGCGCGGAGAAGGAGGCAAGGGTGGGTAGAGAGAAAATGACGGGGGAAGGGGCGAGCGGAGGAGAAAACATCCTCCCAGCGACAGTGAGGAGCTATGATGGAACTCCTGGAGCGGAATATGACATGGAGGGTGCGAAAGAGAGGGGGGAATCGAGAGCTGCGCGGAAAAGGAGGCAAGGGTGGGTAGAGAGAAAATGACGGTGGAAGGGGCGAGCAGAGGAGAAAACATCCTCCAAGCGACAGTGAGGAGCTATGATGGAACTCCTGGAGCGGAATATGACATGGAGGGTGCGAAAGAGAGGGGGGAATCGAGAGCTGCGCGGAAAAGGAGGCAAGGGTGGGTAGAGAGAAAATGACGGTGGAAGGGGCGAGCGGAGGAGAAAAAATCCTCCCAGCGACAGTGAGGAGCTATGATGGAACTCCTGGAGCGGAATATGACATGGAGGGTGCGAAAGAGAGGGGGAAATCGAGAGCTGTGCGGAAAAGGAGGCAAGGGTGGGTAGAGAGAAAATGACGGTGGAAGGGGCGAGCGGAGGAGAAAACATCCTCCCAGCGACAGCGAGGAGCTATGATGGAGCTCCTGGAGCTGGATGTAATATGGAGGGTGCGAGAGAGAGGAGGGAATCGAGAGCTGCGCGGAGAAGGAGGCAAGGGTGGGTAGAGAGAAAATGACGGTGGAAGGGGCGAGCGGAGGAGAAAACATCCTCCCAGCGACAGCGAGGAGCTATGATGGAGCTCCTGGAGCGGAATATGACATGGAGGGTGCGAAAGAGAGGGGGGAATCAAGAGCAGCGCGGAGAAGGAGGCAAGGGTGGGTGGAGAGAAAATGACGGTGGAAGGGGCGAGCGGAGGAGAAAAAATCCTCCCAGCGACAGTGAGGAGCTATGATGGAACTCCTGGAGCGGAATATGACATGGGGGGTGCGAAAGAGAGGGGGAAATCGAGAGCTGCGCGGAAAAGGAGGCAAGGGTGGGTAGAGAGAAAATGACGGTGGAAGGGGCGAGCGGAGGAGAAAACATCCTCCCAGCGACAGCGAGGAGCTATGATGGAGCTCCTGGAGCTGGATGTAATATGGAGGGTGCAAGAGAGAGGGGGGAATCGAGAGCTGCGCGGAGAAGGAGGCAAGGGTGGGTAGAGAGAAAATGACGGTGGAAGGGGCGAGCGGAGGAGAAAACATCCTCCCAGCGACAGCGAGGAGCTATGATGGAGCTCCTGGAGCTGGATGTAATATGGAGGGTGCGAGAGAGAGGGGGGAATCGAGAGCTGCGCGGAGAAGGAGGCAAGGGTGGGTAGAGAGAAAATGACGGTGGAAGGGGCGAGCGGAGGAGAAACCATCCTCCCAGCGACAGCGAGGAGCTATGATGGAGCTCCTGGAGCTGGATTTGCCATGGAGGGTGCGAAAGAGAGGGGGGAATCGAGAGCTGCGCGGAGAAGGAGGCAAGGGTGGGTAGAGAGAAAATGACGGTGGAAGGGGCGAGCGGAGGAGAAAACATCCTCCCAGCGACAGCGAGGAGCTATGATGGAGCTCCTGGAGCGGAATATGACATGGAGGGTGCGAAAGAGAGGGGGGAATCGAGAGCTGCGCGGAGAAGGAGGCAAGGGTGGGTAGAGAGAAAATGACGGTGGAAGGGGCGAGCGGAGGAGAAAACATCCTCCCAGCGACAGCGAGGAGCTATGATGGAGCTCCTGGAGCTGGATGTAATATGGAGGGTGCGAGAGAGAGGGGGGAATCGAGAGCTGCGCGGAGAAGGAGGCAAGGGTGGGTAGAGAGAAAATGACGGTGGAAGGGGCGAGCAGAGGAGAAAACATCCTCCCAGCGACAGTGAGGAGCTATGATGGAACTCCTGGAGCGGAATATGACATGGAGGGTGCGAAAGAGAGGGGGGAATCGAGAGCTGCGCGGAAAAGGAGGCAAGGGTGGGTAGAGAGAAAATGACGGTGGAAGGGGCGAGCAGAGGAGAAAACATCCTCCCAGCGACAGCGAGGAGCTATGATGGAGCTCCTGGAGCGGGATATGACATGGAGGGTGCGAAAGAGAGGGGGGAATCGAGAGCTGCGCGGAAAAGGAGGCAAGGGTGGGTAGAGAGAAAATGACGGTGGAAGGGGCGAGCGGAGGAGAAAACATCCTCCCAGCGACAGCGAGGAGCTATGATGGAGCTCCTGGAGCTGGATGTAATATGGAGGGTGCGAGAGAGAGGAGGGAATCGAGAGCTGCGCGGAAAAGGAGGCAAGGGTGGGTAGAGAGAAAATGACGGTGGAAGGGGCGAGCGGAGGAGAAAACATCCTCCCAGCGACAGCGAGGAGCTATGATGGAGCTCCTGGAGCTGGATGTAATATGGAGGGTGCGAGAGAGAGGAGGGAATCGAGAGCTGCGCGGAGAAGGAGGCAAGGGTGGGTAGAGAGAAAATGACGGTGGAAGGGGCGAGCGGAGGAGAAAACATCCTCCCAGCGACAGCGAGGAGCTATGATGGAGCTCCGGGAGCTGGATGTAATAGGGAGGGTGCGAGAGAGAGGGGGGAATCGAAAGCTGCGCGGAGAAGGAGGCAAGGGTGGGTAGAGAGAAAATGACGGTGGAAGGGGCGAGCGGAGGAGAAAACATCCTCCCAGCGACAGCGAGGAGCTATGATGGAGCTCCAGGAGCGGAATATGACATAGAGGGTGCGAAAGAGAGGGGGGAATCGAGAGCTGCGCGGAGAAGGAGGCAAAGGTGGGTAGAGAGAAAATGACGGTGGAAGGGGCGAGCGGAGGAGAAAACATCCTCCCAGCGACAGTGAGGAGCTATGATGGAACTCCTGGAGCGGAATATGACATGGAGGGTGCGAAAGAGAGGGGGGAATCGAGAGCTGCGCGGAAAAGGAGGCAAGGGTGGGTAGAGAGAAAATGACGGTGGAAGGGGCGAGCGGAGGAGAAAACATCCTCCCAGCGACAGCGAGGAGCTATGATGGAGCTCCTGGAGCTGGATGTAATATGGAGGGTGCGAGAGAGAGGGGGGAATCGAGAGCTGCGCGGAGAAGGAGGCAAGGGTGGGTAGAGAGAAAATGACGGTGGAAGGGGCGAGCGGAGGAGAAAACATCCTCCCAGCGACAGCGAGGAGCTATGATGGATCTCCTGGAGCGGAATATGACATGGAGGGTGCGAAAGAGAGGGGGGAATCGAGAGCTGCGCGGAGAAGGAGGCAAGGGTGGGTAGAGAGAAAATGACGGTGGAAGGGGCGAGCGGAGGAGAAAACATCCTCCCAGCGACAGCGAGGAGCTATGATGGAGCTCCTGGAGCTGGATGTAATATGGAGGGTGCGAGAGAGAGGGGGGAATCGAGAGCGGCGCGGAGAAGGAGGCAAGGGTGGGTGGAGAGAAAATGACGGTGAAAGGGGCGAGCAGAGGAGAAAACATCCTCCCAGCGACAGCGAGGAGCTATGATGGAGCTCCTGGAGCGGAATGTGACATGGAGGGTGCGAAAGAGAGGGGGGAATCGAGAGCTGCGCGGAGAAGGAGGCAAGGGTGGGTAGAGAGAAAATGACGGTGGAAGGGGCGAGCGGAGGAGAAAACATCCTCCCAGCGACAGTGAGGAGCTATGATGGAACTCCTGGAGCGGAATATGACATGGAGGGTGCGAAAGAGAGGGGGGAATCGAGAGCTGCGCGGAAAAGGAGGCAAGGGTGGGTGGAGAGAAAATGACGGCGGAAGCGGCGAGCAGAGGAGAAAACATCCTCCCAGCGACAGCGAGGAGCTATGATGGAGCTCCTGGAGCTGGATGTAATATGGAGGGTGCGAGAGAGAGGAGGGAATCGAGAGCTGCGCGGAGAAGGAGGCAAGGGTGGGTAGAGAGAAAATGACGGTGGAAGGGGCGAGCGGTGGAGAAAACATCCTCCCAGCGACAGCGAGGAGCTATGATGGAGCTCCTGGAGCTGGATGTAATATGGAGGGTGCAAGAGAGAGGGGGGAATCGAGAGCAGCGCGGAGAAGGAGGCAAGGGTGGGTGGAGAGAAAATGACGGTGGAAGGGGCGAGCGGAGGAGAAAAAATCCTCCCAGCGACAGTGAGGAGCTATGATGGAACTCCTGGAGCGGAATATGACATGGAGGGTGCGAAAGAGAGGGGGAAATCGAGAGCTGCGCGGAAAAGGAGGCAAGGGTGGGTAGAGAGAAAATGACGGTGGAAGGGGCGAGCGGAGGAGAAAACATCCTCCCAGCGACAGCGAGGAGCTATGATGGAGCTCCTGGAGCTGGATGTAATATGGAGGGTGCAAGAGAGAGGGGGGAATCGAGAGCTGCGCGGAGAAGGAGGCAAGGGTGGGTAGAGAGAAAATGACGGTGGAAGGGGCGAGCGGAGGAGAAAACATCCTCCCAGCGACAGGGAGGAGCTATGATGGAGCTCCTGGAGCGGAATATGACATGGAGGGTGCGAAAGAGAGGGGGGAATCGAGAGCTGCGCGGAAAAGGAGGCAAGGGTGGGTAGAGAGAAAATGACGGTGGAAGGGGCGAGCGGAGGAGAAAACATCCTCCCAGCGACAGCGAGGAGCTATGATGGAGCTCCTGGAGCTGGATGTAATATGGAGGGTGCGAGAGAGAGGGGGGAATCGAGAGCTGCGCGGAGAAGGAGGCAAGGGTGGGTAGAGAGAAAATGACGGTGGAAGGGGCGAGCGGAGGAGAAACCATCCTCCCAGCGACAGCGAGGAGCTATGATGGAGCTCCTGGAGCTGGATTTGCCATGGAGGGTGCGAAAGAGAGGGGGGAATCGAGAGCTGCGCGGAGAAGGAGGCAAGGGTGGGTAGAGAGAAAATGACGGTGGAAGGGGCGAGCGGAGGAGAAAACATCCTCCCAGCGACAGTGAGGAGCTATGATGGAACTCCTGGAGCGGAATATGACATGGAGGGTGCGAAAGAGAGGGGGGAATCGAGAGCTGCGCGGAAAAGGAGGAAAGGGTGGGTAGAGAGAAAATGACGGTGGAAGGGGCGAGCGGAGGAGAAAACATCCTCCCAGCGACAGCAAGGAGCTATGATGGAGCTCCTGGAGCGGAATATGACATGGAGGGTGCGAAAGAGAGGGGGGAATCGAGAGCTGCGCGGAAAAGGAGGCAAGGGTGGGTAGAGAGAAAATGACGGTGGAAGGGGCGAGCGGAGGAGAAAACATCCTCCCAGCGACAGCGAGGAGCTATGATGGAGCTCCTGGAGCGGAATATGACATGGAGGGTGCGAAAGAGAGGGGGGAATCGAGAGCTGCGCGGAAAAGGAGGCAAGGGTGGGTAGAGAGAAAATGACGGTGGAAGGGGCGAGCGGAGGAGAAAACTTCCTCCCAGCGACAGTGAGGAGCTATGATGGAACTCCTGGAGCGGAATATGACATGGAGGGTGCGAAAGAGAGGGGGGAATCGAGAGCTGCGCGGAAAAGGAGGAAAGGGTGGGTAGAGAGAAAATGACGGTGGAAGGGGCGAGCGGAGGAGAAAACATCCTCCCAGCGACAGCAAGGAGCTATGATGGAGCTCCTGGAGCGGAATATGACATGGAGGGTGCGAAAGAGAGGGGGGAATCGAGAGCTGCGCGGAAAAGGAGGCAAGGGTGGGTAGAGAGAAAATGACGGTGGAAGGGGCGAGCGGAGGAGAAAACATCCTCCCAGCGACAGCGAGGAGCTATGATGGAGCTCCTGGAGCGGAATATGACATGGAGGGTGCGAAAGAGAGGGGGGAATCGAGAGCTGCGCGGAAAAGGAGGCAAGGGTGGGTAGAGAGAAAATGACGGTGGAAGGGGCGAGCGGAGGAGAAAACTTCCTCCCAGCGACAGTGAGGAGCTATGATGGAACTCCTGGAGCGGAATATGACATGGAGGGTGCGAAAGAGAGGGGGGAATCGAGAGCTGCGCGGAAAAGGAGGCAAGGGTGGGTAGAGAGAAAATGACGGTGGAAGGGGCGAGCGGAGGAGAAAACATCCTCCCAGCGACAGTGAGGAGCTATGATGGAACTCCTGGAGCGGAATATGACATGGAGGGTGCGAAAGAGAGGGGGGAATCGAGAGCTGCGCGGAAAAGGAGGAAAGGGTGGGTAGAGAGAAAATGACGGTGGAAGGGGCGAGCGGAGGAGAAAACATCCTCCCAGCGACAGTGAGGAGCTATGATGGAACTCCTGGAGCGGAATATGACATGGAGGGTGCGAAAGAGAGGGGGGAATCGAGAGCTGCGCGGAAAAGGAGGAAAGGGTGGGTAGAGAGAAAATGACGGTGGAAGGGGCGAGCGGAGGAGAAAACATCCTCCCAGCGACAGCGAGGAACTATGATGGAGCTCCTGGAGCGGAATATGACATGGAGGGTGCGAAAGAGAGGGGGGAATCGAGAGCTGCGCGGAAAAGGAGGCAAGGGTGGGTAGAGAGAAAATGACGGTGGAAGGGGCGAGCGGAGGAGAAAACATCCTCCCAGCAACAGTGAGGAGCTATGATGGAACTCCTGGAGCGGAATATGACATGGAGGGTGCGAAAGAGAGGGGGGAATCGAGAGCTGCGCGGAAAAGGAGGCAAGGGTGGGTAGAGAGAAAATGACGGTGGAAGGGGCGAGCGGAGGAGAAAACATCCTCCCAGCGACAGCAAGGAGCTATGATGGAGCTCCTGGAGCGGAATATGACATGGAGGGTGCGAAAGAGAGGGGGGAATCGAGAGCTGCGCGGAAAAGGAGGCAAGGGTGGGTAGAGAGAAAATGACGGTGGAAGGGGCAAGCGGAGGAGAAAACTTCCTCCCAGCGACAGTGAGGAGCTATGATGGAACTCCTGGAGCGGAATATGACATGGAGGGTGCGAAAAAGAGGGGGGAATCGAGAGCTGCGCGGAAAAGGAGGCAAGGGTGGGTAGAGAGAAAATGACGGTGGAAGGGGCGAGCGGAGGAGAAAACATCCTCCCAGCGACAGCAAGGAGCTATGATGGAGCTCCTGGAGCCGAATATGACATGGAGGGTGCGAAAGAGAGGGGGGAATCGAGAGCTGCGCGGAAAAGGAGGCAAGGGTGGGTAGAGAGAAAATGACGGTGGAAGGGGCGAGCGGAGGAGAAAACATCCTCCCAGCGACAGTGAGGAGCTATGATGGAACTCCTGGAGCGGAATATGACATGGAGGGTGCGAAAGAGAGGGGGGAATCGAGAGCTGCGCGGAAAAGGAGGCAAGGGTGGGTAGAGAGAAAATGACGGTGGAAGGGGCGAGCGGAGGAGAAAACATCCTCCCAGCGACAGCGATTAGCTATGATGGAGCTCCTGGAGCGGAATATGACATGGAGGGTGCGAAAGAGAGGGGGGAATCGAGAGCTGCGCGGAGAAGGAGGCAAGGGTGGGTAGAGAGAAAATGACGGTGGAAGGGGCGAGCGGAGGAGAAAACATCCTCCCAGCGACAGTGAGGAGCTATGATGGAACTCCTGGAGCGGAATATGACATGGAGGGTGCGAAAGAGAGGGGGGAATCGAGAGCTGCGCGGAAAAGGAGGCAAGGGTGGGTAGAGAGAAAATGACGGTGGAAGGGGCGAGCGGAGGAGAAAACATCCTCCCAGCGACAGCAAGGAGCTATGATGGAGCTCCTGGAGCGGAATATGACATGGAGGGTGCGAAAGAGAGGGGGGAATCGAGAGCTGCGCGGAAAAGGAGGCAAGGGTGGGTAGAGAGAAAATGACGGTGGAAGGGGCGAGCGGAGGAGAAAACATCCTCCCAGCGACAGTGAGGAGCTATGATGGAACTCCTGGAGCGGAATATGACATGGAGGGTGCGAAAGAGAGGGGGGAATCGAGAGCTGCGCGGAAAAGGAGGCAAGGGTGGGTAGAGAGAAAATGACGGTGGAAGGGGCGAGCGGAGGAGAAAACATCCTCCCAGCGACAGCGATTAGCTATGATGGAGCTCCTGGAGCGGAATATGACATGGAGGGTGCGAAAGAGAGGGGGGAATCGAGAGCTGCGCGGAGAAGGAGGCAAGGGTGGGTAGAGAGAAAATGACGGTGGAAGGGGCGAGCGGAGGAGAAAACATCCTCCCAGCGACAGTGAGGAGCTATGATGGAACTCCTGGAGCGGAATATGACATGGAGGGTGCGAAAGAGAGGGGGGAATCGAGAGCTGCGCGGAAAAGGAGGCAAGGGTGGGTAGAGAGAAAATGACGGTGGAAGGGGCGAGCGGAGGAGAAAACATCCTCCCAGCGACAGCGAGGAGCTATGATGGAGCTCCTGGAGTGGAATATGACATGGAGGGTGCGAAAGAGAGGGGGGAATCGAGAGCTGCGCGGAAAAGGAGGCAAGGGTGGGTAGAGAGAAAATGACGGTGGAAGGGGCGAGCGGAGGAGAAAACATCCTCCCAGCGACAGTGAGGAGCTATGATGGAACTCCTGGAGCAGAATATGACATGGAGGGTGAGAAAGAGAGGGGGGAATCGAGAGCTGCGCGGAAAAGGAGGCAAGGGTGGGTAGAGAGAAAATGACGGTGGAAGGGGCGAGCGGAGGAGAAAACATCCTCCCAGCGACAGCAAGGAGCTATGATGGAGCTCCTGGAGCGGAATATGACATGGAGGGTGCGAAAGAGAGGGGGGAATCGAGAGCTGCGCGGAAAAGGAGGCAAGGGTGGGTAGAGAGAAAATGACGGTGGAAGGGGCGAGCGGAGGAGAAAACTTCCTCCCAGCGACAGTGAGGAGCTATGATGGAACTCCTGGAGCGGAATATGACATGGAGGGTGCGAAAGAGAGGGGGGAATCGAGAGCTGCGCGGAAAAGGAGGCAAGGGTGGGTAGAGAGAAAATGACGGTGGAAGGGGCGAGCGGAGGAGAAAACATCCTCCCAGCGACAGTGAGGAGCTATGATGGAACTCCTGGAGCGGAATATGACATGGAGGGTGCGAAAGAGAGGGGGGAATCGAGAGCTGCGCGGAAAAGGAGGCAAGGGTGGGTAGAGAGAAAATGACGGTGGAAGGGGCGAGCGGAGGAGAAAACATCCTCCCAGCGACAGCGAGGAGCTATGATGGAGCTCCTTGAGCGGGATATGACATGGTGGGTGCGAGAGAGAGGGGGGAATCGAGAGCGGCGCGGAGAAGGAGGCAAGGGTGGGTGGAGAGAAAATGACGGCGGAAGCGGCGAGCAGAGGAGAAAACATCCTCCCAGCGACAGCGAGGAGCTATGATGGAGCTCCTGGAGCTGGATGTAATATGGAGGGTGCGAGAGAGAGGAGGGAATCGAGAGCTGCGCGGAGAAGGGGGCAAGGGTGGGTAGAGAGAAAATGACAGTGGAAGGGGCGAGCGGAGGAGAAAACATCCTCCCAGCGACAGCGAGGAGCTATGATGGAGCTCCTGGAGCTGGATGTAATATGGAGGGTGCGAGAGAGAGGGGGGAATCGAGAGCTGCGCGGAGAAGGAGGCAAGGGTGGGTAGAGAGAAAATGACGGTGGAAGGGGCGAGCGGAGGAGAAAACATCCTCCCAGCGAAAGCGAGGAGCTATGATGGAGCTCCTGGAGCGGAATATGCCATGGAGGGTGCGAAAGAGAGGGGGGAATCGAGAGCTGCGCGGAGAAGGAGGCAAGGGTGGGTAGAGAGAAAATGACGGTGGAAGGGGCGAGCAGAGGAGAAAACATCCTCCCAGCGACAGTGAGGAGCTATGATGGAACTCCTGGAGCGGAATATGACATGGAGGGTGCGAAAGAGAGGGGGGAATCGAGAGCTGCGCGGAAAAGGAGGCAAGGGTGGGTAGAGAGAAAATGACGGTGGAAGGGGCGAGCGGAGGAGAAAACATCCTCCCAGCGACAGCGAGGAGCTATGATGGAGCTCCTGGAGCGGAATATGACATGGAGGGTGCGAAAGAGAGGGGGGAATCGAGAGCTGCGCGGAAAAGTAGGAAAGGGTGGGTAGAGAGAAAATGACGGTGGAAGGGGCGAGCGGAGGAGAAAACATCCTCCCAGCGACAGCGAGGAGCTATGATGGAGCTCCTGGAGCGGAATATGACATGGAGGGTGCGAAAGAGAGGGGGGAATCGAGAGCTGCGCGGAGAAGGAGGCAAGGGTGGGTAGAGAGAAAATGACGGTGGAAGGGGCGAGCGGAGGAGAAACATCCTCCCAGCGACAGCGAGGAGCTATGATGGAGCTCCTGGAGCGGAATATGACATGGAGGGTGCGAAAGAGAGGGGGGAATCGAGAGCTGCGCAGAGAAGGAGGCAAGGGTGGGTAGAGAGAAAATGACGGTGGAAGGGGCGAGCGGAGGAGAAAACATCCTCCCAGCGACAGCGAGGAGCTATGATGGAGCTCCTGGAGCTGGATGTAATATGGAGGGTGCGAGAGAGAGGGGGGAATCGAGAGCTGCGCGGAGAAGGAGGCAAGGGTGGGTAGAGAGAAAATGACGGTGGAAGGGGCGAGCGGAGGAGAAAACATCCTCCCAGCGACAGTGAGGAGCTATGATGGAACTCCTGGAGCGGAATATGACATGGAGGGTGCGAAAGAGAGGGGGGAATCGAGAGCTGCGCGGAAAAGGAGGCAAGGGTGGGTAGAGAGAAAATGACGGTGGAAGGGGCGAGCGGAGGAGAAAACATCCTCCCAGCGACAGTGAGGAGCTATGATGGAACTCCTGGAGCGGAATATGACATGGAGGGTGCGAAAGAGAGGGGGGAATCGAGAGCTGCGCGGAAAAGGAGGCAAGGGTGGGTAGAGAGAAAATGACGGTGGAAGGGGCGAGCGGAGGAGAAAACTTCCTCCCAGCGACAGTGAGGAGCTATGATGGAACTCCTGGAGCGGAATATGACATGGAGGGTGCGAAAGAGAGGGGGGAATCGAGAGCTGCGCGGAAAAGGAGGCAAGGGTGGGTAGAGAGAAAATGACGGTGGAAGAGGCGAGCGGAGGAGAAAACATCCTCCCAGCGACAGTGAGGAGCTATGATGGAACTCCTGGAGCGGAATATGACATGGAGGGTGCGAAAGAGAGGGGGGAATCGAGAGCTGCGCGGAAAAGGAGGCAAGGGTGGGTAGAGAGAAAATGACGGTGGAAGGGGCGAGCGGAGGAGAAAACATCCTCCCAGCGACAGCGAGGAGCCATGATGGAGCTCCTGGAGCGGAATATGACATGGAGGGTGCGAAAGAGAGGGGGGAATAGAGAGCTGCGCGGAGAAGGAGGCAAGGGTGGGTAGAGAGAAAATGACGGTGGAAGGGGCGAGCGGAGGAGAAAACATCCTCCCAGCGACAGTGAGGAGCTATGATGGAACTCCTGGAGCGGAATATGACATGGAGGGTGCGAAAGAGAGGGGGGAATTGAGAGCTGCGCGGAAAAGGAGGCAAGGGTGGGTAGAGAGAAAATGACGGTGGAAGGGGCGAGCGGAGGAGAAAACATCCTCCCAGCGACAGTGAGGAGCTATGATGGAACTCCTGGAGCGGAATATGACATGAAGGGTGCGAAAGAGAGGGGGGAATCGAGAGCTGCGCGGAAAAGGAGGCAAGGGTGGGTAGAGAGAAAATGACGGTGGAAGGGGCGAGCGGAGGAGAAAACATCCTCCCAGCGACAGCAAGGAGCTATAATGGAGCTCCTGGAGCGGAATATGACATGGAGGGTGCGAAAGAGAGGGGGGAATCGAGAGCTGCGCGGAAAAGGAGGCAAGCTTGGGTAGAGAGAAAATGACGGTGGAAGGGGCGAGCGGAGGAGAAAACTTCCTCCCAGCGACAGTGAGGAGCTATGATGGAACTCCTGGAGCGGAATATGACATGGAGGGTGCGAAAGAGAGGAGGGAATCGAGAGCTGCGCGGAAAAGGAGGCAAGGGTGGGTAGAGAGAAAATGATGGTGGAAGGGGCGAGCGGAGGAGAAAACATCCTCCCAGCGACAGTGAGGAGCTATGATGGAACTCCTGGAGCGGAATATGACATGGAGGGTGCGAAAGAGAGGGGGGAATCGAGAGCTGCGCGGAAAAGGAGGCAAGGGTGGGTAGAGAGAAAATGACGGTGGAAAGGGCGAGCGGAGGAGAAAACATCCTCCCAGCGACAGCAAGGAGCTATGATGGAGCTCCTGGAGCGGAATATGACATGGAGGGTGTGAAAGAGAGGGGGGAATCGAGAGCTGCGTGGAAAAGGAGGCAAGGGTGGGTAGAGAGAAAATGACGGTGGAAGGGGCGAGCGGAGGAGAAAACTTCCTCCCAGCGACAGTGAGGAGCTATGATGGAACTCCTGGAGCGGAATATGACATGGAGGGTGCGAAAGAGAGGGGGGAATCGAGAGCTGCGCGGAAAAGGAGGCAAGGGTGGGTAGAGAGAAAATGACGGTGGAAGGGGCGAGCGGAGGAGAAAACATCCTCCCAGCGACAGTGAGGAGCTATGATGGAACTCCTGGAGCGGAATATGACATTGAGGGTGCGAAAGAGAGGGGGGAATCGAGAGCTGCGCGGAAAAGGAGGCAAGGGTGGGTAGAGAGAAAATGACGGTGGAAGGGGCGAGCGGAGGAGAAAACATCCTCCCAGCGACAGCGAGGAGCTATGATGGAGCTCCTGGAGCAGAATATGACATGGAGGGTGCGAAAGAGAGGGGGGAATCGAGAGCTGCGCGGAAAAGGAGGCAAGGGTGGGTAGAGAGAAAATGACGGTGGAAGGGGCGAGCGGAGGAGAAAACTTCCTCCCAGCGACAGTGAGGAGCTATGATGGAACTCCTGGAGCGGAATATGACATGGAGGGTGCGAAAGAGAGGGGGGAATCGAGAGCTGCGCGGAAAAGGAGGCAAGGGTGGGTAGAGAGAAAATGACGGTGGAAGGGGCGAGCGGAGGAGAAAACATCCTCCCAGCGACAGTGAGGAGCTATGATGGAACTCCTGGAGCGGAATATGACATTGAGGGTGCGAAAGAGAGGGGGGAATCGAGAGCTGCGCGGAAAAGGAGGTAAGGGTGGGTAGAGAGAAAATGACGGTGGAAGGGGCGAGCGGAGGAGAAAACATCCTCCCAGCGACAGTGAGGAGCTATGATGGAACTCCTGGAGCGGAATATGACATGGAGGGTGCGAAAGAGAGGGGGGAATCGAGAGCTGCGCGGAAAAGGAGGCAAGGGTGGGTAGAGAGAAAATGACGGTGGAAGGGGCGAGCGGAGGAGAAAACTTCCTCCCAGCGACAGTGAGGAGCTATGATGGAACTCCTGGAGCGGAATATGACATGGAGGGTGCGAAAGAGAGGGGGGAATCGAGAGCTGCGCGGAAAAGGAGGCAAGGGTGGGTAGAGAGAAAATGACGGTGGAAGGGGCGAGCGGAGGAGAAAACATCCTCCCAGCGACAGTGAGGAGCTATGATGGAACTCCTGGAGCGGAATATGACATTGAGGGTGCGAAAGAGAGGGGGGAATCGAGAGCTGCGCGGAAAAGGAGGTAAGGGTGGGTAGAGAGAAAATGACGGTGGAAGGGGCGAGCGGAGGAGAAAACATCCTCCCAGCGACAGTGAGGAGCTATGATGGAACTCCTGGAGCGGAATATGACATGGAGGGTGCGAAAGAGAGGGGGGAATCGAGAGCTGCGCGGATAAGGAGGCAAGGGTGGGTAGAGAGAAAATGACGGTGGAAGGGGCGAGCGGAGGAGAAAACATCCTCCCAGCGACAGCAAGGAGCTATGATGGAGCTCCTGGAGCGGAATATGACATGGAGGGTGCGAAAGAGAGGGGGGAATCGAGAGCTGCGCGGAAAAGGAGGCAAGGGTGGGTAGAGAGAAAATGACGGTGGAAGGGGCGAGCGGAGGAGAAAACATCCTCCCAGCGACAGTGAGGAGCTATGATGGAACTCCTGGAGCGGAATATGACATTGAGGGTGCGAAAGAGAGGGGGGAATCGAGAGCTGCGCGGAAAAGGAGGCAAGGGTGGGTAGAGAGAAAATGACGGTGGAAGGGGCGAGCGGAGGAGAAAACATCCTCCCAGCGACAGCGAGGAGCTATGATGGAGCTCCTGGAGCGGAATATGACATGGAGGGTGCGAAAGAGAGGGGGGAATCGAGAGCTGCGCGGAAAAGGAGGCAAGGGTGGGTAGAGAGAAAATGACGGTGGAAGGGGCGAGCGGAGGAGAAAACATCCTCCCAACGACAGCAAGGAGCTATGATGGAGCTCCTGGAGCGGAATATGACATGGAGGGTGCGAAAGAGAGGGGGGAATCGAGAGCTGCGCGGAAAAGGAGGCAAGGGTGGGTAGAGAGAAAATGACGGTGGAAGGGGCGAGCGGAGGAGAAAACATCCTCCCAGCGACAGCGAGGAGCTATGATGGAGCTCCTGGAGCGGAATATGACATGGAGGGTGCGAAAGAGAGGGGGGAATCGAGAGCTGCGCGGAAAAGGAGGCAAGGGTGGGTAGAGAGAAAATGACGGTGGAAGGGGCGAGCGGAGGAGAAAACTTCCTCCCAGCGACAGTGAGGAGCTATGATGGAACTCCTGGAGCGGAATATGACATGGAGGGTGCGAAAGAGAGGGGGGAATCGAGAGCTGCGCGGAAAAGGAGGCAAGGGTGGGTAGAGAGAAAATGACGGTGGAAGGGGCGAGCGGAGGAGAAAACATCCTCCCAGCGACAGTGAGGAGCTATGATGGAACTCCTGGAGCGGAATATGACATTGAGGGTGCGAAAGAGAGGGGGGAATCGAGAGCTGCGCGGAAAAGGAGGTAAGGGTGGGTAGAGAGAAAATGACGGTGGAAGGGGCGAGCGGAGGAGAAAACATCCTCCCAGCGACAGTGAGGAGCTATGATGGAACTCCTGGAGCGGAATATGACATGGAGGGTGCGAAAGAGAGGGGGGAATCGAGAGCTGCGCGGATAAGGAGGCAAGTGTGGGTAGAGAGAAAATGACGGTGGAAGGGGCGAGCGGAGGAGAAAACATCCTCCCAGCGACAGCAAGGAGCTATGATGGAGCTCCTGGAGCGGAATATGACATGGAGGGTGCGAAAGAGAGGGGGGAATCGAGAGCTGCGCGGAAAAGGAGGCAAGGGTGGGTAGAGAGAAAATGACGGTGGAAGGGGCGAGCGGAGGAGAAAACATCCTCCCAGCGACAGTGAGGAGCTATGATGGAACTCCTGGAGCGGAATATGACATGGAGGGTGCGAAAGAGAGGGGGGAATCGAGAGCTGCGCGGAAAAGGAGGCAAGGGTGGGTAGAGAGAAAATGACGGTGGAAGGGGCGAGCGGAGGAGAAAACATCCTCCCAGCGACAGCGATTAGCTATGATGGAGCTCCTGGAGCGGAATATGACATGGAGGGTGCGAAAGAGAGGGGGGAATCGAGAGCTGCGCGGAGAAGGAGGCAAGGGTGGGTAGAGAGAAAATGACGGTGGAAGGGGCGAGCGGAGGAGAAAACATCCTCCCAGCGACAGTGAGGAGCTATGATGGAACTCCTGGAGCGGAATATGACATGGAGGGTGCGAAAGAGAGGGGGGAATCGAGAGATGCGCGGAAAAGGAGGCAAGGGTGGGTAGAGAGAAAATGACGGTGGAAGGGGCGAGCGGAGGAGAAAACATCCTTCCAGCGACAGCAAGGAGCTATGATGGAGCTCCTGGAGCGGAATATGACATGGAGGGTGCGAAAGAGAGGGGGGAATCGAGAGCTGCGCGGAAAAGGAGGCAAGGGTGGGTAGAGAGAAAATGACGGTGGAAGGGGCGAGCGGAGGAGAAAACTTCCTCCCAGCGACAGTGAGGAGCTATGATGGAACTCCTGGAGCGGAATATGACATGGAGGGTGCGAAAGAGAGGGGGGAATCGAGAGCTGCGCGGAAAAGGAGGCAAGGGTGGGTAGAGAGAAAATGACGGTGGAAGGGGCGAGCGGAGGAGAAAACATCCTCCCAGCGACAGCAAGGAGCTATGATGGAGCTCCTGGAGCGGAATATGACATGGAGGGTGCGAAAGAGAGGGGGGAATCGAGAGCTGCGCGGAAAAGGAGGCAAGGGTGGGTAGAGAGAAAATGACGGTGGAAGGGGCGAGCGGAGGAGAAAACATCCTCCCAGCGACAGTGAGGAGCTATGATGGAACTCCTGGAGCGGAATATGACATGGAGGGTGCGAAAGAGAGGGGGGAATCGAGAGCTGCGCGGAAAAGGAGGCAAGGGTGGGTAGAGAGAAAATGACGGTGGAAGGGGCGAGCGGAGGAGAAAACATCCTCCCAGCGACAGCGATTAGCTATGATGGAGCTCCTGGAGCGGAATATGACATGGAGGGTGCGAGAGAGAGGGGGGAATCGAGAGCTGCGCGGAGAAGGAGGCAAGGGTGGGTAGAGAGAAAATGACGGTGGAAGGGGCGAGCGGAGGAGAAAACATCCTCCCAGCGACAGTGAGGAGCTATGATGGAACTCCTGGAGCGGAATATGACATGGAGGGTGCGAAAGAGAGGGGGGAATCGAGAGCTGCGCGGAAAAGGAGGCAAGGGTGGGTAGAGAGAAAATGACGGTGGAAGGGGCGAGCAGAGGAGAAAACATCCTCCCAGCGACAGCGAGGAGCTATGATGGAGCTCCTGGAGCGGGATATGACATGGAGGGTGCGAAAGAGAGGGGGGAATCGAGAGCTGCGCGGAAAAGGAGGCAAGGGTGGGTAGAGAGAAAATGACGGTGGAAGGGGCGAGCGGAGGAGAAAACATCCTCCCAGCGACAGTGAGGAGCTATGATGGAACTCCTGGAGCGGAATATGACATGGAGGGTGCGAAAGAGAGGGGGGAATCGAGAGCTGCGCGGAAAAGGAGGCAAGGGTGGGTAGAGAGAAAATGACGGTGGAAGGGGCGAGCGGAGGAGAAAACTTCCTCCCAGCGACAGTGAGGAGCTATGATGGAACTCCTGGAGCGGAATATGACATGGAGGGTGCGAAAGAGAGGGGGGAATCGAGAGCTGCGCGGAAAAGGAGGCAAGGGTGGGTAGAGAGAAAATGACGGTGGAAGGGGCGAGCGGAGGAGAAAACATCCTCCCAGCGACAGTGAGGAGCTATGATGGAACTCCTGGAGCGGAATATGACATGGAGGGTGCGAAAGAGAGGGGGGAATCGAGAGCTGCGCGGAAAAGGAGGCAAGGGTGGGTAGAGAGAAAATGACGGTGGAAGGGGCGAGCGGAGGAGAAAACATCCTCCCAGCGACAGCGAGGAGCTATGATGGAGCTCCTGGAGCGGAATATGACATGGAGGGTGCGAAAGAGAGGGGGGAATAGAGAGCTGCGCGGAGAAGGAGGCAAGGGTGGGTAGAGAGAAAATGACGGTGGAAGGGGCGAGCGGAGGAGAAAACATCCTCCCAGCGACAGTGAGGAGCTATGATGGAACTCCTGGAGCGGAATATGACATGGAGGGTGCGAAAGAGAGGGTGGAATCGAGAGCTGCGCGGAAAAGGAGGCAAGGGTGGGTAGAGAGAAAATGACGGTGGAAGGGGCGAGCGGAGGAGAAAACATCCTCCCAGCGACAGTGAGGAGCTATGATGGAACTCCTGGAGCGGAATATGACATGGAGGGTGCGAAAGAGAGGGGGGAATCGAGAGCTGCGCGGAAAAGGAGGCAAGGGTGGGTAGAGAGAAAATGACGGTGGAAGGGGCGAGCGGAGGAGAAAACTTCCTCCCAGCGACAGTGAGGAGCTATGATGGAACTCCTGGAGCGGAATATGACATGGAGGGTGCGAAAGAGAGGGGGGAATCGAGAGCTGCGCGGAAAAGGAGGCAAGGGTGGGTAGAGAGAAAATGACGGTGGAAGAGGCGAGCGGAGGAGAAAACATCCTCCCAGCGACAGTGAGGAGCTATGATGGAACTCCTGGAGCGGAATATGACATGGAGGGTGCGAAAGAGAGGGGGGAATCGAGAGCTGCGCGGAAAAGGAGGCAAGGGTGGGTAGAGAGAAAATGACGGTGGAAGGGGCGAGCGGAGGAGAAAACATCCTCCCAGCGACAGCGAGGAGCTATGATGGAGCTCCTGGAGCGGAATATGACATGGAGGGTGCGAAAGAGAGGGGGGAATAGAGAGCTGCGCGGAGAAGGAGGCAAGGGTGGGTAGAGAGAAAATGACGGTGGAAGGGGCGAGCGGAGGAGAAAACATCCTCCCAGCGACAATGAGGAGCTATGATGGAACTCCTGGAGCGGAATATGACATGGAGGGTGCGAAAGAGAGGGGGGAATTGAGAGCTGCGCGGAAAAGGAGGCAAGGGTGGGTAGAGAGAAAATGACGGTGGAAGGGGCGAGCGGAGGAGAAAACATCCTCCCAGCGACAGTGAGGAGCTATGATGGAACTCCTGGAGCGGAATATGACATGAAGGGTGCGAAAGAGAGGGGGGAATCGAGAGCTGCGCGGAAAAGGAGGCAAGGGTGGGTAGAGAGAAAATGACGGTGGAAGGGGCGAGCGGAGGAGAAAACATCCTCCCAGCGACAGCAAGGAGCTATAATGGAGCTCCTGGAGCGGAATATGACATGGAGGGTGCGAAAGAGAGGGGGGAATCGAGAGCTGCGCGGAAAAGGAGGCAAGCTTGGGTAGAGAGAAAATGACGGTGGAAGGGGCGAGCGGAGGAGAAAACTTCCTCCCAGCGACAGTGAGGAGCTATGATGGAACTCCTGGAGCGGAATATGACATGGAGGGTGCGAAAGAGAGGAGGGAATCGAGAGCTGCGCGGAAAAGGAGGCAAGGGTGGGTAGAGAGAAAATGACGGTGGAAGGGGCGAGCGGAGGAGAAAACTTCCTCCCAGCGACAGTGAGGAGCTATGATGGAACTCCTGGAGCGGAATATGACATGGAGGGTGCGAAAGAGAGGGGGGAATCGAGAGCTGCGCGGAAAAGGAGGCAAGGGTGGGTAGAGAGAAAATGACGGTGGAAGGGGCGAGCGGAGGAGAAAACATCCTCCCAGCGACAGTGAGGAGCTATGATGGAACTCCTGGAGCGGAATATGACATTGAGGGTGCGAAAGAGAGGGGGGAATCGAGAGCTGCGCGGAAAAGGAGGCAAGGGTGGGTAGAGAGAAAATGACGGTGGAAGGGGCGAGCGGAGGAGAAAACATCCTCCCAGCGACAGCGAGGAGCTATGATGGAGCTCCTGGAGCAGAATATGACATGGAGGGTGCGAAAGAGAGGGGGGAATCGAGAGCTGCGCGGAAAAGGAGGCAAGGGTGGGTAGAGAGAAAATGACGGTGGAAGGGGCGAGCGGAGGAGAAAACTTCCTCCCAGCGACAGTGAGGAGCTATGATGGAACTCCTGGAGCGGAATATGACATGGAGGGTGCGAAAGAGAGGGGGGAATCGAGAGCTGCGCGGAAAAGGAGGCAAGGGTGGGTAGAGAGAAAATGACGGTGGAAGGGGCGAGCGGAGGAGAAAACATCCTCCCAGCGACAGTGAGGAGCTATGATGGAACTCCTGGAGCAGAATATGACATTGAGGGTGCGAAAGAGAGGGGGGAATCGAGAGCTGCGCGGAAAAGGAGGTAAGGGTGGGTAGAGAGAAAATGACGGTGGAAGGGGCGAGCGGAGGAGAAAACATCCTCCCAGCGACAGTGAGGAGCTATGATGGAACTCCTGGAGCGGAATATGACATGGAGGGTGCGAAAGAGAGGGGGGAATCGAGAGCTGCGCGGAAAAGGAGGCAAGGGTGGGTAGAGAGAAAATGACGGTGGAAGGGGCGAGCGGAGGAGAAAACTTCCTCCCAGCGACAGTGAGGAGCTATGATGGAACTCCTGGAGCGGAATATGACATGGAGGGTGCGAAAGAGAGGGGGGAATCGAGAGCTGCGCGGAAAAGGAGGCAAGGGTGGGTAGAGAGAAAATGACGGTGGAAGGGGCGAGCGGAGGAGAAAACATCCTCCCAGCGACAGTGAGGAGCTATGATGGAACTCCTGGAGCGGAATATGACATTGAGGGTGCGAAAGAGAGGGGGGAATCGAGAGCTGCGCGGAAAAGGAGGCAAGGGTGGGTAGAGAGAAAATGACGGTGGAAGGGGCGAGCGGAGGAGAAAACATCCTCCCAGCGACAGCGAGGAGCTATGATGGAGCTCCTGGAGCAGAATATGACATGGAGGGTGCGAAAGAGAGGGGGGAATCGAGAGCTGCGCGGAAAAGGAGGCAAGGGTGGGTAGAGAGAAAATGACGGTGGAAGGGGCGAGCGGAGGAGAAAACTTCCTCCCAGCGACAGTGAGGAGCTATGATGGAACTCCTGGAGCGGAATATGACATGGAGGGTGCGAAAGAGAGGGGGGAATCGAGAGCTGCGCGGAAAAGGAGGCAAGGGTGGGTAGAGAGAAAATGACGGTGGAAGGGGCGAGCGGAGGAGAAAACATCCTCCCAGCGACAGTGAGGAGCTATGATGGAACTCCTGGAGCAGAATATGACATTGAGGGTGCGAAAGAGAGGGGGGAATCGAGAGCTGCGCGGAAAAGGAGGTAAGGGTGGGTAGAGAGAAAATGACGGTGGAAGGGGCGAGCGGAGGAGAAAACATCCTCCCAGCGACAGTGAGGAGCTATGATGGAACTCCTGGAGCGGAATATGACATGGAGGGTGCGAAAGAGAGGGGGGAATCGAGAGCTGCGCGGAAAAGGAGGCAAGGGTGGGTAGAGAGAAAATGACGGTGGAAGGGGCGAGCGGAGGAGAAAACTTCCTCCCAGCGACAGTGAGGAGCTATGATGGAACTCCTGGAGCGGAATATGACATGGAGGGTGCGAAAGAGAGGGGGGAATCGAGAGCTGCGCGGAAAAGGAGGCAAGGGTGGGTAGAGAGAAAATGACGGTGGAAGGGGCGAGCGGAGGAGAAAACATCCTCCCAGCGACAGTGAGGAGCTATGATGGAACTCCTGGAGCGGAATATGACATTGAGGGTGCGAAAGAGAGGGGGGAATCGAGAGCTGCGCGGAAAAGGAGGTAAGGGTGGGTAGAGAGAAAATGACGGTGGAAGGGGCGAGCGGAGGAGAAAACATCCTCCCAGCGACAGTGAGGAGCTATGATGGAACTCCTGGAGCGGAATATGACATGGAGGGTGCGAAAGAGAGGGGGGAATCGAGAGCTGCGCGGATAAGGAGGCAAGGGTGGGTAGAGAGAAAATGACGGTGGAAGGGGCGAGCGGAGGAGAAAACATCCTCCCAGCGACAGCAAGGAGCTATGATGGAGCTCCTGGAGCGGAATATGACATGAAGGGGGCGAAAGAGAGGGGGGAATCGAGAGCTGCGCGGAAAAGGAGGCAAGGGTGGGTAGAGAGAAAATGACGGTGGAAGGGGCGAGCGGAGGAGAAAACATCCTCCCAGCGACAGTGAGGAGCTATGATGGAACTCCTGGAGCGGAATATGACATTGAGGGTGCGAAAGAGAGGGGGGAATCGAGAGCTGCGCGGAAAAGGAGGCAAGGGTGGGTAGAGAGAAAATGACGGTGGAAGGGGCGAGCGGAGGAGAAAACATCCTCCCAGCGACAGCGAGGAGCTATGATGGAGCTCCTGGAGCGGAATATGACATGGAGGGTGCGAAAGAGAGGGGGTAATCGAGAGCTGCGCGGAAAAGGAGGCAAGGGTGGGTAGAGAGAAAATGACGGTGGAAGGGGCGAGCGGAGGAGAAAACTTCCTCCCAGCGACAGTGAGGAGCTATGATGGAACTCCTGGAGCGGAATATGACATGGAGGGTGCGAAAGAGAGGGGGGAATCGAGAGCTGCGCGGAAAAGGTGGCAAGGGTGGGTAGAGAGAAAATGACGGTGGAAGGGGCGAGCGGAGGAGAAAACATCCTCCCAGCGACAGTGAGGAGCTATGATGGAACTCCTGGAGCGGAATATGACATTGAGGGTGCGAAAGAGAGGGGGGAATCGAGAGCTGCGCGGATAAGGAGGCAAGTGTGGGTAGAGAGAAAATGACGGTGGAAGGGGCGAGCGGAGGAGAAAACATCCTCCCAGCGACAGCAAGGAGCTATGATGGAGCTCCTGGAGCGGAATATGACATGGAGGGTGCGAAAGAGAGGGGGGAATCGAGAGCTGCGCGGAAAAGGAGGCAAGGGTGGGTAGAGAGAAAATGACGGTGGAAGGGGCGAGCGGAGGAGAAAACATCCTCCCAGCGACAGTGAGGAGCTATGATGGAACTCCTGGAGCGGAATATGACATGGAGGGTGCGAAAGAGAGGGGGGAATCGAGAGCTGCGCGGAAAAGGAGGCAAGGGTGGGTAGAGAGAAAATGACGGTGGAAGGGGCGAGCGGAGGAGAAAACATCCTCCCAGCGACAGCGATTAGCTATGATGGAGCTCCTGGAGCGGAATATGACATGGAGGGTGCGAAAGAGAGGGGGGAATCGAGAGCTGCGCGGAGAAGGAGGCAAGGGTGGGTAGAGAGAAAATGACGGTGGAAGGGGCGAGCGGAGGAGAAAACATCCTCCCAGCGACAGTGAGGAGCTATGATGGAACTCCTGGAGCGGAATATGACATGGAGGGTGCGAAAGAGAGGGGGGAATCGAGAGATGCGCGGAAAAGGAGGCAAGGGTGGGTAGAGAGAAAATGACGGTGGAAGGGGCGAGCGGAGGAGAAAACATCCTTCCAGCGACAGCAAGGAGCTATGATGGAGCTCCTGGAGCGGAATATGACATGGAGGGTGCGAAAGAGAGGGGGGAATCGAGAGCTGCGCGGAAAAGGAGGCAAGGGTGGGTAGAGAGAAAATGACGGTGGAAGGGGCGAGCGGAGGAGAAAACTTCCTCCCAGCGACAGTGAGGAGCTATGATGGAACTCCTGGAGCGGAATATGACATGGAGGGTGCGAAAGAGAGGGGGGAATCGAGAGCTGCGCGGAAAAGGAGGCAAGGGTGGGTAGAGAGAAAATGACGGTGGAAGGGGCGAGCGGAGGAGAAAACATCCTCCCAGCGACAGCAAGGAGCTATGATGGAGCTCCTGGAGCGGAATATGACATGGAGGGTGCGAAAGAGAGGGGGGAATCGAGAGCTGCGCGGAAAAGGAGGCAAGGGTGGGTAGAGAGAAAATGACGGTGGAAGGGGCGAGCGGAGGAGAAAACATCCTCCCAGCGACAGTGAGGAGCTATGATGGAACTCCTGGAGCGGAATATGACATGGAGGGTGCGAAAGAGAGGGGGGAATCGAGAGCTGCGCGGAAAAGGAGGCAAGGGTGGGTAGAGAGAAAATGACGGTGGAAGGGGCGAGCGGAGGAGAAAACATCCTCCCAGCGACAGCGATTAGCTATGATGGAGCTCCTGGAGCGGAATATGACATGGAGGGTGCGAGAGAGAGGGGGGAATCGAGAGCTGCGCGGAGAAGGAGGCAAGGGTGGGTAGAGAGAAAATGACGGTGGAAGGGGCGAGCGGAGGAGAAAACATCCTCCCAGCGACAGTGAGGAGCTATGATGGAACTCCTGGAGCGGAATATGACATGGAGGGTGCGAAAGAGAGGGGGGAATCGAGAGCTGCGCGGAAAAGGAGGCAAGGGTGGGTAGAGAGAAAATGACGGTGGAAGGGGCGAGCAGAGGAGAAAACATCCTCCCAGCGACAGCGAGGAGCTATGATGGAGCTCCTGGAGCGGGATATGACATGGAGGGTGCGAAAGAGAGGGGGGAATCGAGAGCTGCGCGGAAAAGGAGGCAAGGGTGGGTAGAGAGAAAATGACGGTGGAAGGGGCGAGCAGAGGAGAAAACATCCTCCCAGCGACAGTGAGGAGCTATGATGGAACTCCTGGAGCGGAATATGACATGGAGGGTGCGAAAGAGAGGGGGGAATCGAGAGCTGCGCGGAAAAGGAGGCATGGGTGGGTAGAGAGAAAATGACGGTGGAAGGGGCGAGCGGAGGAGAAAACTTCCTCCCAGCGACAGTGAGGAGCTATGATGGAACTCCTGGAGCGGAATATGACATGGAGGGTGCGAAAGAGAGGGGGGAATCGAGAGCTGCGCGGAAAAGGAGGCAAGGGTGGGTAGAGAGAAAATGATGGTGGAAGAGGCGAGCGGAGGAGAAAACATCCTCCCAGCGACAGTGAGGAGCTATGATGGAACTCCTGGAGCGGAATATGACATGGAGGGTGCGAAAGAGAGGGGGGAATCGAGAGCTGCGCGGAAAAGGAGGCAAGGGTGGGTAGAGAGAAAATGACGGTGGAAGGGGCGAGCGGAGGAGAAAACATCCTCCCAGCGACAGCGAGGAGCTATGATGGAGCTCCTGGAGCGGAATATGACATGGAGGGTGCGAAAGAGAGGGGGGAATAGAGAGCTGCGCGGAGAAGGAGGCAAGGGTGGGTAGAGAGAAAATGACGGTGGAAGGGGCGAGCGGAGGAGAAAACATCCTCCCAGCGACAGTGAGGAGCTATGATGGAACTCCTGGAGCGGAATATGACATGGAGGGTGCGAAAGAGAGGGGGGAATCGAGAGCTGCGCGGAAAAGGAGGCAAGGGTGGGTAGAGAGAAAATGACGGTGGAAGGGGCGAGCGGAGGAGAAAACATCCTCCCAGCGACAGTGAGGAGCTATGATGGAACTCCTGGAGCGGAATATGACATGGAGGGTGCGAAAGAGAGGGGGGAATCGAGAGCTGCGCGGAAAAGGAGGCAAGGGTGGGTAGAGAGAAAATGACGGTGGAAGGGGCGAGCGGAGGAGAAAACTTCCTCCCAGCGACAGTGAGGAGCTATGATGGAACTCCTGGAGCGGAATATGACATGGAGGGTGCGAAAGAGAGGGGGGAATCGAGAGCTGCGCGGAAAAGGAGGCAAGGGTGGGTAGAGAGAAAATGACGGTGGAAGAGGCGAGCGGAGGAGAAAACATCCTCCCAGCGACAGTGAGGAGCTATGATGGAACTCCTGGAGCGGAATATGACATGGAGGGTGCGAAAGAGAGGGGGGAATCGAGAGCTGCGCGGAAAAGGAGGCAAGGGTGGGTAGAGAGAAAATGACGGTGGAAGGGGCGAGCGGAGGAGAAAACATCCTCCCAGCGACAGCGAGGAGCTATGATGGAGCTCCTGGAGCGGAATATGACATGGAGGGTGCGAAAGAGAGGGGGGAATAGAGAGCTGCGCGGAGAAGGAGGCAAGGGTGGGTAGAGAGAAAATGACGGTGGAAGGGGCGAGCGGAGGAGAAAACATCCTCCCAGCGACAATGAGGAGCTATGATGGAACTCCTGGAGCGGAATATGACATGGAGGGTGCGAAAGAGAGGGGGGAATTGAGAGCTGCGCGGAAAAGGAGGCAAGGGTGGGTAGAGAGAAAATGACGGTGGAAGGGGCGAGCGGAGGAGAAAACATCCTCCCAGCGACAGTGAGGAGCTATGATGGAACTCCTGGAGCGGAATATGACATGAAGGGTGCGAAAGAGAGGGGGGAATCGAGAGCTGCGCGGAAAAGGAGGCAAGGGTGGGTAGAGAGAAAATGACGGTGGAAGGGGCGAGCGGAGGAGAAAACATCCTCCCAGCGACAGCAAGGAGCTATAATGGAGCTCCTGGAGCGGAATATGACATGGAGGGTGCGAAAGAGAGGGGGGAATCGAGAGCTGCGCGGAAAAGGAGGCAAGCTTGGGTAGAGAGAAAATGACGGTGGAAGGGGCGAGCGGAGGAGAAAACTTCCTCCCAGCGACAGTGAGGAGCTATGATGGAACTCCTGGAGCGGAATATGACATGGAGGGTGCGAAAGAGAGGAGGGAATCGAGAGCTGCGCGGAAAAGGAGGCAAGGGTGGGTAGAGAGAAAATGATGGTGGAAGGGGCGAGCGGAGGAGAAAACATCCTCCCAGCGACAGTGAGGAGCTATGATGGAACTCCTGGAGCGGAATATGACATGGAGGGTGCGAAAGAGAGGGGGGAATCGAGAGCTGCGCGGAAAAGGAGGCAAGGGTGGGTAGAGAGAAAATGACGGTGGAAAGGGCGAGCGGAGGAGAAAACATCCTCCCAGCGACAGCAAGGAGCTATGATGGAGCTCCTGGAGCGGAATATGACATGGAGGGTGTGAAAGAGAGGGGGGAATCGAGAGCTGCGCGGAAAAGGAGGCAAGGGTGGGTAGAGAGAAAATGACGGTGGAAGGGGCGAGCGGAGGAGAAAACATCCTCCCAGCGACAGCGAGGAGCTATGATGGAGCTCCTGGAGCGGAATATGACATGGAGGGTGCGAAAGAGAGGGGGGAATCGAGAGCTGCGCGGAAAAGGAGGCAAGGGTGGGTAGAGAGAAAATGACGGTGGAAGGGGCGAGCGGAGGAGAAAACTTCCTCCCAGCGACAGTGAGGAGCTATGATGGAACTCCTGGAGCGGAATATGACATGGAGGGTGCGAAAGAGAGGGGGGAATCGAGAGCTGCGCGGAAAAGGAGGCAAGGGTGGGTAGAGAGAAAATGACGGTGGAAGGGGCGAGCGGAGGAGAAAACATCCTCCCAGCGACAGTGAGGAGCTATGATGGAACTCCTGGAGCGGAATATGACATTGAGGGTGCGAAAGAGAGGGGGGAATCGAGAGCTGCGCGGAAAAGGAGGTAAGGGTGGGTAGAGAGAAAATGACGGTGGAAGGGGCGAGCGGAGGAGAAAACATCCTCCCAGCGACAGTGAGGAGCTATGATGGAACTCCTGGAGCGGAATATGACATGGAGGGTGCGAAAGAGAGGGGGGAATCGAGAGCTGCGCGGAAAAGGAGGCAAGGGTGGGTAGAGAGAAAATGACGGTGGAAGGGGCGAGCGGAGGAGAAAACATCCTCCCAGCGACAGCGAGGAGCTATGATGGAGCTCCTGGAGCAGAATATGACATGGAGGGTGCGAAAGAGAGGGGGGAATCGAGAGCTGCGCGGAAAAGGAGGCAAGGGTGGGTAGAGAGAAAATGACGGTGGAAGGGGCGAGCGGAGGAGAAAACTTCCTCCCAGCGACAGTGAGGAGCTATGATGGAACTCCTGGAGCGGAATATGACATGGAGGGTGCGAAAGAGAGGGGGGAATCGAGAGCTGCGCGGAAAAGGAGGCAAGGGTGGGTAGAGAGAAAATGACGGTGGAAGGGGCGAGCGGAGGAGAAAACATCCTCCCAGCGACAGTGAGGAGCTATGATGGAACTCCTGGAGCGGAATATGACATTGAGGGTGCGAAAGAGAGGGGGGAATCGAGAGCTGCGCGGAAAAGGAGGTAAGGGTGGGTAGAGAGAAAATGACGGTGGAAGGGGCGAGCGGAGGAGAAAACATCCTCCCAGCGACAGTGAGGAGCTATGATGGAACTCCTGGAGCGGAATATGACATGGAGGGTGCGAAAGAGAGAGGGGAATCGAGAGCTGCGCGGAAAAGGAGGCAAGGGTGGGTAGAGAGAAAATGACGGTGGAAGGGGCGAGCGGAGGAGAAAACTTCCTCCCAGCGACAGTGAGGAGCTATGATGGAACTCCTGGAGCGGAATATGACATGGAGGGTGCGAAAGAGAGGGGGGAATCGAGAGCTGCGCGGAAAAGGAGGCAAGGGTGGGTAGAGAGAAAATGACGGTGGAAGGGGCGAGCGGAGGAGAAAACATCCTCCCAGCGACAGTGAGGAGCTATGATGGAACTCCTGGAGCGGAATATGACATTGAGGGTGCGAAAGAGAGGGGGGAATCGAGAGCTGCGCGGAAAAGGAGGTAAGGGTGGGTAGAGAGAAAATGACGGTGGAAGGGGCGAGCGGAGGAGAAAACATCCTCCCAGCGACAGTGAGGAGCTATGATGGAACTCCTGGAGCGGAATATGACATGGAGGGTGCGAAAGAGAGGGGGGAATCGAGAGCTGCGCGGATAAGGAGGCAAGGGTGGGTAGAGAGAAAATGACGGTGGAAGGGGCGAGCGGAGGAGAAAACATCCTCCCAGCGACAGCAAGGAGCTATGATGGAGCTCCTGGAGCGGAATATGACATGGAGGGTGCGAAAGAGAGGGGGGAATCGAGAGCTGCGCGGAAAAGGAGGCAAGGGTGGGTAGAGAGAAAATGACGGTGGAAGGGGCGAGCGGAGGAGAAAACATCCTCCCAGCGACAGTGAGGAGCTATGATGGAACTCCTGGAGAGGAATATGACATTGAGGGTGCGAAAGAGAGGGGGGAATCGAGAGCTGCGCGGAAAAGGAGGCAAGGGTGGGTAGAGAGAAAATGACGGTGGAAGGGGCGAGCGGAGGAGAAAACATCCTCCCAGCGACAGCGAGGAGCTATGATGGAGCTCCTGGAGCGGAATATGACATGGAGGGTGCGAAAGAGAGGGGGGAATCGAGAGCTGCGCGGAAAAGGAGGCAAGGGTGGGTAGAGAGAAAATGACGGTGGAAGGGGCGAGCGGAGGAGAAAACTTCCTCCCAGCGACAGTGAGGAGCTATGATGGAACTCCTGGAGCGGAATATGACATGGAGGGTGCGAAAGAGAGGGGGGAATCGAGAGCTGCGCGGAAAAGGAGGCAAGGGTGGGTAGAGAGAAAATGACGGTGGAAGGGGCGAGCGGAGGAGAAAACATCCTCCCAGCGACAGTGAGGAGCTATGATGGAACTCCTGGAGCGGAATATGACATTGAGGGTGCGAAAGAGAGGGGGGAATCGAGAGCTGCGCGGAAAAGGAGGTAAGGGTGGGTAGAGAGAAAATGACGGTGGAAGGGGCGAGCGGAGGAGAAAACATCCTCCCAGCGACAGTGAGGAGCTATGATGGAACTCCTGGAGCGGAATATGACATGGAGGGTGCGAAAGAGAGGGGGGAATCGAGAGCTGCGCGGATAAGGAGGCAAGTGTGGGTAGAGAGAAAATGACGGTGGAAGGGGCGAGCGGAGGAGAAAACATCCTCCCAGCGACAGCAAGGAGCTATGATGGAGCTCCTGGAGCGGAATATGACATGGAGGGTGCGAAAGAGAGGGGGGAATCGAGAGCTGCGCGGAAAAGGAGGCAAGGGTGGGTAGAGAGAAAATGACGGTGGAAGGGGCGAGCGGAGGAGAAAACATCCTCCCAGCGACAGTGAGGAGCTATGATGGAACTCCTGGAGCGGAATATGACATGGAGGGTGCGAAAGAGAGGGGGGAATCGAGAGCTGCGCGGAAAAGGAGGCAAGGGTGGGTAGAGAGAAAATGACGGTGGAAGGGGCGAGCGGAGGAGAAAACATCCTCCCAGCGACAGCGATTAGCTATGATGGAGCTCCTGGAGCGGAATATGACATGGAGGGTGCGAAAGAGAGGGGGGAATCGAGAGCTGCGCGGAGAAGGAGGCAAGGGTGGGTAGAGAGAAAATGACGGTGGAAGGGGCGAGCGGAGGAGAAAACATCCTCCCAGCGACAGTGAGGAGCTATGATGGAACTCCTGGAGCGGAATATGACATGGAGGGTGCGAAAGAGAGGGGGGAATCGAGAGATGCGCGGAAAAGGAGGCAAGGGTGGGTAGAGAGAAAATGACGGTGGAAGGGGCGAGCGGAGGAGAAAACATCCTTCCAGCGACAGCAAGGAGCTATGATGGAGCTCCTGGAGCGGAATATGACATGGAGGGTGCGAAAGAGAGGGGGGAATCGAGAGCTGCGCGGAAAAGGAGGCAAGGGTGGGTAGAGAGAAAATGACGGTGGAAGGGGCGAGCGGAGGAGAAAACTTCCTCCCAGCGACAGTGAGGAGCTATGATGGAACTCCTGGAGCGGAATATGACATGGAGGGTGCGAAAGAGAGGGGGGAATCGAGAGCTGCGCGGAAAAGGAGGCAAGGGTGGGTAGAGAGAAAATGACGGTGGAAGGGGCGAGCGGAGGAGAAAACATCCTCCCAGCGACAGCAAGGAGCTATGATGGAGCTCCTGGAGCGGAATATGACATGGAGGGTGCGAAAGAGAGGGGGGAATCGAGAGCTGCGCGGAAAAGGAGGCAAGGGTGGGTAGAGAGAAAATGACGGTGGAAGGGGCGAGCGGAGGAGAAAACATCCTCCCAGCGACAGTGAGGAGCTATGATGGAACTCCTGGAGCGGAATATGACATGGAGGGTGCGAAAGAGAGGGGGGAATCGAGAGCTGCGCGGAAAAGGAGGCAAGGGTGGGTAGAGAGAAAATGACGGTGGAAGGGGCGAGCGGAGGAGAAAACATCCTCCCAGCGACAGCGATTAGCTATGATGGAGCTCCTGGAGCGGAATATGACATGGAGGGTGCGAAAGAGAGGGGGGAATCGAGAGCTGCGCGGAAAAGGAGGCAAGGGTGGGTAGAGAGAAAATGACGGTGGAAGGGGCGAGCAGAGGAGAAAACATCCTCCCAGCGACAGCGAGGAGCTATGATGGAGCTCCTGGAGCGGGATATGACATGGAGGGTGCGAAAGAGAGGGGGGAATCGAGAGCTGCGCGGAAAAGGAGGCAAGGGTGGGTAGAGAGAAAATGACGGTGGAAGGGGCGAGCAGAGGAGAAAACATCCTCCCAGCGACAGCGATTAGCTATGATGGAGCTCCTGGAGCGGAATATGACATGGAGGGTGCGAAAGAGAGGGGGGAATCGAGAGCTGCGCGGAAAAGGAGGCAAGGGTGGGTAGAGAGAAAATGACGGTGGAAGGGGCGAGCAGAGGAGAAAACATCCTCCCAGCGACAGCGAGGAGCTATGATGGAGCTCCTGGAGCGGGATATGACATGGAGGGTGCGAAAGAGAGGGGGGAATCGAGAGCTGCGCGGAAAAGGAGGCAAGGGTGGGTAGAGAGAAAATGACGGTGGAAGGGGCGAGCAGAGGAGAAAACATCCTCCCAGCGACAGTGAGGAGCTATGATGGAACTCCTGGAGCGGAATATGACATGGAGGGTGCGAAAGAGAGGGGGGAATCGAGAGCTGCGCGGAAAAGGAGGCATGGGTGGGTAGAGAGAAAATGACGGTGGAAGGGGCGAGCGGAGGAGAAAACTTCCTCCCAGCGACAGTGAGGAGCTATGATGGAACTCCTGGAGCGGAATATGACATGGAGGGTGCGAAAGAGAGGGGGGAATCGAGAGCTGCGCGGAAAAGGAGGCAAGGGTGGGTAGAGAGAAAATGATGGTGGAAGAGGCGAGCGGAGGAGAAAACATCCTCCCAGCGACAGTGAGGAGCTATGATGGAACTCCTGGAGCGGAATATGACATGGAGGGTGCGAAAGAGAGGGGGGAATCGAGAGCTGCGCGGAAAAGGAGGCAAGGGTGGGTAGAGAGAAAATGACGGTGGAAGGGGCGAGCGGAGGAGAAAACATCCTCCCAGCGACAGCGAGGAGCTATGATGGAGCTCCTGGAGCGGAATATGACATGGAGGGTGCGAAAGAGAGGGGGGAATAGAGAGCTGCGCGGAGAAGGAGGCAAGGGTGGGTAGAGAGAAAATGACGGTGGAAGGGGCGAGCGGAGGAGAAAACATCCTCCCAGCGACAGTGAGGAGCTATGATGGAACTCCTGGAGCGGAATATGACATGGAGGGTGCGAAAGAGAGGGGGGAATCGAGAGCTGCGCGGAAAAGGAGGCAAGGGTGGCTAGAGAGAAAATGACGGTGGAAGGGGCGAGCGGAGGAGAAAACATCCTCCCAGCGACAGTGAGGAGCTATGATGGAGCTCCTGGAGCGGAATATGACATGGAGGGTGCGAAAGAGAGGGGGGAATCGAGAGCTGCGCGGAAAAGGAGGCAAGGGTGGGTAGAGAGAAAATGACGGTGGAAGGGGCGAGCGGAGGAGAAAACTTCCTCCCAGCGACAGTGAGGAGCTATGATGGAACTCCTGGAGCGGAATATGACATGGAGGGTGCGAAAGAGAGGGGGGAATCGAGAGCTGCGCGGAAAAGGAGGCAAGGGTGGGTAGAGAGAAAATGACGGTGGAAGAGGCGAGCGGAGGAGAAAACATCCTCCCAGCGACAGTGAGGAGCTATGATGGAACTCCTGGAGCGGAATATGACATGGAGGGTGCGAAAGAGAGGGGGGAATCGAGAGCTGCGCGGAAAAGGAGGCAAGGGTGGGTAGAGAGAAAATGACGGTGGAAGGGGCGAGCGGAGGAGAAAACATCCTCCCAGCGACAGCGAGGAGCTATGATGGAGCTCCTGGAGCGGAATATGACATGGAGGGTGCGAAAGAGAGGGGGGAATAGAGAGCTGCGCGGAGAAGGAGGCAAGGGTGGGTAGAGAGAAAATGACGGTGGAAGGGGCGAGCGGAGGAGAAAACATCCTCCCAGCGACAATGAGGAGCTATGATGGAACTCCTGGAGCGGAATATGACATGGAGGGTGCGAAAGAGAGGGGGGAATTGAGAGCTGCGCGGAAAAGGAGGCAAGGGTGGGTAGAGAGAAAATGACGGTGGAAGGGGCGAGCGGAGGAGAAAACATCCTCCCAGCGACAGTGAGGAGCTATGATGGAACTCCTGGAGCGGAATATGACATGAAGGGTGCGAAAGAGAGGGGGGAATCGAGAGCTGCGCGGAAAAGGAGGCAAGGGTGGGTAGAGAGAAAATGACGGTGGAAGGGGCGAGCGGAGGAGAAAACATCCTCCCAGCGACAGCAAGGAGCTATAATGGAGCTCCTGGAGCGGAATATGACATGGAGGGTGCGAAAGAGAGGGGGGAATCGAGAGCTGCGCGGAAAAGGAGGCAAGCTTGGGTAGAGAGAAAATGACGGTGGAAGGGGCGAGCGGAGGAGAAAACTTCCTCCCAGCGACAGTGAGGAGCTATGATGGAACTCCTGGAGCGGAATATGACATGGAGGGTGCGAAAGAGAGGAGGGAATCGAGAGCTGCGCGGAAAAGGAGGCAAGGGTGGGTAGAGAGAAAATGATGGTGGAAGGGGCGAGCGGAGGAGAAAACATCCTCCCAGCGACAGTGAGGAGCTATGATGGAACTCCTGGAGCGGAATATGACATGGAGGGTGCGAAAGAGAGGGGGGAATCGAGAGCTGCGCGGAAAAGGAGGCAAGGGTGGGTAGAGAGAAAATGACGGTGGAAAGGGCGAGCGGAGGAGAAAACATCCTCCCAGCGACAGCAAGGAGCTATGATGGAGCTCCTGGAGCGGAATATGACATGGAGGGTGTGAAAGAGAGGGGGGAATCGAGAGCTGCGTGGAAAAGGAGGCAAGGGTGGGTAGAGAGAAAATGACGGTGGAAGGGGCGAGCGGAGGAGAAAACTTCCTCCCAGCGACAGTGAGGAGCTATGATGGAACTCCTGGAGCGGAATATGACATGGAGGGTGCGAAAGAGAGGGGGGAATCGAGAGCTGCGCGGAAAAGGAGGCAAGGGTGGGTAGAGAGAAAATGACGGTGGAAGGGGCGAGCGGAGGAGAAAACATCCTCCCAGCGACAGTGAGGAGCTATGATGGAACTCCTGGAGCGGAATATGACATTGAGGGTGCGAAAGAGAGGGGGGAATCGAGAGCTGCGCGGAAAAGGAGGCAAGGGTGGGTAGAGAGAAAATGACGGTGGAAGGGGCGAGCGGAGGAGAAAACATCCTCCCAGCGACAGCGAGGAGCTATGATGGAGCTCCTGGAGCAGAATATGACATGGAGGGTGCGAAAGAGAGGGGGGAATCGAGAGCTGCGCGGAAAAGGAGGCAAGGGTGGGTAGAGAGAAAATGACGGTGGAAGGGGCGAGCGGAGGAGAAAACTTCCTCCCAGCGACAGTGAGGAGCTATGATGGAACTCCTGGAGCGGAATATGACATGGAGGGTGCGAAAGAGAGGGGGGAATCGAGAGCTGCGCGGAAAAGGAGGCAAGGGTGGGTAGAGAGAAAATGACGGTGGAAGGGGCGAGCGGAGGAGAAAACATCCTCCCAGCGACAGTGAGGAGCTATGATGGAACTCCTGGAGCAGAATATGACATTGAGGGTGCGAAAGAGAGGGGGGAATCGAGAGCTGCGCGGAAAAGGAGGTAAGGGTGGGTAGAGAGAAAATGACGGTGGAAGGGGCGAGCGGAGGAGAAAACATCCTCCCAGCGACAGTGAGGAGCTATGATGGAACTCCTGGAGCGGAATATGACATGGAGGGTGCGAAAGAGAGGGGGGAATCGAGAGCTGCGCGGAAAAGGAGGCAAGGGTGGGTAGAGAGAAAATGACGGTGGAAGGGGCGAGCGGAGGAGAAAACTTCCTCCCAGCGACAGTGAGGAGCTATGATGGAACTCCTGGAGCGGAATATGACATGGAGGGTGCGAAAGAGAGGGGGGAATCGAGAGCTGCGCGGAAAAGGAGGCAAGGGTGGGTAGAGAGAAAATGACGGTGGAAGGGGCGAGCGGAGGAGAAAACATCCTCCCAGCGACAGTGAGGAGCTATGATGGAACTCCTGGAGCGGAATATGACATTGAGGGTGCGAAAGAGAGGGGGGAATCGAGAGCTGCGCGGAAAAGGAGGCAAGGGTGGGTAGAGAGAAAATGACGGTGGAAGGGGCGAGCGGAGGAGAAAACATCCTCCCAGCGACAGTGAGGAGCTATGATGGAGCTCCTGGAGCAGAATATGACATGGAGGGTGCGAAAGAGAGGGGGGAATCGAGAGCTGCGCGGAAAAGGAGGTAAGGGTGGGTAGAGAGAAAATGACGGTGGAAGGGGCGAGCGGAGGAGAAAACATCCTCCCAGCGACAGTGAGGAGCTATGATGGAACTCCTGGAGCGGAATATGACATGGAGGGTGCGAAAGAGAGGGGGGAATCGAGAGCTGCGCGGAAAAGGAGGCAAGGGTGGGTAGAGAGAAAATGACGGTGGAAGGGGCGAGCGGAGGAGAAAACTTCCTCCCAGCGACAGTGAGGAGCTATGATGGAACTCCTGGAGCGGAATATGACATGGAGGGTGCGAAAGAGAGGGGGGAATCGAGAGCTGCGCGGAAAAGGAGGCAAGGGTGGGTAGAGAGAAAATGACGGTGGAAGGGGCGAGCGGAGGAGAAAACATCCTCCCAGCGACAGTGAGGAGCTATGATGGAACTCCTGGAGCGGAATATGACATTGAGGGTGCGAAAGAGAGGGGGGAATCGAGAGCTGCGCGGAAAAGGAGGTAAGGGTGGGTAGAGAGAAAATGACGGTGGAAGGGGCGAGCGGAGGAGAAAACATCCTCCCAGCGACAGTGAGGAGCTATGATGGAACTCCTGGAGCGGAATATGACATGGAGGGTGCGAAAGAGAGGGGGGAATCGAGAGCTGCGCGGATAAGGAGGCAAGGGTGGGTAGAGAGAAAATGACGGTGGAAGGGGCGAGCGGAGGAGAAAACATCCTCCCAGCGACAGCAAGGAGCTATGATGGAGCTCCTGGAGCGGAATATGACATGGAGGGTGCGAAAGAGAGGGGGGAATCGAGAGCTGCGCGGAAAAGGAGGCAAGGGTGGGTAGAGAGAAAATGACGGTGGAAGGGGCGAGCGGAGGAGAAAACATCCTCCCAGCGACAGTGAGGAGCTATGATGGAACTCCTGGAGCGGAATATGACATTGAGGGTGCGAAAGAGAGGGGGGAATCGAGAGCTGCGCGGAAAAGGAGGCAAGGGTGGGTAGAGAGAAAATGACGGTGGAAGGGGCGAGCGGAGGAGAAAACATCCTCCCAGCGACAGCGAGGAGCTATGATGGAGCTCCTGGAGCGGAATATGACATGGAGGGTGCGAAAGAGAGGGGGTAATCGAGAGCTGCGCGGAAAAGGAGGCAAGGGTGGGTAGAGAGAAAATGACGGTGGAAGGGGCGAGCGGAGGAGAAAACTTCCTCCCAGCGACAGTGAGGAGCTATGATGGAACTCCTGGAGCGGAATATGACATGGAGGGTGCGAAAGAGAGGGGGGAATCGAGAGCTGCGCGGAAAAGGAGGCAAGGGTGGGTAGAGAGAAAATGACGGTGGAAGGGGCGAGCGGAGGAGAAAACATCCTCCCAGCGACAGTGAGGAGCTATGATGGAACTCCTGGAGCGGAATATGACATTGAGGGTGCGAAAGAGAGGGGGGAATCGAGAGCTGCGCGGAAAAGGAGGTAAGGGTGGGTAGAGAGAAAATGACGGTGGAAGGGGCGAGCGGAGGAGAAAACATCCTCCCAGCGACAGTGAGGAGCTATGATGGAACTCCTGGAGCGGAATATGACATGGAGGGTGCGAAAGAGAGGGGGGAATCGAGAGCTGCGCGGAAAAGGAGGCAAGGGTGGGTAGAGAGAAAATGACGGTGGAAGGGGCGAGCGGAGGAGAAAACATCCTCCCAGCGACAGCAAGGAGCTATGATGGAGCTCCTGGAGCGGAATATGACATGGAGGGTGCGAAAGAGAGGGGGGAATCGAGAGCTGCGCGGAAAAGGAGGCAAGGGTGGGTAGAGAGAAAATGACGGTGGAAGGGGCGAGCGGAGGAGAAAACATCCTCCCAGCGACAGTGAGGAGCTATGATGGAACTCCTGGAGCGGAATATGACATGGAGGGTGCGAAAGAGAGGGGGGAATCGAGAGCTGCGCGGAAAAGGAGGCAAGGGTGGGTAGAGAGAAAATGACGGTGGAAGGGGCGAGCGGAGGAGAAAACATCCTCCCAGCGACAGCGATTAGCTATGATGGAGCTCCTGGAGTGGAATATGACATGGAGGGTGCGAGAGAGAGGGGGGAATCGAGAGCTGCGCGGAGAAGGAGGCAAGGGTGGGTAGAGAGAAAATGACGGTGGAAGGGGCGAGCGGAGGAGAAAACATCCTCCCAGCGACAGTGAGGAGCTATGATGGAACTCCTGGAGCGGAATATGACATGGAGGGTGCGAAAGAGAGGGGGGAATCGAGAGCTGCGCGGAAAAGGAGGCAAGGGTGGGTAGAGAGAAAATGACGGTGGAAGGGGCGAGCAGAGGAGAAAACATCCTCCCAGCGACAGCGAGGAGCTATGATGGAGCTCCTGGAGCGGGATATGACATGGAGGGTGCGAAAGAGAGGGGGGAATCGAGAGCTGCGCGGAAAAGGAGGCAAGGGTGGGTAGAGAGAAAATGACGGTGGAAGGGGCGAGCAGAGGAGAAAACATCCTCCCAGCGACAGTGAGGAGCTATGATGGAACTCCTGGAGCGGAATATGACATGGAGGGTGCGAAAGAGAGGGGGGAATCGAGAGCTGCGCGGAAAAGGAGGCATGGGTGGGTAGAGAGAAAATGACGGTGGAAGGGGCGAGCGGAGGAGAAAACTTCCTCCCAGCGACAGTGAGGAGCTATGATGGAACTCCTGGAGCGGAATATGACATGGAGGGTGCGAAAGAGAGGGGGGAATCGAGAGCTGCGCGGAAAAGGAGGCAAGGGTGGGTAGAGAGAAAATGACGGTGGAAGAGGCGAGCGGAGGAGAAAACATCCTCCCAGCGACAGTGAGGAGCTATGATGGAACTCCTGGAGCGGAATATGACATGGAGGGTGCGAAAGAGAGGGGGGAATCGAGAGCTGCGCGGAAAAGGAGGCAAGGGTGGGTAGAGAGAAAATGACGGTGGAAGGGGCGAGCGGAGGAGAAAACATCCTCCCAGCGACAGCGAGGAGCTATGATGGAGCTCCTGGAGCGGAATATGACATGGAGGGTGCGAAAGAGAGGGGGGAATAGAGAGCTGCGCGGAGAAGGAGGCAAGGGTGGGTAGAGAGAAAATGGCGGTGGAAGGGGCGAGCGGAGGAGAAAACATCCTCCCAGCGACAGTGAGGAGCTATGATGGAACTCCTGGAGCGGAATATGACATGGAGGGTGCGAAAGAGAGGGGGGAATCGAGAGCTGCGCGGAAAAGGAGGCAAGGTTGGGTAGAGAGAAAATGACGGTGGAAGGGGCGAGCGGAGGAGAAAACATCCTCCCAGCGACAGTGAGGAGCTATGATGGAACTCCTGGAGCGGAATATGACATGGAGGGTGCGAAAGAGAGGGGGGAATCGAGAACTGCGCGGAAAAGGAGGCAAGGGTGGGTAGAGAGAAAATGACGGTGGAAAGGGCGAGCGGAGGAGAAAACATCCTCCCATCGACAGCAAGGAGCTATGATGGAGCTCCTGGAGCGGAATATGACATGGAGGGTGTGAAAGAGAGGGGGGAATCGAGAGCTGCGTGGAAAAGGAGGCAAGGGTGGGTAGAGAGAAAATGACGGTGGAAGGGGCGAGCGGAGGAGAAAACTTCCTCCCAGCGACAGTGAGGAGCTATGATGGAACTCCTGGAGCGGAATATGACATGGAGGGTGCGAAAGAGAGGGGGGAATCGAGAGCTGCGCGGAAAAGGAGGCAAGGGTGGGTAGAGAGAAAATGACGGTGGAAGGGGCGAGCGGAGGAGAAAACATCCTCCCAGCGACAGTGAGGAGCTATGATGGAACTCCTGGAGCGGAATATGACATTGAGGGTGCGAAAGAGAGGGGGGAATCGAGAGCTGCGCGGAAAAGGAGGCAAGGGTGGGTAGAGAGAAAATGACGGTGGAAGGGGCGAGCGGAGGAGAAAACATCCTCCCAGCGACAGCGAGGAGCTATGATGGAACTCCTGGAGCGGAATATGACATGGAGGGTGCGAAAGAGAGGGGGGAATCGAGAGCTGCGCGGAAAAGGAGGCAAGGGTGGGTAGAGAGAAAATGACGGTGGAAGGGGCGAGCGGAGGAGAAAACTTCCTCCCAGCGACAGTGAGGAGCTATGATGGAACTCCTGGAGCGGAATATGACATGGAGGGTGCGAAAGAGAGGGGGGAATCGAGAGCTGCGCGGAAAAGGAAGCAAGGGTGGGTAGAGAGAAAATGACGGTGGAAGGGGCGAGCGGAGGAGAAAACATCCTCCCAGCGACAGCAAGGAGCTATGATGGAGCTCCTGGAGCGGAATATGACATGGAGGGTGCGAAAGAGAGGGGGGAATCGAGAGCTGCGCGGAAAAGGAGGCAAGGGTGGGTAGAGAGAAAATGACGGTGGAAGGGGCGAGCGGAGGAGAAAACATCCTCCCAGCGACAGCGATTAGCTATGATGGAGCTCCTGGAGCGGAATATGACATGGAGGGTGCGAAAGAGAGGGGGGAATCGAGAGCTGCGCGGAGAAGGAGGCAAGGGTGGGTAGAGAGAAAATGACGGTGGAAGGGGCGAGCGGAGGAGAAAACATCCTCCCAGCGACAGCGATTAGCTATGATGGAGCTCCTGGAGCGGAATATGACATGGAGGGTGCGAAAGAGAGGGGGGAATCGAGAGCTGCGCGGAGAAGGAGGCAAGGGTGGGTAGAGAGAAAATGACGGTGGAAGGGGCGAGCGGAGGAGAAAACATCCTCCCAGCGACAGTGAGGAGCTATGATGGAACTCCTGGAGCGGAATATGACATGGAGGGTGCGAAAGAGAGGGGGGAATCGAGAGCTGCGCGGAAAAGGAGGCAAGGGTGGGTAGAGAGAAAATGACGGTGGAAGGGGCGAGCGGAGGAGAAAACATCCTCCCAGCGACAGCAAGGAGCTATGATGGAGCTCCTGGAGCGGAATATGACATGGAGGGTGCGAAAGAGAGGGGGGAATCGAGAGCTGCGCGGAAAAGGAGGCAAGGGTGGGTAGAGAGAAAATGAAGGTGGAAGGGGCGAGCGGAGGAGAAAACTTCCTCCCAGCGACAGTGAGGAGCTATGATGGAACTCCTGGAGCGGAATATGACATGGAGGGTGCGAAAGAGAGGGGGGAATCGAGAGCTGCGCGGAAAAGGAGGCAAGGGTGGGTAGAGAGAAAATGACGGTGGAAGGGGCGAGCGGAGGAGAAAACATCCTCCCAGCGACAGTGAGGAGCTATGATGGAACTCCTGGAGCGGAATATGACATGGAGGGTGCGAAAGAGAGGGGGGAATCGAGAGCTGCGCGGAAAAGGAGGCAAGGGTGGGTAGAGAGAAAATGACGGTGGAAGGGGCGAGCGGAGGAGAAAACATCCTCCCAGCGACAGCGAGGAGCTATGATGGAGCTCCTTGAGCGGGATATGACATGGTGGGTGCGAGAGAGAGGGGGGGAATCGAGAGCGGCGCGGAGAAGGAGGCAAGGGTGGGTGGAGAGAAAATGACGGCGGAAGCGGCGAGCAGAGGAGAAAACATCCTCCCAGCGACAGCGAGGAGCTATGATGGAGCTCCTGGAGCTGGATGTAATATGGAGGGTGCGAGAGAGAGGAGGGAATCGAGAGCTGCGCGGAGAAGGGGGCAAGGGTGGGTAGAGAGAAAATGACAGTGGAAGGGGCGAGCGGAGGAGAAAACATCCTCCCAGCGACAGCGATTAGCTATGATGGAGCTCCTGGAGCTGGATGTAATATGGAGGGTGCGAGAGAGAGGGGGGAATCGAGAGCTGCGCGGAGAAGGAGGCAAGGGTGGGTAGAGAGAAAATGACGGTGGAAGGGGCGAGCGGAGGAGAAAACATCCTCCCAGCGAAAGCGAGGAGCTATGATGGAGCTCCTGGAGCGGAATATGCCATGGAGGGTGCGAAAGAGAGGGGGGAATCGAGAGCTGCGCGGAGAAGGAGGCAAGGGTGGGTAGAGAGAAAATGACGGTGGAAGGGGCGAGCAGAGGAGAAAACATCCTCCCAGCGACAGTGAGGAGCTATGATGGAGCTCCTGGAGCGGAATATGACATGGAGGGTGCGAAAGAGAGGGGGGAATCGAGAGCTGCGCGGAAAAGTAGGAAAGGGTGGGTAGAGAGAAAGTGACGGTGGAAGGGGCGAGCGGAGGAGAAAACATCCTCCCAGCGACAGCGAGGAGCTATGATGGAGCTCCTGGAGCGGAATATGACATGGAGGGTGCGAAAGAGAGGGGGGAATCGAGAGCTGCGCGGAGAAGGAGGCAAGGGTGGGTAGAGAGAAAATGACGGTGGAAGGGGCGAGCGGAGGAGAAACATCCTCCCAGCGACAGCGAGGAGCTATGATGGAGCTCCTGGAGCGGAATATGACATGGAGGGTGCGAAAGAGAGGGGGGAATCGAGAGCTGCGCAGAGAAGGAGGCAAGGGTGGGTAGAGAGAAAATGACGGTGGAAGGGGCGAGCGGAGGAGAAAACATCCTCCCAGCGACAGCGAGGAGCTATGATGGAGCTCCTGGAGCGGAATATGACATGGAGGGTGCGAAAGAGAGGGGGGAATCGAGAGCTGCGCGGAGAAGGAGGCAAGGGTGGGTAGAGAGAAAATGACGGTGGAAGGGGCGATCGGAGGAGAAACATCCTCCCAGCGACAGCGAGGAGCTATGATGGAGCTCCTGGAGCGGAATATGACATGGAGGGTGCGAAAGAGAGGGGGGAATCGAGAGCTGCGCAGAGAAGGAGGCAAGGGTGGGTAGAGAGAAAATGACGGTGGAAGGGGCGAGCGGAGGAGAAAACATCCTCCCAGCGACAGTGAGGAGCTATGATGGAACTCCTGGAGCGGAATATGACATGGAGGGTGCGAAAGAGAGGGGGGAATCGAGAGCTGCGCGGAAAAGGAGGCAAGGGTGGGTAGAGAGAAAATGACGGTGGAAGGGGCGAGCAGAGGAGAAAACATCCTCCCAGCGACAGCGAGGAGCTATGATGGAGCTCCTGGAGCGGGATATGACATGGAGGGTGCGAAAGAGAGGGGGGAATCGAGAGCTGCGCGGAAAAGGAGGCAAGGGTGGGTAGAGAGAAAATGACGGTGGAAGGGGCGAGCAGAGGAGAAAACATCCTCCCAGCGACAGTGAGGAGCTATGATGGAACTCCTGGAGCGGAATATGACATGGAGGGTGCGAAAGAGAGGGGGGAATCGAGAGCTGCGCGGAAAAGGAGGCAAGGGTGGGTAGAGAGAAAATGACGGTGGAAGGGGCGAGCGGAGGAGAAAACTTCCTCCCAGCGACAGTGAGGAGCTATGATGGAACTCCTGGAGCGGAATATGACATGGAGGGTGCGAAAGAGAGGGGGGAATCGAGAGCTGCGCGGAAAAGGAGGCAAGGGTGGGTAGAGAGAAAATGACGGTGGAAGAGGCGAGCGGAGGAGAAAACATCCTCCCAGCGACAGTGAGGAGCTATGATGGAACTCCTGGAGCGGAATATGACATGGAGGGTGCGAAAGAGAGGGGGGAATCGAGAGCTGCGCGGAAAAGGAGGCAAGGGTGGGTAGAGAGAAAATGACGGTGGAAGGGGCGAGCGGAGGAGAAAACATCCTCCCAGCGACAGCGAGGAGCTATGATGGAGCTCCTGGAGCGGAATATGACATGGAGGGTGCGAAAGAGAGGGGGGGAAAGAGAGCTGCGCGGAGAAGGAGGCAAGGGTGGGTAGAGAGAAAATGACGGTGGAAGGGGCGAGCGGAGGAGAAAACATCCTCCCAGCGACAGTGAGGAGCTATGATGGAACTCCTGGAGCGGAATATGACATGGAGGGTGCGAAAGAGAGGGGGGAATCGAGAGCTGCGCGGAAAAGGAGGCAAGGGTGGGTAGAGAGAAAATGACGGTGGAAGGGGCGAGCGGAGGAGAAAACATCCTCCCAGCGACAGTGAGGAGCTATGATGGAACTCCTGGAGCGGAATATGACATGAAGGGTGCGAAAGAGAGGGGGGAATCGAGAGCTGCGCGGAAAAGGAGGCAAGGGTGGGTAGAGAGAAAATGACGGTGGAAGGGGCGAGCGGAGGAGAAAACATCCTCCCAGCGACAGCAAGGAGCTATGATGGAGCTCCTGGAGCGGAATATGACATGGAGGGTGCGAAAGAGAGGGGGGAATCGAGAGCTGCGCGGAAAAGGAGGCAAGCTTGGGTAGAGAGAAAATGACGGTGGAAGGGGCGAGCGGAGGAGAAAACTTCCTCCCAGCGACAGTGAGGAGCTATGATGGAACTCCTGGAGCGGAATATGACATGGAGGGTGCGAAAGAGAGGAGGGAATCGAGAGCTGCGCGGAAAAGGAGGCAAGGGTGGGTAGAGAGAAAATGATGGTGGAAGGGGCGAGCGGAGGAGAAAACATCCTCCCAGCGACAGTGAGGAGCTATGATGGAACTCCTGGAGCGGAATATGACATGGAGGGTGCGAAAGAGAGGGGGGAATCGAGAGCTGCGCGGAAAAGGAGGCAAGGGTGGGTAGAGAGAAAATGACGGTGGAAAGGGCGAGCGGAGGAGAAAACATCCTCCCAGCGACAGCAAGGAGCTATGATGGAGCTCCTGGAGCGGAATATGACATGGAGGGTGTGAAAGAGAGGGGGGAATCGAGAGCTGCGTGGAAAAGGAGGCAAGGGTGGGTAGAGAGAAAATGACGGTGGAAGGGGCGAGTGGAGGAGAAAACTTCCTCCCAGCGACAGTGAGGAGCTATGATGGAACTCCTGGAGCGGAATATGACATGGAGGGTGCGAAAGAGAGGGGGGAATCGAGAGCTGCGCGGAAAAGGAGGCAAGGGTGGGTAGAGAGAAAATGACGGTGGAAGGGGCGAGCGGAGGAGAAAACATCCTCCCAGCGACAGTGAGGAGCTATGATGGAACTCCTGGAGCGGAATATGACATTGAGGGTGCGAAAGAGAGGGGGGAATCGAGAGCTGCGCGGAAAAGGAGGCAAGGGTGGGTAGAGAGAAAATGACGGTGGAAGGGGCGAGCGGAGGAGAAAACATCCTCCCAGCGACAGCGAGGAGCTATGATGGAGCTCCTGGAGCGGAATATGACATGGAGGGTGCGAAAGAGAGGGGGGAATCGAGAGCTGCGCGGAAAAGGAGGCAAGGGTGGGTAGAGAGAAAATGACGGTGGAAGGGGCGAGCGGAGGAGAAAACTTCCTCCCAGCGACAGTGAGGAGCTATGATGGAACTCCTGGAGCGGAATATGACATGGAGGGTGCGAAAGAGAGGGGGGAATCGAGAGCTGCGCGGAAAAGGAGGCAAGGGTGGGTAGAAAGAAAATGACGGTGGAAGGGGCGAGCGGAGGAGAAAACATCCTCCCAGCGACAGTGAGGAGCTATGATGGAACTCCTGGAGCGGAATATGACATTGAGGGTGCGAAAGAGAGGGGGGAATCGAGAGCTGCGCGGAAAAGGAGGTAAGGGTGGGTAGAGAGAAAATGACGGTGGAAGGGGCGAGCGGAGGAGAAAACATCCTCCCAGCGACAGTGAGGAGCTATGATGGAACTCCTGGAGCGGAATATGACATGGAGGGTGCGAAAGAGAGGGGGGAATCGAGAGCTGCGCGGATAAGGAGGCAAGGGTGGGTAGAGAGAAAATGACGGTGGAAGGGGCGAGCGGAGGAGAAAACATCCTCCCAGCGACAGCAAGGAGCTATGATGGAGCTCCTGGAGCGGAATATGACATGGAGGGTGCGAAAGAGAGGGGGGAATCGAGAGCTGCGCGGAAAAGGAGGCAAGGGTGGGTAGAGAGAAAATGACGGTGGAAGGGGCGAGCGGAGGAGAAAACATCCTCCCAGCGACAGTGAGGAGCTATGATGGAACTCCTGGAGCGGAATATGACATGGAGGGTGCGAAAGAGAGGGGGGAATCGAGAGCTGCGCGGAAAAGGAGGCAAGGGTGGGTAGAGAGAAAATGACGGTGGAAGGGGCGAGCGGAGGAGAAAACATCCTCCCAGCGACAGCGATTAGCTATGATGGAGCTCCTGGAGCGGAATATGACATGGAGGGTGCGAAAGAGAGGGGGGAATCGAGAGCTGCGCGGAGAAGGAGGCAAGGGTGGGTAGAGAGAAAATGACGGTGGAAGGGGCGAGCGGAGGAGAAAACATCCTCCCAGCGACAGTGAGGAGCTATGATGGAACTCCTGGAGCGGAATATGACATGGAGGGTGCGAAAGAGAGGGGGGAATCGAGAGCTGCGCGGAAAAGGAGGCAAGGGTGGGTAGAGAGAAAATGACGGTGGAAGGGGCGAGCGGAGGAGAAAACATCCTCCCAGCGACAGCGAGGAGCTATGATGGAGCTCCTGGAGCTGGATGTAATATGGAGGGTGCGAGAGAGAGGAGGGAATCGAGAGCTGCGCGGAGAAGGAGGCAAGGGTGGGTAGAGAGAAAATGACAGTGGAAGGGGCGAGCGGAGGAGAAAACATCCTCCCAGCGACAGCGAGGAGCTATGATGGAGCTCCTGGAGCGGAATATGACATGGAGGGTGCGAAAGAGAGGGGGGAATCGAGAGCTGCGCAGAGAAGGAGGCAAGGGTGGGTAGAGAGAAAATGACGGTGGAAGGGGCGAGCGGAGGAGAAAACATCCTCCCAGCGACAGCGAGGAGCTATGATGGAGCTCCTGGAGCGGAATATGACATGGAGGGTGCGAAAGAGAGGGGGGAATCGAGAGCTGCGCGGAAAAGGAGGAAAGGGTGGGTAGAGAGAAAATGACGGTGGAAGGGGCGAGCGGAGGAGAAAACATCCTCCCAGCGACAACGAGGAGCTATGATGGAGCTCCTGGAGCGGAATATGCCATGGAGGGTGCAAAAGAGAGGGGGGAATCGAGAGCTGCGCGGAGAAGGAGGCAAGGGTGGGTAGAGAGAAAATGACGGTGGAAGGGGCGAGCGGAGGAGAAAACATCCTCCCAGCGACAGCGAGGAGCTATGATGGAGCTCCTGGAGCGGGATATGACATGGAGGGTCCGAAAGAGAGGGGGGAATCGAGAGCTGCGCGGAAAAGGAGGCAAGGGTGGGTAGAGAGAAAATGACGGTGGAAGGGGCGAGCGGAGGAGAAAACATCCTCCCAGCGACAGCGAGGAGCTATGATGGAGCTCCTGGAGCGGAATATGACATGGAGGGTTCGAAAGAGAGGGGGGAATCGAGAGCTGCGCGGAGAAGGAGGCAAGGGTGGGTAGAGAGAAAATGACGGTGGAAGGGGCGAGCGGAGGAGAAAACATCCTCCCAGCGACAGTGAGGAGCTATGATGGAACTCCTGGAGTGGAATATGACATGGAGGGTGCGAAAGAGAGGGGGGAATCGAGAGCTGCGCGGAGAAGGAGGCAAGGGTGGGTAGAGAGAAAATGACGGGGGAAGGGGCGAGCGGAGGAGAAAACATCCTCTCAGCGACAGTGAGGAGCTATGATGGAACTCCTGGAGCGGAATATGACATGGAGGGTGCGAAAGAGAGGGGGGAATCGAGAGCTGCGCGGAAAAGGAGGCAAGGGTGGGTAGAGAGAAAATGACGGTGGAAGGGGCGAGCGGAGGAGAAAACATCCTCCCAGCGACAGCGAGGAGCTATGATGGAGCTCCTGGAGCTGGATGTAATATGGAGGGTGCGAGAGAGAGGGGGGAATCGAGAGCTGCGCGGAGAAGGAGGCAAGGGTGGGTAGAGAGAAAATGACGGGGGAAGGGGCGAGCGGAGGAGAAAACATCCTCCCAGCGACAGTGAGGAGCTATGATGGAACTCCTGGAGCGGAATATGACATGGAGGGTGCGAAAGAGAGGGGGGAATCGAGAGCTGCGCGGAAAAGGAGGCAAGGGTGGGTAGAGAGAAAATGACGGTGGAAGGGGCGAGCGGAGGAGAAAACATCCTCCCAGCGACAGCAAGGAGCTATGATGGAGCTCCTGGAGCGGAATATGACATGGAGGGTGCGAAAGAGAGGGGGGAATCGAGAGCTGCGCGGAAAAGGAGGCAAGGGTGGGTAGAGAGAAAATGAAGGTGGAAGGGGCGAGCGGAGGAGAAAACTTCCTCCCAGCGACAGTGAGGAGCTATGATGGAACTCCTGGAGCGGAATATGACATGGAGGGTGCGAAAGAGAGGGGGGAATCGAGAGCTGCGCGGAAAAGGAGGCAAGGGTGGGTAGAGAGAAAATGATGGTGGAAGGGGCGAGCGGAGGAGAAAACATCCTCCCAGCGACAGTGAGGAGCTATGATGGAACTCCTGGAGCGGAATATGACATGGAGGGTGCGAAAGAGAGGGGGGAATCGAGAGCTGCGCGGAAAAGGAGGCAAGGGTGGGTAGAGAGAAAATGACGGTGGAAGGGGCGAGCGGAGGAGAAAACATCCTCCCAGCGACAGCAAGGAGCTATGATGGAGCTCCTGGAGCGGAATATGACATGGAGGGTGCAAAAGAGAGGGGGGAATCGAGAGCTGCGCGGAAAAGGAGGCAAGGGTGGGTAGAGAGAAAATGACGGTGGAAGGGGCGAGCGGAGGAGAAAACTTCCTCCCAGCGACAGTGAGGAGCTATGATGGAACTCCTGGAGCGGAATATGACATGGAGGGTGAGAAAGAGAGGGGGGAATCGAGAGCTGCGCGGAGAAGGAGGCAAGGGTGGGTGGAGAGAAAATGACGGCGGAAGCGGCGAGCAGAGGAGAAAACATCCTCCCAGCGACAGCGAGGAGCTATGATGGAGCTCCTGGAGCTGGATGTAATATGGAGGGTGCGAGAGAGAGGAGGGAATCGAGAGCTGCGCGGAGAAGGGGGCAAGGGTGGGTAGAGAGAAAATGACGGTGGAAGGGGCGAGCGGAGGAGAAAACATCCTCCCAGCGACAGCGAGGAGCTATGATGGAGCTCCTGGAGCTGGATGTAATATGGAGGGTGCGAGAGAGAGGGGGGAATCGAGAGCTGCGCGGAGAAGGAGGCAAGGGTGGGTAGAGAGAAAATGACGGTGGAAGGGGCGAGCGGAGGAGAAAACATCCTCCCAGCGAAAGCGAGGAGCTATGATGGAGCTCCTGGAGCGGAATATGCCATGGAGGGTGCGAAAGAGAGGGGGGAATCGAGAGCTGCGCGGAGAAGGAGGCAAGGGTGGGTAGAGAGAAAATGACGGTGGAAGGGGCGAGCGGAGGAGAAAACATCCTCCCAGCGACAGCGATTAGCTATGATGGAGCTCCTGGAGCGGAATATGACATGGAGGGTGCGAAAGAGAGGGGGGAATCGAGAGCTGCGCGGAGAAGGAGGCAAGGGTGGGTAGAGAGAAAATGACGGTGGAAGGGGCGAGCGGAGGAGAAAACATCCTCCCAGCGACAGTGAGGAGCTATGATGGAACTCCTGGAGCGGAATATGACATGGAGGGTGCGAAAGAGAGGGGGGAATCGAGAGCTGCGCGGAAAAGGAGGCAAGGGTGGGTAGAGAGAAAATGACGGTGGAAGGGGCGAGCGGAGGAGAAAACATCCTCCCAGCGACAGCAAGGAGCTATGATGGAGCTCCTGGAGCGGAATATGACATGGAGGGTGCGAAAGAGAGGGGGGAATCGAGAGCTGCGCGGAAAAGGAGGCAAGGGTGGGTAGAGAGAAAATGAAGGTGGAAGGGGCGAGCGGAGGAGAAAACTTCCTCCCAGCGACAGTGAGGAGCTATGATGGAACTCCTGGAGCGGAATATGACATGGAGGGTGCGAAAGAGAGGGGGGAATCGAGAGCTGCGCGGAAAAGGAGGCAAGGGTGGGTAGAGAGAAAATGATGGTGGAAGGGGCGAGCGGAGGAGAAAACATCCTCCCAGCGACAGTGAGGAGCTATGATGGAGCTCCTGGAGCTGGATGTAATATGGAGGGTGCGAGAGAGAGGAGGGAATCGAGAGCTGCGCGGAGAAGGAGGCAAGGGTGGGTAGAGAGAAAATGACAGTGGAAGGGGCGAGTGGAGGAGAAAACATCCTCCCAGCGACAGCGAGGAGCTATGATGGAGCTCCTGGAGCGGAATATGACATGGAGGGTGCGAAAGAGAGGGGGGAATCGAGAGCTGCGCATAGAAGGAGGCAAGGGTGGGTAGAGAGAAAATGACGGTGGAAGGGGCGAGCGGAGGAGAAAACATCCTCCCAGCGACAGCGAGGAGCTATGATGGAGCTCCTGGAGCGGAATATGACATGGAGGGTGCGAAAGAGAGGGGGGAATCGAGAGCTGCGCGGAAAAGGAGGAAAGGGTGGGTAGAGAGAAAATGACGGTGGAAGGGGCGAGCGGAGGAGAAAACATCCTCCCAGCGACAGCGAGGAGCTATGATGGAGCTCCTGGAGCGGAATATGCCATGGAGGGTGCAAAAGAGAGGGGGGAATCGAGAGCTGCGCGGAGAAGGAGGCAAGGGTGGGTAGAGAGAAAATGACGGTGGAAGGGGCGAGCGGAGGAGAAAACATCCTCCCAGCGACAGCGAGGAGCTATGATGGAGCTCCTGGAGCGGGATATGACATGGAGGGTCCGAAAGAGAGGGGGGAATCGAGAGCTGCGCGGAAAAGGAGGCAAGGGTGGGTAGAGAGAAAATGACGGTGGAAGGGGCGAGCGGAGGAGAAAACATCCTCCCAGCGACAGCGAGGAGCTATGATGGAGCTCCTGGAGCGGAATATGACATGGAGGGTTCGAAAGAGAGGGGGGAATCGAGAGCTGCGCGGAGAAGGAGGCAAGGGTGGGTAGAGAGAAAATGATGGTGGAAGGGGCGAGCGGAGGAGAAAACATCCTCCCAGCGACAGTGAGGAGCTATGATGGAACTCCTGGAGTGGAATATGACATGGAGGGTGCGAAAGAGAGGGGGGAATCGAGAGCTGCGCGTAGAAGGAGGCAAGGGTGGGTAGAGAGAAAATGACGGGGGAAGGGGCGAGCGGAGGAGAAAACATCCTCTCAGCGACAGTGAGGAGCTATGATGGAACTCCTGGAGCGGAATATGACATGGAGGGTGCGAAAGAGAGGGGGGAATCGAGAGCTGCGCGGAGAAGGAGGCAAGGGTGGGTAGAGAGAAAATGACGGGGGAAGGGGCGAGCGGAGGAGAAAACATCCTCCCAGCGACAGCGAGGAGCTATGATGGAGCTCCTGGAGCTGGATGTAATATGGAGGGTGCGAGAGAGAGGGGGGAATCGAGAGCTGCGCGGAGAAGGAGGCAAGGGTGGGTAGAGAGAAAATGACGGTGGAAGGGGCGAGCGGAGGAGAAAACATCCTCCCAGCGACAGTGAGGAGCTATGATGGAACTCCTGGAGCGGAATATGACATGGAGGGTGCGAAAGAGAGGGGGGAATCGAGAGCGGCGCGGAGAAGGAGGCAAGGGTGGGTGGAGAGAAAATGACGGCGGAAGCGGCGAGCAGAGGAGAAAACATCCTCCCAGCGACAGCGAGGAGCTATGATGGAGCTCCTGGAGCTGGATGTAATATGGAGGGTGCGAGAGAGAGGAGGGAATCGAGAGCTGTCCGGAGAAGGAGGCAAGGGTGGGTAGAGAGAAAATGACGGTGGAAGGGGCGAGCGGAGGAGAAAACATCCTCCCAGCGACAGCGAGGAGCTATGATGGAGCTCCTGGAGCGGAATATGACATGGAGGGTGCGAAAGAGAGGGGGGAATCGAGAGCTGCGCGGAGAAGGAGGCAAGGGTGGGTAGAGAGAAAATGACGGTGGAAGGGGCGAGCGGAGGAGAAAACATCCTACCAGCGACAGCGAGGAGCTATGATGGAGCTCCTGGAGCTGGATGTAATATGGAGGGTGCGAGAGAGAGGAGGGAATCGAGAGCTGCGCGGAGAAGGAGGCAAGGGTGGGTAGAGAGAAAATGACGGTGGAAGGGGCAAGCGGAGGAGACAACATCCTCCCAGCGACAGCGAGGAGCTATGATGGAGCTCCTGGAGCTGGATGTAATATGGAGGGTGCGAGAGAGAGGAGGGAATCGAGAGCTGCGCGGAGAAGGAGGCAAGGGTGGGTAGAGAGAAAATGACGGTGCAAGGGGCGAGCGGAGGAGAAAACATCCTCCCAGCGACAGCGAGGAGCTATGATGGAGCTCCTGGAGCGGAATATGACATGGTGGGTGCGAAAGAGAGGGGGGAATCGAGAGCTGCGCGGAGAAGGAGGCAAGGGTGGGTAGAGAGAAAATGACGGTGGAAGGGGCGAGCGGAGGAGAAAACATCCTCCCAGCGACAGCGAGGAGCTATGATGGAGCTCCTGGAGCTGGATGTAATATGGAGAGTGCGAGAGAGAGGAGGGAATCGAGAGCTGCGCGGAGAAGGAGGCAAGGGTGGGTAGAGAGAAAATGACGGTGGAAGGGGCGAGCGGAGGAGAAAACATCCTCCCAGCGACAGCGAGGAGCTATGATGGAGCTCCTGGAGCGGAATATGACATGAAGGGTGCGAAAGAGAGGGGGGAATCGAGAGCTGCGCGGAAAAGGAGGAAAGGGTGGGTAGAGAGAAAATGACGGTGGAAGGGGCGAGCGGAGGAGAAAACATCCTCCCAGCGACAGCGAGGAGCTATGATGGAGCTCCTGGAGCGGAATATGACATGGAGGGTTCGAAAGAGAGGGGGGAATCGAGAGCTGCGCGGAGAAGGAGGCAAGGGTGGGTAGAGAGAAAATGACGGTGGAAGGGGCGAGCGGAGGAGAAAACATCCTCCCAGCGACAGTGAGGAGCTATGATGGAACTCCTGGAGCGGAATATGACATGGAGGGTGCGAAAGAGAGGGGGGAATCGAGAGCGGCGCGGAGAAGGAGGCAAGGGTGGGTGGAGAGAAAATGACGGCGGAAGCGGCGAGCAGAGGAGAAAACATCCTCCCAGCGACAGCGAGGAGCTATGATGGAGCTCCTGGAGCTGGATGTAATATGGAGGGTGCGAGAGAGAGGAGGGAATCGAGAGCTGCGCGGAGAAGGAGGCAAGGGTGGGTAGAGAGAAAATGACGGTGGAAGGGGCGAGCAGAGGAGAAAACATTATCCCAGCGACAGCGAGGAGCTATGATGGAGCTCCTGGAGCTGGATGTAATATGGAGGGTGCGAGAGAGAGGGGGGAATCGAGAGCTGCGCGGAGAAGGAGGCAAGGGTGGGTAGAGAGAAAATGACGGTGGAAGGGGCGAGCGGAGGAGAAAACATCCTCCCAGCGAAAGCGAGGAGCTATGATGGAGCTCCTGGAGCGGAATATGCCATGGAGGGTGCGAAAGAGAGGGGGAAATCGAAAGCTGCGCGGAGAAGGAGGCAAGGGTGGGTAGAGAGAAAATGACGGTGGAAGGGGCGAGCGGAGGAGAAAACTTCCTCCCAGCGACAGTGAGGAGCTATGATGGAACTCCTGGAGCGGAATATGACATGGAGGGTGCGAAAGAGAGGGGGGAATCGAGAGCTGCGCGGAAAAGGAGGCAAGGGTGGGTAGAGAGAAAATGACGGTGGAAGGGGCGAGCGGAGGAGAAAACATCCTCCCAGCGACAGCGATTAGCTATGATGGAGCTCCTGGAGCGGAATATGACATGGAGGGTGCGAAAGAGAGGGGGGAATCGAGAGCTGCGCGGAGAAGGAGGCAAGGGTGGGTAGAGAGAAAATGACGGTGGAAGGGGCGAGCGGAGGAGAAAACATCCTCCCAGCGACAGTGAGGAGCTATGATGGAACTCCTGGAGCGGAATATGACATGGAGGGTGCGAAAGAGAGGGGGGAATCGAGAGCTGCGCGGAAAAGGAGGCAAGGGTGGGTAGAGAGAAAATGACGGTGGAAGGGGCGAGCGGAGGAGAAAACATCCTCCCAGCGACAGCAAGGAGCTATGATGGAGCTCCTGGAGCGGAATATGACATGGAGGGTGCGAAAGAGAGGGGGGAATCGAGAGCTGCGCGGAAAAGGAGGCAAGGGTGGCTAGAGAGAAAATGAAGGTGGAAGGGGCGAGCGGAGGAGAAAACTTCCTCCCAGCGACAGTGAGGAGCTATGATGGAACTCCTGGAGCGGAATATGACATGGAGGGTGCGAAAGAGAGGGGGGAATCAAGAGCTGCGCGGAAAAGGAGGCAAGGGTGGGTAGAGAGAAAATGACGGTGGAAGGGGCGAGCGGAGGAGAAAACATCCTCCCAGCGACAGCAAGGAGCTATGATGGAGCTCCTGGAGCGGAATATGACATGGAGGGTGCGAAAGAGAGGGGGGAATCGAGAGCTGCGCGGAAAAGGAGGCAAGGGTGGGTAGAGAGAAAATGACGGTGGAAGGGGCGAGCGGAGGAGAAAACTTCCTCCCAGCGACAGTGAGGAGCTATGATGGAACTCCTGGAGCGGAATATGACATGGAGGGTGCGAAAGAGAGGGGGGAATCGAGAGCTGCGCGGAAAAGGAGGCAAGGGTGGGTAGAGAGAAAATGACGGTGGAAGAGGCGAGCGGAGGAGAAAACATCCTCCCAGCGACAGTGAGGAGCTATGATGGAACTCCTGGAGCGGAATATGACATGGAGGGTGCGAAAGAGAGGGGGGAATCGAGAGCTGCGCGGAAAAGGAGGCAAGGGTGGGTAGAGAGAAAATGACGGTGGAAGGGGCGAGCGGAGGAGAAAACATCCTCCCAGCGACAGCGAGGAGCTATGATGGAGCTCCTGGAGCGGAATATGACATGGAGGGTGCGAAAGAGAGGGGGGAATCGAGAGCTGCGCGGAGAAGGAGGCAAGGGTGGGTAGAGAGAAAATGACGGTGGAAGGGGCGAGCGGAGGAGAAAACATCCTCCCAGCGACAGTGAGGAGCTATGATGGAACTCCTGGAGCGGAATATGACATGGAGGGTGCGAAAGAGAGGGGGGAATCGAGAGCTGCGCGGAAAAGGAGGCAAGGGTGGGTAGAGAGAAAATGACGGTGGAAGGGGCGAGCGGAGGAGAAAACATCCTCCCAGCGACAGCGAGGAGCTATGATGGAGCTCCTTGAGCGGGATATGACATGGTGGGTGCGAGAGAGAGGGGGAATCGAGAGCGGCGCGGAGAAGGAGGCAAGGGTGAGTGGAGAGAAAATGACGGCGGAAGCGGCGAGCAGAGGAGAAAACATCCTCCCAGCGACAGCGAGGAGCTATGATGGAGCTCCTGGAGCTGGATGTAATATGGAGGGTGCGAGAGAGAGGAGGGAATCGAGAGCTGCGCGGAGAAGGGGGCAAGGGTGGGTAGAGAGAAAATGACGGTGGAAGGGGCGAGCGGAGGAGAAAACATCCTCCCAGCGACAGCGAGGAGCTATGATGGAGCTCCTGGAGCTGGATGTAATATGGAGGGTGCGAGAGAGAGGGGGGAATCGAGAGCTGCGCGGAGAAGGAGGCAAGGGTGGGTAGAGAGAAAATGACGGTGGAAGGGGCGAGCGGAGGAGAAAACATCCTCCCAGCGAAAGCGAGGAGCTATGATGGAGCTCCTGGAGCGGAATATGCCATGGAGGGTGCGAAAGAGAGGGGGGAATCGAGAGCTGCGCGGAGAAGGAGGCAAGGGTGGGTAGAGAGAAAATGACGGTGGAAGGGGCGAGCGGAGGAGAAAACATCCTCCCAGCGACAGTGAGGAGCTATGAGGGAACTCCTGGAGCGGAATATGACATGGAGGGTGTGAAAGAGAGGGGGGAATCGAGAGCTGCGCGGAAAAGGAGGCAAGGGTGGGTAGAGAGAAAATGACGGTGGAAGGGGCGAGCGGAGGAGAAAACATCCTCCCAGCGACAGCGAGGAGCTATGATGGAGCTCCTGGAGCGGAATATGACATGGAGGGTGCGAAAGAGAGGGGGGAATCGAGAGCTGCGCGGAGAAGGAGGCAAGGGTGGGTAGAGAGAAAATGACGGTGGAAGGGGCGAGCGGAGGAGAAAACATCCTCCCAGCGACAGCGAGGAGCTATGATGGAGCTCCTGGAGCGGAATATGACATGGAGGGTGCGAAAAAGAGGGGGGAATCGAGAGCTGCGCGGAGAAGGAGGCAAGGGTGGGTAGAGAGAAAATGACGGTGGAAGGGGCGAGCGGAGGAGAAAACATCCTCCCAGTGACAGTGAGGAGCTATGATGGAACTCCAGGAGCGGAATATGACATGGAGGGTGCGAAAGAGAGGGGGGAATCGAGAGCTGCGCGGAAAAGGAGGCAAGGGTGGGTAGAGAGAAAATGACGGTGGAAGGGGCGAGCAGAGGAGAAAACATCCTCCCAGCGACAGCGAGGAGCTATGATGGAGCTCCTGGAGCGGGATATGACATGGAGGGTGCGAAAGAGAGGGGGGAATCGAGAGCTGCGCGGAAAAGGAGGCAAGGGTGGGTAGAGAGAAAATGACGGTGGAAGGGGCGAGCGGAGGAGAAAACATCCTCCCAGCGACAGCGAGGAGCTATGATGGAGCTCCTGGAGCGGGATATGACATGGTGGGTGCGAGAGAGAGGGGGGAATCGAGAGCGGCGCGGAGAAGGAGGCAAGGGTGGGTGGAGAGAAAATGACGGCGGAAGCGGCGAGCAGAGGAGAAAACATCCTCCCAGTGACAGCGAGGAGCTATGATGGAGCTCCTGGAGCTGGATGTAATATGGAGGGTGCGAGAGAGAGGAGGGAATCGAGAGCTGCGCGGAGAAGGAGGCAAGGGTGGGTAGAGAGAAAATGACGGTGGAAGGGGCGAGCGGAGGAGAAAACATCCTCCCAGCGACAGCGAGGAGCTATGATGGAGCTCCTGGAGCGGAATATGACATGGAGGGTGCGAAAGAGAGGGGGGAATCGAGAGCTGCGCGGAGAAGGAGGCAAGGGTGGGTAGAGAGAAAATGATGGTGGAAGGGGCGAGCGGAGGAGAAAACATCCTCCCAGCGACAGTGAGGAGCTATGATGGAACTCCTGGAGCGGAATATGACATGGAGGGTGCGAAAGAGAGGGGGAATCGAGAGCTGCGCGGAAAAGGAGGCAAGGGTGGGTAGAGAGAAAATGACGGTGGAAGGGGCGAGCGGAGGAGAAAACATCCTCCCAGCGACAGCGAGGAGCTATGATGGAGCTCCTGGAGCTGGATGTAATATGGAGGGTGCGAGAGAGATGAGGGAATCGAGAGCTGCGCGGAGAAGGAGGCAAGGGTGGGTAGAGAGAAAATGACGGTGAAAGGGGCGAGCGGAGGAGAAAACATCCTCCCAGCGACAGCGAGGAGCTATGATGGAGCTCCTGGAGCTGGATGTAATATGGAGGGTGCGAGAGAGAGGGGGGAATCGAGAGCTGCGCGGAAAAGGAGGAAAGGGTGGGTAGAGAGAAAATGACGGTGGAAGGGGCGAGCGGAGGAGAAAACATCCTCCCAGCGACAGTGAGGAGCTATGATGGAACTCCTGGAGCGGAATATGACATGGAGGGTGCGAAAGAGAGGGGGGAATCGAGAGCTGCGCGGAGAAGGAGGCAAGGGTGGGTAGAGAGAAAATGACGGTGGAAGGGGCGAGCGGAGGAGAAAACATCCTCCCAGCGACAGCGAGGAGCTATGATGGAGCTCCTGGAGCGGAATATGACATGGAGGGTGCGAAAGAGAGGGGGGAATCGAGAGCTGCGCGGAGAAGGAGGCAAGGGTGGGTAGAGAGAAAATGACGGTGGAAGGGGCAAGCGGAGGAGAAAACATCCTCCCAGCGACAGTGAGGAGCTATGATGGAACTCCTGGAGCGGAATATGACATGGAGGGTGCGAAAGAGAGGGGGGAATCGAGAGCTGCGCGGAAAAGGAGGCAAGGGTGGGTAGAGAGAAAATGACGGTGGAAGGGGCGAGCGGAGGAGAAAACATCCTCCCAGCGACAGCAAGGAGCTATGATGGAGCTCCTGGAGCGGAATATGACATGGAGGGTGCGAAAGAGAGGGGGGAATCGAGAGCTGCACGGAAAAGGAGGCAAGGGTGGGTAGAGAGAAAATGACGGTGGAAGGGGCGAGCGGAGGAGAAAACTTCCTCCCAGCGACAGTGAGGAGCTATGATGGAACTCCTGGAGCGGAATATGACATGGAGGGTGCGAAAGAGAGGGGGGAATCGAGAGCTGCGCGGAAAAGGAGGCAAGGGTGGGTAGAGAGAAAATGACGGTGGAAGGGGCGAGCGGAGGAGAAAACATCCTCCCAGCGACAGCAAGGAGCTATGATGTGAGCTCCTGGAGCGGAATATGACATGGAGGGTGCGAAAGAGAGGGGGGAATCGAGAGCTGCGCGGAAAAGGAGGCAAGGGTGGGTAGAGAGAAAATGACGGTGGAAGGGGCGAGCGGAGGAGAAAACATCCTCCCAGCGACAGTGAGGAGCTATGATGGAACTCCTGGAGCGGAATATGACATGGAGGGTGCGAAAGAGAGGGGGGAATCGAGAGCTGCGCGGAAAAGGAGGCAAGGGTGGGTAGAGAGAAAATGACGGTGGAAGGGGCGAGCGGAGGAGAAAACATCCTCCCAGCGACAGCGATTAGCTATGATGGAGCTCCTGGAGCGGAATATGACATGGAGGGTGCGAAAGAGAGGGGGGAATCGAGAGCTGCGCGGAGAAGGAGGCAAGGGTGGGTAGAGAGAAAATGACGGTGGAAGGGGCGAGCGGAGGAGAAAACATCCTCCCAGCGACAGCAAGGAGCTATGATGGAGCTCCTGGAGCGGAATATGACATGGAGGGTGCGAAAGAGAGGGGGGAATCGAGAGCTGCGCGGAAAAGGAGGCAAGGGTGGGTAGAGAGAAAATGAAGGTGGAAGGGGCGAGCGGAGGAGAAAACTTCCTCCCAGCGACAGTGAGGAGCTATGATGGAACTCCTGGAGCGGAATATGACATGGAGGGTGCGAAAGAGAGGGGGGAATCGAGAGCTGCGCGGAAAAGGAGGCAAGGGTGGGTAGAGAGAAAATGATGGTGGAAGGGGCGAGCGGAAGAGGAAACATCCTCCCAGCGACAGTGAGGAGCTATGATGGAACTCCTGGAGCGGAATATGACATGGAGGGTGCGAAAGAGAGGGGGGAATCGAGAGCTGCGCGGAAAAGGAGGCAAGGGTGGGTAGAGAGAAAATGACGGTGGAAGGGGCGAGCGGAGGAGAAAACATCCTCCCAGCGACAGCAAGGAGCTATGATGGAGCTCCTGGAGCGGAATATGACATGGAGGGTGCGAAAGAGAGGGGGGAATCGAGAGCTGCGCGGAAAAGGAGGCAAGGGTGGGTAGAGAGAAAATGACGGTGGAAGGGGCGAGCGGAGGAGAAAACTTCCTCCCAGCGACAGTGAGGAGCTATGATGGAACTCCTGGAGCAGAATATGACATGGAGGGTGCGAAAGAGAGGGGGGAATCGAGAGCTGCGCGGAAAAGGAGGCAAGGGTGGGTAGAGAGAAAATGACGGTGGAAGGGGCGAGCGGAGGAGAAAACATCCTCCCAGCGACAGTGAGGAGCTATGATGGAACTCCTGGAGCGGAATATGACATTGAGGGTGCGAAAGAGAGGGGGGAATCGAGAGCTGCGCGGAAAAGGAGGCAAGGGTGGGTAGAGAGAAAATGACGGTGGAAGGGGCGAGCGGAGGAGAAAACATCCTCCCAGCGACAGCGAGGAGCTATGATGGAGCTCCTGGAGCGGAATATGACATGGAGGGTGCGAAAGAGAGGGGGGAATCGAGAGCTGCGCGGAAAAGGAGGCAAGGGTGGGTAGAGAGAAAATGACGGTGGAAGGGGCGAGCGGAGGAGAAAACATCCTCCCAGCGACAGTGAGGAGCTATGATGGAACTCCTGGAGCGGAATATGACATGGAGGGTGAGAAAGAGAGGGGGGAATCGAGAGCTGCGCGGAAAAGGAGGCAAGGGTGGGTAGAGAGAAAATGACGGTCGAAGGGGCGAGCGGAGGAGAAAACATCCTCCCAGCGACAGCAAGAAGCTATGATGGAGCTCCTGGAGCGGAATATGACATGGAGGGTGCGAAAGAGAGGGGGGAATCGAGAGCTGCGCGGAGAAGGAGGCAAGGGTGGGTGGAGAGAAAATGACGGCGGAAGCGGCGAGCAGAGGAGAAAACATCCTCCCAGCGACAGCGAGGAGCTATGATGGAGCTCCTGGAGCTGGATGTAATATGGAGGGTGCGAGAGAGAGGAGGGAATCGAGAGCTGCGCGGAGAAGGGGGCAAGGGTGGGTAGAGAGAAAATGACGGTGGAAGGGGCGAGCGGAGGAGAAAACATCCTCCCAGCGACAGCGAGGAGCTATGATGGAGCTCCTGGAGCTGGATGTAATATGGAGGGTGCGAGAGAGAGGGGGGAATCGAGAGCTGCGCGGAGAAGGAGGCAAGGGTGGGTAGAGAGAAAATGACGGTGGAAGGGGCGAGCGGAGGAGAAAACATCCTCCCAGCGAAAGCGAGGAGCTATGATGGAGCTCCTGGAGCGGAATATGCCATGGAGGGTGCGAAAGAGAGGGGGGAATCGAGAGCTGCGCGGAGAAGGAGGCAAGGGTGGGTAGAGAGAAAATGACGGTGGAAGGGGCGAGCGGAGGAGAAAACATCCTCCCAGCGACAGCGATTAGCTATGATGGAGCTCCTGGAGCGGAATATGACATGGAGGGTGCGAAAGAGAGGGGGGAATCGAGAGCTGCGCGGAAAAGGAGGCAAGGGTGGGTAGAGAGAAAATGATGGTGGAAGGGGCGAGCGGAGGAGAAAACATCCTCCCAGCGACAGTGAGGAGCTATGATGGAGCTCCTGGAGCTGGATGTAATATGGAGGGTGCGAGAGAGAGGAGGGAATCGAGAGCTGCGCGGAGAAGGAGGCAAGGGTGGGTAGAGAGAAAATGACGGTGGAAGGGGCGAGCGGAGGAGAAAACATCCTCCCAGCGACAGCGAGGAGCTATGATGGAGCTCCTGGAGCGGAATATGACATGGAGGGTGCGAAAGAGAGGGGGGAATCGAGAGCTGTGCGGAAAAGGAGGAAAGGGTGGGTAGAGAGAAAATGACGGTGGAAGGGGCGAGCGGAGGAGAAAACATCCTCCCAGCGACAGCGAGGAGCTATGATGGAGCTCCTGGAGCGGAATATGCCATGGAGGGTGCAAAAGAGAGGGGGGAATCGAGAGCTGCGCGGAGAAGGAGGCAAGGGTGGGTAGAGAGAAAATGACGGTGGAAGGGGCGAGCGGAGGAGAAAACATCCTCCCAGTGACAGCGAGGAGCTATGATGGAACTCCTGGAGCGGAATATGACATGGAGGGTGAGAAAGAGAGGGGGGAATCGAGAGCTGCGCGGAAAAGGAGGCAAGGGTGGGTAGAGAGAAAATGACGGTCGAAGGGGCGAGCGGAGGAGAAAACATCCTCCCAGCGACAGCAAGAAGCTATGATGGAGCTCCTGGAGCGGAATATGACATGGAGGGTGCGAAAGAGAGGGGGGAATCGAGAGCTGCGCGGAGAAGGAGGCAAGGGTGGGTGGAGAGAAAATGACGGCGGAAGCGGCGAGCAGAGGAGAAAACATCCTCCCAGCGACAGCGAGGAGCTATGATGGAGCTCCTGGAGCTGGATGTAATATGGAGGGTGCGAGAGAGAGGAGGGAATCGAGAGCTGCGCGGAGAAGGGGGCAAGGGTGGGTAGAGAGAAAATGACGGTGGAAGGGGCGAGCGGAGGAGAAAACATCCTCCCAGCGACAGCGAGGAGCTATGATGGAGCTCCTGGAGCTGGATGTAATATGGAGGGTGCGAGAGAGAGGGGGGAATCGAGAGCTGCGCGGAGAAGGAGGCAAGGGTGGGTAGAGAGAAAATGACGGTGGAAGGGGCGAGCGGAGGAGAAAACATCCTCCCAGCGAAAGCGAGGAGCTATGATGGAGCTCCTGGAGCGGAATATGCCATGGAGGGTGCGAAAGAGAGGGGGGAATCGAGAGCTGCGCGGAGAAGGAGGCAAGGGTGGGTAGAGAGAAAATGACGGTGGAAGGGGCGAGCGGAGGAGAAAACATCCTCCCAGCGACAGCGATTAGCTATGATGGAGCTCCTGGAGCGGAATATGACATGGAGGGTGCGAAAGAGAGGGGGGAATCGAGAGCTGCGCGGAGAAGGAGGCAAGGGTGGGTAGAGAGAAAATGACGGTGGAAGGGGCGAGCGGAGGAGAAAACATCCTCCCAGCGACAGTGAGGAGCTATGATGGAACTCCTGGAGCGGAATATGACATGGAGGGTGCGAAAGAGAGGGGGGAATCGAGAGCTGCGCGGAAAAGGAGGCAAGGGTGGGTAGAGAGAAAATGATGGTGGAAGGGGCGAGCGGAGGAGAAAACATCCTCCCAGCGACAGTGAGGAGCTATGATGGAGCTCCTGGAGCTGGATGTAATATGGAGGGTGCGAGAGAGAGGAGGGAATCGAGAGCTGCGCGGAGAAGGAGGCAAGGGTGGGTAAGGAGAAAATGATGGTGGAAGGGGCGAGCGGAGGAGAAAACATCCTCCCAGCGACAGCGAGGAGCTATGATGGAGCTCCTGGAGCGGAATATGACATGGAGGGTGCGAAAGAGAGGGGGGAATCGAGAGCTGTGCGGAAAAGGAGGAAAGGGTGGGTAGAGAGAAAATGACGGTGGAAGGGGCGAGCGGAGGAGAAAACATCCTCCCAGCGACAGCGAGGAGCTATGATGGAGCTCCTGGAGCGGAATATGCCATGGAGGGTGCTAAAGAGAGGGGGGAATCGAGAGCTGCGCGGAGAAGGAGGCAAGGGTGGGTAGAGAGAAAATGACGGTGGAAGGGGCGAGCGGAGGAGAAAACATCCTCCCAGCGACAGTGAGGAGCTATGATGGAACTCCTGGAGCGGAATATGACATGGAGGGTGAGAAAGAGAGGGGGGAATCGAGAGCTGCGCGGAAAAGGAGGCAAGGGTGGGTAGAGAGAAAATGACGGTCGAAGGGGCGAGCGGAGGAGAAAACATCCTCCCAGCGACAGCAAGAAGCTATGATGGAGCTCCTGGAGCGGAATATGACATGGAGGGTGCGAAAGAGAGGGGGGAATCGAGAGCTGCGCGGAGAAGGAGGCAAGGGTGGGTGGAGAGAAAATGACGGCGGAAGCGGCGAGCAGAGGAGAAAACATCCTCCCAGCGACAGCGAGGAGCTATGATGGAGCTCCTGGAGCTGGATGTAATATGGAGGGTGCGAGAGAGAGGAGGGAATCGAGAGCTGCGCGGAGAAGGAGGCAAGGGTGGGTAGAGAGAAAATGACGGTGGAAGGGGCGAGCGGAGGAGAAAACATCCTCCCAGCGACAGTGAGGAGCTATGATGGAACTCCTGGAGCGGAATATGACATGGAGGGTGCGAAAGAGAGGGGGGAATCGAGAGCTGCGCGGAGAAGGAGGCAAGGGTGGGTAGAGAGAAAATGACGGGGGAAGGGGCGAGCGGAGGAGAAAACATCCTCCCAGCGACAGTGAGGAGCTATGATGGAACTCCTGGAGCGGAATATGACATGGAGGGTGCGAAAGAGAGGGGGAATCGAGAGCTGCGCGGAAAAGGAGGCAAGCGTGGGTAGAGAGAAAATGACGGTGGAAGGGACGAGCGGAGGAGAAAACATCCTCCCAGCGACAGCGAGGAGCTATGATGGAGCTCCTGGAGCGGGATATGACATGGTGGGTGCGAGAGAGAGGGGGGAATCGAGAGCGGCGCGGAGAAGGAGGCAAGGGTGGGTGGAGAGAAAATGACGGCGGAAGCGGCGAGCAGAGGAGAAAACATCCTCCCAGCGACAGCGAGGAGCTATGATGGAGCTCCTGGAGCTGGATGTAATATGGAGGGTGCGAGAGAGAGGAGGGAATCGAGAGCTGCGCGGAGAAGGAGGCAAGGGTGGGTAGAGAGAAAATGACGGTGGAAGGGGCGAGCGGAGGAGAAAACATCCTCCCAGCGACAGTGAGGAGCTATGATGGAACTCCTGGAGCGGAATATGACATGGAGGGTGCGAAAGAGAGGGGGGAATCGAGAGCTGCGCGGAGAAGGAGGCAAGGGTGGGTAGAGAGAAAATGACGGGGGAAGGGGCGAGCGGAGGAGAAAACATCCTCCCAGCGACAGTGAGGAGCTATGATGGAACTCCTGGAGCGGAATATGACATGGAGGGTGCGAAAGAGAGGGGGAATCGAGAGCTGCGCGGAAAAGGAGGCAAGCGTGGGTAGAGAGAAAATGACGGTGGAAGGGACGAGCGGAGGAGAAAACATCCTCCCAGCGACAGCGAGGAGCTATGATGGAGCTCCTGGAGCGGGATATGACATGGTGGGTGCGAGAGAGAGGGGGGAATCGAGAGCGGCGCGGAGAAGGAGGCAAGGGTGGGTGGAGAGAAAATGACGGCGGAAGCGGCGAGCAGAGGAGAAAACATCCTCCCAGCGACAGCGAGGAGCTATGATGGAGCTCCTGGAGCTTAGTGTAATATGGAGGGTGCGAGAGAGAGGAGGGAATCGAGAGCTGCGCGGAGAAGGAGGCAAGGGTGGGTAGAGAGAAAATGACGGTGGAAGGGGCGAGCGGAGGAGAAAACATCCTCCCAGCGACAGCGAGGAGCTATGATGGAGCTCCTGGAGCTGGATGTAATATGGAGGGTGCGAGAGAGAGGAGGGAATCGAGAGCTGCGCGGAGAAGGAGGCAAGGGTGGGTAGAGAGAAAATGACGGTGGAAGGGGCGAGCGGAGGAGAAAACATCCTCCCAGCGACAGCGAGGAGCTATAATGGAGCTCCTGGAGCGGAATATGACATGGAGGGTGCGAAAGAGAGGGGGGAATCGAGAGTTGCACGGAAAAGGAGGCAAGGGTGGGTAGAGAGAAAATTACGGTGGAAGGGGCGAGCGGAGGAGAAAACATCCTCCCAGCGAGAGCGAGGAGCTATGATGGAGCTCCTGGAGCGGAATATGACATGGAGGGTTCGAAAGAGAGGGGGGAATCGAGAGCTGCGCGGAGAAGGAGGCAAGGGTGGGTAGAGAGAAAATGACGGGGGAAGGGGCGAGCGGAGGAGAAAACATCCTCCCAGCGACAGTGAGGAGCTATGATGGAACTCCTGGAGAGGAATATGACATGGAGGGTGCGAAAGAGAGGGGGGAATCGAGAGTTGCGCGGAAAAGGAGGCAAGGGTGGGTAGAGAGAAAATTACGGTGGAAGGGGCGAGCGGAGGAGAAAACATCCTCCCAGCGACAGCGAGGAGCTATGATGGAGCTCCTGGAGCGGGATATGACATGGTGGGTGCGAGAGAGAGGGGGGAATCGAGAGCGGCGCGGAGAAGGAGGCAAGGGTGGGTGGAGAGAAAATGACGGCGGAAGCGGCGAGCAGAGGAGAAAACATCCTCCCAGCGACAGCGAGGAGCTATGATGGAGCTCCTGGAGCTGGATGTAATATGGAGGGTGCGAGAGAGAGGAGGGAATCGAGAGCTGCGCGGAGAACGAGGCAAGGGTGGGTAGAGAGAAAATGACGGTGGAAGGGGCGAGCGGAGGAGAAAACATCCTCCCAGTGACAGCGAGGAGCTATGATGGAGCTCCTGGAGCGGAATATGACATGGAGGGTGCGAAAGAGAGGGGGGAATCGAGAGCTGCGCAGAGAAGGAGGCAAGGGTGGGTAGAGAGAAAATGACGGTGGAAGGGGCGAGCGGAGGAGAAAACATCCTCCCAGCGACAGCAAGGAGCTATGATGGAGCTCCTGGAGCGGAATATGACATGGAGGGTGCGAAAGAGAGCGGGGAATCGAGAGTTGCGCGGAGAAGGAGGCAAGGGTGGGTAGAGAGAAAATGACGGTGGAAGGGGCGAGCGGAGGAGAAAACATCCTCCCAGCGACAGTGAGGAGCTATGATGGAACTCCTGGAGCGGAATATGACATGGAGGGTGCGAAAGAGAGGGGGGAATCGAGAGCTGCGCGGAAAAGGAGGCAAGGGTGGGTAGAGAGAAAATGACGGTGGAAGAGGCGAGCGGAGGAGAAAACATCCTCCCAGCGACAGCGAGGAGCTATGATGGAGCTCCTGAAGCTGGATGTAATATGGAGGGTGCGAGAGAGAGGAGGGAATCGAGAGCTGCGCGGAGAAGGAGGCAAGGGTGGGTAGAGAGAAAATGACGGTGGAAGGGGCGAGCGGAGGAGAAAACATCCTCCCAGCGACAGCGAGGAGCTATGATGGAGCTCCTGGAGCGGAATATGACATGGAGGGTGCGAAAGAGAGCGGGGAATCGAGAGTTGCGCGGAGAAGGAGGCAAGGGTGGGTAGAGAGAAAATGACGGTGGAAGGGGCGAGCGGAGGAGAAAACATCCTCCCAGCGACAGTGAGGAGCTATGATGGAACTCCTGGAGCGGAATATGACATGGAGGGTGCGAAATAGAGGGGGGAATCGAGAGCTGCGCGGAAAAGGAGGCAAGGGTGGGTAGAGAGAAAATGACGGTGGAAGGGGCGAGCGGAGGAGAAAACATCCTCCCAGCGACAGCGAGGAGCTATGATGGAGCTCCTGAAGCTGGATGTAATATGGAGGGTGCGAGAGAGAGGAGGGAATCGAGAGCTGCGCGGAGAAGGAGGCAAGGGTGGGTAGAGAGAAAATGACGGTGGAAGGGGCGAGCGGAGGAGAAAACATCCTCCCAGCGACAGTGAGGAGCTATGATGGAACTCCTGGAGCGGAATATGACATGGAGGGTGCGAAAGAGAGGGGGGAATCGAGAGCTGCGCGGAGAAGGAGGCAAGGGTGGGTAGAGAGAAAATGACGGGGGAAGGGGCGAGCGGAGGAGAAAACATCCTCCCAGCGACAGTGAGGAGCTATGATGGAACTCCTGGAGCGGAATATGACATGGAGGGTGCGAAAGAGAGGGGGGAATTGAGAGCTGCGCAGAGAAGGAGGCAAGGGTGGGTAGAGAGAAAATGACGGTGGAAGGGGCGAGCGGAGGAGAAAACATCCTCCCAGCGACAGCGAGGAGCTATGATGGAGCTCCTGGAGCGGAATATGACATGGAGGGTGCGAAAGAGAGGGGGGAATCGAGAGCTGCGCAGAGAAGGAGGCAAGGGTGGGTAGAGAGAAAATGACGGTGGAAGGGGCGAGCGGAGGAGAAAACATCCTCCCAGCGACAGCAAGGAGCTATGATGGAGCTCCTGGAGCGGAATATGACATGGAGGGTGCGAAAGAGAGCGGGGAATCGAGAGTTGCGCGGAGAAGGAGGCAAGGGTGGGTAGAGAGAAAATGACGGTGGAAGGGGCGAGCGGAGGAGAAAACATCCTCCCAGCGACAGTGAGGAGCTATGATGGAACTCCTGGAGCGGAATATGACATGGAGGGTGCGAAAGAGAGGGGGGAATCGAGAGCTGCGCGGAAAAGGAGGCAAGGGTGGGTAGAGAGAAAATGACGGTGGAAGGGGCGAGCGGAGGAGAAAACATCCTCCCAGCGACAGCGAGGAGCTATGATGGAGCTCCTGAAGCTGGATGTAATATGGAGGGTGCGAGAGAGAGGAGGGAATCGAGAGCTGCGCGGAGAAGGAGGCAAGGGTGGGTAGAGAGAAAATGACGGTGGAAGGGGCGAGCGGAGGAGAAAACATCCTCCCAGCGACAGTGAGGAGCTATGATGGAACTCCTGGAGCGGAATATGACATGGAGGGTGCGAAAGAGAGGGGGGAATTGAGAGCTGCGCAGAGAAGGAGGCAAGGGTGGGTAGAGAGAAAATGACGGTGGAAGGGGCGAGCGGAGGAGAAAACATCCTCCCAGCGACAGCGAGGAGCTATGATGGAGCTCCTGGAGCGGAATATGACATGGAGGGTGCGAAAGAGAGGGGGGAATCGAGAGCTGCGCAGAGAAGGAGGCAAGGGTGGGTAGAGAGAAAATGACGGTGGAAGGGGCGAGCGGAGGAGAAAACATCCTCCCAGCGACAGCGAGGAGCTATGATGGAGCTCCTGGAGCGGAATATGACATGGAGGGTGCGAAAGAGAGCGGGGAATCGAGAGTTGCGCGGAGAAGGAGGCAAGGGTGGGTAGAGAGAAAATGACGGTGGAAGGGGCGAGCGGAGGAGAAAACATCCTCCCAGCGACAGTGAGGAGCTATGATGGAACTCCTGGAGCGGAATATGACATGGAGGGTGCGAAAGAGAGGGGGGAATCGAGAGCTGCGCTGAAAAGGAGGCAAGGGTGGGTAGAGAGAAAATGACGGTGGAAGGGGCGAGCGGAGGAGAAAACATCCTCCCAGCGACAGCGAGGAGCTATGATGGAGCTCCTGAAGCTGGATGTAATATGGAGGGTGCGAGAGAGAGGAGGGAATCGAGAGCTGCGCGGAGAAGGAGGCAAGGGTGGGTAGAGAGAAAATGACGGTGGAAGGGGCGAGCGGAGGAGAAAACATCCTCCCAGCGACAGTGAGGAGCTATGATGGAACTCCTGGAGCGGAATATGACATGGAGGGTGCGAAAGAGAGGGGGGAATCGAGAGCTGCGCGGAGAAGGAGGCAAGGGTGGGTAGAGAGAAAATGACGGGGGAAGGGGCGAGCGGAGGAGAAAACATCCTCCCAGCGACAGTGAGGAGCTATGATGGAACTCCTGGAGCGGAATATGACATGGAGGGTGCGAAAGAGAGGGGGGAATTGAGAGCTGCGCAGAGAAGGAGGCAAGGGTGGGTAGAGAGAAAATGACGGTGGAAGGGGCGAGCGGAGGAGAAAACATCCTCCCAGCGACAGCGAGGAGCTATGATGGAGCTCCTGGAGCGGAATATGACATGGAGGGTGCGAAAGAGAGGGGGGAATCGAGTGCTGCGCGGAGAAGGAGGCAAGGGTGGGTAGAGAGAAAATGACGGTGGAAGGGGCGAGCGGAGGAGAAAACATCCTCCCAGCGACAGCGAGGAGCTATGATGGAGCTCCTGGAGCGGAATATGACATGGAGGGTGCGAAAGAGAGGGGGGAATCGAGAGCTGCGCGGAGAAGGAGGCAAGGGTGGGTAAAGAGAAAATGACGGTGGAAGGGGCGAGCGGAGGAGAAAACATCCTCCCAGCGACAGTGAGGAGCTATGATGGAACTCCTGGAGCGGAATATGACATGGAGGGTGCGAAAGAGAGGGGGGAATCGAGAGCTGCGCGGAAAAGGAGGCAAGGGTGGGTAGAGAGAAAATGACGGTGGAAGGGGCGAGCGGAGGAGAAAACATCCTCCCAGCGAAAGCGAGGAGCTATGATGGAGCTCCTGGAGCGGAATATGACATGGAGGGTGCGAAAGAGAGGGGGGAATCGAGAGCTGCGCGGAAAAGGAGGAAAGGGTGGGTAGAGAGAAAATGACAGTGGAAGGGACGAGCGGAGGAGAAAACATCCTCCCAGCGACAGCGAGGAGCTATGATGGAGCTCCTGGAGCGGAATATGACATGGAGGGTTCGAAAGAGAGGGGGGAATCGAGAGCTGCGCGGAGAAGGAGGCAAGGGTGGGTAGAGAGAAAATGACGGTGGAAGGGGCGAGCGGAGGAGAAAACATCCTCCCAGCGACAGTGAGGAGCTATGATGGAACTCCTGGAGCGGAATATGACATGGAGGGTGCGAAAGAGAGGGGGGAATCGAGAGCTGCGCGGAGAAGGAGGCAAGGGTGGGTAGAGAGAAAATGACAAAGGAAGCGGCGAGCAGAGGAGAAAACATCCTCCCAGCGACAGCGAGGAGCTATGATGGAGCTCCTGGAGCTGGATGTAATATGGAGGGTGCGAGAGAGAGGAGGGAATCGAGAGCTGCGCGGAGAAGGAGGCAAGGGTGGGTAGAGAGAAAATGACGGTGGAAGGGGCGAGCGGAGGAGAAAACATCCTCCCAGCGACAGCGAGGAGTTATGATGGAGCTCCTGGAGCGGAATATGACATGGAGGGTGCGAAAGAGAGGGGGGAATCGAGAGCTGCACAGAGAAGGAGGCAAGGGTGGGTAGAGAGAAAATGACGGTGGAAGGGGCGAGCGGAGGAGAAAACATCCTCCCAGCGACAGCGAGGAGCTATGATGGAGCTCCTGGAGCTGGATGTAATATGGAGGGTGCGAGAGAGAGGAGGGAATCGAGAGCTGCGCGGAGAAGGAGGCAAGGGTGGGTAGAGAGAAAATGACGGTGGAAGGGGCGAGCGGAGGAGAAAACATCCTCCCAGCGACAGCGAGGAGCTATGATGGAGCTCCTGGAGCGGAATATGACATGGAGGGTGCGAAAGAGAGCGGGGAATCGAGAGTTGCGCGGAGAAGGAGGCAAGGGTGGGTAGAGAGAAAATGACGGTGGAAGGGGCGAGCGGAGGAGAAAACATCCTCCCAGCGACAGTGAGGAGCTATGATGGAACTCCTGGAGCGGAATATGACATGGAGGGTGCGAAAGAGAGGGGGGAATCGAGAGCTGCGCGGAAAAGGAGGCAAGGGTGGGTAGAGAGAAAATGACGGTGGAAGGGGCGAGCGGAGGAGAAAACATCCTCCCAGCGACAGCGAGGAGCTATGATGGAGCTCCTGAAGCTGGATGTAATATGGAGGGTGCGAGAGAGAGGAGGGAATCGAGAGCTGCGCAGAGAAGGAGGCAAGGGTGGGTAGAGAGAAAATGACGGTGGAAGGGGCGAGCGGAGGAGAAAACATCCTCCCAGCGACAGCGAGGAGCTATGATGGAGCTCCTGGAGCGGAATATGACATGGAGGGTGCGAAAGAGAGCGGGGAATCGAGAGTTGCGCGGAGAAGGAGGCAAGGGTGGGTAGAGAGAAAATGACGGTGGAAGGGGCGAGCGGAGGAGAAAACATCCTCCCAGCGACAGTGAGGAGCTATGATGGAACTCCTGGAGCGGAATATGACATGGAGGGTGCGAAAGAGAGGGGGGAATCGAGAGCTGCGCGGAAAAGGAGGCAAGGGTGGGTAGAGAGAAAATGACGGTGGAAGGGGCGAGCGGAGGAGAAAACATCCTCCCAGCGACAGCGAGGAGCTATGATGGAGCTCCTGAAGCTGGATGTAATATGGAGGGTGCGAGAGAGAGGAGGGAATCGAGAGCTGCGCGGAGAAGGAGGCAAGGGTGGGTAGAGAGAAAATGACGGTGGAAGGGGCGAGCGGAGGAGAAAACATCCTCCCAGCGACAGCGAGGAGCTATGATGGAGCTCCTGGAGTGGAATATGACATGGAGGGTGCGAAAGAGAGGGGGGAATCGAGAGAGGCGCGGAGAAGGAGGCAAGGGTGGGTGGTGAGAAAATGACGGCGGAAGCGGTGAGCAGAGGAGAAAACATCCTCCCAACGACAGCGAGGAGCTATGATGGAGCTCCTGGAGCGGAATATGACATGGAGGCTGCGAAAGAGAGGGGGGAATCGAGAGCTGCGCGGAGAAGGAGGCAAGGGTGGGTAGAGAGAAAATGACGGTGGAAGGGGCGAGCGGAGGAGAAAACATCCTCCCTGCGACAGTGAGGAGCTATGATGGAACTCCTGGAGCGGAATATGACATGGAGGGTGCGAAAGAGAGGGGGGAATCGAGAGCTGCGCGGAAAAGGAGGCAAGGGTGGGTAGAGAGAAAATGACGGTGGAAGGGGCGAGCAGAGGAGAAAACATCCTCCCAGCGACAGTGAGGAGCTATGATGGAACTCCTGGAGCGGAATATGACATGGAGGGTGCGAAAGAGAGGGGGGAATCGAGAGCTGCGCGGAAAAGGAGGCAAGGGTGGGTAGAGAGAAAATGACGGTGGAAGGGGCGAGCAGAGGAGAAAACATCCTCCCAGCGACAGCGAGGAGCTATGATGGAGCTCCTGGAGCGGGATATGACATGGAGGGTGCGTAAGAGAGGGGGGAATCGAGAGCTGCGCGGAAAAGGAGGAAAGGGTGGGTAGAGAGAAAATGACGGTGGAAGGGGCGAGCGGAGGAGAAAACATCCTCCCAGCGACAGCGAGGAGCTATGATGGAGCTCCTGGAGCGTAATATGACATGGAGGGTTCGAAAGAGAGGGGGGAATCGAGAGCTGCGCGGAGAAGGAGGCAAGGGTGGGTAGAGAGAAAATGACGGTGGAAGGGGCGAGCGGAGGAGAAAACATCCTCCCAGTGACAGTGAGGAGCTATGATGCAACTCCTGGAGCGGAATATGACATGGAGGGTGCGAAAGAGAGGGGGGAATCGAGAGCTGCGCGGAGAAGGAGGCAAGGGTGGGTAGAGAGAAAATGACGGGGGAAGGGGCGAGCGGAGGAGAAAACATCCTCCCAGCGACAGTGAGGAGCTATGATGGAACTCCTGGAGCGGAATATGACATGGAGGGTGCGAAAGAGAGGGGGGAATCGAGAGCTGCGCGGAGAAGGAGGCAAGGGTGGGTAGAGAGAAAATGACGGTGGAAGGGGCGAGCGGAGGAGAAAACATCCTCCCAGCGACAGCGAGGAGCTATGATGGAGCTCCTGGAGCGGAATATGACATGGAGGGTGCGAAAGAGAGGGGGGAATCGAGAGCTGCGTGGAGAAGGAGGCAAGGGTGGGTAGAGAGAAAATGACGGTGGAAGGGGCGAGCGGAGGAGAAAACATCCTCCCAGCGACAGCGAGGAGCTATGATGGAGCTCCTGGAGCGGAATATGACATGGAGGGTGCGAAAGAGAGGGGGGAATCGAGAGCTGCGCGGAGAAGGAGGCAAGGGTGGGTAGAGAGAAAATGACGGTGGAAGGGGCGAGCGGAGGAGAAAACATCCTCCCAGCGACAGTGAGGAGCTATGATGGAACTCCTGGAGCGGAATATGACATGGAGGGTGCGAAAGAGAGGGGGGAATCGAGAGCTGCGCGGAGAAGGAGGCAAGGGTGGGTAGAGAGAAAATGACAAAGGAAGCGGCGAGCAGAGGAGAAAACATCCTCCCAGCGACAGCGAGGAGCTATGATGGAGCTCCTGGAGCTGGATGTAATATGGAGGGTGCGAGAGAGAGGAGGGAATCGAGAGCTGCGCGGAGAAGGAGGCAAGGGTGGGTAGAGAGAAAATGACGGTGGAAGGGGCGAGCGGAGGAGAAAACATCCTCCCAGCGACAGCGAGGAGCTATGATGGAGCTCCTGGAGCGGAATATGACATGGAGGGTGCGAAAGAGAGGGGGGAATCGAGAGCTGCACAGAGAAGGAGGCAAGGGTGGGTAGAGAGAAAATGACGGTGGAAGGGGCGAGCGGAGGAGAAAACATCCTCCCAGCGACAGCGAGGAGCTATGATGGAGCTCCTGGAGCTGGATGTAATATGGAGGGTGCGAGAGAGAGGAGGGAATCGAGAGCTGCGCGGAGAAGGAGGCAAGGGTGGGTAGAGAGAAAATGACGGTGGAAGGGGCGAGCGGAGGAGAAAACATCCTCCCAGCGACAGCGAGGAGCTATGATGGAGCTCCTGGAGCGGAATATGACATGGAGGGTGCGAAAGAGAGCGGGGAATCGAGAGTTGCGCGGAGAAGGAGGCAAGGGTGGGTAGAGAGAAAATGACGGTGGAAGGGGCGAGCGGAGGAGAAAACATCCTCCCAGCGACAGTGAGGAGCTATGATGGAACTCCTGGAGCGGAATATGACATGGAGGGTGCGAAAGAGAGGGGGGAATCGAGAGCTGCGCGGAAAAGGAGGCAAGGGTGGGTAGAGAGAAAATGACGGTGGAAGGGGCGAGCGGAGGAGAAAACATCCTCCCAGCGACAGCGAGGAGCTATGATGGAGCTCCTGAAGCTGGATGTAATATGGAGGGTGCGAGAGAGAGGAGGGAATCGAGAGCTGCGCAGAGAAGGAGGCAAGGGTGGGTAGAGAGAAAATGACGGTGGAAGGGGCGAGCGGAGGAGAAAACATCCTCCCAGCGACAGCGAGGAGCTATGATGGAGCTCCTGGAGCGGAATATGACATGGAGGGTGCGAAAGAGAGCGGGGAATCGAGAGTTGCGCGGAGAAGGAGGCAAGGGTGGGTAGAGAGAAAATGACGGTGGAAGGGGCGAGCGGAGGAGAAAACATCCTCCCAGCGACAGTGAGGAGCTATGATGGAACTCCTGGAGCGGAATATGACATGGAGGGTGCGAAAGAGAGGGGGGAATCGAGAGCTGCGCGGAAAAGGAGGCAAGGGTGGGTAGAGAGAAAATGACGGTGGAAGGGGCGAGCGGAGGAGAAAACATCCTCCCAGCGACAGCGAGGAGCTATGATGGAGCTCCTGAAGCTGGATGTAATATGGAGGGTGCGAGAGAGAGGAGGGAATCGAGAGCTGCGCGGAGAAGGAGGCAAGGGTGGGTAGAGAGAAAATGACGGTGGAAGGGGCGAGCGGAGGAGAAAACATCCTCCCAGCGACAGCGAGGAGCTATGATGGAGCTCCTGGAGTGGAATATGACATGGAGGGTGCGAAAGAGAGGGGGGAATCGAGAGCGGCGCGGAGAAGGAGGCAAGGGTGGGTGGAGAGAAAATGACGGCGGAAGCGGTGAGCAGAGGAGAAAACATCCTCCCAACGACAGCGAGGAGCTATGATGGAGCTCCTGGAGCGGAATATGACATGGAGGCTGCGAAAGAGAGGGGGGAATCGAGAGCTGCGCGGAGAAGGAGGCAAGGGTGGGTAGAGAGAAAATGACGGTGGAAGGGGCGAGCGGAGGAGAAAACATCCTCCCTGCGACAGTGAGGAGCTATGATGGAACTCCTGGAGCGGAATATGACATGGAGGGTGCGAAAGAGAGGGGGGAATCGAGAGCTGCGCGGAAAAGGAGGCAAGGGTGGGTAGAGAGAAAATGACGGTGGAAGGGGCGAGCAGAGGAGAAAACATCCTCCCAGCGACAGTGAGGAGCTATGATGGAACTCCTGGAGCGGAATATGACATGGAGGGTGCGAAAGAGAGGGGGGAATCGAGAGCTGCGCGGAAAAGGAGGCAAGGGTGGGTAGAGAGAAAATGACGGTGGAAGGGGCGAGCAGAGGAGAAAACATCCTCCCAGCGACAGCGAGGAGCTATGATGGAGCTCCTGGAGCGGGATATGACATGGAGGGTGCGTAAGAGAGGGGGGAATCGAGAGCTGCGCGGAAAAGGAGGAAAGGGTGGGTAGAGAGAAAATGACGGTGGAAGGGGCGAGCGGAGGAGAAAACATCCTCCCAGCGACAGCGAGGAGCTATGATGGAGCTCCTGGAGCGTAATATGACATGGAGGGTTCGAAAGAGAGGGGGGAATCGAGAGCTGCGCGGAGAAGGAGGCAAGGGTGGGTAGAGAGAAAATGACGGTGGAAGGGGCGAGCGGAGGAGAAAACATCCTCCCAGTGACAGTGAGGAGCTATGATGCAACTCCTGGAGCGGAATATGACATGGAGGGTGCGAAAGAGAGGGGGGAATCGAGAGCTGCGCGGAGAAGGAGGCAAGGGTGGGTAGAGAGAAAATGACGGGGGAAGGGGCGAGCGGAGGAGAAAACATCCTCCCAGCGACAGTGAGGAGCTATGATGGAACTCCTGGAGCGGAATATGACATGGAGGGTGCGAAAGAGAGGGGGGAATCGAGAGCTGCGCGGAGAAGGAGGCAAGGGTGGGTAGAGAGAAAATGACGGTGGAAGGGGCGAGCGGAGGAGAAAACATCCTCCCAGCGACAGCGAGGAGCTATGATGGAGCTCCTGGAGCGGAATATGACATGGAGGGTGCGAAAGAGAGGGGGGAATCGAGAGCTGCGTGGAGAAGGAGGCAAGGGTGGGTAGAGAGAAAATGACGGTGGAAGGGGGGAATCGAGACCTGCGCGGAGAAGGAGGCAAGGGTGGGTAGAGAGAAAATGACAGTGGAAGGGGCGAGCGGAGGAGAAAACATCCTCCCAGCGACAGCGAGGAGCTATGATGGAGCTCCTGGAGCGGAATATGACATGGAGGGTGCGAAAGAGAGGGGGGAATCGAGAGCTGCGTGGAGAAGGAGGCAAGGGTGGGTAGAGAGAAAATGACGGTGGAAGGGGCAAGCGGAGGAGAAAACATCCTCCCAGCGACAGCGAGGAGCTATGATGGAGCTCCTGGAGCGGAATATGACATGGAGGGTGCGAAAGAGAGGGGGGAATCGAGAGCTGCGCGGAGAAGGAGGCAAGGGTGGGTAGAGAGAAAATGACGGTGGAAGGGGCGAGCGGAGGAGAAAACATCCTCCCAGCGACAGTGAGGAGCTATGATGGAACTCCTGGAGCGGAATATGACATGGAGGGTGCGAAAGAGAGGGGGGAATCGAGAGCTGCACGGAAAAGGAGGCAAGGGTGGGTAGAGAGAAAATGACGGTGGAAGGGGCGAGCGGAGGAGAAAACATCCTCCCAGCGACAGTGAGGAGCTATGATGGAACTCCTGGAGCGGAATATGACATGGAGGGTGCGAAAGAGAGGGGGGAATCGAGAGCTGCACGGAAAAGGAAGCAAGGGTGGGTAGAGAGAAAATGACGGTGGAAGGGGCGAGCGGAGGAGAAAACATCCTCCCAGCGACAGCGAGGAGCTATGATGGAGCTCCTGGAGCGGAATATGACATGGAGGGTGCGAAAGAGAGGGGGGAATCGAGAGCTGCGCGGAAAAGGAGGAAAGGGTGGGTAGAGAGAAAATGACGGTGGAAGGGGCGAGCGGAGGAGAAAACATCCTCCCAGCGACAGCGAGGAGCTATGATGGAGCTCCTGGAGCGGAATATGACATGGAGGGTGCGAAAGAGAGGGGGGAATCGAGAGCTGCGCGGAAAAGGAGGAAAGGGTGGGTAGAGAGAAAATGACGGTGGAAGGGGCGAGCGGAGGAGAAAACATCCTCCCAGCGACAGCGAGGAGCTATGATGGAGCTCCTGAAGCTGGATGTAATATGGAGGGTGCGAGAGAGAGGAGGGAATCGAGAGCTGCGCGGAGAAGGAGGCAAGGGTGGGTAGAGAGAAAATGACGGTGGAAGGGGCGAGCGGAGGAGAAAACATCCTCCCAGCGACAACGAGGAGCTATGATGGAGCTCCTGGAGCGGAATATGACATGGAGGGTGCGAAAAAGAGGGGGGAATCGAGAGCTGCGCGGAGAAGGAGGCAAGGGTGGGTAGAGAGAAAATGACGGTGGAAGGGGCGAGCGGAGGAGAAAACATCCTCCCAGCGACAGCGAGGAGCTATGATGGAGCTCCTGGAGCGGAATATGACATGGAGGGTGCGAAAGAGAGGGGGGAATCGAGAGCTGCGCGGAAAAGGAGGAAAGGGTGGGTAGAGAGAAAATGACGGTGGAAGGGGCGAGCGGAGGAGAAAACATCCTCCCAGCAACAGCGAGGAGCTATGATGGAGCTCCTGGAGCGGAATATGACATGGAGGGTGCGAAAGAGAGGGGGGAATCGAGAGCTGCGCGGAAAAGGAGGAAAGGGTGGGTAGAGAGAAAATGACGGTGGAAGGGGCGAGCGGAGGAGAAAACATCCTCCCAGCGACAGCGAGGAGCTATGATGGAGCTCCTGAAGCTGGATGTAATATGGAGGGTGCGAGAGAGAGGAGGGAATCGAGAGCTGCGCGGAGAAGGAGGCAAGGGTGGGTAGAGAGAAAATGACGGTGGAAGGGGCGAGCGGAGGAGAAAACATCCTCCCAGCGACAACGAGGAGCTATGATGGAGCTCCTGGAGCGGAATATGACATGGAGGGTGCGAAAAAGAGGGGGGAATCGAGAGCTGCGCGGAGAAGGAGGCAAGGGTGGGTAGAGAGAAAATGACGGTGGAAGGGGCGAGCGGAGGAGAAAACATCCTCCCAGCGACAGTGAGGAGCTATGATGGAACTCCTGGAGCGGAATATGTCATGGAGGGTGCGAAAGAGAGGGGGGAATCGAGAGCTGCGCGGAAAAGGAGGCAAGGGTGGGTAGAGAGAAAATGACGGTGGAAGGGGAGAGCAGAGGAGAAAACATCCTCCCAGCGACAGCGAGGAGCTATGATGGAGCTCCTGGAGCGGGATATGACATGGTGGGTGCGAGAGAGAGGGGGGAATCGAGAGCGGCGCGGAGAAGGAGGCAAGGGTGGGTGGAGAGAAAATGACGGCGGAAGCGGCGAGCAGAGGAGAAAACATCCTCCCAGCGACAGCGAGGAGCTATGATGGAGCTCCTGGAGCTGGATGTAATATGGAGGGTGCGAGAGAGAGGAGGGAATCGAGAGCTGCGCGGAGAAGGAGGCAAGGGTGGGTAGAGAGAAAATGACGGTGGAAGGGGCGAGCGGAGGAGAAAACATCCTCCCAGCGACAGCGAGGAGCTATGATGGAGCTCCTGGAGCGGAATATGACATGGAGGGTGCGAAAGAGAGGGGGGAATCGAGAGCTGCGCAGAGAAGGAGGCAAGGGTGGGTAGAGAGAAAATGACGGTGGAAGGGGCGAGCGGAGGAGAAAACATCCTCCCAGCGACAGCGTGGAGCTATGATGGAGCTCCTGGAGCTGGATGTAATATGGAGGGTGCGAGAGAGAGGAGGGAATCGAGAGCTGCGCGGAGAAGGAGGCAAGGGTGGGTAGAGAGAAAATGACGGTGGAAGGGGCGAGCGGAGGAGAAAACATCCTCCCAGCGACAGCGAGGAGCTATAATGGAGCTCCTGGAGCGGAATATGACATGGAGGGTGCGAAAGAGAGGGGGGAATCGAGAGTTGCGCGGAAAAGGAGGCAAGGGTGGGTAGAGAGAAAATGACGGTGGAAGGGGCGAGCGGAGGAGAAAACATCCGCCCAGCGACAGCGAGGAGCTATGATGGAGCTCCTGGAGCGGAATATGACATGGAGGGTTCGAAAGAGAGGGGGGAATCGAGAGCTGCGCGGAGAAGGAGGCAAGGGTGGGTAGAGAGAAAATGACGGTGGAAGGGGCGAGCGGAGGAGAAAACATCCTCCCAGCGACAGTGAGGAGCTATGATGGAACTCCTGGAGCGGAATATGACATGGAGGGTGCGAAAGAGAGGGGGGAATCGAGAGCTGCGCGGAGAAGGAGGCAAGGGTGGGTAGAGAGAAAATGACGGTGGAAGGGGCGAGCGGAGGAGAAAACATCCTCCCAGCGACAGCGAGGAGCTATGATGGAGCTCCTGGAGCTGGATGTAATATGGAGGGTGCGAGAGAGAGGAGGGAATCGAGAGCTGCGCGGAGAAGGAGGCAAGGGTGGGTAGAGAGAAAATGACGGTGGAAGGGGCGAGCGGAGGAGAAAACATCCTCCCAGCGACAGCGAGGAGCTATAATGGAGCTCCTGGAGCGGAATATGACATGGAGGGTGCGAAAGAGAGGGGGGAATCGAGAGTTGCGCGGAAAAGGAGGCAAGGGTGGGTAGAGATAAAATGACGGTGGAAGGGGCGAGCGGAGGAGAAAACATCCGCCCAGCGACAGCGAGGAGCTATGATGGAGCTCCTGGAGCGGAATATGACATGGAGGGTTCGAAAGAGAGGGGGGAATCGAGAGCTGCGCGGAGAAGGAGGCAAGGGTGGGTAGAGAGAAAATGACGGTGGAAGGGGCGAGCGGAGGAGAAAACATCCTCCCAGCGACAGTGAGGAGCTATGATGGAACTCCTGGAGCGGAATATGACATGGAGGGTGCGAAAGAGAGGGGGGAATCGAGAGCTGCGCGGAGAAGGAGGCAAGGGTGGGTAGAGAGAAAATGACGGTGGAAGGGGCGAGCGGAGGAGAAAACATCCTCCCAGCGACAGCGAGGAGCTATGATGGAGCTCCTGGAGCGGGATATGACATGGTGGGTGCGAGAGAGAGGGGGGAATCGAGAGCGGCGCGGAGAAGGAGGCAAGGGTGGGTGGAGAGAAAATGACGGCGGAAGCGGCGAGCAGAGGAGAAAACATCCTCCCAGCGACAGCGAGGAGCTATGATGGAGCTCCTGGAGCTGGATGTAATATGGAGGGTGCGAGAGAGAGGAGGGAATCGAGAGCTGCGCGGAAAAGGAGGCAAGGGTGGGTAGAGAGAAAATGACGGTGGAAGGGGCGAGCGGAGGAGAAAACATCCTCCCAGCGACAGCGAGGAGCTATGATGGAGCTCCTGGAGCGGAATATGACATGGAGGGTGCGAAAGAGAGGGGGGAATCGAGAGCTGCGCAGAGAAGGAGGCAAGGGTGGGTAGAGAGAAAATGACGGTGGAAGGGGCGAGCGGAGGAGAAAACATCCTCCCAGCGACAGCGAGGAGCTATGATGGAGCTCCTGGAGCGGAATATGTCATGGAGGGTGCGAAAGAGAGGGGGGAATCGAGAGCTGCGCGGAAAAGGAGGCAAGGGTGGGTAGAGAGAAAATGACGGTGGAAGGGGCGAGCAGAGGAGAAAACATCCTCCCAGCGACAGCGAGGAGCTATGATGGAGCTCCTGGAGCGGGATATGACATGGTGGGTGCGAGAGAGAGGGGGGAATCGAGAGCTGCGCGGAAAAGGAGGAAAGGGTGGGTAGAGAGAAAATGACGGTGGAAGGGGCGAGCGGAGGAGAAAACATCCTCCCAGCGACAGCGAGGAGCTATGATGGAGCTCCTGAAGCTGGATGTAATATGGAGGGTGCGAGAGAGAGGAGGGAATCGAGAGCTGCGCGGAGAAGGAGGCAAGGGTGGGTAGAGAGAAAATGACGGTGGAAGGGGCGAGCGGAGGAGAAAACATCCTCCCAGCGACAGCGAGGAGCTATGATGGAGCTCCTGGAGCGGAATATGACATGGAGGGTGCGAAAAAGAGGGGGGAATCGAGAGCTGCGCGGAGAAGGAGGCAAGGGTGGGTAGAGAGAAAATGACGGTGGAAGGGGCGAGCGGAGGAGAAAACATCCTCCCAGCGACAGCGAGGAGCTATGATGGAGCTCCTGGAGCGGAATATGACATGGAGGGTGCGAAAGAGAGGGGGGAATCGAGAGCTGCGCGGAAAAGGAGGAAAGGGTGGGTAGAGAGAAAATGACGGTGGAAGGGGCGAGCGGAGGAGAAAACATCCTCCCAGCGACAGCGAGGAGCTATGATGGAGCTCCTGGAGCGGAATATGACATGGAGGGTGCGAAAGAGAGGGGGGAATCGAGAGCTGCGCGGAAAAGGAGGAAAGGGTGGGTAGAGAGAAAATGACGGTGGAAGGGGCGAGCGGAGGAGAAAACATCCTCCCAGCGACAGCGAGGAGCTATGATGGAGCTCCTGAAGCTGGATGTAATATGGAGGGTGCGAGAGAGAGGAGGGAATCGAGAGCTGCGCGGAGAAGGAGGCAAGGGTGGGTAGAGAGAAAATGACGGTGGAAGGGGCGAGCGGAGGAGAAAACATCCTCCCAGCGACAACGAGGAGCTATGATGGAGCTCCTGGAGCGGAATATGACATGGAGGGTGCGAAAAAGAGGGGGGAATCGAGAGCTGCGCGGAGAAGGAGGCAAGGGTGGGTAGAGAGAAAATGACGGTGGAAGGGGCGAGCGGAGGAGAAAACATCCTCCCAGCGACAGTGAGGAGCTATGATGGAACTCCTGGAGCGGAATATGTCATGGAGGGTGCGAAAGAGAGGGGGGAATCGAGAGCTGCGCGGAAAAGGAGGCAAGGGTGGGTAGAGAGAAAATGACGGTGGAAGGGGAGAGCAGAGGAGAAAACATCCTCCCAGCGACAGCGAGGAGCTATGATGGAGCTCCTGGAGCGGGATATGACATGGTGGGTGCGAGAGAGAGGGGGGAATCGAGAGCGGCGCGGAGAAGGAGGCAAGGGTGGGTGGAGAGAAAATGACGGCGGAAGCGGCGAGCAGAGGAGAAAACATCCTCCCAGCGACAGCGAGGAGCTATGATGGAGCTCCTGGAGCTGGATGTAATATGGAGGGTGCGAGAGAGAGGAGGGAATCGAGAGCTGCGCGGAGAAGGAGGCAAGGGTGGGTAGAGAGAAAATGACGGTGGAAGGGGCGAGCGGAGGAGAAAACATCCTCCCAGCGACAGCGAGGAGCTATGATGGAGCTCCTGGAGCGGAATATGACATGGAGGGTGCGAAAGAGAGGGGGGAATCGAGAGCTGCGCAGAGAAGGAGGCAAGGGTGGGTAGAGAGAAAATGACGGTGGAAGGGGCGAGCGGAGGAGAAAACATCCTCCCAGCGACAGCGTGGAGCTATGATGGAGCTCCTGGAGCTGGATGTAATATGGAGGGTGCGAGAGAGAGGAGGGAATCGAGAGCTGCGCGGAGAAGGAGGCAAGGGTGGGTAGAGAGAAAATGACGGTGGAAGGGGCGAGCGGAGGAGAAAACATCCTCCCAGCGACAGCGAGGAGCTATAATGGAGCTCCTGGAGCGGAATATGACATGGAGGGTGCGAAAGAGAGGGGGGAATCGAGAGTTGCGCGGAAAAGGAGGCAAGGGTGGGTAGAGAGAAAATGACGGTGGAAGGGGCGAGCGGAGGAGAAAACATCCGCCCAGCGACAGCGAGGAGCTATGATGGAGCTCCTGGAGCGGAATATGACATGGAGGGTTCGAAAGAGAGGGGGGAATCGAGAGCTGCGCGGAGAAGGAGGCAAGGGTGGGTAGAGAGAAAATGACGGTGGAAGGGGCGAGCGGAGGAGAAAACATCCTCCCAGCGACAGTGAGGAGCTATGATGGAACTCCTGGAGCGGAATATGACATGGAGGGTGCGAAAGAGAGGGGGGAATCGAGAGCTGCGCGGAGAAGGAGGCAAGGGTGGGTAGAGAGAAAATGACGGTGGAAGGGGCGAGCGGAGGAGAAAACATCCTCCCAGCGACAGCGAGGAGCTATGATGGAGCTCCTGGAGCGGGATATGACATGGTGGGTGCGAGAGAGAGGGGGGAATCGAGAGCGGCGCGGAGAAGGAGGCAAGGGTGGGTGGAGAGAAAATGACGGCGGAAGCGGCGAGCAGAGGAGAAAACATCCTCCCAGCGACAGCGAGGAGCTATGATGGAGCTCCTGGAGCTGGATGTAATATGGAGGGTGCGAGAGAGAGGAGGGAATCGAGAGCTGCGCGGAGAAGGAGGCAAGGGTGGGTAGAGAGAAAATGACGGTGGAAGGGGTGAGCGGAGGAGAAAACATCCTCCCAGCGACAGCGAGGAGCTATGATGGAGCTCCTGGAGCGGAATATGACATGGAGGGTGCGAAAGAGAGGGGGGAATCGAGAGCTGCGCAGAGAAGGAGGCAAGGGTGGGTAGAGAGAAAATGACGGTGGAAGGGGCGAGCGGAGGAGAAAACATCCTCCCAGCGACAGCGAGGAGCTATGATGGAGCTCCTGGAGCGGAATATGTCATGGAGGGTGCGAAAGAGAGGGGGGAATCGAGAGCTGCGCGGAAAAGGAGGCAAGGGTGGGTAGAGAGAAAATGACGGTGGAAGGGGCGAGCAGAGGAGAAAACATCCTCCCAGCGACAGCGAGGAGCTATGATGGAGCTCCTGGAGCGGGATATGACATGGTGGGTGCGAGAGAGAGGGGGGAATCGAGAGCGGCGCGGAGAAGGAGGCAAGGGTGAGTGGAGAGAAAATGACGGCGGAAGCGGCGAGCAGAGGAGAAAACATCCTCCCAGCGACAGCGAGGAGCTATGATGGAGCTCCTGGAGCTGGATGTAATATGGAGGGTGCGAGAGAGAGGAGGGAATCGAGAGCTGCGCGGAGAAGGAGGCAAGGGTGGGTAGAGAGAAAATGACGGTGGAAGGGGTGAGCGGAGGAGAAAACATCCTCCCAGCGACAGCGAGGAGCTATGATGGAGCTCCTGGAGCGGAATATGACATGGAGGGTGCGAAAGAGAGGGGGGAATCGAGAGCTGCGCGGAGAAGGAGGCAAGGGTGGGTAGAGAGAAAATGACGGTGGAAGGGGTGAGCGGAGGAGAAAACATCCTCCCAGCGACAGCGAGGAGCTATGATGGAGCTCCTGGAGCGGAATATGACATGGAGGGTGCGAAAGAGAGGGGGGAATTGAGAGCTGCGCGGAAAAGGAGGAAAGGGTGGGTAGAGAGAAAATGACGGTGGAAGGGGCGAGCGGAGGAGAAAACATCCTCCCAGCGACAGCGAGGAGCTATGATGGAGCTCCTGGAGCGGAATATGACATGGAGGGTTCGAAAGAGAGGGTGGAATCGAGAGCTGCGCGGAGAAGGAGGCAAGGGTGGGTAGAGAGAAAATGACGGTGGAAGGGGCGAGCGGAGGAGAAAACATCCTCCCAGCGACAGTGAGGAGCTATGATGGAACTCCTGGAGCGGAATATGACATGGAGGGTGCGAAAGAGAGGGGGGAATCGAGAGCTGCGCGGAGAAGGAGGCAAGGGTGGGTAGAGAGAAAATGACGGCGGAAGCGGCGAGCAGAGGAGAAAACATCCTCCCAGCGACAGCGAGGAGCTTTGATGGAGCTCCTGGAGCTGGATGTAATATGGAGGGTGCGAGAGAGAGGAGGGAATCGAGAGCTGCGCGGAGAAGGAGGCAAGGGTGGGTAGAGAGAAAATGACGGTGGAAGGGGCGAGCGGAGGAGAAAACATCCTCCCAGCGACAGCGAGGAGCTATGATGGAGCTCCTGGAGCGGAATATGACATGGAGGGTGCGAAAGAGAGGGTGGAATTGAGAGCTGCGCGGAGAAGGAGGCAAGGGTGGGTAGAGAGAAAATGACGGTGGAAGGGGCGAGCGGAGGAGAAAACATCCTCCCAGCGACAGCGAGGAGCTATAATGGAGCTCCTGGAGCGGAATATGACATGGAGGGTGCGAAAGAGAGGGGGGAATCGAGAGTTGCGCGGAAAAGGAGGCAAGGGTGGGTAGAGAGAAAATGACGGTGGAAGGGGCGAGCGGAGGAGAAAACATCCTCCCAGCGACAGCGAGGAGCTATGATGGAGCTCCTGGAGCGGAATATGACATGGAGGGTTCGAAAGAGAGGGGGGAATCGAGAGCTGCGCGGAGAAGGAGGCAAGGGTGGGTAGAGAGAAAATGACGGTGGAAGGGGCGAGCGGAGGAGAAAACATCCTCCCAGCGACAGTGAGGAGCTATGATGGAACTCCTGGAGCGGAATATGACATGGAGGGTGCGAAAGAGAGGGGGGAATCGAGAGCTGCGCGGAAAAGGAGGCAAGCGTGGGTAGAGAGAAAATGACGGTGGAAGGGACGAGCGGAGGAGAAAACATCCTCCCAGCGACAGCGAGGAGCTATGATGGAGCTCCTGGAGCGGGATATGACATGGTGGGTGCGAGAGAGAGGGGGGAATCGAGAGCGGCGCGGAGAAGGAGGCAAGGGTGGGTGGAGAGAAAATGACGGCGGAAGCGGCGAGCAGAGGAGAAAACATCCTCCCAGCGACAGCGAGGAGCTATGATGGAGCTCCTGGAGCTGGATGTAATATGGAGGGTGCGAGAGAGAGGAGGGAATCGAGAGCTGCGCGGAGAAGGAGGCAAGGGTGGGTAGAGAGAAAATGACGGTGGAAGGGGCGAGCGGAGGAGAAAACATCCTCCCAGCGACAGCGAGGAGCTATGATGGAGCTCCTGGAGCGGAATATGACATGGAGGGTGCGAAAGAGAGGGGGGAATCGAGAGCTGCGCAGAGAAGGAGGCAAGGGTGGGTAGAGAGAAAATGACGGTGGAAGGGGCGAGCGGAGGAGAAAACATCCTCCCAGCGACAGCGAGGAGCTATGATGGAGCTCCTGGAGCTGGATGTAATATGGAGGGTGCGAGAGAGAGGAGGGAATCGAGAGCTGCGCGGAGAAGGAGGCAAGGGTGGGTAGAGAGAAAATGACGGTGGAAGGGGCGAGCGGAGGAGAAAACATCCTCCCAGCGACAGCGAGGAGCTATAATGGAGCTCCTGGAGCGGAATATGACATGGAGGGTGCGAAAGAGAGGGGGGAATCGAGAGTTGCGCGGAAAAGGAGGCAAGGGTGGGTAGAGAGAAAATGACGGTGGAAGGGGCGAGCGGAGGAGAAAACATCCGCCCAGCGACAGCGAGGAGCTATGATGGAGCTCCTGGAGCGGAATATGACATGGAGGGTTCGAAAGAGAGGGGGGAATCGAGAGCTGCGCGGAGAAGGAGGCAAGGGTGGGTAGAGAGAAAATGACGGGGGAAGGGGCGAGCGGAGGAGAAAACATCCTCCCAGCGACAGTCAGGAGCTATGATGGAACTCCTGGAGCGGAATATGACATGGAGGGTGCGAAAGAGAGGGGGGAATCGAGAGCTGCGCGGAAAAGGAGGAAAGCGTGGGTAGAGAGAAAATGACGGTGGAAGGGGCGAGCGGAGGAGAAAACATCCTCCCAGCGACAGCGAGGAGCTATGATGGAGCTCCTGGAGCGGGATATGACATGGTGGGTGCGAGAGAGAGGGGGGAATCGAGAGCGGCGCGGAGAAGGAGGCAAGGGTGGGTGGAGAGAAAATGACGGCGGAAGCGGCGAGCAGAGGAGAAAACATCCTCCCAGCGACAGCGAGGAGCTATGATGGAGCTCCTGGAGCTGGATGTAATATGGAGGGTGCGAGAGAGAGGAGGGAATCGAGAGCTGCGCGGAGAAGGAGGCAAGGGTGGGTAGAGAGAAAATGACGGTGGAAGGGGCGAGCGGAGGAGAAAACATCCTCCCAGCGACAGCGAGGAGCTATGATGGAGCTCCTGGAGCGGAATATGACATGGAGGGTGCGAAAGAGAGGGGGGAATCGAGAGCTGCGCAGAGAAGGAGGCAAGGGTGGGTAGAGAGAAAATGACGGTGGAAGGGGCGAGCGGAGGAGAAAACATCCTCCCTGCGACAGCGAGGAGCTATGATGGAGCTCCTGGAGCGGAATATGACATGGAGGGTGCGAAAGAGAGGGGGGAATCGAGAGTTGCGCGGAGAAGGAGGCAAGGGTGGGTAGAGAGAAAATGACGGTGGAAGGGGCGAGCGGAGGAGAAAACATCCTCCCAGCGACAGTGAGGAGCTATGATGGAACTCCTGGAGCGGAATATGACATGGAGGGTGCGAAAGAGAGGGGGGAATCGAGAGCTGCGCGGAAAAGGAGGCAAGGGTGGGTAGAGAGAAAATGACGGTGGAAGGGGCGAGCGGAGGAGAAAACATCCTCCCAGCGACAGCGAGGAGCTATGATGGAGCTCCTGAAGCTGGATGTAATATGGAGGGTGCGAGAGAGAGGAGGGAATCGAGAGCTGCGCGGAGAAGGAGGCAAGGGTGGGTAGAGAGAAAATGACGGTGGAAGGGGCGAGCGGAGGAGAAAACATCCTCCCAGCGACAGCGAGGAGCTATGATGGAGCTCCTGGAGCGGAATATGACATGGAGGGTGCGAAAGAGAGCGGGGAATCGAGAGTTGCGCGGAGAAGGAGGCAAGGGTGGGTAGAGAGAAAATGACGGTGGAAGGGGCGAGCGGAGGAGAAAACATCCTCCCAGCGACAGTGAGGAGCTATGATGGAACTCCTGGAGCGGAATATGACATGGAGGGTGCGAAAGAGAGGGGGGAATCGAGAGCTGCGCGGAAAAGGAGGCAAGGGTGGGTAGAGAGAAAATGACGGTGGAAGGGGCGAGCGGAGGAGAAAACATCCTCCCAGCGACAGCGAGGAGCTATGATGGAGCTCCTGAAGCTGGATGTAATATGGAGGGTGCGAGAGAGAGGAGGGAATCGAGAGCTGCGCGGAGAAGGAGGCAAGGGTGGGTAGAGAGAAAATGACGGTGGAAGGGGCGAGCGGAGGAGAAAACATCCTCCCAGCGACAGTGAGGAGCTATGATGGAACTCCTGGAGCGGAATATGACATGGAGGGTGCGAAAGAGAGGGGGGAATCGAGAGCTGCGCGGAGAAGGAGGCAAGGGTGGGTAGAGAGAAAATGACGGGGGAAGGGGCGAGCGGAGGAGAAAACATCCTCCCAGCGACAGTGAGGAGCTATGATGGAACTCCTGGAGCGGAATATGACATGGAGGGTGCGAAAGAGAGGGGGGAATCGAGAGCTGCGCAGAGAAGGAGGCAAGGGTGGGTAGAGAGAAAATGACGGTGGAAGGGGCGAGCGGAGGAGAAAACATCCTCCCAGCGACAGCGAGGAGCTATGATGGAGCTCCTGGAGCGGAATATGACATGGAGGGTGCGAAAGAGAGGGGGGAATCGAGAGCTGCGCAGAGAAGGAGGCAAGGGTGGGTAGAGAGAAAATGACGGTGGAAGGGGCGAGCGGAGGAGAAAACATCCTCCCAGCGACAGTGAGGAGCTATGATGGAACTCCTGGAGCGGAATATGACATGGAGGGTGCGAAAGAGAGGGGGGAATCGAGAGCTGCGCGGAGAAGGAGGCAAGGGTGGGTAGAGAGAAAATGACGGTGGAAGGGGCGAGCGGAGGAGAAAACATCCTCCCAGCGACAGCGAGGAGCTATGATGGAGCTCCTGGAGTGGAATATGACATGGAGGGTGCGAAAGAGAGGGGGGAATCGAGAGCTGCGCAGAGAAGGAGGCAAGGGTGGGTAGAGAGAAAATGACGGTGGAAGGGGCGAGCGGAGGAGAAAACATCCTCCCAGCGACAGCGAGGAGCTATGATGGAGCTCCTGAAGCTGGATGTAATATGGAGGGTGCGAGAGAGAGGAGGGAATCGAGAGCTGCGCGGAGAAGGAGGCAAGGGTGGGTAGAGAGAAAATGACGGTGGAAGGGGCGAGCGGAGGAGAAAACATCCTCCCAGCGACAGTGAGGAGCTATGATGGAACTCCTGGAGCGGAATATGACATGGAGGGTGCGAAAGAGAGGGGGGAATCGAGAGCTGCGCGGAGAAGGAGGCAAGGGTGGGTAGAGAGAAAATGACGGTGGAAGGGGCGAGCGGAGGAGAAAACATCCTCCCAGCGACAGCGAGGAGCTATGATGGAGCTCCTGGAGCGGAATATGACATGGAGGGTGCGAAAGAGAGGGGGGAATCGAGAGCTGCGCAGAGAAGGAGGCAAGGGTGGGTAGAGAGAAAATGACGGTGGAAGGGGCGAGCGGAGGAGAAAACATCCTCCCAGCGACAGCGAGGAGCTATGATGGAGCTCCTGGAGCTGGATGTAATATGGAGGGTGCGAGAGAGAGGAGGGAATCGAGAGCTGCGCGGAGAAGGAGGCAAGGGTGGGTAGAGAGAAAATGACGGTGGAAGGGGCGAGCGGAGGAGAAAACATCCTCCCAGCGACAGCGAGGAGCTATAATGGAGCTCCTGGAGCGGAATATGACATGGAGGGTGCGAAAGAGAGGGGGGAATCGAGAGTTGCGCGGAAAAGGAGGCAAGGGTGGGTAGAGAGAAAATGACGGTGGAAGGGGCGAGCGGAGGAGAAAACATCCGCCCAGCGACAGCGAGGAGCTATGATGGAGCTCCTGGAGCGGAATATGACATGGAGGGTTCGAAAGAGAGGGGGGAATCGAGAGCTGCGCGGAGAAGGAGGCAAGGGTGGGTAGAGAGAAAATGACGGGGGAAGGGGCGAGCGGAGGAGAAAACATCCTCCCAGCGACAGTCAGGAGCTATGATGGAACTCCTGGAGCGGAATATGACATGGAGGGTGCGAAAGAGAGGGGGGAATCGAGAGCGGCGCGGAGAAGGAGGCAAGGGTGGGTGGAGAGAAAATGACGGCGGAAGCGGCGAGCAGAGGAGAAAACATCCTCCCAGCGACAGCGAGGAGCTATGATGGAGCTCCTGGAGCTGGATGTAATATGGAGGGTGCGAGAGAGAGGAGGGAATCGAGAGCTGCGCGGAGAAGGAGGCAAGGGTGGGTAGAGAGAAAATGACGGTGGAAGGGGCGAGCGGAGGAGAAAACATCCTCCCAGCGACAGCGAGGAGCTATGATGGAGCTCCTGGAGCGGAATATGACATGGAGGGTGCGAAAGAGAGGGGGGAATCGAGAGCTGCGCAGAGAAGGAGGCAAGGGTGGGTAGAGAGAAAATGACGGTGGAAGGGGCGAGCGGAGGAGAAAACATCCTCCCTGCGACAGCGAGGAGCTATGATGGAGCTCCTGGAGCGGAATATGACATGGAGGGTGCGAAAGAGAGCGGGGAATCGAGAGTTGCGCGGAGAAGGAGGCAAGGGTGGGTAGAGAGAAAATGACGGTGGAAGGGGCGAGCGGAGGAGAAAACATCCTCCCAGCGACAGTGAGGAGCTATGATGGAACTCCTGGAGCGGAATATGACATGGAGGGTGCGAAAGAGAGGGGGGAATCGAGAGCTGCGCGGAAAAGGAGGCAAGGGTGGGTAGAGAGAAAATGACGGTGGAAGGGGCGAGCGGAGGAGAAAACATCCTCCCAGCGACAGCGAGGAGCTATGATGGAGCTCCTGAAGCTGGATGTAATATGGAGGGTGCGAGAGAGAGGAGGGAATCGAGAGCTGCGCGGAGAAGGAGGCAAGGGTGGGTAGAGAGAAAATGACGGTGGAAGGGGCGAGCGGAGGAGAAAACATCCTCCCAGCGACAGCGAGGAGCTATGATGGAGCTCCTGGAGCGGAATATGACATGGAGGGTGCGAAAGAGAGCGGGGAATCGAGAGTTGCGCGGAGAAGGAGGCAAGGGTGGGTAGAGAGAAAATGACGGTGGAAGGGGCGAGCGGAGGAGAAAACATCCTCCCAGCGACAGTGAGGAGCTATGATGGAACTCCTGGAGCGGAATATGACATGGAGGGTGCGAAAGAGAGGGGGGAATCGAGAGCTGCGCGGAAAAGGAGGCAAGGGTGGGTAGAGAGAAAATGACGGTGGAAGGGGCGAGCGGAGGAGAAAACATCCTCCCAGCGACAGCGAGGAGCTATGATGGAGCTCCTGAAGCTGGATGTAATATGGAGGGTGCGAGAGAGAGGAGGGAATCGAGAGCTGCGCGGAGAAGGAGGCAAGGGTGGGTAGAGAGAAAATGACGGTGGAAGGGGCGAGCGGAGGAGAAAACATCCTCCCAGCGACAGTGAGGAGCTATGATGGAACTCCTGGAGAGGAATATGACATGGAGGGTGCGAAAGAGAGGGGGGAATCGAGAGCTGCGCGGAGAAGGAGGCAAGGGTGGGTAGAGAGAAAATGACGGGGGAAGGGGCGAGCGGAGGAGAAAACATCCTCCCAGCGACAGTGAGGAGCTATGATGGAACTCCTGGAGCGGAATATGACATGGAGGGTGCGAAAGAGAGGGGGGAATTGAGAGCTGCGCAGAGAAGGAGGCAAGGGTGGGTAGAGAGAAAATGACGGTGGAAGGGGCGAGCGGAGGAGAAAACATCCTCCCAGCGACAGCGAGGAGCTATGATGGAGCTCCTGAAGCTGGATGTAATATGGAGGGTGCGAGAGAGAGGAGGGAATCGAGAGCTGCGCGGAGAAGGAGGCAAGGGTGGGTAGAGAGAAAATGACGGTGGAAGGGGCGAGCGGAGGAGAAAACATCCTCCCAGTGACAGCGAGGAGCTATGATGGAGCTCCTGGAGCGGAATATGACATGGAGGGTGCGAAAGAGAGCGGGGAATCGAGAGTTGCGCGGAGAAGGAGGCAAGGGTGGGTAGAGAGAAAATGACGGTGGAAGGGGCGAGCGGAGGAGAAAACATCCTCCCAGCGACAGTGAGGAGCTATGATGGAGCTCCTGAAGCTGGATGTAATATGGAGGGTGCGAGAGAGAGGAGGGAATCGAGAGCTGCGCGGAGAAGGAGGCAAGGGTGGGTAGAGAGAAAATGACGGTGGAAGGGGCGAGCGGAGGAGAAAACATCCTCCCAGCGACAGTGAGGAGCTATGATGGAACTCCTGGAGCGGAATATGACATGGAGGGTGCGAAAGAGAGGGGGGAATCGAGAGCTGCGCGGAGAAGGAGGCAAGGGTGGGTAGAGAGAAAATGACGGGGGAAGGGGCGAGCGGAGGAGAAAACATCCTCCCAGCGACAGTGAGGAGCTATGATGGAACTCCTGGAGCGGAATATGACATGGAGGGTGCGAAAAAGAGGGGGGAATTGAGAGCTGCGCAGAGAAGGAGGCAAGGGTGGGTAGAGAGAAAATGACGGTGGAAGGGGCGAGCGGAGGAGAAAACATCCTCCCAGCGACAGCGAGGAGCTATGATGGAGCTCCTGGAGCGGAATATGACATGGAGGGTGCGAAAGAGAGGGGGGAATCGAGTGCTGCGCGGAGAAGGAGGCAAGGGTGGGTAGAGAGAAAATGACGGTGGAAGGGGCAAGCGGAGGAGAAAACATCCTCCCAGCGACAGCGAGGAGCTATGATGGAGCTCCTGGAGCGGAATATGACATGGAGGGTGCGAAAGAGAGGGGGGAATCGAGAGCTGCGCGGAGAAGGAGGCAAGGGTGGGTAGAGAGAAAATGACGGTGGAAGGGGCGAGCGGAGGAGAAAACATCCTCCCAGCGACAGTGAGGAGCTATGATGGAACTCCTGGAGCGGAATATGACATGGAGGGTGCGAAAGAGAGGGGGGAATCGAGAGCTGCGCGGAAAAGGAGGCAAGGGTGGGTAGAGAGAAAATGACGGTGGAAGGGGCGAGCGGAGGAGAAAACATCCTCCCAGCGAAAGCGAGGAGCTATGATGGAGCTCCTGGAGCGGAATATGACATGGAGGGTGCGAAAGAGAGGGGGGAATCGAGAGCTGCGCGGAAAAGGAGGAAAGGGTGGGTAGAGAGAAAATGACAGTGGAAGGGACGAGCGGAGGAGAAAACATCCTCCCAGCGACAGCGAGGAGCTATGATGGAGCTCCTGGAGCGGAATATGACATGGAGGGTTCGAAAGAGAGGGGGGAATCGAGAGCTGCGCGGAGAAGGAGGCAAGGGTGGGTAGAGAGAAAATGACGGTGGAAGGGGCGAGCGGAGGAGAAAACATCCTCCCAGCGACAGTGAGGAGCTATGATGGAACTCCTGGAGCGGAATATGACATGGAGGGTGCGAAAGAGAGGGGGGAATCGAGAGCTGCGCGGAGAAGGAGGCAAGGGTGGGTAGAGAGAAAATGACAAAGGAAGCGGCGAGCAGAGGAGAAAACATCCTCCCAGCGACAGCGAGGAGCTATGATGGAGCTCCTGGAGCTGGATGTAATATGGAGGGTGCGAGAGAGAGGAGGGAATCGAGAGCTGCGCGGAGAAGGAGGCAAGGGTGGGTAGAGAGAAAATGACGGTGGAAGGGGCGAGCGGAGGAGAAAACATCCTCCCAGCGACAGCGAGGAGCTATGATGGAGCTCCTGGAGCGGAATATGACATGGAGGGTGCGAAAGAGAGGGGGGAATCGAGAGCTGCACAGAGAAGGAGGCAAGGGTGGGTAGAGAGAAAATGACGGTGGAAGGGGCGAGCGGAGGAGAAAACATGCTCCCAGCGACAGCGAGGAGCTATGATGGAGCTCCTGGAGCTGGATGTAATATGGAGGGTGCGAGAGAGAGGAGGGAATCGAGAGCTGCGCGGAGAAGGAGGCAAGGGTGGGTAGAGAGAAAATGACGGTGGAAGGGGCGAGCGGAGGAGAAAACATCCTCCCAGCGACAGCGAGGAGCTATGATGGAGCTCCTGGAGCGGAATATGACATGGAGGGTGCGAAAGAGAGCGGGGAATCGAGAGTTGCGCGGAGAAGGAGGCAAGGGTGGGTAGAGAGAAAATGACGGTGGAAGGGGCGAGCGGAGGAGAAAACATCCTCCCAGCGACAGTGAGGAGCTATGATGGAACTCCTGGAGCGGAATATGACATGGAGGGTGCGAAAGAGAGGGGGGAATCGAGAGCTGCGCGGAAAAGGAGGCAAGGGTGGGTAGAGAGAAAATGACGGTGGAAGGGGCGAGCGGAGGAGAAAACATCCTCCCAGCGACAGCGAGGAGCTATGATGGAGCTCCTGAAGCTGGATGTAATATGGAGGGTGCGAGAGAGAGGAGGGAATCGAGAGCTGCGCGGAGAAGGAGGCAAGGGTGGGTAGAGAGAAAATGACGGTGGAAGGGGCGAGCGGAGGAGAAAACATCCTCCCAGCGACAGCGAGGAGCTATGATGGAGCTCCTGGAGTGGAATATGACATGGAGGGTGCGAAAGAGAGGGGGGAATCGAGAGCGGCGCGGAGAAGGAGGCAAGGGTGGGTGGAGAGAAAATGACGGCGGAAGCGGTGAGCAGAGGAGAAAACATCCTCCCAACGACAGCGAGGAGCTATGATGGAGCTCCTGGAGCGGAATATGACATGGAGGCTGCGAAAGAGAGGGGGGAATCGAGAGCTGCGCGGAGAAGGAGGCAAGGGTGGGTAGAGAGAAAATGACGGTGGAAGGGGCGAGCGGAGGAGAAAACATCCTCCCAGCGACAGTGAGGAGCTATGATGGAACTCCTGGAGCGGAATATGACATGGAGGGTGCGAAAGAGAGGGGGGAATCGAGAGCTGCGCGGAAAAGGGGGAAAGGGTGGGTAGAGAGAAAATGACGGTGGAAGGGGCGAGCGGAGGAGAAAACATCCTCCCAGCGACAGCGAGGAGCTATGATGGAGCTCCTGGAGCGTAATATGACATGGAGGGTTCGAAAGAGAGGGGGGAATCGAGAGCTGCGCGGAGAAGGAGGCAAGGGTGGGTAGAGAGAAAATGACGGTGGAAGGGGCGAGCAGAGGAGAAAACATCCTCCCAGTGACAGTGAGGAGCTATGATGCAACTCCTGGAGCGGAATATGACATGGAGGGTGCGAAAGAGAGGGGGGAATCGAGAGCTGCGCGGAGAAGGAGGCAAGGGTGGGTAGAGAGAAAATGACGGGGGAAGGGGCGAGCGGAGGAGAAAACATCCTCCCAGCGACAGTGAGGAGCTATGATGGAACTCCTGGAGCGGAATATGACATGGAGGGTGCGAAAGAGAGGGGGGAATCGAGAGCTGCGCGGAGAAGGAGGCAAGGGTGGGTAGAGAGAAAATGACGGTGGAAGGGGCGAGCGGAGGAGAAAACATCCTCCCAGCGACAGTGAGGAGCTATGATGGAACTCCTGGAGCGGAATATGACATGGAGGGTGCGAAAGAGAGGGGGGAATCGAGAGCTGCGCGGAGAAGGAGGCAAGGGTGGGTAGAGAGAAAATGACGGTGGAAGGGGCGAGCGGAGGAGAAAACATCCTCCCAGCGACAGCGAGGAGCTATGATGGAGCTCCTGGAGCGGAATATGACATGGAGGGTGCGAAAGAGAGGGGGGAATCGAGAGCTGCGCGGAGAAGGAGGCAAGGGTGGGTAGAGAGAAAATGACGGCGGAAGCAGCGAGCAGAGGAGAAAACATCCTCCCAGCGACAGCGAGGAGCTTTGATGGAGCTCCTGGAGCTGGATGTAATATGGAGGGTGCGAGAGAGAGGAGGGAATCGAGAGCTGCGCGGAGAAGGAGGCAAGGGTGGGTAGAGAGAAAATGACGGTGGAAGGGGCGAGCGGAGGAGAAAACATCCTCCCAGCGACAGCGAGGAGCTATGATGGAGCTCCTGGAGCGGAATATGACATGGAGGGTGCGAAAGAGAGGGTGGAATTGAGAGCTGCGCGGAGAAGGAGGCAAGGGTGGGTAGAGAGAAAATGACGGTGGAAGGGGCGAGCGGAGGAGAAAACATCCTCCCAGCGACAGCGAGGAGCTATAATGGAGCTCCTGGAGCGGAATATGACATTTAGGGTTCGAAAGAGAGGGGGGAATCGAGAGCTGCGCGGAGAAGGAGGCAAGGGTGGGTAGAGAGAAAATGACGGTGGAAGGGGCGAGCGGAGGAGAAAACATCCTCCCAGCGACAGTGAGGAGCTATGATGGAGCTCCTGGAGCGGGATATGACATTTAGGGTTCGAAAGAGAGGGGGGAATCGAGAGCTGCGCGGAAAAGGAGGAAAGCGTGGGTAGAGAGAAAATGACGGTGGAAGGGGCGAGCGGAGGAGAAAACATCCTCCCAGCGACAGCGAGGAGCTATGATGGAGCTCCTGGAGCGGGATATGACATGGTGGGTGCGAGAGAGAGGGGGGAATCGAGAGCGGCGCGGAGAAGGAGGCAAGGGTGGGTGGAGAGAAAATGACGGCGGAAGCGGCGAGCAGAGGAGAAAACATCCTCCCAGCGACAGCGAGGAGCTATGATGGAGCTCCTGGAGCTGGATGTAATATGGAGGGTGCGAGAGAGAGGAGGGAATCGAGAGCTGCGCGGAGAAGGAGGCAAGGGTGGGTAGAGAGAAAATGACGGTGGAAGGGGCGAGCGGAGGAGAAAACATCCTCCCAGCGACAGCGAGGAGCTATGATGGAGCTCCTGGAGCGGAATATGACATGGAGGGTGCGAAAGAGAGGGGGGAATCGAGAGCTGCGCAGAGAAGGAGGCAAGGGTGGGTAGAGAGAAAATGACGGTGGAAGGGGCGAGCGGAGGAGAAAACATCCTCCCAGCGACAGCGAGGAGCTATGATGGAGCTCCTGGAGCTGGATGTAATATGGAGGGTGCGAGAGAGAGGAGGGAATCGAGAGCTGCGCGGAGAAGGAGGCAAGGGTGGGTAGAGAGAAAATGACGGTGGAAGGGGCGAGCGGAGGAGAAAACATCCTCCCAGCGACAGCGAGGAGCTATGATGGAGCTCCTGGAGCGGAATATGACATGGAGGGTGCAAAAGAGAGCGGGGAATCGAGAGTTGCGCGGAGAAGGAGGCAAGGGTGGGTAGAGAGAAAATGACGGTGGAAGGGGCGAGCGGAGGAGAAAACATCCTCCCAGCGACAGTGAGGAGCTATGATGGAACTCCTGGAGCGGAATATGACATGGAGGGTGCGAAAGAGAGGGGGGAATCGAGAGCTGCGCGGAAAAGGAGGCAAGGGTGGGTAGAGAGAAAATGACGGTGGAAGGGGCGAGCGGAGGAGAAAACATCCTCCCAGCGACAGCGAGGAGCTATGATGGAGCTCCTGAAGCTGGATGTAATATGGAGGGTGCGAGAGAGAGGAGGGAATCGAGAGCTGCGCGGAGAAGGAGGCAAGGGTGGGTAGAGAGAAAATGACGGTGGAAGGGGCGAGCGGAGGAGAAAACATCCTCCCAGCGACAGCGAGGAGCTATGATGGAGCTCCTGGAGCGGAATATGACATGGAGGGTGCGAAAGAGAGCGGGGAATCGAGAGTTGCGCGGAGAAGGAGGCAAGGGTGGGTAGAGAGAAAATGACGGTGGAAGGGGCGAGCGGAGGAGAAAACATCCTCCCAGCGACAGCGAGGAGCTATGATGGAGCTCCTGAAGCTGGATGTAATATGGAGGGTGCGAGAGAGAGGAGGGAATCGAGAGCTGCGCGGAGAAGGAGGCAAGGGTGGGTAGAGAGAAAATGACGGTGGAAGGGGCGAGCGGAGGAGAAAACATCCTCCCAGCGACAGCGAGGAGCTATGATGGAGCTCCTGGAGCAGAATATGACATGGAGGGTGCGAAAGAGAGCGGGGAATCGAGAGTTGCGCGGAGAAGGAGGCAAGGGTGGGTAGAGAGAAAATGACGGTGGAAGGGGCGAACGGAGGAGAAAACATCCTCCCAGCGACAGTGAGGAGCTATGATGGAACTCCTGGAGCGGAATATGACATGGAGGGTGCGAAAGAGAGGGGGGAATCGAGAGCTGCGCGGAAAAGGAGGCAAGGGTGGGTAGAGAGAAAATGACGGTGGAAGGGGCGAGCGGAGGAGAAAACATCCTCCCAGCGACAGCGAGGAGCTATGATGGAGCTCCTGAAGCTGGATGTAATATGGAGGGTGCGAGAGAGAGGAGGGAATCGAGAGCTGCGCGGAGAAGGAGGCAAGGGTGGGTAGAGAGAAAATGACGGTGGAAGGGGCGAGCGGAGGAGAAAACATCCTCCCAGCGACAGTGAGGAGCTATGATGGAACTCCTGGAGCGGAATATGACATGGAGGGTGCGAAAGAGAGGGGGGAATCGAGAGCTGCGCGGAGAAGGAGGCAAGGGTGGGTAGAGAGAAAATGACGGGGGAAGGGGCGAGCGGAGGAGAAAACATCCTCCCAGCGACAGTGAGGAGCTATGATGGAACTCCTGGAGCGGAATATGACATGGAGGGTGCGAAAGAGAGGGGGGAATCGAGAGCTGCGCAGAGAAGGAGGCAAGGGTGGGTAGAGAGAAAATGACGGTGGAAGGGGCGAGCGGAGGAGAAAACATCCTCCCAGCGACAGCGAGGAGCTATGATGGAGCTCCTGGAGCGGAATATGACATGGAGGGTGCGAAAGAGAGGGGGGAATCGAGTGCTGCGCGGAGAAGGAGGCAAGGGTGGGTAGAGAGAAAATGACGGTGGAAGGGGCGAGCGGAGGAGAAAACATCCTCCCAGCGACAGCGAGGAGCTATGATGGAGCTCCTGGAGCGGAATATGACATGGAGGGTGCGAAAGAGAGGGGGGAATCGAGAGCTGCGCGGAGAAGGAGGCAAGGGTGGGTAGAGAGAAAATGACGGTGGAAGGGGCGAGCGGAGGAGAAAACATCCTCCCAGCGACAGTGAGGAGCTAGGATGGAACTCCTGGAGCGGAATATGACATGGAGGGTGCGAAAGAGAGGGGGGAATAGAGAGCTGCGCGGAAAAGGAGGCAAGGGTGGGTAGAGAGAAAATGACGGTGGAAGGGGCGAGCGGAGGAGAAAACATCCTCCCAGCGAAAGCGAGGAGCTATGATGGAGCTCCTGGAGCGGAATATGACATGGAGGGTGCGAAAGAGAGGGGGGAATCGAGAGCTGCGCGGAAAAGGAGGAAAGGGTGGGTAGAGAGAAAATGACAGTGGAAGGGGCGAGCGGAGGAGAAAACATCCTCCCAGCGACAGCGAGGAGCTATGATGGAGCTCCTGGAGCGGAATATGACATGGAGGGTTCGAAAGAGAGGGGGGAATCGAGAGCTGCGCGGAGAAGGAGGCAAGGGTGGGTAGAGAGAAAATGACGGTGGAAGGGGCGAGCGGAGGAGAAAACATCCTCCCAGCGACAGTGAGGAGCTATGATGGAACTCCTGGAGCGGAATATGACATGGAGGGTGCGAAAGAGAGGTGGGAATCGAGTGCTGCGCGGAGAAGGAGGCAAGGGTGGGTAGAGAGAAAATGACGGTGGAAGGGGCGAGCGGAGGAGAAAACATCCTCCCAGCGACAGAGAGGAGCTATGATGGAGCTCCTGGAGCGGAATATGACATGGAGGGTGCGAAAGAGAGGGGGGAATGGAGAGCTGCGCGGAGAAGGAGGCAAGGGTGGGTAGAGAGAAAATGACGGTGGAAGGGGCGAGCGGAGGAGAAAACATCCTCCCAGCGACAGTGAGGAGCTATGATGGAACTCCTGGAGCGGAATATGACATGGAGGGTGCGAAAGAGAGGGGGGAATCGAGTGCTGCGCGGAGAAGGAGGCAAGGGTGGGTAGAGAGAAAATGACGGTGGAAGGGGCGAGCGGAGGAGAAAACATCCTCCCAGCGACAGAGAGGAGCTATGATGGAGCTCCTGGAGCGGAATATGACATGGAGGGTGCGAAAGAGAGGGGGGAATCGAGAGCTGCGCGGAAAAGGAGGCAAGGGTGGGTAGAGAGAAAATGACGGTGGAAGGGGCGAGCGGAGGAGAAAACATCCTCCCAGCGAAAGCGAGGAGCTATGATGGAGCTCCTGGAGCTGGATGTAATATGGAGGGTGCGAAAGAGAGGGGGGAATCGAGAGCTGCGCGGAAAAGGAGGAAAGGGTGGGTAGAGAGAAAATGACAGTGGAAGGGACGAGCGGAGGAGAAAACATCCTCCCAGCGACAGCGAGGAGCTATGATGGAGCTCCTGGAGCGGAATATGACATGGAGGGTTCGAAAGAGAGGGGGGAATCGAGAGCTGCGCGGAGAAGGAGGCAAGGGTGGGTAGAGAGAAAATGACGGTGGAAGGGGCGAGCGGAGGAGAAAACATCCTCCCAGCGACAGTGAGGAGCTATGATGGAACTCCTGGAGCGGAATATGACATGGAGGGTGCGAAAGAGAGGGGGGAATCGAGAGCTGCGCGGAGAAGGAGGCAAGGGTGGGTAGAGAGAAAATGACAAAGGAAGCGGCGAGCAGAGGAGAAAACATCCTCCCAGCGACAGCGAGGAGCTATGATGGAGCTCCTGGAGCTGGATGTAATATGGAGGGTGCGAGAGAGAGGAGGGAATCGAGAGCTGCGCGGAGAAGGAGGCAAGGGTGGGTAGAGAGAAAATGACGGTGGAAGGGGCGAGCGGAGGAGAAAACATCCTCCCAGCGACAGCGAGGAGCTATGATGGAGCTCCTGGAGCGGAATATGACATGGAGGGTGCGAAAGAGAGCGGGGAATCGAGAGTTGCGCGGAGAAGGAGGCAAGGGTGGGTAGAGAGAAAATGACGGTGGAAGGGGCGAGCGGAGGAGAAAACATCCTCCCAGCGACAGTGAGGAGCTATGATGGAACTCCTGGAGCGGAATATGACATGGAGGGTGCGAAAGAGAGGGGGGAATCGAGAGCTGCGCGGAAAAGGAGGCAAGGGTGGGTAGAGAGAAAATGACGGTGGAAGGGGCGAGCGGAGGAGAAAACATCCTCCCAGCGACAGCGAGGAGCTATGATGGAGCTCCTGGAGCTGGATGTAATATGGAGGGTGCGAGAGAGAGGAGGGAATCGAGAGCTGCGCAGAGAAGGAGGCAAGGGTGGGTAGAGAGAAAATGACGGTGGAAGGGGCGAGCGGAGGAGAAAACATCCTCCCAGCGACAGCGAGGAGCTATGATGGAGCTCCTGGAGCGGAATATGACATGGAGGGTGCGAAAGAGAGCGGGGAATCGAGAGTTGCGCGGAGAAGGAGGCAAGGGTGGGTAGAGAGAAAATGACGGTGGAAGGGGCGAGCGGAGGAGAAAACATCCTCCCAGCGACAGTGAGGAGCTATGATGGAACTCCTGGAGCGGAATCTGACATGGAGGGTGCGAAAGAGAGGGGGGAATCGAGAGCTGCGCGGAAAAGGAGGCAAGGGTGGGTAGAGAGAAAATGACGGTGGAAGGGGCGAGCGGAGGAGAAAACATCCTCCCAGCGACAGCGAGGAGCTATGATGGAGCTCCTGAAGCTGGATGTAATATGGAGGGTGCGAGAGAGAGGAGGGAATCGAGAGCTGCGCGGAGAAGGAGGCAAGGGTGGGTAGAGAGAAAATGACGGTGGAAGGGGCGAGCGGAGGAGAAAACATCCTCCCAGCGACAGCGAGGAGCTATGATGGAGCTCCTGGAGTGGAATATGACATGGAGGGTGCGAAAGAGAAGGGGGAATCGAGAGCGGCGCGGAGAAGGAGGCAAGGGTGGGTGGAGAGAAAATGACGGCGGAAGCGGTGAGCAGAGGAGAAAACATCCTCCCAACGACAGCGAGGAGCTATGATGGAACTCCTGGAGCGGAATATGACATGGAGGGTGCGAAAAAGAGGGGGGAATTGAGAGCTGCGCAGAGAAGGAGGCAAGGGTGGGTAGAGAGAAAATGACGGTGGAAGGGGCGAGCGGAGGAGAAAACATCCTCCCAGCGACAGCGAGGAGCTATGATGGAGCTCCTGGAGCGGAATATGACATGGAGGGTGCGAAAGAGAGGGGGGAATCGAGTGCTGCGCGGAGAAGGAGGCAAGGGTGGGTAGAGAGAAAATGACGGTGGAAGGGGCAAGCGGAGGAGAAAACATCCTCCCAGCGACAGCGAGGAGCTATGATGGAGCTCCTGGAGCGGAATATGACATGGAGGGTGCGAAAGAGAGGGGGGAATCGAGAGCTGCGCGGAGAAGGAGGCAAGGGTGGGTAGAGAGAAAATGACGGTGGAAGGGGCGAGCGGAGGAGAAAACATCCTCCCAGCGACAGTGAGGAGCTATGATGGAACTCCTGGAGCGGAATATGACATGGAGGGTGCGAAAGAGAGGGGGGAATCGAGAGCTGCGCGGAAAAGGAGGCAAGGGTGGGTAGAGAGAAAATGACGGTGGAAGGGGCGAGCGGAGGAGAAAACATCCTCCCAGCGAAAGCGAGGAGCTATGATGGAGCTCCTGGAGCGGAATATGACATGGAGGGTGCGAAAGAGAGGGGGGAATCGAGAGCTGCGCGGAAAAGGAGGAAAGGGTGGGTAGAGAGAAAATGACAGTGGAAGGGACGAGCGGAGGAGAAAACATCCTCCCAGCGACAGCGAGGAGCTATGATGGAGCTCCTGGAGCGGAATATGACATGGAGGGTTCGAAAGAGAGGGGGGAATCGAGAGCTGCGCGGAGAAGGAGGCAAGGGTGGGTAGAGAGAAAATGACGGTGGAAGGGGCGAGCGGAGGAGAAAACATCCTCCCAGCGACAGTGAGGAGCTATGATGGAACTCCTGGAGCGGAATATGACATGGAGGGTGCGAAAGAGAGGGGGGAATCGAGAGCTGCGCGGAGAAGGAGGCAAGGGTGGGTAGAGAGAAAATGACAAAGGAAGCGGCGAGCAGAGGAGAAAACATCCTCCCAGCGACAGCGAGGAGCTATGATGGAGCTCCTGGAGCTGGATGTAATATGGAGGGTGCGAGAGAGAGGAGGGAATCGAGAGCTGCGCGGAGAAGGAGGCAAGGGTGGGTAGAGAGAAAATGACGGTGGAAGGGGCGAGCGGAGGAGAAAACATCCTCCCAGCGACAGCGAGGAGCTATGATGGAGCTCCTGGAGCGGAATATGACATGGAGGGTGCGAAAGAGAGGGGGGAATCGAGAGCTGCACAGAGAAGGAGGCAAGGGTGGGTAGAGAGAAAATGACGGTGGAAGGGGCGAGCGGAGGAGAAAACATGCTCCCAGCGACAGCGAGGAGCTATGATGGAGCTCCTGGAGCTGGATGTAATATGGAGGGTGCGAGAGAGAGGAGGGAATCGAGAGCTGCGCGGAGAAGGAGGCAAGGGTGGGTAGAGAGAAAATGACGGTGGAAGGGGCGAGCGGAGGAGAAAACATCCTCCCAGCGACAGCGAGGAGCTATGATGGAGCTCCTGGAGCGGAATATGACATGGAGGGTGCGAAAGAGAGCGGGGAATCGAGAGTTGCGCGGAGAAGGAGGCAAGGGTGGGTAGAGAGAAAATGACGGTGGAAGGGGCGAGCGGAGGAGAAAACATCCTCCCAGCGACAGTGAGGAGCTATGATGGAACTCCTGGAGCGGAATATGACATGGAGGGTGCGAAAGAGAGGGGGGAATCGAGAGCTGCGCGGAAAAGGAGGCAAGGGTGGGTAGAGAGAAAATGACGGTGGAAGGGGCGAGCGGAGGAGAAAACATCCTCCCAGCGACAGCGAGGAGCTATGATGGAGCTCCTGAAGCTGGATGTAATATGGAGGGTGCGAGAGAGAGGAGGGAATCGAGAGCTGCGCGGAGAAGGAGGCAAGGGTGGGTAGAGAGAAAATGACGGTGGAAGGGGCGAGCGGAGGAGAAAACATCCTCCCAGCGACAGCGAGGAGCTATGATGGAGCTCCTGGAGTGGAATATGACATGGAGGGTGCGAAAGAGAGGGGGGAATCGAGAGCGGCGCGGAGAAGGAGGCAAGGGTGGGTGGAGAGAAAATGACGGCGGAAGCGGTGAGCAGAGGAGAAAACATCCTCCCAACGACAGCGAGGAGCTATGATGGAGCTCCTGGAGCGGAATATGACATGGAGGCTGCGAAAGAGAGGGGGGAATCGAGAGCTGCGCGGAGAAGGAGGCAAGGGTGGGTAGAGAGAAAATGACGGTGGAAGGGGCGAGCGGAGGAGAAAACATCCTCCCAGCGACAGTGAGGAGCTATGATGGAACTCCTGGAGCGGAATATGACATGGAGGGTGCGAAAGAGAGGGGGGAATCGAGAGCTGCGCGGAAAAGGGGGAAAGGGTGGGTAGAGAGAAAATGACGGTGGAAGGGGCGAGCGGAGGAGAAAACATCCTCCCAGCGACAGCGAGGAGCTATGATGGAGCTCCTGGAGCGTAATATGACATGGAGGGTTCGAAAGAGAGGGGGGAATCGAGAGCTGCGCGGAGAAGGAGGCAAGGGTGGGTAGAGAGAAAATGACGGTGGAAGGGGCGAGCAGAGGAGAAAACATCCTCCCAGTGACAGTGAGGAGCTATGATGCAACTCCTGGAGCGGAATATGACATGGAGGGTGCGAAAGAGAGGGGGGAATCGAGAGCTGCGCGGAGAAGGAGGCAAGGGTGGGTAGAGAGAAAATGACGGGGGAAGGGGCGAGCGGAGGAGAAAACATCCTCCCAGCGACAGTGAGGAGCTATGATGGAACTCCTGGAGCGGAATATGACATGGAGGGTGCGAAAGAGAGGGGGGAATCGAGAGCTGCGCGGAGAAGGAGGCAAGGGTGGGTAGAGAGAAAATGACGGTGGAAGGGGCGAGCGGAGGAGAAAACATCCTCCCAGCGACAGTGAGGAGCTATGATGGAACTCCTGGAGCGGAATATGACATGGAGGGTGCGAAAGAGAGGGGGGAATCGAGAGCTGCGCGGAGAAGGAGGCAAGGGTGGGTAGAGAGAAAATGACGGTGGAAGGGGCGAGCGGAGGAGAAAACATCCTCCCAGCGACAGCGAGGAGCTATGATGGAGCTCCTGGAGCGGAATATGACATGGAGGGTGCGAAAGAGAGGGGGGAATCGAGAGCTGCGCGGAGAAGGAGGCAAGGGTGGGTAGAGAGAAAATGACGGCGGAAGCAGCGAGCAGAGGAGAAAACATCCTCCCAGCGACAGCGAGGAGCTTTGATGGAGCTCCTGGAGCTGGATGTAATATGGAGGGTGCGAGAGAGAGGAGGGAATCGAGAGCTGCGCGGAGAAGGAGGCAAGGGTGGGTAGAGAGAAAATGACGGTGGAAGGGGCGAGCGGAGGAGAAAACATCCTCCCAGCGACAGCGAGGAGCTATGATGGAGCTCCTGGAGCGGAATATGACATGGAGGGTGCGAAAGAGAGGGTGGAATTGAGAGCTGCGCGGAGAAGGAGGCAAGGGTGGGTAGAGAGAAAATGACGGTGGAAGGGGCGAGCGGAGGAGAAAACATCCTCCCAGCGACAGCGAGGAGCTATAATGGAGCTCCTGGAGCGGAATATGACATTTAGGGTTCGAAAGAGAGGGGGGAATCGAGAGCTGCGCGGAGAAGGAGGCAAGGGTGGGTAGAGAGAAAATGACGGTGGAAGGGGCGAGCGGAGGAGAAAACATCCTCCCAGCGACAGTGAGGAGCTATGATGGAGCTCCTGGAGCGGGATATGACATTTAGGGTTCGAAAGAGAGGGGGGAATCGAGAGCTGCGCGGAAAAGGAGGAAAGCGTGGGTAGAGAGAAAATGACGGTGGAAGGGGCGAGCGGAGGAGAAAACATCCTCCCAGCGACAGCGAGGAGCTATGATGGAGCTCCTGGAGCGGGATATGACATGGTGGGTGCGAGAGAGAGGGGGGAATCGAGAGCGGCGCGGAGAAGGAGGCAAGGGTGGGTGGAGAGAAAATGACGGCGGAAGCGGCGAGCAGAGGAGAAAACATCCTCCCAGCGACAGCGAGGAGCTATGATGGAGCTCCTGGAGCTGGATGTAATATGGAGGGTGCGAGAGAGAGGAGGGAATCGAGAGCTGCGCGGAGAAGGAGGCAAGGGTGGGTAGAGAGAAAATGACGGTGGAAGGGGCGAGCGGAGGAGAAAACATCCTCCCAGCGACAGCGAGGAGCTATGATGGAGCTCCTGGAGCGGAATATGACATGGAGGGTGCGAAAGAGAGGGGGGAATCGAGAGCTGCGCAGAGAAGGAGGCAAGGGTGGGTAGAGAGAAAATGACGGTGGAAGGGGCGAGCGGAGGAGAAAACATCCTCCCAGCGACAGCGAGGAGCTATGATGGAGCTCCTGGAGCTGGATGTAATATGGAGGGTGCGAGAGAGAGGAGGGAATCGAGAGCTGCGCGGAGAAGGAGGCAAGGGTGGGTAGAGAGAAAATGACGGTGGAAGGGGCGAGCGGAGGAGAAAACATCCTCCCAGCGACAGCGAGGAGCTATGATGGAGCTCCTGGAGCGGAATATGACATGGAGGGTGCAAAAGAGAGCGGGGAATCGAGAGTTGCGCGGAGAAGGAGGCAAGGGTGGGTAGAGAGAAAATGACGGTGGAAGGGGCGAGCGGAGGAGAAAACATCCTCCCAGCGACAGTGAGGAGCTATGATGGAACTCCTGGAGCGGAATATGACATGGAGGGTGCGAAAGAGAGGGGGGAATCGAGAGCTGCGCGGAAAAGGAGGCAAGGGTGGGTAGAGAGAAAATGACGGTGGAAGGGGCGAGCGGAGGAGAAAACATCCTCCCAGCGACAGCGAGGAGCTATGATGGAGCTCCTGAAGCTGGATGTAATATGGAGGGTGCGAGAGAGAGGAGGGAATCGAGAGCTGCGCGGAGAAGGAGGCAAGGGTGGGTAGAGAGAAAATGACGGTGGAAGGGGCGAGCGGAGGAGAAAACATCCTCCCAGCGACAGCGAGGAGCTATGATGGAGCTCCTGGAGCGGAATATGACATGGAGGGTGCGAAAGAGAGCGGGGAATCGAGAGTTGCGCGGAGAAGGAGGCAAGGGTGGGTAGAGAGAAAATGACGGTGGAAGGGGCGAGCGGAGGAGAAAACATCCTCCCAGCGACAGCGAGGAGCTATGATGGAGCTCCTGAAGCTGGATGTAATATGGAGGGTGCGAGAGAGAGGAGGGAATCGAGAGCTGCGCGGAGAAGGAGGCAAGGGTGGGTAGAGAGAAAATGACGGTGGAAGGGGCGAGCGGAGGAGAAAACATCCTCCCAGCGACAGCGAGGAGCTATGATGGAGCTCCTGGAGCGGAATATGACATGGAGGGTGCGAAAGAGAGCGGGGAATCGAGAGTTGCGCGGAGAAGGAGGCAAGGGTGGGTAGAGAGAAAATGACGGTGGAAGGGGCGAACGGAGGAGAAAACATCCTCCCAGCGACAGTGAGGAGCTATGATGGAACTCCTGGAGCGGAATATGACATGGAGGGTGCGAAAGAGAGGGGGGAATCGAGAGCTGCGCGGAAAAGGAGGCAAGGGTGGGTAGAGAGAAAATGACGGTGGAAGGGGCGAGCGGAGGAGAAAACATCCTCCCAGCGACAGCGAGGAGCTATGATGGAGCTCCTGAAGCTGGATGTAATATGGAGGGTGCGAGAGAGAGGAGGGAATCGAGAGCTGCGCGGAGAAGGAGGCAAGGGTGGGTAGAGAGAAAATGACGGTGGAAGGGGCGAGCGGAGGAGAAAACATCCTCCCAGCGACAGTGAGGAGCTATGATGGAACTCCTGGAGCGGAATATGACATGGAGGGTGCGAAAGAGAGGGGGGAATCGAGAGCTGCGCGGAGAAGGAGGCAAGGGTGGGTAGAGAGAAAATGACGGGGGAAGGGGCGAGCGGAGGAGAAAACATCCTCCCAGCGACAGTGAGGAGCTATGATGGAACTCCTGGAGCGGAATATGACATGGAGGGTGCGAAAGAGAGGGGGGAATCGAGAGCTGCGCAGAGAAGGAGGCAAGGGTGGGTAGAGAGAAAATGACGGTGGAAGGGGCGAGCGGAGGAGAAAACATCCTCCCAGCGACAGCGAGGAGCTATGATGGAGCTCCTGGAGCGGAATATGACATGGAGGGTGCGAAAGAGAGGGGGGAATCGAGTGCTGCGCGGAGAAGGAGGCAAGGGTGGGTAGAGAGAAAATGACGGTGGAAGGGGCGAGCGGAGGAGAAAACATCCTCCCAGCGACAGCGAGGAGCTATGATGGAGCTCCTGGAGCGGAATATGACATGGAGGGTGCGAAAGAGAGGGGGGAATCGAGAGCTGCGCGGAGAAGGAGGCAAGGGTGGGTAGAGAGAAAATGACGGTGGAAGGGGCGAGCGGAGGAGAAAACATCCTCCCAGCGACAGTGAGGAGCTAGGATGGAACTCTTGGAGCAGAATATGACATGGAGGGTGCGAAAGAGAGGGGGGAATAGAGAGCTGCGCGGAAAAGGAGGCAAGGGTGGGTAGAGAGAAAATGACGGTGGAAGGGGCGAGCGGAGGAGAAAACATCCTCCCAGCGAAAGCGAGGAGCTATGATGGAGCTCCTGGAGCGGAATATGACATGGAGGGTGCGAAAGAGAGGGGGGAATCGAGAGCTGCGCGGAAAAGGAGGAAAGGGTGGGTAGAGAGAAAATGACAGTGGAAGGGGCGAGCGGAGGAGAAAACATCCTCCCAGCGACAGCGAGGAGCTATGATGGAGCTCCTGGAGCGGAATATGACATGGAGGGTTCGAAAGAGAGGGGGGAATCGAGAGCTGCGCGGAGAAGGAGGCAAGGGTGGGTAGAGAGAAAATGACGGTGGAAGGGGCGAGCGGAGGAGAAAACATCCTCCCAGCGACAGTGAGGAGCTATGATGGAACTCCTGGAGCGGAATATGACATGGAGGGTGCGAAAGAGAGGTGGGAATCGAGTGCTGCGCGGAGAAGGAGGCAAGGGTGGGTAGAGAGAAAATGACGGTGGAAGGGGCGAGCGGAGGAGAAAACATCCTCCCAGCGACAGAGAGGAGCTATGATGGAGCTCCTGGAGCGGAATATGACATGGAGGGTGCGAAAGAGAGGGGGGAATGGAGAGCTGCGCGGAGAAGGAGGCAAGGGTGGGTAGAGAGAAAATGACGGTGGAAGGGGCGAGCGGAGGAGAAAACATCCTCCCAGCGACAGTGAGGAGCTATGATGGAACTCCTGGAGCGGAATATGACATGGAGGGTGCGAAAGAGAGGGGGGAATCGAGTGCTGCGCGGAGAAGGAGGCAAGGGTGGGTAGAGAGAAAATGACGGTGGAAGGGGCGAGCGGAGGAGAAAACATCCTCCCAGCGACAGAGAGGAGCTATGATGGAGCTCCTGGAGCGGAATATGACATGGAGGGTGCGAAAGAGAGGGGGGAATCGAGAGCTGCGCGGAAAAGGAGGCAAGGGTGGGTAGAGAGAAAATGACGGTGGAAGGGGCGAGCGGAGGAGAAAACATCCTCCCAGCGAAAGCGAGGAGCTATGATGGAGCTCCTGGAGCTGGATGTAATATGGAGGGTGCGAAAGAGAGGGGGGAATCGAGAGCTGCGCGGAAAAGGAGGAAAGGGTGGGTAGAGAGAAAATGACAGTGGAAGGGACGAGCGGAGGAGAAAACATCCTCCCAGCGACAGCGAGGAGCTATGATGGAGCTCCTGGAGCGGAATATGACATGGAGGGTTCGAAAGAGAGGGGGGAATCGAGAGCTGCGCGGAGAAGGAGGCAAGGGTGGGTAGAGAGAAAATGACGGTGGAAGGGGCGAGCGGAGGAGAAAACATCCTCCCAGCGACAGTGAGGAGCTATGATGGAACTCCTGGAGCGGAATATGACATGGAGGGTGCGAAAGAGAGGGGGGAATCGAGAGCTGCGCGGAGAAGGAGGCAAGGGTGGGTAGAGAGAAAATGACAAAGGAAGCGGCGAGCAGAGGAGAAAACATCCTCCCAGCGACAGCGAGGAGCTATGATGGAGCTCCTGGAGCTGGATGTAATATGGAGGGTGCGAGAGAGAGGAGGGAATCGAGAGCTGCGCGGAGAAGGAGGCAAGGGTGGGTAGAGAGAAAATGACGGTGGAAGGGGCGAGCGGAGGAGAAAACATCCTCCCAGCGACAGCGAGGAGCTATGATGGAGCTCCTGGAGCGGAATATGACATGGAGGGTGCGAAAGAGAGCGGGGAATCGAGAGTTGCGCGGAGAAGGAGGCAAGGGTGGGTAGAGAGAAAATGACGGTGGAAGGGGCGAGCGGAGGAGAAAACATCCTCCCAGCGACAGTGAGGAGCTATGATGGAACTCCTGGAGCGGAATATGACATGGAGGGTGCGAAAGAGAGGGGGGAATCGAGAGCTGCGCGGAAAAGGAGGCAAGGGTGGGTAGAGAGAAAATGACGGTGGAAGGGGCGAGCGGAGGAGAAAACATCCTCCCAGCGACAGCGAGGAGCTATGATGGAGCTCCTGGAGCTGGATGTAATATGGAGGGTGCGAGAGAGAGGAGGGAATCGAGAGCTGCGCAGAGAAGGAGGCAAGGGTGGGTAGAGAGAAAATGACGGTGGAAGGGGCGAGCGGAGGAGAAAACATCCTCCCAGCGACAGCGAGGAGCTATGATGGAGCTCCTGGAGCGGAATATGACATGGAGGGTGCGAAAGAGAGCGGGGAATCGAGAGTTGCGCGGAGAAGGAGGCAAGGGTGGGTAGAGAGAAAATGACGGTGGAAGGGGCGAGCGGAGGAGAAAACATCCTCCCAGCGACAGTGAGGAGCTATGATGGAACTCCTGGAGCGGAATCTGACATGGAGGGTGCGAAAGAGAGGGGGGAATCGAGAGCTGCGCGGAAAAGGAGGCAAGGGTGGGTAGAGAGAAAATGACGGTGGAAGGGGCGAGCGGAGGAGAAAACATCCTCCCAGCGACAGCGAGGAGCTATGATGGAGCTCCTGAAGCTGGATGTAATATGGAGGGTGCGAGAGAGAGGAGGGAATCGAGAGCTGCGCGGAGAAGGAGGCAAGGGTGGGTAGAGAGAAAATGACGGTGGAAGGGGCGAGCGGAGGAGAAAACATCCTCCCAGCGACAGTGAGGAGCTATGATGGAACTCCTGGAGCGGAATATGACATGGAGGGTGCGAAAGAGAGGGGGGAATCGAGAGCTGCGCGGAGAAGGAGGCAAGGGTGGGTAGAGAGAAAATGACAAAGGAAGCGGCGAGCAGAGGAGAAAACATCCTCCCAGCGACAGCGAGGAGCTATGATGGAGCTCCTGGAGCTGGATGTAATATGGAGGGTGCGAGAGAGAGGAGGGAATCGAGAGCTGCGCGGAGAAGGAGGCAAGGGTGGGTAGAGAGAAAATGACGGTGGAAGGGGCGAGCGGAGGAGAAAACATCCTCCCAGCGACAGCGAGGAGCTATGATGGAGCTCCTGGAGCGGAATATGACATGGAGGGTGCGAAAGAGAGCGGGGAATCGAGAGTTGCGCGGAGAAGGAGGCAAGGGTGGGTAGAGAGAAAATGACGGTGGAAGGGGCGAGCGGAGGAGAAAACATCCTCCCAGCGACAGTGAGGAGCTATGATGGAACTCCTGGAGCGGAATATGACATGGAGGGTGCGAAAGAGAGGGGGGAATCGAGAGCTGCGCGGAAAAGGAGGCAAGGGTGGGTAGAGAGAAAATGACGGTGGAAGGGGCGAGCGGAGGAGAAAACATCCTCCCAGCGACAGCGAGGAGCTATGATGGAGCTCCTGGAGCTGGATGTAATATGGAGGGTGCGAGAGAGAGGAGGGAATCGAGAGCTGCGCAGAGAAGGAGGCAAGGGTGGGTAGAGAGAAAATGACGGTGGAAGGGGCGAGCGGAGGAGAAAACATCCTCCCAGCGACAGCGAGGAGCTATGATGGAGCTCCTGGAGCGGAATATGACATGGAGGGTGCGAAAGAGAGCGGGGAATCGAGAGTTGCGCGGAGAAGGAGGCAAGGGTGGGTAGAGAGAAAATGACGGTGGAAGGGGCGAGCGGAGGAGAAAACATCCTCCCAGCGACAGTGAGGAGCTATGATGGAACTCCTGGAGCGGAATCTGACATGGAGGGTGCGAAAGAGAGGGGGGAATCGAGAGCTGCGCGGAAAAGGAGGCAAGGGTGGGTAGAGAGAAAATGACGGTGGAAGGGGCGAGCGGAGGAGAAAACATCCTCCCAGCGACAGCGAGGAGCTATGATGGAGCTCCTGAAGCTGGATGTAATATGGAGGGTGCGAGAGAGAGGAGGGAATCGAGAGCTGCGCGGAGAAGGAGGCAAGGGTGGGTAGAGAGAAAATGACGGTGGAAGGGGCGAGCGGAGGAGAAAACATCCTCCCAGCGACAGCGAGGAGCTATGATGGAGCTCCTGGAGTGGAATATGACATGGAGGGTGCGAAAGAGAAGGGGGAATCGAGAGCGGCGCGGAGAAGGAGGCAAGGGTGGGTGGAGAGAAAATGACGGCGGAAGCGGTGAGCAGAGGAGAAAACATCCTCCCAACGACAGCGAGGAGCTATGATGGAGCTCCTGGAGCGGAATATGACATGGAGGGTGCGAAAGAGAGGGGGGAATCGAGAGCTGCGCGGAGAAGGAGGCAAGGTTGGGTAGAGAGAAAATGACGGTGGAAGGGGCGAGCGGAGGAGAAAACATCCTCCCAGCGACAGCGAGGAGCTATGATGGAGCTCCTGGAGCGGAATATGACATGGAGGGTGCGAAAGAGAGGGGGGAATCGAGAGCTGCGCAGAGAAGGAGGCAAGGGTGGGTAGAGAGAAAATGACGGTGGAAGGGGCGAGCGGAGGAGAAAACATCCTCCCAGCGACAGCGAGGAGCTATGATGGAGCTCCTGGAGCTGGATGTAATATGGAGGGTGCGAGAGAGAGGAGGGAATCGAGAGCTGCGCGGAGAAGGAGGCAAGGGTGGGTAGAGAGAAAATGACGGTGGAAGGGGGCGAGCGGAGGAGAAAACACCCTCCCAGCGACAGCGAGGAGCTATGATGGAGCTCCTGGAGCGGAATATGACATCGAGGGTGCGAAAGAGAGGGGGGAATCGAGAGCTGCGCGGAGAAGGAGGCAAGGGTGGGTAGAGAGAAAATGACGGTGGAAGGGGCGAGCGGAGGAGAAAACATCCTCCCTGCGACAGTGAGGAGCTATGATGGAACTCCTGGAGCGGAATATGACATGGAGGGTGCGAAAGAGAGGGGGGAATCGAGAGCTGCGCGGAAAAGGAGGCAAGGGTGGGTAGAGAGAAAATGACGGTGGAAGGGGCGAGCAGAGGAGAAAACATCCTCCCAGCGACAGTGAGGAGCTATGATGGAACTCCTGGAGCGGAATATGACATGGAGGGTGCGAAAGAGAGGGGGGAATCGAGAGCTGCGCGGAAAAGGAGGCAAGGGTGGGTAGAGAGAAAATGACGGTGGAAGGGGCGAGCAGAGGAGAAAACATCCTCCCAGCGACAGCGAGGAGCTATGATGGAGCTCCTGGAGCGGGATATGACATGGAGGGTGCGTAAGAGAGGGGGGAATCGAGAGCTGCGCGGAAAAGGAGGCAAGGGTGGGTAGAGAGAAAATGACGGTGGAAGGGGCGAGCGGAGGAGAAAACATCCTCCCAGCGACAGCGAGGAGCTATGATGGAGCTCCTGGAGCGGGATATGACATGGTGGGTGCGAGAGAGAGGGGGGAATCGAGAGCGGCGCGGAGAAGGAGGCAAGGGTGGGTGGAGAGAAAATGACGGTGGAAGGGGCGAGCGGAGGAGAAAACATCCTCCCAGCGACAGCGAGGAGCTATGATGGAGCTCCTGAAGCTGGATGTAATATGGAGGGTGCGAGAGAGAGGAGGGAATCAAGAGCTGCGCAGAGAAGGAGGCAAGGGTGGGTAGAGAGAAAATGACGGTGGAAGGGGCGAGCGGAGGAGAAAACATCCTCCCAGCGACAGCGAGGAGCTATGATGGAGCTCCTGGAGCGGAATATGACATGGAGGGTGCGAAAGAGAGCGGGGAATCGAGAGTTGCGCGGAGAAGGAGGCAAGGGTGGGTAGAGAGAAAATGATGGTGGAAGGGGCGAGCGGAGGAGAAAACATCCTCCCAGCGACAGTGAGGAGCTATGATGGAACTCCTGGAGCGGAATATGACATGGAGGGTGCGAAAGAGAGGGGGGAATCGAGAGCTGCGCGGAAAAGGAGGCAAGGGTGGGTAGAGAGAAAATGACGGTGGAAGGGGCGAGCGGAGGAGAAAACATCCTCCCAGCGACAGCGAGGAGCTATGATGGAGCTCCTGAAGCTGGATGTAATATGGAGGGTGCGAGAGAGAGGAGGGAATCGAGAGCTGCGCGGAGAAGGAGGCAAGGGTGGGTAGAGAGAAAATGACGGTGGAAGGGGCGAGCGGAGGAGAAAACATCCTCCCTGCGACAGTGAGGAGCTATGATGGAACTCCTGGAGCGGAATATGACATGGAGGGTGCGAAAGAGAGGGTGGAATCGAGAGCTGCGCGGAAAAGGAGGCAAGGGTGGGTAGAGAGAAAATGACGGTGGAAGGGGCGAGCAGAGGAGAAAACATCCTCCCAGCGACAGTGAGGAGCTATGATGGAACTCCTGGAGCGGAATATGACATGGAGGGTGCGAAAGAGAGGGGGGAATCGAGAGCTGCGCGGAAAAGGAGGCAAGGGTGGGTAGAGAGAAAATGACGGTGGAAGGGGCGAGCAGAGGAGAAAACATCCTCCCAGCGACAGCGAGGAGCTATGATGGAGCTCCTGGAGCGGGATATGACATGGAGGGTGCGTAAGAGGGGGGGGAATCGAGAGCTGAGCGGAAAAGGAGGCAAGGGTGGGTAGAGAGAAAATGACGGTGGAAGGGGCGAGCGGAGGAGAAAACATCCTCCCAGCGACAGTGAGGAGCTATGATGGAACTCCTGGAGCGGAATATGACATGGAGGGTGCGAAAGAGAGGGGGGAATCGAGAGCTGCGCGGAAAAGGAGGCAAGGGTGGGTAGAGAGAAAATGACGGTGGAAGGGGCGAGCGGAGGAGAAAACATCCTCCCAGCGACAGCGAGGAGCTATGATGGAGCTCCTGGAGCGGAATATGACATGGAGGGTGCGAAAGAGAGGGGGGGAATCGAGAGCTGCGCGGAAAAGGAGGAAAGGGTGGGTAGAGAGAAAATGACGGTGGAAGGGGCGAGCGGAGGAGAAAACATCCTCCCAGTGACAGTGAGGAGCTATGATGCAACTCCTGGAGCGGAATATGACATGGAGGGTACGAAAGAGAGGGGGGAATCGAGAGCTGCGCGGAGAAGGAGGCAAGGGTGGGTAGAGAGAAAATGACGGTGGAAGGGGCGAGCGGAGGAGAAAACATCCTCCCAGCGACAGCGAGGAGCTATGATGGAGCTCCTGGAGCAGAATATGACATAGAGGGTGCGAAAGAGAGGGGGGAATCGAGAGCTGCGCGGAGAAGGAGGCAAGGGTGGGTAGAGAGGAAATGACGGTGGAAGGGGCGAGCAGAGGAGAAAACATCCTCCCAGCGACAGCGAGGAGCTATGATGGAGCTCCTGGAGCAGAATATGACATAGAGGGTGCGAAAGAGAGGGGGGAATCGAGAGCTGCGCGGAGAAGGAGGCAAGGGTGGGTAGAGAGGAAATGACGGTGGAAGGGGCGAGCAGAGGAGAAAACATCCTCCCAGCGACAGTGAGGAGCTATGATGGAACTCCTGGAGCGGAATATGACATGGAGGGTGCGAAAGAGAGGGGGGAATCGAGAGCTGCACGGAAAAGGAGGCAAGGGTGGGTAGAGAGAAAATGACGGTGGAAGGGGCGAGCGGAGGAGAAAACATCCTCCCAGCGACAGCGAGGAGCTATGATGGAGCTCCTGGAGCGGAATATGACATGGAGGGTGCGAAAGAGAGGGGGGAATCGAGAGCTGCGCGGAAAAGGAGGAAAGGGTGGGTAGAGAGAAAATGACGGTGGAAGGGGCGAGCGGAGGAGAAAACATCCTCCCAGCGACAGCGAGGAGCTATGATGGAGCTCCTGGAGCGGAATATGACATGGAGGGTGCGAAAGAGAGGGGGGAACCGAGAGCTGTGCGGAGAAGGAGGCAAGGGTGGGTAGAGAGAAAATGACGGTGGAAGGGGCGAGAGGAGGAGAAAACATCCTCCCAGCGACAGCGAGGAGCTATGATGGAGCTCCTGGAGCTGGATGTAATATGGAGGGTGCGAGAGAGAGGGGGGAATCGAGAGCTGCGCGGAGAAGGAGGCAAGGGTGGGTAGAGAGAAAATGACGGTGGAAGGGGCGAGCGGAGGAGAAAACATCCTCCCAGCGACAGCGAGGAGCTATGATGGAGCTCCTGGAGCTGGATGTAATATGGAGGGTGCGAGAGAGAGGGGGGAATCAAGAGCTGCGCGGAGAAGGAGGCAAGGGTGGGTAGAGAGAAAATGACGGTGGAAGGGGCGAGCGGAGGAGAAAACATCCTCCCAGCGACAGTGAGGAGCTATGATGGAACTCCTGGAGCGGAATATGACATGGAGGGTGCGAAAGAGAGGGGGGAATCGAGAGCTGCGCGGAGAAGGAGGCAAGGGTGGGTAGAGAGAAAATGACGGTGGAAGGGGCGAGCGGAGGAGAAAACATCCTCCCAGCGACAGTGAGGAGCTATGATGGAACTCCTGGAGCGGAATATGACATGGAGGGTGCGAAAGAGAGGGGGGAATCGAGAGCTGCGCGGGAAAGGAGGCAAGAATGGGTAGAGAGAAAATGACGGTGGAAGGGGCGAGCAGAGGAGAAAACATCCTCCCAGCGACAGCGAGGAGCTATGATGGAGCTCCTGGAGCTGGATGTAATATGGAGGGTGCGAGAGAGAGGGGGGAATCGAGAGCTGCGCGGAGAAGGAGGCAAGGGTGGGTAGAGAGAAAATGACGGTGGAAGGGGCGAGCGGAGGAGAAAACATCCTCCCAGCGACAGCGAGGAGCTATGATGGAGCTCCTGGAGCGGAATATGACATGGAGGGTGCGAAAGAGAGGGGGGAATCGAGAGCTGCGCGGAGAAGGAGGCAAGGGTGGGTAGAGAGAAAATGACGGTGGAAGGGGCGAGCGGAGGAGAAAACATCCTCCCAGCGACAGCGAGGAGCTATGATGGAGCTCCTGGAGCTGGATGTAATATGGAGGGTGCGAGAGAGAGGAGGGAATCGAGAGCTGCGCAGAGAAGGAGGCAAGGGTGGGTAGAGAGAAAATGACGGTGGAAGGGGCGAGCGGAGGAGAAAACATCCTCCCAGCGACAGCGAGGAGCTATGATGGAGCTCCTGGAGCGGAATATGACATGGAGGGTGCGAAAGAGAGGGGGGAATCGAGAGCTGCGCGGAGAAGGAGGCAAGGGTGGGTAGAGAGAAAATGACGGTGGAAGGGGCGAGCGGAGGAGAAAACATCCTCCCAGCGACAGCGAGGAGCTATGATGGAGCTCCTGGAGCTGGATGTAATATGGAGGGTGCGAGAGAGAGGAGGGAATCGAGAGCTGCGCAGAGAAGGAGGCAAGGGTGGGTAGAGAGAAAATGACGGTGGAAGGGGCGAGCGGAGGAGAAAACATCCTCCCAGCGACAGCGAGGAGCTATGATGGAGCTCCTGGAGCTGGATGTAATATGGAGGGTGCGAGAGAGAGGGGGGAATCGAGAGCTGCGCGGAGAAGGAGGCAAGGGTGGGTAGAGAGAAAATGACGGTGGAAGGGGCGAGCGGAGGAGAAAACATCCTCCCAGCGACAGCGAGGAGCTATGATGGAGCTCCTGGAGCGGAATATGACATGGAGGGTGCGAAAGAGAGGGGGGAATCGAGAGCTGCGCGGAGAAGGAGGCAAGGGTGGGTAGAGAGAAAATGACCGTGGAAGGGGCGAGCGGAGGAGAAAACATCCTCCCAGCGACAGTGAGGAGCTATGATGGAACTCCTGGAGCGGAATATGACATGGAGGGTGCGAAAGAGAGGGGGGAATCGAGAGCTGCGCGGGAAAGGAGGCAAGAATGGGTAGAGAGAAAATGACGGTGGAAGGGGCGAGCGGAGGAGAAAACATCCTCCCAGCGACAGCGAGGAGCTATGATGGAGCTCCTGGAGCTGGATGTAATATGGAGGGTGCGAAAGAGAGGGGGGAATCGAGAGCTGCGCGGAGAAGGAGGCAAGGGTGGGTAGAGAGAAAATGACGGTGGAAGGGGCGAGCGGAGAAGAAAACATCCTCCCAGCGACAGCGAGGAGCTATGATGGAGCTCCTGGAGCGGAATATGACATGGAGGGTGCGAAAGAGAGGGGGGAATCGAGAGCTGCACGGAGAAGGAGGCAAGGGTGGGTAGAGAGAAAATGACGGTGGAAGGGGCGAGCGGAGGAGAAAACATCCTCCCAGCGACAGCGAGGAGCTATGATGGAGCTCCTGGAGCGGAATATGCCATGGAGGGTGCGAAAGAGAGGGGGGAATCGAGAGCTGCGCGGAGAAGGAGGCAAGGGTGGGTAGAGAGAAAATGACGGTGGAAGGGGCGAGCAGAGGAGAAAACATCCTCCCAGCGACAGCGAGGAGCTATGATGGAGCTCCTGGAGCGGAATATGACATGGAGGGTTCGAAAGAGAGGGGGGAATCGAGGGCTGCGCGGAGAAGGAGGCAAGGGTGGGTAGAGAGAAAATGACGGTGGAAGGGGTGAGCGGAGGAGAAAACATCCTCCCAGCGACAGTGAGGAGCTATGATGCAACTCCTGGAGCGGAATATGACATGGAGGGTGCGAAAGAGAGGGGGGAATCGAGAGCTGCGCGGAGAAGGAGGCAAGGGTGGGTAGAGAGAAAATGACGGGGGAAGGGGCGAGCGGAGGAGAAAACATCCTCCCAGCGACAGTGAGGAGCTATGATGGAACTCCTGGAGCGAAATATGACATGGAGGGTGCGAAAGAGAGGGGGGAATAGAGAGCTGCGCGGAGAAGGAGGCAAGGGTGGGTAGAGAGAAAATGACGGTGGAAGGGGCGAGCAGAGGAGAAAACATCCTCCCAGCGACAGGGAGGAGCTATGATGGAGCTCCTGGAGCGGGATATGACATGGAGGGTGCGTAAGAGAGGGGGGAATCGAGAGCTGCGCGGAAAAGGAGGCAAGGGTGTGTAGAGAGAAAATGACGGTGGAAGGGGCAAGCGGAGGAGAAAACATCCTCCCAGCGACAGCGAGGAGCTATGATGGAGCTCCTGGAGCGGGATATGACATGGTGGGTGCGAGAGAGAGGGGGGAATCGAGAGCGGCGCGGAGAAGGAGGCAAGGGTGGGTAGAGAGAAAATGACGGTGGAAGGGGCGAGCGGAGGAGAAAACATCCTCCCAGTGACAGTGAGGAGCTATGATGGAACTCCTGGAGCGGAATATGAAATGGAGGGTGCGAAAGAGAGGGGGGAATCGAGAGCTGCGCGGAGAAGGAGGCAAGGGTGGGTAGAGAGAAAATGACGGTGGAAGGGGCGAGCGGAGAAGAAAACATCCTCCCAGCGACAGTGAGGAGCTATGATGGAACTCCTGGAGCGGAATATGACATGGAGGGTGCGAAAGAGAGGGGGGAATCGAGAGCTGCGCGGAAAAGGAGGCAAGGGTGGGTAGAGAGAAAATGACGGTGGAAGGGGCGAGCAGAGGAGAAAACATCCTCCCAGCGACAGCGAGGAGCTATGATGGAGCTCCTGGAGCTGGATGTAATATGGAGGGTGCGAGAGAGAGGGGGAATCGAGAGCTGCGCGGAGAAGGAGGCAAGGGTGGGTAGAGAGAAAATGACGGTGGAAGGGGCGAGCGGAGGAGAAAACATCCTCCCAGCGACAGCGAGGAGCTATGATGGAGCTCCTGGAGCGGAATATGCCATGGAGGGTGCGAAAGAGAGGGGGGAATCGAGAGCTGCGCGGAGAAGGAGGCAAGGGTGGGTAGAGAGAAAATGACGGTGGAAGGGGCGAGCAGAGGAGAAAACATCCTCCCAGCGACAGCGAGGAGCTATGATGGAGCTCCTGGAGCGGAATATGACATGGAGGGTTCGAAAGAGAGGGGGGAATCGAGAGCTGCGCGGAGAAGGAGGCAAGGGTGGGTAGAGAGAAAATGACGGTGGAAGGGGCGAGCGGAGGAGAAAACATTCTCCCAGCGACAGTGAGGAGCTATGATGCAACTCCTGGAGCGGAATATGACATGGAGGGTGCGAAAGAGAGGGGGGAATAGAGAGCTGCGCGGAGAAGGAGGCAAGGGTGGGTAGAGAGAAAATGACGGTGGAAGGGGCGAGCAGAGGAGAAAACATCCTCCCAGCGACAGGGAGGAGCTATGATGGAGCTCCTGGAGCGGGATATGACATGGAGGGTGCGTAAGAGATGGGGGAATCGAGAGCTGCGCGGAAAAGGAGGCAAGGGTGTGTAGAGAGAAAATGACGGTTGAAGGGGCAAGCGGAGGAGAAAACATCCTCCCAGCGACAGCGAGGAGCTATGATGGAGCTCCTGGAGCGGGATATGACATGGTGGGTGCGAGAGAGAGGGGGGAATCGAGAGCGGCGCGGAGAAGGAGGCAAGGGTGGGTAGAGAGAAAATGACGGTGGAAGGGGCGAGCGGAGAAGAAAACATCCTCCCAGCGACAGTGAGGAGCTATGATGGAACTCCTGGAGCGGAATATGACATGGAGGGTGCGAAAGAGAGGGGGGAATCGAGAGCTGCGCGGAGAAGGAGGCAAGGGTGGGTAGAGAGAAAATGACGGTGGAAGGGGCGAGCGGAGAAGAAAACATCCTCCCAGCGACAGTGAGGAGCTATGATGGAACTCCTGGAGCGGAATATGAAATGGAGGGTGCGAAAGAGAGGGGGGAATCGAGAGCTGCGCGGAAAAGGAGGCAAGGGTGGGTAGAGAGAAAATGACGGTGGAAGGGGCGAGCGGAGGAGAAAACATCCTCCCAGCGACAGCGAGGAGCTATGGTGGAGCTCCTGGAGCTGGATGTAATATGGAGGGTGCGAGAGAGAGGGGGAATCGAGAGCTGCGCGGAGAAGGAGGCAAGGGTGGGTAGAGAGAAAATGACGGTGGAAGGGGCGAGCGGAGGAGAAAACATCCTCCCAGCGACAGCGAGGAGCTATGATGGAGCTCCTGGAGCGGAATATGCCATGGAGGGTGCGAAAGAGAGGGGGGAATCGAGAGCTGCGCGGAGAAGGAGGCAAGGGTGGGTAGAGAGAAAATGACGGTGGAAGGGGCGAGCAGAGGAGAAAACATCCTCCCAGCGACAGCGAGGAGCTATGATGGAGCTCCTGGAGCGGAATATGACATGGAGGGTTCGAAAGAGAGGGGGGAATCGAGAGCTGCGCGGAGAAGGAGGCAAGGGTGGGTAGAGAGAAAATGACGGTGGAAGGGGCGAGCGGAGGAGAAAACATTCTCCCAGCGACAGTGAGGAGCTATGATGGAACTCCTGGAGCGGAATATGACATGGAGGGTGCGAAAGAGAGGGGGGAATCGAGAGCTGCGCGGAGAAGGAGGCAAGGGTGGGTAGAGAGAAAATGACGGGGGAAGGGGCGAGCGGAGGAGAAAACATCCTCCCAGCGACAGTGAGGAGCTATGATGGAACTCCTGGAGCGGAATATGACATGGAGGGTGCGAAAGAGAGGGGGGAATCGAGAGCTGCGTGGAGAAGGAGGCAAGGGTGGGTAGAGAGAAAATGACGGTGGAAGGGGAGAGCAGAGGAGAAAACATCCTCCCAGCGACAGGGAGGAGCTATGATGGAGCTCCTGGAGCGGAATATGACATGGAGGGTGCGAAAGAGAGGGGGGAATCGAGAGCTGCGCAGAAAAGGAGGCAAGGGTGTGTAGAGAGAAAATGACGGTGGAAGGGGCGAGCGGAGGAGAAAACATCCTCCCAGCGACAGCGAGGAGCTATGATGGAGCTCCTGGAGCGGGATATGACATGGTGGGTGCGAGAGAGAGGGGGGAAACGAGAGCGGCGCGGAGAAGGAGGCAAGGGTGGGTGGAGAGAAAATGACGGCGGAAGGGGCGAGCAGAGGAGAAAACATCCTCCCAGCGACAGCGAGGAGCTATGATGGAGCTCCTGGAGCGGAATATGACATGGAGGGTGCGAAAGAGAGGGGGGAATCGAGAGCTGCGCGGAGAAGGAGGCAAGGGTGGGTAGAGAGAAAATGACGGTGGAAGGGGCGAGCGGAGGAGAAAACATCCTCCCAGCGACAGCGAGGAGCTATGACGGAGCTCCTGGAGCGGGATAGGACATGGTGGGTGCGAGAGAGAGGGGGAATCGAGAGCGGCGCGGAGAAGGAGGCAAGGGTGGGTGGAGAGAAAATGACGGCGGAAGCGGTGAGTGGAGGAGAAAACATCCTCCCAGCGACAGCGAGGAGCTATGATGGAGCTCCTGGAGCTGGATGTAATATGGAGGGTGCGAGAGAGAGGAGGGAATCGAGAGCTGCGCGGAGATGGAGGCAAGGGTGGGTAGAGAGAAAATGACGGTGGAAGGGGCGAGCGGAGGAGAAAACATCCTCCCAGTGACAGCGAGGAGCTATGATGGAGCTCCTGGAGCGGAATATGACATGGAGGGTGCGAAAGAGAGGGGGGAATCGAGAGCTGCGCGGAGAAGGAGGCAAGGGTGGGTAGAGAGAAAATGACGGTGGAAGGGGCGAGCGGAGGAGAAAACATCCTCCCAGTGACAGCGAGGAGCTATGATGGAGCTCCTGGAGCGGAATATGACATGGAGGGTGCGAAAGAGAGGGGGGAATCGAGAGCTGCGCGGAGAAGGAGGCAAGGGTGGGTAGAGAGAAAATGACGGTGGAAGGGGCGAGCGGAGGAGAAAACATCCTCCCAGCGACAGCGAGGAGCTATGATGGAGCTCCTGGAGCGGAATATGACATGGAGGGTGCGAAAGAGAGGGGGGAATCGAGAGCTGCTCGGAGAAGGAGGCAAGGGTGGGTAGAGAGAAAATGACGGTGGAAGGGGCGAGCGGAGGAGAAAACATCCTCCCAGCGACAGTGAGGAGCTATGATGGAACTCCTGGAGCGGAATATGACATGGAGGGTGCGAAAGAGAGGGGGGAATCGAGAGCTGCGCGGAAAAGGAGGCAAGGGTGGGTAGAGAGAAAATGACGGTGGAAGGGGCGAGCGGAGGAGAAAACATCCTCCCAGCGACAGCGAGGAGCTATGATGGAGCTCCTGGAGCGGAATATGACATGGAGGGTGCGAAAGAGAGGGGGGAATCGAGAGCTGCGCGGAAAAGGAGGCAAGGGTGGGTAGAGAGAAAATGACGGTGGAAGGGGCGAGCGGAGGAGAAAACATCCTCCCAGCGACAGCGAGGAGCTATGATGGAGCTCCTGGAGCGGGATATGACATGGTGGGTGCGAGAGAGAGGGGGGAATCGAGAGCGGCGCGGAGAAGGAGGCAAGGGTGGGTGGAGAGAAAATGACGGCGGAAGCGGCGAGCAGAGGAGAAAACATCCTCCCAGCGACAGCGAGGAGCTATGATGGAGCTCCTGAAGCTGGATGTAATATGGAGGGTGCGAGAGAGAGGAGGGAATCGAGAGCTGCGCGGAGAAGGAGGCAAGGGTGGGTAGAGAGAAAATGACGGTGGAAGGGGCGAGCGGAGGAGAAAACATCCTCCCAGCGACAGCGAGGAGCTATGATGGAGCTCCTGGAGCGGAATATGACATGGAGGGTGCGAAAGAGAGGGGGGAATCGAGAGCTGCGCGGAAAAGGAGGAAAGGGTGGGTAGAGAGAAAATGACGGTGGAAGGGGCGAGCGGAGGAGAAAACATCCTCCCAGCGACAGCGAGGAGCTATGATGGAGCTCCTGGAGCGGAATATGACATGGAGGGTGCGAAAGAGAGGGGGGAATCGAGAGCTGCGCGGAGAAGGAGGCAAGGGTGGGTAGAGAGAAAATGACGGTGGAAGGGGCGAGCGGAGGAGAAAACATCCTCCCAGCGACAGTGAGGAGCTATGATGGAACTCCTGGAGCGGAATATGACATGGAGGGTGCGAAAGAGAGGGGGGAATCGAGAGCTGCGTGGAAAAGGAGGCAAGGGTGGGTAGAGAGAAAATGACGGTGGAAGGGGCGAGCGGAGGAGAAAACATCCTCCCAGCGACAGTGAGGAGCTATGATGGAGCTCCTGGTAGCGGAATATGACATGGAGGGTGCGAAAGAGAGGGGGGAATCGAGAGCTGCGCGGAAAAGGAGGAAAGGGTGGGTAGAGAGAAAATGACGGTGGAAGGGGCGAGCGGAGGAGAAAACATCCTCCCAGCGACAGTGAGGAGCTATGATGGAACTCCTGGAGCGGAATGTGACATGGAGGGTGCGAAAGAGAGGGGGGAATCGAGAGCTGCGCGGAAAAGGAGGCAAGGGTGGGTAGAGAGAAAATGACGGTGGAAGGGGCGAGCGGAGGAGAAAACATCCTCCCAGCGACAGCGAGGAGCTATGATGGAGCTCCTGGAGCTGGATGTAATATGGAGGGTGCGAGAGAGAGGAGGGAATCGAGAGCTGCGCGGAGAAGGAGGCAAGGATGGGTAGAGAGAAAATGACGGTGGAAGGTGCGAGCGGAGGAGAAAACATCCTCCCAGCGACAGCGAGGAGCTATGATGGAGCTCCTGGAGCGGAATATGACATGGAGGGTGCGAAAGAGAGGGGGGAATCGAGAGCTGCGCGGAGAAGGAGGCAAGGGTGGGTAGAGAGAAAATGACGGTGGAAGGGGCGAGCGGAGGAGAAAACATCCTCCCAGCGACAGTGAGGAGCTATGATGGAACTCCTGGAGCGGAATATGACATGGAGGGTGCGAAAGAGAGGGGGGAATCGAGAGCTGCGCGGAAAAGGAGACAAGGGTGGGTAGAGAGAAAATGACGGTGGAAGGGGCGAGCGGAGGAGAAAACATCCTCCCAGCGACAGCGAGGAGCTATGATGGAGCTCCTGGAGCTGGATGTAATATGGAGGGTGCGAGAGAGAGGGGGGAATCGAGAGCTGCGCGGAGAAGGAGGCAAGGGTGGATAGAGAGAAAATGACGGTGGAAGGGGCGAGCGGAGGAGAAAACATCCTCCCAGCGACAGCGAGGAGCTATGATGGAGCTCCTGGAGCGGAATATGACATGGAGGGTGTGAAAGAGAGGGGGGAATCGAGAGCTGCGCGGAGAAGGAGGCAAGGGTGGGTAGAGAGAAAATGACGGTGGAAGGGGCGAGCGGAGGAGAAAACATCCTCCCAGCGACAGCGAGGAGCTATGATGGAGCTCCTGGAGCTGGATGTAATATGCAGGGTGCGAGAGAGAGGGGGGAATCGAGAGCTGCGCGGAGAAGGAGGCAAGGGTGGGTAGAGAGAAAATGACGGTGGAAGGGGCGAGCGGAGGAGAAAACATCCTCCCAGCAACAGCGAGGAGCTATGATGGAGCTCCTGGAGCGGAATATGCCATGGAGGGTGCGAAAGAGAGGGGGGAATCGAGAGCTGCGCGGAGAAGGAGGCAAGGGTGGGTAGAGAGAAAATGACGGTGGAAGGGGCGAGCAGAGGAGAAAAAATCCTCCCAGCGACAGTGAGGAGCTATGATGGAACTCCTGGAGCGGAATATGACATGGAGGGTGCGAAAGAGAGGGGGGAATCGAGAGCCGCGCGGAAAAGGAGGCAAGGGTGGGTAGAGAGAAAATGACGGTGGAAGGGGCGAGCGGAGGAGAAAACATCCTCCCAGCGACAGCGAGGAGCTATAATGGAGCTCCTGGAGCGGAATATGACATGGAGGGTGCGAAAGAGAGGGGGGAATCGAGAGCTGCGCGGAGAAGGAGGCAAGGGTGGGTAGAGAGAAAATGACGGTGGAAGGGGCGAGCGGAGGAGAAAACATCCTCCCAGTGACAGTGAGGAGCTATGATGGAACTCCTGGAGCGGAATATGACATGGAGGGTGCGAAAGAGAGGGGGGAATCGAGAGCTGCGCGGAAAAGGAGACAAGGGTGGGTAGAGAGAAAATGACGGTGGAAGGGGCGAGCGGAGGAGAAAACATCCTCCCAGCGACAGCGAGGAGCTATGATGGAGCTCCTGGAGCTGGATGTAATATGGAGGGTGCGAGAGAGAGGGGGGAATCGAGAGCTGCGCGGAGAAGGAGGCAAGGGTGGGTAGAGAGAAAATGACGGTGGAAGGGGCGAGTGGAGGAGAAAACATCCTCCCAGCGACAGCGAGGAGCTATGATGGAGCTCCTGGAGCGGAATATGACATGGAGGGTGTGAAAGAGAGGGGGGAATCGAGAGCTGCGCGGAGAAGGAGGCAAGGGTGGGTAGAGAGAAATTGACGGTGGAAGGGGCGAGCGGAGGAGAAAACATCCTCCCAGCGACAGCGAGGAGCTATGATGGAGCTCCTGGAGCTGGATGTAATATGGAGGGTGCGAGAGAGAGGGGGGAATCGAGAGCTGCGCGGAGAAGGAGGCAAGGGTGGGTAGAGAGAAAATGACGGTGGAAGGGGCGAGCGGAGGAGAAAACATCCTCCCAGCAACAGCGAGGAGCTATGATGGAGCTCCTGGAGCGGAATATGCCATGGAGGGTGCGAAAGAGAGGGGGGAATCGAGAGCTGCACGGAGAAGGAGGCAAGGGTGGGTAGAGAGAAAATGACGGTGGAAGGGGCGAGCAGAGGAGAAAACATCCTCCCAGCGACAGTGAGGAGCTATGATGGAACTCCTGGAGCGGAATATGACATGGAGGGTGCGAAAGAGAGGGGGGAATCGAGAGCTGCGCGGAGAAGGAGGCAAGGGTGGGTAGAGAGAAAATGACGGTGGAAGGGGCGAGCGGAGGAGAAAACATCCTCCCAGCGACAGCGAGGAGCTATGATGGAGCTCCTGGAGCGGAATATGACATGGAGGGTGCGAAAGAGAGGGGGGAATCGAGAGCTGCGCGGAGAAGGAGGCAAGGGTGGGTAGAGAGAAAATGACGGTGGAAGGGGCGAGTGGAGGAGAAAACATCCTCCCAGCGACAGTGAGGAGCTATGATGGAACTCCTGGAGCGGAATATGACATGGAGGGTGCGAAAGAGAGGGGGGAATCGAGAGCCGCGCGGAAAAGGAGGCAAGGGTGGGTAGAGAGAAAATGACGGTGGAAGGGGCGAGCGGAGGAGAAAACATCCTCCCAGCGACAGCGAGGAGCTATAATGGAGCTCCAGGAGCGGAATATGACATGGAGGGTGCGAAAGAGAGGGGGGAATCGAGAGCTGCGCGGAGAAGGAGGCAAGGGTGGGTAGAGAGAAAATGACGGTGGAAGGGGCGAGCGGAGGAGAAAACATCCTCCCAGTGACAGTGAGGAGCTATGATGGAACTCCTGGAGCGGAATATGACATGGAGGGTGCGAAAGAGAGGGGGGAATCGAGAGCTGCGCGGAAAAGGAGACAAGGGTGGGTAGAGAGAAAATGACGGTGGAAGGGGCGAGCGGAGGAGAAAACATCCTCCCAGCGACAGCGAGGAGCTATGATGGAGCTCCTGGAGCTGGATGTAATATGGAGGGTGCGAGAGAGAGGGGGGAATCGAGAGCTGCGCGGAGAAGGAGGCAAGGGTGGGTAGAGAGAAAATGACGGTGGAAGGGGCGAGTGGAGGAGAAAACATCCTCCCAGCGACAGCGAGGAGCTATGATGGAGCTCCTGGAGCGGAATATGACATGGAGGGTGTGAAAGAGAGGGGGGAATCGAGAGCTGCGCGGAGAAGGAGGCAAGGGTGGGTAGAGAGAAATTGACGGTGGAAGGGGCGAGCGGAGGAGAAAACATCCTCCCAGCGACAGCGAGGAGCTATGATGGAGCTCCTGGAGCTGGATGTAATATGGAGGGTGCGAGAGAGAGGGGGGAATCGAGAGCTGCGCGGAGAAGGAGGCAAGGGTGGGTAGAGAGAAAATGACGGTGGAAGGGGCGAGCGGAGGAGAAAACATCCTCCCAGCAACAGCGAGGAGCTATGATGGAGCTCCTGGAGCGGAATATGCCATGGAGGGTGCGAAAGAGAGGGGGGAATCGAGAGCTGCACGGAGAAGGAGGCAAGGGTGGGTAGAGAGAAAATGACGGTGGAAGGGGCGAGCAGAGGAGAAAACATCCTCCCAGCGACAGTGAGGAGCTATGATGGAACTCCTGGAGCGGAATATGACATGGAGGGTGCGAAAGAGAGGGGGGAATCGAGAGCTGCGCGGAGAAGGAGGCAAGGGTGGGTAGAGAGAAAATGACGGTGGAAGGGGCGAGCGGAGGAGAAAACATCCTCCCAGCGACAGCGAGGAGCTATGATGGAGCTCCTGGAGCGGAATATGACATGGAGGGTGCGAAAGAGAGGGGGGAATCGAGAGCTGCGCGGAGAAGGAGGCAAGGGTGGGTAGAGAGAAAATGACGGTGGAAGGGGCGAGTGGAGGAGAAAACATCCTCCCAGCGACAGTGAGGAGCTATGATGGAACTCCTGGAGCGGAATATGACATGGAGGGTGCGAAAGAGAGGGGGGAATCGAGAGCTGCGCGGAAAAGGAGGCAAGGGTGGGTAGAGAGAAAATGACGGTGGAAGGGGCGAGCGGAGGAGAAAACATCCTCCCAGCGACAGCGAGGAGCTATGATGGAGCTCCTGGAGCGGAATATTACATGGAGGGTGCGAAAGAGAGGGGGGAATCGAGAGCTGCGCGGAAAAGGAGGAAAGGGTGGGTAGAGAGAAAATGACGGTGGAAGGGGCGAGCGGAGGAGAAAACATCCTCCCAGCGACAGTGAGGAGCTATGATGGAACTCCTGGAGCGGAATATGACATGGAGGGTGCGAAAGAGAGGGGGGAATCGAGAGCTGCGCGGAGAAGGAGGCAAGGGTGGGTAGAGAGAAAATGACGGGGGAAGGGGCGAGCGGAGGAGAAAACATCCTCCCAGCGACAGTGAGGAGCTATGATGGAACTCCTGGAGCGGAATATGACATGGAGGGTGCGAAAGAGAGGGGGGAATCGAGAGCTGCGCGGAGAAGGAGGCAAGGGTGGGTAGAGAGAAAATGACGGTGGAAGGGGCGAGCGGAGGAGAAAACATCCTCCCAGCGACAGCGAGGAGCTATGATGGAGCTCCTGGAGCTGGATGTAATATGGAGGGTGCGAGAGAGAGGGGGGAATCGAGAGCTGCGCGGAGAAGGAGGCAAGGGTGGGTAGAGAGAAAATGACGGTGGAAGGGGCGAGCGGAGGAGAAAACATCCTCCCAGCGACAGCGAGGAGCTATGATGGAGCTCCTGGAGCGGAATATGCCATGGAGGGTGCGAAAGAGAGGGGGGAATCGAGAGCTGCGCGGAGAAGGAGGCAAGGGTGGGTAGAGAGAAAATGACGGTGGAAGGGGCGAGCAGAGGAGAAAACATCCTCCCAGCGACAGTGAGGAGCTATGATGGAACTCCTGGAGCGGAATATGACATGGAGGGTGCGAAAGAGAGGGGGAATCGAGAGCTGCGCGGAAAAGGAGGCAAGGGTGGGTAGAGAGAAAATGACGGTGGAAGGGGCGAGCAGAGGAGAAAACATCCTCCCAGCGACAGCGAGGAGCTATGATGGAGCTCCTGGAGCGGGATATGACATGGAGGGTGCGAAAGAGAGGGGGGAATCGAGAGCTGCGCGGAAAAGGAGGCAAGGGTGGGTAGAGAGAAAATGACGGTGGAAGGGGCGAGCGGAGGAGAAAACATCCTCCCAGCGACAGCGAGGAGCTATGATGGAGCTCCTGGAGCTGGATGTAATATGGAGGGTGCGAAAGAGAGGAGGGAATCGAGAGCTGCGCGGAGAAGGAGGCAAGGGTGGGTAGAGAGAAAATGACGGTGGAAGGGGCGAGCGGAGGAGAAAACATCCTCCCAGTGACAGTGAGGAGCTATGATGGAACTCCTGGAGCGGGATATGACATGGAGGGTGCGAAAGAGAGGGGGGAATCGAGAGCTGCGCGGAGAAGGAGGCAAGGGTGGGTAGAGAGAAAATGACGGTGGAAGGGGCGAGCGGAGGAGAAAACATCCTCCCAGTGACAGCGAGGAGCTATGATGGAGCTCCAAGAGCGGAATATGACATGGAGGGTGCGAAAGAGAGGGGGGAATCGAGAGCTGCGCGGAGAAGGAGGCAAGGGTGGGTAGAGAGAAAATGACGGTGGAAGAGGCGAGCGGAGGAGAAAACATCCTCCCAGCGACAGCGAGGAGCTATGATGGAGCTCCTGGAGCTGGATGTAATATGGAGGGTGCGAGAGAGAGGAGGGAATCGAGAGCTGCGCGGAGAAGGAGGCAAGGGTGGGTAGAGAGAAAATGACGGTGGAAGGGGCGAGCGGAGGAGAAAACATCCTCCCAGTGACAGTGAGGAGCTATGATGGAACTCCTGGAGCGGGATATGACATGGAGGGTGCGAAAGAGAGGGGGGAATCGAGAGCTGCGCGGAGAAGGAGGCAAGGGTGGGTAGAGAGAAAATGACGGTGGAAGGGGCGAGCGGAGGAGAAAACATCCCCCCAGTGACAGCGAGGAGCTATGATGGAGCTCCTGGAGCGGAATATGACATGGAGGGTGCGAAAGAGAGGGGGGAATCGAGAGCTGCGCGGAGAAGGAGGCAAGGGTGGGTAGAGAGAAAATGATGGTGGAAGAGGCGAGCGGAGGAGAAAACATCCTCCCAGCGACAGCGAGGAGCTATGATGGAGCTCCTGGAGCTGGATGTAATATGGAGGGTGCGAGAGAGAGGAGGGAATCGAGAGCTGCGCGGAAAAGGAGGCAAGGGTGGGTAGAGAGAAAATGACGGTGGAAGGGGCGAGCGGAGGAGAAAACATCCTCCCAGCGACAGCGAGGAGCTATGATGGAGCTCCTGGAGCGGAATATGACATGGAGGGTGCGAAAGAGAGGGGGGAATCAAGAGCAGCGCGGAGAAGGAGGCAAGGGTGGGTGGAGAGAAAATAACGGCGGAAGCGGCGAGCAGAGGAGAAAACATCCTCCCAGCGACAGCGAGGAGCTATGATGGAACTCCTGGAGCGGAATATGACATGGAGGGTGCGAAAGAGAGGGGGGAATCGAGAGCTGCGCGGAGAAGGAGGCAAGGGTGGGTAGAGAGAAAATGACGGTGGAAGGGGCGAGCGGAGGAGAAAACATCCTCCCAGCGACAGCGAGGAGCTATGATTGAGCTCCTGGAGCGGAATATGACATGGAGGGTGCGAGAGAGAGGGGGGAATCGAGAGCTGCGCGGAGAAGGAGGCAAGGGTGGGTAGAGAGAAAATGACGGTGGAAGGGGCGAGCGGAGGAGAAAACATCCTCCCAGCAACAGCGAGGAGCTATGATAGAGCTCCTGGAGCGGAATATGCCATGGAGGGTGCGAAAGAGAGGGGGGAATCGAGAGCTGCGCGGAGAAGGAGGCAAGGGTGGGTAGAGAGAAAATGACGGTGGAAGGGGCGAGCAGAGGAGAAAACATCCTCCCAGCGACAGTGAGGAGCTATGATGGAACTCCTGGAGCGGAATATGACATGGAGGGTGCGAAAGAGAGGGGGGAATCGAGAGCTGCGCGGAGAAGGAGGCAAGGGTGGGTAGAGAGAAAATGACGGTGGAAGGGGCGAGCAGAGGAGAAAACATCCTCCCAGCGACAGTGAGGAGCTATGATGGAACTCCTGGAGCGGAATATGACATGGAGGGTGCGAAAGAGAGGGGGGAATCGAGAGCTGCGCGGAAAAGGAGGCAAGGGTGGGTAGAGAGAAAATGACGGTGGAAGGGGCGAGTGGAGGAGAAAACATCCTCCCAGCGACAGCGAGGAGCTATGATGGAGCTCATGGAGCGGAATATGACATGGAGGGTGTGAAAGAGAGGGGGGAATCGAGAGCTGCGCGGAGAAGGAGGCAAGGGTGGGTAGAGAGAAAATGACGGTGGAAGGGGCGAGCGGAGGAGAAAACATCCTCCCAGCGACAGCGAGGAGCTATGATGGAGCTCCTGGAGCGGGATATGACATGGAGGGTGCGAAAGAGAGGGGGGAATCGAGAGCTGCGCGGAAAAGGAGGCAAGGGTGGGTGGAGAGAAAATGACGGCGGAAGCGGCGAGCAGAGGAGAAAACATCCTCCCAGCGACAGCGAGGAGCTATGATGGAGCTCCTGGAGCTGGATGTAATATGGAGGGTGCGAGAGAGAGGGGGGAATCGAGAGCTGCGCGGAGAAGGAGGCAAGGGTGGGTAGAGAGAAAATGACGGTGGAAGGGGCGAGCGGAGGAGAAAACATCCTCCCAGCGACAGTGTGGAGCTATGATGGAACTCCTGGAGCGGAATATGACATGGAGGGTGCGAAAGAGAGGGGGGAATCGAGAGCTGCGCGGAAAAGGAGGCAAGGGTGGGTAGAGAGAAAATGACGGTGGAAGGGGCGAGCAGAGGAGAAAACATCCTCCCAGCGACAGCGAGGAGCTATGATGGAGCTCCTGGAGCGGGATATGACATGGAGGGTGCGAAAGAGAGGGGGGAATCGAGAGCTGCGCGGAAAAGGAGGCAAGGGTGGGTGGAGAGAAAATGACGGCGGAAGCGGCGAGCAGAGGAGAAAACATCCTCCCAGCGACAGCGAGGAGCTATGATGGAGCTCCTGGAGCGGAATATGACATGGAGGGTGCGAAAGAGAGCGGGGAATCGAGAGTTGCGCGGAGAAGGAGGCAAGGGTGGGTAGAGAGAAAATGACGGTGGAAGGGGCGAGCGGAGGAGAAAACATCCTCCCAGCGACAGTGAGGAGCTATGATGGAACTCCTGGAGCGGAATATGACATGGAGGGTGCGAAAGAGAGGGGGGAATCGAGAGCTGCGCGGAAAAGGAGGCAAGGGTGGGTAGAGAGAAAATGACGGTGGAAGGGGCGAGCGGAGGAGAAAACATCCTCCCAGCGACAGCGAGGAGCTATGATGGAGCTCCTGAAGCTGGATGTAATATGGAGGGTGCGAGAGAGAGGAGGGAATCGAGAGCTGCTCGGAGAAGGAGGCAAGGGTGGGTAGAGAGAAAATGACGGTGGAAGGGGCGAGCGGAGGAGAAAACATCCTCCCAGCGACAGCGAGGAGCTATGATGGAGCTCCTGGAGCGGAATATGACATGGAGGGTGCGAAAGAGAGCGGGGAATCGAGAGTTGCGCGGAGAAGGAGGCAAGGGTGGGTAGAGAGAAAATGACGGTGGAAGGGGCGAGCGGAGGAGAAAACATCCTCCCAGCGACAGTGAGGAGCTATGATGGAGCTCCTGGAGCGGAATATGACATGGAGGGTGCGAAAGAGAGGGGGGAATCGAGAGTTGCGCGGAAAAGGAGGCAAGGGTGGGTAGAGAGAAAATGACGGTGGAAGGGGCGAGCGGAGGAGAAAACATCCTCCCAGCGACAGCGAGGAGCTATGATGGAGCTCCTGGAGCGGGATATGACATGGTGGGTGCGAGAGAGAGGGGGGAATCGAGAGCGGCGCGGAGAAGGAGGCAAGGGTGGGTGGAGAGAAAATGACGGTGAGAGGGGCGAGCGGAGGAGAAAACATCCTCCCAGCGACAGCGAGGAGCTATGATGGAGCTCCTGGAGCTGGATGTAATATGGAGGGTGCGAGAGAGTGGAGGGAATCGAGAGCTGCGCGGAGAAGGAGGCAAGGGTGGGTAGAGAGAAAATGACGGTGGAAGGGGCGAGCGGAGGAGAAAACATCCTCCCAGCGACAGCGAGGAGCTATGATGGAGCTCCTGGAGCGGAATGTGACATGGAGGGTGCGAAAAAGAGGGGGGAATCGAGAGCTGCGCGGAAAAGGAGGAAAGGGTGGGTAGAGAGAAAATGACGGTGGAAGGGGCGAGCGGAGGAGAAAACATCCTCCCAGCGACAGCGAGGAGCTATGATGGAGCTCCTGGAGCGGGATATGACATGGAGGGTGCGAAAGAGAGGGGGGAATCGAGAGCTGCGCGGAAAAGGAGGCAAGGGTGGGTAGAGAGAAAATGACGGTGGAAGGGGCGAGCGGAGGAGAAAACATCCTCCCAGCGACAGCGAGGAGCTATGATGGAGCTCCTGGAGCGGAATATGACATGGAGGGTGCGAAAGAGAGGGGGGAATCGAGAGCTGCGCGGAGAAGGAGGCAAGGGTGGGTAGAGAGAAAATGACGGTGGAAGGGGCGAGCGGAGGAGAAAACATCCTCCCAGCGACAATGAGGAGCTATGATGGAACTCCTGGAGCGGAATATGACATGGAGGGTGCGAAAGAGAGGGGGGAATCGAGAGCTGCGCGGAAAAGGAGGCAAGGGTGGGTAGAGAGAAAATGACGGTGGAAGGGGCGAGCGGAGGAGAAAACATCCTCCCAGCGACAGCGAGGAGCTATGATGGAGCTCCTGGAGCTGGATGTAATATGGAGGGTGCGAGAGAGAGGAGGGAATCGAGAGCTGCGCGGAGAAGGAGGCAAGGGTGGGTAGAGAGAAAATGACGGTGGAAGGGGCGAGCGGAGGAGAAAACATCCTCCCAGCGACAGCGAGGAGCTATGATGGAGCTCCTGGAGCGGAATATGACATAGAGGGTGCGAAAGAGAGGGGGGAATTGAGAGCTGCGCGGAGAAGGAGGCAAGGGTGGGAAGAGAGAAAATGACGGTGGAAGGGGCGAGCGGAGGAGAAAACATCCTCCCAGCGACAGTGAGGAGCTATGATGGAACTCCTGGAGCGGAATATGACATGGAGGGTGCGAAAGAGAGGGGGGAATCGAGAGCTGCGCGGAGAAGGAGGCAAGGGTGGGTAGAGAGAAAATGACGGTGGAAGGGGCGAGCGGAGGAAAAAACATCCTCCCAGCGACAGCGAGGAGCTATGATGGAGCTCCTGGAGCTGGATGTAATATGGAGGGTGCGAGAGAGAGGGGGGAATCGAGAGCTGCGCGGAGAAGGAGGCAAGGGTGGGTAGAGAGAAAATGACGGTGGAAGGGGCGAGCGGATGAGAGAACATCCTCCCAGCGACAGCGAGGAGCTATGATGGAGCTCCTGGAGCGGAATATGACATGGAGGGTGCGAAAGAGAGGGGGGAATCGAGAGCTAGGCGGAGAAGGAGGCAAGGGTGGGTAGAGAGAAAATGACGGTGGAAGGGGCGAGCAGAGGAGAAAACATCCTCCCAGCGACAGCGAGGAGCTATGATGGAGCTCCTGGAGCGGAATATGACATGGAGGGTTCGAAAGAGGGGGGGAATCGAGAGCTGCGCGGAGAAGGAGGCAAGGGTGGGTAGAGAGAAAATGACGGTGGAAGGGGCGAGCGGATGAGAAAACATCCTCCCAGCGACAGCGAGGAGCTATGATGGAGCTCCTGGAGCGGAATATGACATGGAGGGTGCGAAAGAGAGGGGGGAATTGAGAGCTGCGCGGAGAAGGAGGCAAGGGTGGGTAGAGAGAAAATGACGGTGGAAGGGGCGAGCGGAGGAGAAAACATCCTCCCAGCGACAGCGAGGAGCTATGATGGAGCTCCTGGAGCTGGATGTAATATGGAGGGTGCGAGAGAGAGGGGGAATCGAGAGCTGCGCGGAGAAGGAGGCAAGGGTGGGCAGAGAGAAAATGACGGTGGAAGGGGCGAGCGGAGGAGAAAACATCCTCCCAGCGACAGCGAGGAGCTATGATGGAGCTCCTGGAGCGGAATATGCCATGGAGGGTGCGAAAGAGAGGGGGGAATCGAGAGCTGCGCGGAGAAGGAGGCAAGGGTGGGTAGAGAGAAAATGACGGGGGAAGGGGCGAGCGGAGGAGAAAACATCCTCCCAGCGACAGTGAGGAGCTATGATGGAGCTCCTGGAGCGGAATATGACATGGAGGGTGCGAAAGAGAGGGGGGAATCGAGAGCTGCGCGGAGAAGGAGGCAAGGGTGGGTAGAGAGAAAATGACGGTGGAAGGGGCGAGCGGAGGAGAAAACATCCTCCCAGCGACAGTGAGGAGCTATGATGGAACTCCTGGAGCGGAATATGACATGGAGGGTGCGAAAGAGAGGGGGGAATCGAGAGCTGCGCGGAAAAGGAGGCAAGGGTGGGTAGAGAGAAAATGACGGTGGAAGGGGCGAGCGGAGGAGAAAACATCCTCCCAGCGACAGCGAGGAGCTATGATGGAGCTCCTGGAGCGGAATATGACATGGAGGGTGCGAAAGAGAGGGGGGAATCGAGAGCTGCGCGGAGAAGGAGGCAAGGGTGGGTAGAGAGAAAATGACGGTGGAAGGGGCGAGCGGAGGAGAAAACATCCTCCCAGCGACAGTGAGGAGCTATGATGGAACTCCTGGAGCGGAATATGACATGGAGGGTGCGAAAGAGAGGGGGGAATCGAGAGCTGCGCGGAGAAGGAGGCAAGGGTGGGTAGAGAGAAAATGACGGTGGAAGGGGCGAGCAGAGGAGAAAACATCCTCCCAGCGACAGTGAGGAGCTATGATGGAACTCCTGGAGCGGAATATGACATGGAGGGTGCGAGAGAGAGGGGGGAATCGAGAGCTGCGCGGAGAAGGAGGCAAGGGTGGGTAGAGAGAAAATGACGGTGGAAGGGGCGAGCGGAGGATAAAACATCCTCCCAGCGACAGCGAGGAGCTATGATGGAGCTCCTGGAGCGGAATATGACATGGAGGGTGCGAAAGAGAGGGGGGAATCGAGAGCTGCGCGGAGAAGGAGGCAAGGGTGGGTAGAGAGAAAATGACGGTGGAAGGGGCGAGCGGAGGAGAAAACATCCTCCCAGCGACAGCGAGGAGCTATGATGGAGCTCCTGGAGCTGGATGTAATATGGAGGGTGCGAGAGAGAGGGGGGAATCGAGAGCGGCGCGGAGAAGGAGGCAAGGGTGGGTGGAGAGAAAATGACGGCGGAAGCGGGGAGCAGAGGAGAAAACATCCTCCCAGCGACAGCGAGGAGCTATGATGGAGCTCCTGGAGCTGGATGTAATATGGAGGGTGCGAGAGAGAGGAGGGAATCGAGAGCTGCGCGGAGAAGGAGGCAAGGGTGGGTAGAGAGAAAATGACGGTGGAAGGGGCGAGCGGAGGAGAAAACATCCTCCCAGCGACAGCGAGGAGCTATGATGGAGCTCCTGGAGCTGGATGTAATATGGAGGGTGCGAGAGAGAGGGGGGAATCGAGAGCTGCACGGAGAAGGAGGCAAGGGTGGGTAGAGAGAAAATGACGGTGGAAGGGGCGAGCGGAGGAGAAAACATCCTCCCAGCGACAGCGAGGAGCTATGATGGAGCTCCTGGAGCGGAATATGACATGGAGGGTGCGAAAGAGAGGGGGGAATCGAGAGCTGCGCGGAGAAGGAGGCAAGGGTGGGTAGAGAGAAAATGACGGTGGAAGGGGCGAGCGGAGGAGAAAACATCCTCCCAGCGACAGCGAGGAGCTATGATGGAGCTCCTGGAGCGGAATATGACATGGAGGGTGCGAAAGAGGGGGGGAATCGAGAGCTACGCGGAGAAGGAGGCAAGGGTGGGTAGAGAGAAAATGACGGTGGAAGGGGCGAGCGGAGGAGAAAACATCCTCCCAGCGACAGTTAGAAGCTATGATGGAACTCCTGGAGCGGAATATGACATGGAGGGTGCGAAAGAGAGGGGGGAATCGAGAGCTGCGCGGAAAAGGAGGCAAGGGTGGGTAGAGAGAAAATGACGGTGGAAGGGGCGAGCGGAGGAGAAAACATCCTCCCAGCGACAGCGAGGAGCTATGATGGAGCTCCTGGAGCGGAATATGACATGGAGGGTGCGAAAGAGAGGGGGGAATCGAGAGCTGCGCGGAAAAGGAGGCAAGGGTGGGTAGAGAGAAAATGACGGTGGAAGGGGCGAGCGGAGGAGAAAACATCCTCCCAGCGACAGCGAGGAGCTATGATGGAGCTCCTGGAGTGGAATATGACATGGAGGGTGCGAAAGAGAGGGGGGAATCGAGAGCTGCGCGGAGAAGGAGGCAAGGGTGGGTAGAGAGAAAATGACGGTGGAAGGGGCGAGCGGAGGAGAAAACAACCTCCCAGCGACAGCGAGGAGCTATGATGGAGCTCCTGGAGCGGAATATGACATGGAGGGTGCGAAAGAGAGGGGGGAATCGAGAGCTGCGCGGAAAAGGAGGCAAGGGTGGGTAGAGAGAAAATGACGGTGGAAGGGGCGAGCGGAGGAGAAAACATCCTCCCAGCGACAGCGAGGAGCTATGATGGAGCTCCTGGAGCTGGATGTAATATGGAGGGTGCGAGAGAGAGGGGGGAATCGAGAGCTGCGCGGAGAAGGAGGCAAGGGTGGGTAGAGAGAAAATGACGGTGGAAGGGGCGAGCGGAGGAGAAAACATCCTCCCAGCGACAGCGAGGAGCTATGATGGAGCTCCTGGAGCGGAATATGACATGGAGGGTGCGAAAGAGAGGGGGGAATCGAGAGCTGCGCGGAGAAGGAGGCAAGGGTGGGTAGAGAGAAAATGACGGTGGAAGGGGCGAGCGGATGAGAAAACATCCTCCCAGCGACAGCGAGGAGCTATGATGGAGCTCCTGGAGCGGAATATGACATGGAGGGTGCGAAAGAGAGGGGGGAATTGAGAGCTGCGCGGAGAAGGAGGCAAGGGTGGGTAGAGAGAAAATGACGGTGGAAGGGGCGAGCGGAGGAGAAAACATCCTCCCAGCGACAGCGAGGAGCTATGATGGAGCTCCTGGAGCTGGATGTAATATGGAGGGTGCGAGAGAGAGGGGGAATCGAGAGCTGCGCGGAGAAGGAGGCAAGGGTGGGCAGAGAGAAAATGACGGTGGAAGGGGCGAGCGGAGGAGAAAACATCCTCCCAGCGACAGCGAGGAGCTATGATGGAGCTCCTGGAGCGGAATATGCCATGGAGGGTGCGAAAGAGAGGGGGGAATCGAGAGCTGCGCGGAGAAGGAGGCAAGGGTGGGTAGAGAGAAAATGACGGGGGAAGGGGCGAGCGGAGGAGAAAACATCCTCCCAGCGACAGTGAGGAGCTATGATGGAGCTCCTGGAGCGGAATATGACATGGAGGGTGCGAAAGAGAGGGGGGAATCGAGAGCTGCGCGGAGAAGGAGGCAAGGGTGGGTAGAGAGAAAATGACGGTGGAAGGGGCGAGCGGAGGAGAAAACATCCTCCCAGCGACAGTGAGGAGCTATGATGGAACTCCTGGAGCGGAATATGACATGGAGGGTGCGAAAGAGAGGGGGGAATCGAGAGCTGCGCGGAAAAGGAGGCAAGGGTGGGTAGAGAGAAAATGACGGTGGAAGGGGCGAGCGGAGGAGAAAACATCCTCCCAGCGACAGCGAGGAGCTATGATGGAGCTCCTGGAGCGGAATATGACATGGAGGGTGCGAAAGAGAGGGGGGAATCGAGAGCTGCGCGGAGAAGGAGGCAAGGGTGGGTAGAGAGAAAATGACGGTGGAAGGGGCGAGCGGAGGAGAAAACATCCTCCCAGCGACAGTGAGGAGCTATGATGGAACTCCTGGAGCGGAATATGACATGGAGGGTGCGAAAGAGAGGGGGGAATCGAGAGCTGCGCGGAGAAGGAGGCAAGGGTGGGTAGAGAGAAAATGACGGTGGAAGGGGCGAGCAGAGGAGAAAACATCCTCCCAGCGACAGTGAGGAGCTATGATGGAACTCCTGGAGCGGAATATGACATGGAGGGTGCGAGAGAGAGGGGGGAATCGAGAGCTGCGCGGAGAAGGAGGCAAGGGTGGGTAGAGAGAAAATGACGGTGGAAGGGGCGAGCGGAGGATAAAACATCCTCCCAGCGACAGCGAGGAGCTATGATGGAGCTCCTGGAGCGGAATATGACATGGAGGGTGCGAAAGAGAGGGGGGAATCGAGAGCTGCGCGGAGAAGGAGGCAAGGGTGGGTAGAGAGAAAATGACGGTGGAAGGGGCGAGCGGAGGAGAAAACATCCTCCCAGCGACAGCGAGGAGCTATGATGGAGCTCCTGGAGCTGGATGTAATATGGAGGGTGCGAGAGAGAGGGGGGAATCGAGAGCGGCGCGGAGAAGGAGGCAAGGGTGGGTGGAGAGAAAATGACGGCGGAAGCGGGGAGCAGAGGAGAAAACATCCTCCCAGCGACAGCGAGGAGCTATGATGGAGCTCCTGGAGCTGGATGTAATATGGAGGGTGCGAGAGAGAGGAGGGAATCGAGAGCTGCGCGGAGAAGGAGGCAAGGGTGGGTAGAGAGAAAATGACGGTGGAAGGGGCGAGCGGAGGAGAAAACATCCTCCCAGCGACAGCGAGGAGCTATGATGGAGCTCCTGGAGCTGGATGTAATATGGAGGGTGCGAGAGAGAGGGGGGAATCGAGAGCTGCACGGAGAAGGAGGCAAGGGTGGGTAGAGAGAAAATGACGGTGGAAGGGGCGAGCGGAGGAGAAAACATCCTCCCAGCGACAGCGAGGAGCTATGATGGAGCTCCTGGAGCGGAATATGACATGGAGGGTGCGAAAGAGAGGGGGGAATCGAGAGCTGCGCGGAGAAGGAGGCAAGGGTGGGTAGAGAGAAAATGACGGTGGAAGGGGCGAGCGGAGGAGAAAACATCCTCCCAGCGACAGCGAGGAGCTATGATGGAGCTCCTGGAGCGGAATATGACATGGAGGGTGCGAAAGAGGGGGGGAATCGAGAGCTACGCGGAGAAGGAGGCAAGGGTGGGTAGAGAGAAAATGACGGTGGAAGGGGCGAGCGGAGGAGAAAACATCCTCCCAGCGACAGTTAGAAGCTATGATGGAACTCCTGGAGCGGAATATGACATGGAGGGTGCGAAAGAGAGGGGGGAATCGAGAGCTGCGCGGAAAAGGAGGCAAGGGTGGGTAGAGAGAAAATGACGGTGGAAGGGGCGAGCGGAGGAGAAAACATCCTCCCAGCGACAGCGAGGAGCTATGATGGAGCTCCTGGAGCGGAATATGACATGGAGGGTGCGAAAGAGAGGGGGGAATCGAGAGCTGCGCGGAAAAGGAGGCAAGGGTGGGTAGAGAGAAAATGACGGTGGAAGGGGCGAGCGGAGGAGAAAACATCCTCCCAGCGACAGCGAGGAGCTATGATGGAGCTCCTGGAGTGGAATATGACATGGAGGGTGCGAAAGAGAGGGGGGAATCGAGAGCTGCGCGGAGAAGGAGGCAAGGGTGGGTAGAGAGAAAATGACGGTGGAAGGGGCGAGCGGAGGAGAAAACAACCTCCCAGCGACAGCGAGGAGCTATGATGGAGCTCCTGGAGCGGAATATGACATGGAGGGTGCGAAAGAGAGGGGGGAATCGAGAGCTGCGCGGAAAAGGAGGCAAGGGTGGGTAGAGAGAAAATGACGGTGGAAGGGGCGAGCGGAGGAGAAAACATCCTCCCAGCGACAGCGAGGAGCTATGATGGAGCTCCTGGAGCTGGATGTAATATGGAGGGTGCGAGAGAGAGGGGGGAATCGAGAGCTGCGCGGAGAAGGAGGCAAGGGTGGGTAGAGAGAAAATGACGGTGGAAGGGGCGAGCGGAGGAGAAAACATCCTCCCAGCGACAGCGAGGAGCTATGATGGAGCTCCTGGAGCGGAATATGACATGGAGGGTGCGAAAGAGAGGGGGGAATCGAGAGCTGCGCGGAGAAGGAGGCAAGGGTGGGTAGAGAGAAAATGACGGTGGAAGGGGCGAGCGGAGGAGAAAACATCCTCCCAGCGACAGCGAGGAGCTATGATGGAGCTCCTGGAGCGGAATATGACATGGAGGGTGCGAAAGAGAGGGGGGAATCGAGAGCTGCGCGGAAAAGGAGGCAAGGGTGGGTAGAGAGAAAATGACGGTGGAAGGGGCGAGCGGAGGAGAAAACATCCTCCCAGCGACAGCGAGGAGCTATGATGGAGCTCCTGGAGCTGGATGTAATATGGAGGGTGCGAGAGAGAGGGGGGAATCGAGAGCTGCGCGGAGAAGGAGGCAAGGGTGGGTAGAGAGAAAATGACGGTGGAAGGGGCGAGCGGAGGAGAAAACATCCTCCCAGCGACAGCGAGGAGCTATGATGGAGCTCCTGGAGCGGAATATGACATGGAGGGTGCGAAAGAGAGGGGGGAATCGAGAGCTGCGCGGAGAAGGAGGCAAGGGTGGGTAGAGAGAAAATGACGGTGGAAGGGGCGAGCGGAGGAGAAAACATCCTCCCAGCGACAGCGAGGAGCTATGATGGAGCTCCTGGAGCGGAATATGCCATGGAGGGTGCGAAAGAGAGGGGGGAATCGAGAGCTAGGCGGAGAAGGAGGCAAGGGTGGGTAGAGAGAAAATGACGGTGGAAGGGGCGAGCAGAGGAGAAAACATCCTCCCAGCGACAGCGAGGAGCTATGATGGAGCTCCTGGAGCGGAATATGACATGGAGGGTTCGAAAGAGAGGGGGGAATCGAGAGCTGCGCGGAGAAGGAGGCAAGGGTGGGTAGAGAGAAAATGACGGTGGAAGGGGCGAGCGGATGAGAAAACATCCTCCCAGCGACAGCGAGGAGCTATGATGGAGCTCCTGGAGCGGAATATGACATGGAGGGTGCGAAAGAGAGGGGGGAATTGAGAGCTGCGCGGAGAAGGAGGCAAGGGTGGGTAGAGAGAAAATGACGGTGGAAGGGGCGAGCGGAGGAGAAAACATCCTCCCAGCGACAGCGAGGAGCTATGATGGAGCTCCTGGAGCTGGATGTAATATGGAGGGTGCGAGAGAGAGGGGGAATCGAGAGCTGCGCGGAGAAGGAGGCAAGGGTGGGTAGAGAGAAAATGACGGTGGAAGGGGCGAGCGGAGGAGAAAACATCCTCCCAGCGACAGTGAGGAGCTATGATGGAACTCCTGGAGCGGAATATGACATGGAGGGTGCGAAAGAGAGGGGGGAATCGAGAGCTGCGCGGGAAAGGAGGCAAGAATGGGTAGAGAGAAAATGACGGTGGAAGGGGCGAGCGGAGGAGAAAACATCCTCCCAGCGACAGCGAGGAGCTATGATGGAGCTCCTGGAGCTGGATGTAATATGGAGGGTGCGAGAGAGAGGGGGAATCGAGAGCTGCGCGGAGAAGGAGGCAAGGGTGGGTAGAGAGAAAATGACGGTGGAAGGGGCGAGCGGAGGAGAAAACATCCTCCCAGCGACAGCGAGGAGCTATGATGGAGCTCCTGGAGCTGGATGTAATATGGAGGGTGCGAGAGAGAGGGGGAATCGAGAGCTGCGCGGAGAAGGAGGCAAGGGTGGGTAGAGAGAAAATGACGGTGGAAGGGGCGAGCGGAGGAGAAAACATCCTCCCAGCGACAGTGAGGAGCTATGATGGAACTCCTGGAGCGGAATATGACATGGAGGGTGCGAAAGAGAGGGGGGAATCGAGAGCTGCGCGGGAAAGGAGGCAAGAATGGGTAGAGAGAAAATGACGGTGGAAGGGGCGAGCGGAGGAGAAAACATCCTCCCAGCGACAGCGAGGAGCTATGATGGAGCTCCTGGAGCTGGATGTAATATGGAGGGTGCGAGAGAGAGGGGGGAATCGAGAGCTGCGCGGAGAAGGAGGCAAGGGTGGGTAGAGAGAAAATGACGGTGGAAGGGGCGAGCGGAGGAGAAAACATCCTCCCAGTGACAGCGAGGAGCTATGATGGAGCTCCTGGAGCTGAATATGCCATGGAGGGTGCGAAAGAGAGGGGGGAATCGAGAGCTAGGCGGAGAAGGAGGCAAGGGTGGGTAGACAGAAAATGACGGTGGAAGGGGCGAGCAGAGGAGAAAACATCCTCCCAGCGACAGCGAGGAGCTATGATGGAGCTCCTGGAGCGGAATATGACATGGAGGGTTCGAAAGAGGGGGGGGAATCGAGAGCTGTGCGGAGAAGGAGGCAAGGGTGGGTAGAGAGAAAATGACGGTGGAAGGGGCGAGCGGATGAGAAAACATCCTCCCAGCGACAGCGAGGAGCTATGATGGAGCTCCTGGAGCGGAATATGACATGGAGGGTGCGAAAGAGAGGGGGGAATTGAGAGCTGCGCGGAGAAGGAGGCAAGGGTGGGTAGAGAGAAAATGACGGTGGAAGGGGCGAGCGGAGGAGAAAACATCCTCCCAGCGACAGCGAGGAGCTATGATGGAGCTCCTGGAGCTGGATGTAATATGGAGGGTGCGAGAGAGAGGGGGAATGGAGAGCTGCGCGGAGAAGGAGGCAAGGGTGGGTAGAGAGAAAATGACGGTGGAAGGGGCGAGCGGAGGAGAAAACATCCTCCCAGCGACAGCGAGGAGCTATGATGGAGCTCCTGGAGCGGAATATGCCATGGAGGGTGCGAAAGAGAGGGGGGAATCGAGAGCTGCGCGGAGAAGGAGGCAAGGGTGGGTAGAGAGAAAATGACGGTGGAAGGGGCGAGCAGAGGAGAAAACATCCTCCCAGCGACAGCGAGGAGCTATGATGGAGCTCCTGGAGCGGAATATGACATGGAGGGTGCGAAAGAGAGGGGGGAATCGAGAGCTGCGCGGAAAAGGAGGAAAGGGTGGGTAGAGAGAAAATGACGGTGGAAGGGGCGAGCGGAGGAGAAAACATCCTCCCAGCGACAGTGAGGAGCTATGATGGAACTCCTGGAGCGGAATATGACATGGAGGGTGCGAAAGAGAGGGGGGAATCGAGAGCTGCGCGGGAAAGGAGGCAAGAATGGGTAGAGAGAAAATGACGGTGGAAGGGGCGAGCGGAGGAGAAAACATCCTCCCAGCGACAGCGAGGAGCTATGATGGAGCTCCTGGAGCTGGATGTAATATGGAGGGTGCGAGAGAGAGGGGGGAATCGAGAGCTGCGCGGAGAAGGAGGCAAGGGTGGGTAGAGAGAAAATGACGGTGGAAGGGGCGAGCGGAGGAGAAAACATCCTCCCAGCGACAGCGAGGAGCTATGATGGAGCTCCTGGAGCGGAATATGACATGGAGGGTTCGAAAGAGAGGGGGGAATCGAGAGCTGCGCGGAGAAGGAGGCAAGGGTGGGTAGAGAGAAAATGACGGTGGAAGGGGCGAGCGGATGAGAGAACATCCTCCCAGCGACAGCGAGGAGCTATGATGGAGCTCCTGGAGCGGAATATGACATGGAGGGTGCGAAAGAGAGGGGGGAATCGAGAGCTAGGCGGAGAAGGAGGCAAGGGTGGGTAGAGAGAAAATGACGGTGGAAGGGGCGAGCGGATGAGAAAACATCCTCCCAGCGACAGCGAGGAGCTATGATGGAGCTCCTGGAGCGGAATATGACATGGAGGGTGCGAAAGAGAGGGGGGAATTGAGAGCTGCGCGGAGAAGGAGGCAAGGGTGGGTAGAGAGAAAATGACGGTGGAAGGGGCGAGCGGATGAGAAAACATCCTCCCAGCGACAGCGAGGAGCTATGATGGAGCTCCTGGAGCGGAATATGACATGGAGGGTGCGAAAGAGAGGGGGGAATTGAGAGCTGCGCGGAGAAGGAGGCAAGGGTGGGTAGAGAGAAAATGACGGTGGAAGGGGCGAGCGGAGGAGAAAACATCCTCCCAGCGACAGCGAGGAGCTATGATGGAGCTCCTGGAGCTGGATGTAATATGGAGGGTGCGAGAGAGAGGGGGAATCGAGAGCTGCGCGGAGAAGGAGGCAAGGGTGGGTAGAGAGAAAATGACGGTGGAAGGGGCGAGCGGAGGAGAAAACATCCTCCCAGCGACAGCGAGGAGCTATGATGGAGCTCCTGGAGCGGAATATGCCATGGAGGGTGCGAAAGAGAGGGGGAATCGAGAGCTGCGCGGAGAAGGAGGCAAGGGTGGGTAGAGAGAAAATGACGGTGGAAGGGGCGAGCAGAGGAGAAAACATCCTCCCAGCGACAGCGAGGAGCTATGATGGAGCTCCTGGAGCGGAATATGACATGGAGGGTGCGAAAGAGAGGGGGGAATCGAGAGCTGCGCGGAAAAGGAGGAAAGGGTGGGTAGAGAGAAAATGACGGTGGAAGGGGCGAGCGGAGGAGAAAACATCCTCCCAGCGACAGTGAGGAGCTATGATGGAACTCCTGGAGCGGAATATGACATGGAGGGTGCGAAAGAGAGGGGGGAATCGAGAGCTGCGCGGGAAAGGAGGCAAGAATGGGTAGAGAGAAAATGACGGTGGAAGGGGCGAGCGGAGGAGAAAACATCCTCCCAGCGACAGCGAGGAGCTATGATGGAGCTCCTGGAGCTGGATGTAATATGGAGGGTGCGAGAGAGAGGGGGGAATCGAGAGCTGCGCGGAGAAGGAGGCAAGGGTGGGTAGAGAGAAAATGACGGTGGAAGGGGCGAGCGGAGGAGAAAACATCCTCCCAGCGACAGCGAGGAGCTATGATGGAGCTCCTGAAGCTGGATGTAATATGGAGGGTGCGAGAGAGAGGAGGGAATCGAGAGCTGCTCGGAGAAGGAGGCAAGGGTGGGTAGAGAGAAAATGACGGTGGAAGGGGCGAGCGGAGGAGAAAACATCCTCCCAGCGACAGCGAGGAGCTATGATGGAGCTCCTGGAGCGGAATATGACATGGAGGGTGCGAAAGAGAGCGGGGAATCGAGAGTTGCGCGGAGAAGGAGGCAAGGGTGGGTAGAGAGAAAATGACGGTGGAAGGGGCGAGCGGAGGAGAAAACATCCTCCCAGCGACAGTGAGGAGCTATGATGGAGCTCCTGGAGCGGAATATGACATGGAGGGTTCGAAAGAGGGGGGGGAATCGAGAGCTGCGCGGAGAAGGAGGCAAGGGTGGGTAGAGAGAAAATGACGGTGGAAGGGGCGAGCGGATGAGAAAACATCCTCCCAGCGACAGCGAGGAGCTATGATGGAGCTCCTGGAGCGGAATATGACATGGAGGGTGCGAAAGAGAGGGGGGAATTGAGAGCTGCGCGGAGAAGGAGGCAAGGGTGGGTAGAGAGAAAATGACGGTGGAAGGGGCGAGCGGAGGAGAAAACATCCTCCCAGCGACAGCGAGGAGCTATGATGGAGCTCCTGGAGCTGGATGTAATATGGAGGGTGCGAGAGAGAGGGGGAATGGAGAGCTGCGCGGAGAAGGAGGCAAGGGTGGGTAGAGAGAAAATGACGGTGGAAGGGGCGAGCGGAGGAGAAAACATCCTCCCAGCGACAGCGAGGAGCTATGATGGAGCTCCTGGAGCGGAATATGCCATGGAGGGTGCGAAAGAGAGGGGGGAATCGAGAGCTGCGCGGAGAAGGAGGCAAGGGTGGGTAGAGAGAAAATGACGGTGGAAGGGGCGAGCAGAGGAGAAAACATCCTCCCAGCGACAGCGAGGAGCTATGATGGAGCTCCTGGAGCGGAATATGACATGGAGGGTGCGAAAGAGAGGGGGGAATCGAGAGCTGCGCGGAAAAGGAGGAAAGGGTGGGTAGAGAGAAAATGACGGTGGAAGGGGCGAGCGGAGGAGAAAACATCCTCCCAGCGACAGCAAGGAGCTATGATGGAGCTCCTGGTGCGGAATATGACATGGTGGGTGCGAGAGAGAGGGGGGAATCGAGAGCGGCGCGGAGAAGGAGGCAACGGTGGGTGGAGAGAAAATGACGGCGGAAACGGCGAGCAGAGGAGAAAACATCCTCCAAGCGACAGCGAGGAGCTATGATGGAGCTCCTGGAGCTGGATATAATATGGAGGGTGCGAGAGAGAGGAGGGAATCGAGAGCTGCGCGGAGAAGGAGGCAAGGGTGGGTAGAGAGAAAATGACGGTGGAAGGGGCGAGCGGAGGAGAAAACATCCTCCCAGCGACAGCGAGGAGCTATGATGGAGCTCCTGGAGCGGAATATGACATGGAGGGTGCGAAAGAGAGGGGGGAATCGAGAGTTGCGCGGAGAAGGAGGCAAGGGTGGGTAGAGAGAAAATGACGGTGGAAGGGGCGAGCGGAGGAGAAAACATCCTCCCAGCGACAGCGAGGAGCTATGAAGGAGCTCCTGGAGCGGAATATGACATGGAGGGTGCGAAAGAGAGGGGGGAATCGAGAGCTGCGCGGAGAAGGAGGCAAGGGTGGGTAGAGAGAAAATGACGGTGGAAGGGGCGAGCGGAGGAGAAAACATCCTCCCAGCGACAGCGAGGAGCTATGATGGAGCTCCTGAAGCTGGATGTAATATGGAGGGTGCGAGAGAGAGGAGGGAATCGAGAGCTGCGCGGAGAAGGAGGCAAGGGTGGGTAGAGAGAAAATGACGGTGGAAGGGGCGAGCGGAGGAGAAAACATCCTCCCAGCGACAGCGAGGAGCTATGATGGAGCTCCTGGAGCGGAATATGACATGGAGGGTGCGAAAGAGAGGGGGAATCGAGAGCTGCGCGGAGAAGGAGGCAAGGGTGGGTAGAGAGAAAATGACGGTGGAAGGGGCGAGCGGAGGAGAAAACATCCTCCCAGCGACAGTGAGGAGCTATGATGGAACTCCTGGAGCGGAATATGACATGGAGGGTGCGAAAGAGAGGGGGGAATCGAGAGCTGCGCGGAAAAGGAGGCAAGGGTGGGTAGAGAGAAAATGACGGTGGAAGGGGCGAGCGGAGGAGAAAACATCCTCCCAGCAACAGCGAGGAGCTATGATGGAGCTCCTGGAGCGGAATATGACATGGAGGGTGCGAAAGAGAGGGGGAATCGAGAGCTGCGCGGAAAAGGAGGAAAGGGTGGGTAGAGAGAAAATGACGGTGGAAGGGGCGAGCGGAGGAGAAAACATCCTCCCAGCGACAGCGAGGAGCTATGATGGAGCTCCTGGAGCGGAATATGTCATGGAGGGTTCGAAAGAGAGGGGGGAATCGAGAGCTGCGCGGAGAAGGAGGCAAGGGTGGGTAGAGAGAAAATGACGGTGGAAGGGGCGAGCGGAGGAGAAAACATCCTCCCAGCGACAGTGAGGAGCTATGATGGAACTCCTGGAGCGGAATATGACATGGAGGGTGCGAAAGAGAGGGGGGAATCGAGAGCTGCGCGGAGAAGGAGGCAAGGGTGGGTAGAGAGAAAATGACGGGGGAAGGGGCGAGCGGAGGAGAAAACATCCTCCCAGCGACAGTGAGGAGCTATGATGGAACTCCTGGAGCGGAATATGACATGGAGGGTGCGAAAGAGATGGGGGAATCGAGAGCTGCGCGGAGAAGGAGGCAAGGGTGGGTAGAGAGAAAATGACGGTGGAAGGGGCGAGCGGAGGAGAAAACATCCTCCCAGCGACAGTGAGGAGCTATGATGGAACTCCTGGAGCGGAATATGACATGGAGGGTGCGAAAGAGAGGGGGGAATCGAGAGCTGCGCGGAAAAGGAGGAAAGGGTGGGTAGAGAGAAAAAGACGGTGGAAGGGGCGAGCGGAGGAGAAAACATCCTCCCAGCGACAGCGAGGAGCTATGATGGAGCTCCTGGAGCGGAATATGACAAGGAGGGTGCGAAAGAGAGGGGGGAATCGAGAGCTGCGCGGAAAAGGAGGAAAGGGTGGGTAGAGAGAAAATGACGGTGGAAGGGGCGAGCGGAGGAGAAAACATCCTCCCAGCGACAGCGAGGAGCTATGATGGAGCTCCTGGAGCGGAATATGACATGGAGGGTGCGAAAGAGAGGGGGGAATCGAGAGCTGCGCGGAGAAGGAGGCAAGGGTGGGTAGAGAGAAAATGACGGTGGAAGGGGCGAGCGGAGGAGAAAACATCCTCCCAGCGACAGTGAGGAGCTATGATGGAACTCCTGGAGCAAAATATGACATGGAGGGTGCGAAAGAGAGGGGGGAATCGAGAGCTGCGCGGAAAAGGAGGCAAGGGTGGGTAGAGAGAAAATGACGGTGGAAGGGGCGAGCGGAGGAGAAAACATCCTCCCAGCGACAGCGAGGAGCTATGATGGAGCTCCTGGAGCTGGATGTAATATGGAGGGTGCGAGAGAGAGGGGGAATCGAGAGCTGCGCGGAGAAGGAGGCAAGGGTGGGTAGAGAGAAAATGACGGTGGAAGGGGCGAGCGGAGGAGAAAACATCCTCCCAGCGACAGCGAGGAGCTATGATGGAGCTCCTGGTGCGGAATATGACATGGAGGGTGCGAAAGAGAGGGGGGAATCGAGAGCTGCGCGGAAAAGAAGGCAAGGGTGGGTAGAGAGAAAATGACGGTGGAAGGGGCGAGCGGAGGAGAAAACATCCTCCCAGCGACAGCGAGGAGCTATGATGGAGCTCCTGGAGCGGAATATGACATGGAGGGTGCGAAAGAGAGGGGGGAATCGAGAGCTGCGCGGAAAAGGAGGCAAGGGTGGGTAGAGAGAAAATGACGGTGGAAGGGGCGAGCGGAGGAGAAAACATCCTCCCAGCGACAGCGAGGAGCTATGATGGAGCTCCTGGAGCGGAATACGACATGGAGGGTGCAAAAGAGAGGGGGGAATCGAGAGCTGCGCGGAAAAGGAGGCAAGGGTGGGTAGAGAGAAAATGACGGTGGAAGGGGCGAGCGGAGGAGAAAACATCCTCCCAGCGACAGCGAGGAGCTATGATGGAGCTCCTGGAGCGTAATATGACATGGAGGGTGCGAAAGAGAGGGGGGAATCGAGAGCTGCGCGGAAAAGGAGGAAAGGGTGGGTAGAGAGAAAATGACGGTGGAAGGGGCGAGCTGAGGAGAAAACATCCTCCCAGCGACAGCGAGGAGCTATGATGGAGCTCCTGGAGCGGAATATGACATGGAGGGTTCGAAAGAGAGGGGGGAATCGAGAGCTGCGCGGAGAAGGAGGCAAGGGTGGGTAGAGAGAAAATGACGGTGGAAGGGGCGAGCAGAGGAGAAAACATCCTCCCAGCGACAGTGAGGAGCTATGATGGAACTCCTGGAGTGGAATATGACATGGAGGGTGCGAAAGAGAGGGGAGAATCGAGAGCTGCGCGGAAAAGGAGGCAAGGGTGGGTAGAGAGAAAATGACGGTGGAAGGGGCGAGCGGAGGAGAAAACATCCTCCCAGCGACAGCGAGGAGCTATGATGGAGCTCCTGGAGCTGGATGTAATATGGAGGGTGCGAGAGAGAGGAGGGAATCGAGAGCTGCGCGGAGAAGGAGGCAAGGGTGGGTAGAGAGAAAATGACGGTGGAAGGGGCGAGCGGAGGAGAAAACATCCTCCCAGCGACAGCGAGGAGCTATGATGGAGCTCCTGGAGCTAGATGTAATATGGAGGGTGCGAGAGAGAGGGGGAATCGATAGCTGCGCGGAGAAGGAGGCAAGGGTGGGTAGAGAGAAAATGACGGTGGAAGGGGCGAGCGGAGGAGAAAACATCCTCCCAGCGACAGCGAGGAGCTATGATGGAGCTCCTGGAGCTGGATGTAATATGGAGGGTGCGAGAGAGAGGAGGGAATCGAGAGCTGCGCGGAGAAGGAGGCAAGGGTGGGTAGAGAGAAAATGACGGTGGAAGGGGCGAGCAGAGGAGAAAACATCCTCCCAGCAACAGTGAGGAGCTATGATGGAACTCCTGGAGCGGAATATGACATGGAGGGTGCGAAAGAGAGGGGGGAATCGAGAGCTGCGCGGAAAAGGAGGCAAGGGTTGGTAGAGAGAAAATGACGGTGGAAGGGGCGAGCGGAGGAGAAAACATCCTCCCAGCGACAGCGAGGAGCTATGATGGAGCTCCTGGAGCTGGATGTAATATGGAGGGTGCGAGAGAGAGGGGGGAATCGAGAGCTGCGCGGAGAAGGAGGCAAGGGTGGGTAGAGAGAAAATGACGGTGGAAGGGGCGAGCGGAGGAGAAAACATCCTCCCATCGACAGCGAGGAGCTATGATGGAGCTCCTGGAGCGGAATATGACATGGAGGGTGCGAAAGAGAGGGGGGAATCGAAAGCTGCGCGGAGAAGGAGGCAAGGGTGGGTAGAGAGAAAATGACGGTGGAAGGGGCGAGCGGAGGAGAAAACATCCTCCCAGCGACAGCGAGGAGCTATGATGGAGCTCCTGGAGCTGGATGTAATATGGAGGGTGCGAGAGAGAGGAGGGAATCGAGAGCTGCGCGGAGAAGGAGGCAAGGGTGGGTAGAGAGAAAATGACGGTGGAAGGGGCGAGCGGAGGAGAAAACATCCTCCCAGCGACAGCGAGGAGCTATGATGGAGCTCCTGGAGCTGGATGTAATATGGAGGGTGCGAGAGAGAGGAGGGAATCGAGAGCTGCGCGGAGAAGGAGGCAAGGGTGGGTAGAGAGAAAATGATGGTGGAAGGGGCGAGTGGAGGAGAAAACATCCTCCCAGCGACAGCGAGGAGCTATGATGGAGCTCCTGGAGCGGAATATGACATGGAGGGTGAGAAAGAGAGGGGGGAATCGAGAGCTGCGCGGAGAAGGAGGCAAGGGTGGGTAGAGAGAAAATGACGGGGGAAGGGGCGAGCGGAGGAGAAAACATCCTCCCAGCGACAGTGAGGAGCTATGATGGAACTCCTGGAGCGGAATATGACATGGAGGGTGCGAAAGAGAGGGGGGAATCGAGAGCTGCGCGGAAAAGGAGGCAAGGGTGGGTAGAGAGAAAATGACGGTGGAAGGGGCGAGCGGAGGAGAAAACATCCTCCCAGCGACAGCGAGGAGCTATGATGGAGCTCCTGGAGCTGGATGTAATATGGAGGGTGCGAGAGAGAGGGGGGAATCGAGAGCTGCGCGGAGAAGGAGGCAAGGGTGGGTAGAGATAAAATAACGGTGGAAGGGGCGAGCGGAGGAGAAAACATCCTCCCAGCGACAGTGAGGAGCTATGATGGAACTCCTGGAGCGGAATATGACATGGAGGGTGCGAAAGAGAGGGGGGAATTGAGAGCTGCGCGGAGAAGGAGGCAAGGGTGGGTAGAGAGAAAATGACGGTGGAAGGGGCGAGCGGAGGAGAAAACATCCTCCCAGCGACAGCGAGGAGCTATGATGGAGCTCCTGGAGCGGAATATGCCATGGAGGGTGCGAAAGAGAGGGGGGAATCGAGAGCTGCGCGGAGAAGGAGGCAAGGGTGGGTAGAGAGAAAATGACGGTGGAAGGGGCGAGCAGAGGAGAAAACATCCTCCCAGCGACAGCGAGGAGCTATGATGGAGCTCCTGGAGCGGAATATGACATGGAGGGTGCGAAAGAGAGGGGGGAATCGAGAGCTGCGCGGAAAAGGAGGAAAGGGTGGGTAGAGAGAAAATGACGGTGGAAGGGGCGAGCGGAGGAGAAAACATCCTCCCAGCGACAGTGAGGAGCTATGATGGAACTCCTGGAGCGGAATATGACATGGAGGGTGCGAAAGAGAGGGGGGAATCGAGAGCTGCGCGGGAAAGGAGGCAAGAATGGGTAGAGAGAAAATGACGGTGGAAGGGGCGAGCGGAGGAGAAAACATCCTCCCAGTGACAGCGAGGAGCTATGATGGAGCTCCTGGAGCGGAATATGCCATGGAGGGTGCGAAAGAGAGGGGGGAATCGAGAGCTAGGCGGAGAAGGAGGCAAGGGTGGGTAGAGAGAAAATGACGGTGGAAGGGGCGAGCAGAGGAGAAAACATCCTCCCAGCGACAGCGAGGAGCTATGATGGAGCTCCTGGAGCGGAATATGACATGGAGGGTTTGAAAGAGAGGGGGGAATCAAGAGCTGCGCGGAGAAGGAGGCAAGGGTGGGTAGAGAGAAAATGACGGTGGAAGGGGCGAGCGGATGAGAAAACATCCTCCCAGCGACAGCGAGGAGCTATGATGGAGCTCCTGGAGCGGAATATGACATGGAGGGTGCGAAAGAGAGGGGGGAATCGAGAGCTGCGCGGGAAAGGAGGCAAGAATGGGTAGAGAGAAAATGACGGTGGAAGGGGCGAGCGGAGGAGAAAACATCCTCCCAGCGACAGCGAGGAGCTATGATGGAGCTCCTGGAGCGGAATATGACATGGAGGGTGCGAAAGAGAGGGGGGAATCGAGAGCTGCGCGGAGAAGGAGGCAAGGGTGGGTAGAGAGAAAATGACGGTGGAAGGGGCGAGCGGAGGAGAAAACATCCTCCCAGCGACAGTGAGGAGCTATGATGGAACTCCTGGAGCGGAATATGACATGGAGGGTGCGAAAGAGAGGGGGGAATCGAGAGCTGCGCGGAGAAGGAGGCAAGGGTGGGTAGAGAGAAAATGACGGTGGAAGGGGCGAGCGGAGGAGAAAACATCCTCCCAGCGACAGCGAGGAGCTATGATGGAGCTCCTGGAGCGGAATATGACATGGAGGGTGCGAAAGGGAGGGGGGAATTGAGAGCTGCGCGGAGAAGGAGGCAAGGGTGGGTAGAGAGAAAATGACGGTGGAAGGGGCGAGCGGAGGAGAAAACATCCTCCCAGCGACAGCGAGGAGCTATGATGGAGCTCCTGGAGCGGAATATGACATGGAAGGTGCGAAAGAGAGGGGGGAATCGAGAGCTGCGTGGAAAAGGAGGCAAGGGTGGGTAGAGAGAAAATGACGGTGGAAGGGGCGAGCGGAGGAGAAAACATCCTCCCAGCGACAGTGAGGAGCTATGATGGAACTCCTGGAGCGGAATATGACATGGAGGGTGCGAAAGAGAGGGGGGAATCGAGAGCTGCGCGGAAAAGGAGGCAAGGGTGGGTAGAGAGAAAATGACGGTGGAAGGGGCGAGCGGAGGAGAAAACATCCTCCCAGCGACAGCGAGGAGCTATGATAGAGCTCCTGGAGCGGGATATGACATGGAGGGTGCGAAAGAGAGGGGGGAATCGAGAGCTGCGCGGAAAAGGAGGCAAGGGTGGGTAGAGAGAAAATGACGGTGGAAGGGGCGAGCGGAGGAGAAAATATCCTCCCAGCGACAGCGAGGAGCTATGATGGAGCTCCTGGAGCTGGATGTAATATGGAGGGTGCGAGAGAGAGGGGGGAATCGAGAGCTGCGCGGAGAAGGAGGCAAGGGTGGGTAGAGAGAAAATGACGGTGGAAGGGGCGAGCGGAGGAGAAAACATCCTCCCAGCAACAGCGAGGAGCTATGATGGAGCTCCTGGAGCGGAATATGACATGGAGGGTGCGAAAGAGAGGGGGGAATCGAGAGCTGCGCGGAGAAGGAGGCAAGGGTGGGTAGAGAGAAAATGACGGTGGAAGGGGCGAGCGGAGGAGAAAACATCCTCCCAGCGACAGCGAGGAGCTATGATGGAGCTCCTGGAGCGGAATATGACATGGAGGGTGCGCAAGAGAGGGGGGAATCGAGAGCTGCGCGGAGAAGGAGGCAAGGGTGGGTAGAGAGAAAATGACGGTGGAAGGGGCGAGCGGAGGAGAAAACATCCTCCCAGCGACAGCGAGGAGCTATGATGGAGCTCCTGGAGCGGAATATGACATGGAGGGTGCGAAAGAGAGGGGGGAATCGAGAGCTGCGCGGAGAAGGAGGCAAGGGTGGGTAGAGAGAAAATGACGGTGGAAGGGGCGAGCGGAGGAGAAAACATCCTCCCAGCGACAGTGAGGAGCTATGATGGAACTCCTGGAGCGGAATATGACATGGAGGGTGCGAAAGAGAGGGGGGAATCGAGAGCTGCGCGGAGAAGGAGGCAAGGGTGGGTAGAGAGAAAATGACGGTGGAAGGGGCGAGCGGAGGAGAAAACATCCTCCCAGCGACAGCGAGGAGCTATGATGGAGCTCCTGGAGCGGAATATGCCATGGAGGGTGCGAAAGAGAGGGGGGAATCGAGAGCTGCGCGGAGAAGGAGGCAAGGGTGGGTAGAGAGAAAATGACGGTGGAAGGGGCGAGCAGAGGAGAAAACATCCTCCCAGCGACAGCGAGGAGCTATGATGGAGCTCCTGGAGCGGAATATGACATGGAGGGTGCGAAAGAGAGGGGGGAATCGAGAGCTGCGCGGAAAAGGAGGAAAGGGTGGGTAGAGAGAAAATGACGGTGGAAGGGGCGAGCGGAGGAGAAAACATCCTCCCAGCGACAGTGAGGAGCTATGATGGAACTCCTGGAGCGGAATATGACATGGAGGGTGCGAAAGAGAGGGGGGAATCGAGAGCTGCGCGGGAAAGGAGGCAAGAATGGGTAGAGAGAAAATGACGGTGGAAGGGGCGAGCGGAGGAGAAAACATCCTCCCAGTGACAGCGAGGAGCTATGATGGAGCTCCTGGAGCGGAATATGCCATGGAGGGTGCGAAAGAGAGGGGGGAATCGAGAGCTAGGCGGAGAAGGAGGCAAGGGTGGGTAGAGAGAAAATGACGGTGGAAGGGGCGAGCAGAGGAGAAAACATCCTCCCAGCGACAGCGAGGAGCTATGATGGAGCTCCTGGAGCGGAATATGACATGGAGGGTTTGAAAGAGAGGGGGGAATCAAGAGCTGCGCGGAGAAGGAGGCAAGGGTGGGTAGAGAGAAAATGACGGTGGAAGGGGCGAGCGGATGAGAAAACATCCTCCCAGCGACAGCGAGGAGCTATGATGGAGCTCCTGGAGCGGAATATGACATGGAGGGTGCGAAAGAGAGGGGGGAATCGAGAGCTGCGCGGGAAAGGAGGCAAGAATGGGTAGAGAGAAAATGACGGTGGAAGGGGCGAGCGGAGGAGAAAACATCCTCCCAGCGACAGCGAGGAGCTATGATGGAGCTCCTGGAGCGGAATATGACATGGAGGGTGCGAAAGAGAGGGGGGAATCGAGAGCTGCGCGGAGAAGGAGGCAAGGGTGGGTAGAGAGAAAATGACGGTGGAAGGGGCGAGCGGAGGAGAAAACATCCTCCCAGCGACAGTGAGGAGCTATGATGGAACTCCTGGAGCGGAATATGACATGGAGGGTGCGAAAGAGAGGGGGGAATCGAGAGCTGCGCGGAGAAGGAGGCAAGGGTGGGTAGAGAGAAAATGACGGTGGAAGGGGCGAGCGGAGGAGAAAACATCCTCCCAGCGACAGCGAGGAGCTATGATGGAGCTCCTGGAGCGGAATATGACATGGAGGGTGCGAAAGGGAGGGGGGAATTGAGAGCTGCGCGGAGAAGGAGGCAAGGGTGGGTAGAGAGAAAATGACGGTGGAAGGGGCGAGCGGAGGAGAAAACATCCTCCCAGCGACAGCGAGGAGCTATGATGGAGCTCCTGGAGCGGAATATGACATGGAAGGTGCGAAAGAGAGGGGGGAATCGAGAGCTGCGTGGAAAAGGAGGCAAGGGTGGGTAGAGAGAAAATGACGGTGGAAGGGGCGAGCGGAGGAGAAAACATCCTCCCAGCGACAGTGAGGAGCTATGATGGAACTCCTGGAGCGGAATATGACATGGAGGGTGCGAAAGAGAGGGGGGAATCGAGAGCTGCGCGGAAAAGGAGGCAAGGGTGGGTAGAGAGAAAATGACGGTGGAAGGGGCGAGCGGAGGAGAAAACATCCTCCCAGCGACAGCGAGGAGCTATGATAGAGCTCCTGGAGCGGGATATGACATGGAGGGTGCGAAAGAGAGGGGGGAATCGAGAGCTGCGCGGAAAAGGAGGCAAGGGTGGGTAGAGAGAAAATGACGGTGGAAGGGGCGAGCGGAGGAGAAAATATCCTCCCAGCGACAGCGAGGAGCTATGATGGAGCTCCTGGAGCTGGATGTAATATGGAGGGTGCGAGAGAGAGGGGGGAATCGAGAGCTGCGCGGAGAAGGAGGCAAGGGTGGGTAGAGAGAAAATGACGGTGGAAGGGGCGAGCGGAGGAGAAAACATCCTCCCAGCAACAGCGAGGAGCTATGATGGAGCTCCTGGAGCGGAATATGACATGGAGGGTGCGAAAGAGAGGGGGGAATCGAGAGCTGCGCGGAGAAGGAGGCAAGGGTGGGTAGAGAGAAAATGACGGTGGAAGGGGCGAGCGGAGGAGAAAACATCCTCCCAGCGACAGCGAGGAGCTATGATGGAGCTCCTGGAGCGGAATATGACATGGAGGGTGCGCAAGAGAGGGGGGAATCGAGAGCTGCGCGGAGAAGGAGGCAAGGGTGGGTAGAGAGAAAATGACGGTGGAAGGGGCGAGCGGAGGAGAAAACATCCTCCCAGCGACAGCGAGGAGCTATGATGGAGCTCCTGGAGCGGAATATGACATGGAGGGTGCGAAAGAGAGGGGGGAATCGAGAGCTGCGCGGAGAAGGAGGCAAGGGTGGGTAGAGAGAAAATGACGGTGGAAGGGGCGAGCGGAGGAGAAAACATCCTCCCAGCGACAGTGAGGAGCTATGATGGAACTCCTGGAGCGGAATATGACATGGAGGGTGCGAAAGAGAGGGGGGAATCGAGAGCTGCGCGGAGAAGGAGGCAAGGGTGGGTAGAGAGAAAATGACGGTGGAAGGGGCGAGCGGAGGAGAAAACATCCTCCCAGCGACAGCGAGGAGCTATGATGGAGCTCCTGGAGCGGAATATGACATGGAGGGTGCGCAAGAGAGGGGGGAATCGAGAGCTGCGCGGAGAAGGAGGCAAGGGTGGGTAGAGAGAAAATGACGGTGGAAGGGGCGAGCGGAGGAGAAAACATCCTCCCAGCGACAGCGAGGAGCTATGATGGAGCTCCTGGAGCGGAATATGACATGGAGGGTGCGAAAGAGAGGGGGGAATCGAGAGCTGCGCGGAGAAGGAGGCAAGGGTGGGTAGAGAGAAAATGACGGTGGAAGGGGCGAGCGGAGGAGAAAACATCCTCCCAGCGACAGCGAGGAGCTATGATGGAGCTCCTGGAGCTGGATGTAATATGGAGGGTGCGAGAGAGAGGGGGGAATCGAGAGCTGCGCGGAGAAGGAGGCAAGGGTGGGTAGAGAGAAAATGACGGTGGAAGGGGCGAGCAGAGGAGAAAACATCCTCCCAGCGACAGTGAGGAGCTATGATGGAACTCCTGGAGCGGAATATGACATGGAGGGTGCGAGAGAGAGGGGGGAATCGAGAGCTGCGCGGAGAAGGAGGCAAGGGTGGGTAGAGAGAAAATGACGGTGGAAGGGGCGAGCAGAGGAGAAAACATCCTCCCAGCGACAGTGAGGAGCTATGATGGAACTCCTGGAGCGGAATATGACATGGAGGGTGCGAGAGAGAGGGGGGAATCGAGAGCTGCGCGGAGAAGGAGGCAAGGGTGGGTAGAGAGAAAATGACGGTGGAAGGGGCGAGCGGAGGAGAAAACATCCTCCCAGCGACAGCGAGGAGCTATGATGGAGCTCCTGGAGCGGAATATGACATGGAGGGTGCGAAAGAGAGGGGGGAATCGAGAGCTGCGCGGAGAAGGAGGCAAGGGTGGGTAGAGAGAAAATGACGGTGGAAGGGGCGAGCGGAGGAGAAAACATCCTCCCAGCGACAGCGAGGAGCTATGATGGAGCTCCTGGAGCTGGATGTAATATGGAGGATGCGAGAGAGAGGGGGGAATCGATAGCTGCGCGGAGAAGGAGGCAAGGGTGGGTAGAGAGAAAATGACGGTGGAAGGGGCGAGCGGAGGAGAAAACATCCTCCCAGCGACAGCGAGGAGCTATGATGGAGCTCCTGGAGCGGGATATGACATGGTGGGTGCGAGAGAGAGGGGGGAATCGAGAGCGGCGCGGAGAAGGAGGCTAGGGTGGGTGGAGAGAAAATGACGGCGGAAGCGGCGAGCAGAGGAGAAAACATCCTCCCAGTGACAGTGAGGAGCTATGATGGAGCTCCTGGAGCTGGATGTAATATGGAGGGTGCGAGAGAGAGGAGGGAATCGAGAGCTGCGCGGAGAAGGAGGCAAGGGTGGGTAGAGAGAAAATGACGGTGGAAGGGGCGAGCGGAGGAGAAAACATCCTCCCAGCGACAGCGAGGAGCTATGATGGAGCTCCTGGAGCGGAATATGACATGGAGGGTGCGAAAGAGAGGGGGGAATCGAGAGCTGCGCGGAGAAGGAGGCAAGGGTGGGTAGAGAGAAAATGACGGTGGAAGGGGCGAGCGGAGGAGAAAACATCCTCCCAGCGACAGTGAGGAGCTATGATGGAACTCCTGGAGCGGAATATGACATGGAGGGTGCGAAAGAGAGGGGGGAATCGAGAGCTGCGCGGAAAAGGAGGCAAGGGTGGGTAGAGAGAAAATGATGGTGGAAGGGGCGAGCGGAGGAGAAAACATCCTCCCAGCGACAGCGAGGAGCTATGATGGAGCTCCTGGAGCGGAATATAACATGGAGGATGCGAAAGAGAGGGGGGAATCGAGAGCTGCGCGGAGAAGGAGGCAAGGGTGGGTAGAGAGAAAATGACGGTGGAAGGGGCGAGCAGAGGAGAAAACATCCTCCCAGCGACAGTGAGGAGCTATGATGGAACTCCTGGAGCGGAATATGACATGGAGGGTGCGAAAGAGAGGGGGGAATCGAGAGCTGCGCGGAAAAGGAGGCAAGGGTGGGTAGAGAGAAAATGACGGTGGAAGTGGCGAGCGGAGGAGAAAACATCCTCCCAGCGACAGCGAGGAGCTATGATGGAGCTCCTGGAGCTGGATGTAATATGGAGGGTGCGAGAGAGAGGAGGGAATCGAGAGCTGCACGGAGAAGGAGGCAAGGGTGGGTAGAGAGAAAATGACGGTGGAAGGGGCGAGCGGAGGAGAAAACATCCTCCCAGCGACAGCGAGGAGCTATGATGGAGCTCCTGGAGCGGAATATGACATGGAGGGTGCGAAAGAGAGGGGGGAATTGAGAGCTGCGCGGAGAAGGAGGCAAGGGTGGGTAGAGAGAAAATGACGGTGGAAGGGGCGAGCGGAGGAGAAAACATCCTCCCAGCGACAGCGAGGAGCTATGATGGAGCTCCTGGAGCGGAATATGACATGGAAGGTGCGAAAGAGAGGGGGGAATCGAGAGCTGCGCGGAAAAGGAGGCAAGGGTGGGTAGAGAGAAAATGACGGTGGAAGGGGCGAGCGGAGGAGAAAACATCCTCCCAGCGACAGTGAGGAGCTATGATGGAGCTCCTGGAGCAGAATATGACATAGAGGGTGCGAAAGAGAGGGGGGAATCGAGAGTGGCGCGGAGAAGGAGGCAAGGGTGGGTGGAGAGAAAATGACGGCGGAAGCGGCGAGCAGAGGAGAAAACATCCTCCCAGCGACAGCGAGGAGCTATGATGGAGCTCCTGGAGCTGGATGTAATATGGAGGGTGCGAGAGAGAGGAGGGAATCGAGAGCTGCGCGGAGAAGGAGGCAAGGGTGGGTAGAGAGAAAATGACGGTGGAAGGGGCGAGTGGAGGAGAAAACATCCTCCCAGCGACAGCGAAGAGCTATGATGGAGCTCCTGGAGCTGGATATAATATGGAGGGTGCGAGAGAGAGGAGGGAATCGAGAGCAGCGCGGAGAAGGAGGCAAGGGTGGGTAGAGAGAAAATGATGGTGGAAGGGGCGAGTGGAGGAGAAAACATCCTCCCAGCGACAGCGAAGAGCTATGATGGAGCTCCTGGAGCGGAATATGAGATGGAGGGTGCGAAAGAGAGGGGGGAATCGAGAGCTGCGCGGAGAAGGAGGCAAGGGTGGGTAGAGAGAAAATGACGGTGGAAGGGGCGAGCGGAGGAGAAAACATCCTCCCAGCGACAGCGAGGAGCTATGATGGAGCTCCTGGAGCGGAATATGACATGGAGGGTGCGAAAGAGAGGGGGGAATCGAGAGCTGCGCGGAGAAGGAGGCAAGGGTGGGTAGAGAGAAAATGACGGTGGAAGGGGCGAGCGGAGGAGAAAACATCCTCCCAGCGACAGCGAGGAGCTATGATGGAGCTCCTGGAGCTGGATGTAATATGGAGGGTGCGAGAGAGAGGGGGGAATCGAGAGCTGCGCGGAGAAGGAGGCAAGGGTGGGTAGAGAGAAAATGACGGTGAAAGGGGCGAGCGGAGGAGAAAACATCCTCCCAGCGACAGCGAGGAGCTATGATGGAGCTCCTAAAGCGGAATATGACATGGAGGGTGCGAAAGAGAGGGGGGAATCGAGAGCTGCGCGGAGAAGGAGGCAAGGGTGGGTAGAGAGAAAATGACGGTGGAAGGGGCGAGCGGAGGAGAAAACATCCTCCCAGCGACAGCGAGGAGCTATGATGGAGCTCCTGGAGCGGAATATGACATGGAGGGTGCGCAAGAGAGGGGGGAATCGAGAGCTGCGCGGAGAAGGAGGCAAGGGTGGGTAGAGAGAAAATGACGGTGGAAGGGGCGAGCGGAGGAGAAAACATCCTCCCAGCGACAGCGAGGAGCTATGATGGAGCTCCTGGAGCGGAATATGACATGGAAGGTGCGAAAGAGAGGGGGGAATCGAGAGCTGCGCGGAGAAGGAGGCAAGGGTGGGTAGAGAGAAAATGACGGTGGAAGGGGCGAGCGGAGGAGAAAACATCCTCCCAGCGACAGCGAGGAGCTATGATGGAGCTCCTGGAGCGGAATATGACATGGAAGGTGCGAAAGAGAGGGGGGAATCGAGAGCTGCGCGGAAAAGGAGGCAAGGGTGGGTAGAGAGAAAATGACGGTGGAAGGGGCGAGCGGAGGAGAAAACATCCTCCCAGCGACAGTGAGGAGCTATGATGGAGCTCCTGGAGCAGAATATGACATAGAGGGTGCGAAAGAGAGGGGGGAATCGAGAGCGGCGCGGAGAAGGAGGCAAGGGTGGGTGGAGAGAAAATGACGGCGGAAGCGGCGAGCAGAGGAGAAAACATCCTCCCAGCGACAGCGAGGAGCTATGATGGAGCTCCTGGAGCTGGATGTAATATGGAGGGTGCGAGAGAGAGGAGGGAATCGAGAGCTGCGCGGAGAAGGAGGCAAGGGTGGGTAGAGAGAAAATGACGGTGGAAGGGGCGAGTGGAGGAGAAAACATCCTCCCAGCGACAGCGAAGAGCTATGATGGAGCTCCTGGAGCTGGATATAATATGGAGGGTGCGAGAGAGAGGAGGGAATCGAGAGCAGCGCGGAGAAGGAGGCAAGGGTGGGTAGAGAGAAAATGATGGTGGAAGGGGCGAGTGGAGGAGAAAACATCCTCCCAGCGACAGCGAAGAGCTATGATGGAGCTCCTGGAGCGGAATATGAGATGGAGGGTGCGAAAGAGAGGGGGGAATCGAGAGCTGCGCGGAGAAGGAGGCAAGGGTGGGTAGAGAGAAAATGACGGTGGAAGGGGCGAGCGGAGGAGAAAACATCCTCCCAGCGACAGTGAGGAGCTATGATGGAACTCCTGGAGCGGAATATGACATGGAGGGTGCGAAAGAGAGGGGGGAATCGAGAGCTGCGCGGAAAAGGAGGCAAGGGTGGGTAGAGAGAAAATGACGGTGGAAGGGGCGAGCGGAGGAGAAAATATCCTCCCAGCGACAGCGAGGAGCTATGATGGAGCTCCTGGAGCTGGATGTAATATGGAGGGTGCGAGAGAGAGGGGGGAATCGAGAGCTGCGCGGAGAAGGAGGCAAGGGTGGGTAGAGAGAAAATGACGGTGGAAGGGGCGAGCGGAGGAGAAAACATCCTCCCAGCGACAGCGAGGAGCTATGATGGAGCTCCTGGAGCGGAATATGACATGGAGGGTTCGAAAGAGAGGGGGGAATCGAGAGCTGCGCGGAGAAGGAAGCAAGGGTGGGTAGAGAGAAAATGACGGTGGAAGGGGCGAGCGGATGAGAGAACATCCTCCCAGCGACAGCGAGGAGCTATGATGGAGCTCCTGGAGCGGAATATGACATGGAGGGTGCGAAAGAGAGGGGGGAATTGAGAGCTGCGCGGAGAAGGAGGCAAGGGTGGGTAGAGAGAAAATGACGGTGGAAGGGGCGAGCGGAGGAGAAAACATCCTCCCAGCGACAGCGAGGAGCTATGATGGAGCTCCTGGAGCTGGATGTAATATGGAGGGTGCGAGAGAGAGGGGGAATCGAGAGCTGCGCGGAGAAGGAGGCAAGGGTGGGTAGAGAGAAAATGATGGTGGAAGGGGCGAGCGGAGGAGAAAACATCCTCCCAGCGACAGCGAGGAGCTATGATGGAGCTCCTGGAGCGGAATATAACATGGAGGATGCGAAAGAGAGGGGGGAATCGAGAGCTGCGCGGAGAAGGAGGCAAGGGTGGGTAGAGAGAAAATGACGGTGGAAGGGGCGAGCAGAGGAGAAAACATCCTCCCAGCGACAGTGAGGAGCTATGATGGAACTCCTGGAGCGGAATATGACATGGAGGGTGCGAAAGAGAGGGGGGAATCGAGAGCTGCGCGGAAAAGGAGGCAAGGGTGGGTAGAGAGAAAATGACGGTGGAAGTGGTGAGCGGAGGAGAAAACATCCTCCCAGCGACAGCGAGGAGCTATGATGGAGCTCCTGGAGCTGGATGTAATATGGAGGGTGCGAGAGAGAGGAGGGAATCGAGAGCTGCACGGAGAAGGAGGCAAGGGTGGGTAGAGAGAAAATGACGGTGGAAGGGGCGAGCGGAGGAGAAAACATCCTCCCAGCGACAGCGAGGAGCTATGATGGAGCTCCTGGAGCGGAATATGACATGGAGGGTGCGAAAGAGAGGGGGGAATTGAGAGCTGCGCGGAGAAGGAGGCAAGGGTGGGTAGAGAGAAAATGACGGTGGAAGGGGCGAGCGGAGGAGAAAACATCCTCCCAGCGACAGCGAGGAGCTATGATGGAGCTCCTGGAGCGGAATATGACATGGAAGGTGCGAAAGAGAGGGGGGAATCGAGAGCTGCGCGGAAAAGGAGGCAAGGGTGGGTAGAGAGAAAATGACGGTGGAAGGGGCGAGCGGAGGAGAAAACATCCTCCCAGCGACAGTGAGGAGCTATGATGGAGCTCCTGGAGCAGAATATGACATAGAGGGTGCGAAAGAGAGGGGGGAATCGAGAGTGGCGCGGAGAAGGAGGCAAGGGTGGGTGGAGAGAAAATGACGGCGGAAGCGGCGAGCAGAGGAGAAAACATCCTCCCAGCGACAGCGAGGAGCTATGATGGAGCTCCTGGAGCTGGATGTAATATGGAGGGTGCGAGAGAGAGGAGGGAATCGAGAGCTGCGCGGAGAAGGAGGCAAGGGTGGGTAGAGAGAAAATGACGGTGGAAGGGGCGAGTGGAGGAGAAAACATCCTCCCAGCGACAGCGAAGAGCTATGATGGAGCTCCTGGAGCTGGATATAATATGGAGGGTGCGAGAGAGAGGAGGGAATCGAGAGCAGCGCGGAGAAGGAGGCAAGGGTGGGTAGAGAGAAAATGACGGTGGAAGGGGCGAGCGGAGGAGAAAACATCCTCCCAGCGACAGCGAGGAGCTATGATGGAGCTCCTGGAGCGGAATATGACATGGAGGGTGCGAAAGAGAGGGGGGAATCGAGAGCTGCGCGGAGAAGGAGGCAAGGGTGGGTAGAGAGAAAATGACGGTGGAAGGGGCGAGCGGAGGAGAAAACATCCTCCCAGCGACAGCGAGGAGCTATGATGGAGCTCCTGGAGCTGGATGTAATATGGAGGGTGCGAGAGAGAGGGGGGAATCGAGAGCTGCGCGGAGAAGGAGGCAAGGGTGGGTAGAGAGAAAATGACGGTGAAAGGGGCGAGCGGAGGAGAAAACATCCTCCCAGCGACAGCGAGGAGCTATGATGGAGCTCCTAAAGCGGAATATGACATGGAGGGTGCGAAAGAGAGGGGGGAATCGAGAGCTGCGCGGAGAAGGAGGCAAGGGTGGGTAGAGAGAAAATGACGGTGGAAGGGGCGAGCGGAGGAGAAAACATCCTCCCAGCGACAGCGAGGAGCTATGATGGAGCTCCTGGAGCGGAATATGACATGGAGGGTGCGCAAGAGAGGGGGGAATCGAGAGCTGCGCGGAGAAGGAGGCAAGGGTGGGTAGAGAGAAAATGACGGTGGAAGGGGCGAGCGGAGGAGAAAACATCCTCCCAGCGACAGCGAGGAGCTATGATGGAGCTCCTGGAGCGGAATATGACATGGAGGGTGCGAAAGAGAGGGGGGAATCGAGAGCTGCGCGGAGAAGGAGGCAAGGGTGGGTAGAGAGAAAATGACGGTGGAAGGGGCGAGCGGAGGAGAAAACATCCTCCCAGCGACAGCGAGGAGCTATGATGGAGCTCCTGGAGCGGAATATGACATGGAAGGTGCGAAAGAGAGGGGGGAATCGAGAGCTGCGCGGAGAAGGAGGCAAGGGTGGGTAGAGAGAAAATGACGGTGGAAGGGGCGAGCGGAGGAGAAAACATCCTCCCAGCGACAGCGAGGAGCTATGATGGAGCTCCTGGAGCGGAATATGACATGGAAGGTGCGAAAGAGAGGGGGGAATCGAGAGCTGCGCGGAAAAGGAGGCAAGGGTGGGTAGAGAGAAAATGACGGTGGAAGGGGCGAGCGGAGGAGAAAACATCCTCCCAGCGACAGTGAGGAGCTATGATGGAGCTCCTGGAGCAGAATATGACATAGAGGGTGCGAAAGAGAGGGGGGAATCGAGAGCGGCGCGGAGAAGGAGGCAAGGGTGGGTGGAGAGAAAATGACGGCGGAAGCGGCGAGCAGAGGAGAAAACATCCTCCCAGCGACAGCGAGGAGCTATGATGGAGCTCCTGGAGCTGGATGTAATATGGAGGGTGCGAGAGAGAGGAGGGAATCGAGAGCTGCGCGGAGAAGGAGGCAAGGGTGGGTAGAGAGAAAATGACGGTGGAAGGGGCGAGTGGAGGAGAAAACATCCTCCCAGCGACAGCGAAGAGCTATGATGGAGCTCCTGGAGCTGGATATAATATGGAGGGTGCGAGAGAGAGGAGGGAATCGAGAGCAGCGCGGAGAAGGAGGCAAGGGTGGGTAGAGAGAAAATGATGGTGGAAGGGGCGAGTGGAGGAGAAAACATCCTCCCAGCGACAGCGAAGAGCTATGATGGAGCTCCTGGAGCGGAATATGAGATGGAGGGTGCGAAAGAGAGGGGGGAATCGAGAGCTGCGCGGAGAAGGAGGCAAGGGTGGGTAGAGAGAAAATGACGGTGGAAGGGGCGAGCGGAGGAGAAAACATCCTCCCAGCGACAGTGAGGAGCTATGATGGAACTCCTGGAGCGGAATATGACATGGAGGGTGCGAAAGAGAGGGGGGAATCGAGAGCTGCGCGGAAAAGGAGGCAAGGGTGGGTAGAGAGAAAATGACGGTGGAAGGGGCGAGCGGAGGAGAAAATATCCTCCCAGCGACAGCGAGGAGCTATGATGGAGCTCCTGGAGCTGGATGTAATATGGAGGGTGCGAGAGAGAGGGGGGAATCGAGAGCTGCGCGGAGAAGGAGGCAAGGGTGGGTAGAGAGAAAATGACGGTGGAAGGGGCGAGCGGAGGAGAAAACATCCTCCCAGCGACAGCGAGGAGCTATGATGGAGCTCCTGGAGCGGAATATGACATGGAGGGTTCGAAAGAGAGGGGGGAATCGAGAGCTGCGCGGAGAAGGAAGCAAGGGTGGGTAGAGAGAAAATGACGGTGGAAGGGGCGAGCGGATGAGAGAACATCCTCCCAGCGACAGCGAGGAGCTATGATGGAGCTCCTGGAGCGGAATATGACATGGAGGGTGCGAAAGAGAGGGGGGAATTGAGAGCTGCGCGGAGAAGGAGGCAAGGGTGGGTAGAGAGAAAATGACGGTGGAAGGGGCGAGCGGAGGAGAAAACATCCTCCCAGCGACAGCGAGGAGCTATGATGGAGCTCCTGGAGCTGGATGTAATATGGAGGGTGCGAGAGAGAGGGGGAATCGAGAGCTGCGCGGAGAAGGAGGCAAGGGTGGGTAGAGAGAAAATGACGGTGGAAGGGGCGAGCGGAGGAGAAAACATCCTCCCAGCGACAGCGAGGAGCTATGATGGAGCTCCTGGAGCGGAATATGACATGGAGGGTTCGAAAGAGAGGGGGGAATCGAGAGCTGCGCGGAGAAGGAGGCAAGGGTGGGTAGAGAGAAAATGACGGTGGAAGGGGCGAGCAGAGGAGAAAACATCCTCCCAGCGACAGCGAGGAGCTATGATGGAGCTCCTGGAGCGGAATATGACATGGAGGGTTCGAAAGAGAGGGGGGAATCGAGAGCTGCGCGGAGAAGGAGGCAAGGGTGGGTAGAGAGAAAATGACGGTGGAAGGGGCGAGCGGAGGAGAAAACATTCTCCCAGCGACAGTGAGGAGCTATGATGCAACTCCTGGAGCGGAATATGACATGGAGGGTGCGAAAGAGAGGGGGGAATCGAGAGCTGCGCGGAGAAGGATGCAAGGGTGGGTAGAGAGAAAATGACGGTGGAAGGGGCGAGCAGAGGAGAAAACATCCTCCCAGCGACAGGGAGGAGCTATGATGGAGCTCCTGGAGCGGGATATGACATGGTGGGTGCGAGAGAGAGGGGGGAAACGAGAGCGGCGCGGAAAAGGAGGCAAGGGTGGGTGGAGAGAAAATGACGGCGGAAGGGGCGAGCAGAGGAGAAAACATCCTCCCAGCGACAGCGAGGAGCTATGATGGAGCTCCTGGAGCGGAATATGACATGGAGGGTGCGAAAGAGAGGGGGGAATCGAGAGCTGCGCGGAGAAGGAGGCAAGGGTGGGTAGAGAGAAAATGACGGTGGAAGGGGCGAGCGGAGGAGAAAACATCCTCCCAGCGACAGCGAGGAGCTATGATGGAGCTCCTGGAGCGGAATATGACATGGAGGGTGCGAAAGAGAGGGGGGAATCGAGAGCTGCGCGGAAAAGGAGGCAAGGGTGGGTAGAGAGAAAATGACAGTGAAAGGGGCGAGCGGAGGAGAATACATCCTCCCAGCGACAGCGAGGAGCTATGATGGAGCTCCTGGAGCGGAATATGACATGGAGGGTGCGAAAGAGAGGGGGGAATCGAGAGCTGCGCGGAGAAGGAGGCAAGGGTGGGTAGAGAGAAAATGACGGTGGAAGGGGCGAGCGGAGGAGAAAACATCCTCCCAGCGACAGCGAGGAGCTATGATGGAGCTCCTGGAGCGGAATATGACATGGAGGGTGCGAAAGAGAGGGGGGAATCGAGAGCTGCGCGGAGAAGGAGGCAAGGGTGGGTAGAGAGAAAATGACGGTGGAAGGGGCGAGCGGAGGAGAAAACATCCTCCCAGCGACAGTCAGGAGCTATAATGGAGCTCCTGGAGCGGGATATGACATGGAGGGTGCGAAAGAGAGGGGGGAATCGAGAGCTGCACGGAGAAGGAGGCAAGGGTGGGTGGAGAGAAAATGACGGCGGAAGCGGGGAGCAGAGGAGAAAACATCCTCCCAGCGACAGCGAGGAGCTATGATGGAGCTCCTGGAGCGGAATATGACATGGAGGGTGCGAAAGAGAGGGGGGAATCGAGAGCTGCGCGGAGAAGGAGGCAAGGGTGGGTAGAGAGAAAATGACGGTGGAAGGGGCGAGCGGAGGAGAAAACATCCTCCCAGCGACAGTGAGGAGCTATGATGGAACTCCTGGAGCGGAATATGACATGGAGGGTGCGAAAGAGAGGGGGGAATCGAGAGCTGCGCGGAGAAGGAGGCAAGGGTGGGTAGAGAGAAAATGACGGTGGAAGGGGCGAGCAGAGGAGAAAACATCCTCCCAGCGACAGTGAGGAGCTATGATGGAACTCCTGGAGCGGAATATGACATGGAGGGTGCGAGAGAGAGGGGGGAATCGAGAGCTGCACGGAGAAGGAGGCAAGGGTGGGTAGAGAGAAAATGACGGTGGAAGGGGCGAGCGGAGGAGAAAACATCCTCCCAGCGACAGCGAGGAGCTATGATGGAGCTCCTGGAGCGGAATATGACATGGAGGGTGCGAAAGAGAGGGGGGAATCGAGAGCTGCGCGGAAAAGGAGGCAAGGGTGGGTAGAGAGAAAATGACAGTGAAAGGGGCGAGCGGAGGAGAATACATCCTCCCAGCGACAGCGAGGAGCTATGATGGAGCTCCTGGAGCGGAATATGACATGGAGGGTGCGAAAGAGAGGGGGGAATCGAGAGCTGCGCGGAGAAGGAGGCAAGGGTGGGTAGAGAGAAAATGACGGTGGAAGGGGCGAGCGGAGGAGAAAACATCCTCCCAGCGACAGCGAGGAGCTATGATGGAGCTCCTGGAGCGGAATATGACATGGAGGGTGCGAAAGAGAGGGGGGAATCGAGAGCTGCGCGGAGAAGGAGGCAAGGGTGGGTAGAGAGAAAATGACGGTGGAAGGGGCGAGCGGAGGAGAAAACATCCTCCCAGCGACAGTCAGGAGCTATAATGGAGCTCCTGGAGCGGGATATGACATGGAGGGTGCGAAAGAGAGGGGGGAATCGAGAGCTGCACGGAGAAGGAGGCAAGGGTGGGTGGAGAGAAAATGACGGCGGAAGCGGGGAGCAGAGGAGAAAACATCCTCCCAGCGACAGCGAGGAGCTATGATGGAGCTCCTGGAGCGGAATATGACATGGAGGGTGCGAAAGAGAGGGGGGAATCGAGAGCTGCGCGGAGAAGGAGGCAAGGGTGGGTAGAGAGAAAATGACGGTGGAAGGGGCGAGCGGAGGAGAAAACATCCTCCCAGCGACAGTGAGGAGCTATGATGGAACTCCTGGAGCGGAATATGACATGGAGGGTGCGAAAGAGAGGGGGGAATCGAGAGCTGCGCGGAGAAGGAGGCAAGGGTGGGTAGAGAGAAAATGACGGTGGAAGGGGCGAGCAGAGGAGAAAACATCCTCCCAGCGACAGTGAGGAGCTATGATGGAACTCCTGGAGCGGAATATGACATGGAGGGTGCGAGAGAGAGGGGGGAATCGAGAGCTGCACGGAGAAGGAGGCAAGGGTGGGTAGAGAGAAAATGACGGTGGAAGGGGCGAGCGGAGGAGAAAACATCCTCCCAGCGACAGCGAGGAGCTATGATGGAGCTCCTGGAGCGGAATATGACATGGAGGGTGCGAAAGAGAGGGGGGAATCGAGAGCTGCGCGGAGAAGGAGGCAAGGGTGGGTAGAGAGAAAATGACGGTGGAAGGGGCGAGCGGAGGAGAAAACATCCTCCCAGCGACAGCGAGGAGCTATGATGGAGCTCCTGGAGCTGGATGTAATATGGAGGGTGCGAGAGAGAGGGGGGAATCGAGAGCTGCGCGGAGAAGGAGGCAAGGGTGGGTAGAGAGAAAATGACGGTGGAAGGGGCGAGCGGAGGAGAAAACATCCTCCCAGCGACAGCGAGGAGCTATGATGGAGCTCCTGGAGCGGAATATGACATGGAGGGTGCGAAAGAGAGGGGGGAATCGAGAGCTGCGCGGAGAAGGAGGCAAGGGTGGGTAGAGAGAAAATGACGGTGGAAGGGGCGAGCGGAGGAGAAAACATCCTCCCAGCGACAGCGAGGAGCTATGATGGAGCTCCTGGAGCGGAATATGACATGGAGGGTGCGAAAGAGAGGGGGGAATCGAGAGCTGCGCGGAGAAGGAGGCAAGGGTGGGTAGAGAGAAAATGACGGTGGAAGGGGCGAGCGGAGGAGAAAACATCCTCCCAGCGACAGCGAGGAGCTATGATGGAGCTCCTGGAGCTGGATGTAATATGGAGAGTGCGAGAGAGAGGGGGGAATCGAGAGCGGCGCGGAGAAGGAGGCAAGGGTGGGTGGAGAGAAAATGACGGCGGAAGCGGGGAGCAGAGGAGAAAACATCCTCCCAGCGACAGCGAGGAGCTATGATGGAGCTCCTGGAGCGGAATATGACATGGAGGGTGCGAAAGAGAGGGGGGAATCGAGAGCTGCGCGGAGAAGGAGGCAAGGGTGGGTAGAGAGAAAATGACGGTGGAAGGGGCGAGCGGAGGAGAAAACATCCTCCCAGCGACAGTGAGGAGCTATGATGGAACTCCTGGAGCGGAATATGACATGGAGGGTGCGAAAGAGAGGGGGGAATCGAGAGCTGCGCGGAGAAGGAGGCAAGGGTGGGTAGAGAGAAAATGACGGTGGAAGGGGCGAGCAGAGGAGAAAACATCCTCCCAGCAACAGTGAGGAGCTATGATGGAACTCCTGGAGCGGAATATGACATGGAGGGTGCGAGAGAGAGGGGGGAATCGAGAGCTGCGCGGAGAAGGAGGCAAGGGTGGGTAGAGAGAAAATGACGGTGGAAGGGGCGAGCGGAGGAGAAAACATCCTCCCAGCGACAGCGAGGAGCTATGATGGAGCTCCTGGAGCGGAATATGACATGGAGGGTGCGAAAGAGAGGGGGGAATCGAGAGCTGCGCGGAGAAGGAGGCAAGGGTGGGTAGAGAGAAAATGACGGTGGAAGGGGCGAGCGGAGGAGAAAACATCCTCCCAGCGACAGCGAGGAGCTATGATGGAGCTCCTGGAGCTGGATGTAATATGGAGAGTGCGAGAGAGAGGGGGGAATCGAGAGCGGCGCGGAGAAGGAGGCAAGGGTGGGTGGAGAGAAAATGACGGCGGAAGCGGGGAGCAGAGGAGAAAACATCCTCCCAGCGACAGCGAGGAGCTATGATGGAGCTCCTGGAGCTGGATGTAATATGGAGGGTGCGAGAGAGAGGAGGGAATCGAGAGCTGCGCGGAGAAGGAGGCAAGGGTGGGTAGAGAGAAAATGACGGTGGAAGGGGCGAGCGGAGGAGAAAACCTCCTCCCAGCGACAGCGAGGAGCTATGATGGAGCTCCTGGAGCTGGATGTAATATGGAGGGTGCGAGAGAGAGGGGGGAATCGAGAGCTGCACGGAGAAGGAGGCAAGGGTGGGTAGAGAGAAAATGACGGTGGAAGGGGCGAGCGGAGGAGAAAACATCCTCCCAGCGACAGCGAGGAGCTATGATGGAGCTCCTGGAGCGGAATATGACATGGAGGGTGCGAAAGAGAGGGGGGAATCGAGAGCTGCGCGGAGAAGGAGGCAAGGGTGGGTAGAGAGAAAATGACGGTGGAAGGGGCGAGCGGAGGAGAAAACATCCTCCCAGCGACAGCGAGGAGCTATGATGGAGCTCCTGGAGCTGGATGTAATATGGAGGGTGCGAGAGAGAGGGGGGAATCGAGAGCTGCGCGGAGAAGGAGGCAAGGGTGGGTAGAGAGAAAATGACGGTGGAAGGGGCGAGCGGAGGAGAAAACATCCTCCCAGCGACAGCGAGGAGCTATGATGGAGCTCCTGGAGCGGAATATGACATGGAGGGTGCGAAAGAGAGGGGGGAATCGAGAGCTGCGCGGAGAAGGAGGCAAGGGTGGGTAGAGAGAAAATGACGGTGGAAGGGGCGAGCGGAGGAGAAAACATCCTCCCAGCGACAGCGAGGAGCTATGATGGAGCTCCTGGAGCGGAATATGACATGGAGGGTGCGAAAGAGAGGGGGGAATCGAGAGCTGCGCGGAGAAGGAGGCAAGGGTGGGTAGAGAGAAAATGACGGTGGAAGGGGCGAGCGGAGGAGAAAACATCCTCCCAGCGACAGCGAGGAGCTATGATGGAGCTCCTGGAGCGGAATATGACATGGAGGGTGCGAAAGAGAGGGGGGAATCGAGAGCTACGCGGAGAAGGAGGCAAGGGTGGGTAGAGAGAAAATGACGGTGGAAGGGGCGAGCGGAGGAGAAAACATCCTCCCAGCGACAGTTAGGAGCTATGATGGAACTCCTGGAGCGGAATATGACATGGAGGGTGCGAAAGAGAGGGGGGAATCGAGAGCTGCGCGGAAAAGGAGGCAAGGGTGGGTAGAGAGAAAATGACGGTGGAAGGGGCGAGCGGAGGAGAAAACATCCTCCCAGCGACAGCGAGGAGCTATGATTGAGCTCCTGGAGCGGAATATGACATGGAGGGTGCGAAAGAGAGGGGGGAATCGAGAGCTGCGCGGAGAAGGAGGCAAGGGTGGGTAGAGAGAAAATGACGGTGGAAGGGGCGAGCAGAGGAGAAAACATCCTCCCAGCGACAGCGAGGAGCTATGATGGAGCTCCTGGAGCGGAATATGACATGGAGGGTGCGAAAGAGAGGGGGGAATCGAGAGCTGCGCGGAAAAGGAGGCAAGGGTGGGTAGAGAGAAAATGACGGTGGAAGGGGCGAGCGGAGGAGAAAACATCCTCCCAGCGACAGCGAGGAGCTATGATGGAGCTCCTGGAGCGGAATATGACATGGAGGGTGCGAAAGAGAGGGGGGGAATCGAGAGCTGCGCGGAGAAGGAGGCAAGGGTGGGTAGAGAGAAAATGACGGTGGAAGGGGCGAGCGGAGGAGAAAACATCCTCCCAGCGACAGCGAGGAGCTATGATGGAGCTCCTGGAGCTGGATGTAATATGGAGGGTGCGAGAGAGAGGGGGGAATCGAGAGCTGCGCGGAGAAGGAGGCAAGGGTGGGTAGAGAGAAAATGACGGTGGAAGGGGCGAGCGGAGGAGAAAACATCCTCCCAGTGACAGCGAGGAGCTATGATGGAGCTCCTGGAGCGGAATATGCCATGGAGGGTGCGAAAGAGAGGGGGGAATCGAGAGCTAGGCGGAGAAGGAGGCAAGGGTGGGTAGAGAGAAAATGACGGTGGAAGGGGCGAGCAGAGGAGAAAACATCCTCCCAGCGACAGCGAGGAGCTATGATGGAGCTCCTGGAGCGGAATATGACATGGAGGGTTCGAAAGAGAGGGGGGAATCGAGAGCTGCGCGGAGAAGGAGGCAAGGGTGGGTAGAGAGAAAATGACGGTGGAAGGGGCGAGCGGATGAGAAAACATCCTCTCAGCGACAGCGAGGAGCTATGATGGAGCTCCTGGAGCGGAATATGACATGGAGGGTGCGAAAGAGAGGGGGGAATTGAGAGCTGCGCGGAGAAGGAGGCAAGGGTGGGTAGAGAGAAAATGACGGTGGAAGGGGCGAGCAGAGGAGAAAACATCCTCCCAGCGACAGCGAGGAGCTATGATGGAGCTCCTGGAGCGGAATATGACATGGAGGGTTCGAAAGAGAGGGGGGAATCGAGAGCTGCGCGGAGAAGGAGGCAAGGGTGGGTAGAGAGAAAATGACGGTGGAAGGGGCGAGCGGATGAGAAAACATCCTCTCAGCGACAGCGAGGAGCTATGATGGAGCTCCTGGAGCGGAATATGACATGGAGGGTGCGAAAGAGAGGGGGGAATTGAGAGCTGCGCGGAGAAGGAGGCAAGGGTGGGTAGAGAGAAAATGACGGTGGAAGGGGCGAGCGGAGGAGAAAACATCCTCCCAGCGACAGCGAGGAGCTATGATGGAGCTCCTGGAGCTGGATGTAATATGGAGGGTGCGAGAGAGAGGGGGAATCGAGAGCTGCGCGGAGAAGGAGGCAAGGGTGGGTAGAGAGAAAATGACGGTGGAAGGGGCGAGCGGAGGAGAAAACATCCTCCCAGTGACAGCGAGGAGCTATGATGGAGCTCCTGGAGCGGAATATGCCATGGAGGGTTTCGAAAGAGAGGGGGGAATCGAGAGCTGCGCGGAGAAGGAGGCAAGGGTGGGTAGAGAGAAAATGACGGTGGAAGGGGCGAGCAGAGGAGAAAACATCCTCCCAGCGACAGCGAGGAGCTATGATGGAGCTCCTGGAGCGGAATATGACATGGAGGGTGCGAAAGAGAGGGGGGAATCGAGAGCTGCGCGGAAAAGGAGGAAAGGGTGGGTAGAGAGAAAATGACGGTGGAAGGGGCGAGCGGAGGAGAAAACATCCTCCCAGCGACAGTGAGGAGCTATGATGGAACTCCTGGAGCGGAATATGACATGGAGGGTGCGAAAGAGAGGGGGGAATCGAGAGCTAGGCGGAGAAGGAGGCAAGGGTGGGTAGAGAGAAAATGACGGTGGAAGGGGCGAGCAGAGGAGAAAACATCCTCCCAGCGACAGCGAGGAGCTATGATGGAGCTCCTGGAGCGGAATATGACATGGAGGGTTTGAAAGAGAGGGGGGAATCAAGAGCTGCGCGGAGAAGGAGGCAAGGGTGGGTAGAGAGAAAATGACGGTGGAAGGGGCGAGCGGATGAGAAAACATCCTCCCAGCGACAGCGAGGAGCTATGATGGAGCTCCTGGAGCGGAATATGACATGGAGGGTGCGAAAGAGAGGGGGGAATCGAGAGCTGCGCGGGAAAGGAGGCAAGAATGGGTAGAGAGAAAATGACGGTGGAAGGGGCGAGCGGAGGAGAAAACATCCTCCCAGCGACAGCAAGGAGCTATGATGGAGCTCCTGGAGCGGAATATGACATGGAGGGTGCGAAAGAGAGGGGGGAATTGAGAGCTGCGCGGAGAAGGAGGCAAGGGTGGGTAGAGAGAAAATGACGGTGGAAGGGGCGAGCGGAGGAGAAAACATCCTCCCAGCGACAGCGAGGAGCTATGATGGAGCTCCTGGAGCTGGATGTAATATGGAGGGTGCGAGAGAGAGGGGGAATCGAGAGCTGCGCGGAGAAGGAGGCAAGGGTGGGTAGAGAGAAAATGACGGTGGAAGGGGCGAGCGGAGGAGAAAACATCCTCCCAGCGACAGCGAGGAGCTATGATGGAGCTCCTGGAGCGGAATATGCCATGGAGGGTGCGAAAGAGAGGGGGGAATCGAGAGCTGCGCGGAGAAGGAGGCAAGGGTGGGTAGAGAGAAAATGACGGTGGAAGGGGCGAGCAGAGGAGAAAACATCCTCCCAGCGACAGCGAGGAGCTATGATGGAGCTCCTGGAGCGGAATATGACATGGAGGGTTCGAAAGAGAGGGGGGAATCGAGAGCTGCGCGGAGAAGGAGGCAAGGGTGGGTAGAGAGAAAATGACGGTGGAAGGGGCGAGCGGAGGAGAAAACATTCTCCCAGCGACAGTGAGGAGCTATGATGCAACTCCTGGAGCGGAATATGACATGGAGGGTGCGAAAGAGAGGGGGGAATCGAGAGCTGCGCGGAGAAGGAGGCAAGGGTGGGTAGAGAGAAAATGACGGGGGAAGGGGCGAGCGGAGGAGAAAACATCCTCCCAGCGACAGTGAGGAGCTATGATGGAACTCCTGGAGCGGAATATGACATGGAGGGTGCGAAAGAGAGGGGGGAATCGAGAGCTGCGCGGAGAAGGAGGCAAGGGTGGGTAGAGAGAAAATGACGGTGGAAGGGGCAAGCAGAGGAGAAAACATCCTCCCAGCGACAGGGAGGAGCTATGATGGAGCTCCTGGAGCGGGATATGACATGGAGGGTGCGTAAGAGAGGGGGGAATCGAGAGCTGCGCGGAAAAGGAGGCAAGGGTGTGTAGAGAGAAAATGACGGTGGAAGGGGCGAGCGGAGGAGAAAACATCCTCCCAGCGACAGCGAGGAGCTATGATGGAGCTCCTGGAGCGGGATATGACATGGTGGGTGCGAGAGAGAGGGGGGAAACGAGAGCGGCGCGGAGAAGGAGGCAAGGGTGGGTGGAGAGAAAATGACGGCGGAAGGGGCGAGCAGAGGAGAAAACATCCTCCCAGCGACAGCGAGGAGCTATGATGGAGCTCCTGGAGCGGAATATGACATGGAGGGTGCGAAAGAGAGGGGGGAATCGAGAGCTGCGCGGAGAAGGAGGCAAGGGTGGGTAGAGAGAAAATGACGGTGGAAGGGGCGAGCGGAGGAGAAAACATCCTCCCAGCGACAGCGAGGAGCTATGATGGAGCTCCTGGAGCGGAATATGACATGGAGGGTGCGAAAGAGAGGGGGGAATCGAGAGCTGCGCGGAAAAGGAGGCAAGGGTGGGTAGAGAGAAAATGACGGTGGAAGGGGTGAGCGGAGGAGAATACATCCTCCCAGCGACAGCGAGGAGCTATGATGGAGCTCCTGGAGCGGAATATGACATGGAGGGTGCGAAAGAGAGGGGGGAATCGAGAGCTGCGCGGAGAAGGAGGCAAGGGTGGGTAGAGAGAAAATGACGGTGGAAGGGGCGAGCGGAGGAGAAAACATCCTCCCAGCGACAGCGAGGAGCTATGATGGAGCTCCTGGAGCGGAATATGACATGGAGGGTGCGAAAGAGAGGGGGGAATCGAGAGCTGCGCGGAGAAGGAGGCAAGGGTGGGTAGAGAGAAAATGACGGTGGAAGGGGCGAGCGGAGGAGAAAACATCCTCCCAGCGACAGTGAGGAGCTATGATGGAACTCCTGGAGCGGAATATGACATGGAGGGTGCGAAAGAGAGGGGGGAATCGAGAGCTGCGCGGAGAAGGAGGCAAGGGTGGGTAGAGAGAAAATGACGGTGGAAGGGGCGAGCAGAGGAGAAAACATCCTCCCAGCGACAGTGAGGAGCTATGATGGAACTCCTGGAGCGGAATATGACATGGAGGGTGCGAGAGAGAGGGGGGAATCGAGAGCTGCACGGAGAAGGAGGCAAGGGTGGGTAGAGAGAAAATGACGGTGGAAGGGGCGAGCGGAGGAGAAAACATCCTCCCAGCGACAGCGAGGAGCTATGATGGAGCTCCTGGAGCGGAATATGACATGGAGGGTGCGAAAGAGAGGGGGGAATCGAGAGCTGCGCGGAGAAGGAGGCAAGGGTGGGTAGAGAGAAAATGACGGTGGAAGGGGCGAGCGGAGGAGAAAACATCCTCCCAGCGACAGCGAGGAGCTATGATGGAGCTCCTGGAGCTGGATGTAATATGGAGGGTGCGAGAGAGAGGGGGGAATCGAGAGCTGCGCGGAGAAGGAGGCAAGGGTGGGTAGAGAGAAAATGACGGTGGAAGGGGCGAGCGGAGGAGAAAACATCCTCCCAGCGACAGCGAGGAGCTATGATGGAGCTCCTGGAGCGGAATATGACATGGAGGGTGCGAAAGAGAGGGGGGAATCGAGAGCTGCGCGGAGAAGGAGGCAAGGGTGGGTAGAGAGAAAATGACGGTGGAAGGGGCGAGCGGAGGAGAAAACATCCTCCCAGCGACAGCGAGGAGCTATGATGGAGCTCCTGGAGCGGAATATGACATGGAGGGTGCGAAAGAGAGGGGGGAATCGAGAGCTGCGCGGAGAAGGAGGCAAGGGTGGGTAGAGAGAAAATGACGGTGGAAGGGGCGAGCGGAGGAGAAAACATCCTCCCAGCGACAGCGAGGAGCTATGATGGAGCTCCTGGAGCTGGATGTAATATGGAGAGTGCGAGAGAGAGGGGGGAATCGAGAGCGGCGCGGAGAAGGAGGCAAGGGTGGGTGGAGAGAAAATGACGGCGGAAGCGGGGAGCAGAGGAGAAAACATCCTCCCAGCGACAGCGAGGAGCTATGATGGAGCTCCTGGAGCGGAATATGACATGGAGGGTGCGAAAGAGAGGGGGGAATCGAGAGCTGCGCGGAGAAGGAGGCAAGGGTGGGTAGAGAGAAAATGACGGTGGAAGGGGCGAGCGGAGGAGAAAACATCCTCCCAGCGACAGTGAGGAGCTATGATGGAACTCCTGGAGCGGAATATGACATGGAGGGTGCGAAAGAGAGGGGGGAATCGAGAGCTGCGCGGAGAAGGAGGCAAGGGTGGGTAGAGAGAAAATGACGGTGGAAGGGGCGAGCAGAGGAGAAAACATCCTCCCAGCAACAGTGAGGAGCTATGATGGAACTCCTGGAGCGGAATATGACATGGAGGGTGCGAGAGAGAGGGGGGAATCGAGAGCTGCGCGGAGAAGGAGGCAAGGGTGGGTAGAGAGAAAATGACGGTGGAAGGGGCGAGCGGAGGAGAAAACATCCTCCCAGCGACAGCGAGGAGCTATGATGGAGCTCCTGGAGCGGAATATGACATGGAGGGTGCGAAAGAGAGGGGGGAATCGAGAGCTGCGCGGAGAAGGAGGCAAGGGTGGGTAGAGAGAAAATGACGGTGGAAGGGGCGAGCGGAGGAGAAAACATCCTCCCAGCGACAGCGAGGAGCTATGATGGAGCTCCTGGAGCTGGATGTAATATGGAGAGTGCGAGAGAGAGGGGGGAATCGAGAGCGGCGCGGAGAAGGAGGCAAGGGTGGGTGGAGAGAAAATGACGGCGGAAGCGGGGAGCAGAGGAGAAAACATCCTCCCAGCGACAGCGAGGAGCTATGATGGAGCTCCTGGAGCTGGATGTAATATGGAGGGTGCGAGAGAGAGGAGGGAATCGAGAGCTGCGCGGAGAAGGAGGCAAGGGTGGGTAGAGAGAAAATGACGGTGGAAGGGGCGAGCGGAGGAGAAAACCTCCTCCCAGCGACAGCGAGGAGCTATGATGGAGCTCCTGGAGCTGGATGTAATATGGAGGGTGCGAGAGAGAGGGGGGAATCGAGAGCTGCACGGAGAAGGAGGCAAGGGTGGGTAGAGAGAAAATGACGGTGGAAGGGGCGAGCGGAGGAGAAAACATCCTCCCAGCGACAGCGAGGAGCTATGATGGAGCTCCTGGAGCGGAATATGACATGGAGGGTGCGAAAGAGAGGGGGGAATCGAGAGCTGCGCGGAGAAGGAGGCAAGGGTGGGTAGAGAGAAAATGACGGTGGAAGGGGCGAGCGGAGGAGAAAACATCCTCCCAGCGACAGCGAGGAGCTATGATGGAGCTCCTGGAGCTGGATGTAATATGGAGGGTGCGAGAGAGAGGGGGGAATCGAGAGCTGCGCGGAGAAGGAGGCAAGGGTGGGTAGAGAGAAAATGACGGTGGAAGGGGCGAGCGGAGGAGAAAACATCCTCCCAGCGACAGCGAGGAGCTATGATGGAGCTCCTGGAGCGGAATATGACATGGAGGGTGCGAAAGAGAGGGGGGAATCGAGAGCTGCGCGGAGAAGGAGGCAAGGGTGGGTAGAGAGAAAATGACGGTGGAAGGGGCGAGCGGAGGAGAAAACATCCTCCCAGCGACAGCGAGGAGCTATGATGGAGCTCCTGGAGCGGAATATGACATGGAGGGTGCGAAAGAGAGGGGGGAATCGAGAGCTGCGCGGAGAAGGAGGCAAGGGTGGGTAGAGAGAAAATGACGGTGGAAGGGGCGAGCGGAGGAGAAAACATCCTCCCAGCGACAGCGAGGAGCTATGATGGAGCTCCTGGAGCGGAATATGACATGGAGGGTGCGAAAGAGAGGGGGGAATCGAGAGCTACGCGGAGAAGGAGGCAAGGGTGGGTAGAGAGAAAATGACGGTGGAAGGGGCGAGCGGAGGAGAAAACATCCTCCCAGCGACAGTTAGGAGCTATGATGGAACTCCTGGAGCGGAATATGACATGGAGGGTGCGAAAGAGAGGGGGGAATCGAGAGCTGCGCGGAAAAGGAGGCAAGGGTGGGTAGAGAGAAAATGACGGTGGAAGGGGCGAGCGGAGGAGAAAACATCCTCCCAGCGACAGCGAGGAGCTATGATTGAGCTCCTGGAGCGGAATATGACATGGAGGGTGCGAAAGAGAGGGGGGAATCGAGAGCTGCGCGGAGAAGGAGGCAAGGGTGGGTAGAGAGAAAATGACGGTGGAAGGGGCGAGCAGAGGAGAAAACATCCTCCCAGCGACAGCGAGGAGCTATGATGGAGCTCCTGGAGCGGAATATGACATGGAGGGTGCGAAAGAGAGGGGGGAATCGAGAGCTGCGCGGAAAAGGAGGCAAGGGTGGGTAGAGAGAAAATGACGGTGGAAGGGGCGAGCGGAGGAGAAAACATCCTCCCAGCGACAGCGAGGAGCTATGATGGAGCTCCTGGAGCGGAATATGACATGGAGGGTGCGAAAGAGAGGGGGGGAATCGAGAGCTGCGCGGAGAAGGAGGCAAGGGTGGGTAGAGAGAAAATGACGGTGGAAGGGGCGAGCGGAGGAGAAAACATCCTCCCAGCGACAGCGAGGAGCTATGATGGAGCTCCTGGAGCTGGATGTAATATGGAGGGTGCGAGAGAGAGGGGGGAATCGAGAGCTGCGCGGAGAAGGAGGCAAGGGTGGGTAGAGAGAAAATGACGGTGGAAGGGGCGAGCGGAGGAGAAAACATCCTCCCAGTGACAGCGAGGAGCTATGATGGAGCTCCTGGAGCGGAATATGCCATGGAGGGTGCGAAAGAGAGGGGGGAATCGAGAGCTAGGCGGAGAAGGAGGCAAGGGTGGGTAGAGAGAAAATGACGGTGGAAGGGGCGAGCAGAGGAGAAAACATCCTCCCAGCGACAGCGAGGAGCTATGATGGAGCTCCTGGAGCGGAATATGACATGGAGGGTTCGAAAGAGAGGGGGGAATCGAGAGCTGCGCGGAGAAGGAGGCAAGGGTGGGTAGAGAGAAAATGACGGTGGAAGGGGCGAGCGGATGAGAAAACATCCTCTCAGCGACAGCGAGGAGCTATGATGGAGCTCCTGGAGCGGAATATGACATGGAGGGTGCGAAAGAGAGGGGGGAATTGAGAGCTGCGCGGAGAAGGAGGCAAGGGTGGGTAGAGAGAAAATGACGGTGGAAGGGGCGAGCAGAGGAGAAAACATCCTCCCAGCGACAGCGAGGAGCTATGATGGAGCTCCTGGAGCGGAATATGACATGGAGGGTTCGAAAGAGAGGGGGGAATCGAGAGCTGCGCGGAGAAGGAGGCAAGGGTGGGTAGAGAGAAAATGACGGTGGAAGGGGCGAGCGGATGAGAAAACATCCTCTCAGCGACAGCGAGGAGCTATGATGGAGCTCCTGGAGCGGAATATGACATGGAGGGTGCGAAAGAGAGGGGGGAATTGAGAGCTGCGCGGAGAAGGAGGCAAGGGTGGGTAGAGAGAAAATGACGGTGGAAGGGGCGAGCGGAGGAGAAAACATCCTCCCAGCGACAGCGAGGAGCTATGATGGAGCTCCTGGAGCTGGATGTAATATGGAGGGTGCGAGAGAGAGGGGGAATCGAGAGCTGCGCGGAGAAGGAGGCAAGGGTGGGTAGAGAGAAAATGACGGTGGAAGGGGCGAGCGGAGGAGAAAACATCCTCCCAGTGACAGCGAGGAGCTATGATGGAGCTCCTGGAGCGGAATATGCCATGGAGGGTTTCGAAAGAGAGGGGGGAATCGAGAGCTGCGCGGAGAAGGAGGCAAGGGTGGGTAGAGAGAAAATGACGGTGGAAGGGGCGAGCAGAGGAGAAAACATCCTCCCAGCGACAGCGAGGAGCTATGATGGAGCTCCTGGAGCGGAATATGACATGGAGGGTGCGAAAGAGAGGGGGGAATCGAGAGCTGCGCGGAAAAGGAGGAAAGGGTGGGTAGAGAGAAAATGACGGTGGAAGGGGCGAGCGGAGGAGAAAACATCCTCCCAGCGACAGTGAGGAGCTATGATGGAACTCCTGGAGCGGAATATGACATGGAGGGTGCGAAAGAGAGGGGGGAATCGAGAGCTAGGCGGAGAAGGAGGCAAGGGTGGGTAGAGAGAAAATGACGGTGGAAGGGGCGAGCAGAGGAGAAAACATCCTCCCAGCGACAGCGAGGAGCTATGATGGAGCTCCTGGAGCGGAATATGACATGGAGGGTTTGAAAGAGAGGGGGGAATCAAGAGCTGCGCGGAGAAGGAGGCAAGGGTGGGTAGAGAGAAAATGACGGTGGAAGGGGCGAGCGGATGAGAAAACATCCTCCCAGCGACAGCGAGGAGCTATGATGGAGCTCCTGGAGCGGAATATGACATGGAGGGTGCGAAAGAGAGGGGGGAATCGAGAGCTGCGCGGGAAAGGAGGCAAGAATGGGTAGAGAGAAAATGACGGTGGAAGGGGCGAGCGGAGGAGAAAACATCCTCCCAGCGACAGCGAGGAGCTATGATGGAGCTCCTGGAGCGGAATATGACATGGAGGGTGCGAAAGAGAGGGGGGAATTGAGAGCTGCCGGAGAAGGAGGCAAGGGTGGGTAGAGAGAAAATGACGGTGGAAGGGGCGAGCGGAGGAGAAAACATCCTCCCAGCGACAGCGAGGAGCTATGATGGAGCTCCTGGAGCTGGATGTAATATGGAGGGTGCGAGAGAGAGGGGGAATCGAGAGCTGCGCGGAGAAGGAGGCAAGGGTGGGTAGAGAGAAAATGACGGTGGAAGGGGCGAGCGGAGGAGAAAACATCCTCCCAGCGACAGCGAGGAGCTATGATGGAGCTCCTGGAGCGGAATATGCCATGGAGGGTGCGAAAGAGAGGGGGGAATCGAGAGCTGCGCGGAGAAGGAGGCAAGGGTGGGTAGAGAGAAAATGACGGTGGAAGGGGCGAGCAGAGGAGAAAACATCCTCCCAGCGACAGCGAGGAGCTATGATGGAGCTCCTGGAGCGGAATATGACATGGAGGGTTCGAAAGAGAGGGGGGAATCGAGAGCTGCGCGGAGAAGGAGGCAAGGGTGGGTAGAGAGAAAATGACGGTGGAAGGGGCGAGCGGAGGAGAAAACATTCTCCCAGCGACAGTGAGGAGCTATGATGCAACTCCTGGAGCGGAATATGACATGGAGGGTGCGAAAGAGAGGGGGGAATCGAGAGCTGCGCGGAGAAGGAGGCAAGGGTGGGTAGAGAGAAAATGACGGGGGAAGGGGCGAGCGGAGGAGAAAACATCCTCCCAGCGACAGTGAGGAGCTATGATGGAACTCCTGGAGCGGAATATGACATGGAGGGTGCGAAAGAGAGGGGGGAATCGAGAGCTGCGCGGAGAAGGAGGCAAGGGTGGGTAGAGAGAAAATGACGGTGGAAGGGGCAAGCAGAGGAGAAAACATCCTCCCAGCGACAGGGAGGAGCTATGATGGAGCTCCTGGAGCGGGATATGACATGGAGGGTGCGTAAGAGAGGGGGGAATCGAGAGCTGCGCGGAAAAGGAGGCAAGGGTGTGTAGAGAGAAAATGACGGTGGAAGGGGCGAGCGGAGGAGAAAACATCCTCCCAGCGACAGCGAGGAGCTATGATGGAGCTCCTGGAGCGGGATATGACATGGTGGGTGCGAGAGAGAGGGGGGAAACGAGAGCGGCGCGGAGAAGGAGGCAAGGGTGGGTGGAGAGAAAATGACGGCGGAAGGGGCGAGCAGAGGAGAAAACATCCTCCCAGCGACAGCGAGGAGCTATGATGGAGCTCCTGGAGCGGAATATGACATGGAGGGTGCGAAAGAGAGGGGGGAATCGAGAGCTGCGCGGAGAAGGAGGCAAGGGTGGGTAGAGAGAAAATGACGGTGGAAGGGGCGAGCGGAGGAGAAAACATCCTCCCAGCGACAGCGAGGAGCTATGATGGAGCTCCTGGAGCGGAATATGACATGGAGGGTGCGAAAGAGAGGGGGGAATCGAGAGCTGCGCGGAAAAGGAGGCAAGGGTGGGTAGAGAGAAAATGACGGTGGAAGGGGTGAGCGGAGGAGAATACATCCTCCCAGCGACAGCGAGGAGCTATGATGGAGCTCCTGGAGCGGAATATGACATGGAGGGTGCGAAAGAGAGGGGGGAATCGAGAGCTGCGCGGAGAAGGAGGCAAGGGTGGGTAGAGAGAAAATGACGGTGGAAGGGGCGAGCGGAGGAGAAAACATCCTCCCAGCGACAGCGAGGAGCTATGATGGAGCTCCTGGAGCGGAATATGACATGGAGGGTGCGAAAGAGAGGGGGGAATCGAGAGCTGCGCGGAGAAGGAGGCAAGGGTGGGTAGAGAGAAAATGACGGTGGAAGGGGCGAGCGGAGGAGAAAACATCCTCCCAGCAACAGTGAGGAGCTATGATGGAACTCCTGGAGCGGAATATGACATGGAGGGTGCGAAAGAGAGGGGGGAATCGAGAGCTGCGCGGAGAAGGAGGCAAGGGTGGGTAGAGAGAAAATGACGGTGGAAGGGGCGAGCAGAGGAGAAAACATCCTCCCAGCGACAGTGAGGAGCTATGATGGAACTCCTGGAGCGGAATATGACATGGAATGTGCGAAAGAGAGGGGGGAATCGAGAGCTGCGCGGAGAAGAAGGCAAGGGTGGGTAGAGAGAAAATGACGGCTGAAGGGGCGAGCGGAGGAGAAAACATCCTCCCAGCGACAGCGAGGAGCTATGATGGAGCTCCTGGAGCGGAATATGACATGGAGGGTGCGAAAGAGAGGGGGGAATCGAGAGCTGCGCGGAGAAGGAGGCAAGGGTGGGTAGAGAGAAAATGACGGTGAAAGGGGCGAGCGGAGGAGAAAACATCCTCCCAGCGACAGCGAGGAGCTATGATGGAGCTCCTGGAGCTGGATGTAATATGGAGGATGCGAGAGAGAGGGGGGAATCGATAGCTGCGCGGAGAAGGAGGCAAGGGTGGGTAGAGAGAAAATGACGGTGGAAGGGGCGAGCGGAGGAGAAAACATCCTCCCAGCGACAGCGAGGAGCTATGATGGAGCTCCTGGAGCGGGATATGACATGGTGGGTGCGAGAGAGAGGGGGGAATCGAGAGCGGCGCGGAGAAGGAGGCTAGGGTGGGTGGAGAGAAAATGACGGCGGAAGCGGCGAGCAGAGGAGAAAACATCCTCCCAGTGACAGTGAGGAGCTATGATGGAGCTCCTGGAGCTGGATGCAATATGGAGGGTGCGAGAGAGAGGAGGGAATCGAGAGCTGCGCGGAGAAGGAGGCAAGGGTGGGTAGAGAGAAAATGACGGTGGAAGGGGCGAGCGGAGGAGAAAACATCCTCCCAGCGACAGCGAGGAGCTATGATGGAGCTCCTGGAGCGGAATATGACATGGAGGGTGCGAAAGAGAGGGGGGAATCGAGAGCTGCGCGGAGAAGGAGGCAAGGGTGGGTAGAGAGAAAATGACGGTGGAAGGGGCGAGCGGAGGAGAAAACATCCTCCCAGCGACAGTGAGGAGCTATGATGGAACTCCTGGAGCGGAATATGACATGGAGGGTGCGAAAGAGAGGGGGGAATCGAGAGCTGCGCGGAAAAGGAGGCAAGGGTGGGTAGAGAGAAAATGATGGTGGAAGGGGCGAGCGGAGGAGAAAACATCCTCCCAGCGACAGCGAGGAGCTATGATGGAGCTCCTGGAGCGGAATATGACATGGAGGATGCGAAAGAGAGGGGGGAATCGAGAGCTGCGCGGAGAAGGAGGCAAGGGTGGGTAGAGAGAAAATGACGGTGGAAGGGGCGAGCAGAGGAGAAAACATCCTCCCAGCGACAGTGAGGAGCTATGATGGAACTCCTGGAGCGGAATATGACATGGAGGGTGCGAAAGAGAGGGGGGAATCGAGAGCTGCGCGGAAAAGGAGGCAAGGGTGGGTAGAGAGAAAATGACGGTGGAAGTGGCGAGCGGAGGAGAAAACATCCTCCCAGCGACAGCGAGGAGCTATGATGGAGCTCCTGGAGCTGGATGTAATATGGAGGGTGCGAGAGAGAGGAGGGAATCGAGAGCTGCACGGAGAAGGAGGCAAGGGTGGGTAGAGAGAAAATGACGGTGGAAGGGGCGAGCGGAGGAGAAAACATCCTCCCAGCGACAGCGAGGAGCTATGATGGAGCTCCTGGAGCGGAATATGACATGGAGGGTGCGAAAGAGAGGGGGGAATTGAGAGCTGCGCGGAGAAGGAGGCAAGGGTGGGTAGAGAGAAAATGACGGTGGAAGGGGCGAGCGGAGGAGAAAACATCCTCCCAGCGACAGCGAGGAGCTATGATGGAGCTCCTGGAGCGGAATATGACATGGAAGGTGCGAAAGAGAGGGGGGAATCGAGAGCTGCGTGGAAAAGGAGGCAAGGGTGGGTAGAGAGAAAATGACGGTGGAAGGGGCGAGCGGAGGAGAAAACATCCTCCCAGCGACAGCGAGGAGCTATGATGGAGCTCCTGGAGCAGAATATGACATGGAGGGTGCGAAAGAGAGGGGGGAATCGAGAGCGGCGCGGAGAAGGAGGCAAGGGTGGGTGGAGAGAAAATGACGGCGGAAGCGGCGAGCAGAGGAGAAAACATCCTCCCAGCGACAGCGAGGAGCTATGATGGAGCTCCTGGAGCTGGATGTAATATGGAGGGTGCGAGAGAGAGGAGGGAATCGAGAGCTGCGCGGAGAAGGAGGCAAGGGTGGGTAGAGAGAAAATGACGGTGGAAGGGGCGAGTGGAGGAGAAAACATCCTCCCAGCGACAGCGAAGAGCTATGATGGAGCTCCTGGAGCTGGATATAATATGGAGGGTGCGAGAGAGAGGAGGGAATCGAGAGCAGCGCGGAGAAGGAGGCAAGGGTGGGTAGAGAGAAAATGACGGTGGAAGGGGCGAGCGGAGGAGAAAACATCCTCCCAGCGACAGTGAGGAGCTATGATGGAACTCCTGGAGCGGAATATGACATGGAGGGTGCGAAAGAGAGGGGGGAATCGAGAGCTGCGCGGAAAAGGAGGCAAGGGTGGGTAGAGAGAAAATGACGGTGGAAGGGGCGAGCGGAGGAGAAAACATCCTCCCAGCGACAGCGAGGAGCTATGATGGAGCTCCTGGAGCGGGATATGACATGGAGGGTGCGAAAGAGAGGGGGGAATCGAGAGCTGCGCGGAAAAGGAGGCAAGGGTGGGTAGAGAGAAAATGACGGTGGAAGGGGCGAGCGGAGGAGAAAATATCCTCCCAGCGACAGCGAGGAGCTATGATGGAGCTCCTGGAGCTGGATGTAATATGGAGGGTGCGAGAGAGAGGGGGGAATCGAGAGCTGCGCGGAGAAGGAGGCAAGGGTGGGTAGAGAGAAAATGACGGTGGAAGGGGCGAGCGGAGGAGAAAACATCCTCCCAGCGACAGCGAGGAGCTATGATGGAGCTCCTGGAGCGGAATATGACATGGAGGGTGCGAAAGAGAGGGGGGAATCGAGAGCTGCGCGGAGAAGGAGGCAAGGGTGGGTAGAGAGAAAATGACGGTGGAAGGGGCGAGCGGAGGAGAAAACATCCTCCCAGCGACAGCGAGGAGCTATGATGGAGCTCCTGGAGCTGGATGTAATATGGAGGGTGCGAGAGAGAGGGGGGAATCGAGAGCTGCGCGGAGAAGGAGGCAAGGGTGGGTAGAGAGAAAATGACGGTGAAAGGGGCGAGGGGAGGAGAAAACATCCTCCCAGCGACAGCGAGGAGCTATGATGGAGCTCCTGGAGCGGAATATGACATGGAGAGTGCGAAAGAGAGGGGGGAATCGAGAGCTGCGCGGAGAAGGAGGCAAGGGTGGGTAGAGAGAAAATGACGGTGGAAGGGGCGAGCGGAGGAGAAAACATCCTCCCAGCGACAGCGAGGAGCTATGATGGAGCTCCTGGAGCGGAATATGACATGGAGGGTGCGCAAGAGAGGGGGGAATCGAGAGCTGCGCGGAGAAGGAGGCAAGGGTGGGTAGAGAGAAAATGACGGTGGAAGGGGCGAGCGGAGGAGAAAACATCCTCCCAGCGACAGCGAGGAGCTATGATGGAGCTCCTGGAGCGGAATATGACATGGAGGGTGCGAAAGAGAGGGGGGAATCGAGAGCTGCGCGGAGAAGGAAGCAAGGGTGGGTAGAGAGAAAATGACGGTGGAAGGGGCGAGCGGAGGAGAAAACATCCTCCCAGCGACAGTGAGGAGCTATGATGGAACTCCTGGAGCGGAATATGACATGGAGGGTGCGAAAGAGAGGGGGGAATCGAGAGCTGCGCGGAGAAGGAGGCAAGGGTGGGTAGAGAGAAAATGACGGTGGAAGGGGCGAGCGGAGGAGAAAACATCCTCCCAGCGACAGCGAGGAGCTATGATGGAGCTCCTGGAGCGGAATATGACATGGAGGGTGCGAAAGAGAGGGGGGAATCGAGAGCTGCGCGGAAAAGGAGGAAAGGGTGGGTAGAAAGAAAATGACGGTGGAAGGGGCGAGCGGAGGAGAAAACATCCTCCCAGCGACAGCGAGGAGCTATGATGGAGCTCCTGGAGCGGAATATGACATGGAGGGTGCGAAAGAGAGGGGGGAATTGAGAGCTGCGCGGAGAAGGAGGCAAGGGTGGGTAGAGAGAAAATGACGGTGGAAGGGGCGAGCGGAGGAGAAAACATCCTCCCAGCGACAGCGAGGAGCTATGATGGAGCTCCTGGAGCGGAATATGACATGGAAGGTGCGAAAGAGAGGGGGGAATCGAGAGCTGCGTGGAAAAGGAGGCAAGGGTGGGTAGAGAGAAAATGACGGTGGAAGGGGCGAGCGGAGGAGAAAACATCCTCCCAGCGACAGCGAGGAGCTATGATGGAGCTCCTGGAGCAGAATATGACATGGAGGGTGCGAAAGAGAGGGGGGAATCGAGAGCGGCGCGGAGAAGGAGGCAAGGGTGGGTGGAGAGAAAATGACGGCGGAAGCGGCGAGCAGAGGAGAAAACATCCTCCCAGCGACAGCGAGGAGCTATGATGGAGCTCCTGGAGCTGGATGTAATATGGAGGGTGCGAGAGAGAGGAGGGAATCGAGAGCTGCGCGGAGAAGGAGGCAAGGGTGGGTAGAGAGAAAATGACGGTGGAAGGGGCGAGTGGAGGAGAAAACATCCTCCCAGCGACAGCGAAGAGCTATGATGGAGCTCCTGGAGCTGGATATAATATGGAGTGTGCGAGAGAGAGGAGGGAATCGAGAGCAGCGCGGAGAAGGAGGCAAGGGTGGGTAGAGAGAAAATGATGGTGGAAGGGGCGAGTGGAGGAGAAAACATCCTCCCAGCGACAGCGAAGAGCTATGATGGAGCTCCTGGAGCGGAATATGAGATGGAGGGTGCGAAAGAGAGGGGGGAATCGAGAGCTGCGCGGAGAAGGAGGCAAGGGTGGGTAGAGAGAAAATGACGGTGGAAGGGGCGAGCGGAGGAGAAAACATCCTCCCAGCGACAGTGAGGAGCTATGATGGAACTCCTGGAGCGGAATATGACATGGAGGGTGCGAAAGAGAGGGGGGAATCGAGAGCTGCGCGGAAAAGGAGGCAAGGGTGGGTAGAGAGAAAATGACGGTGGAAGGGGCGAGCGGAGGAGAAAACATCCTCCCAGCGACAGCGAGGAGCTATGATGGAGCTCCTGGAGCAGGATATGACATGGAGGGTGCGAAAGAGAGGGGGGAATCGAGAGCTGCGCGGAAAAGGAGGCAAGGGTGGGTAGAGAGAAAATGACGGTGGAAGGGGCGAGCGGAGGAGAAAATATCCTCCCAGCGACAGCGAGGAGCTATGATGGAGCTCCTGGAGCTGGATGTAATATGGAGGGTGCGAGAGAGAGGGGGGAATCGAGAGCTGCGCGGAGAAGGAGGCAAGGGTGGGTAGAGAGAAAATGACGGTGAAAGGGGCGAGCGGAGGAGAAAACATCCTCCCAGCGACAGCGAGGAGCTATGATGGAGCTCCTGGAGCGGAATATGACATGGAGAGTGCGAAAGAGAGGGGGGAATCGAGAGCTGCGCGGAGAAGGAGGCAAGGGTGGGTAGAGAGAAAATGACGGTGGAAGGGGCGAGCGGAGGAGAAAACATCCTCCCAGAGACAGCGAGGAGCTATGCTGGAGCTCCTGGAGCGGAATATGACATGGAGGGTGCGCAAGAGAGGGGGGAATCGAGAGCTGCGCGGAGAAGGAGGCAAGGGTGGGTAGAGAGAAAATGACGGTGGAAGGGGCGAGCGGAGGAGAAAACATCCTCCCAGCGACAGCGAGGAGCTATGATGGAGCTCCTGGAGCGGAATATGACATGGAGAGTGCGAAAGAGAGGGGGGAATCGAGAGCTGCGCGGAGAAGGAGGCAAGGGTGGGTAGAGAGAAAATGACGGTGGAAGGGGCGAGCGGAGGAGAAAACATCCTCCCAGCGACAGTGAGGAGCTATGATGGAACTCCTGGAGCGGAATATGACATGGAGGGTGCGAAAGAGAGGGGGGAATCGAGAGCTGCGCGGAGAAGGAGGCAAGGGTGGGTAGAGAGAAAATGACGGTGGAAGGGGCGAGCGGAGGAGAAAACATCCTCCCAGCGACAGCGAGGAGCTATGATGGAGCTCCTGGAGCTGGATGTAATATGGAGGGTGCGAGAGAGAGGGGGGAATCGAGAGCTGCGCGGAGAAGGAGGCAAGGGTGGGTAGAGAGAAAATGACGGTGGAAGGGGCGAGCAGAGGAGAAAACATCCTCCCAGCGACAGTGAGGAGCTATGATGGAACTCCTGGAGCGGAATATGACATGGAGGGTGTGAGAGAGAGGGGGGAATCGAGAGCTGCGCGGAGAAGGAGGCAAGGGTGGGTAGAGAGAAAATGACGGTGGAAGGGGCGAGCGGAGGAGAAAACATCCTCCCAGCGACAGCGAGGAGCTATGATGGAGCTCCTGGAGCGGAATATGACATGGAGGGTGCGAAAGAGAGGGGGGAATCGAGAGCTGCGCGGAGAAGGAGGCAAGGGTGGGTAGAGAGAAAATAACGGTGGAAGGGGCGAGCGGAGGAGAAAACATCCTCCCAGCGACAGCGAGGAGCTATGATGGAGCTCCTGGAGCTGGATGTAATATGGAGGATGCGAGAGAGAGGGGGGAATCGATAGCTGCGCGGAGAAGGAGGCAAGGGTGGGTAGAGAGAAAATGACGGTGGAAGGGGCGAGCGGAGGAGAAAACATCCTCCCAGCGACAGCGAGGAGCTATGATGGAGCTCCTGGAGCGGGATATGACATGGTGGGTGCGAGAGAGAGGGGGGAATCGAGAGCGGCGCGGAGAAGGAGGCTAGGGTGGGTGGAGAGAAAATGACGGCGGAAGCGGCGAGCAGAGGAGAAAACATCCTCCCAGTGACAGTGAGGAGCTATGATGGAGCTCCTGGAGCTGGATGTAATATGGAGGGTGCGAGAGAGAGGAGGGAATCGAGAGCTGCGCGGAGAAGGAGGCAAGGGTGGGTAGAGAGAAAATGACGGTGGAAGGGGCGAGCGGAGGAGAAAACATCCTCCCAGCGACAGCGAGGAGCTATGATGGAGCTCCTGGAGCGGAATATGACATGGAGGGTGCGAAAGAGAGGGGGGAATCGAGAGCTGCGCGGAAAAGGAGGCAAGGGTGGGTAGAGAGAAAATGACGGTGGAAGGGGCGAGCGGAGGAGAAAACATCCTCCCAGCGACAGCGAGGAGCTATGATGGAGCTCCTGGAGCGGAATATGACATGGAGGGTGCGAAAGAGAGGGGGGAATAGAGAGCTGCGCGGAAAAGGAGGCAAGGGTGGGTAGAGAGAAAATGATGGTGGAAGGGGCGAGCGGAGGAGAAAACATCCTCCCAGCGACAGCGAGGAGCTATGATGGAGCTCCTGGAGCGGAATATGACATGGAGGATGCGAAAGAGAGGGGGGAATCGAGAGCTGCGCGGAGAAGGAGGCAAGGGTGGGTAGAGAGAAAATGACGGTGGAAGGGGCGAGCAGAGGAGAAAACATCCTCCCAGCGACAGTGAGGAGCTATGATGGAACTCCTGGAGCGGAATATGACATGGAGGGTGCGAAAGAGAGGGGGGAATCGAGAGCTGCGCGGAAAAGGAGGCAAGGGTGGGTAGAGAGAAAATGACGGTGGAAGTGGCGAGCGGAGGAGAAAACATCCTCCCAGCGACAGCGAGGAGCTATGATGGAGCTCCTGGAGCTGGATGTAATATGGAGGGTGCGAGAGAGAGGAGGGAATCGAGAGCTGCACGGAGAAGGAGGCAAGGGTGGGTAGAGAGAAAATGACGGTGGAAGGGGCGAGCGGAGGAGAAAACATCCTCCCAGCGACAGCGAGGAGCTATGATGGAGCTCCTGGAGCGGAATATGACATGGAAGGTGCGAAAGAGAGGGGGGAATCGAGAGCTGCGCGGAAAAGGAGGCAAGGGTGGGTAGAGAGAAAATGACGGTGGAAGGGGCGAGCGGAGGAGAAAACATCCTCCCAGCGACAGTGAGGAGCTATGATGGAGCTCCTGGAGCAGAATATGACATAGAGGGTGCGAAAGAGAGGGGGGAATCGAGAGCGGCGCGGAGAAGGAGGCAAGGGTGGGTGGAGAGAAAATGACGGCGGAAGCGGCGAGCAGAGGAGAAAACATCCTCCCAGCGACAGCGAGGAGCTATGATGGAGCTCCTGGAGCTGGATGTAATATGGAGGGTGCGAGAGAGGAGGGAATCGAGAGCTGCGCGGAGAAGGAGGCAAGGGTGGGTAGAGAGAAAATGACGGTGGAAGGGGCGAGTGGAGGAGAAAACATCCTCCCAGCGACAGCGAAGAGCTATGATGGAGCTCCTGGAGCTGGATATAATATGGAGGGTGCGAGAGAGAGGAGGGAATCGAGAGCAGCGCGGAGAAGGAGGCAAGGGTGGGTAGAGAGAAAATGATGGTGGAAGGGGCGAGTGGAGGAGAAAACATCCTCCCAGCGACAGCGAAGAGCTATGATGGAGCTCCTGGAGCGGAATATGAGATGGAGGGTGCGAAAGAGAGGGGGGAATCGAGAGCTGCGCGGAGAAGGAGGCAAGGGTGGGTAGAGAGAAAATGACGGTGGAAGGGGCGAGCGGAGGAGAAAACATCCTCCCAGCGACAGTGAGGAGCTATGATGGAACTCCTGGAGCGGAATATGACATGGAGGGTGCGAAAGAGAGGGGGGAATCGAGAGCTGCGCGGAAAAGGAGGCAAGGGTGGGTAGAGAGAAAATGACGGTGGAAGGGGCGAGCGGAGGAGAAAATATCCTCCCAGCGACAGCGAGGAGCTATGATGGAGCTCCTGGAGCTGGATGTAATATGGAGGGTGCGAGAGAGAGGGGGGAATCGAGAGCGGCGCGGAGAAGGAGGCAAGGGTGGGTGGAGAGAAAATGACGGCGGAAGCGGCGAGCAGAGGAGAAAACATCCTCCCAGCGACAGCGAGGAGCTATGATGGAGCTCCTGGAGCTGGATGTAATATGGAGGGTGCAAGAGAGAGGGGGGAATCGAGAGCTGCGCGTAGAAGGAGGCAAGGGTGGGTAGAGAGAAAATGACGGTGGAAGGGGCGAGCGGAGGAGAAAACATCCTCCCAGCGACAGCGAGGAGCTATGATGGAGCTCCTGGAGCGGAATATGACATGGAGGGTGCGAAAGAGAGGGGGGAATCGAGAGCTGCGCGGAGAAGGAGGCAAGGGTGGGTAGAGAGAAAATGACGGTGGAAGGGGCGAGCGGAGGAGAAAACATCCTCCCAGCGACAGTGAGGAGCTATGATGGAGCTCCTGGAGCTGGATGTAATATGGAGGGTGCGAGAGAGAGGGGGGAATCGAGAGCTGCGCGGAGAAGGAGGCAAGGGTGGGTAGAGAGAAAATGACGGTGAAAGGGGCGAGCGGAGGAGAAAACATCCTCCCAGCGACAGCGAGGAGCTATGATGGAGCTCCTGGAGCGGAATATGACATGGAGGGTGCGAAAGAGAGGGGGGAATCGAGAGCTGCGCGGAGAAGGAGGCAAGGGTGGGTAGAGAGAAAATGACGGTGGAAGGGGCGAGCGGAGGAGAAAACATCCTCCCAGCGACAGCGAGGAGCTATGATGGAGCTCCTGGAGCGGAATATGACATGGAGGGTGCGCAAGAGAGGGGGGAATCGAGAGCTGCGCGGAGAAGGAGGCAAGGGTGGGTAGAGAGAAAATGACGGTGGAAGGGGCGAGCGGAGGAGAAAACATCCTCCCAGCGACAGCGAGGAGCTATGATGGAGCTCCTGGAGCGGAATATGACATGGAGGGTGCGAAAGAGAGGGGGGAATCGAGAGCTGCGCGGAGAAGGAGGCAAGGGTGGGTAGAGAGAAAATGACGGTGGAAGGGGCGAGCAGAGGAGAAAACATCCTCCCAGCGACAGTGAGGAGCTATGATGGAACTCCTGGAGCGGAATATGACATGGAGGGTGCGAGAGAGAGGGGGGAATCGAGAGCTGCGCGGAGAAGGAGGCAAGGGTGGGTAGAGAGAAAATGACGGTGGAAGGGGCGAGCGGAGGAGAAAACATCCTCCCAGCGACAGCGAGGAGCTATGATGGAGCTCCTGGAGCGGAATATGACATGGAGGGTGCAAAAGAGAGGGGGGAATCGAGAGCTGCGCGGAGAAGGAGGCAAGGGTGGGTAGAGAGAAAATGACGGTGGAAGGGGCGAGCGGAGGAGAAAACATCCTCCCAGCGACAGCGAGGAGCTATGATGGAGCTCCTGGAGCTGGATGTAATATGGAGGGTGCGAGAGAGAGGGGGGAATCGAGAGCTGCGCGGAGAAGGAGGCAAGGGTGGGTAGAGAGAAAATGACGGTGGAAGGGGCGAGCGGAGGAGAAAACATCCTCCCAGCGACAGCGAGGAGCTATGATGGAGCTCCTGGAGCGGGATATGACATGGTGGGTGCGAGAGAGAGGGGGGAATCGAGAGCTGCGCGGAGAAGGAGGCTAGGGTGGGTGGAGAGAAAATGACGGCGGAAGCGGCGAGCAGAGGAGAAAACATCCTCCCAGCGACAGTGAGGAGCTATGATGGAGCTCCTGGAGCTGGATGTAATATGGAGGGTGCGAGAGAGAGGAGGGAATCGAGAGCTGCGCGGAGAAGGAGGCAAGGGTGGGTAGAGAGAAAATGACGGTGGAAGGGGCGAGCGGAGGAGAAAACATCCTCCCAGCGACAGCGAAGAGCTATGATGGAGCTCCTGGAGCGGAATATGACATGGAGGGTGCGAAAGAGAGGGGGGAATCGAGAGCTGCGCGGAGAAGGAGGCAAGGGTGGGTAGAGAGAAAATGACGGTGGAAGGGGCGAGCGGAGGAGAAAACATCCTCCCAGCGACAGTGAGGAGCTATGATGGAACTCCTGGAGCGGAATATGACATGGAGGGTGCGAAAGAGAGGGGGGAATCGAGAGCTGCGCGGAGAAGGGGGCAAGGGTGGGTAGAGAGAAAATGACGGTGGAAGGGGCGAGCGGAGGAGAAAACATCCTCCCAGCGACAGCGAGGAGCTATGATGGAGCTCCTGGAGCGGAATATGACATGGAGGGTGCGAAAGAGAGGGGGGAATCGAGAGCTGCGCGGAGAAGGGGGCAAGGGTGGGTAGAGAGAAAATGACGGTGGAAGGGGCGAGCGGAGGAGAAAACATCCTCCCAGCGACAGCGAGGAGCTATGATGGAGCTCCTGGAGCGGAATATGACATGGAGGGTGCGAAAGAGAGGGGGGAATCGAGAGCTGCGCGGAGAAGGAGGTAAGGGTGGGTAGAGAGAAAATGACGGTGGAAGGGGCGAGCGGAGGAGAAAACATCCTCCCAGCGACAACGAGGAGCTATGATGGAGCTCCTGGAGCGGAATATGCCATGGAGGATGCGAAAGAGAGGGGGGAATCGAGAGCTGCGCGGAGAAGGAGGCAAGGGTGGGTAGAGAGAAAATGACGGTGGAAGTGGCGAGCGGAGGAGAAAACATCCTCCCAGCGACAGCGAGGAGCTATGATGGAGCTCCTGGAGCTGGATGTAATATGGAGGGTGCGAGAGAGAGGAGGGAATCGAGAGCTGCACGGAGAAGGAGGCAAGGGTGGGTAGAGAGAAAATGACGGTGGAAGGGGCGAGCGGAGGAGAAAACATCCTCCCAGCGACAGCGAGGAGCTATGATGGAGCTCCTGGAGCGGAATATGCCATGGAGGATGCGAAAGAGAGGGGGGAATCGAGAGCTGCGCGGAGAAGGAGGCAAGGGTGGGTAGAGAGAAAATGACGGTGGAAGGGGCGAGCAGAGAAGAAAACATCCTCCCAGCGACAGTGAGGAGCTATGATGGAACTCCTGGAGCGGAATATGACATGGAGGGTGCGAAAGAGAGGGGGGAATCGAGAGCTGCGCGGAAAAGGAGGCAAGGGTGGGTAGAGAGAAAATGACGGTGGAAGTGGCGAGCGGAGGAGAAAACATCCTCCCAGCGACAGCGAGGAGCTATGATGGAGCTCCTGGAGCTGGATGTAATATGGAGGGTGCGAGAGAGAGGAGGGAATCGAGAGCTGCACGGAGAAGGAGGCAAGGGTGGGTAGAGAGAAAATGACGGTGGAAGGGGCGAGCGGAGGAGAAAACATCCTCCCAGCGACAGCGAGGAGCTATGATGGAGCTCCTGGAGCGGAATATGACATGGAGGGTGCGAAAGAGAGGGGGGAATTGAGAGCTGCGCGGAGAAGGAGGCAAGGGTGGGTAGAGAGAAAATGACGGTGGAAGGGGCGAGCGGAGGAGAAAACATCCTCCCAGCGACAGCGAGGAGCTATGATGGAGCTCCTGGAGCGGAATATGACATGGAAGGTGCGAAAGAGAGGGGGGAATCGAGAGATGCGCGGAAAAGGAGGCAAGGGTGGGTAGAGAGAAAATGACGGTGGAAGGGGCGAGCGGAGGAGAAAACATCCTCCCAGCGACAGCGAGGAGCTATGATGGAGCTCCTGGAGCAGAATATGACATGGAGGGTGCGAAAGAGAGGGGGGAATCAAGAGCGGCGCGGAGAAGGAGGCAAGGGTGGGTAGAGAGAAAATGACGGTGGAAGGGGCGAGCGGAGGAGAAAACATCCTCCCAGCGACAGTGAGGAGCTATGATGTAGCTCCTGGAGCTGGATGTAATATGGAGGGTGCGAGAGAGAGGAGGGAATCGAGAGCTGCGCGGAGAAGGAGGCAAGGGTGGGTAGAGAGAAAATGACGGTGGAAGGGGCGAGCGGAGGAGAAAACATCCTCCCAGCGACAGCGAGGAGCTATGATGGAGCTCCTGGAGCTGGATATAATATGGAGGGTGCAAAAGAGAGGAGGGAATCGAGAGCAGCGCGGAGAAGGAGGCAAGGGTGGGTAGAGAGAAAATGATGGTGGAAGGGGCGAGTGGAGGAGAAAACATCCTCCCAGCGACAGCGAAGAGCTATGATGGAGCTCCTGGAGCGGAATATGAGATGGAGGGTGCGAAAGAGAGGGGGGAATCGAGAGCTGCGCGGAAAGGGAGGCAAGGGTGGGTAGAGAGAAAATGACGGTGGAAGGGGCGAGCGGAGGAGAAAACATCCTCCCAGCGACAGTGAGGAGCTATGATGGAACTCCTGGAGCGGAATATGACATGGAGGGTGCGAAAGAGAGGGGGGAATCGAGAGCTGCGCGGAAAAGGAGGCAAGGGTGGGTAGAGAGAAAATGACGGTGGAAGGGGCGAGCGGAGGAGAAAACATCCTCCCAGCGACAGCGAGGAGCTATGATGGAGCTCCTGGAGCGGAATATGACATGGAGGGTGCGAAAGAGAGGGGGGAATCGAGAGCTGCGCGGAGAAGGAGGTAAGGGTGGGTAGAGAGAAAATGACGGTGGAAGGGGCGAGCGGAGGAGAAAACATCCTCCCAGCGACAACGAGGAGCTATGATGGAGCTCCTGGAGCGGGATATGACATGGAGGGTGCGAAAGAGAGGGGGGAATCGAGAGCTGCGCGGAAAAGGAGGCAAGGGTGGGTAGAGAGAAAATGACGGTGGAAGGGGCGAGCGGAGGAGAAAATATCCTCCCAGCGACAGCGAGGAGCTATGATGGAGCTCCTGGAGCTGGATGTAATATGGAGGGTGCGAGAGAGAGGGGGGAATCGAGAGCTGCGCGGAGAAGGAGGCAAGGGTGGGTAGAGAGAAAATGACGGTGGAAGGGGCGAGCGGAGGAGAAAACATCCTCCCAGCGACAGCGAGGAGCTATGATGGAGCTCCTGGAGCGGAATATGACATGGAGGGTGCGAAAGAGAGGGGGGAATCGAGAGCTGCGCGGAGAAGGAGGCAAGGGTGGGTAGAGAGAAAATGACGGTGGAAGGGGCGAGCGGAGGAGAAAACATCCTCCCAGCGACAGCGAGGAGCTATGATGGAGCTCCTGGAGCTGGATGTAATATGGAGGGTGCGAGAGAGAGGGGGGAATCGAGAGCTGCGCGGAGAAGGAGGCAAGGGTGGGTAGAGAGAAAATGACGGTGAAAGGGGCGAGCGGAGGAGAAAACATCCTCCCAGCGACAGCGAGGAGCTATGATGGAGCTCCTGGAGCGGAATATGACATGGAGGGTGCGAAAGAGAGGGGGGAATCGAGAGCTGCGCGGAGAAGGAGGCAAGGGTGGGTAGAGAGAAAATGACGGTGGAAGGGGCGAGCGGAGGAGAAAACATCCTCCCAGCGACAGCGAGGAGCTATGATGGAGCTCCTGGAGCGGAATATGACATGGAGGGTGCGAAAGAGAGGGGGGAATCGAGAGCTGCGCGGAAAAGGAGGCAAGGGTGGGTAGAGAGAAAATGACGGTGGAAGGGGCCTGCGGAGGAGAAAACATCCTCCCAGCGACAGCGAGGAGCTATGATGGAGCTCCTGGAGCGGAATATGACATGGAGGGTGCGAAAGAGAGGGGGGAATCGAGAGCTGCGCGGAGAAGGAGGCAAGGGTGGGTAGAGAGAAAATGATGGTGGAAGGGGCGAGCGGAGGAGAAAACATCCTCCCAGCGACAGCGAGGAGCTATGATGGAGCTCCTGGAGCGGAATATGACATGGAGGGTGCGAAAGAGAGGGGGGAATCGAGAGCTGCGCGGAAAAGGAGGCAAGGGTGGGTAGAGAGAAAATGACGGTGGAAGGGGCGAGCGGAGGAGAAAACATCCTCCCAGCGACAGCGAGGAGCTATGATGGAGCTCCTGGAGCGGAATATGACATGGAGGGTGCGAAAGAGAGGGGGGAATCGAGAGCTGCGCGGAGAAGGAGGCAAGGGTGGGTAGAGAGAAAATGACGGTGGAAGGGACGAGCGGAGGAGAAAACATCCTCCCAGCGACAGTCAGGAGCTATAATGGAGCTCCTGGAGCGGGATATGACATGGAGGGTGCGAAAGAGAGGGGGGAATCGAGAGCTGCGCGGAGAAGGAGGCAAGGGTGGGTAGAGAGAAAATGACGGTGGAAGGGGCGAGCAGAGGAGAAAACATCCTCCCAGCGACAGTGAGGAGCTATGATGGAGCTCCTGGAGCGGAATATGACATGGAGGGTGCAAAAGAGAGGGGGGAATCAAGAGCTGCGCTGAAAAGGAGGCAAGGGTGGGTAGAGAGAAAATGACGGTGGAAGGGGCGAGCGGAGGAGAAAAAATCCTCCCAGCGACAGCGAGGAGCTATGATGGAGCTCCTGGAGCTGAATGTAATATGGAGGGTGCGAGAGAGAGGGGGGAATCGAGAGCTGCGCGGAGAAGGAGGCAAGGGTGGGTAGAGAGAAAATGACGGTGGAAGGGGCGAGCGGAGGAGAAAACATCCTCCCAGCGACAGCGAGGAGCTATGATGGAGCTCCTGGAGCGGAATATGACATGGAGGGTGCGAAAGAGAGGGGGGAATCGAGAGCTGCGTGGAGAAGGAGGCAAGGGTGGGTAGAGAGAAAATGACGGTGGAAGGGGCGAGCGGAGGAGAAAACATCCTCCCAGCGACAGCGAGGAGCTATAATGGAGCTCCTGGAGCTGGATGTAATATGGAGGGTGCGAGAGAGAGGGGGGAATCGAGAGCTGCGCGGAGAAGGAGGCAAGGGTGGGAAGAGAGAAAATGACGGTGGAAGGGGCGAGCGGAGGAGAAAACATCCTCCCAGCGACAGCGAGGAGCTATGATGGAGCTCCTGGAGCGGGATATGACATGGTGGGTGCGAGAGAGAGGGGGGAATCGAGAGCGGCGCGGAGAAGGAGGCAAGGGTGGGTGGAGAGAAAATGACGGTGGAAGCGGCGAGCAGAGGAGAAAACATCCTCCCAGCGACAGCGAGGAGCTATGATGGAGCTCCTGGAGCTGGATGTAATATGGAGGGTGCGAGAGAGAGGAGGGAATCGAGAGCTGCGCGGAGAAGGAGGCAAGGGTGGGTAGAGAGAAAATGACGGTGGAAGGGGCGAGCGGAGGAGAAAACATCCTCCCAGCGACAGCGAGGAGCTATGATGGAGCTCCTGGAGCGGGATATGACATGGTGGGTGCGAGAGAGAGGGGGGAATCGAGAGCTGCGCGGAGAAGGAGGCTAGGGTGGGTGGAGAGAAAATGACGGCGGAAGAGGCGAGCAGAGGAGAAAACATCCTCCCAGCGACAGTGAGGAGCTATGATGGAGCTCCTGGAGCTGGATGTAATATGGAGGGTGCGAGAGAGAGGAGGGAATCGAGAGCTGCGCGGAGAAGGAGGCAAGGGTGGGTAGAGAGAAAATGACGGTGGAAGGGGCGAGCGGAGGAGAAAACATCCTCCCAGCGACAGCGAAGAGCTATGATGGAGCTCCTGGAGCGGAATATGACATGGAGGGTGCGAAAGAGAGGGGGGAATCGAGAGCTGCGCGGAGAAGGAGGCAAGGGTGGGTAGAGAGAAAATGACGGTGGAAGGGGCGAGCGGAGGAGAAAACATCCTCCCAGCGACAGCGAGGAGCTATGATGGAGCTCCTGGAGCGGAATATGACATGGAGGGTGCGAAAGAGAGGGGGGAATCGAGAGCTGCGCGGAAAAGGAGGCAAGGGTGTGTAGAGAGAAAATGACGGTGGAAGGGGCGAGCGGAGGAGAAAACATCCTCCCAGCGACAGGGAGGAGCTATGATGGAGCTCCTGGAGCGGGATATGACATGGAGGGTGCGTAAGAGAGGGGGGAATCGAGAGCTGCGCGGAAAAGGAGGCAAGGGTGTGTAGAGAGAAAATGACGGTGGAAGGGGCGAGCGGAGGAGAAAACATCCTCCCAGCGACAGTGAGCAGCTATGATGGAGCTCCTGGAGCGGGATATAACATGGTGGGTGCGAGAGAGAGGGGGGAATCGAGAGCGGCGCGGAGAAGGAGGCAAGGGTGGGTGGAGAGAAAATGACGGCGGAAGCGGCGAGCAGAGGAGAAAACATCCTCCCAGCGACAGTGAGGAGCTATGATGGAACTCCTGGAGCGGAATATGACATGGAGGGTGCGAAAGAGAGGGGGGAATCGAGAGCTGCGCGGAAAAGGAGGCAAGGGTGGGTAGAGAGAAAATGACGGTGGAAGGGGCGAGCGGAGGAGAAAACATCCTCCCAGCGACAGCGAGGAGCTATGATGGAGCTCCTGGAGCGGAATATGACATGGAGGGTGCGAAAGAGAGGGGGGAATCGAGAGCTGCGCGGAAAAGGAGGAAAGGGTGGGTAGAGAGAAAATGACGGTGGAAGGGGCGAGCGGAGGAGAAAACATCCTCCCAGCGACAGCGAAGAGCTATGATGGAGCTCCTGGAGCGGAATATGACATGGAGGGTGCGAAAGAGAGGGGGGAATCGAGAGCTGCGCGGAGAAGGAGGCAAGGGTGGGTAGAGAGAAAATGACGGTGGAAGGGGCGAGCGGAGGAGAAAACATCCTCCCAGCGACAGCGAGGAGCTATGATGGAGCTCCTGGAGCGGAATATGACATGGAGGGTGCGAAAGAGAGGGGGGAATCGAGAGCTGCGCGGAAAAGGAGGCAAGGGTGTGTAGAGAGAAAATGACGGTGGAAGGGGCGAGCGGAGGAGAAAACATCCTCCCAGCGACAGGGAGGAGCTATGATGGAGCTCCTGGAGCGGGATATGACATGGAGGGTGCGTAAGAGAGGGGGGAATCGAGAGCTGCGCGGAAAAGGAGGCAAGGGTGTGTAGAGAGAAAATGACGGTGGAAGGGGCGAGCGGAGGAGAAAACATCCTCCCAGCGACAGTGAGCAGCTATGATGGAGCTCCTGGAGCGGGATATAACATGGTGGGTGCGAGAGAGAGGGGGGAATCGAGAGCGGCGCGGAGAAGGAGGCAAGGGTGGGTGGAGAGAAAATGACGGCGGAAGCGGCGAGCAGAGGAGAAAACATCCTCCCAGCGACAGTGAGGAGCTATGATGGAACTCCTGGAGCGGAATATGACATGGAGGGTGCGAAAGAGAGGGGGGAATCGAGAGCTGCGCGGAAAAGGAGGCAAGGGTGGGTAGAGAGAAAATGACGGTGGAAGGGGCGAGCGGAGGAGAAAACATCCTCCCAGCGACAGCGAGGAGCTATGATGGAGCTCCTGGAGCGGAATATGACATGGAGGGTGCGAAAGAGAGGGGGGAATCGAGAGCTGCGCGGAAAAGGAGGAAAGGGTGGGTAGAGAGAAAATGACGGTGGAAGGGGCGAGCGGAGGAGAAAACATCCTCCCAGCGACAGCGAGGAGCTATGATGGAGCTCCTGGAGCGGAATATGACATGGAGGGTTCGAAAGAGAGGGGGGAATCGAGAGCTGCGCGGAGAAGGAGGCAAGGGTGGGTAGAGAGAAAATGACGGTGGAAGGGGCGAGCGGAAGAGAAAACATCCTCCCAGCGACAGTGAGGAGCTATGATGCAACTCCTGGAGTGGAATATGACATGGAGGGTGCGAAAGAGAGGGGGGAATCGAGAGCTGCGCGGAGAAGGAGGCAAGGGTGGGTAGAGAGAAAATGACGGGGGAAGGGGCGAGCGGAGGAGAAAACATCCTCCCAGCGACAGTGAGGAGCTATGATGGAACTCCTGGAGCGGAATATGACATGGAGGGTGCAAAGAGAGGGGGGAATCGAGAGCTGCGCGGGAAAGGAGGCAAGAATGGGTAGAGAGAAAATGACGGTGGAAGGGGCGAGCGGAGGAGAAAACATCCTCCCAGCGACAGCGAGGAGCTATGATGGAGCTCCTGGAGCTGGATGTAATATGGAGGGTGCGAGAGAGAGGGGGGAATCGAGAGCTGCGCGGAGAAGGAGGCAAGGGTGGGTAGAGAGAAAATGACGGTGGAAGGGGCGAGCGGAGGAGAAAACATCCTCCCAGCGACAGCGAGGAGCTATGATGGAGCTCCTGGAGCAGAATATGACATGGAGGGTGCGAAAGAGAGGGGGGAGTCGAGAGCTGCGCGAAGAAGGAGGCAAGGGTGGGTAGAGAGAAAATGACGGTGGAAGGGGCGAGCGGAGGAGAAAACATCCTCCCAGCGACAGCGGGGAGCTATGATGGAGCTCCTGGAGCTGGATGTAATATGGAGGGTGCGAGAGAGAGGAGGGAATCGAGAGCTGCGCGGAGAAGGAGGCAAGGGTGGGTAGAGAGAAAATGACGGTGGAAGGGGCGAGCGGAGGAGAAAACATCCTCCCAGCGACAGCGAGGAGCTATGATGGAGCTCCTGGAGCTGGATGTAATATGGAGGGTGCGAGAGAGAGGGGGGAATCAAGAGCTGCGCGGAGAAGGAGGCAAGGGTGGGTAGAGAGAAAATGACGGTGGAAGGGGCGAGCGGAGGAGAAAACATCCTCCCAGCGACAGCGAGGAGCTATGATGGAGCTCCTGGAGCGGAATATGACATGGAGGGTGCGAAAGAGAGGTGGGAATCGAGAGCTGCGCGGAAAAGGAGGAAAGGGTGGGTGGAGAGAAAATGACGGTGGAAGGGGCGAGCGGAGGAGAAAACATCCTCCCAGCGACAGCGAGGAGCTATGATGGAGCTCCTGGAGCGGAATATGACATGGAGGGTTCGAAAGAGAGGGGGGAATCGAGAGCTGCGCGGAGAAGGAGGCAAGGGTGGGTAGAGAGAAAATGACGGTGGAAGGGGCGAGCGGAGGAGAAAACATCCTCCCAGCGACAGTGAGGAGCTATGATGGAACTCCTGGAGCGGAATATGACATGGAGGGTGCGAAAGAGAGGGGGGAATCGAGAGCTGCGCGGAGAAGGAGGCAAGGGTGGGTAGAGAGAAAATGACGGGGGAAGGGGCGACCGGAGGAGAAAACATCCTCCCAGCGACAGTGAGGAGCTATGATGGAACTCCTGGAGCGGAATATGACATGGAGGGTGCGAAAGAGAGGGGGGAATCGAGAGCTGCGCGGAAAAGGAGGCAAGGGTGGGTAGAGAGAAAATGACGGTGGAAGGGGCGAGCGGAGGAGAAAACATCCTCCCAGCGACAGCGAGGAGCTATGATGGAGCTCCTGGAGCGGGATATGACATGGTGGGTGCGAGAGAGAGGGGGGAATCGAGAGCGGCGCGGAGAAGGAGGCAAGGGTGGGTGGAGAGAAAATGACGGCGGAAGCGGCGAGCAGAGGAGAAAACATCCTCCCAGCGACAGCGAGGAGCTATGATGGAGCTCCTGGAGCTGGATGTAATATGGAGGATGCGAGAGAGAGGAGGGAATCGAGAGCTGCGCGGAGAAGGAGGCAAGGGTGGGTAGAGAGAAAATGACGGTGGAAGGGGCGAAAGGAGGAGAAAACATCCTCCCAGCGACAGTGAGGAGCTATAATGGAGCTCCTGGAGCGGGATATGACATGGAGGGTGCGAAAGAGAGGGGGAATCGAGAGCTGCGTGGAGAAGGAGGCAAGGGTGGGTAGAGAGAAAATGACGGTGGAAGGGGCGAGCGGAGGAGAAAACATCCTCCCAGCGACAGCGAGGAGCTATGATGGAGCTCATGGAGCGGAATATGACATGGAGGGTGCGAAAGAGAGGGGGGAATCGAGAGCTACGCGGAGAAGGAGGCAAGGGTGGGTAGAGAGAAAATGACGGTGGAAGGGGCGAGCGGAGGAGAAAACATCCTCCCAGCGACAGTGAGGAGCTATGATGGAACTCCTGGAGCGGAATATGACATGGAGGGTGCGAAAGAGAGGGGGGAATCGAGAGCTGCGCGGAAAAGGAGGCAAGGGTGGGTAGAGAGAAAATGACGGTGGAAGGGGCGAGCGGAGGAGAAAACATCCTCCCAGCGACAGCAAGGAGCTATGATGGAGCTCCTGGAGCGGAATATGACATGGAGGGTGCGAAAGAGAGGGGGGAATCGAGAGCTGCGCGGAGAAGGAGGCAAGGGTGGGTAGAGAGAAAATGACGGTGGAAGGGGCGAGCGGAGGAGAGAACATCCTCCCAGCGACAGCGAGGAGCTATGATGGAGCTCCTGGAGCGGAATATGACATGGAGGGTTCGAAAGAGAGGGGGGAATCGAGAGCTGCGCGGAGAAGGAGGCAAGGGTGGGTAGAGAGAAAATGACGGTGGAAGGGGCGAGCGGAGGAGAAAACATCCTCCCAGCGACAGTGAGGAGCTATGATGCAACTCCTGGAGTGGAATATGACATGGAGGGTGCGAAAGAGAGGGGGGAATCGAGAGCTGCGCGGAGAAGGAGGCAAGGGTGGGTAGAGAGAAAATGACGGGGGAAGGGGCGAGCGGAGGAGAAAACATCCTCCCAGCGACAGTGAGGAGCTATGATGGAACTCCTGGAGCGGAATATGACATGGAGGGTGCAAAGAGAGGGGGGAATCGAGAGCTGCGCGGGAAAGGAGGCAAGAATGGGTAGAGAGAAAATGACGGTGGAAGGGGCGAGCGGAGGAGAAAACATCCTCCCAGCGACAGCGAGGAGCTATGATGGAGCTCCTGGAGCTGGATGTAATATGGAGGGTGCGAGAGAGAGGGGGGAATCGAGAGCTGCGCGGAGAAGGAGGCAAGGGTGGGTAGAGAGAAAATGACGGTGGAAGGGGCGAGCGGAGGAGAAAACATCCTCCCAGCGACAGCGAGGAGCTATGATGGAGCTCCTGGAGCAGAATATGACATGGAGGGTGCGAAAGAGAGGGGGGAGTCGAGAGCTGCGCGAAGAAGGAGGCAAGGGTGGGTAGAGAGAAAATGACGGTGGAAGGGGCGAGCGGAGGAGAAAACATCCTCCCAGCGACAGCGGGGAGCTATGATGGAGCTCCTGGAGCTGGATGTAATATGGAGGGTGCGAGAGAGAGGAGGGAATCGAGAGCTGCGCGGAGAAGGAGGCAAGGGTGGGTAGAGAGAAAATGACGGTGGAAGGGGCGAGCGGAGGAGAAAACATCCTCCCAGCGACAGCGAGGAGCTATGATGGAGCTCCTGGAGCTGGATGTAATATGGAGGGTGCGAGAGAGAGGGGGGAATCAAGAGCTGCGCGGAGAAGGAGGCAAGGGTGGGTAGAGAGAAAATGACGGTGGAAGGGGCGAGCGGAGGAGAAAACATCCTCCCAGCGACAGCGAGGAGCTATGATGGAGCTCCTGGAGCGGAATATGACATGGAGGGTGCGAAAGAGAGGTGGGAATCGAGAGCTGCGCGGAAAAGGAGGAAAGGGTGGGTGGAGAGAAAATGACGGTGGAAGGGGCGAGCGGAGGAGAAAACATCCTCCCAGCGACAGCGAGGAGCTATGATGGAGCTCCTGGAGCGGAATATGACATGGAGGGTTCGAAAGAGAGGGGGGAATCGAGAGCTGCGCGGAGAAGGAGGCAAGGGTGGGTAGAGAGAAAATGACGGTGGAAGGGGCGAGCGGAGGAGAAAACATCCTCCCAGCGACAGTGAGGAGCTATGATGGAACTCCTGGAGCGGAATATGACATGGAGGGTGCGAAAGAGAGGGGGGAATCGAGAGCTGCGCGGAGAAGGAGGCAAGGGTGGGTAGAGAGAAAATGACGGGGGAAGGGGCGACCGGAGGAGAAAACATCCTCCCAGCGACAGTGAGGAGCTATGATGGAACTCCTGGAGCGGAATATGACATGGAGGGTGCGAAAGAGAGGGGGGAATCGAGAGCTGCGCGGAAAAGGAGGCAAGGGTGGGTAGAGAGAAAATGACGGTGGAAGGGGCGAGCGGAGGAGAAAACATCCTCCCAGCGACAGCGAGGAGCTATGATGGAGCTCCTGGAGCGGGATATGACATGGTGGGTGCGAGAGAGAGGGGGGAATCGAGAGCGGCGCGGAGAAGGAGGCAAGGGTGGGTGGAGAGAAAATGACTCCGGAAGCGGCGAGCAGAGGAGAAAACATCCTCCCAGCGACAGCGAGGAGCTATGATGGAGCTCCTGGAGCTGGATGTAATATGGAGGGTGCGAGAGAGAGGAGGGAATCGAGAGCTGCGCGGAGAAGGAGGCAAGGGTGGGTAGAGAGAAAATGACGGTGGAAGGGGCGAAAGGAGGAGAAAACATCCTCCCAGCGACAGTGAGGAGCTATAATGGAGCTCCTGGAGCGGGATATGACATGGAGGGTGCGAAAGAGAGGGGGAATCGAGAGCTGCGTGGAGAAGGAGGCAAGGGTGGGTAGAGAGAAAATGACGGGGGAAGGGGCGACCGGAGGAGAAAACATCCTCCCAGCGACAGCGAGGAGCTATGATGGAGCTCCTGGAGCTGGATGTAATATGGAGGGTGCGAGAGAGAGGGGGGAATCGAGAGCTGCGCGGAGAAGGAGGCAAGGGTGGGTAGAGAGAAAATGACGGTGGAAGGGGCGAGCGGAGGAGAAAACATCCTCCCAGCGACAGCGAGGAGCTATGATGGAGCTCCTGGAGCGGAATATGACATGGAGGGTTCGAAAGAGAGGGGGGAATCGAGAGCTGCGCGGAGAAGGAGGCAAGGGTGGGTAGAGAGAAAATGACGGTGGAAGGGGCGAGCGGAGGAGAAAACATCCTCCCAGCGACAGTGAGGAGCTATGATGGAACTCCTGGAGCGGAATATGACATGGAGGGTGTGAAAGAGAGGGGGGAATCGAGAGCTGCGCGGAGAAGGAGGCAAGGGTGGGTAGAGAGAAAATGACGGGGGAAGGGGCGACCGGAGGAGAAAACATCCTCCCAGCGACAGTGAGGAGCTATGATGGAACTCCTGGAGCGGAATATGACATGGAGGGTGCGAAAGAGAGGGGGGAATCGAGAGCTGCGCGGAAAAGGAGTCAAGGGTGGGTAGAGAGAAAATGACGGTGGAAGGGGCGAGCGGAGGAGAAAACATCCTCCCAGCGACAGCGAGGAGCTATGATGGAGCTCCTGGAGCGGGATATGACATGGTGGGTGCGAGAGAGAGGGGGGAATCGAGAGCGGCGCGGAGAAGGAGGCAAGGGTGGGTGGAGAGAAAATGACGGCGGAAGCGGCGAGCAGAGGATAAAACATCCTCCCAGCGACAGCGAGGAGCTATGATGGAGCTCCTGGAGCTGGATGTAATATGGAGGGTGCGAGAGAGAGGAGGGAATCGAGAGCTGCGCGGAGAAGGAGGCAAGGGTGGGTAGAGAGAAAATGACGGTGGAAGGGGCGAGAGGAGGAGAAAACATCCTCCCAGCGACAGTGAGGAGCTATAATGGAGCTCCTGGAGCGGGATATGACATGGAGGGTGCGAAAGAGAGGGGGAATCGAGAGCTGCGTGGAGAAGGAGGCAAGGGTGGGTAGAGAGAAAATGACGGTGGAAGGGGCGAGCGGAGGAGAAAACATCCTCCCAGCGACAGCGAGGAGCTATGATGGAGCTCCTGGAGCGGAATATGACATGGAGGGTGCGAAAGAGAGGGGGGAATCGAGAGCTACGCGGAGAAGGAGGCAAGGGTGGGTAGAGAGAAAATGACGGTGGAAGGGGCGAGCGGAGGAGAAAACATCCTCCCAGCGACAGTGAGGAGCTATGATGGAACTCCTGGAGCGGAATATGACATGGAGGGTGCGAAAGAGAGGGGGGAATCGAGAGCTGCGCGGAAAAGGAGGCAAGGGTGGGTAGAGAGAAAATGACGGTGGAAGGGGCGAGCGGAGGAGAAAACATCCTCCCAGCGACAGCAAGGAGCTATGATGGAGCTCCTGGAGCGGAATATGACATGGAGGGTGCGAAAGAGAGGGGGGAATCGAGAGCTGCGCGGAGAAGGAGGCAAGGGTGGGTAGAGAGAAAATGACGGTGGAAGGGGCGAGCGGAGGAGAAAACATCCTCCCAGCGACAGCGAGGAGCTATGATGGAGCTCCTGGAGCGGAATATGACACGGAGGGTGCGAAAGAGAGGGGGGAATCGAGAGCTGCGCAGAGAAGGAGGCAAGGGTGGGTAGAGAGAAAATGACGGTGGAAGGGGCGAGCGGAGGAGAAAACATCCTCCCAGCGACAGCGAGGAGCTATGATGGAGCTCCTGGAGCTGGATGTAATATGGAGGGTGCGAGAGAGAGGAGGGAATCGAGAGCTGCGTGGAGAAGGAGGCAAGGGTGGGTAGAGAGAAAATGACGGTGGAAGGGGCGAGCGGAGGAGAAAACATCCTCCCAGCGACAGCGAGGAGCTATGATGGAGCTCCTGGAGCTGGATGTAATATGGAGGGTGCGAGAGAGAGGGGGGAATCGAGAGCTGCGCGGAGAAGGAGGCAAGGGTGGGTAGAGAGAAAATGACGGTGGAAGGGGCGAGCGGAGGAGAAAACATCCTCCCAGCGACAGCGAGGAGCTATGATGGAGCTCCTGGAGCGGAATATGACTTGGAGGGTGCGAAAGAGAGGGGGGAATCGAGAGCTGCGCGGAGAAGGAGGCTAGGGTGGGTAGAGAGAAAATGACGGTGGAAGGGGCGAGCGGAGGAGAAAACATCCTCCCAGCGACAGTGAGGAGCTATGATGGAACTCCTGGAGCGGAATATGACATGAAGGGTGCGAAAGAGAGGGGGGAATCGAGAGCTGCGCGGAAAAGGAGGCAAGGGTGGGTAGAGAGAAAATGACGGTGGAAGGGGCGAGCAGAGGAGAAAACATCCTCCCAGTGACAGTGAGGAGCTATGATGGAACTCCTGGAGCGGAATATGACATGGAGGGTGCGAAAGAGAGGGGGGAATCGAGAGCTGCGCGGAAAAGGAGGCAAGGGTGGGTAGAGAGAAAATGACGGTGGAAGGGGCGAGCGGAGGAGAAAACATCCTCCCAGCGACAGCAAGGAGCTATGATGGAGCTCCTGGAGCGGAATATGACATGGAGGGTGCGAAAGAGAGGGGGGAATCGAGAGCTGCGCGGAGAAGGAGGCAAGGGTGGGTAGAGAGAAAATGACGGTGGAAGGGGCGAGCGGAGGAGAAAACATCCTCCCAGCGACAGCGAGGAGCTATGATGGAGCTCCTGGAGCGGAATATGACACAGGGGGGGGGGAAAGAGAGGGGGGAATCGAGAGCTACGCGGAGAAGGAGGCAAGGGTGGGTAGAGAGAAAATGACGGTGGAAGGGGCGAGCGGAGGAGAAAACATCCTCCCAGCGACAGTGAGGAGCTATGATGGAACTCCTGGAGCGGAATATGACATGGAGGGTGCGAAAGAGAGGGGGGAATCGAGAGCTGCGCGGAAAAGGAGGCAAGGGTGGGTAGAGAGAAAATGACGGTGGAAGGGGCGAGCGGAGGAGAAAACATCCTCCCAGCGACAGCAAGGAGCTATGATGGAGCTCCTGGAGCGGAATATGACATGGAGGGTGCGAAAGAGAGGGGGGAATCGAGAGCTGCGCGGAGAAGGAGGCAAGGGTGGGTAGAGAGAAAATGACGGTGGAAGGGGCGAGCGGAGGAGAAAACATCCTCCCAGCGACAGCGAGGAGCTATGATGGAGCTCCTGGAGCGGAATATGACACGGAGGGTGCGAAAGAGAGGGGGTAATCGAGAGCTGCGCGGAGAAGGAGGCAAGGGTGGGTAGAGAGAAAATGACGGTGGAAGGGGCGAGCGGAGGAGAAAACATCCTCCCAGCGACAGCGAGGAGCTATGATGGAGCTCCTGGAGCTGGATGTAATATGGAGGGTGCGAGAGAGAGGAGGGAATCGAGAGCTGCGTGGAGAAGGAGGCAAGGGTGGGTAGAGAGAAAATGACAGTGGAAGGGGCGAGCGGAGGAGAAAACATCCTCCCAGCGACAGCGAGGAGCTATGATGGAGCTCCTGGAGCTGGATGTAATATGGAGGGTGCGAGAGAGAGGGGGGAATCGAGAGCTGCGCGGAGAAGGAGGCAAGGGTGGGTAGAGAGAAAATGACGGTGGAAGGGGCGAGCGGAGGAGAAAACATCCTCCCAGCGACAGCGAGGAGCTATGATGGAGCTCCTGGAGCGGAATATGACTTGGAGGGTGCGAAAGAGAGGGGGGAATCGAGAGCTGCGCGGAGAAGGAGGCAAGGGTGGGTAGAGAGAAAATGACGGTGGAAGGGGCGAGCGGAGGAGAAAACATCCTCCCAGCGACAGTGAGGAGCTATGATGGAACTCCTGGAGCGGAATATGACATGAAGGGTGCGAAAGAGAGGGGGGAATCGAGAGCTGCGCGGAAAAGGAGGCAAGGGTGGGTAGAGAGAAAATGACGGTGGAAGGGGCGAGCAGAGGAGAAAACATCCTCCCAGTGACAGTGAGGAGCTATGATGGAACTCCTGGAGCGGAATATGACATGGAGGGTGCGAAAGAGAGGGGGGAATCGAGAGCTGCGCGGAAAAGGAGGCAAGGGTGGGTAGAGAGAAAATGACGGTGGAAGGGGCGAGCGGAGGAGAAAACATCCTCCCAGCGACAGCAAGGAGCTATGATGGAGCTCCTGGAGCGGAATATGACATGGAGGGTGCGAAAGAGAGGGGGGAATCGAGAGCTGCGCGGAGAAGGAGGCAAGGGTGGGTAGAGAGAAAATGACGGTGGAAGGGGCGAGCGGAGGAGAAAACATCCTCCCAGCGACAGCGAGGAGCTATGATGGAGCTCCTGGAGCGGAATATGACACGGAGGGTGCGAAAGAGAGGGGGGAATCGAGAGCTGCGCGGAGAAGGAGGCAAGGGTGGGTAGAGAGAAAATGACGGTGGAAGGGGCGAGCGGAGGAGAAAACATCCTCCCAGCGACAGCGAGGAGCTATGATGGAGCTCCTGGAGCTGGATGTAATATGGAGGGTGCGAGAGAGAGGAGGGAATCGAGAGCTGCGTGGAGAAGGAGGCAAGGGTGGGTAGAGAGAAAATGACGGTGGAAGGGGCGAGCGGAGGAGAAAACATCCTCCCTGCGACAGCGAGGAGCTATGATGGAGCTCCTGGAGCTGGATGTAATATGGAGGGTGCGAGAGAGAGGGGGGAATCGAGAGCTGCGCGGAGAAGGAGGCAAGGGTGGGTAGAGAGAAAATGACGGTGGAAGGGGCGAGCGGAGGAGAAAACATCCTCCCAGCGACAGCGAGGAGCTATGATGGAGCTCCTGGAGCGGAATATGACATGGAGGGTTCGAAAGAGAGGGGGGAATCGAGAGCTGCGCGGAGAAGGAGGCAAGGGTGGGTAGAGAGAAAATGACGGTGGAAGGGGCGAGCGGAGGAGAAAACATCCTCCCAGCGACAGTGAGGAGCTATGATGGAACTCCTGGAGCGGAATATGACATGGAGGGTGCGAAAGAGAGGGGGGAATCGAGAGCTGCGCGGAGAAGGAGGCAAGGGTGGGTAGAGAGAAAATGACGGGGGAAGGGGCGACCGGAGGAGAAAACATCCTCCCAGCGACAGCGAGGAGCTATGATGGAACTCCTGGAGCGGAATATGACATGGAGGGTGCGAAAGAGAGGGGGGAATCGAGAGCTGCGCGGAAAAGGAGGCAAGGGTGGGTAGAGAGAAAATGACGGTGGAAGGGGCGAGCGGAGGAGAAAACATCCTCCCAGCGACAGCGAGGAGCTATGATGGAGCTCCTGGAGCGGAATATGACATGGAGGGTGCGAAAGAGAGGGGGGAATCGAGAGCTACGCGGAGAAGGAGGCAAGGGTGGGTAGAGAGAAAATGACGGTGGAAGGGGCGAGCGGAGGAGAAAACATCCTCCCAGCGACAGTGAGGAGCTATGATGGAACTCCTGGAGCGGAATATGACATGGAGGGTGCGAAAGAGAGGGGGGAATCAAGAGCTGCACGGAAAAGGAGGCAAGGGTGGGTAGAGAGAAAATGACGGTGGAAGGGGCGAGCGGAGGAGAAAACATCCTCCCAGCGACAGCAAGGAGCTATGATGGAGCTCCTGGAGCGGAATATGACATGGAGGGTGCGAAAGAGAGGGGGGAATCGAGAGCTGCGCGGAGAAGGAGGCAAAGGTGGGTAGAGAGAAAATGACGGTGGAAGGGGCGAGCGGAGGAGAAAACATCCTCCCAGCGACAGCGAGGAGCTATGATGGAGCTCCTGGAGCGGAATATGACACGGAGGGTGCGAAAGAGAGGGGGGAATCGAGAGCTGCGCGGAGAAGGAGGCAAGGGTGGGTAGAGAGAAAATGACGGTGGAAGGGGCGAGCGGAGGAGAAAACATCCTCCCAGCGACAGCGAGGAGCTATGATGGAGCTCCTGGAGCTGGATGTAATATGGAGGGTGCGAGAGAGAGGAGGGAATCGAGAGCTGCGTGGAGAAGGAGGCAAGGGTGGGTAGAGAGAAAATGACGGTGGAAGGGGCGAGCGGAGGAGAAAACATCCTCCCAGCGACAGCGAGGAGCTATGATGGAGCTCCTGGAGCTGGATGTAATATGGAGGGTGCGAGAGAGAGGGGGGAATCGAGAGCTGCGCGGAGAAGGAGGCAAGGGTGGGTAGAGAGAAAATGACGGTGGAAGGGGCGAGCGGAGGAGAAAACATCCTCCCAGCGACAGCGAGGAGCTATGATGGAGCTCCTGGAGCGGAATATGACTTGGAGGGTGCGAAAGAGAGGGGGGAATCGAGAGCTGCGCGGAGAAGGAGGCAAGGGTGGGTAGAGAGAAAATGACGGTGGAAGGGGCGAGCGGAGGAGAAAACATCCTCCCAGCGACAGTGAGGAGCTATGATGGAACTCCTGGAGCGGAATATGACATGAAGGGTGCGAAAGAGAGGGGGGAATCGAGAGCTGCGCGGAAAAGGAGGCAAGGGTGGGTAGAGAGAAAATGACGGTGGAAGGGGCGAGCAGAGGAGAAAACATCCTCCCAGTGACAGTGAGGAGCTATGATGGAACTCCTGGAGCGGAATATGACATGGAGGGTGCGAAAGAGAGGGGGAATCGAGAGCTGCGCGGAAAAGGAGGCAAGGGTGGGTAGATAGAAAATGACGGTGGAAGGGGCGAGCGGAGGAGAAAACATCCTCCCAGCGACAGCGAGGAGCTATGATGGAGCTCCTGGAGCGGGATATGACATGGTGGGTGCGAGAGAGAGGGGGGAATCGAGAGCGGCGCGGAGAAGGAGGCAAGGGTGGGTAGAGAGAAAATGACGGTGGAAGGGGAGGGCAGAGGAGAAAACACCCTCCCAGCGACAGTGAGGAGCTATGATGGAGCTCCTGGAGCGGAATATGACATGGAGGGTGCGAAAGAGAGGGGGGAATCGAGAGCTGCGCGGAAAAGGAGGCAAGGGTGGGTAGAGAAAAAATGACGGTGGAAGGGGCGAGCGGAGGAGAAAACATCCTCCCAGCGACAGCGAGGAGCTATGATGGAGCTCCTGGAGCGGGATATGACATGGTGGGTGCGAGAGAGAGGGGGGAATCGAGAGCGGCGCGGAGAAGGAGGCAAGGGTGGGTGGAGAGAAAATGACGGCGGAAGCGGCGAGCAGAGGAGAAAACATCCTCCCAGCGACAGCGAGGAGCTATGATGGAGCTCCTGGAGCTGGATGTAATATGGAGGGTGCGAGAGAGAGGAGGGAATCGAGAGCTGCGCGGAGAAGGAGGCAAGGGTGGGTAGAGAGAAAATGATGGTGGAAGGGGCGAGCGGAGGAGAAAACATCCTCCCAGCGACAGCGAGGAGCTATGATGGAGCTCCTGGAGCGGAATATGACATGGAGGGTGCGAAAGAGAGGGGGGAATCGAGAGCTGCGCAGAGAAGGAGGCAAGGGTGGGTAGAGAGAAAATGACGGTGGAAGGGGCGAGCGGAGGAGAAAACATCCTCCCAGCGACAGCGAGGAGCTATGATGGAGCTCCTGGAGCGGAATATGACATGGAGGGTGCGAAAGAGAGGGGGGAATCGAGAGCTGCGCGGAGAAGGAGGCAAGGGTGGGTAGAGAGAAAATGACGGTGGAAGGGGCGAGCGGAGGAGAAAACATCCTCCCAGCGACAGCGAGGAGCTATGATGGAGCTCCTGGAGCGGGATATGACATGGTGGGTGCGAGAGAGAGGGGGGAATCGAGAGCGGCGCGGAGAAGGAGGCAAGGGTGGGTGGAGAGAAAATGACGGCGGAAGCGGCGAGCAGAGGAGAAAACATCCTCCCAGCGACAGCGAGGAGCTATGATGGAGCTCCTGGAGCTGGATGTAATATGGAGGGTGCGAGAGAGAGGAGGGAATCGAGAGCTGCGCGGAGAAGGAGGCAAGGGTGGGTTGAGAGAAAATGACGGTGGAAGGGGCGAGCGGAGGAGAAAACATCCTCCCAGCGACAGCGAGGAGCTATGATGGAGCTCCTGGAGCGGAATATGACATGGAGGGTGCGAAAGAGAGGGGGGAATCGAGAGCTGCGCGGAGAAGGAGGCAAGGGTGGGTAGAGAGAAAATGACGGTGGAAGGGGAGGGCAGAGGAGAAAACACCCTCCCAGCGACAGTGAGGAGCTATGATGGAGCTCCTGGAGCGGAATATGACATGGAGGGTGCGAAAGAGAGGGGGGAATCGAGAGCTGCGCGGAAAAGGAGGCAAGGGTGGGTAGAGAAAAAATGACGGTGGAAGGGGCGAGCGGAGGAGAAAACATCCTCCCAGCGACAGCGAGGAGCTATGATGGAGCTCCTGGAGCGGGATATGACATGGTGGGTGCGAGAGAGAGGGGGGAATCGAGAGCGGCGCGGAGAAGGAGGCAAGGGTGGGTGGAGAGAAAATGACGGCGGAAGCGGCGAGCGGAGGAGAAAACATCCTCCCAGCGACAGCGAGGAGCTATGATGGAGCTCCTGGAGCTGGATGTAATATGGAGGGTGCGAGAGAGAGGAGGGAATCGAGAGCTGCGCGGAGAAGGAGGCAAGGGTGGGTAGAGAGAAAATGATGGTGGAAGGGGCGAGCGGAGGAGAAAACATCCTCCCAGCGACAGCGAGGAGCTATGATGGAGCTCCTGGAGCGGAATATGACATGGAGGGTGCGAAAGAGAGGGGGGAATCGAGAGCTGCGCAGAGAAGGAGGCAAGGGTGGGTAGAGAGAAAATGACGGTGGAAGGGGCGAGCGGAGGAGAAAACATCCTCCCAGCGACAGCGAGGAGCTATGATGGAGCTCCTGGAGCGGAATATGACATGGAGGGTGCGAAAGAGAGGGTGGAATCGAGAGCTGCGCGGAGAAGGAGGCAAGGGTGGGTAGAGAGAAAATGACGGTGGAAGGGGCGAGCAGAGGAGAAAACATCCTCCCAGCGACAGCGAGGAGCTATGATGGAGCTCCTGGAGCGGGATATGACATGGTGGGTGCGAGAGAGAGGGGGGAATCGAGAGCGGCGCGGAGAAGGAGGCAAGGGTGGGTGGAGAGAAAATGACGGCGGAAGCGGCGAGCAGAGGAGAAAACATCCTCCCAGCGACAGCGAGGAGCTATGATGGAGCTCCTGGAGCTGGATGTAATATGGAGGGTGCGAGAGAGAGGAGGGAATCGAGAGCTGCGCGGAGAAGGAGGCAAGGGTGGGTAGAGAGAAAATGACGGTGGAAGGGGCGAGCGGAGGAGAAAACATCCTCCCAGCGACAGCGAGGAGCTATGATGGAGCTCCTGGAGCGGAATATGACACGGAGGGTGCGAAAGAGAGGGGGGAATCGAGAGCTGCGCGGAGAAGGAGGCAAGGGTGGGTAGAGAGAAAATGACGGTGGAAGGGGCGAGCGGAGGAGAAAACATCCTCCCAGCGACAGCGAGGAGCTATGATGGAGCTCCTGGAGCTGGATGTAATATGGAGGGTGCGAGAGAGAGGAGGGAATCGAGAGCTGCGTGGAGAAGGAGGCAAGGGTGGGTAGAGAGAAAATGACGGTGGAAGGGGCGAGCGGAGGAGAAAACATCCTCCCTGCGACAGCGAGGAGCTATGATGGAGCTCCTGGAGCTGGATGTAATATGGAGGGTGCGAGAGAGAGGGGGGAATCGAGAGCTGCGCGGAGAAGGAGGCAAGGGTGGGTAGAGAGAAAATGACGGTGGAAGGGGCGAGCGGAGGAGAAAACATCCTCCCAGCGACAGCGAGGAGCTATGATGGAGCTCCTGGAGCGGAATATGACATGGAGGGTTCGAAAGAGAGGGGGGAATCGAGAGCTGCGCGGAGAAGGAGGCAAGGGTGGGTAGAGAGAAAATGACGGTGGAAGGGGCGAGCGGAGGAGAAAACATCCTCCCAGCGACAGTGAGGAGCTATGATGGAACTCCTGGAGCGGAATATGACATGGAGGGTGCGAAAGAGAGGGGGGAATCGAGAGCTGCGCGGAGAAGGAGGCAAGGGTGGGTAGAGAGAAAATGACGGGGGAAGGGGCGACCGGAGGAGAAAACATCCTCCCAGCGACAGCGAGGAGCTATGATGGAACTCCTGGAGCGGAATATGACATGGAGGGTGCGAAAGAGAGGGGGGAATCGAGAGCTGCGCGGAAATGGAGGCAAGGGTGGGTAGAGAGAAAATGACGGTGGAAGGGGCGAGCGGAGGAGAAAACATCCTCCCAGCGACAGCAAGGAGCTATGATGGAGCTCCTGGAGCGGAATATGACATGGAGGGTGCGAAAGAGAGGGGGGAATCGAGAGCTGCGCGGAGAAGGAGGCAAAGGTGGGTAGAGAGAAAATGACGGTGGAAGGGGCGAGCGGAGGAGAAAACATCCTCCCAGCGACAGCGAGGAGCTATGATGGAGCTCCTGGAGCGGAATATGACACGGAGGGTGCGAAAGAGAGGGGGGAATCGAGAGCTGCGCGGAGAAGGAGGCAAGGGTGGGTAGAGAGAAAATGACGGTGGAAGGGGCGAGCGGAGGAGAAAACATCCTCCCAGCGACAGCGAGGAGCTATGATGGAGCTCCTGGAGCTGGATGTAATATGGAGGGTGCGAGAGAGAGGAGGGAATCGAGAGCTGCGTGGAGAAGGAGGCAAGGGTGGGTAGAGAGAAAATGACGGTGGAAGGGGCGAGCGGAGGAGAAAACATCCTCCCAGCGACAGCGAGGAGCTATGATGGAGCTCCTGGAGCTGGATGTAATATGGAGGGTGCGAGAGAGAGGGGGGAATCGAGAGCTGCGCGGAGAAGGAGGCAAGGGTGGGTAGAGAGAAAATGACGGTGGAAGGGGCGAGCGGAGGAGAAAACATCCTCCCAGCGACAGCGAGGAGCTATGATGGAGCTCCTGGAGCGGAATATGACTTGGAGGGTGCGAAAGAGAGGGGGGAATCGAGAGCTGCGCGGAGAAGGAGGCAAGGGTGGGTAGAGAGAAAATGACGGTGGAAGGGGCGAGCGGAGGAGAAAACATCCTCCCAGCGACAGTGAGGAGCTATGATGGAACTCCTGGAGCGGAATATGACATGAAGGGTGCGAAAGAGAGGGGGGAATCGAGAGCTGCGCGGAAAAGGAGGCAAGGGTGGGTAGAGAGAAAATGACGGTGGAAGGGGCGAGCAGAGGAGAAAACATCCTCCCAGTGACAGTGAGGAGCTATGATGGAACTCCTGGAGCGGAATATGACATGGAGGGTGCGAAAGAGAGGGGGAATCGAGAGCTGCGCGGAAAAGGAGGCAAGGGTGGGTAGATAGAAAATGACGGTGGAAGGGGCGAGCGGAGGAGAAAACATCCTCCCAGCGACAGCGAGGAGCTATGATGGAGCTCCTGGAGCGGGATATGACATGGTGGGTGCGAGAGAGAGGGGGGAATCGAGAGCGGCGCGGAGAAGGAGGCAAGGGTGGGTGGAGAGAAAATGACGGCGGAAGCGGCGAGCAGAGGAGAAAACATCCTCCCAGCGACAGCGAGGAGCTATGATGGAGCTCCTGGAGCTGGATGTAATATGGAGGGTGCGAGAGAGAGGAGGGAATCGAGAGCTGCGCGGAGAAGGAGGCAAGGGTGGGTTGAGAGAAAATGACGGTGGAAGGGGCGAGCGGAGGAGAAAACATCCTCCCAGCGACAGCGAGGAGCTATGATGGAGCTCCTGGAGCGGAATATGACATGGAGGGTGCGAAAGAGAGGGGGGAATCGAGAGCTGCGCGGAGAAGGAGGCAAGGGTGGGTAGAGAGAAAATGACGGTGGAAGGGGAGGGCAGAGGAGAAAACACCCTCCCAGCGACAGTGAGGAGCTATGATGGAGCTCCTGGAGCGGAATATGACATGGAGGGTGCGAAAGAGAGGGGGGAATCGAGAGCTGCGCGGAAAAGGAGGCAAGGGTGGGTAGAGAAAAAATGACGGTGGAAGGGGCGAGCGGAGGAGAAAACATCCTCCCATCGACAGCGAGGAGCTATGATGGAGCTCCTGGAGCGGGATATGACATGGTGGGTGCGAGAGAGAGGGGGGAATCGAGAGCGGCGCGGAGAAGGAGGCAAGGGTGGGTGGAGAGAAAATGACGGCGGAAGCGGCGAGCAGAGGAGAAAACATCCTCCCAGCGACAGCGAGGAGCTATGATGGAGCTCCTGGAGCTGGATGTAATATGGAGGGTGCGAGAGAGAGGAGGGAATCGAGAGCTGCGCGGAGAAGGAGGCAAGGGTGGGTAGAGAGAAAATGATGGTGGAAGGGGCGAGCGGAGGAGAAAACATCCTCCCAGCGACAGCGAGGAGCTATGATGGAGCTCCTGGAGCGGAATATGACATGGAGGGTGCGAAAGAGAGGGGGGAATCGAGAGCTGCGCAGAGAAGGAGGCAAGGGTGGGTAGAGAGAAAATGACGGTGGAAGGGGCGAGCGGAGGAGAAAACATCCTCCCAGCGACAGCGAGGAGCTATGATGGAGCTCCTGGAGCGGAATATGACATGGAGGGTGCGAAAGAGAGGGGGAATCGAGAGCTGCGCGGAGAAGGAGGCAAGGGTGGGTAGAGAGAAAATGACGGTGGAAGGGGCGAGCGGAGGAGAAAACATCCTCCCAGCGACAGCGAGGAGCTATGATGGAGCTCCTGGAGCGGGATATGACATGGTGGGTGCGAGAGAGAGGGGGGAATCGAGAGCGGCGCGGAGAAGGAGGCAAGGGTGGGTGGAGAGAAAATGACGGCGGAAGCGGCGAGCAGAGGAGAAAACATCCTCCCAGCGACAGCGAGGAGCTATGATGGAGCTCCTGGAGCTGGATGTAATATGGAGGGTGCGAGAGAGAGGAGGGAATCGAGAGCTGCGCGGAGAAGGAGGCAAGGGTGGGTTGAGAGAAAATGACGGTGGAAGGGGCGAGCGGAGGAGAAAACATCCTCCCAGCGACAGCGAGGAGCTATGATGGAGCTCCTGGAGCGGAATATGACATGGAGGGTGCGAAAGAGAGGGGGGAATCGAGAGCTGCGCAGAGAAGGAGGCAAGGGTGGGTAGAGAGAAAATGACGGTGGAAGGGGCGAGCGGAGGAGAAAACATCCTCCCAGCGACAGCGAGGAGCTATGATGGAGCTCCTGGAGCGGAATATGACATGGAGGGTGCGAAAGAGAGGGTGGAATCGAGAGCTGCGCGGAGAAGGAGGCAAGGGTGGGTAGAGAGAAAATGACGGTGGAAGGGGCGAGCGGAGGAGAAAACATCCTCCCAGCGACAGTGAGGAGCTATGATGGAACTCCTGGAGCGGAATATGACATGGAGGGTGCGAAAGAGAGGGGGGAATCGAGAGCTGCGCGGAGAAGGAGGCAAGGGTAGGTAGAGAGAAAATGACGGTGGAAGGGGCGAGCGGAGGAGAAAACATCCTCCCAGCGACAGCGAGGAGCTATGATGGAGCTCCTGGAGCTGGATGTAATATGGAGGGTGCGAGAGAGAGGGGGGAATCGAGAGCTGCGCGGAGAAGGAGGCAAGGGTGGGTAGAGAGAAAATGACGGTGGAAGGGGCGAGCGGAGGAGAAAACATCCTCCCAGCGACAGCGAGGAGCTATGATGGAGCTCCTGGAGCGGAATATGACATGGAGGGTGCGAAAGAGAGGGGGGAATCGAGAGCTGCGCGGAGAAGGAGGCAAGGGTGGGTAGAGAGAAAATGACGGTGGAAGGGGCGAGCAGAGGAGAAAACATCCTCCCAGCGACAGCGAGGAGCTATGATGGAGCTCCTGGAGCGGGATATGACATGGTGGGTGCGAGAGAGAGGGGGGAATCGAGAGCGGCGCGGAGAAGGAGGCAAGGGTGGGTGGAGAGAAAATGACGGCGGAAGCGGCGAGCAGAGGAGAAAACATCCTCCCAGCGACAGCGAGGAGCTATGATGGAGCTCCTGGAGCTGGATGTAATATGGAGGGTGCGAGAGAGAGGAGGGAATCGAGAGCTGCGCGGAGAAGGAGGCAAGGGTGGGTAGAGAGAAAATGACGGTGGAAGGGGCGAGCGGAGGAGAAAACATCCTCCCAGCGACAGCGAGGAGCTATGATGGAGCTCCTGGAGCTGAATATGACATGGAGGGTGCGAAAGAGAGGGGGGGAATCGAGAGCTGCGCGGAGAAGGAGGCAAGGGTGGGTAGAGAGAAAATGACGGTGGAAGGGGCGAGCGGAGGAGAAAACATCCTCCCAGCGACAGTGAGGAGCTATGATGGAACTCCTGGAGCGGAATATGACATGGAGGGTGCAAAAGAGAGGGGGGAATCGAGAGCTGCGCGGAAAAGGAGGCAAGGGTGGGTAGAGAGAAAATGACGGTGGAAGGGGCGAGCGGAGGAGAAAACATCCTCCCAGCGACAGCGAGGAGCTATGATGGAGCTCCTGGAGCGGAATATGACATGGAGGGTTCGAAAGAGAGGGGGGAATCGAGAGCTGCGCGGAGAAGGAGGCAAGGGTGGGTAGAGAGAAAATGACGGTGGAAGGGGCGAGCGGAGGAGAAAACATCCTCCCAGCGACAGTGAGGAGCTATGATGGAACTCCTGGAGCGGAATATGACATGGAGGGTGCGAAAGAGAGGGGGGAATCGAGAGCTGCGCGGAGAAGGAGGCAAGGGTGGGTAGAGAGAAAATGACGGGGGAAGGGGCGACCGGAGGAGAAAACATCCTCCCAGCGACAGCGAGGAGCTATGATGGAACTCCTGGAGCGGAATATGACATGGAGGGTGCGAAAGAGAGGGGGGAATCGAGAGCTGCGCGGAAAAGGAGGCAAGGGTGGGTAGAGAGAAAATGACGGTGGAAGGGGCGAGCGGAGGAGAAAACATCCTCCCAGCGACAGCGAGGAGCTATGATGGAGCTCCTGGAGCGGAATATGACATGGAGGGTGCGAAAGAGAGGGGGGAATCGAGAGCTACGCGGAGAAGGAGGCAAGGGTGGGTAGAGAGAAAATGACGGTGGAAGGGGCGAGCGGAGGAGAAAACATCCTCCCAGCGACAGTGAGGAGCTATGATGGAACTCCTGGAGTGGAATATGACATGGAGGGTGCGAAAGAGAGGGGGGAATCGAGAGCTGCGCGGAAAAAAAGGCAAGGGTGGGTAGAGAGAAAATGACGGTGGAAGGGGCGAGCGGAGGAGAAAACATCCTCCCAGCGACAGCAAGGAGCTATGATGGAGCTCCTGGAGCGGAATATGACATGGAGGGTGCGAAAGAGAGGGGGGAATCGAGAGCTGCGCGGAAAAGGAGGCAAGGGTGGGTAGAGAGAAAATGACGGTGGAAGGGGCGAGCGGAGGAGAAAACATCCTCCCAGCGACAGCGAGGAGCTATGATGGAGCTCCTGGAGCGGAATATGACATGGAGGGTGCGAAAGAGAGGGGGGAATCGAGAGCTACGCGGAGAAGGAGGCAAGGGTGGGTAGAGAGAAAATGACGGTGGAAGGGGCGAGCGGAGGAGAAAACATCCTCCCAGCGACAGTGAGGAGCTATGATGGAACTCCTGGAGCGGAATATGACATGGAGGGTGCGAAAGAGAGGGGGGAATCGAGAGCTGCGCGGAAAAGGAGGCAAGGGAGGGTAGAGAGAAAATGACGGTGGAAGGGGCGAGCGGAGGAGAAAACATCCTCCCAGCGACAGCAAGGAGCTATGATGGAGCTCCTGGAGCGGAATATGACATGGAGGGTGCGAAAGAGAGGGGGGAATCGAGAGCTGCGCGGAGAAGGAGGCAAGGGTGGGTAGAGAGAAAATGACGGTGGAAGGGGCGAGCGGAGGAGAAAACATCCTCCCAGCGACAGCGAGGAGCTATGATGGAGCTCCTGGAGCGGAATATGACACGGAGGGTGCGAAAGAGAGGGGGGAATCGAGAGCTGCGCGGAGAAGGAGGCAAGGGTGGGTAGAGAGAAAATGACGGTGGAAGGGGCGAGCGGAGGAGAAAACATCCTCCCAGCGACAGCGAGGAGCTATGATGGAGCTCCTGGAGCTGGATGTAATATGGAGGGTGCGAGAGAGAGGAGGGAATCGAGAGCTGCGTGGAGAAGGAGGCAAGGGTGGGTAGAGAGAAAATGACGGTGGAAGGGGCGAGCGGAGGAGAAAACATCCTCCCAGCGACAGCGAGAAGCTATGATGGAGCTCCTGGAGCTGGATGTAATATGGAGGGTGCGAGAGAGAGGGGGGAATCGAGAGCTGCGCGGAGAAGGAGGCAAGGGTGGGTAGAGAGAAAATGACGGTGGAAGGGGCGAGCGGAGGAGAAAACATCCTCCCAGCGACAGCGAGGAGCTATGATGGAGCTCCTGGAGCGGAATATGACTTGGAGGGTGCGAAAGAGAGGGGGGAATCGAGAGCTGCGCGGAGAAGGAGGCAAGGGTGGGTAGAGAGAAAATGACGGTGGAAGGGGCGAGCGGAGGAGAAAACATCCTCCCAGCGACAGTGAGGAGCTATGATGGAACTCCTGGAGCGGAATATGACATGAAGGGTGCGAAAGAGAGGGGGGAATCGAGAGCTGCGCGGAAAAGGAGGCAAGGGTGGGTAGAGAGAAAATGACGGTGGAAGGGGCGAGCAGAGGAGAAAACATCCTCCCAGTGACAGTGAGGAGCTATGATGGAACTCCTGGAGCGGAATATGACATGGAGGGTGCGAAAGAGAGGGGGAATCGAGAGCTGCGCGGAGAAGGAGGCAAGGGTGGGTAGATAGAAAATGACGGTGGAAGGGGCGAGCGGAGGAGAAAACATCCTCCCAGCGACAGCGAGGAGCTATGATGGAGCTCCTGGAGCGGGATATGACATGGTGGGTGCGAGAGAGAGGGGGGAATCGAGAGCGGCGCGGAGAAGGAGGCAAGGGTGGGTTTGAGAGAAAATGACGGCGGAAGCGGCGAGCAGAGGAGAAAACATCCTCCCAGCGACAGCGAGGAGCTATGATGGAGCTCCTGGAGCTGGATGTAATATGGAGGGTGCGAGAGAGAGGAGGGAATCGAGAGCTGCGCGGAGAAGGAGGCAAGGGTGGGTTGAGAGAAAATGACGGTGGAAGGGGCGAGCGGAGGAGAAAACATCCTCCCAGCGACAGCGAGGAGCTATGATGGAGCTCCTGGAGCGGAATATGACATGGAGGGTGCGAAAGAGAGGGGGGAATCGAGAGCTGCGCGGAGAAGGAGGCAAGGGTGGGTAGAGAGAAAATGACGGTGGAAGGGGAGGGCAGAGGAGAAAACACCCTCCCAGCGACAGTGAGGAGCTATGATGGAGCTCCTGGAGCGGAATATGACATGGAGGGTGCGAAAGAGAGGGGGGAATCGAGAGCTGCGCGGAAAAGGAGGCAAGGGTGGGTAGAGAAAAAATGACGGTGGAAGGGGCGAGCGGAGGAGAAAACATCCTCCCAGCGACAGCGAGGAGCTATGATGGAGCTCCTGGAGCGGGATATGACATGGTGGGTGCGAGAGAGAGGGGGGAATCGAGAGCGGCGCGGAGAAGGAGGCAAGGGTGGGTGGAGAGAAAATGACGGCGGAAGCGGCGAGCAGAGGAGAAAACATCCTCCCAGCGACAGCGAGGAGCTATGATGGAGCTCCTGGAGCTGGATGTAATATGGAGGGTGCGAGAGAGAGGAGGGAATCGAGAGCTGCGCGGAGAAGGAGGCAAGGGTGGGTAGAGAGAAAATGATGGTGGAAGGGGCGAGCGGAGGAGAAAACATCCTCCCAGCGACAGCGAGGAGCTATGATGGAGCTCCTGGAGCGGAATATGACATGGAGGGTGCGAAAGAGAGGGGGGAATCGAGAGCTGCGCAGAGAAGGAGGCAAGGGTGGGTAGAGAGAAAATGACGGTGGAAGGGGCGAGCGGAGGAGAAAACATCCTCCCAGCGACAGCGAGGAGCTATGATGGAGCTCCTGGAGCGGAATATGACATGGAGGGTGCGAAAGAGAGGGGGGAATCGAGAGCTGCGCGGAGAAGGAGGCAAGGGTGGGTAGAGAAAAAATGACGGTGGAAGGGGCGAGCGGAGGAGAAAACATCCTCCCAGCGACAGTGAGGAGCTATGATGGAACTCCTGGAGCGGAATATGACATGGAGGGTGCGAAAGAGAGGGGGAAATCGAGAGCTGCGCGGAAAAGGAGGCAAGGGTGGGTAGAGAGAAAATGACGGTGGAAGGGGCGAGCGGAGGAGAAAACATCCTCCCAGCGACAGCGAGGAGCTATGATGGAGCTCCTGGAGCTGAATATGACATGGAGGGTGCGAAAGAGAGGGGGGGAATCGAGAGCTGCGCGGAGAAGGAGGCAAGGGTGGGTAGAGAGAAAATGACGGTGGAAGGGGCGAGCAGAGGAGAAAACATCCTCCCAGCGACAGCGAGGAGCTATGATGGAGCTCCTGGAGCGGGATATGACATGGTGGGTGCGAGAGAGAGGGGGGAATCGAGAGCGGCGCGGAGAAGGAGGCAAGGGTGGGTGGAGAGAAAATGACGGCGGAAGCGGCGAGCAGAGGAGAAAACATAATCCCAGCGACAGCGAGGAGCTATGATGGAGCTCCTGGAGCTGGATGTAATATGGAGGGTGCGAGAGAGAGGAGGGAATCGAGAGCTGCGCGGAGAAGGAGGCAAGGGTGGGTAGAGAGAAAATGACGGTGGAAGGGGCGAGCGGAGGAGAAAACATCCTCCCAGCGACAGCGAGGAGCTATGATGGAGCTCCTGGAGCTGAATATGACATGGAGGGTGCGAAAGAGAGGGGGGGAATCGAGAGCTGCGCGGAGAAGGAGGCAAGGGTGGGTAGAGAGAAAATGACGGTGGAAGGGGCGAGCGGAGGAGAAAACATCCTCCCAGCGACAGTGAGGAGCTATGATGGAACTCCTGGAGCGGAATATGACATGGAGGGTGCGAAAGAGAGGGGGGAATCGAGAGCTGCGCGGAAAAGGAGGCAAGGGTGGGTAGAGAGAAAATGACGGTGGAAGGGGCGAGCGGAGGAGAAAACATCCTCCCAGCGACAGCGAGGAGCTATGATGGAGCTTCTGGAGCGGAATATGACATGGAGGGTGCGAAAGAGAGGGGGGAATCGAGAGCTGCGCGGAAAAGGAGGAAAGGGTGGGTAGAAAGAAAATGACGGTGGAAGGGGCGAGCGGAGGAGAAAACATCCTCCCAGCGACAGCGAGGAGCTATGATGGAGCTCCTGGAGCGGAATATGACATGGAGGGTGCGAAAGAGAGGGGGGAATCGAGAGCTGCGCAGAGAAGGAGGCAAGGGTGGGTAGAGAGAAAATGACGGTGGAAGGGGCGAGCGGAGGAGAAAACATCCTCCCAGCGACAGCGAGGAGCTATGATGGAGCTCCTGGAGCGGAATATGACATGGAGGGTGCGAAAGAGAGGGGGGAATCGAGAGCTGCGCGGAAAAGGAGGAAAGGGTGGGTAGAGAGAAAATGACGGTGGAAGGGGCGAGCGGATGAGAAAACATCCTCCCAGCGACAGCGAGGAGCTATGATGGAGCTCCTGGAGCGGAATATGACATGGAGGGTGCGAAAGAGAGGGGGGAATCGAGAGCTGCGCAGAGAAGGAGGCAAGGGTGGGTAGAGAGAAAATGACAGTGGAAGGGGCGAGCGGAGGAGAAAACATCCTCCCAGTGACAGTGAGGAGCTATGATGGAACTCCTAGAGCGGGATATGACATGGAGGGTGCGAAAGAGAGGGGGGAATCGAGAGCTGCGCGGAGAAGGAGGCAAGGGTGGGTAGAGAGAAAATGACGGTGGAAGGGGCGAGAGGAGGAGAAAACATCCTCCCAGCGACAGCGAGGAGCTATGATGGAGCTCCTGGAGCTGGATGTAATATGGAGGGTGCGAGAGAGAGGAGGGAATCGAGAGCTGCGCGGAGAAGGAGGCAAGGGTGGGTAGAGAGAAAATGACGGTGGAAGGGGCGAGCGGAGGAGAAAACATCCTCCCAGCGACAGCGAGGAGCTATGATGGAGCTCCTGGAGCTGGATGTAATATGGAGGGTGCGAGAGAGAGGGGGGAATCGAGAGCTGCGCAGAGAAGGAGGCAAGGGTGGGTAGAGAGAAAATGACGGTGGAAGGGGCGAGCGGAGGAGAAAACATCCTCCCAGCGAAAGCGAGGAGCTATGATGGAGCTCCTGGAGCGGAATATGACATGGAGGGTGCGAAAGAGAGGGGGGAATCGAGAGCTGCGCGGAGAAGGAGGCAAGGGTGGGTAGAGAGAAAATGACGGTGGAAGGGGCGAGAGGAGGAGAAACCATCCTCCCAGCGACAGTGAGGAGCTATGATGGAACTCCTGGAGCGGAATATGACATGGAGGGTGCGAAAGAGAGGGGGGAATCGAGAGCTGCGCGGAAAAGGAGGCAAGGGTGGGTAGAGAGAAAATGACGGTGGAAGGGGCGAGCAGAGGAGAAAACATCCTTCCAGCGACAGCGAGGAGCTATGATGGAGCTCCTGGAGCGGGATATGACATGGAGGGTGCGAAAGAGAGGGGGGAATCGAGAGCTGCGCGGAAAAGGAGGCAAGGGTGGGTAGAGAGAAAATGACGGTGGAAGTGGCGAGCGGAGGAGAAAACATCCTCCCAGCGACAGCGAGGAGCTATGATGGAGCTCCTGGAGCTGGATGTAATATGGAGGGTGCGAGAGAGAGGAGGGAATCGAGAGCTGCGCGGAGAAGGAGGCAAGGGTGGGTAGAGAGAAAATGACGGTGGAAGGGGCGAGCGGAGGAGAAAACATCCTCCCAGCGACAGCGAGGAGCTATGATGGAGCTCCTGGAGCGGAATATGACATGGAGGGTGCGAAAGAGAGGGGGGAATCAAGAGCAGCGCGGAGAAGGAGGCAAGGGTGGGTGGAGAGAAAATAACGGCGGAAGCGGCGAGCAGAGGAGAAAACATCCTCCCAGCGACAGCGAGAAGCTATGATGGAGCTCCTGGAGCTGGATGTAATATGGAGGGTGCGAGAGAGAGGAGGGAATCGAGAGCTGCGCGGAGAAGGAGGCAAGGGTGGGTAGAGAGAAAATGATGGTGGAAGGGGCGAGCGGAGGAGAAAAAATCCTCCCAGTGACAGTGAGGAGCTATGATGGAACTCCTGGAGCGGGATATGACATGGAGGGTGCGAAAGAGAGGGGGGAATCGAGAGCTGCGCGGAGAAGGAGGCAAGGGTGGGTAGAGAGAAAATGACGGTGGAAGGGGCGAGCGGAGGAGAAAACATCCTCCCAGCGACAGCGAGGAGCTATGATGGAGCTCCTGGAGCGGAATATGACATGGAGGGTGCGAAAGAGAGGGGGGAATCGAGAGCTGCGCGGAGAAGGAGGCAAGGGTGGGTAGAGAGAAAATGACGGTGGAAGGGGCGAGCGGAGGAGAAAACATCCTCCCAGCGACAGCGAGGAGCTATGATGGAGCTCCTGGAGCGGAATATGACATGGAGGGTGCGAAAGAGAGGGGGGAATCGAGAGCTGCGCGGAAAAGGAGGCAAGGGTGGGTAGAGAGAAAATGACGGTGGAAGGGGCGAGCGGAGGAGAAAACATCCTCCCAGCGACAGCGAGGAGCTATGATGGAGCTCCTGGAGCGGAATATGACATGGAGGGTGCGAAAGAGAGGGGGGAATCGAGAGCTGCGCGGAGAAGGAGGCAAGGGTGGGTAGAGAGAAAATGACGGTGGAAGGGGCGAGCGGAGGAGAAAACATCCTCCCAGCGACAGTGAGGAGCTATGATGGAACTCCTGGAGCGGAATATGACATGGAGGGTGCGAAAGAGAGGGGGGAATCGAGAGCTGCGCGGAGAAGGAGGCAAGGGTGGGTAGAGAGAAAATGACGGTGGAAGGGGCGAGCGGAGGAGAAAACATCCTCCCAGCGACAGCGAGGAGCTATGATGGAGCTCCTGGAGCGGAATATGACATGGAGGGTGCGAAAGAGAGGGGGGAATCGAGAGCTGCGCGGAAAAGGAGGCAAGGGTGGGTAGAGAGAAAATGACGGTGGAAGGGGCGAGCGGAGGAGAACACATCCTCCCAGCGACAGCGAGGAGCTATGATGGAGCTCCTGGAGTGGGATATGACATGGAAGGTGCGAAAGAGAGGGGGGAATCGAGAGCGGCGGGGAGAAGGAGGCAAGGGTGGGTAGAGAGAAAATGACGGTGGAAGGGGCGAGAGGAGGAGAAAACATCCTCCCAGCGACAGTGAGGAGCTATAATGGAGCTCCTGGAGCGGGATATGACATGGAGGGTGCGAAAGAGAGGGGGGAATCGAGAGCTGTGTGGAGAAGGAGGCAAGGGTGGGTAGAGAGAAAATGACGGTGGAAGGGGCGAGCAGAGGAGAAAACATCCTCCCAGCGACAGCGAGGAGCTATGATGGAGCTCCTGGAGCGGGATATGACATGGAGGGTGCGAAAGAGAGGGGGGAATCGAGAGCTGCGCGGAGAAGGAGGCAAGGGTGGGTAGAGAGAAAATGACGGTGGAAGGGGCGAGCGGAGGAGAAAACATCCTCCCAGCGACAGCGAGGAGCTATGATGGAGCTCCTGGAGCGGAATATGACATGGAGGGTGCGAAAGAGAGGGGGGAATCGAGAGCTGCGCGGAAAAGGAGGCAAGGGTGGGTAGAGAGAAAATGACGGTGGAAGGGGCGAGCGGAGGAGAAAACATCCTCCCAGCGACAGCGAGGAGCTATGATGGAGCTCCTGGAGTGGGATATGACATGGAAGGTGCGAAAGAGAGGGGGAATCGAGAGCGGCGGGGAGAAGGAGGCAAGGGTGGGTAGAGAGAAAATGACGGTGGAAGGGGCGAGAGGAGGAGAAAACATCCTCCCAGCGACAGTGAGGAGCTATAATGGAGCTCCTGGAGCGGGATATGACATGGAGGGTGCGAAAGAGAGGGGAGAATCGAGAGCTGCGTGGAGAAGGAGGCAAGGGTGGGTAGAGAGAAAATGACGGTGGAAGGGGCGAGCGGAGGAGAAAACATCCTCCCAGCGACAGCGAGGAGCTATGATGGAGCTCCTGGAGCGGAATATGACATGGAGGGTGCGAAAGAGAGGGGGGAATCGAGAGCTACGCGGAGAAGGAGGCAAGGGTGGGTAGAGAGAAAATGACGGTGGAAGGGGCGAGCGGAGGAGAAAACATCCTCCCAGCGACAGTGAGGAGCTATGATGGAACTCCTGGAGCGGAATATGACATGGAGGGTGCGAAAGAGAGGGGGGAATCGAGAGCTGCGCGGAAAAGGAGGCAAGGGTGGGTAGAGAGAAAATGACGGTGGAAGCGGCGAGCAGAGGAGAAAACATCCTCCCAGCGACAGCGAGGAGCTATGATGGAGCTCCTGGAGCGGGATATGACATGGAGGGTGCGAAAGAGAGGGGGGAATCGAGAGCTGCGCGGAAAAGGAGGCAAGGGTGGGTAGAGAGAAAATGACGGTGGAAGGGGCGAGCGGAGGAGAAAACATCCTCCCAGCGACAGCGAGGAGCTATGATGGAGCTCCTGGAGCGGAATATGACATGGAGGGTGCGAAAGAGAGGGGGGAATCGAGAGCTGCGCGGAGAAGGAGGCAAGGGTGGGTAGAGAGAAAATGACGGTGGAAGGGGCGAGCGGAGGAGAAAACATCCTCCCAGCGACAGTGAGGAGCTATGATGGAGCTCCTGGAGCTGGATGTAATATGGAGGGTGCGAGAGAGAGGAGGGAATCGAGAGCTGCGCGGAGAAGGAGGCAAGGGTGGGTAGAGAGAAAATGACGGTGGAAGGGGCGAGCGGAGGAGAAAACATCCTCCCAGCGACAGCGAGGAGCTATGATGGAGCTCCTGGAGCGGAATATGACATGGAGGGTGCGAAAGAGAGGGGGGAATCAAGAGCAGCGCGGAGAAGGAGGCAAGGGTGGGTGGAGAGAAAATAACGGCGGAAGCGGCGAGCAGAGGAGAAAACATCCTCCCAGCGACAGCGAGGAGCTATGATGGAGCTCCTGGAGCTGGATGTAATATGGAGGGTGCGAGAGAGAGGAGGGAATCGAGAGCTGCGCGGAGAAGGAGGCAAGGGTGGGTAGAGAGAAAATGACGGTGGAAGGGGCGAGCGGAGGAGAAAACATCCTCCCAGTGACAGTGAGGAGCTATGATGGAACTCCTGGAGCGGGATATGACATGGAGGGTGCGAAAGAGAGGGGGGAATCGAGAGCTGCGCGGAGAAGGAGGCAAGGGTGGGTAGAGAGAAAATGACGGTGGAAGGGGCGATCGGAGGAGAAAACATCCTCCCAGCGACAGCGAGGAGCTATGATGGAGCTCCTGGAGCGGAATATGACATGGAGGGTGCGAAAGAGAGGGGGGAATCGAGAGCTGCGCGGAAAAGGAGGCAAGGGTGGGTAGAGAGAAAATGACGGTGGAAGGGGCGAGCGGAGGAGAAAACATCCTCCCAGCGACAGCGAGGAGCTATGATGGAGCTCCTGGAGTGGGATATGACATGGAAGGTGCGAAAGAGAGGGGGAATCGAGAGCGGCGGGGAGAAGGAGGCAAGGGTGGGTAGAGAGAAAATGACGGTGGAAGGGGCGAGAGGAGGAGAAAACATCCTCCCAGCGACAGTGAGGAGCTATAATGGAGCTCCTGGAGCGGGATATGACATGGAGGGTGCGAAAGAGAGGGGAGAATCGAGAGCTGCGTGGAGAAGGAGGCAAGGGTGGGTAGAGAGAAAATGACGGTGGAAGGGGCGAGCGGAGGAGAAAACATCCTCCCAGCGACAGCGAGGAGCTATGATGGAGCTCCTGGAGCGGAATATGACATGGAGGGTGCGAAAGAGAGGGGGGAATCGAGAGCTACGCGGAGAAGGAGGCAAGGGTGGGTAGAGAGAAAATGACGGTGGAAGGGGCGAGCGGAGGAGAAAACATCCTCCCAGCGACAGTGAGGAGCTATGATGGAACTCCTGGAGCGGAATATGACATGGAGGGTGCGAAAGAGAGGGGGGAATCGAGAGCTGCGCGGAAAAGGAGGCAAGGGTGGGTAGAGAGAAAATGACGGTGGAAGCGGCGAGCAGAGGAGAAAACATCCTCCCAGCGACAGCGAGGAGCTATGATGGAGCTCCTGGAGCGGGATATGACATGGAGGGTGCGAAAGAGAGGGGGGAATCGAGAGCTGCGCGGAAAAGGAGGCAAGGGTGGGTAGAGAGAAAATGACGGTGGAAGGGGCGAGCGGAGGAGAAAACATCCTCCCAGCGACAGCGAGGAGCTATGATGGAGCTCCTGGAGCGGAATATGACATGGAGGGTGCGAAAGAGAGGGGGGAATCGAGAGCTGCGCGGAGAAGGAGGCAAGGGTGGGTAGAGAGAAAATGACGGTGGAAGGGGCGAGCGGAGGAGAAAACATCCTCCCAGCGACAGTGAGGAGCTATGATGAAGCTCCTGGAGCTGGATGTAATATGGAGGGTGCGAGAGAGAGGAGGGAATCGAGAGCTGCGCGGAGAAGGAGGCAAGGGTGGGTAGAGAGAAAATGACGGTGGAAGGGGCGAGCGGAGGAGAAAACATCCTCCCAGCGACAGCGAGGAGCTATGATGGAGCTCCTGGAGCGGAATATGACATGGAGGGTGCGAAAGAGAGGGGGGAATCAAGAGCAGCGCGGAGAAGGAGGCAAGGGTGGGTGGAGAGAAAATAACGGCGGAAGCGGCGAGCAGAGGAGAAAACATCCTCCCAGCGACAGCGAGGAGCTATGATGGAGCTCCTGGAGCTGGATGTAATATGGAGGGTGCGAGAGAGAGGAGGGAATCGAGAGCTGCGCGGAGAAGGAGGCAAGGGTGGGTAGAGAGAAAATGACGGTGGAAGGGGCGAGCGGAGGAGAAAACATCCTCCCAGTGACAGTGAGGAGCTATGATGGAACTCCTGGAGCGGGATATGACATGGAGGGTGCGAAAGAGAGGGGGGAATCGAGAGCTGCGCGGAGAAGGAGGCAAGGGTGGGTAGAGAGAAAATGACGGTGGAAGGGGCGATCGGAGGAGAAAACATCCTCCCAGCGACAGCGAGGAGCTATGATGGAGCTCCTGGAGCGGAATATGACATGGAGGGTGCGAAAGAGAGGGGGGAATCGAGAGCTGCGCGGAAAAGGAGGCAAGGGTGGGTAGAGAGAAAATGACGGTGGAAGGGGCGAGCGGAGGAGAAAACATCCTCCCAGCGACAGCGAGGAGCTATGATGGAGCTCCTGGAGTGGGATATGACATGGAAGGTGCGAAAGAGAGGGGGGAATCGAGAGCGGCGGGGAGAAGGAGGCAAGGGTGGGTAGAGAGAAAATGACGGTGGAAGGGGCGAGAGGAGGAGAAAACATCCTCCCAGCGACAGTGAGGAGCTATAATGGAGCTCCTGGAGCGGGATATGACATGGAGGGTGCGAAAGAGAGGGGGGAATCGAGAGCTGCGTGGAGAAGGAGGCAAGGTTGGGTAGAGAGAAAATGACGGTGGAAGGGGCGAGCGGAGGAGAAAACATCCTCCCAGCGACAGCGAGGAGCTATGATGGAGCTCCTAGAGCGGAATATGACATGGAGGGTGCGAAAGAGAGGGGGGAATCGAGAGCTACGCGGAGAAGGAGGCAAGGGTGGGTAGAGAGAAAATGACGGTGGAAGGGGCGATCGGAGGAGAAAACATCCTCCCAGCGACAGTGAGGAGCTATGATGGAACTCCTGGAGCGGAATATGACATGGAGGGTGCGAAAGAGAGGGGGGAATCGAGAGCTGCGCGGAAAAGGAGGCAAGGGTGGGTAGAGAGAAAATGACGGTGGAAGGGGCGAGCGGAGGAGAAAACATCCTCCCAGCGACAGCAAGGAGCTATGATGGAGCTCCTGGAGCGGAATATGACATGGAGGGTGCGAAAGAGAGGGGGGAATCGAGAGCTGCGCGGAGAAGGAGGCAAGGGTGGGTAGAGAGAAAATGACGGTGGAAGGGGCGAGCGGAGGAGAAAACATCCTCCCAGCGACAGCGAGGAGCTATGATGGAGCTCCTGGAGCGGAATATGACACGGAGGGTGCGAAAGAGAGGGGGGAATCGAGAGCTGCGCGGAGAAGGAGGCAAGGGTGGGTAGAGAGAAAATGACGGTGGAAGGGGCGAGCGGAGGAGAAAACATCCTCCCAGCGACAGCGAGGAGCTATGATGGAGCTCCTGGAGCTGGATGTAATATGGAGGGTGCGAGAGAGAGGAGGGAATCGAGAGCTGCGCGGAGAAGGAGGCAAGGGTGGGTAGAGAGAAAATGACGGTGGAAGGGGCGAGCGGAGGAGAAAACATCCTCCCAGCGACAGCGAGGAGCTATGATGGAGCTCCTGGAGCTGGATGTAATATGGAGGGTGCGAGAGAGAGGGGGGAATCGAGAGCTGCGCGGAGAAGGAGGCAAGGATGGGTAGAGAGAAAATGACGGTGGAAGGGGCGAGCGGAGGAGAAAACATCCTCCCAGCGACAGCGAGGAGCTATGATGGAGCTCCTGGAGCGGAATATGACTTGGAGGGTGCGAAAGAGAGGGGGGAATCGAGAGCTGCGCGGAAAAGGAGGCAAGGGTGGGTAGAGAGAAAATGACGGTGGAAGGGGCGAGCAGAGGAGAAAACATCCTCCCAGTGACAGTGAGGAGCTATGATGGAACTCCTGGAGCGGAATATGACATGGAGGGTGCGAAAGAGAGGGGGGAATCGAGAGCTGCGCGGAAAAGGAGGCAAGGGTGGGTAGATAGAAAATGACGGTGGAAGGGGCGAGCGGAGGAGAAAACATCCTCCCAGCGACAGCGAGGAGCTATGATGGAGCTCCTGGAGCGGGATATGACATGGTGGGTGCGAGAGAGAGGGGGGAATCGAGAGCGGCGCGGAGAAGGAGGCAAGGGTGGGTGGAGAGAAAATGACGGCGGAAGCGGCGAGCAGAGGAGAAAACATCCTCCCAGCGACAGCGAGGAGCTATGATGGAGCTCCTGGAGCTGGATGTAATATGGAGGGTGCGAGAGAGAGGAGGGAATCGAGAGCTGCGCGGAGAAGGAGGCAAGGGTGGGTTGAGAGAAAATGACGGTGGAAGGGGCGAGCGGAGGAGAAAACATCCTCCCAGCGACAGCGAGGAGCTATGATGAAGCTCCTGGAGCGGAATATGACATGGAGGGTGCGAAAGAGAGGGGGGAATCGAGAGCTGCGCGGAAAAGGAGGCAAGGGTGGGTAGAGAGAAAATGACGGTGGAAGGGGCGAGCGGAGGAGAAAACATCCTCCCAGCGACAGCGAGGAGCTATGATGGAGCTCCTGGAGTGGGATATGACATGGTGGGTGCGAAAGAGAGGGGGGAATCGAGAGCGGCGCGGAGAAGGAGGCAAGGGTGGGTGGAGAGAAAATGACGGCGTAAGCGGCGAGCAGAGGAGAAAACATCCTCCCAGCGACAGCGAGGAGCTATGATGGAGCTCCTGGAGCTGGATGTAATATGGAGGGTGCGAGAGAGAGGAGGGAATCGAGAGCTGCGCGGAGAAGGAGGCAAGGGTGGGTAGAGAGAAAATGATGGTGGAAGGGGCGAGCGGAGGAGAAAACATCCTCCCAGCGACAGCGAGGAGCTATGATGGAGCTCCTGGAGCGGAATATGACATGGAGGGTGCGAAAGAGAGGGGGGAATCGAGAGCTGCGCAGAGAAGGAGGCAAGGGTGGGTAGAGAGAAAATGACGGTGGAAGGGACGAGCGGAGGAGAAAACATCCTCCCAGCGACAGCGAGGAGCTATGATGGAGCTCCTGGAGCGGAATATGACATGGAGGGTGCGAAAGAGAGGGGGGGGATCGAGAGCTGCGCTGAAAAGGAGGAAAGGGTGGGTAGAGAGAAAATGACGGTGGAAGGGGCGAGCGGAGGAGAAAACATCCTCCCAGCGACAGCGAGGAGCTATGATGGAGCTCCTGGAGCGGAATATGACATGGAGGGTGCGAAAGAGAGGGGGAATCGAGAGCTGCGCAGAGAAGGAGGCAAGGGTGGGTAGAGAGAAAATGACGGTGGAAGGGGCGAGCGGAGGAGAAAACATCCTCCCAGTGACAGTGAGGAGCTATGATGGAACTCCTAGAGCGGGATATGACATGGAGGGTGCGAAAGAGAGGGGGGAATCGAGAGCTACGCGGAGAAGGAGGCAAGGGTGGGTAGAGAGAAAATGACGGTGGAAGGGGCGAGCGGAGGAGAAAACATCCTCCCAGCGACAGCGAGGAGCTATGATGGAGCTCCTGGAGCTGGATGTAATATGGAGGGTGCGAGAGAGAGGAGGGAATCGAGGGAATCGAGAGCTGCACGGAGAAGGAGGCAAGGGTGGGTAGAGAGAAAATGACGGTGGAAGGGGCGAGCGGAGGAGAAAACATCCTCCCAGCGACAGCGAGGAGCTATGATGGAGCTCCTGGAGCTGGATGTAATATGGAGGGTGCGAGAGAGAGGGGGGAATCGAGAGCTGCGCGGAGAAGGAGGCAAGGGTGGGTAGAGAGAAAATGACGGTGGAAGGGGCGAGCGGAGGAGAAAACATCCTCCCAGCGACAGCGAGGAGCTATGATGGAGCTCCTGGAGCGGAATATGACATGGAGGGTGCGAAACAGAGGGGGGAATCGAGAGCTGCGCGGAGAAGGAGGCAAGGGTGGGTAGAGAGAAAATGACGGTGGAAGGGGCGAGCGGAGGAGAAAACATCCTCCCAGCGACAGTGAGGAGCTATGATGGAACTCCTGGAGCGGAATATGACATGGAGGGTGCGAAAGAGAGGGGGAAATCGAGAGCTGCGCGGAAAAGGAGGCAAGGGTGGGTAGAGAGAAAATTACGGTGGAAGGGGCGAGCGGAGGAGAAAACATCCTCCCAGCGACAGCGAGGAGCTATGATGGAGCTCCTGGAGCGGAATATGACATGGAGGGTGCGAAAGAGAGGGGGGAATCGAGAGCTGCGCGGAGAAGGAGGCAAGGGTGGGTAGAGAGAAAATGACGGTGGAAGGGGCGAGCGGAGGAGAAAACATCCTCCCAGCGACAGCGAGGAGCTATGATGGAGCTCCTGGAGCTGGATGTAATATGGAGGGTGCGAGAGAGTGGGGGGAATCGAGAGCTGCGCGGAGAAGGAGGCAAGGGTGGGTAGAGAGAAAATGACGGTGGAAGGGGCGAGCGGAGGAGAAAACATCCTCCCAGCGACAACGAGGAGCTATGATGGAGCTCCTGGAGCGGAATATGCCATGGAGGGTGCGAAAGAGAGGGGGGAATCGAGAGCTGCGCGGAGAAGGAGGCAAGGGTGGGTAGAGAGAAAATGACGGTGGAAGGGGCGAGCAGAGGAGAAAACATCCTCCCAGCGACAGTGAGGAGCTATGATGGAACTCCTGGAGCGGAATATGACATGGAGGGTGCGAAAGAGAGGGGGGAATCGAGAGCTGCGCGGAAAAGGAGGCAAGGGTGGGTAGAGAGAAAATGACGGTGGAAGGGGCGAGCAGAGGAGAAAACATCCTCCCAGCGACAGCGAGGAGCTATGATGGAGCTCCTGGAGCGGGATATGACATGGAGGGTGCGAAAGAGAGGGGGGAATCGAGAGCTGCGCGGAAAAGGAGGCAAGGGTGGGTAGAGAGAAAATGACGGTGGAAGGGGCGAGCAGAGGAGAAAACATCCTCCCAGCGACAGCGAGGAGCTATGATGGAGCTCCTGGAGCGGAATATGACATGGAGGGTGCGAAAGAGAGGGGGGAATCGAGAGCTGCGCGGAGAAGGAGGCAAGGGTGGGTAGAGAGAAAATGACGGTGGAAGGGGCGAGCGGAGGAGAAAACACCCTCCCAGCGACAGTGAGGAGCTATGATGGAACTCCTGGAGCGGAATATGACATGGAGGGTGCGAAAGAGAGGGGGGAATCGAGAGCTGCGCGGAAAAGGAGGCAAGGGTGGGTAGAGAGAAAATGACGGTGGAAGGGGAGAGCAGAGGAGAAAACATCCTCCCAGCGACAGCGAGGAGCTATGATGGAGCTCCTGGAGCGGGATATGACATGGAGGGTGCGAAAGAGAGGGGGGAATCGAGAGCTGCGCGGAAAAGGAGGCAAGGGTGGGTAGAGAGAAAATGACGGTGGAAGGGGCGAGCGGAGGAGAAAACATCCTCCCAGCGAAAGCGAGGAGCTATGATGGAGCTCCTGGAGCGGAATATGACATGGAGGGTGCGAAAGAGAGGGGGGAATCGAGAGCTGCGCAGAGAAGGAGGCAAGGGTGGGTAGAGAGAAAATGACGGTGGAAGGGGCGAGCGGAGGAGAAAACATCCTCCCAGTGACAGTGAGGAGCTATGATGGAACTCCTAGAGCGGGATATGACATGGAGGGTGCGAAAGAGAGGGGGGAATCGAGAGCTACGCGGAGAAGGAGGCAAGGGTGGGTAGAGAGAAAATGACGGTGGAAGGGGCGAGCGGAGGAGAAAACATCCTCCCAGCGACAGCGAGGAGCTATGATGGAGCTCCTGGAGCTGGATGTAATATGGAGGGTGCGAGAGAGAGGAGGGAATCGAGAGCTGCACGGAGAAGGAGGCAAGGGTGGGTAGAGAGAAAATGACGGTGGAAGGGGCGAGCGGAGGAGAAAACATCCTCCCAGCGACAGCGAGGAGCTATGATGGAGCTCCTGGAGCGGGATATGACATGGTGGGTGCGAGAGAGAGGGGGGAATCGAGAGCGGCGCGGAGAAGGAGGCAAGGGTGGGTGGAGAGAAAATGACGGCGGAAGCGGCGAGCAGAGGAGAAAACATCCTCCCAGCGACAGCGAGGAGCTATGATGGAGCTCCTGGAGCTGGATGTAATATGGAGGGTGCGAGAGAGAGGAGGGAATCGAGAGCTGCGCGGAGAAGGAGGCAAGGGTGGGTAGAGAGAAAATGATGGTGGAAGGGGCGAGCGGAGGAGAAAACATCCTCCCAGCGACAGCGAGGAGCTATGATGGAGCTCCTGGAGCGGAATATGACATGGAGGGTGCGAAAGAGAGGGGGGAATCGAGAGCTGCGCAGAGAAGGAGGCAAGGGTGGGTAGAGAGAAAATGACGGTGGAAGGGGCGAGCGGAGGAGAAAACATCCTCCCAGCGACAGCGAGGAGCTATGATGGAGCTCCTGGAGCGGAATATGACATGGAGGGTGCGAAAGAGAGGGGGGAATCGAGAGCTGCGCGGAAAAGGAGGAAAGGGTGGGTAGAGAGAAAATGACGGTGGAAGGGGCGAGCGGAGGAGAAAACATCCTCCCAGCGACAGCGAGGAGCTATGATGGAGCTCCTGGAGCGGAATATGACATGGAGGGTGCGAAAGAGAGGGGGGAATCGAGAGCTGCGCAGAGAAGGAGGCAAGGGTGGGTAGAGAGAAAATGACGGTGGAAGGGGCGAGCGGAGGAGAAAACATCCTCCCAGTGACAGTGAGGAGCTATGATGGAACTCCTAGAGCGGGATATGACATGGAGGATGCGAAAGAGAGGGGGGAATCGAGAGCTACGCGGAGAAGGAGGCAAGGGTGGGTAGAGAGAACATGACGGTGGAAGGGGCGAGCGGAGGAGAAAACATCCTCCCAGCGACAGCGAGGAGCTATGATGGAGCTCCTGGAGCTGGATGTAATATGGAGGGTGCGAGAGAGAGGAGGGAATCGAGAGCTGCACGGAGAAGGAGGCAAGGGTGGGTAGAGAGAAAATGACGGTGGAAGGGGCGAGCGGAGGAGAAAACATCCTCCTAGCGACAGCGAGGAGCTATGATGGAGCTCCTGGAGCTGGATGTAATATGGAGGGTGCGAGAGAGAGGGGGGAATCGAGAGCTGCGCGGAGAAGGAGGCAAGGGTGGGTAGAGAGAAAATGACGGTGGAAGGGGCGAGCGGAGGAGAAAACATCCTCCCAGCGACAGCGAGGAGCTATGATGGAGCTCCTGGAGCGGAATATGACATGGAGGGTGCGAAACAGAGGGGGGAATCGAGAGCTGCGCGGAGAAGGAGGCAAGGGTGGGTAGAGAGAAAATGACGGTGGAAGGGGCGAGCGGAGGAGAAAACATCCTCCCAGCGACAGTGAGGAGCTATGATGGAACTCCTGGAGCGGAATATGACATGGAGGGTGCGAAAGAGAGGGGGAAATCGAGAGCTGCGCGGAAAAGGAGGCAAGGGTGGGTAGAGAGAAAATTACGGTGGAAGGGGCGAGCGGAGGAGAAAACATCCTCCCAGCGACAGCGAGGAGCTATGATGGAGCTCCTGGAGCGGAATATGACATGGAGGGTGCGAAAGAGAGGGGGGAATCGAGAGCTGCGCGGAGAAGGAGGCAAGGGTGGGTAGAGAGAAAATGACGGTGGAAGGGGCGAGCGGAGGAGAAAACATCCTCCCAGCGACAGCGAGGAGCTATGATGGAGCTCCTGGAGCTGGATGTAATATGGAGGGTGCGAGAGAGTGGGGGGAATCGAGAGCTGCGCGGAGAAGGAGGCAAGGGTGGGTAGAGAGAAAATGACGGTGGAAGGGGCGAGCGGAGGAGAAAACATCCTCCCAGCGACAACGAGGAGCTATGATGGAGCTCCTGGAGCGGAATATGCCATGGAGGGTGCGAAAGAGAGGGGGGAATCGAGAGCTGCGCGGAGAAGGAGGCAAGGGTGGGTAGAGAGAAAATGACGGTGGAAGGGGCGAGCAGAGGAGAAAACATCCTCCCAGCGACAGTGAGGAGCTATGATGGAACTCCTGGAGCGGAATATGACATGGAGGGTGCGAAAGAGAGGGGGGAATCGAGAGCTGCGCGGAAAAGGAGGCAAGGGTGGGTAGAGAGAAAATGACGGTGGAAGGGGCGAGCAGAGGAGAAAACATCCTCCCAGCGACAGCGAGGAGCTATGATGGAGCTCCTGGAGCGGGATATGACATGGAGGGTGCGAAAGAGAGGGGGGAATCGAGAGCTGCGCGGAAAAGGAGGCAAGGGTGGGTAGAGAGAAAATGACGGTGGAAGGGGCGAGCAGAGGAGAAAACATCCTCCCAGCGACAGCGAGGAGCTATGATGGAGCTCCTGGAGCGGAATATGACATGGAGGGTGCGAAAGAGAGGGGGGAATCGAGAGCTGCGCGGAGAAGGAGGCAAGGGTGGGTAGAGAGAAAATGACGGTGGAAGGGGCGAGCGGAGGAGAAAACACCCTCCCAGCGACAGTGAGGAGCTATGATGGAACTCCTGGAGCGGAATATGACATGGAGGGTGCGAAAGAGAGGGGGGAATCGAGAGCTGCGCGGAAAAGGAGGCAAGGGTGGGTAGAGAGAAAATGACGGTGGAAGGGGAGAGCAGAGGAGAAAACATCCTCCCAGCGACAGCGAGGAGCTATGATGGAGCTCCTGGAGCGGGATATGACATGGAGGGTGCGAAAGAGAGGGGGGAATCGAGAGCTGCGCGGAAAAGGAGGCAAGGGTGGGTAGAGAGAAAATGACGGTGGAAGGGGCGAGCGGAGGAGAAAACATCCTCCCAGCGAAAGCGAGGAGCTATGATGGAGCTCCTGGAGCGGAATATGACATGGAGGGTGCGAAAGAGAGGGGGGAATCGAGAGCTGCGCAGAGAAGGAGGCAAGGGTGGGTAGAGAGAAAATGACGGTGGAAGGGGCGAGCGGAGGAGAAAACATCCTCCCAGTGACAGTGAGGAGCTATGATGGAACTCCTAGAGCGGGATATGACATGGAGGGTGCGAAAGAGAGGGGGGAATCGAGAGCTACGCGGAGAAGGAGGCAAGGGTGGGTAGAGAGAAAATGACGGTGGAAGGGGCGAGCGGAGGAGAAAACATCCTCCCAGCGACAGCGAGGAGCTATGATGGAGCTCCTGGAGCTGGATGTAATATGGAGGGTGCGAGAGAGAGGAGGGAATCGAGAGCTGCACGGAGAAGGAGGCAAGGGTGGGTAGAGAGAAAATGACGGTGGAAGGGGCGAGCGGAGGAGAAAACATCCTCCCAGCGACAGCGAGGAGCTATGATGGAGCTCCTGGAGCGGTATATGACATGGTGGGTGCGAGAGAGAGGGGGGAATCGAGAGCGGCGCGGAGAAGGAGGCAAGGGTGGGTGGAGAGAAAATGACGGCGGAAGCGGCGAGCAGAGGAGAAAACATCCTCCCAGCGACAGCGAGGAGCTATGATGGAGCTCCTGGAGCTGGATGTAATATGGAGGGTGCGAGAGAGAGGAGGGAATCGAGAGCTGCGCGGAGAAGGAGGCAAGGGTGGGTAGAGAGAAAATGATGGTGGAAGGGGCGAGCGGAGGAGAAAACATCCTCCCAGCGACAGCGAGGAGCTATGATGGAGCTCCTGGAGCGGAATATGACATGGAGGGTGCGAAAGAGAGGGGGGAATCGAGAGCTGCGCAGAGAAGGAGGCAAGGGTGGGTAGAGAGAAAATGACGGTGGAAGGGGCGAGCGGAGGAGAAAACATCCTCCCAGCGACAGCGAGGAGCTATGATGGAGCTCCTGGAGCGGAATATGACATGGAGGGTGCGAAAGAGAGGGGGGAATCGAGAGCTGCGCGGAAAAGGAGGAAAGGGTGGGTAGAGAGAAAATGACGGTGGAAGGGGCGAGCGGAGGAGAAAACATCCTCCCAGCGACAGCGAGGAGCTATGATGGAGCTCCTGGAGCGGAATATGACATGGAGGGTGCGAAAGAGAGGGGGGAATCGAGAGCTGCGCAGAGAAGGAGGCAAGGGTGGGTAGAGAGAAAATGACGGTGGAAGGGGCGAGCGGAGGAGAAAACATCCTCCCAGTGACAGTGAGGAGCTATGATGGAACTCCTAGAGCGGGATATGACATGGAGGATGCGAAAGAGAGGGGGGAATCGAGAGCTACGCGGAGAAGGAGGCAAGGGTGGGTAGAGAGAACATGACGGTGGAAGGGGCGAGCGGAGGAGAAAACATCCTCCCAGCGACAGCGAGGAGCTATGATGGAGCTCCTGGAGCTGGATGTAATATGGAGGGTGCGAGAGAGAGGAGGGAATCGAGAGCTGCACGGAGAAGGAGGCAAGGGTGGGTAGAGAGAAAATGACGGTGGAAGGGGCGAGCGGAGGAGAAAACATCCTCCTAGCGACAGCGAGGAGCTATGATGGAGCTCCTGGAGCTGGATGTAATATGGAGGGTGCGAGAGAGAGGGGGGAATCGAGAGCTGCGCGGAGAAGGAGGCAAGGGTGGGTAGAGAGAAAATGACGGTGGAAGGGGCGAGCGGAGGAGAAAACATCCTCCCAGCGACAGCGAGGAGCTATGATGGAGCTCCTGGAGCGGAATATGACATGGAGGGTGCGAAAGAGAGGGGGGAATCGAGAGCTGCGCGGAGAAGGAGGCAAGGGTGGGTAGAGAGAAAATGACGGTGGAAGGGGCGAGCGGAGGAGAAAACATCCTCCCAGCGACAGTGAGGAGCTATGATGGAACTCCTGGAGCGGAATATGACATGGAGGGTGCGAAAGAGAGGGGGGAATCGAGAGCTGCGCGGAAAAGGAGGCAAGGGTGGGTAGAGAGAAAATGACGGTGGAAGGGGCGAGCAGAGGAGAAAACATCCTCCCAGCGACAGCGAGGAGCTATGATGGAGCTCCTGGAGCGGGATATGACATGGAGGGTGCGAAAGAGAGGGGGGAATCGAGAGCTGCGCGGAAAAGGAGGCAAGGGTGGGTAGAGAGAAAATGACGGTGGAAGGGGCGAGCAGAGGAGAAAACATCCTCCCAGCGACAGCGAGGAGCTATGATGGAGCTCCTGGAGCGGAATATGACATGGAGGGTGCGAAAGAGAGGGGGGAATCGAGAGCTGCGCAGAGAAGGAGGCAAGGGTGGGTAGAGAGAAAATGACGGTGGAAGGGGCGAGCGGAGGAGAAAACATCCTCCCAGTGACAGTGAGGAGCTATGATGGAACTCCTAGAGCGGGATATGACATGGAGGGTGCGAAAGAGAGGGGGGAATCGAGAGCTACGCGGAGAAGGAGGCAAGGGTGGGTAGAGAGAAAATGACGGTGGAAGGGGCGAGCGGAGGAGAAAACATCCTCCCAGCGACAGCGAGGAGCTATGATGGAGCTCCTGGAGCTGGATGTAATATGGAGGGTGCGAGAGAGAGGAGGGAATCGAGAGCTGCACGGAGAAGGAGGCAAGGGTGGGTAGAGAGAAAATGACGGTGGAAGGGGCGAGCGGAGGAGAAAACATCCTCCCAGCGACAGCGAGGAGCTATGATGGAGCTCCTGGAGCTGGATGTAATATGGAGGGTGCGAGAGAGAGGGGGGAATCGAGAGCTGCGCGGAGAAGGAGGCAAGGGTGGGTAGAGAGAAAATGACGGTGGAAGGGGCGAGCGGAGGAGAAAACATCCTCCCAGCGACAGTGAGGAGCTATGATGGAACTCCTGGAGCGGAATATGACATGGAGGGTGCGAAAGAGAGGGGGAAATCGAGAGCTGCGCGGAAAAGGAGGCAAGGGTGGGTAGAGAGAAAATGACGGTGGAAGGGGCGAGCGGAGGAGAAAACATCCTCCCAGCGACAGCGAGGAGCTATGATGGAGCTCCTGGAGCGGAATATGACATGGAGGGTGCGAAAGAGAGGGGGGAATCGAGAGCTGCGCGGAGAAGGAGGCAAGGGTGGGTAGAGAGAAAATGACGGTGGAAGGGGCGAGCGGAGGAGAAAACATCCTCCCAGAGACAGCGAGGAGCTATGATGGAGCTCCTGGAGCGGAATATGACATGGAGGGTGCGAAAGAGAGGGGGGAATCGAGAGCTGCGCGGAGAAGGAGGCAAGGGTGGGTAGAAAGAAAATGACGGTGGAAGGGACGAGCGGAGGAGAAAACATCCTCCCAGCGACAGCGAGGAGCTATGATGGAGCTCCTGGAGCGGAATATGACATGGAGGGTGCGAAAGAGAGGGGGGAATCGAGAGCTGCGCGGAGAAGGAGGCAAGGGTGGGTAGAGAGAAAATGACGGTGGAAGGGGCGAGCGGAGGAGAAAACACCCTCCCAGCGACAGCGAGGAGCTATGATGGAGCTCCTGGAGCTGGATGTAATATGGAGGGTGCGAGAGAGAGGAGGGAATCGAGAGCTGCGCGGAAAAGGAGGCAAGGGTGGGTAGAGAGAAAATGACGGTGGAAGGGGCGAGCGGAGGAGAAAACATCCTCCCAGCGACATCGAGGAGCTATGATTGAGCTCCTGGAGCTGGATGTAATATGGAGGGTGCGAGAGAGAGGAGGGAATCGAGAGCTGCGCGGAGAAGGAGGCAAGGGTGGGTAGAGAGAAAATGACGGTGGAAGGGGCGAGCGGAGGAGAAAACATCCTCCCAGCGACAGCGAGGAGCTATGATGGAGCTCCTGGAGCGGAATATGACATGGAGGGTGCGAAAGAGAGGAGGGAATCGAGAGCTGCGCGGAAAAGGAGGCAAGGGTGGGTAGAGAGAAAATGACGGTGGAAGGGGCGAGCGGAGGAGAAAACATCCTCCCAGCTACAGCGAGGAGCTATGATGGAGCTCCTGGAGCGGGATATGACATGGAAGGTGCGAAAGAGAGGGGGGAATCGAGAGCGGCGCGGAGAAGGAGGCAAGGGTGGGTAGAGAGAAAATGACGGTGGAAGGGGCGAGCGGAGGAGAAAACATCCTCCCAGCGACAGCGAGGAGCTATGATGGAGCTCCTGGAGCGGAATATGACATGGAGGGTGCGAAAGAGAGGGGGGAATCGAGAGCTGCGCGGAGAAGGAGGCAAGGGTGGGTAGAGAGAAAATGACGGTGGAAGGGGCGAGCAGAGGAGAAAACATCCTCCCAGCGACAGCGAGGAGCTATGATGGAGCTCCTGGAGCTGGATGTAATATGGAGGGTGCGAGAGAGAGGAGGGAATCGAGAGCTGCGCGGAGAAGGAGGCAAGGGTGGGTAGAGAGAAAATGACGGTGGAAGGGGCGAGCGGAGGAGACAACATCCTCCCAGCAACAGCGAGGAGCTATGATGGAGCTCCTGGAGCTGGATGTAATATGGAGGGTGCGAGAGAGAGGAGGGAATCGAGAGCTGCGCGGAGAAGGAGGCAAGGGTGGGTAGAGAGAAAATGACGGTGGAAGGGGCGAGTGGAGGAGAAAACATCCTCCCAGCGACAGCGAGGAGCTATGATGGAGCTCCTGGAGCTGGATGTAATATGGAGGGTGCGAGAGAGAGGGGGGAATCGAGAGCTGCGCGGAGAAGGAGGCAAGGGTGGGTAGAGAGAAAATGACGGTGGAAGGGGCGAGCGGAGGAGAAAACATCCTCCCAGCGACAGCGAGGAGCTATGATGGAGCTCCTGGAGCGGAATATGACATGGAGGGTGCGAAAGAGAGGGGGGAATCGAGAGCTGCGCGGAGAAGGAGGCAAGGGTGGGTAGAGAGAAAATGGCGGTGGAAGGGGCGAGCGGAGGAGAAAACATCCTCCCAGTGACAGTGAGGAGCTATGATGGAACTCCTGGAGCGGGATATGACATGGAGGGTGCGAAAGAGAGGGGGGAATCGAGAGCTGCGCGGAGAAGGAGGCAAGGGTGGGTAGAGAGAAAATGACGGTGGAAGGGGCGAGCGGAGGAGAAAACATCCTCCCAGCGACAGCGAGGAGCTATGATGGAGCTCCTGGAGCGGAATATGACATGGAGGGTGCGAAAGAGAGGGGGGAATCGAGAGCTGCGCGGAAAAGGAGGCAAGGGTGGGTAGAGAGAAAATGACGGTGGAAGGGGCGAGCGGAGGTAAAAACATCCTCCCAGTGACAGTGAGGAGCTATGATGGAACTCCTGGAGCGGGATATGACATGGAGGGTGCGAAAGAGAGGGGGGAATCGAGAGCTGCGCGGAGAAGGAGGCAAGGGTGGGTAGAGAGAAAATGACGGTGGAAGGGGCGAGCGGAGGAGAAAACATCCTCCCAGCGACAGCAAGGAGCTATGATGGAGCTCCTGGAGCGGGATATGACATGGAAGGTGCGAAAGAGAGGGGGGAATCGAGAGCGGCGCGGAGAAGGAGGCAAGGGTGGGTAGAGAGAAAATGACGGTGGAAGGGGCGAGCGGAGGAGAAAACATCCTCCCAGCGACAGTGAGGAGCTATGATGTAGCTCCTGGAGCTGGATGTAATATGGAGGGTGCGAGAGAGAGGGGGGAATCGAGAGCTGCGCGGAGAAGGAGGCAAGGGTGGGTAGAGAGAAAATGACGGTGGAAGGGGCAAGCGGAGGAGAAAACATCCTCCCAGCGACAGCGAGGAGCTATGATGGAGCTCCTGGAGCGGAATATGACATGGAGGGTGCGAAAGAGAGGGGGGAATCGAGAGCTGCGCGGAAAAGGAGGCAAGGGTGGGTAGAGAGAAAATGACGGTGGAAGGGGCGAGCGGAGGAGAAAACATCCTCCCAGCGACAGTGAGGAGCTATGATGGAACTCCTGGAGCGGAATATGACATGGAGGGTGCGAAAGAGAGGGGGGAATCGAGAGCTGCGCGGAAAAGGAGGCAAGGGTGGGTAGAGAGAAAATGACGGTGGAAGGGGCGAGCGGAGGAGAAAACATCCTCCCAGCGACAGCGAGGAGCTATGATGGAGCTCCTGGAGCTGGATGTAATATGGAGGGTGCGAGAGAGAGGGGGGAATCGAGAGCTTCGCGGAGAAGGAGGCAAGGGTGGGTAGAGAGAAAATGACGGTGGAAGGGGCGAGCGGGGGAGAAAACATCCTCCCAGCGACAGCGAGGAGCTATGATGGAGCTCCTGGAGCGGAATATGACATGGAGGGTGCGAAAGAGAGGGGGGAATCGAGAGCTGCGCGGAGAAGGAGGCAAGGGTGGGTAGAGAGAAAATGACGGTGGAAGGGGCGAGCGGAGGAGAAAACATCCTCCCAGCGACAGCGAGGAGCTATGATGGAGCTCCTGGAGCTGGATGTAATATGGAGGGTGCGAGAGAGAGGGGGGAATCGAGAGCTTCGCGGAGAAGGAGGCAAGGGTGGGTAGAGAGAAAATTACGGTGGAAGGGGCGAGCGGAGGAGAAAACATCCTCCCAGCGACAGCGAGGAGCTATGATGGAGCTCCTGGAGCGGAATATGACATGGAGGGTGCGAAAGAGAGGGGGGAATCGAGAGCTGCGCGGAGAAGGAGGCAAGGGTGGGTAGAGAGAAAATGACGGTGGAAGGGGCGAGCGGAGGAGAAAACATCCTCCCAGCGACAGCGAGGAGCTATGATGGAGCTCCTGGAGCGGAATATGACATGGAGGGTGCGAAAGAGAGGGGGGGATCGAGAGTTGCGCGGAGAAGGAGGCAAGGGTGGGTAGAGAGAAAATGACGGTGGAAGGGGCGAGCGGAGGAGAAAACATCCTCCCAGCGACAGTGAGGAGCTATGATGGAACTCCTGGAGCTGGATGTAATATGGAGGGTGCGAGAGAGAGGGGGGAATCGAGAGCTGCGCGGAAAAGGAGGCAAGGGTGGGTAGAGAGAAAATGACGGTGGAAGGGGCGAGCGGAAGAGAAAACATCCTCCCAGCGACAGCGAGGAGCTATGATGGAGCTCCTGGAGCGGAATATGACATGGAGGGTGCGAAAGAGAGGGGGGAATCGAGAGCTGCGCGGAAAAGGAGGCAAGGGTGGGTAGAGAGAAAATGACGGTGGAAGGGGCGAGCGGAGGTAAAAACATCCTCCCAGTGACAGTGAGGAGCTATGATGGAACTCCTGGAGCGGGATATGACATGGAGGGTGCGAAAGAGAGGGGGGAATCGAGAGCTGCGCGGAGAAGGAGGCAAGGGTGGGTAGAGAGAAAATGACGGTGGAAGGGGCGAGCGGAGGAGAAAACATCCTCCCAGCGACAGCAAGGAGCTATGATGGAGCTCCTGGAGCGGGATATGACATGGAAGGTGCGAAAGAGAGGGGGGAATCGAGAGCGGCGCGGAGAAGGAGGCAAGGGTGGGTAGAGAGAAAATGACGGTGGAAGGGGCGAGCGGAGGAGAAAACATCCTCCCAGCGACAGTGAGGAGCTATGATGTAGCTCCTGGAGCTGGATGTAATATGGAGGGTGCGAGAGAGAGGGGGGAATCGAGAGCTGCGCGGAGAAGGAGGCAAGGGTGGGTAGAGAGAAAATGACGGTGGAAGGGGCAAGCGGAGGAGAAAACATCCTCCCAGCGACAGCGAGGAGCTATGATGGAGCTCCTGGAGCGGAATATGACATGGAGGGTGCGAAAGAGAGGGGGGAATCGAGAGCTGCGCGGAAAAGGAGGCAAGGGTGGGTAGAGAGAAAATGACGGTGGAAGGGGCGAGCGGAGGAGAAAACATCCTCCCAGCGACAGTGAGGAGCTATGATGGAACTCCTGGAGCGGAATATGACATGGAGGGTGCGAAAGAGAGGGGGGAATCGAGAGCTGCGCGGAAAAGGAGGCAAGGGTGGGTAGAGAGAAAATGACGGTGGAAGGGGCGAGCGGAGGAGAAAACATCCTCCCAGCGACAGCGAGGAGCTATGATGGAGCTCCTGGAGCTGGATGTAATATGGAGGGTGCGAGAGAGAGGGGGGAATCGAGAGCTTCGCGGAGAAGGAGGCAAGGGTGGGTAGAGAGAAAATGACGGTGGAAGGGGCGAGCGGGGGAGAAAACATCCTCCCAGCGACAGCGAGGAGCTATGATGGAGCTCCTGGAGTGGAATATGACATGGAGGGTGCGAAAGAGAGGGGGGAATCGAGAGCTGCGCGGAGAAGGAGGCAAGGGTGGGTAGAGAGAAAATGACGGTGGAAGGGGCGAGCGGAGGAGAAAACATCCTCCCAGCGACAGCGAGGAGCTATGATGGAGCTCCTGGAGCGGAATATGACATGGAGGGTGCGAAAGAGAAGGGGGAATCGAGAGTTGCGCGGAGAAGGAGGCAAGGGTGGGTAGAGAGAAAATGACGGTGGAAGGGGCGAGCGGAGGAGAAAACATCCTCCCAGCGACAGTGAGGAGCTATGATGGAACTCCTGGAGCGGAATATGACATGGAGGGTGCGAAAGAGAGGGGGGAATCGAGAGCTGCGCGGAAAAGGAGGCAAGGTTGGGTAGAGAGAAAATGACGGTGGAAGGGGCGAGCGGAGGAGAAAACATCCTCCCAGCGACAGCGAGGAGCTATGATGGAGCTCCTGGAGCGGAATATGACATGGAGGGTGCGAAAGAGAGGGGGGAATCGAGAGCTGCGCAGAGAAGGAGGCAAGGGTGGGTAGAGAGAAAATGACGGTGGAAGGGGCGAGCGGAGGAGAAAACATCCTCCCAGCGACAGCGAGGAGCTATGATGGAGCTCCTGGAGCTGGATGTAATATGGAGGGTGCGAGAGAGAGGAGGGAATCGAGAGCTGCGCGGAGAAGGAGGCAAGGGTGGGTAGAGAGAAAATGACGGTGGAAGGGGCGAGCGGAGGAGACAACATCCTCCCAGCGACAGCGAGGAGCTATGATGGAGCTCCTGGAGCTGGATGTAATATGGAGGGTGCGAGAGAGAGGAGGGAATCGAGAGCTGCGCGGAGAAGGAGGCAAGGGTGGGTAGAGAGAAAATGACGGTGGAAGGGGAGAGCGGAGGAGAAAACATCCTCCCAGCGACAGTGAGGAGCTATGATGGAACTCCTGGAGCGGAATATGACATGGAGGGTGCGAAAGAGAGGGGGGAATCGAGAGCTGCGCGGAGAAGGAGGCAAGGGTGGGTAGAGAGAAAATGACGGGGGAAGGGGCGAGCGGAGGAGAAAACATCCTCCCAGCGACAGTGAGGAGCTATGATGGAACTCCTGGAGCGGAATATGACATGGAGGGTGCGAAAGAGAGGGGGGAATCGAGAGCTGCGCGGAGAAGGAGGCAAGGGTGGGTAGAGAGAAAATGACGGTGGAAGGGGCGAGCGGAGGAGAAAACATCCTCCCAGCGAAAGCGAGGAGCTATGATGGAGCTCCTGGAGCTGGATGTAATATGGAGGGTGCGAGAGAGAGGAGGGAATCGAGAGCTGCGCGGAGAAGGAGGCAAGGGTGGGTAGAGAGAAAATGACGGTGGAAGGGGCGAGCGGAGGAGAAAACATCCTCCCAGCGACAGCGAGAAGCTATGATGGAGCTCCTGGAGCGGAATATGACATGGAGGGTGCGAAAGAGAGGGGGGAATTGAGAGCTGCGCGGAGAAGGAGGCAAGGGTGGGTAGAGAGAAAATGACGGTGGAGGGGCCAGCGGAGGAGAAAACATCCTCCCAGCGACAGCGAGGAGCTATGATGGAGCTCCTGGAGCGGAATATGACATGGAGGGTGCGAAAGAGAGGGGGGAATCGAGAGTTGCGCGGAAAAGGAGGCAAGGGTGGGTAGAGAGAAAATGACGGTGGAAGGGGCGAGCGGAGGAGAAAACATCCTCCCAGCGACAGCGAGGAGCTATGATGGAGCTCCTGGAGCAGAATATGACATGGAGGGTGCGAAAGAGAGGGGGGAATCGAGAGCTGCGCGGAGAAGGAGGCAAGGCTGGGTAGAGAGAAAATGACGGGGGAAGGGGCGAGCGGAGGAGAAAACATCCTCCCAGCGACAGTGAGGAGCTATGATGGAACTCCTGGAGCGGAATATGACATGGAGGGTGCGAAAGAGAGGGGGGAATCGAGAGCTGCGCGGAAAAGGAGGCAAGGGTGGGTGGAGAGAAAATGACGGCGGAAGCGGCGAGCAGAGGAGAAAACATCCTCCCAGCGACAGCGAGGAGCTATGATGGAGCTCCTGGAGCGGGATATGACATGGTGGGTGCGAGAGAGAGGGGGGAATCGAGAGCGGCGCGGAGAAGGAGGCAAGGGTGGGTGGAGAGAAAATGACGGTGGAAGCGGCGAGCAGAGGAGAAAACATCCTCCCAGCGACAGCGAGGAGCTATGATGGAGCTCCTGGAGCTGGATGTAAAATGGAGGGTGCGAGAGAGAGGAGGGAATCGAGAGCTGCGCGGAGAAGGAGGCAAGGGTGGGTAGAGAGAAAATGACGGTGGAAGGGGCGAGCGGAGGAGAAAACATCCTCCCAGCGACAGCGAGGAGCTATGATGGAGCTCCTGGAGCGGAATATGACATGGAGGGTGCGAAAGAGAGGGGGGAATCGAGAGCTGCGCGGAGAAGGAGGCAAGGGTGGGTAGAGAGAAAATGACGGTGGAAGGGGCGAGCGGAGGAGAAAACATCCTCCCAGCGACAGTGAGGAGCTATGATGGAACTCCTGGAGCGGAATATGACATGGAGGGTGCGAAAGAGAGGGGGGAATCGAGAGCTGCGCGGAGAAGGAGGCAAGGGTGGGTAGAGAGAAAATGACGGTGGAAGGGGCGAGCGGAGGAGAAAACATCCTCCCAGCGACAGCGAGGAGCTATGATGGAGCTCCTGGAGCTGGATGTAATATGGAGGGTGCGAGAGAGAGGGGGAATCGAGAGCTGCGCAGAGAAGGAGGCAAGGGTGGGTAGAGAGAAAATGACGGTGGAAGGGGCGAGCGGAGGAGACAACATCCTCCCAGCGACAGCGAGGAGCTATGATGGAGCTCCTGGAGCTGGATGTAATATGGAGGGTGCGAGAGAGAGGAGGGAATCGAGAGCTGCTCGTAGAAGGAGGCAAGGGTGGGTAGAGAGAAAATGACGGTGGAAGGGGCGAGCGGAGGAGAAAACATCCTCCCAGCGACAGTGAGGAGCTATGATGGAACTCCTGGAGCGGAATATGACATGGAGGGTGCGAAAGAGAGGGGGGAATCAAGAGCTGCGCGGAGAAGGAGGCAAGGGTGGGTAGAGAGAAAATGACGGGGGAAGGGGCGAGCGGAGGAGAAAACATCCTCCCAGCGACAGTGAGGAGCTATGATGGAACTCCTGGAGCGGAATATGACATGGAGGGTGCGAAAGAGAGGGGGGAATCGAGAGCTGCGCGGAGAAGGAGGCAAGGGTGGGTAGAGAGAAAATGACGGTGGAAGGGGCGAGCGGAGGAGAAAACATCCTCCCAGCGACAGCGAGGAGCTATGATGGAGCTCCTGGAGCGGAATATGACATGGAGGGTGCGAAAGAGAGGGGGGAATCGAGAGCTACGCGGAGAAGGAGGCAAGGGTGGGTAGAGAGAAAATGACGGTGGAAGGGGCGAGCGGAGGAGAAAACATCCTCCCAGCGACAGTGAGGAGCTATGATGGAACTCCTGGAGCGGAATATGACATGGAGGGTGCGAAAGAGAGGGGGGAATCGAGAGCTGCGCGGAAAAGGAGGCAAGGGTGGGTAGAGAGAAAATGACGGTGGAAGGGGCGAGCGGAGGAGAAAACATCCTCCCAGCGACAGCGAGGAGCTATGATGGAGCTCCTGGAGCGGAATATGACATGGAGGGTGCGAAAGAGAGGGGGGAATCGAGAGCTGCGCGGAGAAGGAGGCAAGGGTGGGTAGAGAGAAAATGACGGTGGAAGGGGCGAGCGGAGGAGAAAACATCCTCCCAGCGACAGCGAGGAGCTATGATGGAACTCCTGGAGCGGAATATGACATGGAGGGTGCGAAAGAGAGGGGGGAATCAAGAGCTGCGCGGAAAAGGAGGCAAGGGTGGGTAGAGAGAAAATGACGGTGGAAGGGGCGAGCGGAGGAGAAAACATCCTCCCAGCGACAGCGAGGAGCTATGATGGAGCTCCTGAAGCTGGATGTAATATGGAGGGTGCGAGAGAGAGGAGGGAATCGAGAGCTGCGCGGAGAAGGAGGCAAGGGTGGGTAGAGAGAAAATGACGGTGGAAGGGGCGAGCGGAGGAGAAAACATCCTCCCAGCGACAGTGAGGAGCTATGATGGAACTCCTGGAGCGGAATATGACATGGAGGGTGCGAAAGAGAGGGGGGAATCGAGAGCTGCGCGGAGAAGGAGGCAAGGGTGGGTAGAGAGAAAATGACGGGGGAAGGGGCGAGCGGAGGAGAAAACATCCTCCCAGCGACAGTGAGGAGCTATGATGGAACTCCTGGAGCGGAATATGACATGGAGGGTGCGAAAGAGAGGGGGGAATCGAGAGCTGCGCAGAGAAGGAGGCAAGGGTGGGTAGAGAGAAAATGACGGTGGAAGGGGCGAGCGGAGGAGAAAACATCCTCCCAGCGACAGCGAGGAGCTATGATGGAGCTCCTGGAGCGGAATATGACATGGAGGGTGCGAAAGAGAGGGGGGAATCGAGAGCTGCGCGGAGAAGGAGGCAAGGGTGGGTAGAGAGAAAATGACGGTGGAAGGGGCGAGCGGAGGAGAAAACATCCTCCCAGCGACAGTGAGGAGCTATGATGGAACTCCTGGAGCGGAATATGACATGGAGGGTGCGAAAGAGAGGGGGGAATCGAGAGCTGCGCGGAGAAGGAGGCAAGGGTGGGTAGAGAGAAAATGACGGGGGAAGGGGCGAGCGGAGGAGAAAACATCCTCCTAGCGACAGTGAGGAGCTATGATGGAACTCCTGGAGCGGAATATGACATGGAGGGTGCGAAAGAGAGGGGGGAATCGAGAGCTGCGCGGAGAAGGAGGCAAGGGTGGGTAGAGAGAAAATGACGGTGGAAGGGGCGAGCGGAGGAGAAAACATCCTCCCAGCGACAGCGAGGAGCTATGATGGAGCTCCTGGAGCGGAATATGACATGGAGGGTGCGAAAGAGAGGGGGGAATCGAGAGCTACGCGGAGAAGGAGGCAAGGGTGGGTAGAGAGAAAATGACGGTGGAAGGGGCGAGCGGAGGAGAAAACATCCTCCCAGCGACAGTGAGGAGCTATGATGGAACTCCTGGAGCGGAATATGACATGGAGGGTGCGAAAGAGAGGGGGGAATCGAGAGCTGCGCGGAGAAGGAGGCAAGGGTGGGTAGAGAGAAAATGACGGGGGAAGGGGCGAGCGGAGGAGAAAACATCCTCCCAGCGACAGTGAGGAGCTATGATGGAACTCCTGGAGCGGAATATGACATGGAGGGTGCGAAAGAGAGGGGGGAATCGAGAGCTGCGCGGAGAAGGAGGCAAGGGTGGGTAGAGAGAAAATGACGGTGGAAGGGGCGAGCGGAGGAGAAAACATCCTCCCAGCGACAGCGAGGAGCTATGATGGAGCTCCTGGAGCGGAATATGACATGGAGGGTGCGAAAGAGAGGGGGGAATCGAGAGCTACGCGGAGAAGGAGGCAAGGGTGGGTAGAGAGAAAATGACGGTGGAAGGGGCGAGCGGAGGAGAAAACATCCTCCCAGCGACAGTGAGGAGCTATGATGGAACTCCTGGAGCGGAATATGACATGGAGGGTGCGAAAGAGAGGGGGGAATCGAGAGCTGCGCGGAAAAGGAGGCAAGGGTGGGTAGAGAGAAAATGACGGTGGAAGGGGCGAGCGGAGGAGAAAACATCCTCCCAGCGACAGCGAGGAGCTATGATGGAGCTCCTGGAGCGGAATATGACATGGAGGGTGCGAAAGAGAGGGGGGAATCGAGAGCTGCGCAGAGAAGGAGGCAAGGGTGGGTAGAGAGAAAATGACGGTGGAAGGGGCGAGCGGAGGAGACAACATCCTCCCAGCGACAGCGAGGAGCTATGATGGAGCTCCTGGAGCTGGATGTAATATGGAGGGTGCGAGAGAGAGGAGGGAATCGAGAGCTGCTCGTAGAAGGAGGCAAGGGTGGGTAGAGAGAAAATGACGGTGGAAGGGGCGAGCGGAGGAGAAAACATCCTCCCAGCGACAGTGAGGAGCTATGATGGAACTCCTGGAGCGGAATATGACATGGAGGGTGCGAAAGAGAGGGGGGAATCAAGAGCTGCGCGGAGAAGGAGGCAAGGGTGGGTAGAGAGAAAATGACGGGGGAAGGGGCGAGCGGAGGAGAAAACATCCTCCCAGCGACAGTGAGGAGCTATGATGGAACTCCTGGAGCGGAATATGACATGGAGGGTGCGAAAGAGAGGGGGGAATCGAGAGCTACGCGGAGAAGGAGGCAAGGGTGGGTAGAGAGAAAATGACGGTGGAAGGGGCGAGCGGAGGAGAAAACATCCTCCCAGCGACAGTGAGGAGCTATGATGGAACTCCTGGAGCGGAATATGACATGGAGGGTGCGAAAGAGAGGGGGGAATCGAGAGCTGCGCGGAAAAGGAGGCAAGGGTGGGTAGAGAGAAAATGACGGTGGAAGGGGCGAGCGGAGGAGAAAACATCCTCCCAGCGACAGCGAGGAGCTATGATGGAGCTCCTGGAGCGGAATATGACATGGAGGGTGCGAAAGAGAGGGGGGAATCGAGAGCTGCGCGGAGAAGGAGGCAAGGGTGGGTAGAGAGAAAATGACGGTGGAAGGGGCGAGCGGAGGAGAAAACATCCTCCCAGCGACAGCGAGGAGCTATGATGGAACTCCTGGAGCGGAATATGACATGGAGGGTGCGAAAGAGAGGGGGGAATCAAGAGCTGTGCGGAAAAGGAGGCAAGGGTGGGTAGAGAGAAAATGACGGTGGAAGGGGCGAGCGGAGGAGAAAACATCCTCCCAGCGACAGCGAGGAGCTATGATGGAGCTCCTGAAGCTGGATGTAATATGGAGGGTGCGAGAGAGAGGAGGGAATCGAGAGCTGCGCGGAGAAGGAGGCAAGGGTGGGTAGAGAGAAAATGACGGTGGAAGGGGCGAGCGGAGGAGAAAACATCCTCCCAGCGACAGTGAGGAGCTATGATGGAACTCCTGGAGCGGAATATGACATGGAGGGTGCGAAAGAGAGGGGGGAATCGAGAGCTGCGCGGAGAAGGAGGCAAGGGTGGGTAGAGAGAAAATGACGGGGGAAGGGGCGAGCGGAGGAGAAAACATCCTCCCAGCGACAGTGAGGAGCTATGATGGAACTCCTGGAGCGGAATATGACATGGAGGGTGCGAAAGAGAGGGGGGAATCGAGAGCTGCGCAGAGAAGGAGGCAAGGGTGGGTAGAGAGAAAATGACGGTGGAAGGGGCGAGCGGAGGAGAAAACATCCTCCCAGCGACAGCGAGGAGCTATGATGGAGCTCCTGGAGCGGAATATGACATGGAGGGTGCGAAAGAGAGGGGGGATTCGAGAGCTGCGCGGAGAAGGAGGCAAGGGTGGGTAGAGAGAAAATGACGGTGGAAGGGGCGAGCGGAGGAGAAAACATCCTCCCAGCGACAGTGAGGAGCTATGATGGAACTCCTGGAGCGGAATATGACATGGAGGGTGCGAAAGAGAGGGGGGAATCGAGAGCTGCGCGGAGAAGGAGGCAAGGGTGGGTAGAGAGAAAATGACGGGGGAAGGGGCGAGCGGAGGAGAAAACATCCTCCCAGCGACAGTGAGGAGCTATGATGGAACTCCTGGAGCGGAATATGACATGGAGGGTGCGAAAGAGAGGGGGGAATCGAGAGCTGCGCGGAGAAGGAGGCAAGGGTGGGTAGAGAGAAAATGACGGTGGAAGGGGCGAGCGGAGGAGAAAACATCCTCCCAGCGACAGCGAGGAGCTATGATGGAGCTCCTGGAGCGGAATATGACATGGAGGGTGCGAAAGAGAGGGGGGAATCGAGAGCTACGCGGAGAAGGAGGCAAGGGTGGGTAGAGAGAAAATGACGGTGGAAGGGGCGAGCGGAGGAGAAAACATCCTCCCAGCGACAGTGAGGAGCTATGATGGAACTCCTGGAGCGGAATATGACATGGAGGGTGCGAAAGAGAGGGGGGAATCGAGAGCTGCGCGGAAAAGGAGGCAAGGGTGGGTAGAGAGAAAATGACGGTGGAAGGGGCGAGCGGAGGAGAAAACATCCTCCCAGCGACAGCGAGGAGCTATGATGGAGCTCCTGGAGCGGAATATGACATGGAGGGTGCGAAAGAGAGGGGGGAATCGAGAGCTGCGCGGAGAAGGAGTCAAGGGTGGGTAGAGAGAAAATGACGGTGGAAGGGGCGAGCGGAGGAGAAAACATCCTCCCAGCGACAGCGAGGAGCTATGATGGAACTCCTGGAGCGGAATATGACATGGAGGGTGCGAAAGAGAGGGGGGAATCAAGAGCTGCGCAGAAAATGAGGCAAGGGTGGGTAGAGAGAAAATGACGGTGGAAGGGGCGAGCGGAGGAGAAAACATCCTCCCAGCGACAGCGAGGAGCTATGATGGAGCTCCTGAAGCTGGATGTAATATGGAGGGTGCGAGAGAGAGGAGGGAATCGAGAGCTGCGCGGAGAAGGAGGCAAGGGTGGGTAGAGAGAAAATGACGGTGGAAGGGGCGAGCGGAGGAGAAAACATCCTCCCAGCGACAGTGAGGAGCTATGATGGAACTCCTGGAGCGGAATATGACATGGAGGGTGCGAAAGAGAGGGGGGAATCGAGAGCTGCGTGGAGAAGGAGGCAAGGGTGGGTAGAGAGAAAATGACGGGGGAAGGGGCGAGCGGAGGAGAAAACATCCTCCCAGCGACAGTGAGGAGCTATGATGGAACTCCTGGAGCGGAATATGACATGGAGGGTGCGAAAGAGAGGGGGGAATCGAGAGCTGCGCAGAGAAGGAGGCAAGGGTGGGTAGAGAGAAAATGACGGTGGAAGGGGCGAGCGGAGGAGAAAACATCCTCCCAGCGACAGCGAGGAGCTATGATGGAGCTCCTGGAGCGGAATATGACATGGAGGGTGCGAAAGAGAGGGGGGAATCGAGAGCTGCGCGGAAAAGGAGGCAAGGGTGGGTAGAGAGAAAATGACGGTGGAAGGGGCGAGCGGAGGAGAAAACATCCTCCCAGCGACAGCGAGGAGCTATGATGGAGCTCCTGGAGCGGAATATGACATGGAGGGTGCGAAAGAGAGGGGGGAATCGAGAGCTGCGCAGAGAAGGAGGCAAGGGTGGGTAGAGAGAAAATGACGGTGGAAGGGGCGAGCGGAGGAGAAAACATCCTCCCAGCGACAGCGAGGAGCTATGATGGAGCTCCTGGAGCTGGATGTAATATGGAGGGTGCTAGAGAGAGGAGGGAATCGAGAGCTGCGCGGAGAAGGAGGCAAGGGTGGGTAGAGAGAAAATGACGGTGGAAGGGGCGAGCGGAGGAGAAAACATCCTCCCAGCGACAGCGAGGAGCTATGATGGAGCTCCTGGAGCTGGATGTAATATGGAGGGTGCTAGAGAGAGGAGGGAATCGAGAGTTGCGCGGAGAAGGAGGCAAGGGTGGGTAGAGAGAAAATGACGGTGGAAGGGGCGAGCGGAGGAGAAAACATCCTCCCAGCGACAGTGAGGAGCTATGATGGAACTCCTGGAGCGGAATATGACATGGAGGGTGCGAAAGAGAGGGGGGAATCGAGAGCTGCGCGGAAAAGGAGGCAAGGGTGGGTAGAGAGAAAATGACGGTGGAAGGGGCGAGCGGAGGAGAAAACATCCTCCCAGCGACAGCGAGGAGCTATGATGGAGCTCCTGGAGCGGGATATGACATGGTGGGTGCGAGAGAGAGGGGGGAATCGAGAGCGGCGCGGAGAAGGAGGCAAGGGTGGGTGGAGAGAAAATGACGGCGGAAGCGGCGAGCAGAGGAGAAAACATCCTCCCAGCGACAGCGAGGAGCTATGATGGAGCTCCTGAAGCTGGATGTAATATGGAGGGTGCGAGAGAGAGGAGGGAATCGAGAGCTGCGCGGAGAAGGAGGCAAGGGTGGGTAGAGAGAAAATGACGGTGGAAGGGGCGAACGGAGGAGAAAACATCCTCCCAGCGACAGCGAGGAGCTATGATGGAGCTCCTGGAGCGGAATATGACATGGAGGGTGCGAAAGAGAGGGGGGAATTGAGAGCTGCGCGGAGAAGGAGGCAAGGGTGGGTAGAGAGAAAATGACGGTGGAAGGGGCGAGCGGAGGAGAAAACATCCTCCCAGCGACAGCGAGGAGCTATGATGGAGCTCCTGGAGCGGAATATGACATGGAGGGTGCGAAAGAGAGGGGGGAATTGAGAGCTGCGCGGAGAAGGAGGCAAGGGTGGGTAGAGAGAAAATGACGGTGGAAGGGGCGAGCGGAGGAGAAAACATCCTCCCAGCGACAGCGAGGAGCTATGATGGAGATCCTGGAGCGGAATATGACATGGAGGGTGCGAAAGAGAGGGGGGAATCGAGAGCTGCGCGGAGAAGGAGGCAAGGGTGGGTAGAGAGAAAATGACGGTGGAAGGGGCGAGCGGAGGAGAAAACATCCTCCCAGCGACAGCGAGGAGCTATGATGGAGCTCCTGGAGCTGGATGTAATATGGAGGGTGCGAGAGAGAGGGGGGAATCGAGAGCTGCGCGGAGAAGGAGGCAAGGGTGGGTAGAGAGAAAATGACGGTGAAAGGGGCGAGCGGAGGAGAAAACATCCTCCCAGCGACAGCGAGGAGCTATGATGGAGCTCCTGGAGCGGGATATGACATGGTGGGTGCGAGAGAGAGGGGGGAATCGAGAGCGGCGCGGAGAAGGAGGCAAGGGTGGGTGGAGAGAAAATGACGGTGGAAGCGGCGAGCAGAGGAGAAAACATCCTCCCAGCGACAGCGAGGAGCTATGATGGAGCTCCTGGAGCTGGATGTAATATGGAGGGTGCGAGAGAGAGGAGGGAATCGAGAGCTGCGCAGAGAAGGAGGCAAGGGCGGGTAGAGAGAAAATGACGGTGGAAGGGGCAAGCGGAGGAGAAAACATCCTCCCAGCGACAGCGAGGATCTATGATGGAGCTCCTGGAGCGGAATATGACATGGAGGATGCGAAAGAGAGGGGGGAATCGAGAGCTGCGCGGAGAAGGAGGCAAGGGTGGGTAGAGAGAAAATGACGGTGGAAGGGGCGAGCGGAGGAGAAAACATCCTCCCAGCGACAGTGAGGAGCTATGATGGAACTCCTGGAGCGGAATATGACATGGAGGGTGCGAAAGAGAGGGGGGAATCGAGAGCTGCGCGGAGAAGGAGGCAAGGGTGGGTAGAGAGAAAATGACGGTGGAAGGGGCGAGCGGAGGAGAAAACATCCTCCCAGCGACAGCGAGGAGCTATGATGGAGCTCCTGGAGCTGGATGTAATATGGAGGGTGCGAGAGAGAGGGGGAATCGAGAGCTGCGCGGAGAAGGAGGCAAGGGTGGGTAGAGAGAAAATGACGGTGGAAGGGGCGAGCGGAGGAGAAAACATCCTCCCAGCGACAGCGAGGAGCTATGATGGAGCTCCTGGAGCTGGATGTAATATGGAGGGTGCGAGAGAGAGGGGGGAATCGAGAGCTGCGCGGAGAAGGAGGCAAGGGTGGGTAGAGAGAAAATGACGGTGGAAGGGGCGAGCGGAGGAGAAAACATCCTCCCAGCGACAGCGAGGAGCTATGATGGAGCTCCTGGAGCGGAATATGACATGGAGGGTGAGAAAGAGAGGGGGGAATCGAGAGCTGCGCGGAGAAGGAGGCAAGGGTGGGTAGAGAGAAAATGACGGTGGAAGGGGCGAGCGGAGGAGAAAACATCCTCCCATCGACAGCGAGGAGCTATGATGGAGCTCCTGGAGCGGAATATGACATGGAGGGTGCGAAAGAGAGGGGGGAATCGAGAGCTGCGCGGAGAAGGAGGCAAGGGTGGGTAGAGAGAAAATGACGGGGGAAGGGGCGAGCGGAGGAGAAAACATCCTCCCAGCGACAGTGAGGAGCTATGATGGAACTCCTAAAGCGGAATATGACATGGAGGGTGCGAAAGAGAGGGGGGAATCGAGAGCTGCGCGGAAAAGGAGGCAAGGGTGGGTGGAGAGAAAATGACGGCGGAAGCGGCGAGCAGAGGAGAAAACATCCTCCCAGCGACAGCGAGGAGCTATGATGGAGCTCCTGGAGCGGGATATGACATGGTGGGTGCGAGAGAGAGGGGGGAATCGAGAGCGGCGCGGAGAAGGAGGCAAGGGTGGGTGGAGAGAAAATGACGGTGGAAGCGGCGAGCAGAGGAGAAAACATCCTCCCAGCGACAGCGAGGAGCTATGATGGAGCTCCTGGAGCTGGATGTAAAATGGAGGGTGCGAGAGAGAGGAGGGAATCGAGAGCTGCGCGGAGAAGGAGGCAAGGGTGGGTAGAGAGAAAATGACGGTGGAAGGGGCGAGCGGAGGAGAAAACATCCTCCCAGCGACAGCGAGGAGCTATGATGGAGCTCCTGGAGCGGAATATGACATGGAGGGTGCGAAAGAGAGGGGGAATCGAGAGCTGCGCGGAGAAGGAGGCAAGGGTGGGTAGAGAGAAAATGACGGTGGAAGGGGCGAGCGGAGGAGAAAACATCCTCCCAGCGACAGTGAGGAGCTATGATGGAACTCCTGGAGCGGAATATGACATGGAGGGTGCGAAAGAGAGGGGGGAATCGAGAGCTGCGCGGAGAAGGAGGCAAGGGTGGGTAGAGAGAAAATGACGGTGGAAGGGGCGAGCGGAGGAGAAAACATCCTCCCAGCGACAGCGAGGAGCTATGATGGAGCTCCTGGAGCTGGATGTAATATTTAGGGTGCGAGAGAGAGGGGGAATCGAGAGCTGCGCGGAGAAGGAGGCAAGGGTGGGTAGAGAGAAAATGACGGTGGAAGGGGCGAGCGGAGGAGAAAACATCCTCCCAGCGACAGCGAGGAGCTATGATGGAGCTCCTGGAGCGGAATATGCCATGGAGGGTGCGAAAGAGAGGGGGGAATCGAGAGCTGCGCGGAGAAGGAGGCAAGGGTGGGTAGAGAGAAAATGACGGTGGAAGGGGCGAGCAGAGGAGAAAACATCCTCCCAGCGACAGTGAGGAGCTATGATGGAACTCCTGGAGCGGAATATGACATGGAGGGTGCGAAAGAGAGGGGGGAATCGAGAGCTGCGCGGAAAAGGAGGAAAGGGTGGGTAGAGAGAAAATGACGGTGGAAGGGGCGAGCGGAGGAGAAAACATCCTCCCAGCGACAGCGAGGAGCTATGATGGAGCTCCTGGAGCGGAATATGACATGGAGGGTGCGAAAGAGAGGGGGGAATCGAGAGCTGCGCGGAGAAGGAGGCAAGGGTGGGTAGAGAGAAAATGACGGTGGAAGGGGCGAGCGGAGGAGAAAACATCCTCCCAGCGACAGCGAGGAGCTATGATGGAGCTCCTGGAGCTGGATGTAATATGGAGGGTGCGAGAGAGAGGGGGGAATCGAGAGCTGCGCGGAGAAGGAGGCAAGGGTGGGTAGAGAGAAAATGACGGTGAAAGGGGCGAGCGGAGGAGAAAACATCCTCCCAGCGACAGCGAGGAGCTATGATGGAGCTCCTGGAGCGGGATATGACATGGTGGGTGCGAGAGAGAGGGGGGAATCGAGAGCGGCGCGGAGAAGGAGGCAAGGGTGGGTGGAGAGAAAATGACGGTGGAAGCGGCGAGCAGAGGAGAAAACATCCTCCCAGCGACAGCGAGGAGCTATGATGGAGCTCCTGGAGCTGGATGTAATATGGAGGGTGCGAGAGAGAGGAGGGAATCGAGAGCTGCGCAGAGAAGGAGGCAAGGGCGGGTAGAGAGAAAATGACGGTGGAAGGGGCAAGCGGAGGAGAAAACATCCTCCCAGCGACAGCGAGGAGCTATGATGGAGCTCCTGGAGCGGAATATGACATGGAGGGTTCGAAAGAGAGGGGGGAATCGAGAGCTGCGCGGAGAAGGAGGCAAGGGTGGGTAGAGAGAAAATGACGGTGGAAGGGGCGAGCAGAGGAGAAAACATCCTCCCAGCGACAGTGAGGAGCTATGATGGAACTCCTGGAGCGGAATATGACATGGAGGGTGCGAAAGAGAGGGGGGAATCGAGAGCTGCGCGGAAAAGGAGGAAAGGGTGGGTAGAGAGAAAATGACAGTGGAAGGGGCGAGCGGAGGAGAAAACATCCTCCCAGCGACAGCGAGGAGCTATGATGGAGCTCCTGGAGCGGAATATGACATGGAGGGTGCGAAAGAGAGGGGGGAATCGAGAGCTGCGCGGAGAAGGAGGCAAGGGTGGGTAGAGAGAAAATGACGGTGGAAGGGGCGAGCGGAGGAGAAAACATCCTCCCAGCGACAGCGAGGAGCTATGATGGAGCTCCTGGAGCTGGATGTAATATGGAGGGTGCGAGAGAGAGGGGGGAATCGAGAGCTGCGCGGAGAAGGAGGCAAGGGTGGGTAGAGAGAAAATGACGGTGGAAGGGGCGAGCAGAGGAGAAAACATCCTCCCAGCGACAGCGAGGAGCTATGATGGAGCTCCTGGAGCTGGATGTAATATGGAGGGTGCGAGAGAGAGGAGGGAATCGAGAGCGGCGCGGAGAAGGAGGCAAGGGTGGGTGGAGAGAAAATGACGGTGGAAGCGGCGAGCAGAGGAGAAAACATCCTCCCAGCGACAGCGAGGAGCTATGATGGAGCTCCTGGAGCTGGATGTAATATGGAGGGTGCGAGAGAGAGGAGGGAATCGAGAGCTGCGCAGAGAAGGAGGCAAGGGCGGGTAGAGAGAAAATGACGGTGGAAGGGGCAAGCGGAGGAGAAAACATCCTCCCAGCGACAGCGAGGAGCTATGATGGAGCTCCTGGAGCGGAATATGACATGGAGGGTTCGAAAGAGAGGGGGGAATCGAGAGCTGCGCGGAGAAGGAGGCAAGGGTGGGTAGAGAGAAAATGACGGTGGAAGGGGCGAGCAGAGGAGAAAACATCCTCCCAGCGACAGTGAGGAGCTATGATGGAACTCCTGGAGCGGAATATGACATGGAGGGTGCGAAAGAGAGGGGGGAATCGAGAGCTGCGCGGAAAAGGAGGAAAGGGTGGGTAGAGAGAAAATGACGGTGGAAGGGGCGAGCGGAGGAGAAAACATCCTCCCAGCGACAGCGAGGAGCTATGATGGAGCTCCTGGAGCGGAATATGACATGGAGGGTGCGAAAGAGAGGGGGGAATCGAGAGCTGCGCGGAGAAGGAGGCAAGGGTGGGTAGAGAGAAAATGACGGTGGAAGGGGCGAGCGGAGGAGAAAACATCCTCCCAGCGACAGCGAGGAGCTATGATGGAGCTCCTGGAGCTGGATGTAATATGGAGGGTGCGAGAGAGAGGGGGGAATCGAGAGCTGCGTGGAGAAGGAGGCAAGGGTGGGTAGAGAGAAAATGACGGTGAAAGGGGCGAGCGGAGGAGAAAACATCCTCCCAGCGACAGCGAGGAGCTATGATGGAGCTCCTGGAGCGGGATATGACATGGTGGGTGCGAGAGAGAGGGGGGAATCGAGAGCGGCGCGGAGAAGGAGGCAAGGGTGGGTGGAGAGAAAATGACGGTGGAAGCGGCGAGCAGAGGAGAAAACATCCTCCCAGCGACAGCGAGGAGCTATGATGGAGCTCCTGGAGCTGGATGTAATATGGAGGGTGCGAGAGAGAGGAGGGAATCGAGAGCTGCGCAGAGAAGGAGGCAAGGGCGGGTAGAGAGAAAATGACGGTGGAAGGGGCAAGCGGAGGAGAAAACATCCTCCCAGCGACAGCGAGGATCTATGATGGAGCTCCTGGAGCGGAATATGACATGGAGGATGCGAAAGAGAGGGGGGAATCGAGAGCTGCGCGGAGAAGGAGGCAAGGGTGGGTAGAGAGAAAATGACGGTGGAAGGGGCGAGCGGAGGAGAAAACATCCTCCCAGCGACAGTGAGGAGCTATGATGGAACTCCTGGAGCGGAATATGACATGGAGGGTGCGAAAGAGAGGGGGGAATCGAGAGCTGCGCGGAGAAGGAGGCAAGGGTGGGTAGAGAGAAAATGACGGTGGAAGGGGCGAGCGGAGGAGAAAACATCCTCCCAGCGACAGCGAGGAGCTATGATGGAGCTCCTGGAGCTGGATGTAATATGGAGGGTGCGAGAGAGAGGGGGAATCGAGAGCTGCGCGGAGAAGGAGGCAAGGGTGGGTAGAGAGAAAATGACGGTGGAAGGGGCGAGCGGAGGAGAAAACATCCTCCCAGCGACAGCGAGGAGCTATGATGGAGCTCCTGGAGCTGGATGCAATATGGAGGGTGCGAGAGAGAGGGGGGAATCGAGAGCTGCGCGGAGAAGGAGGCAAGGGTGGGTAGAGAGAAAATGACGGTGGAAGGGGCGAGCGGAGGAGAAAACATCCTCCCAGCGACAGCGAGGAGCTATGATGGAGCTCCTGGAGCGGAATATGACATGGAGGGTGAGAAAGAGAGGGGGGAATCGAGAGCTGCGCGGAGAAGGAGGCAAGGGTGGGTAGAGAGAAAATGACGGTGGAAGGGGCGAGCGGAGGAGAAAACATCCTCCCATCGACAGCGAGGAGCTATGATGGAGCTCCTGGAGCGGAATATGACATGGAGGGTGCGAAAGAGAGGGGGGAATCGAGAGCTGCGCGGAGAAGGAGGCAAGGGTGGGTAGAGAGAAAATGACGGGGGAAGGGGCGAGCGGAGGAGAAAACTTCCTCCCAGCGACAGTGAGGAGCTATGATGGAACTCCTAAAGCGGAATATGACATGGAGGGTGCGAAAGAGAGGGGGGAATCGAGAGCTGCGCGGAAAAGGAGGCAAGGGTGGGTGGAGAGAAAATGACGGCGGAAGCGGCGAGCAGAGGAGAAAACATCCTCCCAGCGACAGCGAGGAGCTATGATGGAGCTCCTGGAGCGGGATATGACATGGTGGGTGCGAGAGAGAGAGGGGGGAATCGAGAGCTGCGCGGAGAAGGAGGCAAGGGTGGGTAGAGAGAAAATGACGGTGGAAGGGGCGAGCGGAGGAGAAAACATCCTCCCAGCGACAGCGAGGAGCTATGATGGAGCTCCTGGAGCGGAATATGCCATGGAGGGTGCGAAAGAGAGGGGGGAATCGAGAGCTGCGCGGAGAAGGAGGCAAGGGTGGGTAGAGAGAAAATGACGGTGGAAGGGGCGAGCAGAGGAGAAAACATCCTCCCAGCGACAGTGAGGAGCTATGATGGAACTCCTGGAGCGGAATATGACATGGAGGGTGCGAAAGAGAGGGGGGAATCGAGAGCTGCGCGGAAAAGGAGGAAAGGGTGGGTAGAGAGAAAATGACGGTGGAAGGGGCGAGCGGAGGAGAAAACATCCTCCCAGCGACAGCGAGGAGCTATGATGGAGCTCCTGGAGCAGAATATGACATGGAGGGTGCGAAAGAGAGGGGGGAATCAAGAGCTGCGCGGAGAAGGAGGCAAGGGTGGGTAGAGAGAAAATGACGGTGGAAGGGGCGAGCGGAGGAGAAAACATCCTCCCAGCGACAGTGAGGAGCTATGATGGAACTCCTGGAGCGGAATATGACATGGAGGGTGCGAAAGAGAGGGGGGAATCGAGAGCTGCGCGGAGAAGGAAGCAAGGGTGGGTAGAGAGAAAATGACGGTGGAAGGGGCGAGCGGAGGAGAAAACATCCTCCCAGCGACAGCGAGGAGCTATGATGGAGCTCCTGGAGCTGGATGTAATATGGAGGGTGCGAGAGAGAGGAGGGAATCGAGAGCTGCGCGGAGAAGGAGGCAAGGGTGGGTAGAGAGAAAATGACGGTGGAAGGGGCGAGCGGAGGAGAAAACATCCTCCCAGCAACAGCGAGGAGCTATGATGGAGCTCCTGGAGTGGAATATGACATGGAGGGTGCGAAAGAGAGGGGGGAATCGAGAGCTGCGCGGAAAAGGAGGAAAGGGTGGGTAGAGAGAAAATGACGGTGGAAGGGGCGAGCGGAGGAGAAAACATCCTCCCAGCGACAGCGAGGAGCTATGATGGAGCTCCTGGAGCGGAATATGACATGGAGGGTGCGAAAGAGAGGGGGGAATTGAGAGCTGCGCGGAAAAGGAGGAAAGGGTGGGTAGAGAGAAAATGACGGTGGAAGGGGCGAGCGGAGGAGAAAACATCCTCCCAGCGACAGCGAGGAGCTATGATGGAGCTCCTGGAGCTGGATGTAATATGGAGGGTGCGAGAGAGAGGGGGGAATCGAGAGCTGCGCGGAGAAGGAGGCAAGGGTGGGTAGAGAGAAAATGACGGTGGAAGGGGCGAGCGGAGGAGAAAACATCCTCCCAGCAACAGCGAGGAGCTATGATGGAGCTCCTGGAGTGGAATATGACATGGAGGGTGCGAAAGAGAGGGGGGAATCGAGAGCTGCGCGGAAAAGGAGGAAAGGGTGGGTAGAGAGAAAATGACGGTGGAAGGGGCGAGCGGAGGAGAAAACATCCTCCCAGCGACAGCGAGGAGCTATGATGGAGCTCCTGGAGCGGAATATGACATGGAGGGTGCGAAAGAGAGGGGGGAATTGAGAGCTGCGCGGAAAAGGAGGAAAGGGTGGGTAGAGAGAAAATGACGGTGGAAGGGGCGAGCGGAGGAGAAAACATCCTCCCAGCGACAGCGAGGAGCTATGATGGAGCTCCTGGAGCTGGATGTAATATGGAGGGTGCGAAAGAGAGGGGGGAATCGAGAGCTGCGCGGAGAAGGAGGCAAGGGTGGGTAGAGAGAAAATGATGGTGGAAGGGGCGAGCGGAGGAGAAAACATCCTCCCAGCGACAGCGAGGAGCTATGATGGAGCTCCTGGAGCTGGATGTAATATGGAGGGTGCGAGAGAGAGGGAGGAATCGAGAGCTGCGCGGAGAAGGAGGCAAGGGTGGGTAGAGAGAAAATGACGGTGGAAGGGGCGAGCAGAGGAGAAAACATCCTCCCAGCGACAGCGAGGAGCTATGATGGAGCTCCTGGAGCGGGATATGACATGGTGGGTGCGAGAGAGAGGGGGGAATCGAGAGCGGCGCGGAGAAGGAGGCAAGGGTGGGTGGAGAGAAAATGACGGTGGAAGCGGCGAGCAGAGGAGAAAACATCCTCCCAGCGACAGCGAGGAGCTATGATGGAGCTCCTGGAGCTGGATGTAAAATGGAGGGTGCGAGAGAGAGGAGGGAATCGAGAGCTGCGCGGAGAAGGAGGCAAGGGTGGGTAGAGAGAAAATGACGGTGGAAGGGGCGAGCGGAGGAGAAAACATCCTCCCAGCGACAGCGAGGAGCTATGATGGAGCTCCTGGAGCGGAATATGACATGGAGGGTGCGAAAGAGAGGGGGGAATCGAGAGCTGCGCGGAAAAGGAGGCAAGGGTGGGTAGAGAGAAAATGACGGTGGAAGGGGCGAGCGGAGGAGAAAACATCCTCCCAGCGACAGCGAGGAGCTATGATGGAGCTCCTGGAGCGGAATATGACATGGAGGGTGCGAAAGAGAGGGGGGAATCGAGAGCTGCGCGGAGAAGGAGGCAAGGGTGGGTAGAGAGAAAATGACGGTGGAAGGGGCGAGCGGAGGAGAAAACATCCTCCCAGCGACAGCGAGGAGCTATGATGGAGCTCCTGGAGCTGGATGTAATATGGAGGGTGCGAGAGAGAGGGGGGAATCGAGAGCTGCGCGGAGAAGGAGGCAAGGGTGGGTAGAGAGAAAATGACGGTGGAAGGGGCGAGCGGAGGAGAAAACATCCTCCCAGCGAAAGCGAGGAGCTATGATGGAGCTCCTGGAGCGGGATATGACATGGAGGGTGCGAAAGAGAGGGGGGAATCGAGAGCTGCGCGGAAAAGGAGGCAAGGGTGGGTAGAGAGAAAATGACGGTGGAAGGGGCGAGCGGAGGAGAAAACATCCTCCCAGCGACAGTGAGGAGCTATGATGGAACTCCTGGAGCGGAATATGACATGGAGGGTGCGAAAGAGAGGGGAGAATCGAGAGCTGCGCGGAAAAGGAGGCAAGGGTGGGTAGAGAGAAAATGACGGTGGAAGGGGCGAGCGGAGGAGAAAACATCCTCCCAGCGACAGCGAGGAGCTATGATGGAGCTCCTGGAGCGGAATATGACATGGAGGGTGCGAAAGAGAGGGGGGAATCGAGAGCTGCGCGGAGAAGGAGGCAAGGGTGGGTAGAGAGAAAATGACGGTGGAAGGGGCGAGCGGAGGAGAAAACATCCTCCCAGCGACAGTGAGGAGCTATGATGGAACTCCTGGAGCGGAATATGACATGGAGGGTGCGAAAGAGAGGGGGGAATCGAGAGCTGCGCGGAGAAGGAGGCAAGGGTGGGTATAGAGAAAATGACGGTGGAAGGGGCGAGCGGAGGAGAAAACATCCTCCCAGCGACAGCGAGGAGCTATGATGGAGCTCCTGGAGCTGGATGTAATATGGAGGGTGCGAGAGAGAGGGGGGAATCGAGAGCTGCGCAAAGAAGGAGGCAAGGGTGGGTAGAGAGAAAATGACGGTGGAAGGGGCGAGCGGAGGAGAAAACATCCTCCCAGCGACAGCGAGGAGCTATGATGGAGCTCCTGGAGCTAGATGTAATATGGAGGGTGCGAGAGAGAGGGGGAATCGAGAGCTGCGCGGAGAAGGAGGCAAGGGTGGGTAGAGAGAAAATGACGGTGGAAGGGGCGAGCGGAGGAGAAAACATCCTCCCAGCGACAGCGAGGAGCTATGATGGAGCTCCTGGAGAAGAATATGACATGGAGGGTGCGAAAGAGAGGGGGGAATCGAGAGCTGCGCGGAAAAGGAGGCAAGGGTGGGTAGAGAGAAAATGACGGTGGAAGGGGCGAGCGGAGGAGAAAACATCCTCCCAGCGACAGTGAGGAGCTATGATGGAACTCCTGGAGCGGAATATGACATGGAGGGTGCGAAAGAGAGGGGGGAATCGAGAGCGGCGCGGAGAAGGAGGCAAGGGTGGGTGGAGAGAAAATGACGGCGGAAGCGGCGAGCAGAGGAGAAAACATCCTCCCAGCGACAGCGAGGAGCTATGATGGAGCTCCTGGAGCTGGATGTAATATGGAGGGTGCGAGAGAGAGGAGGGAATCGAGAGCTGCGCGGAGAAGGAGGCAAGGGTGGGTAGAGAGAAAATGACGGTGGAAGGGGCGAGCGGAGGAGAAAAAATCCTCCCAGCGACAGCGAGGAGCTATGATGGAGCTCCTGGAGCGGAATATGACATGGAGGGTGCGAAAGAGAGGGGGGAATCGAGAGCTGCGCGGAGAAGGAGGCAAGGGTGGGTAGAGAGAAAATGACGGTGGAAGGGGCGAGCGGAGGAGAAAACATCCTCCCAGCGACAGCGAGGAGCTATGATGGAGCTCCTGGAGCTGGATGTAATATGGAGGGTGCGAGAGAGAGGAGGGAATCGAGAGCTGCGCGGAGAAGGAGGCAAGGGTGGGTAGAGAGAAAATGACGGTGGAAGGGGCGAGCGGAGGAGACAACATCCTCCCAGCGACAGCGAGGAGCTATGATGGAGCTCCTGGAGCTGGATGTAATATGGAGGGTGCGAGAGAGAGGAGGGAATCGAGAGCTGCGTGGAGAAGGAGGCAAGGGTGGGTAGAGAGAAAATGACGGTGGAAGGGGCGAGCGGAGGAGACAACATCCTCCCAGCGACAGCGAGGAGCTATGATGGAGCTCCTGGAGCTGGATGTAATATGGAGGGTGCGAGAGAGAGGAGGGAATCGAGAGCTGCGCGGAGAAGGAGGCAAGGGTGGGTAGAGAGAAAATGACGGTGGAAGGGGCGAGCGGAGGAGAAAACATCCTCCCAGCGACAGCGAGGAGCTATGATGGAGCTCCTGGAGCGGAATATGACATGGAGGGTGCGAAAGAGAGGGGGGAATCGAGAGCTGCGCGGAGAAGGAAGCAAGGGTGGGTAGAGAGAAAATGACGGTGGAAGGGGCGAGCGGAGGAGAAAACATCCTCCCAGCGACAGCGAGGAGCTATGATGGAGCTCCTGGAGCTGGATGTAATATGGAGGGTGCGAGAGAGAGGGGGGAATCGAGAGCTGCGCGGAGAAGGAGGCAAGGGTGGGTAGAGAGAAAATGACGGTGGAAGGGGCGAGCGGAGGAGAAAACATCCTCCCAGCGACAGTGAGGAGCTATCATGGAACTCCTGGAGCGGAATATGACATGGAGGGTGCGAAAGAGAGGGGGGAATCGAGAGCTGCGCGGAGAAGGAGGCAAGGGTGGGTATAGAGAAAATGACGGTGGAAGGGGCGAGCGGAGGAGAAAACATCCTCCCAGCGACAGCGAGGAGCTATGATGGAGCTCCTGGAGCTGGATGTAATATGGAGGGTGCGAGAGAGAGGGGGGAATCGAGAGCTGCGCGGAGAAGGAGGCAAGGGTGGGTAGAGAGAAAATGACGGTGGAAGGGGCGAGCGGAGGAGAAAACAACCTCCCAGCGACAGCGAGAAGCTATGATGGAGCTCCTGGAGCGGAATATGACATGGAGGGTGCGAAAGAGAGGGGGGAATCGAGAGCTGCGCGGAAAAGGAGGCAAGGGTGGGTAGAGAGAAAATGACGGTGGAAGGAGCGAGCGGAGGAGAAAACATCCTCCCAGCGACAGCGAGGAGCTATGATGGAGCTCCTGGAGCGGAATATGACATGGAGGGTTCGAAAGAGAGGGGGGAATCGAGAGCTGCGCGGAGAAGGAGGCAAGGGTGGGTAGAGAGGAAATGACGGTGGAAGGGGCGAGCGGAGGAGAAAATATCCTCCCAGCGACAGTGAGGAGCTATGATGGAACTCCTGGAGTGGAATATGACATGGAGGGTGCGAAAGAGAGGGGAGAATCGAGAGCTGCGCGGAAAAGGAGGCAAGGGTGGGTAGAGAGAAAATGACGGTGGAAGGGGCGAGCGGAGGAGAAAACATCCTCCCAGCGACAGCGAGGAGCTATGATGTAGCTCCTGGAGCGGAATATGACATGGAGGGTGCGAAAGAGAGGGGGGAATCGAGAGCTGCGCGGAAAAGGAGGAAAGGGTGGGTAGAGAGAAAATGACGGTGGAAGGGGCGAGCGGAGGAGAAAACATCCTCCCAGCGAAAGCGAGGAGCTATGATGGAGCTCCTGGAGCGGGATATGACATGGTGGGTGCGAGAAAGAGGGGGGAATCGAGAGCGGCGCGGAGAAGGAGGCAAGGGTGGGTGGAGAGAAAATGACGGCGGAAGCGGCGAGCAGAGGAGAAAACATCCTCCCAGCGACAGCGAGGAGCTATGATGGAGCTCCTGGAGCTGGATGTAATATGGAGGGTGCGAGAGAGAGGAGGGAATCGAGAGCTGCGCGGAGAAGGAGGCAAGGGTGGGTAGAGAGAAAATGACGGTGGAAGGGGCGAGCGGAGGAGAAAACATCCTCCCAGCGACAGCGAGGAGCTATGATGGAGCTCCTGGAGCGGAATATGACATGGAGGGTGCGAAAGAGAGGGGGGAATCGAGAGCTGCGCGGAGAAGGAGGCAAGGGTGGGTAGAGAGAAAATGATGGTGGAAGGGGCGAGCGGAGGAGAAAACATCCTCCCAGCGACAGTGAGGAGCTATGATAGAACTCCTGGAGCGGAATATGACATGGAGGGTGCGAAAGAGAGGGGGGAATCGAGAGCTGCGCGGAAAAGGAGGCAAGGGTGGGTAGAGAGAAAATGACGGTGGAAGGGGCGAGCGGAGGAGAAAACATCCTCCCAGCGACAGCAAGGAGCTATGATGGAGCTCCTGGAGCGGAATATGACATGGAGGGTGCGAAAGAGAGGGGGGAATCGAAAGCTGCGCGGAAAAGGAGGAAAGGGTGGGTAGAGAGAAAATGACGGTGGAAGGGGCGAGCGGAGGAGAAAACATCCTCCCAGCGACAGCGAGGAGCTATGATGGAGCTCCTGGAGCGGAATATGACATGGAGGGTTCGAAAGAGAGGGGGGAATCGAGAGCTGCGCGGAGAAGGAGGCAAGGGTGGGTAGAGAGAAAATGACGGTGGAAGGGGCGAGCGGAGGAGAAAACATCCTCCCAGCGACAGTGAGGAGCTATCATGGAACTCCTGGAGCGGAATATGACATGGAGGGTGCGAAAGAGAGGGGGGAATCGAGAGCTGCGCGGAGAAGGAGGCAAGGGTGGGTATAGAGAAAATGACGGTGGAAGGGGCGAGCGGAGGAGAAAACATCCTCCCAGCGACAGCGAGGAGCTATGATGGAGCTCCTGGAGCTGGATGTAATATGGAGGGTGCGAGAGAGAGGGGGGAATCGAGAGCTGCGCGGAGAAGGAGGCAAGGGTGGGTAGAGAGAAAATGACGGTGGAAGGGGCGAGCGGAGGAGAAAACATCCTCCCAGCGACAGCGAGAAGCTATGATGGAGCTCCTGGAGCGGAATATGACATGGAGGGTGCGAAAGAGAGGGGGGAATCGAGAGCTGCGCGGAAAAGGAGGCAAGGGTGGGTAGAGAGAAAATGATGGTGGAAGGAGCGAGCGGAGGAGAAAACATCCTCCCAGCGACAGCGAGGAGCTATGATGGAGCTCCTGGAGCGGAATATGACATGGAGGGTTCGAAAGAGAGGGGGGAATCGAGAGCTGCGCGGAGAAGGAGGCAAGGGTGGGTAGAGAGAAAATGACGGTGGAAGGGGCGAGCGGAGGAGAAAATATCCTCCCAGCGACAGTGAGGAGCTATGATGGAACTCCTGGAGTGGAATATGACATGGAGGGTGCGAAAGAGAGGGGAGAATCGAGAGCTGCGCGGAAAAGGAGGCAAGGGTGGGTAGAGAGAAAATGACGGTGGAAGGGGCGAGCGGAGGAGAAAACATCCTCCCAGCGACAGCGAGGAGCTATGATGTAGCTCCTGGAGCGGAATATGACATGGAGGGTGCGAAAGAGAGGGGGGAATCGAGAGCTGCGCGGAAAAGGAGGAAAGGGTGGGTAGAGAGAAAATGACGGTGGAAGGGGCGAGCGGAGGAGAAAACATCCTCCCAGCGAAAGCGAGGAGCTATGATGGAGCTCCTGGAGCGGGATATGACATGGTGGGTGCGAGAAAGAGGGGGGAATCGAGAGCGGCGCGGAGAAGGAGGCAAGGGTGGGTGGAGAGAAAATGACGGCGGAAGCGGCGAGCAGAGGAGAAAACATCCTCCCAGCGACAGCGAGGAGCTATGATGGAGCTCCTGGAGCTGAATGTAATATGGAGGGTGCGAGAGAGAGGAGGGAATCGAGAGCTGCGCGGAGAAGGAGGCAAGGGTGGGTAGAGAGAAAATGACGGTGGAAGGGGCGAGCGGAGGAGAAAACATCCTCCCAGCGACAGCGAGGAGCTATGATGGAGCTCCTGGAGCGGAATATGACATGGAGGGTGCGAAAGAGAGGGGGGAATCGAGAGCTGCGCGGAGAAGGAGGCAAGGGTGGGTAGAGAGAAAATGATGGTGGAAGGGGCGAGCGGAGGAGAAAACATCCTCCCAGCGACAGTGAGGAGCTATGATAGAACTCCTGGAGCGGAATATGACATGGAGGGTGCGAAAGAGAGGGGGGAATCGAGAGCTGCGCGGAAAAGGAGGCAAGGGTGGGTAGAGAGAAAATGACGGTGGAAGGGGCGAGCGGAGGAGAAAACATCCTCCCAGCGACAGCAAGGAGCTATGATGGAGCTCCTGGAGCGGAATATGACATGGAGGGTGCGAAAGAGAGGGGGGAATCGAGAGCTGCGCGGAAAAGGAGGAAAGGGTGGGTAGAGAGAAAATGACGGTGGAAGGGGCGAGCGGAGGAGAAAACATCCTCCCAGCGACAGCGAGGAGCTATGATGGAGCTCCTGGAGCGGAATATGACATGGAGGGTTCGAAAGAGAGGGGGGAATCGAGAGCTGCGCGGAGAAGGAGGCAAGGGTGGGTAGAGAGAAAATGACGGTGGAAGGGGCGAGCGGAGGAGAAAACATCCCCCCAGCGACAGTGAGGAGCTATGATGGAACTCCTGGAGCGGAATATGACATGGAGGCAGCGAAAGAGAGGGGGAATCGAGAGCTGCGCGGAAAAGGAGGAAAGGGTGGGTAGAGAGAAAATGACGGTGGAAGGGGCGAGCGGAGGAGAAAACATCCTCCCAGCGACAGCGAGGAGCTATGATGGAGCTCCTGGAGCTGGATGTAATATGGAGGGTGCGAGAGAGAGGAGGGAATCGAGAGCTGCGCGGAGAAGGAGGCAAGGGTGGGTAGAGAGAAAATGACAGTGGAAGGGGCGAGCGGAGGAGAAATCATCCTCCCAGCGACAGCGAGGAGCTATGATGGAGCTCCTGGAGCTGGATGTAATATGGAGGGTGCGAGAGAGAGGGGGGAATCGAGAGCTGCGCGGAGAAGGAGGCAAGGGTGGGTAGAGAGAAAATGACGGTGGAAGGGGCGAGCGGAGGAGAAAACATCCTCCCAGCGACAGCGAGGAGCTATGATGGAGCTCCTGGAGCGGAATATTACATGGAGGGTGCGAAAGAGAGGGGGGAATCGAGAGCTGCACGGAGAAGGAGGCAAGGGTGGGTAGAGAGAAAATGACGGTGGAAGGGGCGAGCGGAGGAGAAAACATCCTCCCAGCGACAGCGAGGAGCTATGATGGAGCTCCTGGAGCTGGATGTAATATGGAGGGTGCGAGAGAGAGGGGGGAATCGAGAGCTGCGCGGAGAAGGAGGCAAGGGTGGGTAGAGAGAAAATGATGGTGGAAGGGGCGAGCGGAGGAGAAAACATCGCGACAGCGAGGAGCTATGATGGAGCTCCTGGAGCGGAATATGCCATGGAGGGTGCGAAAGAGAGGGGGGAATCGAGAGCTGCGCGGAGAAGGAAGCAAGGGGGGGTAGAGAGAAAATGACGGTGGAAGGGGCGAGCGGAGGAGAAAACATCCTCCCAGCGACAGTGAGGAGCTATCATGGAACTCCTGGAGCGGAATATGACATGGAGGGTGCGAAAGAGAGGGGGGAATCGAGAGCTGCGCGGAGAAGGAGGCAAGGGTGGGTATAGAGAAAATGACGGTGGAAGGGGCGAGCGGAGGAGAAAACATCCTCCCAGCGACAGCGAGGAGCTATGATGGAGCTCCTGGAGCTGGATGTAATATGGAGGGTGCGAGAGAGAGGAGGGAATCGAGAGCTGCGTGGAGAAGGAGGCAAGGGTGGGTAGAGAGAAAATGACGGTGGAAGGGGCGAGCGGAGGAGACAACATCCTCCCAGCGACAGCGAGGAGCTATGATGGAGCTCCTGGAGCTGGATGTAATATGGAGGGTGCGAGAGAGAGGAGGGAATCGAGAGCTGCGTGGAGAAGGAGGCAAGGGTGGGTAGAGAGAAAATGACGGTGGAAGGGGCGAGCGGAGGAGACAACATCCTCCCAGCGACAGCGAGGAGCTATGATGGAGCTCCTGGAGCTGGATGTAATATGGAGGGTGCGAGAGAGAGGAGGGAATCGAGAGCTGCGCGGAGAAGGAGGCAAGGGTGGGTAGAGAGAAAATGACGGTGGAAGGGGCGAGCGGAGGAGAAAACATCCTCCCAGCGACAGCGAGGAGCTATGATGGAGCTCCTGGAGCGGAATATGACATGGAGGGTGCGAAAGAGAGGGGGGAATCGAGAGCTGCGCGGAGAAGGAAGCAAGGGTGGGTAGAGAGAAAATGACGGTGGAAGGGGCGAGCGGAGGAGAAAACATCCTCCCAGCGACAGCGAGGAGCTATGATGGAGCTCCTGGAGCTGGATGTAATATGGAGGGTGCGAGAGAGAGGGGGGAATCGAGAGCTGCGCGGAGAAGGAGGCAAGGGTGGGTAGAGAGAAAATGACGGTGGAAGGGGCGAGCGGAGGAGAAAACATCCTCCCAGCGACAGTGAGGAGCTATCATGGAACTCCTGGAGCGGAATATGACATGGAGGGTGCGAAAGAGAGGGGGGAATCGAGAGCTGCGCGGAGAAGGAGGCAAGGGTGGGTATAGAGAAAATGACGGTGGAAGGGGCGAGCGGAGGAGAAAACATCCTCCCAGCGACAGCGAGGAGCTATGATGGAGCTCCTGGAGCTGGATGTAATATGGAGGGTGCGAGAGAGAGGGGGGAATCGAGAGCTGCGCGGAGAAGGAGGCAAGGGTGGGTAGAGAGAAAATGACGGTGGAAGGGGCGAGCGGAGGAGAAAACATCCTCCCAGCGACAGCGAGAAGCTATGATGGAGCTCCTGGAGCGGAATATGACATGGAGGGTGCGAAAGAGAGGGGGGAATCGAGAGCTGCGCGGAAAAGGAGGCAAGGGTGGGTAGAGAGAAAATGACGGTGGAAGGAGCGAGCGGAGGAGAAAACATCCTCCCAGCGACAGCGAGGAGCTATGATGGAGCTCCTGGAGCTGGATGTAATATGGAGGGTGCGAGAGAGAGGAGGGAATCGAGAGCTGCGCGGAGAAGGAGGCAAGGGTGGGTAGAGAGAAAATGACGGTGGAAGGGGCGAGCGGAGGAGAAAACATCCTCCCAGCGACAGCGAGAAGCTATGATGGAGCTCCTGGAGCGGAATATGACATGGAGGGTGCGAAAGAGAGGGGGGAATCGAGAGCTGCGCGGAAAAGGAGGCAAGGGTGGGTAGAGAGAAAATGACGGTGGAAGGAGCGAGCGGAGGAGAAAACATCCTCCCAGCGACAGCGAGGAGCTATGATGGAGCTCCTGGAGCGGAATATGACATGGAGGGTTCGAAAGAGAGGGGGGAATCGAGAGCTGCGCGGAGAAGGAGGCAAGGGTGGGTAGAGAGAAAATGACGGTGGAAGGGGCGAGCGGAGGAGAAAACATCCTCCCAGCGACAGTGAGGAGCTATGATGGAACTCCTGGAGTGGAATATGACATGGAGGGTGCGAAAGAGAGGGGAGAATCGAGAGCTGCGCGGAAAAGGAGGCAAGGGTGGGTAGAGAGAAAATGACGGTGGAAGGGGCGAGCGGAGGAGAAAACATCCTCCCAGCGACAGCGAGGAGCTATGATGTAGCTCCTGGAGCGGAATATGACATGGAGGGTGCGAAAGAGAGGGGGGAATCGAGAGCTGCGCGGAAAAGGAGGAAAGGGTGGGTAGAGAGAAAATGACGGTGGAAGGGGCGAGCGGAGGAGAAAACATCCTCCCAGCGAAAGCGAGGAGCTATGATGGAGCTCCTGGAGCGGGATATGACATGGTGGGTGCGAGAAAGAGGGGGGAATCGAGAGCGGCGCGGAGAAGGAGGCAAGGGTGGGTGGAGAGAAAATGACGGCGGAAGCGGCGAGCAGAGGAGAAAACATCCTCCCAGCGACAGCGAGGAGCTATGATGGAGCTCCTGGAGCTGGATGTAATATGGAGGGTGCGAGAGAGAGGAGGGAATCGAGAGCTGCGCGGAGAAGGAGGCAAGGGTGGGTAGAGAGAAAATGACGGTGGAAGGGGCGAGCGGAGGAGAAAACATCCTCCCAGCGACAGCGAGGAGCTATGATGGAGCTCCTGGAGCGGAATATGACATGGAGGGTGCGAAAGAGAGGGGGGAATCGAGAGCTGCGCGGAAAAGGAGGCAAGGGTGGGTAGAGAGAAAATGACGGTGGAAGGGGCGAGCGGAGGAGAAAACATCCTCCCAGCGACAGCAAGGAGCTATGATGGAGCTCCTGGAGCGGAATATGACATGGAGGGTGCGAAAGAGAGGGGGGAATCGAGAGCTGCGCGGAAAAGGAGGAAAGGGTGGGTAGAGAGAAAATGACGGTGGAAGGGGCGAGCGGAGGAGAAAACATCCTCCCAGCGACAGCGAGGAGCTATGATGGAGCTCCTGGAGCGGAATATGACATGGAGGGTTCGAAAGAGAGGGGGGAATCGAGAGCTGCGCGGAGAAGGAGGCAAGGGTGGGTAGAGAGAAAATGACGGTGGAAGGGGCGAGCGGAGGAGAAAACATCCTCCCAGCGACAGTGAGGAGCTATGATGGAACTCCTGGAGCGGAATATGACATGGAGGCAGCGAAAGAGAGGGGGAATCGAGAGCTGCGCGGAAAAGGAGGAAAGGGTGGGTAGAGAGAAAATGACGGTGGAAGGGGCGAGCGGAGGAGACAACATCCTCCCAGCGACAGCGAGGAGCTATGATGGAGCTCCTGGAGCTGGATGTAATATGGAGGGTGCGAGAGAGAGGAGGGAATCGAGAGCTGCGTGGAGAAGGAGGCAAGGGTGGGTAGAGAGAAAATGACGGTGGAAGGGGCGAGCGGAGGAGACAACATCCTCCCAGCGACAGCGAGGAGCTATGATGGAGCTCCTGGAGCTGGATGTAATATGGAGGGTGCGAGAGAGAGGAGGGAATCGAGAGCTGCGCGGAGAAGGAGGCAAGGGTGGGTAGAGAGAAAATGACGGTGGAAGGGGCGAGCGGAGGAGAAAACATCCTCCCAGCGACAGCGAGGAGCTATGATGGAGCTCCTGGAGCGGAATATGACATGGAGGGTGCGAAAGAGAGGGGGGAATCGAGAGCTGCGCGGAGAAGGAAGCAAGGGTGGGTAGAGAGAAAATGACGGTGGAAGGGGCGAGCGGAGGAGAAAACATCCTCCCAGCGACAGCGAGGAGCTATGATGGAGCTCCTGGAGCTGGATGTAATATGGAGGGTGCGAGAGAGAGGGGGGAATCGAGAGCTGCGCGGAGAAGGAGGCAAGGGTGGGTAGAGAGAAAATGACGGTGGAAGGGGCGAGCGGAGGAGAAAACATCCTCCCAGCGACAGTGAGGAGCTATCATGGAACTCCTGGAGCGGAATATGACATGGAGGGTGCGAAAGAGAGGGGGGAATCGAGAGCTGCGCGGAGAAGGAGGCAAGGGTGGGTATAGAGAAAATGACGGTGGAAGGGGCGAGCGGAGGAGAAAACATCCTCCCAGCGACAGCGAGGAGCTATGATGGAGCTCCTGGAGCTGGATGTAATATGGAGGGTGCGAGAGAGAGGGGGGAATCGAGAGCTGCGCGGAGAAGGAGGCAAGGGTGGGTAGAGAGAAAATGACGGTGGAAGGGGCGAGCGGAGGAGAAAACAACCTCCCAGCGACAGCGAGAAGCTATGATGGAGCTCCTGGAGCGGAATATGACATGGAGGGTGCGAAAGAGAGGGGGGAATCGAGAGCTGCGCGGAAAAGGAGGCAAGGGTGGGTAGAGAGAAAATGACGGTGGAAGGAGCGAGCGGAGGAGAAAACATCCTCCCAGCGACAGCGAGGAGCTATGATGGAGCTCCTGGAGCGGAATATGACATGGAGGGTTCGAAAGAGAGGGGGGAATCGAGAGCTGCGCGGAGAAGGAGGCAAGGGTGGGTAGAGAGAAAATGACGGTGGAAGGGGCGAGCGGAGGAGAAAATATCCTCCCAGCGACAGTGAGGAGCTATGATGGAACTCCTGGAGTGGAATATGACATGGAGGGTGCGAAAGAGAGGGGAGAATCGAGAGCTGCGCGGAAAAGGAGGCAAGGGTGGGTAGAGAGAAAATGACGGTGGAAGGGGCGAGCGGAGGAGAAAACATCCTCCCAGCGACAGCGAGGAGCTATGATGTAGCTCCTGGAGCGGAATATGACATGGAGGGTGCGAAAGAGAGGGGGGAATCGAGAGCTGCGCGGAAAAGGAGGAAAGGGTGGGTAGAGAGAAAATGACGGTGGAAGGGGCGAGCGGAGGAGAAAACATCCTCCCAGCGAAAGCGAGGAGCTATGATGGAGCTCCTGGAGCGGGATATGACATGGTGGGTGCGAGAAAGAGGGGGGAATCGAGAGCGGCGCGGAGAAGGAGGCAAGGGTGGGTGGAGAGAAAATGACGGCGGAAGCGGCGAGCAGAGGAGAAAACATCCTCCCAGCGACAGCGAGGAGCTATGATGGAGCTCCTGGAGCTGGATGTAATATGGAGGGTGCGAGAGAGAGGAGGGAATCGAGAGCTGCGCGGAGAAGGAGGCAAGGGTGGGTAGAGAGAAAATGACGGTGGAAGGGGCGAGCGGAGGAGAAAACATCCTCCCAGCGACAGCGAGGAGCTATGATGGAGCTCCTGGAGCGGAATATGACATGGAGGGTGCGAAAGAGAGGGGGGAATCGAGAGCTGCGCGGAGAAGGAGGCAAGGGTGGGTAGAGAGAAAATGATGGTGGAAGGGGCGAGCGGAGGAGAAAACATCCTCCCAGCGACAGTGAGGAGCTATGATAGAACTCCTGGAGCGGAATATGACATGGAGGGTGCGAAAGAGAGGGGGGAATCGAGAGCTGCGCGGAAAAGGAGGCAAGGGTGGGTAGAGAGAAAATGACGGTGGAAGGGGCGAGCGGAGGAGAAAACATCCTCCCAGCGACAGCAAGGAGCTATGATGGAGCTCCTGGAGCGGAATATGACATGGAGGGTGCGAAAGAGAGGGGGGAATCGAGAGCTGCGCGGAAAAGGAGGAAAGGGTGGGTAGAGAGAAAATGACGGTGGAAGGGGCGAGCGGAGGAGAAAACATCCTCCCAGCGACAGCGAGGAGCTATGATGGAGCTCCTGGAGCGGAATATGACATAGAGGGTTCGAAAGAGAGGGGGGAATCGAGAGCTGCGCGGAGAAGGAGGCAAGGGTGGGTAGAGAGAAAATGACGGTGGAAGGGGCGAGCGGAGGAGAAAACATCCTCCCAGCGACAGTGAGGAGCTATCATGGAACTCCTGGAGCGGAATATGACATGGAGGGTGCGAAAGAGAGGGGGGAATCGAGAGCTGCGCGGAGAAGGAGGCAAGGGTGGGTATAGAGAAAATGACGGTGGAAGGGGCGAGCGGAGGAGAAAACATCCTCCCAGCGACAGCGAGGAGCTATGATGGAGCTCCTGGAGCTGGATGTAATATGGAGGGTGCGAGAGAGAGGGGGGAATCGAGAGCTGCGCGGAGAAGGAGGCAAGGGTGGGTAGAGAGAAAATGACGGTGGAAGGGGCGAGCGGAGGAGAAAACATCCTCCCAGCGACAGCGAGAAGCTATGATGGAGCTCCTGGAGCGGAATATGACATGGAGGGTGCGAAAGAGAGGGGGGAATCGAGAGCTGCGTGGAAAAGGAGGCAAGGGTGGGTAGAGAGAAAATGATGGTGGAAGGAGCGAGCGGAGGAGAAAACATCCTCCCAGCGACAGCGAGGAGCTATGATGGAGCTCCTGGAGCGGAATATGACATGGAGGGTTCGAAAGAGAGGGGGGAATCGAGAGCTGCGCGGAGAAGGAGGCAAGGGTGGGTAGAGAGAAAATGACGGTGGAAGGGGCGAGCGGAGGAGAAAATATCCTCCCAGCGACAGTGAGGAGCTATGATGGAACTCCTGGAGTGGAATATGACATGGAGGGTGCGAAAGAGAGGGGAGAATCGAGAGCTGCGCGGAAAAGGAGGCAAGGGTGGGTAGAGAGAAAATGACGGTGGAAGGGGCGAGCGGAGGAGAAAACATCCTCCCAGCGACAGCGAGGAGCTATGATGTAGCTCCTGGAGCGGAATATGACATGGAGGGTGCGAAAGAGAGGGGGGAATCGAGAGCTGCGCGGAAAAGGAGGAAAGGGTGGGTAGAGAGAAAATGACGGTGGAAGGGGCGAGCGGAGGAGAAAACATCCTCCCAGCGAAAGCGAGGAGCTATGATGGAGCTCCTGGAGCGGGATATGACATGGTGGGTGCGAGAAAGAGGGGGGAATCGAGAGCGGCGCGGAGAAGGAGGCAAGGGTGGGTGGAGAGAAAATGACGGCGGAAGCGGCGAGCAGAGGAGAAAACATCCTCCCAGCGACAGCGAGGAGCTATGATGGAGCTCCTGGAGCTGGATGTAATATGGAGGGTGCGAGAGAGAGGAGGGAATCGAGAGCTGCGCGGAGAAGGAGGCAAGGGTGGGTAGAGAGAAAATGACGGTGGAAGGGGCGAGCGGAGGAGAAAACATCCTCCCAGCGACAGCGAGGAGCTATGATGGAGCTCCTGGAGCGGAATATGACATGGAGGGTGCGAAAGAGAGGGGGGAATCGAGAGCTGCGCGGAGAAGGAGGCAAGGGTGGGTAGAGAGAAAATGATGGTGGAAGGGGCGAGCGGAGGAGAAAACATCCTCCCAGCGACAGTGAGGAGCTATGATAGAACTCCTGGAGCGGAATATGACATGGAGGGTGCGAAAGAGAGGGGGGAATCGAGAGCTGCGCGGAAAAGGAGGCAAGGGTGGGTAGAGAGAAAATGACGGTGGAAGGGGCGAGCGGAGGAGAAAACATCCTCCCAGCGACAGCAAGGAGCTATGATGGAGCTCCTGGAGCGGAATATGACATGGAGGGTGCGAAAGAGAGGGGGGAATCGAGAGCTGCGCGGAAAAGGAGGAAAGGGTGGGTAGAGAGAAAATGACGGTGGAAGGGGCGAGCGGAGGAGAAAACATCCTCCCAGCGACAGCGAGGAGCTATGATGGAGCTCCTGGAGCGGAATATGACATGGAGGGTTCGAAAGAGAGGGGGGAATCGAGAGCTGCGCGGAGAAGGAGGCAAGGGTGGGTAGAGAGAAAATGACGGTGGAAGGGGCGAGCGGAGGAGAAAACATCCTCCCAGCGACAGTGAGGAGCTATGATGGAACTCCTGGAGCGGAATATGACATGGAGGCAGCGAAAGAGAGGGGGAATCGAGAGCTGCGCGGAAAAGGAGGAAAGGGTGGGTAGAGAGAAAATGACGGTGGAAGGGGCGAGCGGAGGAGAAAACATCCTCCCAGCGACAGCGAGGAGCTATGATGGAGCTCCTGGAGCTGGATGTAATATGGAGGGTGCGAGAGAGAGGAGGGAATCGAGAGCTGCGCGGAGAAGGAGGCAAGGGTGGGTAGAGAGAAAATGACAGTGGAAGGGGCGAGCGGAGGAGAAATCATCCTCCCAGCGACAGCGAGGAGCTATGATGGAGCTCCTGGAGCTGGATGTAATATGGAGGGTGCGAGAGAGAGGGGGGAATCGAGAGCTGCGCGGAGAAGGAGGCAAGGGTGGGTAGAGAGAAAATGACGGTGGAAGGGGCGAGCGGAGGAGAAAACATCCTCCCAGCGACAGCGAGGAGCTATGATGGAGCTCCTGGAGCGGAATATTACATGGAGGGTGCGAAAGAGAGGGGGGAATCGAGAGCTGCACGGAGAAGGAGGCAAGGGTGGGTAGAGAGAAAATGACGGTGGAAGGGGCGAGCGGAGGAGAAAACATCCTCCCAGCGACAGCGAGGAGCTATGATGGAGCTCCTGGAGCTGGATGTAATATGGAGGGTGCGAGAGAGAGGGGGGAATCGAGAGCTGCGCGGAGAAGGAGGCAAGGGTGGGTAGAGAGAAAATGATGGTGGAAGGGGCGAGCGGAGGAGAAAACATCGCGACAGCGAGGAGCTATGATGGAGCTCCTGGAGCGGAATATGCCATGGAGGGTGCGAAAGAGAGGGGGGAATCGAGAGCTGCGCGGAGAAGGAAGCAAGGGGGGGTAGAGAGAAAATGACGGTGGAAGGGGCGAGCGGAGGAGAAAACATCCTCCCAGCGACAGTGAGGAGCTATCATGGAACTCCTGGAGCGGAATATGACATGGAGGGTGCGAAAGAGAGGGGGGAATCGAGAGCTGCGCGGAGAAGGAGGCAAGGGTGGGTATAGAGAAAATGACGGTGGAAGGGGCGAGCGGAGGAGAAAACATCCTCCCAGCGACAGCGAGGAGCTATGATGGAGCTCCTGGAGCTGGATGTAATATGGAGGGTGCGAGAGAGAGGAGGGAATCGAGAGCTGCGTGGAGAAGGAGGCAAGGGTGGGTAGAGAGAAAATGACGGTGGAAGGGGCGAGCGGAGGAGACAACATCCTCCCAGCGACAGCGAGGAGCTATGATGGAGCTCCTGGAGCTGGATGTAATATGGAGGGTGCGAGAGAGAGGAGGGAATCGAGAGCTGCGTGGAGAAGGAGGCAAGGGTGGGTAGAGAGAAAATGACGGTGGAAGGGGCGAGCGGAGGAGACAACATCCTCCCAGCGACAGCGAGGAGCTATGATGGAGCTCCTGGAGCTGGATGTAATATGGAGGGTGCGAGAGAGAGGAGGGAATCGAGAGCTGCGCGGAGAAGGAGGCAAGGGTGGGTAGAGAGAAAATGACGGTGGAAGGGGCGAGCGGAGGAGAAAACATCCTCCCAGCGACAGCGAGGAGCTATGATGGAGCTCCTGGAGCGGAATATGACATGGAGGGTGCGAAAGAGAGGGGGGAATCGAGAGCTGCGCGGAGAAGGAAGCAAGGGTGGGTAGAGAGAAAATGACGGTGGAAGGGGCGAGCGGAGGAGAAAACATCCTCCCAGCGACAGCGAGGAGCTATGATGGAGCTCCTGGAGCTGGATGTAATATGGAGGGTGCGAGAGAGAGGGGGGAATCGAGAGCTGCGCGGAGAAGGAGGCAAGGGTGGGTAGAGAGAAAATGACGGTGGAAGGGGCGAGCGGAGGAGAAAACATCCTCCCAGCGACAGTGAGGAGCTATCATGGAACTCCTGGAGCGGAATATGACATGGAGGGTGCGAAAGAGAGGGGGGAATCGAGAGCTGCGCGGAGAAGGAGGCAAGGGTGGGTATAGAGAAAATGACGGTGGAAGGGGCGAGCGGAGGAGAAAACATCCTCCCAGCGACAGCGAGGAGCTATGATGGAGCTCCTGGAGCTGGATGTAATATGGAGGGTGCGAGAGAGAGGGGGGAATTGAGAGCTGCGCGGAGAAGGAGGCAAGGGTGGGTAGAGAGAAAATGACGGTGGAAGGGGCGAGCGGAGGAGAAAACATCCTCCCAGCGACAGCGAGAAGCTATGATGGAGCTCCTGGAGCGGAATATGACATGGAGGGTGCGAAAGAGAGGGGGGAATCGAGAGCTGCGCGGAAAAGGAGGCAAGGGTGGGTAGAGAGAAAATGACGGTGGAAGGAGCGAGCGGAGGAGAAAACATCCTCCCAGCGACAGCGAGGAGCTATGATGGAGCTCCTGGAGCGGAATATGACATGGAGGGTTCGAAAGAGAGGGGGGAATCGAGAGCTGCGCGGAGAAGGAGGCAAGGGTGGGTAGAGAGAAAATGACGGTGGAAGGGGCGAGCGGAGGAGAAAACATCCTCCCAGCGACAGTGAGGAGCTATGATGGAACTCCTGGAGTGGAATATGACATGGAGGGTGCGAAAGAGAGGGGAGAATCGAGAGCTGCGCGGAAAAGGAGGCAAGGGTGGGTAGAGAGAAAATGACGGTGGAAGGGGCGAGCGGAGGAGAAAACATCCTCCCAGCGACAGCGAGGAGCTATGATGTAGCTCCTGGAGCGGAATATGACATGGAGGGTGCGAAAGAGAGGGGGGAATCGAGAGCTGCGCGGAAAAGGAGGAAAGGGTGGGTAGAGAGAAAATGACGGTGGAAGGGGCGAGCGGAGGAGAAAACATCCTCCCAGCGAAAGCGAGGAGCTATGATGGAGCTCCTGGAGCGGGATATGACATGGTGGGTGCGAGAAAGAGGGGGGAATCGAGAGCGGCGCGGAGAAGGAGGCAAGGGTGGGTGGAGAGAAAATGACGGCGGAAGCGGCGAGCAGAGGAGAAAACATCCTCCCAGCGACAGCGAGGAGCTATGATGGAGCTCCTGGAGCTGGATGTAATATGGAGGGTGCGAGAGAGAGGAGGGAATCGAGAGCTGCGCGGAGAAGGAGGCAAGGGTGGGTAGAGAGAAAATGACGGTGGAAGGGGCGAGCGGAGGAGAAAACATCCTCCCAGCGACAGCGAGGAGCTATGATGGAGCTCCTGGAGCGGAATATGACATGGAGGGTGCGAAAGAGAGGGGGGAATCGAGAGCTGCGCGGAGAAGGAGGCAAGGGTGGGTAGAGAGAAAATGATGGTGGAAGGGGCGAGCGGAGGAGAAAACATCCTCCCAGCGACAGTGAGGAGCTATGATAGAACTCCTGGAGCGGAATATGACATGGAGGGTGCGAAAGAGAGGGGGGAATCGAGAGCTGCGCGGAAAAGGAGGCAAGGGTGGGTAGAGAGAAAATGACGGTGGAAGGGGCGAGCGGAGGAGAAAACATCCTCCCAGCGACAGCAAGGAGCTATGATGGAGCTCCTGGAGCGGAATATGACATGGAGGGTGCGAAAGAGAGGGGGGAATCGAGAGCTGCGCGGAAAAGGAGGAAAGGGTGGGTAGAGAGAAAATGACGGTGGAAGGGGCGAGCGGAGGAGAAAACATCCTCCCAGCGACAGCGAGGAGCTATGATGGAGCTCCTGGAGCGGAATATGACATGGAGGGTTCGAAAGAGAGGGGGGAATCGAGAGCTGCGCGGAGAAGGAGGCAAGGGTGGGTAGAGAGAAAATGACGGTGGAAGGGGCGAGCGGAGGAGAAAACATCCTCCCAGCGACAGTGAGGAGCTATGATGGAACTCCTGGAGCGGAATATGACATGGAGGCAGCGAAAGAGAGGGGGAATCGAGAGCTGCGCGGAAAAGGAGGAAAGGGTGGGTAGAGAGAAAATGACGGTGGAAGGGGCGAGCGGAGGAGAAAACATCCTCCCAGCGACAGCGAGGAGCTATGATGGAGCTCCTGGAGCTGGATGTAATATGGAGGGTGCGAGAGAGAGGAGGGAATCGAGAGCTGCGCGGAGAAGGAGGCAAGGGTGGGTAGAGAGAAAATGACAGTGGAAGGGGCGAGCGGAGGAGAAATCATCCTCCCAGCGACAGCGAGGAGCTATGATGGAGCTCCTGGAGCTGGATGTAATATGGAGGGTGCGAGAGAGAGGGGGGAATCGAGAGCTGCGCGGAGAAGGAGGCAAGGGTGGGTAGAGAGAAAATGACGGTGGAAGGGGCGAGCGGAGGAGAAAACATCCTCCCAGCGACAGCGAGGAGCTATGATGGAGCTCCTGGAGCGGAATATTACATGGAGGGTGCGAAAGAGAGGGGGGAATCGAGAGCTGCGCGGAGAAGGAGGCAAGGGTGGGTAGAGAGAAAATGACGGTGGAAGGGGCGAGCGGAGGAGAAAACATCCTCCCAGCGACAGCGAGGAGCTATGATGGAGCTCCTGGAGCTGGATGTAATATGGAGGGTGCGAGAGAGAGGGGGGAATCGAGAGCTGCGCGGAGAAGGAGGCAAGGGTGGGTAGAGAGAAAATGATGGTGGAAGGGGCGAGCGGAGGAGAAAACATCGCGACAGCGAGGAGCTATGATGGAGCTCCTGGAGCGGAATATGCCATGGAGGGTGCGAAAGAGAGGGGGGAATCGAGAGCTGCGCGGAGAAGGAAGCAAGGGGGGGTAGAGAGAAAATGACGGTGGAAGGGGCGAGCGGAGGAGAAAACATCCTCCCAGCGACAGTGAGGAGCTATCATGGAACTCCTGGAGCGGAATATGACATGGAGGGTGCGAAAGAGAGGGGGGAATCGAGAGCTGCGCGGAGAAGGAGGCAAGGGTGGGTATAGAGAAAATGACGGTGGAAGGGGCGAGCGGAGGAGAAAACATCCTCCCAGCGACAGCGAGGAGCTATGATGGAGCTCCTGGAGCTGGATGTAATATGGAGGGTGCGAGAGAGAGGGGGGAATCGAGAGCTGCGCGGAGAAGGAGGCAAGGGTGGGTAGAGAGAAAATGACGGTGGAAGGGGCGAGCGGAGGAGAAAACATCCTCCCAGCGACAGCGAGGAGCTATGATGGAGCTCCTGGAGCGGAATATGACATGGAGGGTGCGAAAGAGAGGGGGGAATCGAGAGCTGCGCGGAAAAGGAGGCAAGGGTGGGTAGAGAGAAAATGACGGTGGAAGGAGCGAGCGGAGGAGAAAACATCCTCCCAGCGACAGTGAGGAGCTATGATGGAACTCCTGGAGTGGAATATGACATGGAGGGTGCGAAAGAGAGGGGAGAATCTAGAGCTGCGCGGAAAAGGAGGCAAGGGTGGGTAGAGAGAAAATGACGGTGGAAGGGGCGAGCGGAGGAGAAAACATCCTCCCAGCGACAGCGAGGAGCTATGATGGAGCTCCTGGAGCGGAATATGACATGGAGGGTGCGAAAGAGAGGGGGGAATCGAGAGCTGCGCGGAAAAGGAGGAAAGGGTGGGTAGAGAGAAAATGACGGTGGAAGGGGCGAGCGGAGGAGAAAACATCCTCCCAGCGACAGCGAGGAGCTATGATGGAGTTCCTGGAGCGGGATATGACATGGTGGGTGCGAGAAAGAGGGGGGAATCGAGAGCGGCGCGGAGAAGGAGGCAAGGGTGGGTGGAGAGAAAATGACGGCGGAAGCGGCGAGCAGAGGAGAAAACATCCTCCCAGCGACAGCGAGGAGCTATGATGGAGCTCCTGGAGCTGGATGTAATATGGAGGGTGCGAGAGAGAGGAGGGAATCGAGAGCTGCGCGGAGAAGGAGGCAAGGGTGGGTAGAGAGAAAATGACGGTGGAAGGGGCGAGCGGAGGAGAAAACATCCTCCCAGCGACAGCGAGGAGCTATGATGGAGCTCCTGGAGCGGAATATGACATGGAGGGTGCGAAAGAGAGGGGGGAATCGAGAGCTGCGCGGAGAAGGAGGCAAGGGTGGGTAGAGAGAAAATGATGGTGGAAGGGGCGAGCGGAGGAGAAAACATCCTCCCAGCGACAGTGAGGAGCTATGATGGAACTCCTGGAGCGGAATATGACATGGAGGGTGCGAAAGAGAGGGGGGAATCGAGAGCTGCGCGGAAAAGGAGGCAAGGGTGGGTAGAGAGAAAATGACGGTGGAAGGGGCGAGCGGAGGAGAAAACATCCTCCCAGCGACAGCGAGGAGCTATGATGGAGCTCCTGGAGCGGAATATGACATGGAGGGTGCGAAAGAGAGGGGGGAATCGAGAGCTGCGCGGAAAAGGAGGAAAGGGTGGGTAGAGAGAAAATGACGGTGGAAGGGGCGAGCGGAGGAGAAAACATCCTCCCAGCGACAGCGAGGAGCTATGATGGAGCTCCTGGAGCGGAATATGACATGGAGGGTTCGAAAGAGAGGGGGGAATCGAGAGCGGAGTGGAGAAGGAGGCAAGGGTGGGTAGAGAGAAAATGACGGTGGAAGGGGCGAGCGGAGGAGAAAACATCCTCCCAGCGACAGTGAGGAGCTATGATGGAACTCCTGGAGCGGAATATGACATGGAGGCAGCGAAAGAGAGGGGGAATCGAGAGCTGCGCGGAAAAGGAGGAAAGGGTGGGTAGAGAGAAAATGACGGTGGAAGGGGCGAGCGGAGGAGAAAACATCCTCCCAGCGACAGCGAGGAGCTATGATGGAGCTCCTGGAGCTGGATGTAATATGGAGGGTGCGAGAGAGAGGAGGGAATCGAGAGCTGCGCGGAGAAGGAGGCAAGGGTGGGTAGAGAGAAAATGACAGTGGAAGGGGCGAGCGGAGGAGAAATCATCCTCCCAGCGACAGCGAGGAGCTATGATGGAGCTCCTGGAGCTGGATGTAATATGGAGGGTGCGAGAGAGAGGAGGGAATCGAGAGCTGCGCGGAGAAGGAGGCAAGGGTGGGTAGAGAGAAAATGACGGTGGAAGGGGCGAGCGGAGGAGAAAACATCCTCCCAGCGACAGCGAGGAGCTATGATGGAGCTCCTGGAGCGGAATATGACATGGAGGGTGCGAAAGAGAGGGGGGAATCGAGAGCTGCGCGGAGAAGGAGGCAAGGGTGGGTAGAGAGAAAATGATGGTGGAAGGGGCGAGCGGAGGAGAAAACATCCTCCCAGCGACAGTGAGGAGCTATGATGGAGCTCCTTTAGCGGAATATGACATGGAGGGTGCGAAAGAGAGGGGGGAATCGAGAGCTGCGCGGAAAAGGAGGCAAGGGTGGGTAGAGAGAAAATGACGGTGGAAGGGGCGAGCGGAGGAGAAAACATCCTCCCAGCGACAGCGAGGAGCTATGATGGAGCTCCTGGAGCGGGATATGACATGGTGGGTGCGAGAAAGAGGGGGGAATCGAGAGCGGCGCGGAGAAGGAGGCAAGGGTGGGTGGAGAGAAAATGACGGCGGAAGCGGCGAGCAGAGGAGAAAACATCCTCCCAGCGACAGCGAGGAGCTATGATGGAGCTCCTGGAGCTGGATGTAATATGGAGGGTGCGAGAGAGAGGAGGGAATCGAGAGCTGCGCGGAGAAGGAGGCAAGGGTGGGTAGAGAGAAAATGACGGTGGAAGGGGCGAGCGGAGGAGAAAACATCCTCCCAGCGACAGCGAGGAGCTATGATGGAGCTCCTGGAGCGGAATATGACATGGAGGGTGCGAAAGAGAGGGGGGAATCGAGAGCTGCGCGGAGAAGGAGGCAAGGGTGGGTAGAGAGAAAATGATGGTGGAAGGGGCGAGCGGAGGAGAAAACATCCTCCCAGCGACAGTGAGGAGCTATGATGGAACTCCTGGAGCGGAATATGACATGGAGGGTGCGAAAGAGAGGGGGGAATCGAGAGCTGCGCGGAAAAGGAGGCAAGGGTGGGTAGAGAGAAAATGACGGTGGAAGGGGCGAGCGGAGGAGAAAACATCCTCCCAGCGACAGCGAGGAGCTATGATGGAGCTCCTGGAGCGGAATATGACATGGAGGGTGCGAAAGAGAGGGGGGAATCGAGAGCTGCGCGGAAAAGGAGGAAAGGGTGGGTAGAGAGAAAATGACGGTGGAAGGGGCGAGCGTAGAGGAGAAAACATCCTCCCAGCGACAGCGAGAAGCTATGATGGAGCTCCTGGAGCGGAATATGACATGGAGGGTTCGAAAGAGAGGGGGGAATCGAGAGCTGCGCGGAGAAGGAGGCAAGGGTGGGTAGAGAGAAAATGACGGTGGAAGGGGCGAGCGGAGGAGAAAACATCCTCCCAGCGACAGTGAGGAGCTATGATGGAACTCCTGGAGCGGAATATGACATGGAGGGTGCGAAAGAGAGGGGGAATCGAGAGCTGCGCGGAAAAGGAGGAAAGGGTGGGTAGAGAGAAAATGACGGTGGAAGGGGCGAGCGGAGGAGAAAACATCCTCCCAGCGACAGCGAGGAGCTATGATGGAGCTCCTGGAGCTGGATGTAATATGGAGGGTGCGAGAGAGAGGAGGGAATCGAGAGCTGCGCGGAGAAGGAGGCAAGGGTGGGTAGAGAGAAAATGACAGTGGAAGGGGCGAGCGGAGGAGAAATCATCCTCCCAGCGACAGCGAGGAGCTATGATGGAGCTCCTGGAGCTGGATGTAATATGGAGGGTGCGAGAGAGAGGGGGGAATCGAGAGCTGCGCGGAAAAGGAGGCAAGGGTGGGTAGAGAGAAAATGACGGTGGAAGGGGCGAGCGGAGGAGAAAACATCCTCCCAGCGACAGCGAGGAGCTATGATGGAGCTCCTGGAGCGGGATATGACATGGAAGGTGCGAAAGAGAGGGGGGAATCGAGAGCGGCGCGGAGAAGGAGGCAAGGGTGGATAGAGAGAAAATGACGGTGGAAGGGGCGAGCGGAGGAGAAAACATCCTCCCAGCGACAGCGAGGAGCTATGATGGAGCTCCTGGAGCGGAATATGACATGGAGGGTGCGAAAGAGAGGGGGGAATCGAGAGCTACGCGGAGAAGGAGGCAAGGGTGGGTAGAGAGAAAATGACGGTGGAAGGGGCGAGCGGAGGAGAAAACATCCTCTCAGCGACAGTGAGGAGCTATGATGGCACTCCTGGAGCGGAATATGACATGGAGGATGCGAAAGAGAGGGGGGAATCGAGAGCTGCGCGGAAAAGGAGGCAAGGGTGGGTAGAGAGAAAATGACGGTGGAAGGGGCGAGCGGAGGAGAAAACATCCTCCCAGCGACAGCGAGGAGCTATGATGGAGCTCCTGGAGCTGGATGTAATATGGAGGGTGCGAGAGAGAGGAGGGAATCGAGAGCTGCGCGGAGAAGGAGGCAAGGGTGGGTAGAGAGAAAATGACGGTGGAAGGGGCGAGCGGAGGAGACAACATCCTCCCAGCGACAGCGAGGAGCTATGATGGAGCTCCTGGAGCTGGATGTAATATGGAGGGTGCGAGAGAGAGGAGGGAATCGAGAGCTGCGCGGAGAAGGAGGCAAGGGTGGGTAGAGAGAAAATGACGGTGGAAGGGGAGAGCGGAGGAGAAAACATCCTCCCAGTGACAGTGAGGAGCTATGATGGAGCCCCTGGAGCTGGATGTAATATGGAGGGTGCGAGAGAGAGGAGGGAATCGAGAGCTGCGCGGAGAAGGAGGCAAGGGTGGGTAGAGAGAAAATGACGGTGGAAGGGGCGAGCGGAGGAGAAAACATCCTCCCAGCGACAGCGAGGAGCTATGATGGAGCTCCTGGAGCGGAATATGACATGGAGGGTGCGAAAGAGAGGGGGGAATCGAGAGCTGCGCGGAAAAGGAGGCAAGGGTGGGTAGAGAGAAAATGACGGTGGAAGGGGCGAGCGGAGGAGAAAACATCCTCCCAGCGACAGTGAGGAGCTATAATGGAGCTCCTGGAGCGGGATATGACATGGAGGGTGCGAAAGAGAGGGGGGAATCGAGAGCTGCGCGGAGAAGGAGGCAAGGGTGGATAGAGAGAAAATGACGGTGGAAGGGGCGAGCGGAGGAGAAAACATCCTCCCAGCGACAGCGAGGAGCTATGATGGAGCTCCTGGAGCGGAATATGACATGGAGGGTGCGAAAGAGAGGGGGGAATCGAGAGCTACGCGGAGAAGGAGGCAAGGGTGGGTAGAGAGAAAATGACGGTGGAAGGGGCGAGCGGAGGAGAAAACATCCTCCCAGCGACAGCGAGGAGCTATGATGGAGCTCCTGGAGCTGGATGTAATATGGAGGGTGCGAGAGAGAGGAGGGAATCGAGAGCTGCGCGGAGAAGGAGGCAAGGGTGGGTAGAGAGAAAATGACCGTGGAAGGGGCGAGCGGAGGAGACAACATCCTCCCAGCGACAGCGAGGAGCTATGATGGAGCTCCTGGAGCTGGATGTAATATGGAGGGTGCGAGAGAGAGGAGGGAATCGAGAGCTGCGCGGAGAAGGAGGCAAGGGTGGGTAGAGAGAAAATGACGGTGGAAGGGGCGAGCGGAGGAGAAAACATCCTCCCAGTGACAGTGAGGAGCTATGATGGAGCTCCTGGAGCGGAATATGACATGGAGGGTGCGAAAGAGAGGGGGGAATCAAGAGCAGCGCGGAGAAGGAGGCAAGGGTGGGTGGAGAGAAAATAACGGCGGAAGCGGCGAGCAGAGGAGAAAACATCCTCCCAGCGACAGCGAGGAGCTATGATGGAGCTCCTGGAGCTAGATGTAATATGGAGGGTGTGAGAGAGGGGGGAATCGAGAGCTGCGCGGAGAAGGAGGCAAGGGTGGGTAGAGAGAAAATGACGGTGGAAGGGGCGAGCGGAGGAGAAAACATCCTCCCAGTGACAGCGAGGAGCTATGATGGAGCTCCTGGAGCGGAATATGACATGGAGGGTGCGAAAGAGAGGGGGGAATCAAGAGCAGCGCGGAGAAGGAGGCAAGGGTGGGTGGAGAGAAAATAACGGCGGAAGCGGCGAGCAGAGGAGAAAACATCCTCCCAGCGACAGCGAGGAGCTATGATGGAGCTCCTGGAGCTGGATGTAATATGGAGGGTGCGAGAGAGAGGAGGGAATCGAGAGCTGCGCGGAGAAGGAGGCAAGGGTGGGTAGAGAGAAAATGACGGTGGAAGGGGCGAGCGGAGGAGAAAACATCCTCCCAGTGACAGCGAGGAGCTATGATGGAGCTCCTGGAGCGGAATATGACATGGAGGGTGCGAAAGAGAGGGGGGAATCGAGAGCTGCGCGGAGAAGGAGGCAAGGGTGGGTGGAGAGAAAATGACGGTGGAAGGGGCGAGCGGAGGAGAAAACATCCTCCCAGCGACAGCGAGGAGCTATGATGGAGCTCCTGGAGCTGGATGTAATATGGAGGGTGCGAGAGAGAGGAGGGAATCGAGAGCTGCGCGGAGAAGGAAGCAAGGGTGGGTAGAGAGAAAATGACGGTGGAAGGGGCGAGCGGAGGAGAAAACATCCTCCCAGTGACAGTGAGGAGCTATGATGGAGCTCCTGGAGCGGAATATGACATGGAGGGTGCGAAAGAGTGGGGGGAATCAAGAGCAGCGCGGAGAAGGAGGCAAGGGTGGGTGGAGAGAAAATAACGGCGGAAGCGGGGAGCAGAGGAGAAAACATCCTCCCAGCGACAGCGAGGAGCTATGATGGAGCTCCTGGAGCTGGATGTAATATGGAGGGTGCGAGAGAGAGGGGGGAATCGAGAGCTGCGCGGAGAAGGAGGCAAGGGTGGGTAGAGAGAAAATGACGGTGGAAGGGGCGAGCGGAGGAGAAAACATCCTCCCAGTGACAGCGAGGAGCTATGATGGAGCTCCTGGAGCGGAATATGACATGGAGGGTGCGAAAGAGAGGGGGGAATCAAGAGCAGCGCGGAGAAGGAGGCAAGGGTGGGTGGAGAGAAAATAACGGCGGAAGCGGCGAGCAGAGTAGAAAACATCCTCCCAGCGACAGCGAGGAGCTATGATGGAGCTCCTGGAGCTGGATGTAATATGGAGGGTGCGAGAGAGAGGAGGGAATCGAGAGCTGCGCGGAGAAGGAGGCAAGGGTGGGTAGAGAGAAAATGACGGTGGAAGGGGCGAGCGGAGGAGAAAACATCCTCCCAGTGACAGTGAGGAGCTATGATGGAACTCCTGGAGCGGGATATGACATGGAGGGTGCGAAAGAGAGGGGAGAATCGAGAGCTGCGCGGAGAAGGAGGCAAGGGTGGGTAGAGAGAAAATGACGGTGGAAGGGGCGAGCGGAGGAGAAAACATCCTCCCAGCGACAGCGAGGAGCTATGATGGAGCTCCTGGAGCTGGATGTAATATGGAGGGTGCGAGAGAGAGGAGGGAATCGAGAGCTGCGCGGAAAAGGAGGCAAGGGTGGGTAGAGAGAAAATGACGGTGGAAGGGGCGAGCGGAGGAGAAAACATCCTCCCAGCGACAGCGAGGAGCTATGATGGAGCCCCTGGAGCTGGATGTAATATGGAGGGTGCGAGAGAGAGGAGGGAATCGAGAGCTGCGCGGAGAAGGAGGCAAGGGTGGGTAGAGAGAAAATGACGGTGGAAGGGGCGAGCGGAGGAGAAAACATCCTCCCAGCGACAGTGAGGAGCTATAATGGAGCTCCTGGAGTGGGATATGACATGGAGGGTGCGAAAGAGAGGGGGGAATCGAGAGCTGCGCGGAGAAGGAGGCAAGGGTGGATAGAGAGAAAATGACGGTGGAAGGGGCGAGCGGAGGAGAAAACATCCTCCCAGCGACAGCGAGGAGCTATGATGGAGCTCCTGGAGCGGAATATGACATGGAGGGTGCGAAAGAGAGGGGGGAATCGAGAGCTGCCCGGAGAAGGAGGCAAGGGTGGGTAGAGAGAAAATGACGGTGGAAGGGGCGAGCGGAGGAGAAAACATCCTCCCAGCGACAGTGAGGAGCTATGATGGAACTCCTGGAGCGGAATATGACATGGAGGGTGCGAAAGAGAGGGGGGAATCGAGAGCTGCGCGGAGAAGGAGGCAAGGGTGGGTAGAGAGAAAATGACGGTGGAAGGGGCGAGCGGAGGAGAAAACATCCTCCCAGCGACAGTGAGGAGCTATGATGGAACTCCTGGAGCGGAATATGACATGGAGGGTGCGAAAGAGAGGGGGGAATCGAGAGCTGCGCGGAAAAGGAGGCAAGGGTGGGTAGAGAGAAAATGACGGTGGAAGGGGCGAGCGGAGGAGAAAACATCCTCCCAGCGACAGCGAGGAGCTATGATGGAGCTCCTGGAGCTGGATGTAATATGGAGGGTGCGAGAGAGAGGGGGGAATCGAGAGCTGCGCGGAGAAGGAGGCAAGGGTGGGTAGAGAGAAAATGACGGTGGAAGGGGCGAGCGGAGGAGAAAACATCCTCCCAGCGACAGCGAGGAGCTATGATGGAGCTCCTGGAGCGGAATATGACATGGAGGGCGCGAAAGAGAGGAGGGAATCGAGAGCTGCGCGGAAAAGGAGGCAAGGGTGGGTAGAGAGAAAATGACGGTGGAAGGGGCGAGCGGAGGAGAAAACATCCTCCCAGCAACAGCGAGGAGCTATGATGGAGCTCCTGGAGCGGAATATGACATGGAGGGTGCGAAAGAGAGGGGGGAATCGAGAGCTGCGCGGAAAAGGAGGCAAGGGTGGGTAGAGAGAAAATGACGGTGGAAGGGGCGAGCGGAGGAGAAAACATCCTCCCAGCAACAGCGAGGAGCTATGATGGAGCTCCTGGAGCGGAATATGACATGGAGGGTTCGAAAGAGAGGGGGGAATCGAGAGCTGCGCGGAAAAGGAGGCAAGGGTGGGAAGAGAGAAAATGACGGTGGAAGGGGCGAGCGGAGGAGAAAACATCCTCCCAGCGACAGTGAGGAGCTATGATGGAACTCCTGGAGCGGAATATGACATGGAGGGTGCGAACGAGAGGGGGGAATCGAGAGCTGCGCGGAAAAGGAGGCAAGGGTGGGTAGAGAGAAAATGACGGTGGAAGGGGCGAGCGGAGGAGAAAACATCCTCCCAGCGACAGCGAGGAGCTATGATGGAGCTCCTGGAGCGGAATATGACATGGAGGGCGCGAAAGAGAGGGGGGAATCGAGAGCTGCGCGGAAAAGGAGGCAAGGGTGGGTAGAGAGAAAATGACGGTGGAAGGGGCGAGCACAGGAGAAAACATCCTCCCAGCAACAGCGAGGAGCTATGATGGAGCTCCTGGAGCGGAATATGACATGGAGGGTGCGAAAGAGAGGGGGGAATCGAGAGCTGCGCGGAAAAGGAGGCAAGGGTGGGTAGAGAGAAAATGACGGTGGAAGGGGCGAGCGGAGGAGAAAACATCCTCCCAGCAACAGCGAGGAGCTATGATGGAGCTCCTGGAGCGGAATATGACATGGAGGGTGCGAAAGAGAGGGGGGAATCGAGAGCTGCGCGGAAAAGGAGGAAAGGGTGGGTAGAGAGAAAATGACGGTGGAAGGGGCGAGCGGAGGAGAAAACATCCTCCCAGCGACAGCGAGGAGCTATGATGGAGCTCCTGGAGCGGAATATGACATGGAGGGTTCGAAAGAGAGGGGGGAATCGAGAGCTGCGCGGAAAAGGAGGCAAGGGTGGGTAGAGAGAAAATGACGGTGGAAGGGGCGAGCGGAGGTGAAAACATCCTCCCAGCGACAGTGAGGAGCTATGATGGAACTCCTGGAGCGGAATATGACATGGAGGGTGCGAACGAGAGGGGGGAATCGAGAGCTGCGCGGAAAAGGAGGCAAGGGTGGGTAGAGAGAAAATGACGGTGGAAGGGGCGAGCGGAGGAGAAAACATCCTCCCAGCGACAGCGAGGAGCTATGATGGAGCTCCTGGAGCGGAATATGACATGGAGGGTGCGAAAGAGAGGGGGGAATCGAGAGCTGCGCGGAGAAGTAGGCAAGGGTGGGTAGAGAGAAAATGACAGGGGAAGGGGCGAGCGGAGGAGAAAACATCCTCCCAGCGACAGCGAGGAGCTATGATGGAGCTCCTGGAGCTGGATGTAATATGGAGGGTGCGAGAGAGAGGAGGGAATCGAGAGCTGCGCGGAGAAGGAGGCAAGGGTGGGTGGAGAGAAAATGACGGTGGAATCGGCGTGCAGAGGAGAAAACATCCTCCCAGCGACAGCGAGGAGCTATGATGGAGCTCCTGGAGCTGGATGTAATATGGAGGGTGCGAGAGAGAGGAGGGAATCGAGAGCTGCGCGGAGAAGGAGGCAAGGGTGGGTAGAGAGAAAATGACGGTGGAAGGGGCAAGTGGAGGAGAAAACATCCTCCCAGCGACAGCGAGGAGCTATGATGGAGCTCCTGGAGCGGAATATGACATGGAGGGTGCGAAAGAGAGGGGGGAATCGAGAGCTGCGCGGAGAAGGAGGCAAGGGTGGGTAGAGAGAAAATGACGGTGGAAGGGGCGAGCGGAGAAGAAAACATCCTCCCAGCGACAGCGAGGAGCTATGATGGAGCTCCTGGAGCGGGATATGACATGGAGGGTGCGAGAGAGAGGGGGGAATCGAGAGCGGCGCGGAGAAGGAGGCAAGGGTGGGTAGAGAGAAAATGACAGCGGAAGCGGCGAGCGGAGGAGAAAACATCCTCCCAGCGACAGTGAGGAGCTATGATGGAGCTCCTGGAGCTGGATGTAATATGGAGGGTGCGAGAGAGAGGGGGGAATCGAGAGCAGCGCGGAGAAGGAGGCAAGGGTGGGTAGAGAGAAAATGACGGTGGAAGGGGCGAGCGGAGGAGAAAACATCCTCCCAGCGACAGTGAGGAGCTATGAAGGAGCTCCTGAAGCGGAATATGACATGGAGGGTGCGAAAGAGAGGGGGGAATCGAGAGCTGCGCGGAGAAGGAGGCAAGGGTGGGTAGAGAGAAAATGACGGTGGAAGGGGCGAGCGGAGGAGAAAACATCCTCCCAGCGACAGTGAGGAGCTATAATGGAGCTCCTGGAGCGGGATATGACATGGTGGGTGCGAGAAAGAGGGGGGAATCGAGAGCGGCGCGGAGAAGGAGGCAAGGGTGGGTAGAGAGAAAATGACGGTGGAAGGGGCGAGCGGAGGAGAAAACATCCTCCCAGCAACAGCGAGGAGCTATGATGGAGCTCCTGGAGCGGAATATGACATGGAGGGTGCGAAAGAGAGGGGGGAATCGAGAGCTGCGCGGAAAAGGAGGAAAGGGTGGGTAGAGAGAAAATGACGGTGGAAGGGGCGAGCGGAGGAGAAAACATCCTCCCAGCGACAGCGAGGAGCTATGATGGAGCTCCTGGAGCGGAATATGACATGGAGGGTGCGAAAGAGAGGGGGGAATCGAGAGCTGCGCGGAAAAGGAGGAAAGGGTGGGTAGAGAGAAAATGACGGTGGAAGGGGCGAGCGGAGGAGAAAACATCCTCCCAGCGACAGCGAGGAGCTATGATGGAGCTCCTGGAGCGGAATATGACATGGAGGGTGCGAAAGAGAGGGGGGAATCGAGAGCTGCGCGGAGAAGGAGGCAAGGGTGGGTAGAGAGAAAATGACGGTGGAAGGGGCGAGCGGAGGAGAAAACATCCTCCCAGCGACAGTGAGGAGCTATGATGGAACTCCTGGAGCGGAATATGACATGGAGGGTGCGAAAGAGAGGGGGGAATCGAGAGCTGCGCGGAAAAGGAGGCAAGGGTGGGTAGAGAGAAAATGACGGTGGAAGGGGCGAGCGGAGGAGAAAACATCCTCCCAGCGACAGCGAGGAGCTATGATGGAGCTCCTGGAGCGGAATATGACATGGAGGGTGCGAAAGAGAGGGGGGAATCGAGAGCTGCGCGGAAAAGGAGGCAAGGGTGGGTAGAGAGAAAATGACGGTGGAAGGGGCGAGCGGAGGAGAAAACATCCTCCCAGCGACAGCGAGGAGCTATGATGGAGCTCCTGGAGCGGAATATGACATGGAGGGCGCGAAAGAGAGGGGGGAATCGAGAGCTGCGCGGAAAAGGAGGCAAGGGTGGGTAGAGAGAAAATGACGGTGGAAGGGGCGAGCGGAGGAGAAAACATCCTCCCAGCAACAGCGAGGAGCTATGATGGAGCTCCTGGAGCGGAATATGACATGGAGGGTGCGAAAGAGAGGGGGGAATCGAGAGCTGCGCGGAAAAGGAGGCAAGGGTGGGTAGAGAGAAAATGACGGTGGAAGGGGCGAGCGGAGGAGAAAACATCCTCCCAGCAACAGCGAGGAGCTATGATGGAGCTCCTGGAGCGGAATATGACATGGAGGGTGCGAAAGAGAGGGGGGAATCGAGAGCTGCGCGGAAAAGGAGGAAAGGGTGGGTAGAGAGAAAATGACGGTGGAAGGGGCGAGCGGAGGAGAAAACATCCTCCCAGCGACAGCGAGGAGCTATGATGGAGCTCCTGGAGCGGAATATGACATGGAGGGTGCGAAAGAGAGGGGGGAATCGAGAGCTGCGCGGAAAAGGAGGAAAGGGTGGGTAGAGAGAAAATGACGGTGGAAGGGGCGAGCGGAGGAGAAAACATCCTCCCAGCGACAGCGAGGAGCTATGATGGAGCTCCTGGAGCGGAATATGACATGGAGGGTGCGAAAGAGAGGGGGGAATCGAGAGCTGCGCGGAGAAGGAGGCAAGGGTGGGTAGAGAGAAAATGACGGTGGAAGGGGCGAGCGGAGGAGAAAACATCCTCCCAGCGACAGTGAGGAGCTATGATGGAACTCCTGAAGCGGAATATGACATGGAGGGTGCGAAAGAGAGGGGGGAATCGAGAGCTGCGCGGAAAAGGAGGCAAGGGTGGGTAGAGAGAAAATGACGGTGGAAGGGGCGAGCGGAGGAGAAAACATCCTCCCAGCGACAGCGAGGAGCTATGATGGAGCTCCTGGAGCAGAATATGACATGGAGGGTGCGAAAGAGAGGGGGGAATCGAGAGCTGCGCGGAAAAGGAGGCAAGGGTGGGTAGAGAGAAAATGACGGTGGAAAGGGCGAGCGGAGGAGAAAACATCCTCCCAGCGACAGCGAGGAGCTATGATGGAGCTCCTGGAGCGGAATATGACATGGAGGGTTCGAAAGAGAGGGGGGAATCGAGAGCTGCGCGGAAAAGGAGGCAAGGGTGGGTAGAGAGAAAATGACGGTGGAAGGGGCGAGCGGAGGAGAAAACATCCTCCCAGCGACAGTGAGGAGCTATGATGGAACTCCTGGAGCGGAATATGACATGGAGGGTGCGAACGAGAGGGGGGAATCGAGAGCTGCGCGGAAAAGGAGGCAAGGGTGGGTAGAGAGAAAATGACGGTGGAAGGGGCGAGCGGAGGAGAAAACATCCTCCCAGCGACAGCGAGGAGCTATGATGGAGCTCCTGGAGCGGAATATGACATGGAGGGCGCGAAAGAGAGGGGGGTATCGAGAGCTGCGCGGAAAAGGAGGCAAGGGTGGGTAGAGAGAAAATGACTATGGAAAGGGCGAGCGGAGGAGAAAACATCCTCCCAGCGACAGCGAGGAGCTATGATGGAGCTCCTGGAGCGGAATATGACATGGAGGGTTCGAAAGAGAGGGGGGAATCGAGAGCTGCGCGGAGAAGGAGGCAAGGGTGGGTAGAGAGAAAATGACGGTGGAAGGGGCGAGCGGAGGAGAAAACATCCTCCCAGCGACAGTGAGGAGCTATGATGGAACTCCTGGAGCGAAATATGACATGGAGGGTGCGAAAGAGAGGGGGGAATCGAGAGCTGCGCGGAAAAGGAGGCAAGGGTGGGTAGAGAGAAAATGACGGTGGAAGGGGCGAGCAGAGGAGAAAACATCCTCCCAGCGACAGTGAGGAGCTATGATGGAATTCCTGGAGCGGAATATGACATGGAGGGTGCGAAAGAGAGGGGGGAATCGAGAGCTGCGCGGAAAAGGAGGCAAGGGTGGGTAGAGAGAAAATGACGGTGGAAGGGGCGAGCAGAGGAGAAAACATCCTCCCAGCGACAGCGAGGAGCTATGATGGAGCTCCTGGAGCGGGATATGACATGGAGGGTGCGAAAGAGAGGGGGGAATCGAGAGCTGTGCGGAAAAGGAGGCAAGGGTGGGTAGAGAGAAAATGACGGTGGAAGGGGCGAGCGGAGGAGAAAACATCCTCCCAGCGACAGCGAGGAGCTATGATGGAGCTCCTGGAGCGGGATATGACATGGTGGGTGCGAGAGAGAGGGGGGAATCGAGAGCTGCGCGGACAAGGAGGCAAGGGTGGGTGGAGAGAAAATGACGGCGGAAGCAGCGAGCAGAGGAGAAAACATCCTCCCAGCGACAGCGAGGAGCTATGATGGAGCTCCTGGAGCTGGATGTAATATGGAGGGTGCGAGAGAGAGGAGGGAATCGAGAGCTGCGCGGAGAAGGAGGCAAGGGTGGGTAGAGAGAAAATGACGGTGGAAGGGGCGAGCGGAGGAGAAAACATCCTCCCAGCGACAGTGAGGAGCTATGATGGAACTCCTGGAGCGGAATATGACATGGAGGGTGCGAAAGAGAGGGGGGAATCGAGAGCTGCGCGGAGAAGTAGGCAAGGGTGGGTAGAGAGAAAATGACAGGGGAAGGGGCGAGCGGAGGAGAAAACATCCTCCCAGCGACAGTGAGGAGCTATGATGGAACTCCTGGAGCGGAATATGACATGGAGGGTGCGAAAGAGAGGGGGGAATCGAGAGCTGCGCGGAAAAGGAGGCAAGGGTGGGTAGAGAGAAAATGACGGTGGAAGGGGCGAGCGGAGGAGAAAACATCCTCCCAGCGACAGCGAGGAGCTATGATGGAGCTCCTGGAGCTGGATGTAATATGGAGGGTGCGAGAGAGAGGAGGGAATCGAGAGCTGCGCGGAGAAGGAGGCAAGGGTGGGTGGAGAGAAAATGACGGTGGAATCGACGTGCAGAGGAGAAAACATCCTCCCAGCGACAGCGAGGAGCTATGATGGAGCTCCTGGAGCTGGATGTAATATGGAGGGTGCGAGAGAGAGGAGGGAATCGAGAGCTGCGCGGAGAAGGAGGCAAGGGTGGGTAGAGAGAAAATGACGGTGGAAGGGGCGAGCGGAGGAGAAAACATCCTCCCAGCGACAGCGAGGAGCTATGATGGAGCTCCTGGAGCGGAATATGACATGGAGGGTGCGAAAGAGAGGGGGGAATCGAGAGCTGCGCGGAGAAGGAGGCAAGGGTGGGTAGAGAGAAAATGACGGTGGAAGGGGCGAGCGGAGGAGAAAACATCCTCCCAGCGACAGCGAGGAGCTATGATGGAGCTCCTGGAGCGGGATATGACATGGAGGGTGCGAGAGAGAGGGGGGAATCGAGAGCGGCGCGGAGAAGGAGGCAAGGGTGGGTAGAGAGAAAATGACAGCGCGAGCGGAGGAGAAAACATCCTCCCAGCGACAGTGAGGAGCTATGATGGAGCTCCTGGAGCTGGATGTAATATGGAGGGTGCGAGAGAGAGGGGGGAATCGAGAGCAGCGCGGAGAAGGAGGCAAGGGTGGGTAGAGAGAAAATGACGGTGGAAGGGGCGAGCGGAGGAGAAAACATCCTCCCAGCGACAGTGAGGAGCTATGAAGGAGCTCCTGAAGCGGAATATGACATGGAGGGTGCGAAAGAGAGGGGGGAATCGAGAGCTGCGCGGAGAAGGAGGCAAGGGTGGGTAGAGAGAAAATGACGGTGGAAGGGGCGAGCGGAGGAGAAAACATCCTCCCAGCGACAGTGAGGAGCTATAATGGAGCTCCTGGAGCGGGATATGACATGGTGGGTGCGAGAGAGAGGGGGGAATCGAGAGCGGCGCGGAGAAGGAGGCAAGGGTGGGTGGAGAGAAAATGACGGCAGAAGCGGCGAGCAGAGGAGAAAACATCCTCCCAGCGACAGCGAGGAGCTATGATGGAGCTCCTGGAGCTGGATATAATATGGAGGGTGCGAGAGAGAGGGGGGAATCGAGAGCAGCGCAGAGAAGGAGGCAAGGGTGGGTGGAGAGAAAATGACAGCGGAAGGGGCGAGCGGAGGAGAAAACATCCTCCCAGCGACAGCGAGGAGCTATGATGGAGCTCCTGGAGCGGAATATGACATGGAGGGTGCGAAAGAGAGGGGGGAATCGAGAGCTGCGCGGAGAAGGAGGCAAGGGTGGGTAGAGAGAAAATGACGGTGGAAGGGGCGAGCGGAGGAGAAAACATCCTCCCAGCGACAGCGAGGAGCTATGATGGAGCTCCTGGAGCGGGATATGACATGGAGGGTGCGAGAGAGAGGGGGGAATCGAGAGCGGCGCGGAGAAGGAGGCAAGGGTGGGTAGAGAGAAAATGACAGCGGAAGCGGCGAGCGGAGGAGAAAACATCCTCCCAGCGACAGTGAGGAGCTATGATGGAGCTCCTGGAGCTGGATGTAATATGGAGGGTGCGAGAGAGAGGGGGGAATCGAGAGCAGCGCGGAGAAGGAGGCAAGGGTGGGTAGAGAGAAAATGACGGTGGAAGGGGCGAGCGGAGGAGAAAACATCCTCCCAGCGACAGTGAGGAGCTATGAAGGAGCTCCTGAAGCGGAATATGACATGGAGTTTGCGAAAGAGAGGGGGGAATCGAGAGCTGCGCGGAGAAGGAGGCAAGGGTGGGTAGAGAGAAAATGACGGTGGAAGGGGCGAGCGGAGGAGAAAACATCCTCCCAGCGACAGTGAGGAGCTATAATGGAGCTCCTGGAGCGGGATATGACATGGTGGGTGCGAGAGAGAGGGGGGAATCGAGAGCGGCGCGGAGAAGGAGGCAAGGGTGGGTGGAGAGAAAATGACGGCGGAAGCGGCGAGCAGAGGAGAAAACATCCTCCCAGCGACAGCGAGGAGCTATGATGGAGCTCCTGGAGCTGGATATAATATGGAGGGTGCGAGAGAGAGGGGGGAATCGAGAGCAGCGCAGAGAAGGAGGCAAGGGTGGGTGGAGAGAAAATGACAGCGGAAGCGGCGAGCAGAGGAGAAAACATCCTCCCAGCAACAGTGAGGAGCTATAATGGAGCTCCTGGAGCGGGATATGACATGGTGGGTGCGAGAGAGAGGGGGGAATCGAGAGCGGCGCGGAGAAGGAGGCAAGGGTGGGTGGAGAGAAAATGATGGTGGAATCGGCGAGCAGAGGAGAAAACATCCTCCCAGCGACAGCGAGGAGCTATGATGGAGCTCCTGGAGCTGGATGTAATATGGAGGGTGCGAGAGAGAGGAGGGAATCGAGAGCTGCGCGGAGAAGGAGGCAAGGGTGGGTAGAGAGAAAATGACGGTGGAAGGGGCGAGCGGAGGAGAAAACATTCTTCCAGCGACAGTGAGGAGCTATGATGGAACTCCTGGAGCGGAATATGACATGGAGGGTGCGAAAGAGAGGGGGGAATCGAGAGCTGCGCGGAAAAGGAGGCAAGGGTGGGTAGAGAGAAAATGACGGTGGAAGGGGCGAGCGGAGGAGAAAACATCCTCCCAGCGACAGCGAGGAGCTATGATGGAGCTCCTGGAGCGGGATATGACATGGAGGGTGCGAGAGAGAGGGGGGAATCGAGAGCGGCGCGGAGAAGGAGGCAAGGGTGGGTAGAGAGAAAATGACAGCGGAAGCGGCGAGCGGAGGAGAAAACATCCTCCCAGCGACAGCGAGGAGCTATGATGGAGCTCCTGGAGCGGGATATGACATGGAGGGTGCGAGAGAGAGGGGGGAATCGAGAGCGGCGCGGAGAAGGAGGCAAGGGTGGGTAGAGAGAAAATGACAGCGGAAGCGGCGAGCGGAGGAGAAAACATCCTCCCAGCGACAGCGAGGAGCTATGATGGAGCTCCTGGAGCTGGATATAATATGGAGGGTGCGAGAGAGAGGGGGGAATCGAGAGCAGCGCAGAGAAGGAGGCAAGGGTGGGTGGAGAGAAAATGACAGCGGAAGGGGCGAGCGGAGGAGAAAACATCCTCCCAGCGACAGCGAGGAGCTATGATGGAGCTCCTGGAGCGGAATATGACATGGAGGGTGCGAAAGAGAGGGGGGAATCGAGAGCTGCGCGGAGAAGGAGGCAAGGGTGGGTAGAGAGAAAATGACGGTGGAAGGGGCGAGCGGAGGAGAAAACATCCTCCCAGCGACAGCGAGGAGCTATGATGGAGCTCCTGGAGCGGGATATGACATGGAGGGTGCGAGAGAGAGGGGGGAATCGAGAGCGGCGCGGAGAAGGAGGCAAGGGTGGGTAGAGAGAAAATGACAGCGGAAGCGGCGAGCGGAGGAGAAAACATCCTCCCAGCGACAGTGAGGAGCTATGATGGAGCTCCTGGAGCTGGATGTAATATGGAGGGTGCGAGAGAGAGGGGGGAATCGAGAGCAGCGCGGAGAAGGAGGCAAGGGTGGGTAGAGAGAAAATGACGGTGGAAGGGGCGAGCGGAGGAGAAAACATCCTCCCAGCGACAGTGAGGAGCTATGAAGGAGCTCCTGAAGCGGAATATGACATGGAGTTTGCGAAAGAGAGGGGGGAATCGAGAGCTGCGCGGAGAAGGAGGCAAGGGTGGGTAGAGAGAAAATGACGGTGGAAGGGGCGAGCGGAGGAGAAAACATCCTCCCAGCGACAGTGAGGAGCTATAATGGAGCTCCTGGAGCGGGATATGACATGGTGGGTGCGAGAGAGAGGGGGGAATCGAGAGCGGCGCGGAGAAGGAGGCAAGGGTGGGTGGAGAGAAAATGACGGCGGAAGCGGCGAGCAGAGGAGAAAACATCCTCCCAGCGACAGCGAGGAGCTATGATGGAGCTCCTGGAGCTGGATATAATATGGAGGGTGCGAGAGAGAGGGGGGAATCGAGAGCAGCGCAGAGAAGGAGGCAAGGGTGGGTGGAGAGAAAATGACAGCGGAAGCGGCGAGCAGAGGAGAAAACATCCTCCCAGCAACAGTGAGGAGCTATAATGGAGCTCCTGGAGCGGGATATGACATGGTGGGTGCGAGAGAGAGGGGGGAATCGAGAGCGGCGCGGAGAAGGAGGCAAGGGTGGGTGGAGAGAAAATGACGGTGGAATCGGCGAGCAGAGGAGAAAACATCCTCCCAGCGACAGCGAGGAGCTATGATGGAGCTCCTGGAGCTGGATGTAATATGGAGGGTGCGAGAGAGAGGAGGGAATCGAGAGCTGCGCGGAGAAGGAGGCAAGGGTGGGTAGAGAGAAAATGACGGTGGAAGGGGCGAGCGGAGGAGAAAACATTCTTCCAGCGACAGTGAGGAGCTATGATGGAACTCCTGGAGCGGAATATGACATGGAGGGTGCGAAAGAGAGGGGGGAATCGAGAGCTGCGCGGAAAAGGAGGCAAGGGTGGGTAGAGAGAAAATGACGGTGGAAGGGGCGAGCGGAGGAGAAAACATCCTCCCAGCGACAGCGAGGAGCTATGATGGAGCTCCTGGAGCGGAATATGACATGGAGGGTGCGAAAGAGAGGGGGGAATCGAGAGCTGCGCGGAAAAGGAGGCAAGGGTGGGTAGAGAGAAAATGACGGTGGAAGGGGCGAGCGGAGGAGAAAACATCCTCCCAGCGACAGCGAGGAGCTATGATGGAGCTCCTGGAGCGGAATATGACATGGAGGGTTCGAAAGAGAGGGGGGAATCGAGAGCTGCGCGGAAAAGGAGGCAAGGGTGGGTAGAGAGAAAATGACGGTGGAAGGGGCGAGCGGAGGAGAAAACATCCTCCCAGCGACAGTGAGGAGCTATGATGGAACTCCTGGAGCGAAATATGACATGGAGGGTGCGAAAGAGAGGGGGGAATCGAGAGCTGCGCGGAAAAGGAGGCAAGGGTGGGTAGAGAGAAAATGACGGTGGAAGGGGCGAGCAGAGGAGAAAACATCCTCCCAGCGACAGTGAGGAGCTATGATGGAAATCCTGGAGCGGAATATGACATGGAGGGTGCGAAAGAGAGGGGGGAATCGAGAGCTGCGCGGAAAAGGAGGCAAGGGTGGGTAGAGAGAAAATGACGGTGGAAGGGGCGAGCAGAGGAGAAAACATCCTCCCAGCGACAGCGAGGAGCTATGATGGAGCTCCTGGAGCGGGATATGACATGGAGGGTGCGAAAGAGAGGGGGGAATCGAGAGCTGCGCGGAAAAGGAGGCAAGGGTGGGTAGAGAGAAAATGACGGTGGAAGGGGCGAGCAGAGGAGAAAACATCCTCCCAGCGACAGCGAGGAGCTATGATGGAGCTCCTGGAGCGGGATATGACATGGAGGGTGCGAAAGAGAGGGGGGAATCGAGAGCTGCGCGGAAAAGGAGGCAAGGGTGGGTAGAGAGAAAATGACCGTGGAAGGGGCGAGCGGAGGAGAAAACATCCTCCCAGCGACAGCGAGGAGCTATGATGGAGCTCCTGGAGCGGGATATGACATGGTGGGTGCGAGAGAGAGGGGGGAATCGAGAGCTGCGCGGACAAGGAGGCAAGGGTGGGTGGAGAGAAAATGACGGCGGAAGCAGCGAGCAGAGGAGAAAACATCCTCCCAGCGACAGCGAGGAGATATGATGGAGCTCCTGGAGCTGGATGTAATATGGAGGGTGCGAGAGAGAGGAGGGAATCGAGAGCTGCGCGGAGAAGGAGGCAAGTGTGGGTAGAGAGAAAATGACGGTGGAAGGGGCGAGCGGAGGAGAAAACATCCTCCCAGCGACAGTGAGGAGCTATGATGGAACTCCTGGAGCGGAATATGACATGGAGGGTGCGAAAGAGAGGGGGGAATCGAGAGCTGCGCGGAGAAGTAGGCAAGGGTGGGTAGAGAGAAAATGACAGGGGAAGGGGCGAGCGGAGGAGAAAACATTTTCCCAGCGACAGTGAGGAGCTATGATGGAACTCCTGGAGCGGAATATGACATGGAGGGTGCGAAAGAGAGGGGGGAATCGAGAGCTGCGCGGAAAAGGAGGCAAGGGTGGGTAGAGAGAAAATGACGGTGGAAGGGGCGAGCGGAGGAGAAAACATCCTCCCAGCGACAGCGAGGAGCTATGATGGAGCTCCTGGAGCTGGATGTAATATGGAGGGTGCGAGAGAGAGGAGGGAATCGAGAGCTGCGCGGAGAAGGAGGCAAGGGTGGGTGGAGAGAAAATGACGGTGGAATCGGCGTGCAGAGGAGAAAACATCCTCCCAGCGACAGCGAGGAGCTATGATGGAGCTCCTGGAGCTGGATGTAATATGGAGGGTGCGAGAGAGAGGAGGGAATCGAGAGCTGCGCGGAGAAGGAGGCAAGGGTGGGTAGAGAGAAAATGACGGTGGAAGGGGCGAGCGGAGGAGAAAACATCCTCCCAGCGACAGCGAGGAGCTATGATGGAGCTCCTGGAGCGGAATATGACATGGAGGGTGCGAAAGAGAGGGGGGAATCGAGAGCTGCGCGGAGAAGGAGGCAAGGGTGGGTAGAGAGAAAATGACGGTGGAAGGGGCGAGCGGAGGAGAAAACATCCTCCCAGCGACAGCGAGGAGCTATGATGGAGCTCCTGGAGCGGGATATGACATGGAGGGTGCGAGAGAGAGGGGGGAATCGAGAGCGGCGCGGAGAAGGAGGCAAGGGTGGGTAGAGAGAAAATGACAGCGGAAGCGGCGAGCGGAGGAGAAAACATCCTCCCAGCGACAGCGAGGAGCTATGATGGAGCTCCTGGAGCTGGATGTAATATGGAGGGTGCGAGAGAGAGGGGGGAATCGAGAGCAGCGCGGAGAAGGAGGCAAGGGTGGGTAGAGAGAAAATGACTTTGGAAGGGGCGAGCGGAGGAGAAAACATCCTCCCAGCGACAGTGAGGAGCTATAATGGAGCTCCTGGAGCGGGATATGACATGGTGGGTGCGAGAGAGAGGGGGGAATCGAGAGCGGCGCGGAGAAGGAGGCAAGGGTGGGTAGAGAGAAAATAACGGTGGAAGGGGCGAGCGGAGGAGAAAACATCCTTCCAGCGACAGCGAGGAGCTATGATGGAGCTCCTGGAGCTGGATGTAATATGGAGGGTGCGAGAGAGAGGAGGGAATCGAGAGCTGCGCGGAGAAGGAGGCAAGGGTGGGTGGAGAGAAAATGACGGTGGAAGGGGCGAACGGAGGAGAAAACATCCTCCCAGCGACAGTGAGGAGCTATAATGGAGCTCCTGGAGCGGGATATGACATGGAGGGTGCGAGAGAGAAGGGGGAATCAAGAGCAGCGCGGAGAAGGAGGCAAGGGTGGGTGGAGAGAAAATAACGGCGGAAGCGGCGAGCGGAGGAGAAAACATCCTTCCAGCAACAGCGAGGAGCTATGATGGAGCTCCTGGAGCTGGATATAATATGGAGGGTGCGAGAGAGAGGGGGGAATCAAGAGCAGCGCAGAGAAGGAGGCAAGGGTGGGTGGAGAGAAAATGACAGCGGAAGCGGCGAGCAGAGGAGAAAACATCCTCCCAGCGACAGTGAGGAGCTATAATGGAGCTCCTGGAGCGGGATATGACATGGTGGGTGCGAGAGAGAGGGGGGAATCGAGAGCGGCGCGGAGAAGGAGGCAAGGGTGGGTGGAGAGAAAATGACGGCGGAAGCGGCGAGCAGAGGAGAAAACATCCTCCCAGCGACAGCGAGGAGCTATGATGGAGCTCCTGGAGCAGAATATGACATGGTGGGTGCGAAAGAGAGGGGGGAATCGAGAGCTGCGCGGAGAAGGAGGCAAGGGTGGGTAGAGAGAAAATGACGGTGGAAGGGGCGAGCGGAGGAGAAAACATCCTCCCAGCAACAGCGAGGAGCTATGATTGAGCTCCTGGAGCGGGATATGACATGGAGGGTGCGAGAGAGAAGGGGGAATCAAGAGCAGCGCGGAGAAGGAGGCAAGGGTGGGTGGAGAGAAAATAACGGTGGAAGCGGCGAGCGGAGGAGAAAACATCCTTCCAGCGACAGCGAGGAGCTATGATGGAGCTCCTGGAGCTGGATATAATATGGAGGGTGCGAGAGAGAGGGGGGAATTGAGAGCGGCGCGGAGAAGGAGGCAAGGGTGGGTGGAGAGAAAATGACGGCGGAAGCGGCGAGCAGAGGAGAAAACATCCTCCCAGCGACAGCAAGGAGCTATGATGGAGCTCCTGGAGCGGAATATGACATGGAGGGTGCGAAAGAGAGGGGGGAATCGAGAGCTGCGCGGAGAAGGAGGCAAGGGTGGGTAGAGAGAAAATGTTGGTGGAAGGGGCGAGCGGAGGAGAAAACATCCTCCCAGCGACAGCGAGGAGCTATGATGGAGCTCCTGGAGCTGGATGTAATATGGAGGGTGTGAGAGAGAGGAGGGAATCGAGAGCTGCGCGGAGAAGGAGGCAAGGGTGGGTAGAGAGAAAATGACGGTGCAAGGGGCGAGCGGAGGAGACAACATCCTCCCAGCGACAGCGAGGAGCTATGATGGAGCTCCTGGAGCTGGATGTAATATGGAGGGTGCGAGAGAGAGGAGGGAATCGAGAGCTGCACGGAGAAGGAGGCAAGGGTGGGTAGAGAGAAAATGATGGTGGAAGGGGCGAGTGGAGGAGAAAACATCCTCCCAGCGACAGCGAGGAGCTATGATGGAGCTCCTGGAGCGGAATATGACATGGAGGGTGCGAAAGAGAGGGGGGAATCGAGAGCTGCGCGGAGAAGGAGGCAAGGGTGGGTAGAGAGAAAATGACGGTGGAAGGGGAGAGCGGAGGAGAAAACATCCTCCCAGCGACAGCGAGGAGCTATGATGGAGCTCCTGGAGCTGGATGTAATATGGAGGGTGCGAGAGAGAGGAGGGAATCGAGAGCTGCGCGGAGAAGGAGGCAAGGGTGGGTAGAGAGAAAATGACGGTGGAAGGGGCGACCGGAGGAGAAAACATCCTCCCAGCGACAGTCAGGAGCTATAATGGAGCTCCTGGAGCGGGATATGACATGGTGGGTGCGAGAGAGAGGGGGGAATCGAGAGCGGCGCGGAGAAGGAGGCAAGGGTGGGTAAAGATAAAATGACAGCGGAAGCGGCGAGCAGAGGAGAAAACATCCTCCCAGCGACAGCGAGGAGCTATGATGGAGCTCCTGGAGCTGGATATAATATGGAGGGTGCGAGAGAGAGGGGGGAATTGAGAGCGGCGCGGAGAAGGAGGCAAGGGTGGGTGGAGAGAAAATGACGGCGGAAGCGGCGAGCAGAGGAGAAAACATCCTCCCAGCGACAGCAAGGAGCTATGATGGAGCTCCTGGAGCGGAATATGACATGGAGGGTGCGAGAGAGAAGGGGGAATCAAGAGCAGCGCGGAGAAGGAGGCAAGGGTGGGTGGAGAGAAAATAACGGCGGAAGCGGCGAGCGGAGGAGAAAACATCCTTCCAGCGACAGCGAGGAGCTATGATGGAGCTCCTGGAGCTGGATATAATATGGAGGGTGCGAGAGAGAGGGGGGAATCAAGAGCAGCGCAGAGAAGGAGGCAAGGGTGGGTGGAGAGAAAATGACAGCGGAAGCGGCGAGCAGAGGAGAAAACATCCTCCCAGCGACAGTGAGGAGCTATAATGGAGCTCCTGGAGCGGGATATGACATGGTGGGTGCGAGAGAGAGGGGGGAATCGAGAGCGGCGCGGAGAAGGAGGCAAGGGTGGGTGGAGAGAAAATGACGGCGGAAGCGGCGAGCAGAGGAGAAAACATCCTCCCAGCGACAGCGAGGAGCTATGATGGAGCTCCTGGAGCAGAATATGACATGGTGGGTGCGAAAGAGAGGGGGGAATCGAGAGCTGCGCGGAGAAGGAGGCAAGGGTGGGTAGAGAGAAAATGACGGTGGAAGGGGCGAGCGGAGGAGAAAACATCCTCCCAGCAACAGCGAGGAGCTATGATTGAGCTCCTGGAGCGGGATATGACATGGAGGGTGCGAGAGAGAAGGGGGAATCAAGAGCAGCGCGGAGAAGGAGGCAAGGGTGGGTGGAGAGAAAATAACGGTGGAAGCGGCGAGCGGAGGAGAAAACATCCTTCCAGCGACAGCGAGGAGCTATGATGGAGCTCCTGGAGCTGGATATAATATGGAGGGTGCGAGAGAGAGGGGGGAATTGAGAGCGGCGCGGAGAAGGAGGCAAGGGTGGGTGGAGAGAAAATGACGGCGGAAGCGGCGAGCAGAGGAGAAAACATCCTCCCAGCGACAGCAAGGAGCTATGATGGAGCTCCTGGAGCGGAATATGACATGGAGGGTGCGAAAGAGAGGGGGGAATCGAGAGCTGCGCGGAGAAGGAGGCAAGGGTGGGTAGAGAGAAAATGTTGGTGGAAGGGGCGAGCGGAGGAGAAAACATCCTCCCAGCGACAGCGAGGAGCTATGATGGAGCTCCTGGAGCTGGATGTAATATGGAGGGTGTGAGAGAGAGGAGGGAATCGAGAGCTGCGCGGAGAAGGAGGCAAGGGTGGGTAGAGAGAAAATGACGGTGCAAGGGGCGAGCGGAGGAGACAACATCCTCCCAGCGACAGCGAGGAGCTATGATGGAGCTCCTGGAGCTGGATGTAATATGGAGGGTGCGAGAGAGAGGAGGGAATCGAGAGCTGCACGGAGAAGGAGGCAAGGGTGGGTAGAGAGAAAATGATGGTGGAAGGGGCGAGTGGAGGAGAAAACATCCTCCCAGCGACAGCGAGGAGCTATGATGGAGCTCCTGGAGCGGAATATGACATGGAGGGTGCGAAAGAGAGGGGGGAATCGAGAGCTGCGCGGAGAAGGAGGCAAGGGTGGGTAGAGAGAAAATGACGGTGGAAGGGGAGAGCGGAGGAGAAAACATCCTCCCAGCGACAGCGAGGAGCTATGATGGAGCTCCTGGAGCTGGATGTAATATGGAGGGTGCGAGAGAGAGGAGGGAATCGAGAGCTGCGCGGAGAAGGAGGCAAGGGTGGGTAGAGAGAAAATGACGGTGGAAGGGGCGACCGGAGGAGAAAACATCCTCCCAGCGACAGTCAGGAGCTATAATGGAGCTCCTGGAGCGGGATATGACATGGTGGGTGCGAGAGAGAGGGGGGAATCGAGAGCGGCGCGGAGAAGGAGGCAAGGGTGGGTAAAGATAAAATGACAGCGGAAGCGGCGAGCAGAGGAGAAAACATCCTCCCAGCGACAGCGAGGAGCTATGATGGAGCTCCTGGAGCTGGATATAATATGGAGGGTGCGAGAGAGAGGGGGGAATTGAGAGCGGCGCGGAGAAGGAGGCAAGGGTGGGTGGAGAGAAAATGACGGCGGAAGCGGCGAGCAGAGGAGAAAACATCCTCCCAGCGACAGCAAGGAGCTATGATGGAGCTCCTGGAGCGGAATATGACATGGAGGGTGCGAAAGAGAGGGGGGAATCGAGAGCTGCGCGGAGAAGGAGGCAAGGGTGGGTAGAGAGAAAATGTTGGTGGAAGGGGCGAGCGGAGGAGAAAACATCCTCCCAGCGACAGCGAGGAGCTATGATGGAGCTCCTGGAGCTGGATGTAATATGGAGGGTGTGAGAGAGAGGAGGGAATCGAGAGCTGCGCGGAGAAGGAGGCAAGGGTGGGTAGAGAGAAAATGACGGTGCAAGGGGCGAGCGGAGGAGACAACATCCTCCCAGCGACAGCGAGGAGCTATGATGGAGCTCCTGGAGCTGGATGTAATATGGAGGGTGCGAGAGAGAGGAGGGAATCGAGAGCTGCACGGAGAAGGAGGCAAGGGTGGGTAGAGAGAAAATGATGGTGGAAGGGGCGAGTGGAGGAGAAAACATCCTCCCAGCGACAGCGAGGAGCTATGATGGAGCTCCTGGAGCGGAATATGACATGGAGGGTGCGAAAGAGAGGGGGGAATCGAGAGCTGCGCGGAGAAGGAGGCAAGGGTGGGTAGAGAGAAAATGACGGTGGAAGGGGAGAGCGGAGGAGAAAACATCCTCCCAGCGACAGCGAGGAGCTATGATGGAGCTCCTGGAGCTGGATGTAATATGGAGGGTGCGAGAGAGAGGAGGGAATCGAGAGCTGCGCGGAGAAGGAGGCAAGGGTGGGTAGAGAGAAAATGACGGTGGAAGGGGCGACCGGAGGAGAAAACATCCTCCCAGCGACAGTCAGGAGCTATAATGGAGCTCCTGGAGCGGGATATGACATGGTGGGTGCGAGAGAGAGGGGGGAATCGAGAGCGGCGCGGAGAAGGAGGCAAGGGTGGGTAAAGATAAAATGACAGCGGAAGCGGCGAGCAGAGGAGAAAACATCCTCCCAGCGACAGCGAGGAGCTATGATGGAGCTCCTGGAGCTAGATGTAATATGGAGGGTGCGAGAGAGAGGAGGGAATCGAGAGCTGCGCGGAGAAGGAGGCAAGGGTGGGTAGAGAGAAAATGACAGCGGAAGCGGCGAGCAGAGGAGAAAACATCCTCCCAGCGACAGTGAGGAGCTATAATGGAGCTCCTGGAGCGGAATATGACATGGAGGGTGCGAAAGAGAGGGGGGAATCGAGAGCTGCGCGGAGAAGGAGGCAAGGGTGGGTAGAGAGAAAATGACGGTGGAAGGGGCGAGCGGAGGAGAAAACATCCTCCCAGCGACAGCGAGGAGCTATGATGGAGCTCCTGGAACTGGATGTAATATGGAGGGTGCGAGACAGAGGAGGGAATCGAGAGCTGCGCGGAGAAGGAGGCAAGGGTGGGTAGAGAGAAAATGACGGTGGAAGGGGCGAGCGGAGGAGAAAACATCCTCCCAGCGACAGTCAGGAGCTATAATGGAGCTCCTGGAGCGGAATATGAGATGGAGGGTGCGAAAGAGAGGGGGGAATCGAGAGCTGCGCGGAGAAGGAGGCAAGGGTGGGTAGAAAGAAAATGACGGTGGAAGGGGCGAGCGGAGGAGAAAACATCCTCCCAGCGACAGCGAGGAGCTATGATGGAGCTCCTGGAGCGGAATATGACATGGAGGGTGCGAAAGAGAGGGGGGAATCGAGATCTGCGCGGAGAAGTAGGCAAAGGTGGGTAGAGAGAAAATGACGGGGGAAGGGGCGAGCGGAGGAGAAAACATCCTCCCAGCGACAGCGAGGAGCTATGATGGAGCTCCTGGAGCGGAATATGACATGGAGGGTGCGAAAGAGAGGGGGGAATCGAGAGCTGCGCGGAGAAGGAGGCAAGGGTGGGTAGAGAGAAAATGACGGTGGAAGGGGCGAGCGGAGGAGAAAACATCCTCCCAGCAACAGCGAGAAGCTATGATGGAGCTCCTGGAGCGGAATATGACATGGAGGGTGCGAAAGAGAGGGGGGAATCGAGAGCTGCGCGGAAAAGGAGGAAAGGGTGGGTAGAGAGAAAATGACGGTGGAAGGGGCGAGCGGAGGAGAAAACATCCTCCCAGCGACAGCGAGGAGCTATGATGGAGCTCCTGGAGCGGAATATGACATGGAGGGTGCGAAAGAGAGGGGGGAATCGAGAGCTGCGCGGAAAAGGAGGAAAGGGTGGGTAGAGAGAAAATGACGGTGGAAGGGGCGAGCGGAGGAGAAAACATCCTCCCAGCGACAGCGAGGAGCTATGATGGAGCTCCTGGAGCGGAATATGACATGGAGGGTGCGAAAGAGAGGGGGGAATCGAGAGCTGCGCGGAGAAGGAGGCAAGGGTGGGTAGAGAGAAAATGACGGTGGAAGGGGCGAGCGGACGAGAAAACATCCTCCCAGCGACAGTGAGGAGCTATGATGGAACTCCTGGAGCGGAATATGACATGGAGAGTGCGAAAGAGAGGGGGGAATCGAGAGCTGCGCGGAAAAGGAGGCAAGGGTGGGTAGAGAGAAAATGACGGTGGAAGGGGCGAGCGGAGGAGAAAACATCCTCCCAGCGACAGCGAGGAGCTATGATGGAGCTCCTGGAGCGGAATATGACATGGAGGGTTCGAAAGAGAGGGGGGAATCGAGAGCTGCGCGGAAAAGGAGGCAAGGGTGGGTAGAGAGAAAATGACGGTGGAAGGGGCGAGCGGAGGAGAAAACATCCTCCCAGCGACAGCGAGGAGCTATGATGGAGCTCCTGGAGCGGAATATGACATGGAGGGTGCGAAAGAGAGGGGGGAATCGAGAGCTGCGCGGAAAAGGAGGCAAGGGTGGGTAGAGAGAAAATGACGGTGGAAGGGGCGAGCGGAGGAGAAAACATCCTCCCAGCGACAGCGAGGAGCTATGATGGAGCTCCTGGAGCGGAATATGACATGGAGGGTTCGAAAGAGAGGGGGGAATCGAGAGCTGCGCGGAGAAGGAGGCAAGGGTGGGTAGAGAGAAAATGACGGTGGAAGGGGCGAGCGGAGGAGAAAACATCCTCCCAGCGACAGCGAGGAGCTATGATGGAACTCCTGGAGCGAAATATGACATGGAGGGTGCGAAAGAGAGGGGGGAATCGAGAGCTGCGCGGAGAAGGAGGCAAGGGTGGGTAGAGAGAAAATGATGGGGGAAGGGGCGAGCGGAGGAGAAAACATCCTCCCAGCGACAGTGAGGAGCTATGATGGAACTCCTGGAGCGGAATATGACATGGAGAGTGCGAAAGAGAGGGGGGAATCGAGAGCTGCGCGGAAAAGGAGGCAAGGGTGGGTAGAGAGAAAATGACGGTGGAAGGGGCGAGCGGAGGAGAAAACATCCTCCCAGCGACAGCGAGGAGCTATGATGGAGCTCCTGGAGCGGAATATGACATGGAGGGTTCGAAAGAGAGGGGGGAATCGAGAGCTGCGCGGAAAAGGAGGCAAGGGTGGGTAGAGAGAAAATGACGGTGGAAGGGGCGAGCGGAGGAGAAAACATCCTCCCAGCGACAGCGAGGAGCTATGATGGAGCTCCTGGAGCGGAATATGACATGGAGGGTGCGAAAGAGAGGGGGGAATCGAGAGCTGCGCGGAAAAGGAGGCAAGGGTGGGTAGAGAGAAAATGACGGTGGAAGGGGCGAGCGGAGGAGAAAACATCCTCCCAGCGACAGCGAGGAGCTATGATGGAGCTCCTGGAGCGGAATATGACATGGAGGGTTCGAAAGAGAGGGGGGAATCGAGAGCTGCGCGGAGAAGGAGGCAAGGGTGGGTAGAGAGAAAATGACGGTGGAAGGGGCGAGCGGAGGAGAAAACATCCTCCCAGCGACAGTGAGGAGCTATGATGGAACTCCTGGAGCGAAATATGACATGGAGGGTGCGAAAGAGAGGGGGGAATCGAGAGCTGCGCGGAGAAGGAGGCAAGGGTGGGTAGAGAGAAAATGATGGGGGAAGGGGCGAGCGGAGGAGAAAACATCCTCCCAGCGACAGTGAGGAGCTATGATGGAACTCCTGGAGCGGAATATGACATGGAGGGTGCGAAAGAGAGGGGGGAATTGAGAGCTGCGCGGAAAAGGAGGCAAGGGTGGGTAGAGAGAAAATGACGGTGGAAGGGGCGAGCGGAGGAGAAAACATCCTCCCAGCGACAGCGAGGAGCTATGATGGAGCTCCTGGAGCGGAATATGACATGGAGGGTTCGAAAGAGAGGGGGGAATCGAGAGCTGCGCGGAGAAGGAGGCAAGGGTGGGTAGAGAGAAAATGACGGTGGAAGGGGCGAGCGGAGGAGAAAACATCCTCCCAGCGACAGCGAGGAGCTATGATGGAGCTCCTGGAGCGGAATATGACATGGAGGGTTCGAAAGAGAGGGGGGAATCGAGAGCTGCGCGGAGAAGGAGGCAAGGGTGGGTAGAGAGAAAATGACGGTGGAAGGGGCGAGCGGAGGAGAAAACATCCTCCCAGCGACAGTGAGGAGCTATGATGGAACTCCTGGAGCGAAATATGACATGGAGGGTGCGAAAGAGAGGGGGGAATCGAGAGCTGCGCGGAGAAGGAGGCAAGGGTGGGTAGAGAGAAAATGATGGGGGAAGGGGCGAGCGGAGGAGAAAACATCCTCCCAGCGACAGTGAGGAGCTATGATGGAACTCCTGGAGCGGAATATGACATGGAGGGTGCGAAAGAGAGGGGGGAATTGAGAGCTGCGCGGAAAAGGAGGCAAGGGTGGGTAGAGAGAAAATGACGGTGGAAGGGGCGAGCGGAGGAAAAAAACATCCTCCCAGGGACAGCGAGGAGCTATGATGGAGCTCCTGGAGCGGAATATGACATGGAGGGTTCGAAAGAGAGGGGGGAATCGAGAGCTGCGCGGAAAAGGAGGCAAGGGTGGGTAGAGAGAAAATGACGGTGGAAGGGGCGAGCGGAGGAGAAAACATCCTCCCAGCGACAGTGAGGAGCTATGATGGAACTCCTGGAGCGGAATATGACATGGAGGGTGCGAAAGAGAGGGGGGAATCGAGAGCTGCGCGGAGAAGGAGGCAAGGGTGGGTAGAGAGAAAATGACAGTGGAAGGGGCGAGCGGAGGAGAAAACATCCTCCCAGCGACAGCGAGGAGCTAAGATGGAGCTCCTGGAGCTGGATGTAATATGGAGGGTGCGAGAGAGAGGAGGGAATCGAGAGCTGCGCGGAGAAGGAGGCAAGGGTGGGTAGAGAGAAAATGACGGTGGAAGGGGCGAGCGGAGGAGAAAACATCCTCCCAGCAACAGCGAGGAGCTATGATGGAGCTCCTGGAGCGGAATATGACATGGAGGGTGCGAAAGAGAGGGGGGAATCGAGAGCTGCGCGGAAAAGGAGGAAAGGGTGGGTAGAGAGAAAATGACGGTGGAAGGGGCGAGCGGAGGAGAAAACATCCTCCCAGCGACAGCGAGGAGCTATGATGGAGCTCCTGGAGCGGAATATGACATGGAGGGTGCGAAAGAGAGGGGGGAATCGAGAGCTGCGCGGAAAAGGAGGAAAGGGTGGGTAGAGAGAAAATGACGGTGGAAGGGGCGAGCGGAGGAGAAAACATCCTCCCAGCGACAGCGAGGAGCTATGATGGAGCTCCTGGAGCGGAATATGACATGGAGGGTGCGAAAGAGAGGGGGGAATCGAGAGCTGCGCGGAGAAGGAGGCAAGGGTGGGTAGAGAGAAAATGACGGTGGAAGGGGCGAGCGGACGAGAAAACATCCTCCCAGCGACAGTGAGGAGCTATGATGGAACTCCTGGAGCGGAATATGACATGGAGAGTGCGAAAGAGAGGGGGGAATCGAGAGCTGCGCGGAAAAGGAGGCAAGGGTGGGTAGAGAGAAAATGACGGTGGAAGGGGCGAGCGGAGGAGAAAACATCCTCCCAGCGACAGCGAGGAGCTATGATGGAGCTCCTGGAGCGGAATATGACATGGAGGGTTCGAAAGAGAGGGGGGAATCGAGAGCTGCGCGGAAAAGGAGGCAAGGGTGGGTAGAGAGAAAATGACGGTGGAAGGGGCGAGCGGAGGAGAAAACATCCTCCCAGCGACAGCGAGGAGCTATGATGGAGCTCCTGGAGCGGAATATGACATGGAGGGTGCGAAAGAGAGGGGGGAATCGAGAGCTGCGCGGAAAAGGAGGCAAGGGTGGGTAGAGAGAAAATGACGGTGGAAGGGGCGAGCGGAGGAGAAAACATCCTCCCAGCGACAGCGAGGAGCTATGATGGAGCTCCTGGAGCGGAATATGACATGGAGGGTTCGAAAGAGAGGGGGGAATCGAGAGCTGCGCGGAGAAGGAGGCAAGGGTGGGTAGAGAGAAAATGACGGTGGAAGGGGCGAGCGGAGGAGAAAACATCCTCCCAGCGACAGTGAGGAGCTATGATGGAACTCCTGGAGCGAAATATGACATGGAGGGTGCGAAAGAGAGGGGGGAATCGAGAGCTGCGCGGAGAAGGAGGCAAGGGTGGGTAGAGAGAAAATGATGGGGGAAGGGGCGAGCGGAGGAGAAAACATCCTCCCAGCGACAGTGAGGAGCTATGATGGAACTCCTGGAGCGGAATATGACATGGAGGGTGCGAAAGAGAGGGGGGAATTGAGAGCTGCGCGGAAAAGGAGGCAAGGGTGGGTAGAGAGAAAATGACGGTGGAAGGGGCGAGCGGAGGAAAAAAACATCCTCCCAGGGACAGCGAGGAGCTATGATGGAGCTCCTGGAGCGGAATATGACATGGAGGGTTCGAAAGAGAGGGGGGAATCGAGAGCTGCGCGGAAAAGGAGGCAAGGGTGGGTAGAGAGAAAATGACGGTGGAAGGGGCGAGCGGAGGAGAAAACATCCTCCCAGCGACAGTGAGGAGCTATGATGGAACTCCTGGAGCGGAATATGACATGGAGGGTGCGAAAGAGAGGGGGGAATCGAGAGCTGCGCGGAGAAGGAGGCAAGGGTGGGTAGAGAGAAAATGACAGTGGAAGGGGCGAGCGGAGGAGAAAACATCCTCCCAGCGACAGCGAGGAGCTATGATGGAGCTCCTGGAGCTGGATGTAATATGGAGGGTGCGAGAGAGAGGAGGGAATCGAGAGCTGCGGGGAAAAGGAGGCAAGGGTGGGTAGAGAGAAAATGACGGTGGAAGGGGCGAGCGGAGGAGAAAACATCCTCCCAGCGACAGCGAGGAGCTATGATGGAGCTCCTGGAGCGGAATATGACATGGAGGGTGCAAAAGAGAGGGGGGAATCAAGAGCAGCGCGGAGAAGGAGGCAAGGGTGGGTGGAGAGAAAATAACGGCGGAAGCGGCGAGCAGAGGAGAAAACATCCTCCCAGCGACAGCGAGGAGCTATGATGGAGCTCCTGGAGCTGGATGTAATATGAAGGGTGCGAGAGAGAGGAGGGAATCGAGAGCTGCGCGGAGAAGGAGGCAAGGGTGGGTAGAGAGAAAATGACGGTGGAAGGGGCGAGCGGAGGAGAAAACATCCTCCCAGTGACAGTGAGGAGCTATGATGGAACTCCTGGAGCGGGATATGACATGGAGGGTGCGAAAGAGAGGGGGGAATCGAGAGCTGCGCGGAAAAGGAGGCAAGGATGGGTAGAGAGAAAATGACGGTGGAAGGGGCGAGCGGAGGAGAAAACATCCTCCCAGCGACAGCGAGGAGCTATGATGGAACTCCTGGAGCGGAATATGACATGGAGGGTGCGAAAGAGAGGGGGGAATCGAGAGCTGCGCGGAAAAGGAGGCAAGGGTGGGTAGAGAGAAAATGACGGTGGAAGGGGCGAGCGGAGGAGAAAACATCCTCCCAGCGACAGCGATGAGCTATGATGGAGCTCCTGGAGCGGAATATGACATGGAGGGTGCGAAAGAGAGGGGGGAATCAAGAGCTGCGCGGAGAAGGGGGCAAGGGTGGGTAGAGAGAAAATGACGGTGGAAGGGGCGAGCGGAGGAGAAAACATCCTCCCAGCGACAGCGAGGAGCTATGATGGAGCTCCTGGAGCGGAATATGACATGGAGGGTGCGAAAGAGAGGGGGGAATCGAGAGCTGCGCGGAGAAGGGGGCAAGGGTGGGTAGAGAGAAAATGACGGTGGAAGGGGCGAGCGGAGGAGAAAACATCCTCCCAGCGACAGCGAGGAGCTATGATGGAGCTCCTGGAGCGGAATATGACATGGAGGGTGCGAAAGAGAGGGGGGAATCGAGAGCTGCGCGGAAAAGGAGGCAAGGGTGGGTAGAGAGAAAATGACGGTGGAAGGGGCGAGCGGAGGAGAAAACATCCTCCCAGCGACAGCGAGGAGCTATGATGGAGCTCCTGGAGCGGAATATGACATGGAGGGTTCGAAAGAGAGGGGGGAATCGAGAGCTGCGCGGAGAAGGAGGCAAGGGTGGGTAGAGAGAAAATGACGGTGGAAGGGGCGAGCGGAGGAGAAAACATCCTCCCAGCGACAGTGAGGAGCTATGATGGAACTCCTGGAGCGAAATATGACATGGAGGGTGCGAAAGAGAGGGGGGTATCGAGAGCTGCGCGGAGAAGGAGGCAAGGGTGGGTAGAGAGAAAATGATGGGGGAAGGGGCGAGCGGAGGAGAAAACATCCTCCCAGCGACAGTGAGGAGCTATGATGGAACTCCTGGAGCGGAATATGACATGGAGGGTGCGAAAGAGAGGGGGGAATTGAGAGCTGCGCGGAAAAGGAGGCAAGGGTGGGTAGAGAGAAAATGACGGTGGAAGGGGCGAGCGGAGGAAAAAAACATCCTCCCAGGGACAGCGAGGAGCTATGATGGAGCTCCTGGAGCGGAATATGACATGGAGGGTTCGAAAGAGAGGGGGGAATCGAGAGCTGCGCGGAAAAGGAGGCAAGGGTGGGTAGAGAGAAAATGACGGTGGAAGGGGCGAGCGGAGGAGAAAACATCCTCCCAGCGACAGTGAGGAGCTATGATGGAACTCCTGGAGCGGAATATGACATGGAGGGTGCGAAAGAGAGGGGGGAATCGAGAGCTGCGCGGAGAAGGAGGCAAGGGTGGGTAGAGAGAAAATGACAGTGGAAGGGGCGAGCGGAGGAGAAAACATCCTCCCAGCGACAGCGAGGAGCTATGATGGAGCTCCTGGAGCTGGATGTAATATGGAGGGTGCGAGAGAGAGGAGGGAATCGAGAGCTGCGGGGAAAAGGAGGCAAGGGTGGGTAGAGAGAAAATGACGGTGGAAGGGGCGAGCGGAGGAGAAAACATCCTCCCAGCGACAGCGAGGAGCTATGATGGAGCTCCTGGAGCGGAATATGACATGGAGGGTGCAAAAGAGAGGGGGGAATCAAGAGCAGCGCGGAGAAGGAGGCAAGGGTGGGTGGAGAGAAAATAACGGCGGAAGCGGCGAGCAGAGGAGAAAACATCCTCCCAGCGACAGCGAGGAGCTATGATGGAGCTCCTGGAGCTGGATGTAATATGAAGGGTGCGAGAGAGAGGAGGGAATCGAGAGCTGCGCGGAGAAGGAGGCAAGGGTGGGTAGAGAGAAAATGACGGTGGAAGGGGCGAGCGGAGGAGAAAACATCCTCCCAGTGACAGTGAGGAGCTATGATGGAACTCCTGGAGCGGGATATGACATGGAGGGTGCGAAAGAGAGGGGGGAATCGAGAGCTGCGCGGAAAAGGAGGCAAGGATGGGTAGAGAGAAAATGACGGTGGAAGGGGCGAGCGGAGGAGAAAACATCCTCCCAGCGACAGCGAGGAGCTATGATGGAACTCCTGGAGCGGAATATGACATGGAGGGTGCGAAAGAGAGGGGGGAATCGAGAGCTGCGCGGAAAAGGAGGCAAGGGTGGGTAGAGAGAAAATGACGGTGGAAGGGGCGAGCGGAGGAGAAAACATCCTCCCAGCGACAGCGATGAGCTATGATGGAGCTCCTGGAGCGGAATATGACATGGAGGGTGCGAAAGAGAGGGGGGAATCAAGAGCTGCGCGGAGAAGGGGGCAAGGGTGGGTAGAGAGAAAATGACGGTGGAAGGGGCGAGCGGAGGAGAAAACATCCTCCCAGCGACAGCGAGGAGCTATGATGGAGCTCCTGGAGCGGAATATGACATGGAGGGTGCGAAAGAGAGGGGGGAATCGAGAGCTGCGCGGAGAAGGGGGCAAGGGTGGGTAGAGAGAAAATGACGGTGGAAGGGGCGAGCGGAGGAGAAAACATCCTCCCAGCGACAGCGAGGAGCTATGATGGAGCTCCTGGAGCGGAATATGACATGGAGGGTGCGAAAGAGAGGGGGGAATCGAGAGCTGCGCGGAGAAGGAGGCAAGGGTGGGTAGAGAGAAAATGACGGTGGAAGGGGCGAGCGGAGGAGAAAACATCCTCCCAGCGACAGTGAGGAGCTATGATGGAACTCCTGGAGCGGAATATGACATGGAGGGTGCGAAAGAGAGGGGGGAATCGAGAGCTGCGCGGAAAAGGAGGCAAGGGTGGGTAGAGAGAAAATGACGGTGGAAGGGGCGAGCGGAGGAGAAAACATCCTCCCAGCGACAGCGAGGAGCTATGATGGAGCTCCTGGAGCGGAATATGACATGGAGGGTTCGAAAGAGAGGGGGGAATCGAGAGCTGCGCGGAAAAGGAGGCAAGGGTGGGTAGAGAGAAAATGACGGTGGAAGGGGCGAGCGGAGGAGAAAACATCCTCCCAGCGACAGCGAGGAGCTATGATGGAGCTCCTGGAGCGGAATATGACATGGAGGGTTCGAAAGAGAGGGGGGACTCGAGAGCTGCGCGGAGAAGGAGGCAAGGGTGGGTAGAGAGAAAATGACGGTGGAAGGGGCGAGCGGAGGAGAAAACATCCTCCCAGCGACAGTGAGGAGCTATGATGGAACTCCTGGAGCGGAATATGACATGGAGGGTGCGAAAGAGAGGGGGAAATCGAGAGCTGCGCGGAGAAGGAGGCAAGGGTGGGTAGAGAGAAAATGACAGCGGAAGCGGCGAGCAGAGGAGAAAACATCCTCCCAGCGACAGCGAGGAGCTATGATGGAGCTCCTGGAGCTGGATGTAATATGGAGGGTGCGAGAGAGAGGAGGGAATCGAGAGCTGCGCGGAGAAGGAGGCAAGGGTGGGTAGAGAGAAAATGACGGCGGAAGCGGCAAGTGGAGGAGAAAGCATCCTCCCAGCGACAGCGAGGAGCTATGATGGAGCTCCTGGAGCTGGATGTAATATGGAGGGTGCGAGAGAGAGGGGGGAATCAAGAGCGGCGCGGAAAAGGAGGCAAGGGTGGGTAGAGAGAAAATGACGGTGGAAGGGGCGAGCGGAGGAGAAAACATCCTCCCAGCGACAGCGAGGAGCTATGATGGAGCTCCTGGAGCTGGATGTAATATGGAGGGTGCGAAAGAGAGGGGGGAATCGAGAGCTGCGCGGAGAAGGAGGCAAGGGTGGGTAGAGAGAAAATGACGGTGGAAGGGGCGAGCGGAGGAGAAAACATCCTCCCAGTGACAGTGAGGAGCTATGATGGAACTCCTGGAGCGGGATATGACATGGAGGGTGCGAAAGAGAGGGGGGAATCGAGAGCTGCGCGGAAAAGGAGGCATGGATAGGTAGAGAGAAAATGACGGTGGAAGGGGCGAGCGGAGGAGAAAACATCCTCCCAGCGACAGCGAGGAGCTATGATGGAACTCCTGGAGCGGAATATGACATGGAGGGTGCGAAAGAGAGGGGGGAATCGAGAGCTGCGCGGAAAAGGAGGCAAGGGTGGGTAGAGAGAAAATGACGGTGGAAGGGGCGAGCGGAGGAGAAAACATCCTCCCAGCGACAGCGAGGAGCTATGATGGAGCTCCTGGAGCGGAATATGACATGGAGGGTGCGAAAGAGAGGGGGGAATCAAGAGCTGCGCGGAGAAGGGGGCAAGGGTGGGTAGAGAGAAAATGACGGTGGAAGGGGCGAGCGGAGGAGAAAACATCCTCCCAGCGACAGTGAGGAGCTATGATGGAACTCCTGGAGCGGAATATGACATGGAGGGTGCGAAAGAGAGGGGGGAATCGAGAGCTGCGCGGAAAAGGAGGCAAGGGTGGGTAGAGAGAAAATGACGGTGGAAGGGGCGAGCGGAGGAGAAAACATCCTCCCAGCGACAGCGAGGAGCTATGATGGAGCTCCTGGAGCGGAATATGACATGGAGGGTTCGAAAGAGAGGGGGGAATCGAGAGCTGCGCGGAAAAGGAGGCAAGGGTGGGTAGAGAGAAAATGACGGTGGAAGGGGCGAGCGGAGGAGAAAACATCCTCCCAGCGACAGCGAGGAGCTATGATGGAACTCCTGGAGCGGAATATGACATGGAGGGTGCGAAAGAGAGGGGGGAATCGAGAGCTGCGCGGAAAAGGAGGCAAGGGTGGGTAGAGAGAAAATGACGGTGGAAGGGGCGAGCGGAGGAGAAAACATCCTCCCAGCGACAGCGAGGAGCTATGATGGAGCTCCTGGAGCGGAATATGACATGGAGGGTGCGAAAGAGAGGGGGGAATCAAGAGCTGCGCGGAGAAGGGGGCAAGGGTGGGTAGAGAGAAAATGACGGTGGAAGGGGCGAGCGGAGGAGAAAACATCCTCCCAGCGACAGCGAGGAGCTATGATGGAGCTCCTGGAGCGGAATAGGACATGGAGGGTGCGAAAGAGAGGGGGGAATCGAGAGCTGCGCGGAGAAGGAGGCAAGGGTGGGTAGAGAGAAAATGACGGTGGAAGGGGCGAGCGGAGGAGAAAACATCCTCCCAGCGACAGTGAGGAGCTATGATGGAACTCCTGGAGCGGAATATGACATGGAGGGTTCGAAAGAGAGGGGGGAATCGAGAGCTGCGCGGAAAAGGAGGCAAGGGTGGGTAGAGAGAAAATGACGGTGGAAGGGGCGAGCGGAGGAGAAAACATCCTTCCAGCGACAGCGAGGAGCTATGATGGAGCTCCTGGAGCGGAATATGACATGGAGGGTTCGAAAGAGAGGGGGGAATCGAGAGCTGCGCGGAGAAGGAGGCAAGGGTGGGTAGAGAGAAAATGACGGTGGAAGGGGCGAGCGGAGGAGAAAACATCCTCCCAGCGACAGTGAGGAGCTATGATGGAACTCCTGGAGCGGAATATGACATGGAGGGTGTGAAAGAGAGGGGGAAATCGAGAGCTGCGCAGAGAAGGAGGCAAGGGTGGGTAGAGAGAAAATGACAGCGGAAGCGGCGAGCAGAGGAGAAAACATCCTCCCAGCGACAGCGAGGAGCTATGATGGAGCTCCTGGAGCTGGATGTAATATGGAGGGTGCGAGAGAGAGGAGGGAATCGAGAGCTGCGCGGAGAAGGAGGCAAGGGTGGGTAGAGAGAAAATGACGGTGGAAGGGGCGAGCGGAGGAGAAAACATCCTCCCAGCGACAGTGAGGAGCTATGATGGAACTCCTGGAGCGGAATATGACATGGAGGGTGCGAAAGAGAGGGGGGAATCGAGAGCTGCGCGGAAAAGGAGGCAAGGGTGGGTAGAGAGAAAATGACGGTGGAAGGGGCGAGCGGATGAGAAAACATCCTCCCAGCGACAGCGAGGAGCTATGATGGAGCTCCTGGAGCTGGATGTAATATGGAGGGTGCGAGAGAGAGGGGGGAATCGAGAGCTGCGCGGAGAAGGAGGCAAGGGTGGGTAGAGAGAAAATGACGGTGGAAGGGGCGAGCGGAGGAGAAAACATCCTCCCAGCGACAGTGAGGAGCTATGATGGAACTCCTGGAGCGGAATATGACATGGAGGGTGCGAAAGAGAGGGGGGAATCGAGAGCTGCGCGGAAAAGGAGGCAAGGGTGGGTAGAGAGAAAATGACGGCGGAAGTGGCAAGTGGAGGAGAAAGCATCCTCCCAGCGACAGCGAGGAGCTATGATGGAGCTCCTGGAGCTGGATGTAATATGGAGGGTGCGAGAGAGAGGGGGGAATCGAGAGCGGCGCGGAGAAGGAGGCAAGGGTGGGTAGAGAGAAAATGACGGTGGAAGGGGCGAGCGAAGGAGAAAACATCCTCCCAGCGACAGCGAGGAGCTATGATGGAGCTCCTGGAGCTGGATGTAATATGGAGGGTGCGAGAGAGAGGGGGGAATCAAGAGCAGCGCGGAGAAGGAGGCAAGGGTGGGTAGAGAGAATATGACTGTGGAAGGGTCGAGAGGAGGAGAAAACATCCTCCCAGCGACAGTGAGGAGCTATGATGGAGCTCCTGGAGCGGAATATGACATGGATGGTGCGAAAGAGAGGTGGGAATCGAGAGCGGCGCGGAGAAGGAGGCAAGGATGGATAGAGAGAAAATAACGGTGGAAGGGGCGAGCGGAGGAGAAAACATCCTCCCAGCGACAGTGAGGAGCTATGATGGAGCTCCTGGAGCGGAATATGACATGGAGGGTGCGAAAGAGAGGGGGGAATCGAGAGCGGTGCGGAGAAGGAGGCAAGGGTGGGTGGAGAGAAAATTACGGCGGAAGCAGCGAGCAGAGGAGAAAACATCCTCCCAGTGACAGCGAGGAGCTATGATGGAGCTCCTGGAGCTGGATGTAATATGGAGGTTGCGAGAGAGAGAGAGGGGGGAAATCGAGAGCAGCGCGGAGAAGGAGGCAAGGAAGGGTAGAGAGAAAATGATGGTGGAAGGGGCGAGCGAAGGAGAAAACATCCTCCCAGCGACAGCGAGGAGCTATGATGGAGCTCCTGGAGTGGGATATGACATGGAGGGTGCGAAAGAGAGGGGGGAATCGAGAGCGGCGCGGAGGAGGCAAGGGTGGGTAGAGAGAAAATGACGGTGGAAGGGGCGAGCGGAGGAGAAAACATCCTCCCAGCGACAGCGAGGAGCTATGATGGAGCTCCTGGAGCTGGATGTAATATGGAGGGTGCGAGAGAGAGGGGGGAATCGAGAGCAGCGCGGAGAAGGAGGCAAGGGTGGGTAGAGAGAAAATGATGGTGGAAGGGGCGAGAGGAGGAGAAAACATCCTCCCAGCGAAAGCGAGGAGCTATAATGGAGCTCCTGGAGCAGGATATGACATGGAGGGTGCGAAAGAGAGGGGGGAATCAAGAGCGGCGCGGAGAAGGAGGCAAGGGTGGGTAGAGAGAAAATGACGGTGGAAGGGGCGAGCGGAGGAGAAAACATCCTCCCAGCGACAGTGAGGAGCTATGATGGAGCTCCTGGAGCGCAATATGACATGGAGGGTGCGAGAGAGAGGGGGGAATCGAGAGCGGCGCGGAGAAGGAGGCAAGGGTGGGTAGAGCGAAAATGACGGTGGAAGGGGCGAGCGGAGGAGAAAACATCCTCCCAGCGACAGTGAGGAGCTATGATTGTAGCTCCTGGAGAGGGATATGACATGGAGGGTGCGAAAGAGAGGGGGTAATCGAGAGCGGCGCGGAGAAGGAGGCAAGGGTGGGTGGAGAGAAAATGACGGCGGAAGCGGCAAGTGGAGGAGAAAACATCCTCCCAGCGACAGCGAGGAGCTATGATGGAGCTCCTGGAGCTGGATGTAATATGGAGGGTGCGAAAGAGAGGGGGGAATCGAGAGCAGCGCGGAGAAGGAGGCAAGGGTGGGTAGAGAGAAAATGACGGTGGAAGGGGCGAGAGGAGGTAAAAACATCCTCCCAGCGAAAGCGAGGAGCTATAATGGAGCTCCTGGAGCGGGATATGACATGGAGGGTGCGAAAGAGAGGGGGGAATCGAGAGCGGCGCGGAGAAGGAGGCAAGGGTGGGTAGAGAGAAAATGACGGTGGAAGGGGCGAGCGGAGGAGAAAACATCCTCCCAGCGACAGTGAGGAGCTATGATGGAGTTTCTGGAGCGGAATATGACATGGAGGGTGTGAAAGAGAGGGGGGAATCGAGAGCGGCGCGGAGAAGGAGGCAAGGGTGGGTGGAGATAAAATGACGGCGGAAGCGGCGAGCCGAGGAGAAAACATCCTCCCACCGATAGCGAGGAGCTATGATGGAGCTCCTGGAGCTGGATGTAATATGGAGGGTGCGAGAGAGAGGGGGGAATCGAGAGCAGCGCGGAGAAGGAGGCAAGGTTGGGTAGAGAGAAAATGACGGTGGAAGGGGCGAGCGGAGGAGAAAACATCCTCCCAGCGACAGCGAGGAGCTATGATGGAGCTCCTGAAACGGGATGTAATATGGAGGGAGCGAGAGAGAGGGGGGAATGGAGAACAGTGCGGAGAAGGAGGCAAGGGTGGGTAGAGAGAAAATGACGGTGGAAGGGGCGAGCGGAGGAGAAAACATCCTCCCAGCGACAGTGAGGAGCTATGAAGGAGCTCCTGGAGCGGAATATGACATTGAGGGTGCGAAAGAGAGATGGGAATCGAGAGCGGCGCGGAGAAGGAGGCAAGGGTGGGTAGAGAGAAAATGATGGTGGAAGGGGCGAGCGGAGGAGAAAACATCCTCCCAGCGACAGCGAGGAGCTATGATGGAGCTCCTGGAGCAGGATATGACATGGAGGGTGCGAAAGAGAGGGGGGAATCGAGAGCAGCGCGGAGAAGGAGGCAAGGGTGGGTGGAGAGAAAATGACAGCGGAAGTGGGGAGAGGAGGAGAAAACATCCTCCCAGCGACAGCGAGGAGCTATGATGGAGCTCCTGGATCGGGATATGACATGGAGGGTGCGAGAGAGAGGGGGAAATCGAGAGCGGCGCGGAGAAGGAGGCAAGGGTGGGTGGAGAGAAAATGATGGTGGAAGCGGAGAGCAGAGGAGAAAACATCCTCCCAGCGACAGCGAGGAGCTATGATGGAGCTCCTGGAGCTGGATGTAATATGGAGGGTGCGAGAGAGAGGGGGGAATTGAGAGCAGCGCGGAGAAGGAGGCAAGGGTGGGTAGAGAGAAAATGACGGTGGAAGGGGCGAGCGGAGGAGAAAACATCCTCCCAGCGACAGTGAGGAGCTATGATGGAGCTCCTGGAGCGGAATAAGACATGGAGGGTGTGAAAGAGAGGGGGGAATCGAGAGCGGTGCGGAGAAGGAGGCAAGGGTGGGTGGAGAGAAAATGACGGCGGAAGCGGCGAGCAGAGGAGAAAACATCCTCCCAGCGACAACGAGGAGCTATGATGGAGCTCCTGGAGCTGGATGTAATATGGAGGGTGCGAGAGAGAGGGGGGAATCGAGAGCAGCGCGGACAAGGAGGCAAGGGTGGGTAGAGAGAAATTGACGGTGGAAGGGGCGAGCGGAGGAGAAAACATCCTCCCAGCGACAGTGAGGAGCTATGATGGAGCTCCTGGAGCGGAATATGACATGGAGGGTGCGAAAGAGAGGGGGGAATCGAGAGCGGCGCGGAGAAGGAGGCAAGGGTGGGTGGAGAGAAAATTACGGCGGAAGCAGCGAGCAGAGGAGAAAACATCCTCCCAGCGACAGCGAAGAGCTATGATGGAGCTCCTGGAGCTGGATGTAATATGGAGGTTGCGAGAGAGAGGGGGGAATCGAGAGCAGCGCGGAGACGGAGGCAAGGGTGGGTAGAGAGAAAATGACGGTGGAAGGGGCGAGCGGAGGAGAAAGCATCCTCCCAGCGACAGCGAGGAGCTATGATGGAGCTCCTGGAGCAGAATATGACATGGAGGGTGCGAGAGAATGAGGGGGGAATCGAGAGCAGCATGGAGAAGGAGGCAAGGGTGGGTGGAGAGAAAATGACAGCGGAAGCGGCGAGCGGAGGAGAAAACATCCTCCCAGCGACAGCGAGGAGCTATGATGGAGCTCCTGGAGCTGGATGTAATATGGAGGGTGCGAGAGAGAGGGGGGAATCGAAAGCAGCGCGGAGAAGGAGGCAAGGGTGGGTAGAGAGAAAATGACGGTGGAAGGGGCGAGCGGAGGAGAAAACATCCTCCCAGCGACAGCGAGGAGCTATGATGGAGCTCCTGGAGCGGGATATGACATGGAGGGTGCGAGAGAGAGGGGGGAATCCAGAGCAGCGCGGAGAAGGAGACAAGGGTGGGTCGAGAGAAAATGACGGTGGAAGGGGCGAGCGGAGGAGAAAACATCCTCCCAGCGAAAGCGAGGAGCTATGATGGAGCTCCTGGAGCGGGATATGACATGGAGGGTGCGAGAGAGAGGGGGAATCGAGAGCAGCGCGGAGAAGGAGGCAAGGGTGGGTAGAGAGAAAATGACGGTGGAAGGGGCGAGCGGAGGAGAAAACATCCTCCCAGCGACAGCGAGGAGCTATGATGGAGCTCCTGGAGCGGGATATGACATGGAGGGTGCGAGAGAGAGAGGGGGAATCGAGAGCAGCGCGGAGAAGGAGGCAAGGGTGGGTGGAGAGAAAATGACGGCGGAAGCGGCGAGCGAAGGAGAAAACATCCTCCCAGCGACAGTGAGGAGCTATGATGGAGCTCCTGGAGCTGGATGTAATATGGAGGGTGCGAGAGAGAGGGGGGAATCCAGAGCAGCGCGGAGAAGGAGGCAAGGGTGGGTAGAGAGAAAATGACGGTGGAAGGGGCGAGCGGAGGAGAAAACATCCTCCCAGCGACAGCGAGGAGCTATGATGGAGCTCCTGGAGCGGGATATGACATGGAGGGTGCGAAAGAGAGGGGGGAATCAAGAGCGGCGCGGAGAAGGAGGCAAGGGTGGGTAGAGAGAAAATGACGGCGGAAGGGGCGAGCGGAGGAGAAAACATCCTCCCAGCAACAGTGAGGAGCTATGAAGGAGCTCCTAGAGCGGAATATGACATGGAGCGTGCGAAAGAGAGGGGGGAATCGAGAGCGGCGCGAAGAAGGAGGCAAGGGTGGGTAGAGAGAAAATGACGGTGGAAGGGGCGAGCGGAGGAGAAAACATCCTCCCAGCGACAGCGAGGAGCTATGATGGAGCTCCTGGAGCTGGATGTAATATGGAGGGTGCGAGAGAGAGAGGGGGGAATCGAGAGCAGCGCGGAGAAGGAGGCAAGGGTGGGTAGAGAGTAAATGACGGTGGAAGGGGCGAGCGGAGGAGAAAACATCCTCCCAGCGACAGTGAGGAGCTATGATGGAGCTCTTGGAGCGGAATATGACATGGAGGGTGCGAAATAGAGGGGGGAACCGAGAGCGGCGCGGAGAAGGAGGCAAGGGTGGGTAGAGAGAAAATGACGGTGGAAGGGGCGAGCGGAGGAGAAAACATCCTCCCAGGGACAGTGAGGAGCTATGATGGAGATCCTGGAGTGGAATATGACATGGAGGGTGCGAAAGAGAGGGGGGAATCGAGAGCAGCGCGGAGAAGAAGGCAAGGGTGGGTGGAGAGAAAATGACGGCGGAAGCGGCGAGCAGAGGAGAAAACATCCTCCCAGCGACAGCGAGGAGTTATGATGGAGCTCCTAGAGCTGGATGTAATATGGAGGGTGCAAGAGAGAGGGGGAATCGAGAGCAGCGCAGAGAAGGAGGCAAGGGTGGGTAGAGAGAAAATGACAGTGGAAGGGGCGAGCGGAGGAGAAAACATCCTCCCAGGGACAGCGAGGAGCTATGATGGAGCTCCTGGAGCTGGATGTAATATGGAGGGTGGGAGAGAGAAGGGGGAATCGAGAGCAGCGCGGAGAAGGAGGCAAGGGTGGGTAGAGAGAAAATGACGGTGGAAGGGGCGAGCGGAGGAGAAAACATCCTCCCAGCGACAGCGAGGAGCTATGATGGAGCTCCTGGAGCTGGATATAATATGGAGGGTGCGAGAGAGAGAGAGGGGGGATCGAGAGCAGCGCGGAAAAGGAGGCAAGGGTGGGTAGAGAGAAAATTACGGTGGAAGGGGCGAGCGGAGGAGAAAACATCCTCCCAGCGACAGCGAGGAGCTATGATGGAGCTCCTGGAGCGGGACATGACATGGAGGGTGCAAGAGAGAGGGGGGAATCGAGAGCAGCGCGGAGAAGGAGGCAAGGGTGGGTGGAGAGAAAATGACGGTGGAAGGGGCGAGCGGAGGAGAAAACATCCTCCCAGCGACAGTGAGGAGCTATGATGGAGCTCCTGGAGCGGAATATGACATGGAGGGTGCGAGAGAGAGGGGGGAATCGAGAGCGGCGCGGAGAAGGAGACAAGGGTGGGTAGAGCGAAAATGACGGTGGAAGGGGCGAGCGGAGGAGAAAACATCCTCCCAGCGACAGTGAGGAGCTATGATTTTAGCTCCTGGAGCGGGATATGACATGGAGGGTGCGAAAGAGAGGGGGTAATCGAGAGCGGCGCGGAGAAGGAGGCAAGAGTGGGTGGAGAGAAAATGACGGCGGAAGCGGCAAGTGGAGGAGAAAACATCCTCCCAGCGACAGCGAGGAGCTATGATGGAGCTCCTGGAGCTGGATGTAATATGGAGGGTGCGAGAGAGAGGGGGGAATCGAGAGCAGCGCGGAGAAGAAGGCAAGGGTGGGTAGAGAGAAAATGACGGTGGAAGGGGCGAGAGGAGGAGAAAACATCCTCCCAGCGAAAGCGAGGAGCTATAATGGAGCTCCTGGAGCAGGATATGACATGGAGGGTGCGAAAGAGAGGGGGGAATCGAGAGCGGCGCGGAGAAGGAGGCAAGGGTGGGTAGAGAGAAAATGACGGTGGAAGGGGCGAGCGGAGGAGAAAACATCCTCCCAGCGACAGTGAAGAGCTATGATGGAGCTCCTGGAGCGCAATATGACATGGAGGGTGCGAGAGAGAGGGGGGAATCCAAAGCGATGCGGAGATGGAGACAAGGGTGGGTAGAGAGAAAATGACGGTGGAAGGGGCGAGCGGAGGAGAAAACATCCTCCCAGCGACAGTGAGGAGCTATGATGGAGCCCCTGGAGCGGAATATGACATGGAGGGTGCGAGAGAGAGAGGGGGGAATCGAGAGCGGCGCGGAGAAGGAGGCAAGGGTGGGTAGAGCAAAAATGACGGTGGAAGGGGCGAGCGGAGGAGAAAACATCCTCCCAGCGACAGCGAGGAGCTATGATGGAGCTCCTGGAGTGGGATATGACATGGAGGGTGCGAAAGAGAGGGGGGAATCGAGAGCGACTCGGAGAAGGAGGCAAGGGTGGGTAGAGAGAAAATGACGGAGGAAGGGGCAAGCGGAGGAGAAAACATCCTCCCAGCGACAGCGAGGAGCTATGATGGAGCGCCTGGAGTGGGATATGACATGGAGGGTGCGAAAGAGAGGGGGGAATCGAGAGCGGCGCGGAGAAGGAGGCAAGGGTGGGTAGAGAGAAAATGACGGTGGAAGGGGCGAGCGGAGGAGAAAACATCCTCCCAGCGACAGTGAAGAGCTATGATGGAGCTCCTGGAGCGCAATATGACATGGAGGGTGCGAGAGAGAGGGGGGAATCCAAAGCGATGCGGAGATGGAGACAAGGGTGGGTAGAGAGAAAATGACGGTGGAAGGGGCGAGCGGAGGAGAAAACATCCTCCCTTCGACAGTGAGGAGCTATGATGGAGCCCCTGGAGCGGAATATGACATGGAGGGTGCGAGAGAGAGGGGGGAATCGAGAGCGGCGCGGAGAAGGAGGCAAGGGTGGGTAGAGCAAAAATGACGGTGGAAGGGGCGAGCGGAGGAGAAAACATCCTCCCAGCAACAGCGAGGAGCTATGATGGAGCTCCTGGAGTGGGATATGACATGGAGGGTGCGAAAGAGAGGGGGGAATCGAGAGCGACTCGGAGAAGGAGGCAAGGGTGGGTAGAGAGAAAATGACGGAGGAAGGGGCAAGCGGAGGAGAAAACATCCTCCCAGCGACAGCGAGGAGCTATGATGGAGCGCCTGGAGCTGGATGTAATATGGAGGGTGCGAGAGAGAGGGGGGAATGGAGAGCAGTGCGGAGAAGGAGGCAAGGGTGGGTAGAGAAAAAATGACGGTGGAAGGGGCGAGCGGAGGAGAAAACATCCTCCCAGCGACAGCGAGGAGCTATGATGGAGCTCCTGGAGCGGAATATGACATGGAGGGTGCGAAAGAGAGGGGGGAATCGAGAGCAGCGCGGAGAAGAAGGCAAGGGTGGGTGGAGAGAAAATGACGGCGGAAGCGGCAAGCAGAGGAGAAAACATCCTCCCAGCGACAGCGAGGAGTTATGATGGAGCTCCTGGAGCTGGATGTAATATGGAGGGTGCAAGAGAGAGGGGGAATCGAGAGCAGCGCGGAGAAGGAGGCAAGGGTGGGTAGAGAGAAAATGACGGTGGAAGGGGCGAGCGGAGGAGAAAACATCCTCCCAGGGACAGCGAGGAGCTATGATGGAGCTCCTGGAGCTGGATGTAATATGGAGGGCGGGAGAGAGAGGGGGAATCGAGAGCAGCGCGGAGAAGGAGGCAAGGGTGGGTGGAGAGAAAATGACAGCAGAAGCGGCGAGCGGAGGAGAAAACATCCTCCCAGCGACAGTGAGGAGCTATGATGGAGCTCCTGGAGCTGGATGTAATATGGAGGGTGCGAGAGAGAGAGGGGGGAATCGAGAGCAGCGCGGAGAAGGAGGCAAGGGTGGGTAGAGAGAAAATGACGGTGGAAGGGGCGAGCGGAGGAGAAAACATCCTCCCAGCGACAGTGAGGAGCTATGATGGAGCTCCTGGAGCGGAATATGACATGGAGGGTGCAAGAGAGAGGGGGGAATCGAGAGCAGCGCGGAGAAGGAGGCAAGGGTGGGTGGAGAGAAAATGACGGTGGAAGCGGCGAGCGGAGAGGAAAACATCCTCCCAGCGACAGTGAGGAGCTATGATGGAGCTCCTGGAGCTGGATGTAATATGGAGGGTACGAGAGAGAGGGAGGAATCGAGAGCAGCGCAGAGAAGGAGGCAAGGGTGGGTAGAGAGAAAATGACGGTGGAAGGGGCGAGCGGAGGAGAAAACATCCTCCCAGCGACAGTGAGGAGCTATGATGGAGCTCCTGGAGCGCAATATGACATGGAGGGTGCGAGAGAGAGGGGGGAATCCAGAGCGGTGCGGAGATGGAGGCAAGGGTGGGTAGAGAGAAAATGACAGTGGAAGGGGCGAGCGGAGGAGAAAACATCCTCCCAGCGACAGTGAGGAGCTATGATGGAGCTCCTGGAGCGGAATATGACATGGAGGGTGCGAGAGAGAGGGGGGAATCGCGAGCGGCGCGGAGAAGGAGGCAAGGGTGGGTAGAGCGAAAATGACGGTGGAAGGGGCGAGCGGAGGAGAAAACATCCTCCCAGCGACAGTGAGGAGCTATGATTTTAGCTCCTGGAGCGGGATAGGACATGGAGGGTGCGAAAGAGAGGGGGTAATCGAGAGCAGCTCGGAGAAGGAGGCAAGGGTGGGTGGAGAGAAAATAACGGCGAAAGCGGCAAGTGGAGGAGAAAACATCCTCCCAGCGACAGCGAGGAGCTATAATGGAGCTCCTGGAGCGGAATATGACATGGAGGGTGCGAGAGAGAGGGGGGAATCGAGAGCGGCGCGGAGAAGGAGACAAGGGTGGGTAGAGCGAAAATGACGGTGGAAGGGGCGAGCGGAGGAGAAAACATCCTCCCAGCGACAGTGAGGAGCTATGATTTTAGCTCCTGGAGCGGGATATGACATGGAGGGTGCGAAAGAGAGGGGGTAATCGAGAGCGGCGCGGAGAAGGAGGCAAGAGTGGGTGGAGAGAAAATGACGGCGGAAGCGGCAAGTGGAGGAGAAAACATCCTCCCAGCGACAGCGAGGAGCTATGATGGAGCTCCTGGAGCTGGATGTAATATGGAGGGTGCGAGAGAGAGAGGGGAATCGAGAGCAGCGCGGAGAAGGAGGCAAGGGTGGGTAGAGAGAAAATGACGGTGGAAGGGGCGAGAGGAGGAGAAAACATCCTCCCAGCGAAAGCGAGGAGCTATAATGGAGCTCCTGGAGCAGGATATGACATGGAGGGTGTGAAAGAGAGGGGGGAATCGAGAGCGGCGCGGAGAAGTAGGCAAGGGTGGGTAGAGAGAAAATGACGGTGGAAGGGGCGAGCGGAGGAGAAAACATCCTCCCAGCGACAGTGAGGAGCTATGATGGAGCTCCTGGAGCGGAATATGACATGGAGGGTGCGAGAGAGAGGGGGGAATCGCGAGCGGCGCGGAGAAGGAGGCAAGGGTGGGTAGAGCGAAAATGACGGTGGAAGGGGCGAGCGGAGGAGAAAACATCCTCCCAGCAACAGTGAGGAGCTATGATTGTTGCTCCTGGAGAGGGATATGACATGAAGGGTGCGAAAGAGAGGGGGTAATCGAGAGCGGCGCGGAGAAGGAGGCAAGGGTGGGTGGAGAGAAAATGACGGCGGAAGCGGCAAGTGGAGGAGAAAACATCCTCCCAGCGACAGCGAGGAGCTATGATGGAGCTCCTGGAGCTGGATGTAATATGGAGGGTGCGAAAGAGAGGGGGGAATCGAGAGCAGCGCGGAGAAGGAGGCAAGGGTGGGTAGAGAGAAAATGACGGTGGAAGGGGCGAGCGGAGGAGAAAACATCCTCCCAGCGACAGCGAGGAGCTATGATGGAGCTCCTGGAGCGGAATATGACATGGAGGGTGCGAAAGAGAGGGGGAATCGAGAGCGGTGCGGAGAAGGAGGCAAGGGTGGGTGGAGATAAAATGACGGCGGAAGCGGCGAGCCGAGGAGAAAACATCCTCCCAGCGATAGCGAGGAGCTATGATGGAGCTCCTGGAGCTGGATGTAATATGGAGGGTGCGAGAGAGAGGGGGGAATCGAGAGCAGCGCGGAGAAGGAGGCAAGGGTGGGTAGAGAGAAAATGACGGTGGAAGCGGCAAGCGGAGGAGAAAACATCCTCCCAGCGACAGTGAGGAGCTATGAAGGAGCTCCTGGAGCGGAATATGACATTGAGGGTGCGAAAGAGAGATGGGAATCGAGAGCGGCGCGGAGAAGGAGGCAAGTGTGGGTAGAGAGAAAATGATGGTGGAAGGGGCGAGCGGAAGAGAAAACATCCTCCCAGCGACAGCGAGGAGCTATGATGGAGCTCCTGGAGCAGGATATGACATGGAGGGTGCGAAAGAGAGGGGGGAATCAAGAGCAGCGCGGAGAAGGAGGCAAGGGTGGGTGGAGAGAAAATGACAGCGGATGCGGCGAGCAGAGGAGAAAACATCCTCCCAGCGACAGCGAGGAGCTATGATAGAGCTCCTGGAGCTGGATGTAATATGGAGGGTGCGAGAGAGAGGGGGGAATCGAGAGCAGCGCGGAGAAGGAGGCAAGGGTGGGTAGAGAGAAAATGACGGTGGAAGGGGCGAGCGGAGGAGAAAACATCCTCCCAGCGACAGCGAGGAGCTATGATGGAGCTCCTGGAGCGGGATATGACATGGAGGGTGCGAGAGAGAGGGGGGAATCGAGAGCGGCGCAGAGAAGGAGGCAAGGGTGGGTGGAGAGAAAATGACGGTGGAAGCGGCGAGCAGAGGAGAAAACATCCTCCCAGCGACAGCGAGGAGCTATGATGGAGCTCCTGGAGCTGGATGTAATATGGAGGGTGCGAGAGAGAGGGGGGAATCGAGAGCAGCGCGGAGAAGGAGGCAAGGGTGGGTAGAGAGAAAATGACGGTGGAAGGGGCGAGCGGAGGAGAAAACATCCTCCCAGCGACAGTGAGGAGCTATGATGGAGCTCCTGGAGCTGGATGTAATATGGAGGGTGCGAGAGAGAGGGGGGAATCGAGAGCAGCGCGGAGAAGGAGGCAAGGGTGGGTAGAGAGAAAATGACGGTGGAAGGGGCGAGCGGAGGAGAAAACATCCTCCCAGCGACAGTGAGGAGCTATGATGGAGCTCCTGGAGCGGGATATGACATGTAGGGTGCGAAAGAGAGGGGGAAATCGAGAGCGGCGCGCAGAAGGAGGCAAGGGTGGGTGGAGAGAAAATGACGGCGGAAGCGGCGAGCGGAGGAGAAAACATCCTCCCAGCGACAGCGAGGAGCTATGATGGAGCTCCTGGATCGGGATATGACATGGAGGGTGCGAGAGAGAGGGGGGAATCGAGAGCGGCGCGCAGAAGGAGGCAAGGGTGGGTGGAGAGAAAATGACGGCGGAAGCGGCGAGCAGAGGAGAAAACATCCTCCCAGCGACAACGAGGAGCTATGATGGAGCTCCTGGAGCTGGATGTAATATGGAGGGTGCGAGAGAGAGGGGGGAATCGAGAGCAGCGCGGACAAGGAGGCAAGGGTGGGTAGAGAGAAAATGACGGTGGAAGGGGCGAGCGGAGGAGAAAACATCCTCCCAGCGACAGTGAGGAGCTATGATGGAGCTCCTGGAGCTGGATGTAATATGGAGGATGCGAGAGAGAGGGGGGAATCGAGAGCAGCGCGGAGAAGGAGGCAAGGGTGGGTAGAGAGAAAATGACGGTGGAAGGGGCGAGCGGAGGAGAAAACATCCTCCCAGCGACAGTGAGGAGCTATGATGGAGCTCCTGGATCGGGATATGACATGTAGGGTGCGAAAGAGAGGGGGAAATCGAGAGCGGCGCGGAGAAGGAGGCAAGGGTGGGTGGAGAGAAAATGACGGCGGAAGCGGCGAGCGGAGGAGAAAACATCCTCCCAGCGACAGCGAGGAGCTATGATGGAGCTCCTGGATCGGGATATGACATGGAGGGTGCGAGAGAGAGGGGGGAATCGAGAGCGGCGCGGAGAAGGAGGCAAGGGTGGGTGGAGAGAAAATGACGGCGGAAGCGGCGAGCAGAGGAGAAAACATCCTCCCAGCGACAACGAGGAGCTATGATGGAGCTCCTGGAGCTGGATGTAATATGGAGGGTGCGAGAGAGAGGGGGGAATCGAGAGCAGCGCGGACAAGGAGGCAAGGGTGGGTAGAGAGAAAATGACGGTGGAAGGGGCGAGCGGAGGAGAAAACATCCTCCCAGCGACAGTGAGGAGCTATGATGGAGCTCCTGGAGCGGGATATGACATGTAGGGTGCGAAAGAGAGGGGGAAATCGAGAGCGGCGCGGAGAAGGAGGCAAGGGTGGGTGGAGAGAAAATGACGGCGGAAGCGGCAAGCGGAGGAGAAAACATCCTCCCAGCGACAGCGAGGAGCTATGATGGAGCTCCTGGATCAGGATATGACATGGAGGGTGCGAGAGAGAGGGGGGAATCGAGAGCGGCGCGGAGAAGGAGGCAAGGGTGGGTGGAGAGAAAATGACGGTGGAAGCGGCGAGCAGAGGAGAAAACATCCTCCCAGCGACAGCGAGGAGCTATGATGGAGCTCCTGGAGCTGGATGTAATATGGAGGGTGCGAGAGAGAGGGGGGAATCGAGAGCAGCGCGGAGAAGGAGGCAAGGGTGGGTAACGAGAAAATGACGGTGGAAGGGGCGAGCGGAGGAGAAAACATCCTCCCAGCGACAGTGAGGAGCTATGATGGAGCTCCTGGAGCGGAATAAGACATGGAGGGTGCGAAAGAGAGGGGGGAATCGAGAGCGGTGCGGAGAAGGAGGCAAGGGTGGGTGGAGAGAAAATGACGGCGGAAGCGGCGAGCATAGGAGAAAACATCCTCCCAGCGACAGCGAGGAGCTATGATGGAGCTCCTGGAGCTGGATGTAATATGGAGGGTGCAAGAGAGAGGGGGGAATCGAGAGCAGCGCAGAGAAGGAGGCAAGGGTGGGTAGAGAGAAAATGACGGTGGAAGGGGCGAGCGGAGGAGAAAACATCCTCCCAGCGACAGTGAGGAGCTATGATGGAGCTAATGGAGCGGGATATGACATTGAGGGTGCGAAAGAGAGATGGGAATCGAGAGCGGCGCGGAGAAGGAGGCAAGGGAGGGTAGAGAGAAAATGATGGTGGAAGGGGCGAGCGGAGGAGAAAACATCCTCCCAGCGACAGCGAGGAGCTATGATGGAGCTCCTGGAGCGGGATATGACATGGAGGGTGCGAAAGAGAGGGGGGAATCGAGAGCAGCGCGGAGAAGGAGGCAAGGGTGGGTGGAGAGAAAATGACAGCGGATGCGGTGAGCAGAGGAGAAAACATCCTCCCAGCGACAGCGAGGAGCTATGATGGAGCTCCTGGAGCTGGATGTAATATGGAGGGTGCGAGAGAGAGGGGGGAATCGAGAGCAGCGCGGAGAAGGAGGCAAGGGTGGGTAGAGAGAAAATGACGGTGGAAGGGGCGAGCGGAGGAGAAAACATCCTCCCAGCGACAGTGAGGAGCTATGATGGAGCTCCTGGAGCGGGATATGACATGTAGGGTGTGAAAGAGAGGGGGAAATCGAGAGCGGCGCGGAGAAGGAGGCAAGGGTGGGTGGAGAGAAAATGACGGCGGAAGCGGCGAGCGGAGGAGAAAACATCCTCCCAGTGACAGCGAGGAGCTATGATGGAGCTCCTGGAGCTGGATGTAATATGAAGGGTGCGAGAGAGAGGGGGAATGGAGAGCAGTGCGGAGAAGGAGGCAAGGGTGGGTAGAGAGAAAATGACGGTGGAAGGGGCGAGGGGAGGAGAAAACATCCTCCCAGCGACAGCGAGGAGCTATGATGGAGCTCCTGGAGCGAAATATGACATGGAGGGTGCAAAAGAGAGGGGGGAATCGAGAGCGGCGCGGAGAAGGAGGCAAGGGTGGGTAGAGAGAAAATGACGGTGGAAGGGGCGAGCGGAGGAGAAAATATCCTCCCCCCTTGACAGCGAGGAGCTATGATGGAGCTCCCGGAGCGGAATATGACATGGAGGGTGCGAAAGAGATTGGGGAATCGAGAGCGGCGCGGAGAAGGAGGCAAGGGTGGGTAGAGAGAAAATGACGGTGGAAGGGGCGAGCGGAGGAGAAAACATCCTCCCAGCGACAATGAGGAGCTATGATTTTAGCTCCTGGAGTGGGATATGACATGGAGGGTGCGAAAGAGAGGGGGGAATCGAGAGCGGCGCGGAGAAGGAGGCAAGGGTGGGTGGAGAGAAAATGACGGCGGAAGCGGCGAGCGGAGGAGAAAACATCCTCCCAGCGACAGTGAGGAGCTATGATGGAGCTCCTGTAGCTGGATGTAATATGGAGGGTGCGAGAGAGAGAGGGGGGAATCGAGAGCAGCGCGGAGAAGGAGGCAAGGGTGGGTGGAGAGAAAATGACGGTGGAAGCGGCGAGCGGAGGAGAAAACATCCTTCCAGCGACAACGAGGAGCTATGATGGAGCTCCTGGAGCGGGATATGACATGGAGGGTGCGAAAGAGAGGGGGGAATCGAGAGCGGCGCGGAGAAGGAGGCAAGGGTGGGTGGAGAGAAAATGACGGCTGAAGCGGCGAGCGGAGGAGAAAACATCCTTCCAGCGACAACGAGGAGCTATGATGGAGCTCCTGGAGCGGGATATGACATGGAGGGTGCGAGAGAGAGGGGGGAATCGAGAGCGGCGCGGAGAAGGAGGCAAGGGTTTGTGGAGAGAAAATGACGGTGGAAGCGGCGAGCGGAGTAGAAAACATCCTCCCAGTGACAGCGAGGAGCTATGATGGAGCTCCTGGAGCTGGATGTAATATGGAGGGTGCGAGAGAGAGGGGGGAATCGAGAGCAGCGCGGAGAAGGAGGCAAGGGTGGGTGGAGAGAAAATGACGGTGGAAGCGGTGAGCAGAGGAGAAAACATCCTCCCAGCGACAGCGAGGAGCTATGATGGAGCTCCTGGAGCTGGATGTAATATGGAGGGTGCGAGAGAGAGGGGGGAATCGAGAGCAGCGCGGAGAAGGAGGCAAGGGTGGGTGGAGAGAAAATGACGGTGGAAGCGGCGAGCGGAGGAGAAAACATCCTTCCAGCGACAACGAGGAGCTATGATGGAGCTCCTGGAGCTGGATGTAATATGGAGGGTGCGAGAGAGAGGGGGGAATCGAGAGCAGCGCGGAGAAGGAGGCAAGGGTGGGTGGAGAGAAAATGACGGTGGAAGCGGTGAGCAGAGGAGAAAACATCCTCCCAGCGACAGCGAGGAGCTATGATGGAGCTCCTGGAGCTGGATGTAATATGGAGGGTGCGAGAGAGAGGGGGGAATCGAGAGCAGCGCGGAGAAGGAGGCAAGGGTGGGTGGAGAGAAAATGACGGTGGAAGCGGCGAGCGGAGGAGAAAACATCCTTCCAGCGACAACGAGGAGCTATGATGGAGCTCCTGGAGCGGGATATGACATGGAGGGTGCGAAAGAGAGGGGGGAATCGAGAGCGGCGCGGAGAAGGAGGCAAGGGTGGGTGGAGAGAAAATGACGGCTGAAGCGGCGAGCGGAGGAGAAAACATCCTTCCAGCGACAACGAGGAGCTATGATGGAGCTCCTGGAGCGGGATATGACATGGAGGGTGCGAGAGAGAGGGGGGAATCGAGAGCGGCGCGGAGAAGGAGGCAAGGGTTTGTGGAGAGAAAATGACGGTGGAAGCGGCGAGCGGAGTAGAAAACATCCTCCCAGTGACAGCGAGGAGCTATGATGGAGCTCCTGGAGCTGGACGTAATATGGAGGGTGCGAGAGAGAGGGGGGAATCGAGAGCAGCGCGGAGAAGGAGGCAAGGGTGGGTAGAGAGAAAATGACGGTGGAAGGGGCGAGCGGAGGAGAAAACATCCTCCCAGCGACAGCGAGGAGCTATGATTGAGCTCCTGGAGCTGGATGTAATATGGAGGGTGCGCGAGAGAGGGGGGAATCGAGAGCAGCGCGGAGAAGGAGGCAAGGGTGGGTAGAGATAAAATGACGGTGGAAGGGGCGAGCGGAGGAGAAAACATCCTCCCAGCGACAGTGAGGAGCTATGATTTTAGCTCCTGGAGCGGGATAGGACATGGAGGGTGCGAAAGAGAGGGGGTAATCGAGAGCAGCGCGGAGAAGGAGGCAAGGGTGGGTGGAGAGAAAATAACGGCGAAAGCGGCAAGTGGAGGAGAAAACATCCTTCCAGCGACAGCGAGGAGCTATAATAGAGCTCCTGGAGCGGAATATGACATGGAGGGTGCGAGAGAGAGGGGGGAATCGAGAGCGGTGCGGAGAAGGAGACAAGGGTGGGTAGAGCGAAAATGACGGTGGAAGGGGCGAGCGGAGGAGAAAACATCCTCCCAGCGACAGTGAGGAGCTATGATTTTAGCTCCTGGAGCGGGATATGACATGGAGGGTGCGAAAGAGAGGGGGTAATCGAGAGCGGCGCGGAGAAGGAGGCAAGAGTGGGTGGAGAGAAAATGACGGCGGAAGCGGCAAGTGGAGGAGAAAACATCCTCCCAGCGACAGCGAGGAGCTATGATGGAGCTCCTGGAGCTGGATGTAATATGGAGGGTGCGAGAGAGAGAGGGGAATCGAGAGCAGCGCGGAGAAGGAGGCAAGGGTGGGTAGAGAGAAAATGACGGTGGAAGGGGCGAGAGGAGGAGAAAACATCCTCCCAGCGACAGTGAGGAGCTATGATGGAGCTCCTGTAGCTGGATGTAATATGGAGGGTGCGAGAGAGAGAGGGGGGAATCGAGAGCAGCGCAGAGAAGGAGGCAAGGGTGGGTAGAGAGAAAATGACGGTGGAAGGGGCAAGCGGAGGAGAAAACATCCTCCCAGCGACAGTGAGGAGCTATGAAGGAGCTCCTGGAGCGGAATATGACATGGAGGGTGCGAAAGAGAGGGGGGAATCGAGAGCAGCGCGGAGAAGGAGGCAAGGGTGGGTGGAGAGAAAATGACGGCGGAAGCGGTGAGCAGAGGAGAAAACATCCTCCCAGCGACAGCGAGGAGCTATGATGGAGCTCCTGGAGCTGGATGTAATATGGAGGGTGCGAGAGAGAGGGGGGAATCGAGAGCAGTGCGGAGAAGGAGGCAAGGGTGGGTGGAGAGAAAATGACGGTGGAAGCGGCGAGCGGAGGAGAAAACATCCTCCCAGTGACAGCGAGGAGCTATGATGGAGCTCCTGGAGCTGGACGTAATATGGAGGGTGCGAGAGAGAGGGGGGAATCGAGAGCAGCGCGGAGAAGGAGGCAAGGGTGGGTAGAGAGAAAATGACGGTGGAAGGGGCGAGCGGAGGAGAAAACATCCTCCCAGCGACAGCGAGGAGCTATGATTGAGCTCCTGGAGCTGGATGTAATATGGAGGGTGCGAGAGAGAGGGGGGAATCGAGAGCAGCGCGGAGAAGGAGGCAAGGGTGGGTAGAGATAAAATGACGGTGGAAGGGGCAAGCGGAGGAGAAAACATCCTCCCAGCGACAGTGAGGAGCTATGATGGAGCTCCTGGAGCGGAATATGACATGGAGGGTGCGAAAGAGAGGGGGAATCGAGAGCGGCGCGGAGAAGGAGGCAAGGGTGGGTAGAGAGAAAATGACGGTGGAAAGGGCGAGCGGAGGAGAAAACATCCTCCCAGCGACAATGAGGAGCTATGATGGAGCTCCTGGAGCGGGATATGACATGGAGGGTGCGAAAGAGAGGGGGGAATCGAGAGCGGCGCGTAGAAGGAGGCAAGGGTGGGTGGAGAGAAAATGACAAGGGAAGCGGCGAGCCGAGGAGAAAACATCCTCCCAGCGACAGCGAGGAGCTATGATGGAGCTCCTGGAGCTGGATGTAATATGGAGGGTGCGAGAGAGAGGGGAGAATCGAGAGCAGCGCGGAGAAGGAGGCAAGGGTGGGTAGAGAGAAAATGACGGTGGAAGGGGCGAGCGGAGGAGAAAACATCCTCCCAGTGACAGCGAGGAGCTATGATGGAGCTCCTGGAGCGGGATATGACATGGAGGATGTGAGAGAGAGGGGGAATCAAGAGCGGCGCGGAGAAGGAGGCAAGGGTGGGTGGAGAGAAAATGACAGCGGAAGCGGCGAGCAGAGGAGAAAACATCCTCCCAGTGACAGCGAGGAGCTATGATGGAGCTCCTGGAGCTGGATGTAATATGGAGGGTGCGAGAGAGAGGGGGGAATCGAGAGCAGCGCGGAGAAGGAAGCAAGGGTGGGTAGAGAGAAAATGACGGTGGAAGGGGCGAGCGGAGGAGAAAACATCCTCCCAGCGACAGTGAGGAGCTATGATGGAGCTCCTGGAGCGGAATATGACATGGAGGGTGCAAAAGAGAGGGGGGAATCGAGAGCGGCGCGGAGAAGGAGGCAAGGGTGGGTAGAGAGAAAATGACGGTGGAAGGGGCGAGCGGAGGAGAAAACATCCTCCCAGCGACAGTGAGGAGCTATGATTTTAGCTCCTGGAGCGGGATATGACATGGAGGGTGCGAAAGAGAGGGGGGAATCGAGAGCGGCGCGGAGAAGGAGGCAAGGGTGGGTAGAGAGAAAATGACGGTGGAAGGGGCGAGCGGAGGAGAAAACATCCTCCCACTGACAGCGAGGAGCTATGATGGAGCTCCTGGAGCGGAATATGACATGGAGGGTGCGAAAGAGAGGGGGGAATCGAGAGTGGCGCGGAGAAGGAGGCAAGGATGGGTGGAGAGAAAATGACAGCGGAAGCGGCGAGCAGAGGAGAAAACATCCTCCCAGCGACAGTGAGGAGCTATGATGGAGCTCCTGGAGCTGGATGTAATATGGAGGGTGCGAGAGAGAGGGGGGAATCGAGAGCAGCGCGGAGAAGGAGGCAAGGGTGGGTAGAGAGAAAATGACGGTGGAAGGGGCAAGCGGAGGAGAAAACATCCTCCCAGCGACAGCAAGGAGCTATGATGGAGCTCCTGGAGCGGGATATGACATGGAGGGTGCGAAAGAGAGGGGGGAATCGAGAGCAGCGCAGAGAAGGAGGCAAGGGTGGGTGGAGAGAAAATGACAGCGGATGCGGCGAGCAGAGGAGAAAACATCCTCCCAGCGAAAGCGAGGAGCTATAATGGAGCTCCTGGAGTGGGATATGACATGGAGGGTGCGAAAGAGAGGGGGGAATCGAGAGCGGCGCGGAGAAGGAGGCAAGGGTGGGTAGAGAGAAAATGACGGTGGAAGGGGCGAGCGGAGGAGAAAACATCCTCCCAGCGACAGTGAGGAGCTATGATGGAGTTTCTGGAGCGGAATATGACATGGAGGGTGTGAAAGAGAGGGGGGAATCGAGAGCGGCGCGGAGAAGGAGGCAAGGGTGGGTGGAGATAAAATGACGGCGGAAGCGGCGAGCCGAGGAGAAAACATCCTCCCAGCGATAGCGAGGAGCTATGATGGAGCTCCTGGAGCTGGATGTAATATGGAGGGTGCGAGAGAGAGGGGGGAATCGAGAGCAGTGCGGAGAAAGAGGCAAGGGTGGGTAGAGAGAAAATGACGGTGGAAGGGGCGAGCGGAGGAGAAAACATCCTCCCAGCGACAGTGAGGAGCTATGAAGGAGCTCCTGGAGCGGAATATGACATTGAGGGTGCGAAAGAGAGATGGGAATCGAGAGCGGCGCGGAGAAGGAGGCAAGTGTGGGTAGAGAGAAAATGATGGTGGAAGGGGCGAGCGGAGGAGAAAACATCCTCCCAGCGACAGCGAGGAGCTATGATGGAGCTCCTGGAGCAGGATATGACATGGAGGGTGCGAAAGAGAGGGGGGAATCAAGAGCAGCGCGGAGAAGGAGGCAAGGGTGGGTGGAGAGAAAATGACAGCGGATGCGGCGAGCAGAGGAGAAAACATCCTCCCAGCGACAGCGAGGAGCTATGATAGAGCTCCTGGAGCTGGATGTAATATGGAGGGTGCGAGAGAGAGGGGGGAATCGAGAGCAGCGCGGAGAAGGAGGCAAGGGTGGGTAGAGAGAAAATGACGGTGGAAGGGGCGAGCGGAGGAGAAAACATCCTCCCAGCGACAGCGAGGAGCTATGATGGAGCTCCTGGAGCGGGATATGACATGGAGGGTGCGAGAGAGAGGGGGGAATCGAGAGCGGCGCGGAGAAGGAGGCAAGGGTGGGTGGAGAGAAAATGACGGTGGAAGCGGCGAGCAGAGGAGAAAACATCCTCCCAGCGACAGCGAGGAGCTATGATGGAGCTCCTGGAGCTGGATGTAATATGGAGGGTGCGAGAGAGAGGGGGGAATCAAGAGCAGCGCGGAGCAGGAGGCAAGGGTGGGTAGAGAGAAAATGACGGTGGAAGGGGCGAGCGGAGGAGAAAACATCCTCCCAGCGACAGTGAGGAGCTATGATGGAGCTCCTGGAGCTGGATGTAATATGGAGGGTGCGAGAGAGAGGGGGGAATCAAGAGCAGCGCGGAGAAGGAGGCAAGGGTGGGTAGAGAGAAAATGACGGTGGAAGGGGCGAGCGGAGGAGAAAACATCCTCCCAGCGACAGTGAGGAGCTATGATGGAGCTCCTGGAGCTGGATGTAATATGGAGGGTGCGAGAGAGAGGGGGGAATCGAGAGCAGCGCGGAGAAGGAGGCAAGGGTGGGTAGAGAGAAAATGACGGTGGAAGGGGCGAGCGGAGGAGAAAACATCCTCCCAGCGACAGTGAGGAGCTATGATGGAGCTCCTGGAGCGGGATATGACATGTAGGGTGCGAAAGAGAGGGGGAAATCGAGAGCGGCGCGCAGAAGGAGGCAAGGGTGGGTGGAGAGAAAATGACGGCGGAAGCGGCGAGCGGAGGAGAAAACATCCTCCCAGCGACAGCGAGGAGCTATGATGGAGCTCCTGGATCGGGATATGACATGGAGGGTGCGAGAGAGAGGGGGGAATCGAGAGCAGCGCGGAGAAGGAGGCAAGGGTGGGTGGAGAGAAAATGACAGCGGATGCGGCGAGCAGAGGAGAAAACATCCTCCCAGCGACAGCGAGGAGCTATGATGGAGCTCCTGGAGCTGGATGTAATATGGAGGGTGCGAGAGAGAGGGGGGAATCAAGAGCAGCGCGGAGCAGGAGGCAAGGGTGGGTAGAGAGAAAATGACGGTGGAAGGGGCGAGCGGAGGAGAAAACATCCTCCCAGCGACAGTGAGGAGCTATGATGGAGCTCCTGGAGCTGGATGTAATATGGAGGGTGCGAGAGAGAGGGGGGAATCGAGAGCAGCGCGGAGAAGGAGGCAAGGGTGGGTAGAGAGAAAATGACGGTGGAAGGGGCGAGCGGAGGAGAAAACATCCTCCCAGCGACAGTGAGGAGCTATGATGGAGCTCCTGGAGCGGGATATGACATGTAGGGTGCGAAAGAGAGGGGGAAATCGAGAGCGGCGCGCAGAAGGAGGCAAGGGTGGGTGGAGAGAAAATGACGGTGGAAGCGGCGAGCAGAGGAGAAAACATCCTCCCAGCGACAGCGAGGAGCTATGATGGAGCTCCTGGAGCTGGATGTAATATGGAGGGTGCGAGAGAGAGGGGGGAATCAAGAGCAGCGCGGAGAAGGAGGCAAGGGTGGGTAGAGAGAAAATGACGGTGGAAGGGGCGAGCGGAGGAGAAAACATCCTCCCAGCGACAGTGAGGAGCTATGATGGAGCTCCTGGAGCTGGATGTAATATGGAGGGTGCGAGAGAGAGGGGGGAATCGAGAGCAGCGCGGAGAAGGAGGCAAGGGTGGGTAGAGAGAAAATGACGGTGGAAGGGGCGAGCGGAGGAGAAAACATCCTCCCAGCGACAGTGAGGAGCTATGATGGAGCTCCTGGAGCGGGATATGACATGTAGGGTGCGAAAGAGAGGGGGAAATCGAGAGCGGCGCGGAGAAGGAGGCAAGGGTGGGTGGAGAGAAAATGACGGCGGAAGCGGCGAGCGGAGGAGAAAACATCCTCCCAGCGACAGCGAGGAGCTATGATGGAGCTCCTGGATCGGGATATGACATGGAGGGTGCGAGAGAGAGGGGGGAATCGAGAGCGGCGCGGAGAAGGAGGCAAGGGTGGGTGGAGAGAAAATGACGGCGGAAGCGGCGAGCAGAGGAGAAAACATCCTCCCAGCGACAACGAGGAGCTATGATGGAGCTCCTGGAGCTGGATGTAATATGGAGGGTGCGAGAGAGAGGGGGGAATCGAGAGCAGCACGGAGAAGGAGGCAAGGGTGGGTAGAGAGAAAATGACGGTGGAAGGGGCGAGCGGAGGAGAAAACATCCTCCCAGCGACAGTGAGGAGCTATGATGGAGCTCCTGGAGCGGGATATGACATGTAGGGTGCGAAAGAGAGGGGGAAATCGAGAGCGGCGCGGAGAAGGAGGCAAGGGTGGGTGGAGAGAAAATGACGACGGAAGCGGCAAGCGGAGGAGAAAACATCCTCCCAGCGACAGCGAGGAGCTATGATGGAGCTCCTGGATCAGGATATGACATGGAGGGTGCGAGAGAGAGGGGGGAATCGAGAGCGGCGCGGAGAAGGAGGCAAGGGTGGGTGGAGAGAAAATGACGGTGGAAGCGGCGAGCAGAGGAGAAAACATCCTCCCAGCGACAGCGAGGAGCTATGATGGAGCTCCTGGAGCTGGATGTAATATGGAGGGTGCGAGAGAGAGGGGGGAATCGAGAGCAGCGCGGAGAAGGAGGCAAGGGTGGGTAACGAGAAAATGACGGTGGAAGGGGCGAGCGGAGGAGAAAACATCCTCCCAGCGACAGTGAGGAGCTATGATGGAGCTCCTGGAGCGGAATAAGACATGGAGGGTGCGAAAGAGAGGGGGGAATCGAGAGCGGTGCGGAGAAGGAGGCAAGGGTGGGTGGAGAGAAAATGACGGCGGAAGCGGCGAGCATAGGAGAAAACATCCTCCCAGCGACAGCGAGGAGCTATGATGGAGCTCCTGGAGCTGGATGTAATATGGAGGGTGCAAGAGAGAGGGGGGAATCGAGAGCAGCGCAGAGAAGGAGGCAAGGGTGGGTAGAGAGAAAATGACGGTGGAAGGGGCGAGCGGAGGAGAAAACATCCTCCCAGCGACAGTGAGGAGCTATGATGGAGCTCCTGGAGCGGGATATGACATTGAGGGTGCGAAAGAGAGATGGGAATCGAGAGCGGCGCGGAGAAGGAGGCAAGGGTGGGTAGAGAGAAAATGATGGTGGAAGGGGCGAGCGGAGGAGAAAACATCCTCCCAGCGACAGCGAGGAGCTATGATGGAGCTCCTGGAGCGGGATATGACATGGAGGGTGCGAAAGAGAGGGGGGAATCGAGAGCAGCGCGGAGAAGGAGGCAAGGGTGGGTGGAGAGAAAATGACAGCGGATGCGGCGAGCAGAGGAGAAAACATCCTCCCAGCGACAGCGAGGAGCTATGATGGAGCTCCTGGAGCTGGATGTAATATGGAGGGTGCGAGAGAGAGGGGGGAATCAAGAGCAGCGCGGAGCAGGAGGCAAGGGTGGGTAGAGAGAAAATGACGGTGGAAGGGGCGAGCGGAGGAGAAAACATCCTCCCAGCGACAGTGAGGAGCTATGATGGAGCTCCTGGAGCTGGATGTAATATGGAGGGTGCGAGAGAGAGGGGGGAATCGAGAGCAGCGCGGAGAAGGAGGCAAGGGTGGGTAGAGAGAAAATGACGGTGGAAGGGGCGAGCGGAGGAGAAAACATCCTCCCAGCGACAGTGAGGAGCTATGATGGAGCTCCTGGAGCGGGATATGACATGTAGGGTGCGAAAGAGAGGGGGAAATCGAGAGCGGCGCGCAGAAGGAGGCAAGGGTGGGTGGAGAGAAAATGACGGTGGAAGCGGCGAGCAGAGGAGAAAACATCCTCCCAGCGACAGCGAGGAGCTATGATGGAGCTCCTGGAGCTGGATGTAATATGGAGGGTGCGAGAGAGAGGGGGGAATCAAGAGCAGCGCGGAGAAGGAGGCAAGGGTGGGTAGAGAGAAAATGACGGTGGAAGGGGCGAGCGGAGGAGAAAACATCCTCCCAGCGACAGTGAGGAGCTATGATGGAGCTCCTGGAGCTGGATGTAATATGGAGGGTGCGAGAGAGAGGGGGGAATCGAGAGCAGCGCGGAGAAGGAGGCAAGGGTGGGTAGAGAGAAAATGACGGTGGAAGGGGCGAGCGGAGGAGAAAACATCCTCCCAGCGACAGTGAGGAGCTATGATGGAGCTCCTGGAGCGGGATATGGCATGTAGGGTGCGAAAGAGAGGGGGAAATCGAGAACGGCGCGCAGAAGGAGGCAAGGGTGGGTGGAGAGAAAATGACGGCGGAAGCGGCGAGCGGAGGAGAAAACATCCTCCCAGCGACAGCGAGGAGCTATGATGGAGCTCCTGGATCGGGATATGACATGGAGGGTGCGAGAGAGAGGGGGGAATCGAGAGCGGCGCGGAGAAGGAGGCAAGGGTGGGTGGAGAGAAAATGACGGCGGAAGCGGCGAGCAGAGGAGAAAACATCCTCCCAGCGACAACGAGGAGCTATGATGGAGCTCCTGGAGCTGGATGTAATATGGAGGGTGCGAGAGAGAGGGGGGAATCGAGAGCAGCGCGGACAAGGAGGCAAGGGTGGGTAGAGAGAAAATGACGGTGGAAGGGGCGAGCGGAGGAGAAAACATCCTCCCAGCGACAGTGAGGAGCTATGATGGAGCTCCTGGAGCTGGATGTAATATGGAGGGTGCGAGAGAGAGGGGGGAATCGAGAGCAGCGCGGAGAAGGAGGCAAGGGTGGGTAGAGAGAAAATGACGGTGGAAGGGGCGAGCGGAGGAGAAAACATCCTCCCAGCGACAGTGAGGAGCTATGATGGAGCTCCTGGAGCGGGATATGACATGTAGGGTGCGAAAGAGAGGGGGAAATCGAGAGCGGCGCGGAGAAGGAGGCAAGGGTGGGTGGAGAGAAAATGACGGCGGAAGCGGCGAGCGGAGGAGAAAACATCCTCCCAGCGACAGCGAGGAGCTATGATGGAGCTCCTGGATCGGGATATGACATGGAGGGTGCGAGAGAGAGGGGGGAATCGAGAGCGGCGCGGAGAAGGAGGCAAGGGTGGGTGGAGAGAAAATGACGGCGGAAGCGGCGAGCAGAGGAGAAAACATCCTCCCAGCGACAACGAGGAGCTATGATGGAGCTCCTGGAGCTGGATGTAATATGGAGGGTGCGAGAGAGAGGGGGGAATCGAGAGCAGCGCGGACAAGGAGGCAAGGGTGGGTAGAGAGAAAATGACGGTGGAAGGGGCGAGCGGAGGAGAAAACATCCTCCCAGCGACAGTGAGGAGCTATGATGGAGCTCCTGGAGCGGGATATGACATGTAGGGTGCGAAAGAGAGGGGGAAATCGAGAGCGGCGCGGAGAAGGAGGCAAGGGTGGGTGGAGAGAAAATGACGGCGGAAGCGGCAAGCGGAGGAGAAAACATCCTCCCAGCGACAGCGAGGAGCTATGATGGAGCTCCTGGATCAGGATATGACATGGAGGGTGCGAGAGAGAGGGGGGAATCGAGAGCGGCGCGGAGAAGGAGGCAAGGGTGGGTGGAGAGAAAATGACGGTGGAAGCGGCGAGCAGAGGAGAAAACATCCTCCCAGCGACAGCGAGGAGCTATGATGGAGCTCCTGGAGCTGGATGTAATATGGAGGGTGCGAGAGAGAGGGGGGAATCGAGAGCAGCGCGGAGAAGGAGGCAAGGGTGGGTAACGAGAAAATGACGGTGGAAGGGGCGAGCGGAGGAGAAAACATCCTCCCAGCGACAGTGAGGAGCTATGATGGAGCTCCTGGAGCGGAATAAGACATGGAGGGTGCGAAAGAGAGGGGGGAATCGAGAGCGGTGCGGAGAAGGAGGCAAGGGTGGGTGGAGAGAAAATGACGGCGGAAGCGGCGAGCATAGGAGAAAACATCCTCCCAGCGACAGCGAGGAGCTATGATGGAGCTCCTGGAGCTGGATGTAATATGGAGGGTGCAAGAGAGAGGGGGGAATCGAGAGCAGCGCAGAGAAGGAGGCAAGGGTGGGTAGAGAGAAAATGACGGTGGAAGGGGCGAGCGGAGGAGAAAACATCCTCCCAGCGACAGTGAGGAGCTATGATGGAGCTCCTGGAGCGGGATATGACATTGAGGGTGCGAAAGAGAGATGGGAATCGAGAGCGGCGCGGAGAAGGAGGCAAGGGTGGGTAGAGAGAAAATGATGGTGGAAGGGGCGAGCGGAGGAGAAAACATCCTCCCAGCGACAGCGAGGAGCTATGATGGAGCTCCTGGAGCGGGATATGACATGGAGGGTGCGAAAGAGAGGGGGGAATCGAGAGCAGCGCGGAGAAGGAGGCAAGGGTGGGTGGAGAGAAAATGACAGCGGATGCGGCGAGCAGAGGAGAAAACATCCTCCCAGCGACAGCGAGGAGCTATGATGGAGCTCCTGGAGCTGGATGTAATATGGAGGGTGCGAGAGAGAGGGGGGAATCGAGAGCAGCGCGGAGAAGGAGGCAAGGGTGGGTAGAGAGAAAATGACGGTGGAAGGGGCGAGCGGAGGAGAAAACATCCTCCCAGCGACAGTGAGGAGCTATGATGGAGCTCCTGGAGCGGGATATGACATGTAGGGTGTGAAAGAGAGGGGGAAATCGAGAGCGGCGCGGAGAAGGAGGCAAGGGTGGGTGGAGAGAAAATGACGGCGGAAGCGGCGAGAGGAGGAGAAAACATCCTCCCAGTGACAGCGAGGAGCTATGATGGAGCTCCTGGAGCTGGATGTAATATGAAGGGTGCGAGAGAGAGGGGGAATGGAGAGCAGTGCGGAGAAGGAGGCAAGGGTGGGTAGAGAGAAAATGACGGTGGAAGGGGCGAGGGGAGGAGAAAACATCCTCCCAGCGACAGCGAGGAGCTATGATGGAGCTCCTGGAGCGAAATATGACATGGAGGGTGCAAAAGAGAGGGGGGAATCGAGAGCGGCGCGGAGAAGGAGGCAAGGGTGGGTAGAGAGAAAATGACGGTGGAAGGGGCGAGCGGAGGAGAAAATATCCTCCCCCCTTGACAGCGACGAGCTATGATGGAGCTCCTGGAGCGGAATATGACATGGAGGGTGCGAAAGAGATTGGGGAATCGAGAGCAGCGCGGAGAAGGAGGCAAGGGTGGGTAGAGAGAAAATGACGGTGGAAGGGGCGAGCGGAGGAGAAAACATCCTCCCAGCGACAATGAGGAGCTATGATTTTAGCTCCTGGAGTGGGATATGACATGGAGGGTGCGAAAGAGAGGGGGGAATCGAGAGCGGCGCGGAGAAGGAGGCAAGGGTGGGTGGAGAGAAAATGACGGCGGAAGCGGCGAGCGGAGGAGAAAACATCCTCCCAGCGACAGTGAGGAGCTATGATGGAGCTCCTGTAGCTGGATGTAATATGGAGGGTGCGAGAGAGAGAGGGGGGAATCGAGAGCAGCGCGGAGAAGGAGGCAAGGGTGGGTGGAGAGAAAATGACGGTGGAAGCGGCGAGCGGAGGAGAAAACATCCTCCCAGTGACAGCGAGGAGCTATGATGGAGCTCCTGGAGCTGGATGTAATATGGAGGGTGCGAGAGAGAGGGGGGAATCGAGAGCAGCGCGGAGAAGGAGGCAAGGGTGGGTGGAGAGAAAATGACAGCGGAAGCGGCGAGCGGAGGAGAAAACATCCTCCCAGCGACAGCGAGGAGCTATGATGGAGCTCCTGGAGTGGGATATAACATGGAGGGTGCGAAAGAGAGGGGTGATTGAGAGCAGCGTGGAAAAGGAGGCAAGGGTGGGTAGAGAGAAAATGACGGCGGAAGCGGCAAGCGGAGGAGAAAACATCCTCCCAGCAACAGTGAGGAGCTATGATGGAGCTCCTGTAGCTGGATGTAATATGGAGGGTGCGAGAGAGAGAGGGGGGAATCGAGAGCAGCGCGGAGAAGGAGGCAAGGGTGGGTAGAGAGAAAATGACGGTGGAAGGGGCAAGCGGAGGAGAAAACATCCTCCCAGCGACAGTGAGGAGCTATGAAGGAGCTCCTGGAGCGGAATATGACATGGAGGGTGCGAAAGAGAGGGGGGAATCGAGAGCAGCGCGGAGAAGGAGGCAAGGGTGGGTGGAGAGAAAATGACGGCGGAAGCGGTGAGCAGAGGAGAAAACATCCTCCCAGCGACAGCGAGGAGCTATGATGGAGCTCCTGGAGCTGGATGTAATATGGAGGGTGCGAGAGAGAGGGGGGAATCGAGAGCAGCGCGGAGAAGGAGGCAAGGGTGGGTGGAGAGAAAATGACGGTGGAAGCGGCGAGCGGAGGAGCAAACATCCTTCCAGCGACAACGAGGAGCTATGATGGAGCTCCTGGAGCAGGATATGACATGAAGGGTGCGAAAGAGAGGGGGGAATCGAGAGCGGCGCGGAGAAGGAGGCAAGGGTGGGTGGAGAGAAAATGACTGCTGAAGCGGCGAGCGGAGGAGAAAACATCCTTCCAGCGACAACGAGGAGCTATGATGGAGCTCCTGGAGCGGGATATGACATGGAGGGTGCGAGAGAGAGGGGGGAATCGAGAGCGGCGCGGAGAAGGAGGCAAGGGTGGGTGGAGAGAAAATGACGGTGGAAGCGGCGAGCGGAGGAGAAAACATCCTCCCAGTGACAGCGAGGAGCTATGATGGAGCTCCTGGAGCTGGATGTAATATGGAGGGTGCGAGAGAGAGGGGGGAATCGAGAGCAGCGCGGAGAAGGAGGCAAGGGTGGGTAGAGAGAAAATGACGGTGGAAGGGGCGAGCGGAGGAGAAAACATCCTCCCAGCGACAGCGAGGAGCTATGATTGAGCTCCTGGAGCTGGATGTAATATGGAGGGTGCGCGAGAGAGGGGGGAATCGAGAGCAGCGCGGAGAAGGAGGCAAGGGTGGGTAGAGATAAAATGACGGTGGAAGGGGCAAGCGGAGGAGAAAACATCCTCCCAGCGACAATGAGGAGCTATGATGGAGCTCCTGGAGCGGAATATGACATGGAGGGTGCGAAAGAGAGGGGGAATCGAGAGCGGCGCGGAGAAGGAGGCAAGGGTGGGTAGAGAGAAAATGACGGTGGAAGGGGCGAGCGGAGGAGAAAACATCCTCCCAGCGACAATGAGGAGCTATGATGGAGCTCCTGGAGCGGGATATGACATGGAGGGTGCGAAAGAGAGGGGGGAATCGAGAGCGGCGCGTAGAAGGAGGCAAGGGTGGGTGGAGAGAAAATGACAAGGGAAGCGGCGAGCCGAGGAGAAAACATCCTCCCAGCGACAGCGAGGAGCTATGATGGAGCTCCTGGAGCTGGATGTAATATGGAGGGTGCGAGAGAGAGGGGAGAATCGAGAGCAGCGCGGAGAAGGAGGCAAGGGTGGGTAGAGAGAAAATGACGGTGGAAGGGGCGAGCGGAGGAGAAAACATCCTCCCAGTGACAGCGAGGAGCTATGATGGAGCTCCTGGAGCGGGATATGACATGGAGGATGTGAGAGAGAGGGGGAATCAAGAGCGGCGCGGAGAAGGAGGCAAGGGTGGGTGGAGAGAAAATGACAGCGGAAGCGGCGAGCAGAGGAGAAAACATCCTCCCAGTGACAGCGAGGAGCTATGATGGAGCTCCTGGAGCTGGATGTAATATGGAGGGTGCGAGAGAGAGGGGGGAATCGAGAGCAGCGCGGAGAAGGAGGCAAGGGTGGGTAGAGAGAAAATGACGGTGGAAGGGGCGAGCGGAGGAGAAAACATCCTCCCAGCGACAGTGAGGAGCTATGATGGAGCTCCTGGAGCGGAATATGACATGGAGGGTGCAAAAGAGAGGGGGGAATCGAGAGCGGCGCGGAGAAGGAGGCAAGGGTGGGTAGAGAGAAAATGACGGTGGAAGGGGCGAGCGGAGGAGAAAACATCCTCCCAGCGACAGTGAGGAGCTATGATTTTAGCTCCTGGAGCGGGATATGACATGGAGGGTGCGAAAGAGAGGGGGGAATCGAGAGCGGCGCGAAGAAGGAGGCAAGGGTGGGTAGAGAGAAAATGACGGTGGAAGGGGCGAGCGGAGGAGAAAACATCCTCCCACTGACAGCGAGGAGCTATGATGGAGCTCCTGGAGCGGAATATGACATGGAGGGTGCGAAAGAGAGGGGGGAATCGAGAGTGGCGCGGAGAAGGAGGCAAGGATGGGTGGAGAGAAAATGACAGCGGAAGCGGCGAGCAGAGGAGAAAACATCCTCCCAGCGACAGTGAGGAGCTATGATGGAGCTCCTGGAGCTGGATGTAATATGGAGGGTGCGAGAGAGAGAGGGGGGAATCGAGAGCAGCGCGGAGAAGGAGGCAAGGGTGGGTAGAGAGAAAATGACGGTGGAAGGGGCAAGTGGAGGAGAAAACATCCTCCCAGCGACAGTGAGGAGCTATGAAGGAGCTCCTGGAGCGGAATATGACATGGAGGGTGCGAAAGAGAGGGGGGAATCGAGAGCAGCGCGGAGAAGGAGGCAAGGGTGGGTGGAGAGAAAATGACGGCGGAAGCGGTGAGCAGAGGAGAAAACATCCTCCCAGCGACAGCGAGGAGCTATGATGGAGCTCCTGGAGCTGGATGTAATATGGAGGGTGCGAGAGAGAGGGGGGAATCGAGAGCGGCGCGGAGAAGGAGGCAAGGGTGGGTGGAGAGAAAATGACAGCGGAAGTGGAGAGCAGAGGAGAAAACATCCTCCCAGCGACAGCGAGGAGCTATGATGGAGCTCCTGGAGCTTGATGTAATATAGAGGGTGCGAGAGAGAGGGGGGAATAGAGAGCAGTGCGGAGAAGGAGGCAAGGGTGGGTAGAGAGAAAATGACGGTGGAAGGGGCGAGCAGAGGAGAAAACATCCTCCCAGCGACAGTGAGGAGCTATGATGGAGCTCCTGGAGCGGAATATGACATGGAGGGTGCGAGAGAGAGGGGGGAATCGAGAGCGGCGCGGAGAAGGAGGCAAGGGTGGGTGGAGAGAAAATGACAGCGGAAGCGGAGAGCAGAGGAGAAAACATCCTCCCAGCGACAGCGAAGAGCTATGATGGAGCTCCTGGAGCGGAATATGACACGGAGGGTGCGAAAGAGAAGGGGGAATCGAGAGCGGCGCGGAGAAGGAGGCAAGGGTGGGTGGAGAGAATATGACAGCGGAAGCGGCGAGCGGAGGAGAAAACATCCTCCCAGGGACAGCGAGGAAATATGATGGAGCTCCTGGAGCTGGATGTAATATGGAGGGTGCGAGAGAGAGGGGGGAATCGAGAGCAGCGCGGAGAAGGAGGCAAGGGTGGGTAGAGTGAAAATGACGATGGAAGGGGCGAGCAGAGGAGAAAACATCCTCCCAGCGACAGCGAGGAGCTATGATGGAGCTCCTGGAGCGGGATATGACATGGAGGGTGCGAAAAAGAGGGGGGAATCGAGACTGGCGCGGAGAAGGAGGCAAGGGTGGGTAAAGAGAAAATGACGGATGAAGGGGCGAGCGGAGGAGAAAACATCCTCCCAGCGACAGCGAGGAGCTATGATGGAGCTCCTGGAGCTGGATGTAATATGGAGGGTGCGAGAGAGAGGGGGGAATCGAGAGCAGGGCGGAGAAGGAGGCAAGGGTGGGTAGAGAGAAAATGATGGTGGAAGGGGCGAGCGGAGGAGAAAACATCCTCCCAGCGACAGCGAGGAGCTATGATGGAACTCCTGGAGCGGGATATAACATTGAGGGTGCGAAAGAGAGGGGGGGATTGAGAGCAGCGCGGAAAAGGAGGCAAGGGTGGGTAGAGAGAAAATGACGGTGGAAGGGGCGAGCAGAGGAGAAAACATCCTCCCAGTGACAGTGAGGAGCTATGATGGAGCTCCTGGAGCGGAATATGACATGGAGGGTGCGAAAGAGAGGGGGGAATCGAGAGCGGCGCGGAGAAGGAGGCAAGGGTGGGTAGAAAGAAAATGACGGTGGAAGTTGCAAGCGGAGGAGAAAACATCCTCCCAGTGACAGCGAGGAGCTATGATGGAGCTCCTGGAGCGGAATATGACATGGAGGGTGCGAAAGAGAGGGGGGAATCGAGAGCGGTGCGGAGAAGGAGGCAAGGGTGGGTGGAGAGAAAATGACGGCGGAAACGGCGAGCAGAGGAGAAAACATCCTCCCAGCGACAGCGAGGAGCTATGATGGAGCTCCTGGAGCTGAATATAATATGGAGGGTGCGAGAGAGAGGGGGGAATCGAGAGCAGTGCGGAGAAGGAGGCAAGGGTGGGTAGAGAGAAAATGATGGTGGAAGGGGCGAGCGGAGGAGAAAACATCCTCCCAGCGACAGCGAGGAGCTATGATGGAGCTCCTGGAGCTGGATGTAATATGGAGGGTGCGAGAAAGAGGGGGGAATCGAGAGCAGCGCGGAGAAGGAGGCAAGGGTGGGTAGAGTGAAAATGACGATGGAAGGGGCGAGCGGAGGAGAAAACATCCTCCCAGCAACAGCGAGGAGCTATGATGGAGCTCCTGGAGCGGGATATGACATGGAGGGTGCGAAAGAGAGGGGGGAATCGAGACTGGCGCGGAGAAGGAGGCAAGGGTGGGTAAAGAGAAAATGACGGATGAAGGGGCAAGCGGAGGAGAAAACATCCTCCCAGCGACAGCGAGGAGCTATGATGGAGCTCCTGGAGCTGGATGTAATATGGAGGGTGCGAGAGAGAGGGGGGGAATCGAGAGCAGGGCGGAGAAGGAGGCAAGGGTGGGTAGAGAGAAAATGATGGTGGAAGGGGCGAGCGGAGGAGAAAACATCCTCCCAGCGACAGCGAGGAGCTATGATGGAACTCCTGAAGCGGGATATAACATGGAGGGTGCGAAAGAGAGGGGGGATTGAGAGCAGCACGAAAAAGGAGGCAAGGGTGGGTAGAGAGAAAATGACGGTGGAAGGGGCGAGCGGAGGAGAAAACATCCTCCCAGCGACAGTGAGGAGCTATGATGGAGCTCCTGGAGCGGGATATGACATGGAGGGTGCGAAAGAGAGGGGGGAATCGAGAGCAGCGCGGAGAAGGAGGCAAGGGTGGGTGGAGAGAAAATGACAGCGGAAGCGGTGAGCAGAGGAGAAAACATCCTCCCAGCGGCAGCGAGGAGCTATGATGGAGCTCCTGGAGCTGGATGTAATATGGAGGGTGCGAGATAGAGGGGGGAATCGAGAGCAGCGCGGAGAAGGAGGCAAGGGTGGGTAGAGAGAAAATGACGGTGGAAGGGGCGAGCAGAGGAGAAAACATCCTCCCAGCGACAGTGAGGAGCTAAGATGGAGCTCCTGGAGCGGAATATGACATGGAGGGTGCGAGAGAGAGGGGGGAATCGAGAGCGGCGCGGAGAAGGAGTAAAGGGTGGGTAGAGAGAAAATGACAGCGGAAGCGGAGAGCAGAGGAGAAAACATCCTCCCAGCGACAGCGAGGAGCTATGATGGAGCTCCTGGAGCTGGATGTAATATGGAGGGTGCGAGAGAGAGGGGGGAATCGAGAGCAGTGCGGAGAAGGAGGCAAGGGTGGGTAGAGAGAAAATGATGGTGGAAGGGGCGAGCGGAGGAGAAAACATCCTCCCAGGGACAGTGAGGAGCTATGATGGAGCTCCTGGAGCTGGATGTAATATGGAGGGTGCGAGAGAGAGGGGGGAATCGAGAGCAGCGCGGAGAAGGAGGCAAGGGTGGGTAGAAAGAAAATGACGGTGGAAGGGGCAAGCGGAGGAGAAAACATCCTCCCAGCAACAGTGAGGAGCTATGATGGAGCTCCTGGAGCGGAATATGACATGTAGGGTGCGAGAGAGAGGGGGGAATCGAGAGCAGCGCGGAGAAGGAGGCAAGGGTGGGTAGAGAGAAAATGACGGTGGAAGGGGCGAGCGGAGGAGAAAACATCCTCCCAGCGACAGCGAGGAGCTATGATGGAGCTCCTGGAGCGGAATATGACATGGAGGGTGCGAAAGAGAGGGGGGAATCGAGAGCGGCGCAGAGAAGGAGGCAAGGGTGGGTGGAGAGAAAATGACGGCGGAAGCAGCGAGCGGAGGAGAAAACATCCTCCCAGCGACAGTGAGGAGCTATGATGGAGTTCCTGGAGCGGGATATGACATGGAGGGTGCGAAAGAGAGGGGGGAATCGAGAGCAGCGCGGAGAAGGAGGCAAGGGTGGGTGGAGAGAAAATGACAGCGGAAGCGGTGAGCAGAGGAGAAAACATCCTCCCAGCGGCAGCGAGGAGCTATGATGGAGCTCCTGGAGTTGGATGTAATATAGAGGGTGCGAGAGAGAGGGGGGAATCGAGAGCAGCGCGGAGAAGGAGGCAAGGGTGGGTGGAGAGAAAATGACAGCGGAAGTGGCGAGCGGAGGAGAAAACATCCTCACAGGGACAGCGGGGAGCTATGATGGAGCTCCTGGAGCTGGATGTAATATGGAGGGTGCGAGAGAGAGAGGGGGGAATCGAGAGCAGAGCGGAGAAGGAGGCAGGGGTGGGTAGAGAGAAAATGACGGTGGAAGGGGCGAGCGGAGGAGAAAACATCCTCCCAGCGACAGCGAGGAGCCATGATGGAGCTCCTGGAGCTGGATGTAATATGGAGGGTGCGAGAGAGAGGGGGGAATCGAGAGCAGCGCGGAGAAGGAAACATGGGTGGGTAGAGAGAAAATGTCGGTGGAAGGGGCGAGCGGAGGAGAAAACATCCTCCCAGCGACAGTGAGGAGCTATGATTTTAGCTCCTGGAGCTGGATATGACATGGAGGGTGCGAAAGAAAGGGGGGAATCGAGAGCGGCGCGGAGAAGGAGGCAAGGGTGGGTGGAGAGAAAATGACGGCGGAAGCGGCGAGCGGAGGAGAAAACATCCTCCCAGCGACAGTGAGGAGCTATGAAGGAGCTCCTGGAGCGGAATATGACATGGAGGGTGCGAAAGAGAGGGGGGAATCGAGAGCAGCGCGGAGAAGGAGGCAAGGGTGGGTGGAGAGAAAATGACAGCGGAGGCGGCGAGCAGAGGAGAAAACATCCTCCCAGCGACAGTGAGGAGCTATGATGGAGCTCTTGGAGCGGAATATGACATGGAGGGTGCGAAAGAGAGGGGGGAATCGAGAGCAGCGCGGAGAAGGAGGCAATGGTGGGTAGAGAGAAAATGACGGTGGAAGGGGCGAGCGGAGGAGAAAACATCCTCCCAGCAACAGCGAGGAGCTATGATGGAGCTCCTGGAGCGGGATATAATATGGGGGGTGTGAGAGAGAGGGGGAATAGAGAGCAGCGCGGAGAAGGAGGCAAGGGTGGGTAGAGAGAAAATGACGGTGGAAGGGGCGAGCGGAGGAGAAAACATCCTCCCAGCGACAGCGAGGAGCTATGATGGAGCTCGTGGAGC